>NC_081193.1:61804848-63183181 GCF_902713425.1 Acipenser ruthenus
CCCCTTAATATTTCTTCCATCTTTTTGCGTGTTATAAATGTTAAAGAGTAAGTAGCGGGTTCCCCACATGTTGCTACAACTATTTAAATAACATACCTGAAATAATTATTTCCATTAACATCCTGACAGCTTTTTACACTTTATAAATTTAAAGTCTGTCTCAAAAGTCATTTCAAGATGAGTACACAAGGCACTGGCAAAATTGCCTGGACACCGCACATTGCCAGCTATAGGATGCAGGCGGCTGCCAAAAGCAGCTCTATGACCTTCGGGTGAGGGAACGGCACTTTTCTGCCGGGAAGTTTGTGTGGGTTTATAGCCCCCACCGTAAGCTGGGATGCTGCCCCAAGCTGGACAGTCCTGGAACAACTTGGGGAGGTGACCTATCGGGTCCAGTTTCCAGCCAGGGATTGAAAGGTGGTGATCCATCTGGACCAGCATGCCCCATACCCTCAGGCTCACCTTTGCCCAGAACTTCCACATCGCCAGCTGGCTTGACAGCCAACACCCTGCTGGGATGTCCTGTGCTACAATACATTTATTCAATGCCTACAGCAGTCGAATAATTCAGTTTATTAATGCAATTCTGCATGGTTCCAGTTCGGCTTGGATTTCGGCGTCTGACCAAATTTCAGTTTCTCGCATTGTCCATGTAGTTAGGATTACACAGTGAAAAACTGGGACTTTTTTCTTCAATTCACTGATGCCATGGCAACTCTGAAGCTGTTAAAATAAGCAGTAGATAATAACACAATGATAGTTTAAAATTAAACATTGGGTGAATGTATTGCAGATCTCATTATTTTCTTTTATATTGTCATCTAGTCCAAACATGTTAAATGTATAGAAAATAGATCAGCTATTACCATTTAAACATATGGTACACACATGATAGGAATGATTACACAAATAATCCATAAGATTGTTTATTTTATTGTGAATGGCGCTAACCTGAATAAATATATTAATCTGTTATTAACTTGCTGAGCACACTGATACAGTTGTGTACTTCATTTTTTTGTTTGTTTTAAATATAAAAGAAAAACCGGGACGATTACAATTTTACTGTTTCCGACCAGGTCAAAAAATATAGGCTGTAATTAACTGTGACCCTAATGTAGTTCCCGGAGATATTTTTTAGTTTTTTGCTCTACTTGTTTCCTCAGACAGGGTTCATACACTTTTTCAACATCAAAATTCCATACTTTTTCCAGACTTCCATTTGTTTTTCCCAGACTTGTGTTTTAGTTAGTTTCTACTAGTTTTTTGATAGTTATCCACATAGGTGGGCAGCTGCAGAGCATTATATCTTTTTGGTCCAGAGTAGAAGTTGCATCTGGTTTTCTGAAAGTATTTGTCAGAATCTGGAGATGCATATCTAGCAAGTGACAATGCAGGTATGCAAAAGACAAACACTCGAAGAAATGCCCAATATTTGAGAAATATGTTGCATTATTTGCAAGAGAATATAAAAAGTTGTATACTGCAAGTATACTTGTGCCAAAATAGGATAGTATAATGGTGCCAATAGTATACTAAAACAAGACAATTTTGGCACAAGTATACTTGCTGTCTACTACTTTTTTGTATTATTATTATTATTATTATTATTATTATTATTATTATTATTATTATTATTATTATTATTATTATTATTTATTTCTTAGCAGATGCCCTTATCCAGGGCGACTTACAATCGTAAGCAAATACATTTCAAGTGTTACAGTACAAGTAATACAATAAGAGCAAGATAAATACAATGATTTTGGTTCAAGCAAGTACAAAAATACAATTCAATAATACAGCAGATAACAGTGACAGTGATAGTTACATCAAGATATGATTAAATACAAAATACTACAGATTAAACACTTGGCAGATTACAGTACTCTGAAGTACAGGATTAAATGCAGTAAAATAGGGGGCAGATAAGAGCAAATAAAGCGCATTTAAGGAAGGGTGATAGTGTCCCAGGTGAAAAACAGAGGAGTTCTACAGGTGCTGTATGAAGAGGTGAGTCTTAAGGAGGCGCCGGAATGTGGTCAGGGACTGGGCAATCCTGACATCTGTAGGTAGGTCATTCCACCACTGCGGGGCGAGGGTGGAGAAGGAGCGGGCTCTGGAGGCAGGGGAGCATAGAGGAGGTAGAGCCAGTCTTCTAGTGCAGGCGGAGCGGAGAGGTCGAGTAGGGGTGTAGGGAGAGATGAGGGTCTGGAGGTAGCTGGGTGCAGTCTGGTCAAGGCATCTGTAGGCTAGTACAAGAGTCTTGAACTGGATGCGAGCGGTGATCGGAAGCCAGTGGAGTGAGCGGAGTAGTGGAGTTGTGTGGGAGAAGCGAGGCAGAGAGAACACCAGGTGGGCAGCAGAGTTCTGGATGAGCTGGAGCGGACGGGTGGCGGACGCAGGGAGGCCAGCCAGGAGGGAGTTGCAGTAGTCTAGGCGGGAGAGTACCAAGGCCTGGACCAGGAGCTGGGTGGCGTAGTTGGTGAGGAAGGGTCAGATTCTTCTGATGTTGCTCAGGAAGAATCGGCAAGTGCATGCCAGAATGGAGATGTGCTGGGAATAAGAGAGGCAGGGGTCCAGGGTGACTCCAAGGTTCTTAGCGGAGGAAGAGGGAGGGGCGAGCAGGTCGGGAGGTGAGGGGACAGAGGGAGTCGAGGGAGGAGGTGAGGGAGGAGAAGAGGGTGGAGGTAGCAGAGTCTACGGAGAGTTGTGAAAAGGAGTCGATAGGAGGGAGGTGAGAGAGAGCAGTGGAAGCAAGGACAGAGGGGGAGAGAGAGCGGAGGTTACAGCAAGAGGTGACAGTGGGGGTAGGAGGAGCAGGGAGAGGGGATAAGGGATGATATTGGATTCTGATCCAAACTTCTTTATGCCCTCTGTTAAATGTTGAACACTGTGGGAGGAGAAAAATAACAAAAATGAAATAACAAATGTGCACGCATTATATATTAAAATGTGCAAGTGTTGTATATTAAACATACAAGTCAAATAATAAATACAGTACACCCTCGCTATAACAACCCTGTTTGGGTCCAAAGCCTTTTGTTCGCTATAGTAAAAGGACAACCCAAAACGAACAAGCTGCTGGAGTAAGTTAAGTAATGTTGTTGAAGCTGACACCCTGGGATCCTTCAAGAAGCTGCTTGATGAGATTCTGGGATCAATAAGCTACTAACAACCAAACGAGCAAGATGGGCTGAATGGCCTCCTCTCGTTTGTAAACTTTCTTATGTTCTTCTTATGTTCTTAAGTAAGTCACCTTGGATAAAGGCATTAGCTAATTATTAATAATATTAGTACTGTTTTTATTTCTTTATTTTCTTTATTATTACAGTATGTGTCACTACTACCACTTAATAATAATAATAATAATAATAATAATAATAATAATAATAATAATAATAATAATAATAGCAATGAGATTGTGTGAATAAAAGTAGAATTACAAGTACAGTACCTATTTGTGGCGTGCTGCATCCAGTATTCTGGCTATATCCTATTAGTTGAAGAACACAGTACAACCACCCCCCCCCCCCCCAAAAAAAGAAACACAAAAAAAACAATGAACAAAGTTTCAGTTTTGTTTCCTTATTAACAAAAAAAAAACCACGCACGTACATCAATGTTCCTTTGCCGTGCTGGTTGCATAGAGCTGTACGAGCCAACATCAGCAGCAGTTTGATTTTTTTAATCAGTATTTAACGAAGGCCATATAGCGAGGATGTAAATAGTATATCTACACATGGCTGACGGTTTGGACTCGAGACTGTTGCTGCACTTGGGACTATAAGTTACAAGCAAGCACCATACATTTAAAATACAATCACCGGTACATTTTATTAATCACATTAAAGCGACGTTAACATGCTACGTTTATACACATCATAGGGGCTACAGAAAGCATTTTTTAAATTTTTTTTTATCCGAGTCAGTGATGATAACACCGTGTAACAAAATATATATTTTTTTTTTTGGTTCCTGGGTAGTAAGTGTTATTTCCTAATTGCTTATGCCTCAAAAGTATAGAAAATGGCTATTATTCCCCACAAACTTTGCTTTTGTGACCAGGACAGTGATATTTTGAAATTTACCTATTTTCCAGAACATTCCAGATAAATTCAATGCTGATTAAACTTGGAGTAACTTCTAGAACTTTCTAGAACTTTCCAGTAATATAAATAGTAGTATAAATACAGGGGCCTTAAGCCCACCAGTTCAGTTTAGTTCCAGCTGCCTAAGTGGATACATATCTGCATTTTTCTGAGATGGCATCAAGAGGCTGTAAGCATCCAGCAGACGCATTTTGCTATGTCTGCGGCCAATTTATCAAGACAAGAGCGAAAAAGTACTCTGTGAAAGCATCTGCTAAGATGTGTGAGGCCTGCAAGGCATATTTCGGCATGCCTGTCGGGGATCAAGACAAACCCTGGGCACCTCATTTCACCTGCGAGCACTGCAAAAAAACTCTGGAAGGTAAGATGGACAATTGTTGCTTGGAATTTTATGTTATAAAATTTGTTAAAATTTTTAAAATTGTAAAACTTTTTAATTTTAAAATGTTTTACAATTTTCAATGTTATTGAAAAAATATATCATATATGAAAAATGTTGCGAGAATCTCTTACACATTAGTCATGGGTGAAATAAATGTATTTTTGTAGGATGGTACAGAGGGGAAAAGAGAGCCATGAAGTTCGCTATCCCAGGAATTTGGCGGGAACCCACTGACCACTCAACTGCTACTTCTGCATGGTGGACCCTTCCAAGCGGACCGAGTTCTCTGTGGGGAGGAACAACGTCAAGTGGGAGCCACTGGTGGACCCCCGGAAGGTGCTGATGCCACCACTGCACATCAAATTGGGCCTTATGAAACAATTTGTCAGAGCTCTCGATAAGGAGTCGGCAGCCTTCAAGTACCTTCAAGACTTCTTCCCTAAGCTGTCTGAGGCAAAGGTCAAAGCCGGTGTCTTTGTCGGACCACAGATAAAGAAGATCCTGGAGTGCAATGAATTCCCCAAGAAGCTCACTAGTAAGGAGAAAGTGGCTTGGAACAGCTTTGTCGCAGTGGTTCGGGGCTTCCTGGGCAATCACAAGGCCGAAAACTATGTGGAGCTGGTTGAGACTCTGGTGAAGAACTACGGCACAATGGGCTGTAGGATGTCCCTCAAAGTCCATATCCTTGATGCTCATCTTGATAAATTCAAGGAGAACATGGGAGCGTACTCGGAGGAGCAAGGCGAGTGCTTCCACCAGGATATACTGGACTTTGAACGCCGCTACCAAGGACAGTATAACGAGAACATGATGGGAGACTACATTTGGGGCTGATTCGTGAAAGTGATTTACAGTATAATCGTAAATCTCGAAAAACTACTCACTTCTAAATCTTTTGTAGTCATTTTTGTATTACTTTAGTATAAATACATGTTAATTTGGATTCATATGTTGTTTTTTTCTGACTTTATGTGAATGAAAAGACACAAATTCTCCCGTTTTCTCATTGGAAATAGGTAAATTTCAAAATATCACTGTCCTGGTCACAAAAGCAAAGTTTGTGGGGAATAATAGCCATTTTCTATACTTTTGAGGCATAAGCAATTAGGAAATAACACTTACTACCCAGGAACAAAAATTGTGTTACATAGTGTTATCAGTGCATTCACCCATATGCCCCCCTTCTTCATGAGAGGCCCTCTTGCATTCGTGAACTAAAGTAACCCACTCAGATTCTCTTTTGTAGACAATAACATGTAAAGAATAATCTGTTCTAATACATAAACTACTACAACATTCCTACAGAGTGTATAATCTACCAGATCTCATTTTGGAATCCTGCATTCATTCAAATCCAACGACAGAATACACGGTTCCGAATTATGCTGCGTTGCTAGGCTTGAAAAAAAGTAATTGTACAAATTCAGCTGTTTATTTTATGGTTAAACACTTTCTTTTCAATGTTGTTTTCTGTAACATAAAATGAATACTCCATGAAAGTTCATGGAGTGCTGTGTGTATTTCACCCATGAGGATGACCATAACCACATGATTACTGTAGCATATACTGAATGAATCGGAATACCAAAAATTAAAACAATCGATTGAAGACTTTTTGAATCCAAACAGTGACTTGGTAAAATGAGCCAGATGTATGTTAAAATTCATTTTTAATGAATTAAATTATTTAAATTATCTTATTTGAATGATTATTTTACATAACTTGGATAACCTGTAATAGAAAATGAATCAAGTATTCGGTGAAAGGGCAAACTGTGGCACATTTTATGCTTCAAACATATCTAACATTACTATGAAGAGGTGCTATCCATTTTGCAGTGTTGTTTCAACGCAGATCCTGGTTGTGTCTGTGACTTACCTGCAGCACAATGGCTAGCACTGAGAAAATCATGGCCTCATTAAAGATGGGATTGTTCTCATCTCTCTTCACAGCCGTCTTCTTCTTGCTAATTTTCCTGTTGTCTTGGAGGACATAAACTTTGACAAATGGACTTTTGGATGTCGTAGTATCGATTTTGCCCTTCGTTTCACTGGAGCAGACAGGGTCATGTGACATATACCAGTGTGCTGACTGGATAGGATTGCTTGAGTTGTCAGGGGTGATACACGGGGCAATCCTCGCGCGATTTGGTCACAAGCAATATATTTGATCGCTAGAGCTGCTGTCCCCACTTTTGAAATCAATTATTATTAATAATAAAAACAACAATAAAAAAAACACTGAGTTATTTTCATTCTCCCGTGATACTAGTAAAATTCCAGACTTTTTCAAGACTTTCATAATGGAGACATGGTTTTTCAAGCATTTTCAAGCCCTGGAAATCAGTTTGGCATTTTTCCATACTTTTTCCAGACTTCCAGACTAGCGTACGAACCCTGCTCAGAATATGAACTAAACGACACACTAAATGTTTACTTCCAAGTCTGGTTACCTTGTATAGTTTGTTTCCTATGTGCAAAAGGACCGAGTCCAGCAGTTGTTCACACTGAGGTTTAGCAAGCGAATGTTTGCCAAACGGGCTGAGACCACTTCTTTAGGTGGACTCCGTACGGTTCGTTTTCCAAGTGGACTGTCATTCAGACAGCCTTAGGCTACTGCATTGAGGTTTCAAATAGTTTGGGGGCTCCCGAGTGGCGCATCCAGTAAAGGTGCTCCCCGTGGAGTGCAGGATGCGCTGTATAGTCTGGACGTCGCGAGTTCGAGTCCAGGCTATTCCTTTGCCGACCGAGGATGGGAGCTCCCAGGGGGTGGCGCTCCCGCCCAGGGGGAGGGAGGGCTAGGTCGGCCAGGGTGTCCTCGGCTCACCTCGCACCAGCGACCCCCGTAGTCTGGCCGGGCGCCTGCGGGCTTGCCTGTAAGCTGCCCGAGAGCTGCGTTGTCCTATAGCCTGGACATTGCCTGTTCGAGTCCAGGCTATTCCATTGCACAATTGGCCAAGCGCCACCCGGGGGGAAGTGTGTTTCCCTTCCTGCTTCTGACCTGACGTCCCCGCACAGCCACCCTGTCAGAAACAGCTTTAATGTTTTAAATTAAATGAATATTATTTTATTTATTGTTATTATTTTTAAAGCTTTATTATTTTTTCCCTGTGGGTATAGTTTCTTTCTCATGAAAGACACCGTTAAAGCCACCACTTGTCCACCTTTGAATCTTTATTGTCACTCTGTATGCGGATGCCTAAATATGTGGGCATACTCATTCTCCCAGTCACCGCAAGTGCTGTTCAAAGATCTGATCAACAAATTTGTTTTATACACAAACACCTTTTCATGATCCTGCTAAATATGAGCCGAGATCCACTCCTGGTTTTTGATCCCATTAGTGCAACCGGCCCCAGGTCATTGATGTGAAGTGCATTTACTTTACTACTATAGTACTATGGACATTTGGAAACTGGGCAACTCATGTAAAAGCTAAATGTAAATCGTATATAAATTACTTTGTTATAATGAATTGTATAAAATCATCATCAGTAAGTCACAATTACAAAGCTCTGAATCTCATGTTAAAATGAGCGACCCAGGGGACTTTTTTGACCTGAAAAAAGAAACAAGGACCAGGGGTCACAAATGGAGATTAGATAAAGGGGCATTCAGAAAAGAAAATAGGAGGCACTTTTTTACACAGAGAATTGTGAGTGTCTGGAACCAACTCCCCAGTAATGTTGTTGAAGCTGACACCCTGGGATCCTTCAAGAAGCTGCTTGATGAGATTCTGGGATCAATAAGCTACTAACAACCAAACGAGCAAGATGGGCTGAATGGCCTCCTCTCATTTATAAACTTTCTTCTTCTTCTTAAAATGTGACATTCCAAACAATATGAATTATAGAAATCACTTACTTCACACACATCACATATGTCTCCCACTGCCTTCTCCAACCAGTGATGTCACAGAGTGATTTCCAGCAATGGCGGATTACACTTTCGGTAGCCTGTGGAATTTAAATAACTTGTTTGACAAATACTGATCAAAAACAATCAAAACAACCCCGAGATTGCTTTCCCATCCATTTATTTTATCACAAACAAACCAAATAGAGTTTCCTATCCCCTTTAAAAACTGATTTAAAAAAAACACCTATCCAATGACTATTATTGGTGGCTTTGGTTGCCTTTGTCAGTACTTTCAGTTTCCTTGAATAAATATCTGAAAGACACTTTCTGTTGTTTCTAGTCTAAAAAATTCTTAAGTCTACTCTTTTATGCCATGTATGAATTACCTAAGTGAAAATGGAAGACCGGCAGAAAACTGTAGCTTTGTTTGGTCCCTGACCACTGGTGCTTTGGCAAAAGCACAAGATGGGCTTGGCTTTCATGTTCAGAGCATAATCAACTATGTAAACATGTCATTGTAGCAAGGGCTTTATGGCTACATGAACAAAATTGCAAATCAACAAATTAGATGCTGGTGTAGTGTTCACCCTGGTGGAAGACCTGATGTATGCTCAAACACAAATGTCAAGTAAACTAAGTAAGACCCTTTTTTAATGACAGTGTAATTAAACCTTGATTTGAATTTACATTTTTCACTTCAATTTTGTCTCAGTTTTAATAGACATGATGAGGTGACAGGAAGTTGCCTTCCTTTCTCTCAAATAGTACAGGAATTAGCCAAAAACATGAAAAACCTACTCTTTTGTGTAAACAGGCTTTCCTAATATTATTGATATGTTTTGCTACTTCACGGGGAAGAGTAACTCTGGAGCATATACTTTGCTGCAGATTTCCATACCCAGCTTAAGTTACCAGTAATAATCACTAAGGAGTGGCTCCAGAACAATAATACTTAAGACTTATCACTCATTGGGTTGACCTACAAACTAGAGTGTTATGACAAATTGAGTAAAACTTTGCTGTTCAGTAAAATGGTAACTTCATAATGGACAAACTTACTGTCACTGTTTTTTCCTGATAATGTTTTTACCTACAGTATTGAGGACACCCTGTTAATCAGGAGTAAGCAGTCCTGTATGTATCAAACCTCAGTTAAAAAGTACAATAACATGGAAAATGCTTTTAAAAACTTGGATGCTGCATTATTTTACTTATTTTGGCATTTCAATGTATTGAAAACATAATACCTGATTCCTTGCGCAGAGAAAACAGCAAAAAAACAATAAGAATGATTAAAAATAAATTATACCAAGGTATGGCAAAATGAGTTGTTCTGTCAGGATGGCTGTTGTTTTCACATCAAAAAGACAACACTGAACAATGGGGTTTTCATGCACAATCTTGTGTTCTGTGTCTTTAGACACTTTTATTGTTTAAAAAACATATTTAAATGGCATTTGTAGTTCTAGTACTGTGTTTCATTCTGTCTTTAATTAACTCCTGTTGTCTGAAAAGAGAAAAAAGCTCTGTTAACAAAACTAAAAGCAAACAACTAAGTAATACAATCCAAAGTCTCTTAAACTCAAGTTGTTTGATTCTCAGCTTTGGAACAATAACACATATCCTTCAAAAAATAGTTAATTAAAAACTGAAACAAAAACTCTGAAAATACACGGTTCTTGATATTTTAAGTGGAATTTTTGAAACAACAGTACTAACTACTAACATTTTGTGATGTTTCACAGTTTTACAAGTTAGCAGCAGACAAATAAATGAAAGCTACACAGTCCTTTTGCCATTTGTAGTCCTTGACTTGTAGTCAAATAAGCACTCAACCTTCTATAAAATACTACCTTTAAGAACAAAGATATTAACAGTAAGAGAATATAACAATACTCTATTAGAACATGTTTAGAATGTAGTGCAGTTCCAATAGATGTAATGTCTGCATTACAAAGAACTAGAACTAGAAATGAAAACAAACCAAGATAGTTTTTTTGTGGGTTTTTTTTGTTTTTCTTTAATCTTTGGCATGGTGTGGAAAGGATAGTGTCACTGGCAAGGTGTGTTATTGTCAGGAAGCAGACCCAGAGACAGAAGCTCCAGTTCAAGTGCTAGTGCGCATATTTAATAACAACAAAAATACCACTAACAACACAAACAGGAACAAAAAATAGGCACAGTGGCCAAAATAAACGGTTTGAAACAAGACAACAGAAACTACTACCCATTCGTTTTTAACTTTCCCACCACCGTAAATATCCACTGATCTAAACACCAAATTAAACTTTAAAATGAACATCTGTGATTACCCTTTATATACACCTGTGACTGGAGCCTAATTAATCATTAATTATTCAATGTATGGCCCCAGCCACATTCTCATGTGTGGTTTCTGGCAGGGAGGAATTTAACCCCCTCCCTGCCAACCCAATATTCCCACACACACCGCACAGGCTTTCACCCTGCCACATATGGCAAAAAAGATTCCAACACAGAAACAAAAAAACTTTATTTTGTGAATTTGTTTTGACTATAAAACTTAAACCCTTAGTGGACAGGGATACTCTGATCTATTTACTGCCTTTTTGGGGGGGTTTATATGAGTAAATATTGTTGCAAATCTCATTCCTCATCACAGTCACACACATTGGATAAAAGATTAAGCATCCAAAAACCTCTGCTAAGCCTTTCCTGTACACTAGGGTTCTTTATATGCACCACTGAGACAAGGCACAATATAAGCCTTCAGTTGCATTACATATTCCACATTCCATATTCAGCACAACATCAAAACACATTTCTGCTATCGTGATGATCAGGATCAGTAAAGAAAAACTGCAGCTGCTACATTTCCTACACTTTAAGTAAATATTCAACTGGTTCAGTTAGATAAGGCTTATTGAGTTTTTGATGGATGCAGGTCTTGCCGTAAATTACTTAATTTACCCACTCCCTTTAGATTTTTAAAAAATGATAACATTTTGGTGAACCAATGCACTTACAAGACAGATTGCTCATTAAAATCGTTACAATGCATTTGAAGATAGGATGATTATCTTTTCAAGGACAGCTGTATTGAATGTACACAAAAGATTATTTCAGAAATGGCACACTTCAGCTCACTGTATTGTTGCAGCATCTGTTGCTTCTGCAGTGTCATTTTCTAATCTAGTGAGGATTTCTCCAGACAATCACACCTATCCGGTGCTGAGTCTATACAGGAACTTGTCTGTGCAAAGCAGTGCAAGTTTGGGAAGCCATCATTCAGTATTGTGACCCTGTGAAAGCATGTGATTGTGACTGATGTACTAGAACTGAAATATATTATTACAAATAATTAGGGCTGTCAAGCAAGGGTTCTCAGAACTGGGCAGAGTAGTAGGTAATGGGCTAAAACTAGAGACACTGCATTCTTTTAAAAATCTATATATACCCCCTGCAAGTTTCACGTTTGATTGCTTTCCATACACAATGATACAATATCTACTCTCTAAACCCCACCCATTCGTTTTCTCATTGTTTAATTAATTGCAGTTAACTTCTGCGATTAATGCGTACATTTTTTCTGAGATTCATTTTTTTAACACACGTTAACACTAGAACTACCGGAGCGGTCATTTTGACCGATCGCAGTTTTTAAATGCATTTTTCTCCACTGATTTGGCAGCTAGTCGCCCGTGCTTTTTTTACTTTTCCTAAATGTACGTATTAAACATCTCAAAGCATCAGTAGACCCAGGGTTGCAGAAACTTATGGAGATATAATACTTCATACCTAGAACTACCAGAGCTGTCATTTTGATCATCCTAGTAAAAACAGTGGGTTTGGCTTCGTGCACGTGAGATCGATCACACGATAAAGCTGCTGAACTTGAAAGCTTCAGGCTCAGGAGACGCCCTCGAGAGAGAGATACGAGACTGGCTGCTGAACCCTAAGGTGGACATGGAGGCCCTCCTGATGGAGATCGCCCTGCTGTGTGAAGCCTAGGAACACCAACAATTGCCCAGCATCCCTACCAGCCATCAGAGCCATGGTGTGCAGCTACTAGGCTGCAGATATGGGAATACCCCCACTGTAGCTCCAGAGGCAGTAGGCACATCCTACCCAGAGCCCAGAGGAGAGCTGCACCAGTCCTCAGCGACCGAAGGAGAGCCGCACCAGTTCCCAGTGACCGAAGGACCATCACATCAGTTCCCTGCCACCGAGGGAGAGCCGTACGGCCGGAGGGAGACCACCTGTTGCTCCCACCATCACCACCAGAGGAGTTGAAGCTACCAAGGGTCAGCTACTGACGTTGACCTGTCCTGCAACGCCTAGGGCTGCCAAGCCTGTAACGCCTAGGGCTGCCCGGAAAGGCCAGTTTGCCACCGCCTGGGGATGCCTGCACACCACTGCCCGGGGATGCCTGCATGTCATCACCCAGGGCTTTGTTGTGTCCAGCAGCAGCAGTTGCGCTGCTGGAAACTGTTAGGCCGAAGCACAAGAGAAGGGGGGAAGAGGTGAGGAGACCACCTTCACCCGCAGTAGTTTCACTGCCGGAGGACGTAGCGCCACTGCCACTGCCGGAGTGTCCCACGCTGAGGTCAGCATTACCACTGCCCCGTCCGGACTGCCCAGTGCCTCTGCTACTGCCGGAGTGTCCAGCGCTGAGGGCAGCAGGACCGCTGTCAGTGCCACCATCACCATTGGAGTACGCAGCGCCACCTCCACTTTTGGAGGGCACGGCACTGCTGGTAGCGTTGCCACTGGCAGAGTTGCCACTGGCAGAGTTGCCACTGGCGGAGTTGCCACTGCCAGAACTGCCGTTGCTGGAGGAGCCAGCCTTGGCGCTGTCAGCATTTCCGCTGCCAGCATGTCGACTGCCAGGATTGCCACTGCCAGCATTGCTGCCCATTCTTCTTTGCAAAATTGCTCAAGCTCCGTCAAGTTGGATGGGGACCTTTGGTGAACAGCAATTTTCAACTCTTTCCACATATTCTCAATTGGATTGAGGTCCAGGCTTTGACTGGGCCACTCCAGGACATTGACCTTTTTGTTTTTAAGCCACTCCAGTGTGGCTTTGGCTGTATGTTTGGGGTCATTGTCCTGCTGGAAGATGAATCTTCTCCCAAGTCCCAGGTCTCTTGCAGACTTCAGCAGGTTTTCCTCCAGGATTTCTCTGTACTCTGCTGCATCCATTTTGCCCTCTATCTTTATGAGCTTTCCAGGCCCTGACACAGAGAAGCATCCCCATAGCATGATGCTGCCACCACCATGCTTCACGGTAGGGATGGTGTTCTCAGGTGTTAGGCTTGCGCCAAACATAGCGCTTAGCGTTGAGACCAAAAAGCTCTATTTTGTTCTCATCAGACCATAGAATCTTCTTCCACTTGGTCTCAGAGTCTCCCACATGCCTTCTGGCAAACTCTAGCTGATATTTGATGTGAGTTTTTTTTTCAACAATGGCTTTCTTTTTGCCACTCTCCCATAAAGGCCAGTTTTGTGAAGCACCCGGGCTACTGTTGCCTTATGCACAGTGTCTCCCAGCTCAGCTGTGGAAGTCTGTAACGCCTTTAGAGTTGCCATAGGCCTCTTGGTGGCCTCCCTGACTAGTGCTCTTCTCGCCTCTTGAAGAACCTTATTCCGGATTTGCTTTGAATGTTCCTTTGTCTTCATGATGTAGTTTTTGTTAGGAAATGTACTAACCAACTGTGGGACCTCCCAGAGACAGGTGTATTTAACCTGAAATCATGTGAAACACCTTAATTGCACACAGGTGGACTCCATTCAACTAATTATGTGACTTCTAAAGGCAATTGGTTGCACTAGAGATTATTTAGGTGTGTCATAGCAAAGGGGGTGAATAGTTATGCAATCAATTATTTTCTGTTTTATATTTGTAATTAATTTAGAACAATTTGTAGATTTTATTTTTCACTTTGACATTATGGACTTTTTTTGTGTTGATCAGTGGCAAAAACTCCTAATTAAATCCATTTTGATTCCATGTTGTAAAACAGAGCAATACATGCTGCTGTATTGCCTGTTAATATTATTATTTACTGTTGTTTCGCCATCAGGCAATTATTATTAATTTCTTAGCAGATGCCCTTATCCAGGGCGACTTACAATTGTTACAAGATATTACATATTTTTTACATACAATTAACCCTTTATACAGTTTTTTTTTTTTTTTTTTTTACTGGAGCAATCTAGGTAAAGTACCTTGCTCAAGGGTACAGCAGCAGTGTCCCCCACCTGGGATTGAACCCATGACCCTCCAGTCAATTGCACCTGGATTATCGTTGTCTGTCTGATTTGTTGATCATCTGCACCTGCACGCAGAGAACCACTTTACCACAGAGACACAGAAACAGATACAAATAACTAATAAATTAGAGAATAAGGAGATACAATGACTGTGTCTCAGTGTCCTTCAGAATCATGATCACATTTTGAATTAACAGAAAAAACAGTAAAATATGTACATGTGAAGAAATGGAAAACATATACACTAACCTTAATGTGTCTCCATGGAGAAAATATGTATTACATCTCTAGTTTCTCACAATTACATTTTCTGTGATTTGTCTCTCATCAGTCAACAGTATTGGATCATTTTATTTTGTTATTGATTTCCTAAAATTAATAAATACAAAACACAACATCAAGGTCACTAATTTGCTTAATTAATATGAGTTAATTTACAGCATCAACTATTCTGATTTAATAACCAATTCCAAGCTTATATGGTGCTACCAATGGAACCAATTTTTATGGAACTTGTCTCTATCTAAACATACAAATTAATGACAACTTTATGCTTATTCTAATTGTAGTTAATTCCACAAAGGTTTTATAGATATCCTCTCAAGATCAAACTTGTCATGTGTAAGTCCAGATGGTTAAGTGTGCCTGTCTGAGGGTGAGAAATACTGTATCTTCTAATGAAAGCAGGTTCTTTGGGCTGCAGCAAGACCATAATAGCTCAAGATGTGTTCAGACCAGTACACTCTGTCTTATTATCAAGACAATATCCGCAGAGGGTTGTTGGCTATAACACCTATTTTAGCTTGTGTAACTGGTGGAGGTTGAGCATGAACCTATGCTGCCTCCAATCCAGCATGTTACTCACTGCACAAAAAGGTCAATAGCGCTTATACACATCCTGTTCTCTGAATTTTTCTAATACAAAGATGCACATACAGTTAAAATAAATGATTGTAAATGCCAGTGGCCTGTGTCTCTATGAAGTGGAAAGCCACAAGTTTAAAGAAGGAAAAAAATGTAAAGGTATAATACTGCTTTTTCTTTTGGTGCAAGTAGACTGTGTCACTCCAGGCTACTGTTTTTGAGTGCTGTTTCCTCACCAGATTGCTATATAAAGCCAGTTACTTCACATTGCACATATGGACAGTACACATCACAGGCTGGAGATGTGCACCCTAAACCATTGACCATGTCTCCAATACCCTATCGTGATGTTGTCTGATGCTTCCAGCAATAGAAGATTAGACTATGACCTATTAGCCCAAGGTGGCTTGGTCAAGCGAGGCAAATTAGCTCATATCGTGCCCCACTCATCCCAGAATAATTAGTGATGTTGATTGGTGCTGTGTAGCACCTACAAACTTATGAAAGCACAGTGGATAGATCTCTTTAAAAGGCCGTCCTGAAATCTCAACATCATTACTGCCAAATTAGCTCATATCGTGCCCCACTCAGCCCAGAATATTAAGTGATGTTGATTGGTGCTGTGTAGCACCTACAAACTTATGAAAGCACAGAGGATAGATCTCTTTAAAAGGTTGTCCTGAAATCTCAACATCATTACTGCCATCACATGGTAGCAAAGAAAAGAAAAATGGCAAACAAAATCATACGTCAATAATGTTTTTTAAAGTTGAATGGAAAAACAAGAGATTGCCTCAGTACAAGAGTTGCAAAAAGTACAGTGGGCATGCATGCATGCATGCAAAAATGCTAACAAGCTATTTGGAACCTATTAAAATATTAAAAATGACTTTGAATGGCATGCTTGATCCCTCGTTTGTCAGTTCGCTGAATCTAAAGGACACAGGCTATTTAATGCAGTAAAATCCCTTGCTGCCAAGGGGTGACACATCAGTGATTACAGGAAAAGCTTCATCAACTCAAAATGATATAGCTTTAATCAACGAGAGATTATTATCTTTTTAATCAGCCTTTTGCAAGCTCATTTGTGTATTGTATATTAAACCACATCAAATCAGAGGTTTGGTAGGGTGAAAAACTTCACCTGTGATTGTGTTTAAATTATGTGAAATTTTGCAAAGCAGTTCAGGCAGGGAACTTACTTTTAAGATAGATTAAAATTGTAAACAGCATATAAGGCACCCTCATTACTAGAACATTTGTCAGTCAAGTATCTCATTATTCATTCAATAAAACAACTTCAATGATCAGCTAGAAAGGGCTTTATGTATTGCCTCAATCCATTGGTCTCAGCTGTACGTCAGAGTTTGATCTCGTTCAGCTGTTCCAGTGTGTGTTCCACTATCGTGTTCCCATTCTGATCATTACGAATTAAGACATTGGCTGAGATGAAGCGGCAAGCCTTCTGGGGGAATTTCCTGAATTTTTGATTCCATGACTTCTAGAAACTATTTCTTAGGTATTCCAGTAAACCCCGGAACTTCACATTCCAAAATGTTTCAGCTATACTGGGATACAGTTTATTGTGCAAGCAATTTCACTTCCACCACAGCAGCTCCAAAATCTGCTTCCCCTGAGCCTCACGATAATCCAAAAAATAGAGGACTGCCAAAACCTGCAACTACTCCAAAAAATCTAAAGTTCCCTATCTGGTTTCCCTCAAAAGGCTGCAGAATCTGGTATTCCCCACTTATGATAATAGCTCCGTCCTTTCATGGAACAAATCAACAACCGGTTCAAAGTGCTAGAAAACAAATCATTGCTACCAGGGCCAGATTAACGCATAAGCAAACTAGGCAGCTGCCCAGGACCCAAAGTCAGGAGGGGGCCCAAAATGAATTTATTATTATTTTAACAGATACAGACTTGCGCGCAAACTTCACTCACTGACATTCTAACCGAGGCAGTGTTTCTAACTTGTAGTCACACAAAATCAAACTGGTTGACCCAGAACTTGCTCTCACTCACTTTTGCGTGGCAACACAAGTAAATTCTAGGTTAGTCAGTTTGATTTTACTTGAAACACAAGAAGAAAAATGCAAGCGGCACAGGGGGGTATGTGAAATATTTCTACAAATCAGAAGGAAAGCTAACTGCCTTTGCTGTATTGGCAATTGAGAAAGAAGTAAGCCACTTTATTTGCCTTATGGTTGCCAATCATCCATACTTTTAAGGCCAGTCAGTAAAAAAATGTCACATTTTAACATGAAAATGTAAATAACAAAGAATGATCTTGATTTTGGATCGAAATAAAGCAAGGATGGTATATTTTTTTATTGCTTTGCGGCTTTCCCAGTTAGCTCGAATGACATATTCCTACACTTGTGATTGCAGTGAAAAGTATCAAAAGAAGAATGTTAATTAACAATACTGTGCTGAAATTAGTATACACGTTCTTCAACCAGACATAGCCAAAGCGAGCTCAGGAGACATCGTCCAGCTTGCAATGCTTTTACCACAGATTGTTCTTGGAAATATGCTGGATAGCCTAGATGGAATTGATGCAGTAACAAGTGACTGTCTTGACAGATCTTAGACGGGATCTGGCAGCTGATGAAAACTGGCACAAAATTGCGCTCTTGTCTACACCTTGTAAAAACAGACGTAAAAAATCAACTGTCTACAGAATGGAATTCTGACTGTTAAGACTGCTGTTAAAAACAGCACCAGCTTCAGAACAACGAAGCAAATGATCCAGCCTGCAGATGTGTCCGTGTGTGACCAAAAGAAGTAAATAAAACCTAAAAAAATGTATAAATCTGTATGTCAGTAAAAACTAAAATTGGCAACCCTGATCTGACTACACAACAATGTACAGGAATGTTTTTTTATGTATATTATTTTGTGGCCTATAGGAGACCTACAGTTAGTGGACAAAAGTTTGAGCATCCTCCTAAATTGGATAACAGATCAACATATGGTGTTCTAAACTGTTGTATTTTTATTCAGTAAATCGGAAAAGTGATTATCAAGCTCTGCTTTGGGATTTGACATAGGCTAAATAAGTTTTTTCTGAATTTATTTTGAAATGTATTTAGCACATTACCTTTAATTAAACTGTTTCGTTCAGAGCAGTGAGTGAAACTTTCGTCATAATTGATAACTACTGTATAATTCGGCATAATGGACCGTTTCTGATCAAAACCAAGTAAAATAACTTTAAAACGAAAATGATACCTTTTGCAAATTGGCGGAACATGAGTTATAGAAGCTAATTATATATACCGTATTACTTCGAATTAACGCCACCCTCGAATTAAAGCCTCACTCAGATATCAGCTTTTTAATAGATGCCGCCCTCGAATAAACGCCGCTCTCAATAAAGAAACGTAAAGATATTTTTTTCTACCCCTGCTCATAAAAAAAATAAAGAAACGCGCAACTCTGCCTATGTACATGACACCCCCGAAGAGACTGCAACCTCAATCCAGCATGTAATACAAACTAATGTACACCCACCTTAGTATGCAAATGTTATCTTATAGTACAGTCCCGACAGACAACCCAAGATGAACTAGTTACAGCACAGCAGTCCTTCACGTCCCTTTTTTTACCAGCAGAGTTCAGTGCCAACACACCAGGGGATAAAACAAGGGCTGTCTGTTTACCTCTTCGACAGCTTGGATGGTGAAAACTTAAACTCAGAGGAACTTAGAGCTTTGTTGGTCACTCTAAGCGCTATCCGAACGCTGGCTGAAGATATCTTCTTGTAGGGGGTTTAGTTGTTTTGTTTTTTATTCAATTGGAATTTTACTCAGTCCTGTACAATTTATATATATATATAAACTTGCTTACTATCTATGAGAAGATTTAGTTTTGGTTTCTCTTAGAGAAATTGCAAACAAGCAGGTAACTACAGTGAGAAAAAAAATAAAACATAACCAAGTAGGATATATTTTAGTTTTAACAGAAATCAAACTGATATTCAGAGATAATATTTTTTGTTAAGAAAAACAACTGCATCACACTCAACTACCTTTGTCTCTCCTCTTCTTGTCCCGCGCCATAGCAACAAATACACACTCCTGATTCGCTGGTACAGTACTCCCTTGACCTCCCAACTCCCACCTAATAGACTCTCATTAACTGTCAGTAAATGTACTGTATTCAATCCCTCAAAACACACAAGAGTATAGCGCTGCAGATCGGAGCCTCTCATGGCGCCGTTTCTAAAATGCCTTAAATCATTTAATAAAATATTACAGCATTTGTAAAGCATAGTATTATTAATAAAGCCCGTCCTCGTATAATCACCGCCCTTGTTTAAGGGCCACAGTCATTTTGATCAATTTAAAATAAATGTTGCACCAAATTGAAGTTATATACAGACGTGCTCAAATTTGTTGGTACCCCTCCACAAAAAACGAAGAATGCACAATTTTCTCTGAAATAACTTGAAACTGACAAAAGTAATTGGCATACACCATTGTTTATTCCATATTTAATAGAAATCAGACTTTGCTTTTGATTTTTTATTCAACATAATATTGTAAATAAGAAAACAAATGAAAATGGCATGGACAAAAATGATGGGACCGCTAACCTAATATTTTGTTGCACAACCTTTAGAGGCAATCACTGCAATCAAACGTTTTCTGTAGCTCTCAATAAGACTTCTGCACCTGTTAACAGGTAGTTTGGCCCACTCTTCCTGAGCAAACTGCTCCAGCTGTCTCAGGTTTGATGGGTGCCTTCTCCAGACTGCAAGTTTCAGCTCTTTCCATAGATGTTCGATAGGATTCAGATCAGGACTCATAGAAGGCCACTTCAGGATAGTCCAATGTTTTGTTCTTATCCATTCTTGGGTGCTTTTAGCTGTGTGTTTTGGGTCATTATCCTGTTGGAGGACCCATGACCTGCGACTGAGACAGAGCTTTCTGACACTGGGCAGTACGTTTCGCTCCAGAATGCCTTGATAGTCTTGAGATTTCATTGTGCCCTGCACAGATTCAAGGCACCCTGTGCCAGGCGCAGCAAAGCAGCCCCAAAACATAACCGAGCCTCCTCCATGTTTCACTGTAGGTATGGTGTTCTTTTCTTTGAAAGCTTCATTTTTTCGTCTGTGAACATGGAGCTGATGTGACTTGCCAAAAAGCTCCAGTTTTGACTCATCTGTCCAAAGGACATTCTCCCAGAAGGATTGTGGCTTGTCAATATGCATTTTAGCAAATTCCAGTCTGGCTTTTTTATGTTTTTCTTTCAAAAGTGGAGTCCTCCTGGGTCTTCTTCCATGGAGCCCACTTTTGCTCAAAAAGCAACGGATGGTGCGATCAGAAACTGCCGTACCTTCACCTTGGAGTTCAGCTTGTATCTCTTTGGCAGTTATCCTTGGTTCTTTTTCTACCATTCGCACTATCCTTCTGTTCAATCTGGGGTCGATTTTCCTCTTGCGGCCGCGCCCAGGGAGGTTGGCTACAGTTCCATGGACCTTAAACTTTTTAATAATATTTGCAACTGTTGTCACAGGAACATCAAGCTGCTTGGAGATGGTCTTGTAGCCTTTACCTTTACCATGCTTGTCTATTATTTTCTTTCTGATCTCCTCAGACAACTCTCTCCTTTGCTTTCTCTGGTCCATGTTCAGTGTGGTGCACACAATGATACCAAACAGCACAGTGACTACTTTTCTCCATTTAAATAGGCTGAATGACTGATTACAAGATTGGAGACATGTGTGATACTAATTAAAGAAACTAATTAGTTTGAAATATCACTATAATCCAATTATTTATTATCTTTTCTAAGGGGTACCAACAAATTTATCCAGGCCATTTTAGAATATCTTTGTAGAATAAGCAATAATTCATCTCTTTTCACAGCTTCTTTGCTTTATTCTATGACATACCAAAGGCATGCAAGTATACATGATAAATAGCTTTTAATTTAATCACTTTTCAGGAGGAATGAAGCATTATTTCAATGAGCTGTAAGGGTACCAACAAATTTGAGCACATCTGTATATATATAAGAACATAATAAGAACATAAGCACATAAGAAAGTTTACAAACGAGAGGAGGCCATTCGGCCTATCGTTCAAAGGAAGTTGGCCAGCTAGAAAGGGGGTGGAACTCCAGTGCATTAACTCATCGAACTGGAAGGAGAAGAGAGGAGCGATACACTGCACTCATTGAGACGGTAGGGCTGGCAATAACAACAGCAAACCCTACAGGACCACCGGCAATGATGGCCCCGAAGGCTCGGGAGTTGAAGATGACGGTGGAGGATGACCCAGAAGCATATCAGGCAATGAGCGACACAAACGCTGTCAACTACATAAGAAACTTTACAAACGAGAGGAGGCCATTCAGCCCATCTTGCTTGTTTGGTTGTTAGTAGCTTAATGATTCCAGAATCTCATCAAGCAGCTTCTTGAAGGATCCCAGGGTGTCAGCTTCAACAACATTACTGGGGAGTTTCATACCCTCACAATTCTCTGTGTAAAAAAATGCCTCCTATTTTCTGTTCTGAATGCCCCTTTATCTAATCTCCATTTGTGTCCCCTGGTCCTTGTTTCTTTTTTCAGGTCGAAAAAGTCCCCTGGGTCGACATTGTCAATACCTTTTAGGATTTTGAATGTTTGAATCAGATCACCGCATAGTCTTCTTTGTTCAAGACTGAATAGATTCAATTCTTTTAGCCTGTCTGCATACGACATGCCTTTTAAACCCAGGATAATTCTGGTCGCTCTTCTTTGCACTCTTTCTAGAGCAGCAATATCCGTTTTGTAATGAGATGACCAGAACTGAACACAATATTCTAGATGAGGTCTTACTAATGCATTGTAAAGTTTTAACATTACTTCCCTTGATTTAAATTCAACACTTTTCACAATATATCCGAGCATCTTGTTGGCCTTTTTTATAGCTTGTCTAGGTGAAGACATTTCTGAGTCAACATAAACTCCTAGGTCTTTTTCATTGATTCCTTCTTCAATTTCAGTATCTCCCATATGATATTTATAATGCACTTTTTTATTGCCTGCATGCAGTACCTTACACTTTTTTCTATTAAATGTAATTTGCCATGTGTCTGCCCTGGTGAACTACGACTTGGTGAAGCTGGCCATCCTCCTTTGCCTCATCATTACCACAGAGACTCACCTCGGTATGGTTCAGGGAGTACTGAAGGTCCCAGGAGACACGCCCCAGGGTGGTTGCGGAACGGTTGTGTGACCACATGGTACACTGGCTGACCCCCCGAGAAAAAAAAAAAAAAAACCTACAAATGGAGAAGGTGGTGGTAGTGGAGCAGTTCTGCCATGTGGTCGGTGCTGAAACCCAAGCCTGGATATGGCGCCACAACCCCGACACCCTGGGGGACGCCGTGAAGCTGGCCGAGGATATTGAGGACTCCCTGGTCTCCAC
Organism: Acipenser ruthenus; assembly: GCF_902713425.1. NCBI lineage: Eukaryota > Metazoa > Chordata > Actinopteri > Acipenseriformes > Acipenseridae > Acipenser > Acipenser ruthenus. The sequence goes on from NC_081193.1 coordinate 61,827,742, forward strand.
GCGGACATGGAAACTGACAGTCCCTGCCCTTCGGAGCAGCCGAGCACCTCCTTCTCTCTTCCACCAGCATCAGCCCCGGGATACAGACCTCTGAGACCGCCGACCCCATTGGGCCTCCTTGTCTCCCCTTCATGGAGACCAAGGTTGGCTCCCAGCTGGGGTAGTGGTGCTGGCCCTGCCCCGTTGCCATACCAGCAATGGGACATATATTTAACTGCTGTTCCCTCTGTCCCCCCAACATGTTTTAGGTGAAGCCAAATGGGACATCTGGCCAGGTCATGCCCTGCTGCAATGGAGTGTGAGATGGCTGCATGTAATTGGGCACCTGAGGTAAGCAAGAGGAAAATGGTCGGGTGGGGCCTTGTATGATTGATGTGGTTTTAGGGAACATGAAAACCCATGCATTCGTGGACACAGGGTGTGAACAGACCTTAATTTGAACAGCTCTCTTGGGCAGTGTGTCATGGTGGCCACAAGGTCAGGTGGCCATCTCCTGTATCCATGGAGACACGGCTAATGGCTGTAACAAAATAAGTCAAATGGGTCTCACTTGCCGACACAGGGTACACTGTTTATCGGACCTTGGTGTGTTGGTGGAGGAGAACCTGCTAGCAGTAGGAGAGGTGGTGGGGGGGTAAAAATATTATGTCTGTATCCCACATGAACAAGGGAGTTGGGGTGAGCAGGAGAAAGAGCCAGGGGACAGAAAGCTTAGCCACCGCAGGAGATCGGGTCAAGAGTATGGAGACCCAGCCACAGCCAAATGTGAAATGCACAAGGTAGCATAGCTGAAGAAAGTGAAGATGAACCATTTAAAGAAATAAAGAAGCTACAGAACTGTCTAGCGAAAGGGAGTCCGGGCAGAGGTTGTACTGGAAGGGAGCAGTCTCAAACCAGGACGGCTGTCCCTCCCGGTGCAGAAGGAGAGGGGGGTAGCACTCAGTCGGGCCCTGGATAGGGGTCTGAACTCAGTGCTGTGCAGGTTCCCCCTCTCCCTGAATCTCAGACAGCAGAGCTGGCTGTTGCTGTGGTGAGAGGAGAGGAGATCGGTGCTGCGGAATCAGAGCCAGTCGCAGAGGACTGAGAAGGAGTGATCAGACAAGGAGGACTGTGCGGAGGAGACATCCTTGTCTTATCTCTGACATCCCTGACAGTCAACCCGTCGGCAGAAAAAAAAACTATACACCCTTGAACAAATAAACCAGTTCATCGAAGATACAAAAAGGAGAAGGGGGATCAAAATCAAAAACTTTTTCTCCCCCAAATTGTGTTTATTTCTCCACTCCATGCATGTTATAAAATAATTTGACCAGCAAAAAAGGTACAGCTTAAAGAAAATCATGTACAAGTGATGAAAAATGTTTTAAAACATAATTTTTAAAATGGCTACTTTTAATATGATTTTTTTATTATTACTTGTTTTACTCCATCAGTTTTAACCATTCTCCTTCCTCGAGAGCCGACTTCTGTGAAAAGTCTGGGCAGAACCTTTTTCTAGTCATTGAAGGCCCTCTGACACATGTCCATAGGATCTTATTTGGGTTAGCCTTTTTCATCAATTCTGTGAGTAGAGCTACTATAGTATCAAAGGATGGCACAAATCTCCTATAGTAGCCCGCCAACCCCAGCATAGACATAACCTGCTTTTTGGTGGTGGGAATTGGTGCTTCTAGCAGAGCTTTCACATTATTGGCCAACTACCTTATTCTACCATTTCCTAAACTGTAACCCAAATACCGGACCTCCCGTTTCCTTATTGTGCACTTCCCAGGATTTGCAGTCAGCCCCGTCTGTCTCAAAGACGTCAGAACAGCAGTCAACCTTTTCACATGACTTTCCCAGTCATGGCTATAAATGACCACGTCATGTATATAGGCGGCTGCATATTCTGTGTGAGGACTGTCACAGACGGTTCTGGCACGTCCCTTTTGTGCTATAAATCATTCACTGGCTGCCTACGAGGGCTTGAGAGGAGGAGAAACTGGGAGTGAGAGAATGAGAGTGAGACATCTGATTGCTTACAAGACTTGAAAAGGGGCGAGATTTGAGAGTTTAAGAGTGAGGCGAGATTGAGAGGGATGGCGATTGAGGGCTGGAGTTTGGGGATGGTGCTTAGTAACATTGAGGTTAGATACTGACAGCAGGACGCGATAGGGGAACGGAGAGTTTTCCCTTCTCGTCGGGTCAGGCAGCATCCTCTGGCTGCTGGGCGACGTAGAGCGGGAGACACAAGAGGAGCAAATAATTAGATATAAACACTTTCCGCCGGGTCAGGCAGCATCCTCTGACTGCTGGGCGACGTAAAAGTGGGAGAGAAAGAGCAAAGTTTAGACACATAACATACAACAAATCTGACTCTCGCTCCCGACGGGTCAGGCAGCATCCTCTGGCTGCTGGGCGTTTAGTAGAGCGAGAGACAGGAAGGGGACGAACAGGACAAAAGGACAGATCCTTCGCAACTCAGTGCAGCATCCTCAGGCAGCTAAGCTGGCAGCTGGGCGGCGTGGAGAGCTTAGGAAAAGTGTCTCGGGTCCGTTTAGGAGAGACGAAAACAGAGAAACCCCCCCCCCTCGGTCGGGGCCCGCTCGGCAGGTGGAGGCACGGCCTACTGCATGAGGGGGCTGAAATGGTCCTGGACCTGAAACAGAAGAGAGGAGATGGGACAGCAAGGTTGAGGCCTGAAGGCTTAGCGCATAAGCAGCAGAAGAATAGGATGTGGCCGGGGGTCCCCTCAGGCCGGCGAGGAACAGCCGGGCGGCAGTGTTGAGACGAGAGGCCGACCCGGACAGTCGGGGGAGTGAAACTCACTTCCCCCCCAAAAGTGGACCCCCGGTTCCCCGCAAGAACCACACCGTGAGATAGAAAAGAGATCGCAGAGCCGCACACATATACAAAAGCTGGAAGAAAAGAGAAAAAGACAAGAGATGTTAATAGACAACCTATGCCTATGAGCCATCCGCACTGTGGAGAGGAAAAACCCCCCCTACTGGGAGGAAACCTCTGGTGGGCCTGGCGGAGAGGGCGCCCCCCACTCTGGGCAAGCTAACAAGTGCTTGGTGAGCTGTGGCAATGTCTGCAGAGGAAGATCTAATATAAAGTTCAACAGCTGAAGAGGTCCAACGCCCCATAGACTTAATTAAATGTTGATTGATTCCTGCCCTGGCCGCGGAGGTAGCTGCTCCGATCCGGAATGAATGGGGGGAGAAATAATTTGAAGAAAGCCCAATCCGTGACAAGAGGGTGGATAAATGGGATGAGAACCAGTGTCTCGTAACTATAGATCTGGAGCTGTCGATGAAGAGGGGATCCGACGGAAGACACGGAATCCTGCAGGCAAGGTATCTGGACAGAGCAGAGCTGGGACACAGAGAAGAGTTAATTTTTGAAAACTGAACGAACTGACCTTGGCTTAATTGGTCGGTTTTTGAAGATCTGATGTGGAGGATAAAATGGTTTCCGGGAATTTGAGAGAGATCGGAGCGCTTGAGGCCTAGAGCTGGGAAGCTGGAAGTAGATGGAGTTGAGAATTCCGAACAGCGGAGAAATCCAAAGAAGGCAATCAGGCACAGGGTTTCCATGACAATGTCGTCGAATGGGTTGAAGCATCCTTGCCGGAGAGCAGTGATGAGATGAAGGAGAAGGTCTGTAGAGATTGGTTGTCTTGATGGAGAGGAAGGGGGCAGGCTTTTCTCCATACCTCTGAGCGTTAGGCGGATTTCTGGAACGGATGAGAGAAGAGGAGAGGGGATAGATTGAAGGCGAAATTGATATTGAATGCCCGCTAGGTAGCATCTAATAGAGGAGGGGGCTATACGTAGAGACAGCCTGAGGTGGGCAATGAAGGCGAGAATGAGCTGTAAGTTGTAGGAGGTATAAGATATCTGATTTTGCTCGCAAAAATTAGTAAAAGAAGACCAGGCAGTCGAGTAGGAGGAACGGGTAGATGGGGCGAGAGCGTTCTCCATGAATCCACGTGCTGATTGAAGGAGGCCGGAGAGAGAGTTATTCAGTTGAATATTGTCTTGCTGAAAGGTGGTACAAGTCGAGGGTTGGGGTCTGCTCCTGGGACCAGGTTGCGGAACTTCTGGATCTGCAGGCGAGAGAGAGCATCAGCAGCGTTATTAAGAGATCCTGGGAAATAACGCGCTTGAATGATGACGTTATTGGATACTGATGTCCAAACTAAACGACGGAGGAGCTGCATGATGAAAGGAGAAGATGAACGGCCTTTGTTGATAATGTGAACAGTAGTAGAATTGTCGCTGAGGAAAAGAACGGATTTCCTTGACCAGTCGTGGCTCCAAAGCAAGGCGGCTATCACGATGGGGTACAGTTCGAGCAAAGAGGATGATTTTAGTTGAGGAGGAAGGGAACCGATTTCATTTGGCCAAGTACTATAGAACCATTGGGACCCAAATATACCGCCGAAGCCAAGATGGGATGCATCGGTGAATAGGTGTAAATCGGGGGCAGAGATGAGGTCATCATAGAAGAGGGAAAGGCCGTTCCAGTTGTTTAAGAGTAAAGTCCACATCTCGATATCCTTTCTAGCTTCATCCGGGATGATGATTGAGGTGTCCAGGGAGTTACAGGTAGTAGACAAGGCAAGAAGACGAGAGATGAAGGTGCGCCCTTGAGGGATGATGCGAATGGCGAAATTGAAGTGGCCGAGAAGTGAAAGAAGGTTGCGTTTTGATATGGATTTTGAGACTTGAAATGAGGAGATCAGTTGGCGGATGCGAACGAGCTTTGAGGTAGGAAGGCGAGCTTCGAACTTGATGGTATCGAGAGTTATGCCTAAAAATTCGAGGCTGGTGGTGGGGCCAATAGTCTTTTCTGAAGAGAGAGGGACCCCAAGGGTGATGAAGAGAGATCTGAGGCAGTTGATGCTCTGAGCAGGTGGATGAAACGGAGGAGATACGAGCAAGAAGTCGTCAAGGAGATGGAGAAGAAATGGAACTTGATATGAGTTTAGCAATATCCAGCAGAGGGCCTCAGATAGAGAATCAAAGATCTTTGGACTGCTACGACAGCCGAAAGTTAACTGGGTTGAGAAAAAATAGGAACCTTGCCAGAAAATGCCGAACAGGTGACGGAGTGATGGGTGGATTGGCATGACTTTGAATGCGTCAGTAATATCTGCTTTTGAGAGCCAAGCTCCTTGGCCTGCCAATTTGATAAATTTAATGGCATCGCAGAGAGTAATATAATGAAGCGAGAATTGGTCCGCTGGGATGAGTTTGTTGATGCTGCTAGTAGGGATGCCTCGAGGAGCTGAAAGATCAATTATAAGCCGTTTTTTTCCAGAAATTTTCCGAGTAGCGATGCCGATTGGGTTAATCCTGAAGACTGGAAAAGGAGGAGCTGCAAAGGGACCGGACATGAAACCTTTCTCCAGCTCGGCCTTAATTAGAGATGAAACGACTTGAGGGTCTGAAGTAGCAGAACGAAGATTGCTGCAGGTGAAAGAAGAAGTAGGGAGACATGATAATCCAGTAGAGAAACCGTGTTTGAGACCGTTGAGGAGATAGTTGACAAATAGACGGTCAGGATGAGGACTGAGGGCGTCTGCGAGTGCTGGAATGTTGACGGGAGATGATACGGATAGGGTTGAATGTCATTTTTTCCGGTTAAGAGGGCAGATAGACTTGGCGTGAGCATCTCCACAGAAGGAGCAGATGTGCAGAAAACGACAATTAACGTTATTACAAAAGAATTCGTTGAAATTGTTGCATATTTGATGGTTACCAGAAAATTTAATAGGCCGTCCGAGCTTGTCTGTAGAGGTGGATGGATCAGGAGGGGCTGAAGCATGAAGAGGTCGGAGAGAGGAGGAAGGAGCGCGGTTAGCTGAAGGAAATGGCCGAGAAAAGCGTGCAGTGTTGGAGGAGCTAAATGCAGCTGCTTTTGGGCAGAGATGAGTAGAGTGGCTTTTGGAAGCGCATACACCGCAAGCATATGCTCTGAGGCCCCCAAAAATCCTGTGGAACAGGTCGATGTCCGGTTTTGCCCAGTTAACGACTTTGTTAGTGGTTCCTAGTATTGTTGCTGCCTTTGCGGAAAAACTTTTATGGTAATCGTAAAACATGGTACCCCCATAGCGGACAGACAGTTCAATGATATAGGCCATGTAGTGGTCTAATTCTTCTCTTCTATGAGGAAAAACGCTGCATAAAACATCCCGGTAAGCAGAGAAGGCGAGTGCAAACTCCCCCATAGTGAGATTCTTGAGGAGACGAGGATCGGAAGACTTAAGAGTTACAGACACGTCTCCACAGCTAACTGTTCTATGGTCAATAAGTTCAGAAGTAGCAATAAGAACAAGAACAAGATTAACGTCTTTACCTTCAATTATCTGTTTGCGTAAAGCTGGAGAAATGGTGATGCGTCTGGATTCGATGTTATAGAGCGGGTCTGCTGGAGTGGCTGAGGTTAAAGTAAACGTAGGGTTTTGGTCAATTACTTCAATGACAGAAGATGTGGAAGCCGTTGTAATAAGAGGAAGAGTCTTGTCAGGACGAGTTTCAAGAGCAGTGAGGCGTGAATTGAGAGTTTCGATTGAATCTGAGACAGGTTGTAATAGGGCTTTCATATCTTGAAGAAGGGAGGTTTTGAAAGCGTCGAGGTCGACTAAAGTTGATGGCTGAGACTGTATGGGTTGAGAGCACGGAGCGTTGCCTGGAGAGACAGTATGAGCCTGCCTTGGCTGACGAGGAGGGCCGAGGGAGGAGGCAGGAGATCCGGGTGAGATTCTGGGATTGGTGCGGCGTTTAGCAGGGGGAGACCTGGAGCCGATGTCCTGGCGGGGATGCCTACTGGTGGAGTGATGAGAGGAAGCAGGTGAATCGGATACTGATACGTGGGACTGCCTGGTCGGGCGGGACTGTCTGGATGAGAGGAGTGGGCTTGTAGCCTGATTGACAGGTAGATCCATGGCGAGCAGCTGAGGAGGGATAGGTAACTCAGTAGCAGAATGTTTGCGAGGGCAGTGACACGTTTCCTTTTTGAAGCAGGAAAGACAGGAATAGCGGAGATTGAGTTGCAATATATTTTAAATAATTCTTCTCTATCTGCCCCGGTGGGTATTGGAATTCCATTTTCGAAAAGCGTTTTAAGAAGCTTTGGCTGTGTCCAGCTGCTGTAAGACAGCGTCGTAGGGGGTTGAGAAGTTGAATGCTTCGGTCTTACTGATGCAAAGTTTGGTTCTGTTGATGGTGGGGGTTGGTGCCTGCGCTGAGAAGAGCGAGCTGAGCGTTGGGGTTGACCTGGTGAAAGCTCGTCGCTGTCGTCTGAAAGGAAGCCAAAAGCAGTTTCCATCTTGCTGGATCGTTGTGGGAGTGTGCCAGTTAATAAGCCCCTTTTTTTTTTTTTTTTTTTTTTTATATATATATATATATATATTTTTTTTTTTTACTTAAACTATAACAATAAACAAGGAGAAAATAAACAAGGAGAAAATAAAAGATCCCCTTTATATATATATAACTATTACGAAAAAAAAAAAAGAAAAAATTATTATTATTATTTTATTTATTTATTTATTTATTTATTTATTTATTTATTTTTTTGCTTTGGAACGGTAAGCGAGTTACCGGGGAAGCGCGCAGTCTGAGAGTCACAAAAAACAACCACAGACAAGTGAGTGAAAATAGTGCTGGGTTAAAATAGAATGAGAGAGAGATAGACAGGAGGGGCAGCCAATAACATACGAGGAGCAGCGCTGGCCAAGCCCTAATAATTGACGTGGCGAGTGCTGCATTGAGATTGGCTGGAAAGGCTAAATAAGGCTGAACTGGGATCAGCTTCCGCCTGGAAGAGAACTGCGGACGCTTACGGGGCAGAACGCTACAGAGGGAAGGTAAGACTAGCTAAAGAAAAGAACTTAGGAAGAGAAAGAAGCAGCGCAAAGCAGGAGAGAGCCCTCTACGGCATCCCCCGAATTACGCCTAAAGGCTAACATTTAGATCCTTTTGCATGGAAGGCCTTGGTTGCAAGGGTGTGCGGTTCTTTGATGGACCCAGATTCAAAATGTGTTTGCCCACTGACGATGGGAATGAAAATGTACAGATGAGAGCCCAGCTAACAAGATTTAAGTTTTTGCAGGTATCAGACTTTTAAAGACTGTCACCCACACCTGTGAGCAGAAACTGACCTAAGACTGTCACAGCTACTGGAAGCAGGCCGATCTTTGGGAAACAAATTGAACATTTGTGAAACTGCAACAAATACTGTAATGACTGTAATGTGTTTTAGAAAATATTTTTAGAAGATGTGTACAGGCCTGTCGTGGTGTTCACAGAACCAGTCCCAGCTGAGCCTGGTGCAGAGTTCGAATCCTGTTGGGAACGTGCTGAGTTATTGGATGATTTAAACTAACCTGTATTGATTGAAATAATATGATACAATCTTTGTCAATAATTATAATGATACTGTATATGTTCCTTTCAAAAAGATCTGTATACTCAGTAGAAAACAATGGATAGATGTTGTGTGCCGTCTTGAAAGCACCTGCTGGAAGGAGTCAAACTCGGCAGGTTCTTATCATAAGGCCTTGTTAACACATTCCAGTTTTATGAGAAAGTAGCCAATTTCTACTTACTTTACTTTCATTGCTTTCGGATAACAGAAATTTGGAGTATTAGAAAATGCTTACGATAGTGTCTCATATTAATCAACACCAAAAAAATTGGCAAAAGGCTAGGTTTTCTTAAAACCTGCTTTGACTGGATTTTGTATTAACAGAGGAAGGGGTCAGAAGTTAAACTGTTATACAAATAACTATTATTGTTGAAAGAACATATTACAGTTTAAAACGAAAGAAGTTCAGTACTAACTGACACTCTCAGAATATTGTTATAAGTGTACTGTGTTTTAAAGAATATAAAACCAGCATAAATAATATTGCAGCAAATTATGAACAAGTTACAATGATTTGAACTAAGAAAACTGAACAAGTGTTAATGTTAGAAAAACAGCTTGTCTATGTGCCTTTGTTATTCGTGTACATACACTCTTGGAAGCCGGTCAGACTATTGCGAGTGGAAGCCTGTAACCTTGAAAAAGCATCTGGGGGAACTAAACACGGAGGCTAGGTATTGCAAATTAATAAAAGCAAAAGGTTAACCCTTTTTAGACAGAACGACATTTGAAACTAAAAAGACCTATTTGATTTTATTTGATTATGTTGTTACTAAGCATAGAGGTTTTAAATAAAGTATTCTGATCTAATAATAGAGTGACAATGCTCTCTGAAAAGAAATAATATGTTTTAAGTATTTTGATCGAATAAGAAACAGAATATTTAAACTAACAAGCGTTTTTGTTTGGTTAAGGCTCTACTGTAATACAAATAGTCTGTAAAAGCAGGAGCGAGCATTTAATTTAATCAGTTTAAGAATTAGTTCATTTTCTTTCTCCAACTAAACAAAAGATCTTTTAACCATTACAATATCAATTAAACCAAAGAATATACATGTTTAGTTTATATAAAGGTTTTACTGCAATAAAAAACAGTAACGGTTGGAATATTAGACAAATAAAGTGTAAACTGTATTCAATAATTTTAGTACACAATAAATTATATTACACTTAACGTGTTCATTATACAGTAGTTTAAATTGAAACTAACTGAACTGACCACTGTATGCTTATTCAAAGGCAGTCTTTGTCAAATACCTTGTTAATACACATTTGTATATGAAGTTAAACTGGCTTACTGACAACACACTGAAAAGGTAACATAATATGCGGCTAGGAGGGACATATATTTTTGACTCAGCTTAATATAATCAAATAGAGCTGGTGTTACATATTAAAAACATCTCTCATATATACACATATATTGTATTATATTATAGCAAGGATTCTGTGAACTTTGGTCCACCTGACTTTTCAGAAAAAGAGCGATGAAATCATGTTTTTTGGCAAGAAGTTATATTCAATCAGTTTTGAAAATAGGAGTTGAACAGATCCTTCTACAATGTATCATTAACTTAAAAAATAAGAAATGTCAAGGCCGAGTGATGATTAGATTTACTTGGGACCTGATTTATTCAATGGAGGGAAAAACCTATAAAAACCAAGGTAAACCCCAGTCAAGTATCGCTCAACTTACTAACTACAAGCTGATGTGATCCATGCTCTGAGGATCTCTGAAAAACTGATTGCTGTTTGGTGGTATTCACAAGTCTCTGCCTTTTGAAGACATTCTTATTTTTCAATATATCCTACACTACACTTCCTTTATTATTATTTATTTCTTAGCAGACACCCTTATCCAGGGCGACTTACAATTGTTACAAGATATCACATTTTTTTTACATTCAATTACATTATTTTTTACACATTATTTTTACATACAATTACCCATTGATACAGTTGGGTTTTTACTGGAGCACTCTAGGTAAAGTACCTTGCTCAAGGGTACAGCAGTAGTGTCCTCCACTGGGGATTGAACCCACGACCCTCCGGTCAAGAGTCCAGTGCCCTAACCACTACTCCTGCCTAAGGAAGGCAGGTGCCTAAGGAAGGTAAGCATATATTTAAATTTAATATCTCTTTTACATTGATGCATTGCTATGAGGTATAGAAATTATGTTTTAGTCTTGAGAGTGATATATATTGAATGTTCTAGAATTTAGCAGTGGGCATTTTAGCTTTTTGCATTCTATAGCCTAAGAGTTAAATATATGATAACCATATTTGTATTACTATATTGAAGTACTAATGCTGTTAAACCTGTAAAGCACTGGATCGCCCAGACTGCTTTTTACTTGGGATTTATGGTGGTCTGCGAAACCAACCAATCCAATTTTTTAAGCACTAAATAAACCGAGAAGAGCACTACTACTGCTCTGATTAGTTAAAACTTCAAATGAAATGAGTCTGTGTGATTTTCTTTATTATTAAAAAGTCATCTGGATACCTTGCAAGCCCAGTGCACGAACAAAACCACTACAGGAGTCTGAAACATCTTTATGTCCTCCTGAACGTCTTCCCTGAGTTTAAGAGTGTGCTCACAGCATACACATAAATAAAAAAAGTACATTGCAAAAATTCTTGACAGGACATGGACCTGATCCATCAGTCGTTGAAACGTAGCAGGGGCGTTGTGCCATCTAAATGGCATCATGCAGAACTGAAACAGTCCATCCGGAGTTGATAAAGCTGTTTTAGGCTTTGATGAGCTAGTCAAGGGGATCTGCTATACCCCTTGGTTAGATCCAGAGTAGCCCTATCCAGTCGTTCTAAGAGCTTGTCCACTCGGGGCGTGGGATATGCATCAAACGGAACATGTATTTACCCGTCGGAAATCCACACAGAATTGAATGGTGCCATCTGGGTTTGATACCAACATAATCGGGCTGCACCTTTCACTGTGGGACAGTTCAATGACACCCAGTTTGAGCATTTTCCTCACTTCCTCCCGGACGTTCGCTTGTTGACTCTCTGGGGTAATGACTGCATGCTGAATTCCCACCAACTCTCTCACCTGTACCTGTTGCCCCCGACTCAAACGTTCCCCCATATTGACTGTACATTCCAGAGCCACCAACATAACTTTCCGTTCTTTCCACAGATTCAAGTGATTTACATGATAAATTTGGGTTGATTTGCGGCAATTTGGCTGCTTGACCTTGTAATTTACTCGCCCAATTTTTCTGATAACCTCGAAGTGACCTTGCCACTTTGCGAACAGTTTACAATCTGATGTGGGTGACAGTAGTAATACTTTATCCCCAGCCTTGAACACATGGCTGCGGGCTCCAGTATTACAATTTTGACACTGCTCCTTTTGTGCCATCTTTAAGTGCTCTTTTGCCAGTTGTGCTACCGACTGCAGATAGGAAGGGAAGCAGCCTGGCCCAATTCTTCACATGGCTACTAACAAATCGCTGGAGCAAGTGTTTCAGGGTCTGATTAAATCTCTCCACCAAACCTCCTGCAGGTGGTAAACAGAAGTTTGGAGAGAGATGATGTTACGAGCCTGAGACATCTGTTGAAACAAAGCTGACATAAAGTTAGTACCCTGATCAGTTATGATTTCCTTAGGAAAGCCGACCCGGGAGAACACTTTTAACAACTCCACGGTGATGGTGTCAGCATTCATGGTGCACAGGGGAACAGCATCCAGGTATCGTGTTGTGTAATTGACGATGACAATAATGAAACGATAACCCATGTCTGTATCTCCTAGAAGACCTGCAATGTCCATGCCAATACGCTCAAAGGGTATCACAGTAACAGGGAGCAGAATTAGAGGAGCCGGGGCCACCTGCCGCGGAGCCACGAACTGGCACTCGGGGCACTGGGTGCAATAATTACGCACATCTTGGTATATTCCTGGCGGTCCCTGGTCTCTCCCCAGATGGCCAGCGACTGCTAACCACAGGAGCTCCGATCGAAACCTTTTGGGAACCAACAATTGCTGGACTACCTGCCCCAGTCCTGGTAATTTGGCCACCTGATCGTTCGACCAAAATGTGCGGATGTCACAGGCCGAGTACTGTCCACTGGTTTCCCGTCAACAAATACTACGTTTCCCCATACATATTTCAGAGTGCAGTCATTTTGTTGTTCTAGCACCAGGTTAATTTCAGAACCCCAAATGTCTTCCGACAGGGTCAAAACCTGATTACTAGTGGTATGAATTGGGGCCATCCAGTTTGCACTCCCACGGCCGTTACAAAATGTTTGGAAACTAAGACATTGGCCCCTTTACCTATTTGATTTACAGCACCCTTAAAAACTTAGCAGCCCTTCGCTCTTTTTTACTTTTTTTGGGACAAAAGTGAGGAGTATACCAAGCACAGCTAAGGGGAAAATATTGCCAACCCTTCCCCCTTTATATGGTACATCATACTGGTACAGACTGCACAAAACCTCCTCTTCTCTCCCCAACAGCATTAAGAAGTGGGGCCAGTCTTGTCCCAGAATGATGGGGTATGGCAGGCGGTCTATTACGGCCACGACTGTGTACGCAGTTTTGTTGCTGATTTGCAGCCTAACTTGTGTAGTTGGATACTCTCTGGCTTCACCACGGACACAGGCAATGCCCACAGACCCTTATGGGCGCCACTGAGCACAAGCTAATAGAGCTGTTCAAATGAGCGTCTGCCAACATCCGGAATCTACTAAAAGCGTGGGTATTCCTTTCCCCTACTTTTATTGAAAACCCACATTTTCCCCTGGGACCTACCTGACAGGTGCTCTGGAGAGATGACGTCACAGTCCATCTGGTTGCAGTCAGAGCTGATGTGACCGAGCTCTCCACACGGTAACAGATAATCTGGGGAGCAGAGGGAACAACTGCTCAAAGAACAGCGCCAGGGTTTACCCCTCTCTGGTGTCATTACGGGCCAGGGAGTGGCGTCAGTATTCTTGGAGGGGATTCTGGGTGGGCTGGTATGCCTCTTCGGCCAGCTCCACAGCTTGCTCCAAAGTGGTGGGCTTATGTTTCCTTATCCAGGAGTGGACGGGTTCGCCCACCACATATACAAACTGTTCCATATATAATGTCTCCATGAGGTCACTGACGCTGTGGCTGTAAGGTTGGAACCACTTTTGGGCAAGGTCCTTCAAGCACTGGGCTACCAGCCGTGGTCTTTCTCCTAGAACCATCTTCAGGAATCTAAAGTGCCTCCAATGGGTCTCATTTGTAATCTCGAGGCAGTCCAGGATAGCTGCTCTGACCTGAGGGCAGTCGCTCGCATCGTCATCTCCAAGAGCCCGGTAGGCAGCCTGCACCTCCCCAATGAGAAAGGGTGTCAATCTGGCTGCCCATGTCGTGTAGGATCCATGCTGCCCACAGATACTTGCTGTGCAATCTTCTGAAGCAATGTATACCTGCTCAGGCTGCAGGAGATAAAGAAAACAAAAAGGTTTAGTTTGTTAAGTTGGACATATGTGGTGGTGCTTACCCGGTCCCAGGAACACTGCCCCGACCGGTGGAGAGGCTGCCCCTTTTGTACACCTGGATTCAGCAGTTATCCCCTTACCTGGGATTGAAAACAGGTGTACCTCGTTCCCCTCCCCCAGTCTCCTAACAGGCCGACTCCTACGGAATATTAACCCTGTAGTTGCCAGAGCCTGCTGGATGGTCAGGTTCCTCCTGTTCCTCCTGCTGGTGGAAGGTGAACTTTTCAGTGCAGGAATTCCATCTACCCTGCCACAGTACGGCAGTTATTGTGTTATCTAAATTAACTGGTGTGGAGGTGCAGCTGACTCCTGAGTTGCTCCTTCATCGCAATGACTCCCAAGATGATTTCTGCTAGCAGGGCTAACGGGAGCTAAGAAGTCTATTTTAAGGGGTTGGGTGAAGTCTGGGTTATCACTCAATCGTTTTTGGTTGTACACTTTTCTAGACATTACACTTATGGAAAGATCCACTGCAACATTGCACCAGGCCAGTGCAGTCACGGTGGCCGCTGGTCAACTTAGATCTGCAATATTAGTGATATGATTCTCAAATTTGGGAGCCCCCACTCCCTAATTTTTGTTTCATTTTATTTACCATGTCTGTTTTGTAACCTGCTTTGACCCCAGTTTGTTTGTTTGTTTCTAAATTGTATTGTTTGTCTTAAAATATAATAAAAATGTGTTAAGAAAAGAAATGATAATGGGCCATCTGCAAAGGGTTTAACAAACATACCAGGATGCAGACCGGTTGATTGCTAGCCTACAGATTAAAGCAACAAAATTGTAAACATTTTATACCAGTGAAATTGTGTTTTTTTGTAATGTCACCAGTTGAAATTTTAGCCAAAAAATGCATATCCATTCATTATATAGATCTCAATTGTGCAGTTTGACAGAAACACGTCATATGGCAAACATTTTTTTCTAAGTTAAAGAAATGTCTGTTTACATGCCATGCATTTCCTGGGTCATTTCACCTGAGGGGCGTGGCTGGCCTAGCTTGTTGGTTTTCTCAGGGACAGACTCACTCTATGACACCTGTGCGTCGATAGGAAGAGATCACGGAATCCACGGCTCTTGGTGAGACGGCCGCTCAAAACAAGCGCTGCAACCTGGAATCAGAACTCATCCACAATCCAGCTGTCCACAACACGACTCGTACCAACCCCACGGTAGGCCGAACCCATTCCAACAGATAGCTAGCCTAGACCTGACTGCCGTTATTATTTTTGAATATTGTTTAATAAAAAAAAAGAGAACAAGAAAAGAATCAAAGAAGGCTTGCTGGTTTATTTTGTGTAAGACTTGAGAAAACCTGTGTGGTTACAAGACAAACCAGGAGATTTAGTGGTGGTTACATGAGCAGCAGTGTGGAGTAGTGGTTAGGGCTCTGGACTCTTGACCGGAGGGTTGTGGGTTCAATCCCTGGTGGGGTGACACTGCTGCTGTACCCTTGAGCAAGGTACTTTACCTAGATTGCTCCAGTAAAAACCTAACTGTATAAATGGGTAATTGTATGTAAAAATAATGTGTAAAAAAGAATGTAATTGTATGTAAAAATAATCCGATATCTTGTAACAATTGTAAGTCGCCCTGGATAAGGGCGTCTGCTAAGAAATAAATAATAATAATAATGAGCAGAGTAAAATAGATTAATAACCTTATCTCAAGGTCTTCAGATTTCTGGATGTCTTTTCTTCCCTTAACCTGAAAGGTATGAGGGCACAAGGCGACTCGTCTGATTAATTATGTATGCTGATGGAAATCCTGTATATTCAACCTCCCAGCAGGAGTTATAGAATTAGAAACAAAGCCCTTGTGTCTAGAAGACCAATCAAGCAAGTCTACTTAAGAAGGATACATTCACCTTCTAAACTTAATTTGTGAGTAAGGTTAAATCAAACTACTTGTTAAAAGTCAATTTAAAGATTATTTCAGATTCATCATAAATACCAGCAAAAATTTAAACCAGTATCAGAAATGTTTTTAATGCTGCTAGCAGTCTGTCTAGGGTTTGGGATATAATTTTCAATGCAAATTTAGGAGGTCTATAAGGAGAATGCATTGTAGATGCACATTTCATTTCATTGTAGGTGCACACCGTCACATAAACATGGAACTGGTTTTCATATCATTACCGTGGAAGCGGACACAAAGTCATCACCCTGTCAGAGTACAGTAAAAGTAATTTGTCATGATCGAATTGGGAGTCATGGCCAGTGGCAGCTTGTGTATAGAGGGTGTTAGGGAGCTGCCCCTCCACACACACACATTATATATATATATATATATATATATATATATATATATATATATATATATATATATATATATATATACAGTACTGTGCAAAAGTTTTAGGCAGTGTGAAAAAATGCTGTAAAGTAAGAATGCTTTCAAAAATAGACATGTTAATAGTTTATATTTATCAATTAACAAAATGCAAAGTGAGTGAACAGAAGAAAAATCTACATCAAATCCATATTTGGTGTGACCACCCTTCAAAACAGCATCAATTCTTCTTGGTATACTTGCACAAATGATTAATATTAAACAATTATACCAAACAGGTGCTAATGATCATCAATTCAATATGTAGGTTGAAACACAATCATTAACTGAAACAGAAACAGCTGTGTAGGAGGAATAAAACTGGGTGAGGAACAGCCAAACTCAGCTAACAAGGTGAGGTTGCTGAAGACAGTTTACTGTCAAAAGTCATGCACCATGGCAAGACTGAGCACAACAACAAGACACAAGGTAGTTATACTTTAATATAATGGTCTCCTCAATGCTGAGAAGTACAGGCAGATACTTATCCATCATGCAATACCATCAGGGAGGCATCTGATTGGCCCCAAATTTATTCTGCAGCATGACAACGACCCCAAACATACAGCGAAAGTCATTAAGAACTATCTTCAGCGTAAAGAAGAAAAAGGAGTCCTGGAAGTGATGGTATGGCCCCCACAGAGCCCTGATCTCAACATCATCGAGTCTGTCTGGGATTACATGAAGAGAGAGAAGCAACTGAGGCTGCCTAAATCCACAGAAGAACTGTGGTTAGTTCTCCAAGATGTTTGGGCCAACCTACGAGTTCCTTCAAAAACTGTGCAAGTGTACCTAGAAGAATTGATGCTGTTTTGAAGGCAAAGGGTGGTCACACCAAATATTGATTTGATGTAGATTTTTCTTCTGTTCACTCACTTTGCATTTTGTTAATTGATAAATATAAACTATTAACATGTCTATTTTTGAAAGCATTCTTACTTTACAGCATTTTTTCACACCTGCCTAAAACTTTTGCACAGTACTGTATATATATATATATATATATATATATATATATATATATATATATATATATATGAAGATGTAGTCTCTATTTAGTCATCAACAATGTTGAGTAAAAGACCAATCATAGTCCACTTATTTGTTGTTCACAGAGACTGGGTGGGTAGCACACTCCGGATAGCTCAATTATATCTTTAAAATCATTTTAGACGATGTTGAAAAAGTTAAAAAAAAATAAAAATCTCCATCTAAAAAAACAATTCTTTAAAAGCACAAAACACACTTCGACAATTATATTTAATTCTTAGCAGACACCCTTATCCAGGGTGACTTACAATTGTTACAAGATATCACATTATTATTATTATTATTATTATTATTATTATTATTATTATTATTATTATTATTTTATACAATTACCCATTTATACAGTTGGGTTTTTATTGGAGCAGTCTAGGTAAAGTACCTTGCTCAAGGGTACAGCAGCAGAGTCCGCCACCTGGGATTGAACCCACGACCCTCCAGGTATGAGTCCAGAGCCCTAACCACTACTCCACACTGCTGCCCTGACATCAGGTGTTGAGAATTAAGAATAACATCAGGTGAATCCAATATATAAGAGTAAATTAAGCCATTTATTATTATTATTATTATTATTATTATTATTATTATTATTATTATTATTATTATTATTATCATTATTATTATTTATTAGCATTTATTTCTCAGCAGCATTTAGATTGAATAGGTAATTTAATCATTAATGAAAAGGACACAATTCAAGTTAATTGGTTCTGACATATACTTCAATGAATATACTAGATGTAAATATCAAGATTCATTCAATAAGAGTGCAACTATAAAAATGTGGACGAACACATACATTTGTGACAGATCATCAATACATACTCAAAGGTGACTCAGAATATACAGTATATTTTTTAAAAATCAGTATTACATATAGTCTATATTTCAAATTCAATACATATGAAACAACAGTTCGAGAGGATTAACATAGATTGTTACAACAATAATGCATTGGTTATACATGCTTTAGAAACTCAAATTGATAATCTACTACATCTTCATATTTTATGCCATTTTGGGTCAGCACCAACATGAAAGATTTATGAACTTGGGCTGTGCACGAATTACTTTATATATATATATATATATATATATATATATACAGACGTGCTCAAATTTGTTGGTACCCCTCCACAAAAAACGAAGAATGCACAATTTTCTCTGAAATAACTTGAAACTGTCAAAAGTAATTGGCATCCACCATTGTTTATTCCATATTTAATAGAAATCAGACTTTGCTTTTGATTTTTTATTCAACATAATATTGTAAATAATAAAACAAATGAAAATGACATGGACAAAAATGATGGGACCGCTAACCTAATATTTTGTTGCACAGCCTTTAGAGGCAATCACAGCAATCAAACGCTTTCTGTAGCTCTCAATGAGACTTCTGCACCTGTTAACAGGTAGTTTGGCCCACTCTTCCTGAGCAAACTGCTCCAGCTGTCTCAGGTTTGATGGGTGCCTTCTCCAGACTGCAAGTTTCAGCTCTTTCCATAGATGTTCGATAGGATTCAGATCAGGACTCATAGAAGGCCACTTCAGAATAGTCCAATGTTTTGTTCGTATCCATTCTTGGGTGCTTTTAGCTGTGTGTTTTGGGTCATTATCCTGTTGGAGGACCCATGACCTGCGACTGAGACAGAGCTTTCTGACACTGGGCAGTACGTTTCGCTCCAGAATGCCTTGATAGTCTTGAGATTTCATTGTGCCCTGCACAGATTCAAGGCACCCTGTGCCAGGCGCAGCAAAGCAGCCCCAAAACATAACCAAGCCTTCCATGTTTCACTGTAGGCATGGTATTCTTTTCTTTGAAAGCTTAATTTTTTCGTCTGTGAACACAGAGATGATGTGACTTGCCAAAAACTCCAGTTTTGACTCATCTGTCCAAAGGACATTCTCCCAGAAGGATTGTGGCTTGTCAATATGCATTTTAGCAAATTCCAGTCTGGCTTTTTTATGTATTTCTGTCAAAAGTGGAGTCCTCCTGGGTTGTCTTCCATGGAGCCCACTTTCGCTCAAAAAGCGACGGATGGTGCGATCAGAAACTGATGTACCTTCACCTTGGAGTTCAGCTTGTATCTCTTTGGCAGTTATCCTTGGTTCTTTTTCTACCATTCGCACTATCCTTCTGTTCAATCTGGGGTCAATTTTCCTCTTGCGGCCATGCCCAGGGAGGTTGGCTACAGTTCCATGGACCTTAAACTTCTTAATAATATTTGCAACTGTTGTCACAGGAACATCAAGCTGCTTGGAGATGGTCTTGTAGCCTTTACCTTTACCATGCTTGTCTATTATTTTCTTTCTGATCTCCTCAGACAACTCTCTCCTTTGCTTTCTCTGGTCCATGTTCAGTGTGGTGCACACAATGGTACCAAACAGCACAGTGACTACTTTTCTCCATTTAAATAGGCTGAATGACTGATTACAAGATTGGAGACATGTGTGATACTAATTAAAGAAACTAATTAGTTTGAAATATCACTATAATCCAATTATTTATTATCTTTTCTAAGGGGTACCAACAAATGTGTCCAGGTCATTTTAGAATATCTTTGTACAATAAGCAATAATTCATCTCTTTTCACAGCTTCTTTGCTTTATTCTATGACATACCAAAGGCATGCAAGTATACATGATAAAATAGCTTTTAATTTCATCACTTTTCAGGAGGAATGAAGCATTATTTCAATGAGCTGTAAGGGTACCAACAAATTTGAGCACGTCTGTATATATATATATATATACGCCTTATAGGCGACTTACAGAGACTAGGGTGTGTGAACTATGCATCAACTGCAGAGTCACTTACAACAACGTCTCACCCGAAAGACGGAGCACATGGAAGTGACTTGCTCTGGGTCACACAATGAGTCAAATGAGTGAGCCAGGATTTGAACCGGAGACCTCCTGGTTATAAGCCCTTTTCTAGGACCATACAGCCTCCTACGAAGGTTTATTAAAAAATTGCAATAAGAGCTGTGCCGCTGACCAAGTTAACCAGAGATTCAGCGCATAATATGGTAAAGTGGTCAGCAAAAGCTGAAAGTGCATTTCTCGACCTAAAATCACCTCTGTGTTCAGGTCCTGTTCTACTAAGCCCAGATTTTGAAAAACCTTTTATCTTACAGACGGACACTTCAGAAGTAAGGTTGGAGACAGTTTTGTAGAACCTTGGTGTATTTCGGGGGGCTGGAGCTGGGACTCCTCCTTTGTGTCATTCCGCTAAAATATCTGTCAGAAAACCTTTAATTACCTGTTTGTCACCCTATTTAAACTGTAGCCAGCTTCCTAATTCTCGTCTTGCTTTTCAGTTTGTGGTTACCACGCAGACTTATAAAAATGACTACTCATCCAAGGCAGCTTTCGTTTTCATCTGATACAGATGAAGATTGTTTCTCTCCTTCTGGCTGTCTGCCTGCAACAAATAATCGACTAAAAAAACTCAAATAAATCAATCCGTCCTGCTTCTCCTCCATCAGACAATGCTTCCAAAAATTTCCATCAAGCCTCTGCCAATCCTGCTGCTTCAACCTCCGCTTATCCAGCTGTGCCCGCTGCCATTCCTCTTCACTGCTCTAAACGCATCAAACCTCAAGATTCTCCAGCGCAACTTTTTTACAAGGATTGGCCCATCGACAAACTCCTGAAAGCTCTTTTTAAAAAAGGATTGCCCATTGAAGCAGGGAGTGATCGGGCTGCTTTATTTGTTTCATACTGCAATTCCATATCGGCAGAGCCTGTTTTTCCCCCTCAAAAGTCACAACAGGAATCCAAACTTGTCAGTTCAAGCTTCACTCTCTCATGATCCAGCTAATACAACCCCTCTGTTTTCAATTTCATCTGATCCTTCCTCCAGTTTGCATTATCAGATTTTTAACGATATCAACCAACTCATTCATCCTCTTTCCACCTCCATTTCTACGATATCTGATCACCTGGATGTGCTAGATAGCAGCCATGGGGAACCGGCAGCCATTGCTTCCTCATCAGTAGCATCAGCAGCAGCGCTCGTCTCTCCTGCTGCTTCAGCCATGCCCACAGCTGCTCTCAAGCTGCCAATCTTCACTCTAGCAACCGCGTCTAGTTCAGGATCCTTTTCTGCTTCAATAGTTCATCGCCACTCTCTCTCTCTCCTCAACTGAGATGCAATATTATTGAAGGTAAAAATATTTGGTATGGTATCAATACTTTTTGCATCCTCAGAATATTTGAATCACACGATAGTAGACTACGATTTATCTGTTACTCTTAAATCACGGGATCCTCGGCTGTGTAACAATCTTACTCTTGGAGAATGTGTGCTTACTTTCTCTGTTTGTCGCAATGTCCTTTGTGAAGTTTATGCTCATCGACGACAGGAACTGGACTATTTATTTAACATCGTTGATCTCTCAGTCTGATATGGCGGTACCATTTTTTCACAGTATCATAAAGCTTTTTCAACCATAGCAGCTTCTCGTTTAGCATTAGACAATACGCTGATTCACTGGTCTCAACCTGATCCTGATCTGTTTAATAGATTCTTCAGTGGTCTTTGCGCTAACGCTTGTGGAGTTTGTGCTTCCACTGCCCATTTAGGATAATTGTCTGTTAAGACAGCAATGAGCATCACCTAAATACAATTAAGCATGGGTATTTTAGGGGTGTAATAGTTTATTCTGGGTGTTTGGTGTTTAAAAGAAACACAGAGTTGTTACTAGTATTGTAAGTACATGTTTGTATGAATCGGTAAACGGCTTAGCTGTCCGATTTGATAGTTAGGAATTTTATAAAATCAGTTTGTGCTCTTTGACGGAGCTAAGTTGTTATTTTGATAGTTGTTTTATTTTGTGTTGCAATCTGTGCCTTCTGCGTAAGGGCGCTGATTAAAAGAATAAATACAGGTGTTACCCTGTTTTGAACCCTATATTCTGTTGTGGAATATTTTTATTACACTGTAAGAAAGATCCTGACCGTGGCAAATAATACCCTGGTTTGCCACAATATATACACTTTGTTGTTGTTGTTATTGGGGATCCAATATACTGATAGTCCATAGGAGTTCAACACATTTCTCAGTAGATGCTAAACCACCAGAGCATTTTTGTAACTTTCTGGAACTCCATTCTGTCAGTCTTCCAGCATGCTGATGTTAAACCCCGTATTTGTCATTTTGAAAAAGTTGTTGAACTCATGTTTTCATTCTTCTAAAAGGAATCTTTCTCAATGAATTAGGGTTAAGAGATTTTACTACAACTCTCTAGGTGGTTGCTGAAGCTTGGTGCTAATTCAGGAGACCACTAGCACGAATTCCCAGCTATGCTGTGCTTATGTAACAAAGGTAAAATGTCCAAACTTGAAAATATGTTGTATATTGTTAAATTCTGCTACAAAAAATTAGTAGCTTATAAAATGCATTGTTATAAACTATATATTGTTTATTATTATTATTTTTTATGTCATACTGAAGTTTTCATTTGTTAATGTGACCACAAAATTCAGCTATTGTAAACAAAATGCTACTTTTTCATATAATATATTATACCTACATCACATTTAATCCCTAAAATCCTAATGTTTGATTTTTGTAAAATGCTAGATTTTTGTTATTTTTTTGGGATAGGGGCCCTGCATCTTTATGCATATGTTGCAGGTAAAAAATCTGATTGGTTTGACTTTCTGTTCATATAGTGGGAGGCATGAGATATTGTTTTGCAAGGCACCCCAAACTTATGACCCCCCCACTCCCCCCCCCCAAACCATTATTATCATGAAACTGGATGCAACAGTTATTCATTAACAATCCTTCCCTTAACACTAGAAGCCCCGCGGCAGTCATTTTGGCGGTTTTTGGTTTTAAAATGTAATTTTCTCCAATTATGTAACACATATAAATAAAAAAAAATACATTGTACATTGTATCCAGCCACACATTATTACAACTTATTTTAATAAGCTATGTAACCATCATACAATCATATAATGATATGGAAACCTTATTTATAAACCAGAGTATTTCCTATTATGAGGCGTTTATCATTTGTAGGACCTACTATTTTTCCATAAGTCTAGAAAAATGTTTAGTGTTTATTAAATAGGCTTACATTGAATATTAAAGTATATGATATTTGGAGTAATGACTATCGCTGCTCTGTAGTAATGGCGTGTCTGCAGTTGGTATCACGTTTCTGTATATGTGGGCCCACGATCTGAAGCAGCTCTTTGAACTGGGGTCTTGACATACGGAAATATTGGTGAAACCTGGCTCCATCAAGTTTAACACTAGAAGCCCCGTGGCATTTTGCCGGTTTTTGGTTTTAAAATGTAATTTTCTCCAGTCGTGTAACACATATGGGGCTGTGCGTTCGTGTATCTTTCTGTCCATATGTATTAAATATTCTCACGAAGCATGAAACGAGGGAGTGCAGAAATAAAGGAGATATATTACATTATACCTAAAAGCCCCGGGAGCAGTCACATTGTATTTTGATTATACAGAACGGTATTCTACTTTATTATTTTTATTTACCAGTCCGCAATGTGTTTATCTGTAATCAGATTAGTCTCTACTCTCTGCCTGAGTGAATGACTGACAGTCTATTGTTTTCAATCAGCCTTTTGAAAGGCTGGTGCCTGCTTGCCAGCTGCGCTGCTTTGGTCAGTCAATTAGCATCGGGACTAGTGAAAATAAATACCAGAGACTGGAGTTTTACAATGCAACAAAATATGGAGTTGATGTTTTGGATCAGATGACATGGAAGTATTCTGTGAAAGCTGGATCCCGATGGTGGTCTGTTCAGGTGTTTTACAATGTATTGGACTTAGCAGCCATCAACTCTTGGGTACTTTACAAAGAATGCACGGAGAATAATTTAAAAAGGAGAGAATATATTTTACAGTTAGCACAGGAACTTCGCAAGAAGCATTTGGAACAGAGGGAGACTGCCAAGCGTGTACCCACAGCTGAAGTTGGCAACCCCGCTGAGAGCCGCAAGAGACGCCAATGCCAGGTTGGCAAGTGCAATAAAAATAAAACATTGGACAGCTGTTCCCTGTGCAGAAAGGCGACGTGGAGAAACGCATTATCTGTGTTGACTGAACAGCCTTAGACTCAAGGCAAATGAATACCCTTTTGTCGAAAAAAATAAAAATAAATTTGACTTTTTTTTATAACTTCTTGTACTGTGCGCTTCTGTAAAATGTTTTTTTCTAAGTTTATGTATCTACGTTGTTCAGTTACTTTTGCTCATCTGATAATAAACTCATTGATGTACTCAATAAAAAAAAAACGAATTACATCCGACTGTTACTCCTTTCGTTATACAGTGTTTTGAATACAGCCGTCAGAAAGACGGCTGTGGGGCTTCTAGGTATGAGTATATCTCTGGTCCTTCTAGTGTAAGTCTATGTCCCCTCAGTGGGGAAACCTAATCAATGAGATGAAATAGTGCTAATTGGCTACCTTCTTGTTTTGAATAGGTGCTTGAAGAAACAGAAGAAGCAAAGAAAAAACTGAGTGGCAAAAGAACTGCAGTGGATGGTCGACGAGTGAATCGTTTCAGTGTTCTCAAAATTGGAGATTCGAAAAATCTGATTGTGCCTATATCTGTAAGTGAAAGCAGCCCAGGAGAAATAAAATTCTATGTGAAAACAGACTATCTTTTCCAAATCCTCTGTGAAGCCCACATAGCCACCGGTCATGGTGGAAAACATTACATGGAAGCTGAGCTATCGAAGAAGCACAAGAATATACCGAGATGAGCTGTGATGTTGTATGTTTCTCTTTGTCAACCATGCCAAAAGAACCGAAACATTCCTCGGAAAGGATTGGTAGTACGACCTCTGTTATTCAATTAAATTAACAGTCGCGCTCAATGTGACCTATGACTTTCAGTCAGAGCCGGACGATGAATATAAATGGGTTTTGGTGTACCAGGATCACCTAATGAAATTTTGTATTCTGCATCCACTGAAGATGAAACGAGGAGCTGAAGTGGCATATCCTAATAGATATCTTCTGTCTCCTCGGTGCACTGAACGTTTTGCAGACTGACAACGGCCGAGAATTTAAGAATTAAATAATGAGAGAATTGCAGGCATTGTGACCAGAACTGAAGTTTGTACATGGACGACCTTGACATTCTGAAAACCAGGGAAGTGTAGAAAGAGCTAGACATCAAAGAAATGCTCTCAGCTTGGACCAAAGAAAATCCTCATTGGGCAGAGGGGTTGCGCTTTGTCCAGTTTCACAAAAACACCGCACTTCACCAAGGGATAAACCAATCTCCATATGAAGCTATGTTTGGGAAGAAAGCAAAGCCTGGATTGAAAGACTCCTCCCTTCTTAAAGAAACAACTAACGCCCTGGAGATGGAGGATGAATTAGAAAAGACACTAACACAGATTCAGATAGATGAAGAGCAATCACTGCACAACACATTGCACTGCTGAACCTGAGTCGTTAACGCCCGAGGTAATGGCAACTGTTGATGATCACTCCATCCCAGAAGTCCCATAGGAGGGTCAGAATGCCTCTGGTTCATCAACTGAAAGTCATGTCACAGAAGCTCTGTGTACAGTCTGCCAGGAAACTTCAAGCGGTGCCCACACCTGTGCTGTTTGCAAGAATGTAGTTCATGCAATATGCGGCAAGACATTAGGAAGAGATGAAGGCTATGGCTCCAAGATAGTCTGTTAACTGTGCACAAATAAAACAAATATTAGTAGTGATCTAGATCCTTGCCATGAAAAATTCATCGACGTCAGTGAGGTTCCAGAAAAAATCACATTACGTCAAGCTGCATCCACTGAATCACTGACAGGAGGCTAAGAAGTCACCAAATGCAACTGCAAAAGGGAGCCAAGATGCAAGACCAAAACATGCACTTCTCTAAAAGAAGGGACTTCTCTGCTCATTGAGATGTCATAGCTGTCTATCCTGTAAAAACAAATATGGGTGTGCAAGTCATGTGAAGTAATATGTTCATTGTTCATGTTCAAATCTTTTGTTTCATTTTCATAAAACATAGTTAAGATGACATATTAGGAATATATGCTTTTACTGGGCAAAACCAAACTTGTGTGTGTGTGTGTGTGGCGAGTTTGCCAATATTTCACCAATATTTCCGTATGTCAAGACCCCAGTTCAGAGAGCTGCTTCAGATTGTGGGCCCACATATACAGAAACTTGATACCAACTGCAGACACGCCATTACTACAGAGCAGCGACTGGCTATATGTTTGAGGTAAGTCATTACTCCAAATATCATATACTTTAATATAGCCTCTCTCTCTTTCTCTCTCTCTCTCTCTCTCTCTCTCTCTCGCTCTCTCTCTCTCTCTCATGTGTGGTGAGTTTGCCTGCGCATATGGAGGAGCGAGGCTTTTTGACTTTTAACTTTTTGGGAGAGAGCTAATAAAAAGAGTGCTTTTAACCGCTATTAAAACCAGCCTTGGTGTCCTGCCATTTCCGCATCGCCGCTGGAAACCCAGCACACAGTCGCTACAGTCGCTACATTGTTGTCAGAAGTGGAGGCGAGGCAGGAACCTGAACTAAATTTAGCAGGTACGTTTTCTTTTCTCCCTTATTACTGAGAATAATGGAATGAATGACTATTATTAAATTTAGAGATATTTATTTTGAGAAAATAATCAAGAGTAGTGTCCATTATATATATATAAAGTGATGGAGGGCAGGTACATAGGGCCACGCCTGGAAAGAAGCATATACCCTTTCTGACCACTGAGATAAACCGAACCAGGTAACTACAGACCAATAAGCCTGACTTCTATTATATGGAAATTTGTGGAAACTATAATAAGATTCCAAAATGGAAAATTACCTATATGGGAACAATATCCCAGGAGATAGTCAGCATGGTTTTAGGAAAGGGAGATCATGTCTAACTAACCTGCTTGATTTTTTTGAGGATGAAACATCGACAATGGATAATTGCAAAGCATACGAGCATGGTTTATTTAGATTTCCAGAACGCTTTTGACAAAGTCCTGCATAAAAGATGAATTCTCAAACTGAACACAGAAGGGATTCAAGGAAATGCATGCACATGGATTAGGGAGTGGTTAACATAAAGAAAGTATTGATTAGAGGCGAAACCTCAAAATGAAGCAAGGGTAACCAGTGGTGTACCACAGGGATCAGTATTAGGTCCTCTGCTATTCCTAATCTACATTAATAATTTAGATTCTGGTATAGTAAGCAAACTTGTTAAATTTGCAGACGACACAAAAATAGGAGGAGTGGCAAACACTGTTGCAGCAGCAAGGGTGATTCAAAATGATCTAGACAGCTTTCAGAACTGGGCAGACATATGGCAAATGACATTTAATAGAGAAAAGTGTACTGCACGCAGGCAATAAAAATGTGCATTATAAATATCATATGGGAGATACTGAAATTGAAGAAGGAATCTATGAAATAGACCTAGGAGTTTATGTTGACTCAGAAATGTCTTCATCTGGACAATGTGGGGAAGATGTAAAAAAGCCAACAAGATGCCCGGATATATTGTGAGAAGTGTTGAATTAAAATCAAGGGAAGTAATGTTAAAACTTTACAATGCATTAGTAAGACCTCACCCAGAATATTGTGTTCAGTTCTGGTCACCTCGTTACAAAAAAGATATTGCTGCTCTAGAAAGAGTGCAAAGAAGAGCGATCAGAATTATCCCGCATTTAAAAGGCATGTCGTATGCAGACAGGCTAAAAGAAATGAATCTATTCAGTCTTGAAAAAAGAAGACTACGCGGTGATCTGATTCAAGCATTCAAAATCCTAAAAGGTATAGATAATGTCGACCCAGGGGACTTTTTTGAACTGAAAAAAGAAACAAGGACCAGGGGTCACAAATGGAGATTAGATAAAGGGGCATTCAGAACAGAAAATAGGGGGCATTTTTTTACACAGAGAATTGTGGGTCTGGAACCAACCCCCTCAGTAATGTTGTTGAAGCTGACACTCTGGGATCATTCAAGAAGCTGCTTGATGAGATTCTGGGATCAATAAGCTACTAACAACCAAACGAGCAAGATGGGCTGAATGGCCTCCTCTCGTTTGTAAACTCTTATGTTATGTTCTAAATAGTTGTAAGCTTAAAAACTATCTGGTGACTTGTGCATTTTTCTCTTTAGTCTGATGCATTCAGGTTAGCTGGGCATGATCTGCAATTTAAAACATCTTCCTAGTAAATAGTATTTAAGTGACTCTAAGGCCCACTTAATTGCCAAACATTCTTTTTTTACAGTTGAATAATTTCTCTCTAGTGGACTCAATTTCCTGCTGAGAAAAATAACAGGGTGTTCTTCTCCATTAACAACCTGAGAAAGCACTATGCCCAGGCCAACCTGAGATGCATCAGTTTGCACGAAGAACTCATTATTAAAATCAGGAGTCGTACCGATCAGACACATAAAGCATTTTTCAATAATTGGAAAGCTTTTTCAGCCTCCTCAGTTGATTTCACCATTAATGGAGCTCTAGCCCTGGTTGTCAGTTAGGGGAGCTGCTATTGATGCAAAACCAGTGTCTTGTGTCTGTCTCATGTGTTCTCTTACAATTGGCATAACAGTTGTAATACGGTCATGCATCTGAGTGATATGTTCAATAATGCTTCTTTGGGGCGTTACTTCCTGTTCCCAGGTTTCTTTGGCAATGTCTAATAGCCCCTAGGATGTTTGCCATATAGAAGTTCAAAAGGTGTAAACCCTGTGTACACTTGGGGTAACTCCCGTGCTGCAAACATTAAATAGGGCAACAAACAATCCCAGTTTTTTCTGTCTCTACTACTTTCCGTAACATAGCTTTAAGAGTTTTTTTGTGATCAAATGTAGCCTTAAGAGTTTTATTAAATCTTTCCAGGAGACCGTCCGTCTGTGGATGGTAAACCGAAGTCTTAAGGTGTTTAATTTTCAATAATGTATACAGATCTTTGGTAACCTTGGACATAAAAGGGCTTCCTTGGTCTGTCAAAATCTCTCTCAGTATGCCTGCCCAACTAAACATTAACATTAAATCCTTGACTATAAGCTTGGCTGAAGTGTTACGTAGCAGTATTGCTTCAGGGTATTGAGTGGCATAATCTAATACTACTAGTATGTTAGTGCCCTCTAGCGGAATTCCCTAATGGTCCTACTAAATCCATGGCAATGTGTTTGAACGATGTTTCAATTATAGGGAGTTGTACTAGAGGACTACGAAAAGCCTTAAATGGTGCAGTACGCTGACACTGGGCATGAAGTACGCTGTCCTTACAAATTCTCCTGTCAGAAACTGTTCTTTTTGATTGGCTGACTAGAAGATAGCTCATCTTATTTAATTGGCTTGATTTTACCTACCTTCAATCTGGCAGCACAGTCTGCCTTTTTCATTGGTTAGCTGTAACTGGATTGTGAGTGGCTTTCACTCCAGCTCTTTGGTTGAAGGTTTCATCCCCTTTACTTTTGAATCAGTTCTGACAGGCATTTATAACAGACTGAGGTTGACTGCTGATAGTGTATGCGTTTTTTTCTTCTTTCTGTAGTAAATAATAATGGATGCTTTTGGACAAGATTCAGTGAATTTTTGTCAGAGAAGTGCAGACAGAACATTGCTGACAGTATAAGTTCCGGTGTTTTCTATTGATTATGTCATTTTGATCTTGTAGAGAATGCTATCTAGTATGAAAAATAAATTTAAAACAAAAGACAGCTGTGCAGATAAAACAGTAAAGGATTCAGTATTTCCATAACAATACTAACATTTGTGAACTGAAAAAGTTTTATTATTGATTACAAAATATCAGAAACTTTCTAAAATCAACAATGCAATTGTAAAATATCAAAAACACATTGTACCCCAGCTTGTCCTGACAGGGACACTGTGTCCCAGCTTGTCCTGGCAGGGATACTGTATTATTATTATTTATTTCTTAGCAGACACCCTTATCCAGGTCGATTTATAGTCGTGAACAAAAATACATTTCAAGAATCACAGTACAAGTAATAATACAATTAAGAGCAAGATAAATACAATGACTTTGGTTCTAGCAAGTACAAGTATGACAAAATACAATTCAATAACGGAGCAGATAACAGTGTCAGTGATAGTTACATCAGGATATAATTAAATACAAAATACTACAGATTAAATAACACTTGACAGATTACAGTACTCTAAAGTACAGGATTAAATGCAGCAAAATAGGGGGCAGATAAGAGCAAGTAAAGCACATTTAAGGAAGAGTGATGTGTCCAGGGGAAAAAAAGAGGAGTTCTACAGGTGCTGTCTGAAGAGGTGAGTCTTAAGGAGGCGCCGGAAGGTGGTCAGGGACTGGGCAATCTGTAGGAAGGTCATTCCATCACTGCGGGGCAAGGGTGGAGAAGGAGCAGGATCTGGAGGCAGGGGAGTGTAAAGGATGTACAGCCAGTCTTCTAGTGCAGGAGGAGCGGAGAGGTCGAGTGGGGGTGTAGGGAGAGATGAGGGTCTGGAGGTAGCTGGGTGCAGTCTGGTCAAGGCATCTGTAGGCTAGTACAAGAGTCTTGAACTGGATGCGAGCGGTGATTGGGAGCCAGTGGAGTGAGCGGAGCAGTGGAGTTGCGTGGGAGAAGCTAGGTAGAGAACACCAGGCGAGCAGCAGAGTTCTGGATGAGCTGGAGCGGACGGGTGACGGACGCAGGGAGGCCAGCCAGGAGGGAGTTGCAGTAGTCTAGGCGGGAGACTACCAGGGCCTGGACCAGGAGCTGGGTGGCGTGGTTGGTGAGGAAGGGTCGGATTCATCGTATGTTGCTCAGGAAGAATCGGCAAGGGCGTGCCAGAGTGGAGATGTGCTGGGAATAAGAGAGGCAGGGGTCCAGGGTGACTCCGAGGTTCTTAGCTGAGGAGGAGGGAGAGAGTGTGGTAGATTCCAAAGAAACAGAGATAGAGAGATCAGAGGAGGGGGAGGAGGGAAAGAAAAGGAGGTCAGATTTAGAGAGGTTGAGTTTGAGGTGATGCAAGTGCATCCAGGAAGAGATAGCAGATAGACAGGTAGCGATACGGGAGGGGATGGTGGAGTCAGAGGTGGGGAAGGAGAGTAAAATCTGAGCATCATCAGCATAGAAATGGTATGAGAAACCATAGGATGCGATGAGGGGGCCCAGGGAGCGGGTGTAGAGAGAGAACAGGAGAGGACCCAAGACTGACCCTTGGGGGACTCCTGTTGACAGAGGGCGAGGTGTGGAGGTGTGGAGGAGAGGTAGGAGGAGAACCAGGCCAGAGCAGTACCAGAGATTCCCAGGTCAGCAAGAGATGATAGTAGAATAGAGTGATCAACAGTGTCAAAGGCAGCAGAGAGGTCAAGGAGAATTAGGACAGAGGAGAGAGAGGCAGCTCGGGCACACTTAAGTGAGTTGGTGACAGACAGGAGGGCGGTTTCAGTGGAGCGAGCAGAGTGGAAGCCAGATTGGAGAGGGTCGAGCAGAGAGTGGTTGGACAGGAAAGCAGAGAGCTGGCAGTGTACAGCTCGCTCGGACGGTAGCTCTGGAGGGAGGTGGGGTTGAGGGTAGGTTTTTTGAAGAGGGGAGTGATAGAGGCTTGTTTGAAGGCAGAGGGAAAGAGACCAGAAAGGAGAGAGGTGTTGAGAAGGGAGGAGATAAAGGGAAGTAGAGTAGGAGCAGCAGCTTGAAAGAAGTGAGTGGGGAGGGGGTCCAGGGCACACGTGGTGGGTTTGTGACCCTGGAGCTTGTCCTGACAGGGATACTGTACCCCAGCTTGTCCCGACAGGGATACTGTGCCCTAGCTTTTATTTTAGACACCTGCAGGTCCCCACTTACTGTATGGCAAAGACATTCTGAATCGATAGAGTTCACATGAATCATATTAATGAGAAGATCCAAACAGCAGTGATGATCTTCATCTTTAATAATAATAATAATAATAATAATTATCTAATGTCGTTATTTTACTACTTAATTATATACCCTTATTTATTCTTATCGGACACTTTCCGTGTGTTGCTTGAAACCAAAATGTCTTCCAGGGAAGAGGAAGAACTTTTGCTATTACTTATTCCAGACCTGCCAACCTTGACATTTTTTTTTTGAGTAGCGCTCTTTCACGCGAACATCTCGGGGGGGTTGGGGGGGTCCGGGGGGCTTCCACCCAGAATTGTTTAAGGGTATAAAACAGCTAAATGCTAAACTCTGGTGAGTTTTGAGTATGAATTTTTCAGTAAAAAAATAATGAGATTAGCTATGATTGTTTCAGTTTAAATTTAATTTTGGTTTACCTTAGTATAGATGAAAACCTTTTTAAATTATACCAACTGAAAATTATTTCAAGGACAGAAAATAGCCATTTTTGTAGTATGTTTGTATTTTATTTACTGTCAAAACATAACAAATTGAAATGTATAAGTTTCTAAAACAGAGAAACAAAGCACTTTCAAAAAAATGAAGAAAAAAAAAACTTGGAAATAAATAGTCACTTAGGCAGCACCAAATGTAATAGCTATCCACAAAGTGAGCTGTTTGGAACAGAAAGGAAACCAACAGGTCAAACTGCACTTTCAGATCTTAAATGTTTAGCTTCATAGGTGGCTGACATGGCTTTCCTGAGCAAGGTGTCACTAAAGGTTTGTGTGTGACACACTTGCTGCTTCACTAACATCATGACTTTGTGCGTTACCAGTGAACTTAGCATGTCTGTGCTCAGGCTGGCTCTGTGTTGGCTTTTGTTTTTGGTCACCAAGCTGAACACTCTTTCACAGTCAGCATTACTGTAGAAAATGACCAAAATGCCTAGCGCGTTAACATTACAGTAATGCCCGATTCTTTTGTTCTGGACAGAAATATAAAGTTTCCTTCTACAGGATTCCTGCTGATCCAGACAGGAGGGTAAAATGGATTTCAGCGATTAAAAGAGAATAATAAAAAAAAAAGACTGAACCCATTCCTTTGTAGTGAGCACTTCATAAAAAGTTAATATCAGTAAGCATATATTGGCAGTTCTGATATTATGTTATTATTATTAGTAGTAGTATTATTAAGTCCCACTTTAACACACTTACTTGTATGGCCATTTTATTCATAAATATTTAGCTATACAGTTAAACAGGATTACACTTATGCGGGTTGGTGATTCCCAGTCCTTACATAAAGAAAAAATTTTCCGTTAACAAAATCCATAATGCTACATTAAATGATCTTACTGAACTTCAATATAAAATCACAAACCAGCCATTTATGACTTCTTTAAAGCACAATGAAACAGCATTTATCTACAACGTATTTGTACCCTTCTTGTAAAGTAAACAGAAGCCTTATGTACCTTAACCACATTAACAATGTTAATGCTGTGCTCATTTTTATAAAATCAAATTTTACTGACATCCCTGTATGGTAACAGGCGTTTGTGAAAAAAAACAATGTTTGTACTTACTCCCTCGCCATTCTCGTAAAATCCTCATTCAGCTGTATTTTCTTTTCATGAGATGCAGTTATCTAAACCAAGCACTTTTTTTTTTTTTTTTTTTAAAAGCAAGTGTGTTTTTTCCCCAGACAAAAATGAATGCATAACTAATGCATTAATTAAAAAAAACAAAGCTATCGTAGCCAGTTTGAAATAAATAATTTCCTCAAAAGTCACAGTACTTCAAACTCCCTCCAGTGTGTCCGAAACTGGCAGTTGAAACACAAGCAAGTCAGCTCAACAAAGCCTGATAGGCTACAGTAGAATGGCAGTGATTACACTATGTAACACAATTTTTGTTCCTGGGTAGTAAGTGTTATTTCCTAATTGCTTATGCCTTAAAAGTATAGAAAATGGCTATTATTCCCCACAAACTTTGCTTTTGTGACCAGACAGTGATATTTTGAAATTTACCTATTTCCAATGAGAAAACAGGCGAATTTGTGTCTTTTCGTTCACATAAAGTCAGAAAAAAACAACATATGAATCCAAATTAACATGTATTTATACTAAAGTAATACAAAAATGACTACAAAAGATTTAGAAGTGAGTAGTTTTTCGAGATTTACGATTATACTGTAAATCACTTTCACGAATCAGCCCCCATCATGTTCTCGTTATACTGTCCTTGGTAGCGGTGTTCAAAGTCCAGTATATCCTGGTGGAAGCGCTCGCCTTGCTCCTCCGAGTACGCTCCCATGTTCTCCTTGAATTTATCAAGATGAGCATCAAGGATATGGACTTTGAGGGACATCCTACAGCCCATTGTGCCGTAGTTCTTCACCAGAGTCTCAACCAGCTCCACATAGTTTTCGGCCTTGTGATTGCCCAGGAAGCCCCGAACCACTGCGACAAAGCTGTTCCAAGCCGCTTTCTCCTTACTAGTGAGCTTCTTGGGGAATTCATTGCACTCCAGGATCTTCTTTATCTGTGGTCCGACGAAGACACCGGCTTTGACCTTTGCCTCAGACAGCTTAGGGAAGAAGTCTTGAAGGTACTTGAAGGCTGCCAGCTCCTTATCTAGAGCTCTGACAAATTGTTTCATAAGGCCCAATTTGATGTGCAGTGGTGGCATCAGCACCTTCCGGGGGTCCCAGCCGTACTCATCATACTTAAAGGCGTCCAGCAAGGTCTTGATGCTGTTGTAATCCTCTTTGAGGTGCACCGAGTGAGCCAGGGGAAGAGACGGGTACTTGTTACCATTATGGAGCAGCACGGCTTTGAGGCTCCTGGATGAGCTGTCAATGAAGAGGCGCCACTCATTCTGGTTACAGGCGATTCCGATTGCCTCGAACAGACTGGTCACATTGTGGCAGAAGCAGAGCCCATCTTGACGGGTGAAGAAGCTGGAAAAAGGTTGGTGACACTTCCTCTGATCTGCGACTTGCACACTTTCATCCAATAAGTTCATAGACATCAAAAGCTCGGCACTGGACTTAGTGAGACCAAGATCTCTAATCAAGTCGTTGAGGTATTTTTGGTTGGGGTAGTATTGGTTTCTCTCCTCAGCTCCACCTCTGAAATTGTCATCTGGATCTACAACGTCTTCCTCGCTCTCTGACTTGCTGCTCTCTTCTAAAGACGGCTGCTCTCTCTCCAGAGGAGTGGGTACGGGGAGCTCATGGCAGTGTGGCACCGGGGCGATGGATGAAGGAAGGTCCGGATACGTGATAGCAGGTGCATTCTTGCCAGTCCGACGTTTGGAAGGGTCCACCATGCAGAAGTAGCAGTTGCTTGAGTGGTCAGTGGGTTCCCGCCAAATTCTTGGGATAGCGAACTTCATGGCTCTCTTTTCCCCTCTGTACCATCCTACAAAAATACATTTATTTCACCCATGACTAACTGTGTAAGAGATTCTCGCAACATTTTTCATATATGATATATTTTTTCAATAACATTGAAAATTGTAAAACATTTTAAAATTAAAAACTTTTACAATTTTAAAAATTTTAACAAATTTTATAACATAAAATTCTGAGCAACAATGTCCATCTTACCTTCCAGAGTTTTTTTGCAGTGCTCGCAGGTGAAATGAGGTGCCCAGGGTTTGTCTTGATCCCTGACAGGCATGCCGAAATATGCCTTGTAGGCCTCACACATCTCAGCAGATGCTTCCATGGAGTACTTTTTCGCTCTTGTCTTGATAAATTGGCCGCAGACATAGCAAAATACGTCTGCCGGATGCTTGCAGCCTCTTGATGCCATCTCAGAAAAATGCAGATATGTATCCACTTAGGCAGCTGGAACTAATTTGAACTGGTGGGCTTAAGGCCCCTGTATTTATACTACTATTTATATTACTGGAAAGTTCTAGAAATTACTCCAAGTTTACTCAGCACTGAATCTATCTGGAATGTTCTGGAAAATAGGTAAATTTCAAAATATCACTGTTCTGGTCACAAAAGTTTGTGGGGAATAATAGCCATTTTCTATACTTTTGAGGCATAAGTAATTAGGAAATAACACTTACTACTAAAAATTGTTATACGGTGTTATACAAAGAAACTGGGTGGTAGGAATTTCTCTGAGTCAACCCACGATAACGTCAACTAAACTCAAAACCTGATTGGTTAATCTAGCTTGCTTGCCTTGCCCTAAAGCCAGCCCTGACGTTAGATGCAACGCTTTCTCTAACTAGAGGCAACATCATAGATGATGAGCAAAATATGGATTACGTATTATTGCGTATCATCTCTGATAAAAGCGTACCCGCGTATTACCAACTCAAAATGCGTAGCGGATATGCAAAATGCGTAGAGGTTAGCAGGTCTGCTTATTTTGATCCGAAGACTCCAAAGAAGACTGTGGGTACATCAAATCCTCTGGAAGAGAAATAGTTTAGGTGAATTCCACAGTCTGGTACAGGAGCTTAACCCTAGAAGGACCGGAGATATACTCATACCAAGAAGCCCTGCAGCAGTCTTTCTGACGGCTGTATTCAAAACACTGTAAATAGTATAACGAAAGGAGAAACAGTCGGATGTAATTAGTTTTTTTAAGTTTAATTTTATTTATATATATATATATATATATATATATATATATATATATATATTGTAACCGGTTGGTATTAGTTACGTATTATGTGTAGGATAGCCAGAAGGTGTAGAACAGAGTGAACAGATGGACGCCACACAGGAAATGCAAAACTACAGTGACTTTTATTGTGCTGCTGCTCTTTCTGCGTTATCCACAACACAAACATAGAGTGTCCCTGTAGTCTTGAGGGAGTAAATCATACAAGTTTTTGAGACTGACCCTCAGTCAAGTTCTCAACAAGTAATATAGTTCAGGATTGGTCTCAGGTCCGTCGCTCACCGTCCACTTAAACCTCCTGGCGTGGAACTGCAGGGTGAGTATGTTCAGATTTCTAATGGGCACTCCCAACCCTTATAATCCACGGTTACTTTACTCCTGCTTTGCGTAGACTTCCTCAAGTCCCCTCTAGAGGCAGTGTACAGACAGGCCACCCCTCCTCCCGTGAGTAAGTTGGTTCAGCTCTGCTGCTCCTGGTTTACAGAGGTCCTGCACTGCAGGGTGGACACGACTGCCCCTCCTGGTACTGGGTGGAAGTCCTTCATATGCTGCAGGACGTAAAGTTATAAAGTATACCGTCCAGGGACCAATCCTTACAACTAATAAAACAGTACTTAAATAAAGCACACAGTGTTTTCCTTCCACTGTTCACCGTGTGCGCCAATATCTCTGCTCTTCTCAGCCTTTGTTCCCCGTAGCTCAGAGATTTAACAGTCACTGACTTATATGTATTGTAAATCCACTCCGTTGAGTTAAAACTATTAAACACGCTGTTACTTCACGTCCCACAGGAACAGACGTGCACTTTCTGCGTACACAAGCAGTGTGGTATTTTCCACCAGCGTCCTCAGTGTTGTTAGTGCACCGAAGGAAACTTAACAGTCAGTCCCACATAGAATGCCAGTTCCCTCTACCACATTAACACAGACCGTCAGTCTGGTAACAGCGAATCAAAAACAATGCAAAACCTGGTTTTACATACCCTTCCTTCAAGCCTCTGTACTTCGTCCAACTTGAAAGACGTTTCAATTGCTGGTTGTTTTTATAAATCCGAAGTGCCTCTTCAGGTTAATAAAAGAAGGCTTACAGCTTTCCTTCTTCATAAACTGAACTGTGCTTCGTTGTTCAATTTAAATCTTCCACCGTACGCCGTCTCCAACTACTTCAACAATTTTAATACTGTAGACTTTCGTCGTCTCTACAATCAACACGGAACTCTCCACCGTTCCTACGACCCCCCTCTCATTAGCTTCGCCAGTCAATTTAAACCTGCGTTAATTACCCAGTATGCATTGACTGGTCACGCTAATGATTATGGGTTCTGTAGTTCACTCTATCCCTTACTTCTCACAACGGGATTTAAAAACAACCAGCAACACATTCATCTTAATACATCCCGTTTATTCAGCGTTTTCGTTATGGTACAACCGTTCTTTTTACTTAATTTACTTTATTGTACCCTCTGTGTACCTCATTCCTTCTACAATATATATATGAACATTTATTTTACAAACGAAAACAAGAAAATGTAAATAAACATCTGAACAGACATCGGTTTACAACATACATATTTTTTAAATTTTCAGCAGCAATCAGTTTATTATCAGATGAGCAAAAGCAACTGAACAACATAGATAAATAAACTTAGAAAAAAAACATTTTACAGAAGCACACAGCACAAGAAGTTATATAAATGCTCTTCTCCACGCCGCCTTACTGCACAGGGCACAGCTGTCCGAAGTTTTATTTTTATAGCACTTGCCAACCTGGCATTGGCGTCTCTTGCAGCTCGCAGCAGGGTTGCCAGCTTCAGCTGTGGGTACACACTTAGCAGTCTCCCTTTGTTCCAAATACTTCTTGCGAAGTTGCTGTGCTAACTGAAAAATATATTCTCTCTTTGGTAAATTCTTCTCTGTGCATTCTTTGTAAAGTACCCACGAGTTGATGGTCCAATACATTGTAAAACACCTGAACAGACCACCTTCGGAAGCCAGCTTTCACAGAATACTTCCATACCATCTCATCCAAAACATCAACTCCATATTTTGCTGCGTTGTAAAACTCCATGGTCTCTGGTATTTATTTTCACTACTCCCAAAAGGCTGATTGAAAATAATAGACTGGTCAGTCATTCACTCAGGCAGAGAGTGGAGACTAATCTGATTACAGCTAAACACATTGCGGACTGGTAAATAAAAATAATAAAGTAGAATACCGTTCTGTATAATGAAAATACAATTGTTTTCTGTGTGGCCGTTAATGTGACTGCTCCCTGGGCTTTTAGGTATAATGTAATATATCTCCGATTGGCTAATATTTGAGGTAAGTCATTACTCCAAATATCATATACTTTAATATAGCACCCCTCTCTCTCTCTCTCTCTCTCATATAGCCTGAATGCACATAATATATAAGGTGCCTTGTGGCAAAGTGGTGAGTGAATACAGGTGCGTGCAGAGCAGTGGATACAAAACAGACAGACAATGATTTCCAGGTGCAAGGGTATTTATTGATTTAATTAACCAATGTCCAGAGCCTTATGGCAAACACCTGTAAATAATGATGGCATGATACAGCGGTGTGTAACACTCAGTATTTGTAGATACTGCAACACAGACTCCCTTGTAGGTTTAAAGCACTAACCATTTACCAAGGAACAGATCACTTACACTATGTCCCCTATTTATACCCTCGCTCATGACACCTAGGTTAACGAGCGCATCCTCCTCCAATCCTCGGATGCCACACCGTTTCCTGTCCAAGTCATTGAGTTTGGGTACTGTAGCTCCGCCCCTTTCCTAAATGACCGACTTCCACCTACCCTAAGGAATAAATTGTCGTGCCATTTAGTTAAGGGTACTCTGTTCCTTTTACACAGTGCCCCCACAGGTCGAGAGGGAGATCTAACACCAAGAATCATTCGATCTCTGTCACAGGCCTACAGTATTAATTCAATGTAAGCCTATTTGAAACATGCAAAGTCCTGTGGACGTGTCTCGCAGCCACACACATGAAGATGCCAACAGAGGAGGAATGGAGGGAGAAAGCAGAGGAATTTGAACAGAAATGGAATTTTCCTAACTGCATAGGCGCACTAGATGGGAAATATATCGTCATCCAAGCACCCCCAAAGTCTGGATTCTTGTTTTTTAATTACAAGGGTGTTGTAGAAGCAGATTACCTTTTGAGGCCATACCCTGGGAGAAATATGGCAGCAGATAAGTGCATATTATTATTATTATTATTATTATTATTATTATTATTATTATTATTATTATTATTTTTTATAAATTCAGTTGTTGCCAATTACTTTTATTATTTTCTCCCAATTTGGAATCGCCAATTATTTTATTATGCTCAGCTCACCGCTACCACCCTTGCGCTGACTCGGGAGGGCGAAGACGAACACACGCTGTCCTCCGAAGCGTGTGCCGTCAGCCGACCGCTTTTTTTCACACTGAGGACTCACCCTGCAGCCACCCAAGAGCTACAGCGTCGGAGGACAACGCAGCTCTCGGGCAGCTTACAGGCAAGCCCGCAGGCACCCAGCCAGACTATAGAGGTCACTGGTGCGCAGTGAGCCGAGGACACCCTGGCCAACCTAACCCTCCCTCTCCCTGGGCGGCGATCGGCCAATTGAGCGCCGCCTCCTGGAAGCTCCCGTCCACGGTCGGAAAAGGAATAGCCTGAACTCGAACTCGCGACGTCCAGATTATAGAGCGCATCCTGCACTCCACGTGGAGTGCCTTTACTGGATTGATAAGCGCATATTTAGCTACCATTTATCCAGAGCCCGGCGCACATCAGAGAATGCCTTTGGTCTTTTGATGCAGCGCTGGAGGCTTTTTTCTCTGCAGCAACACCGAGTTGAGAAAGCAGTAAAAGCTACACAGAATTCCCAGGAGGAATGTCACTGGCAGTACGCTGTAGTTAATCAGGGGGCAAACCTTCTACATTAGACCTTATTTATTTGACTAAGTATATTTATTTATTTATTTAGCAATGTGTTGCCTAGTATATTTGAGAATTATTTAATTGTTAAACAAATCAAGCCAAGCCAGGACCAAACTAGTTGAACAGCTCTCGTTCACTTACTGTACAACTCAGAAAGTTGGTCCTGAAAGAACAGCTTTTCCCTCTATTAAGAAAGTCCAATCAATAAAGTCTGTTAGTCTTCTGTGAGCTCTTGTTCCCAAGATTGTTTTCTTTACAACATTATTCTGCTTAAAATAAGCAGCAATCATTTCCAAGTAAAACTCAAAGTGTCATGTTGTACAATTCAAATCGTAAGTTGGTCCAACTTAACTGAGTTAAGTTACCGCGCTGCCTTAAAATATGAAGTTGGCCCAACCTGATTTTAACCCTTTGCAGTCCATTTATTAAGTGTGTGTCAGGCGCGTCAGGTCCAATTTATTTTCACACGCGCAGTTAATTTTAGACGCGCTGTTTGAAAGTATTTTTTTTCCCACAGTCAAACGGGTTTAAAAGGCCCTGCTTATTAACAAAGCACTCACTAGGCATCTCGAGCCCCGCCCCACCCTTTCGTTCGCTATAGCTTTCACATATGCTAAGAAATAAATAATAATAATAATAATAGTCGTACATACCGATCAGTCATCTCCTGATCACTTGTTTTATCACCAATGCTCAATAATGCGATCCAAGTCATTATTTTATTACTATAACATCTCAAAAAAGCTCTGCAAATATCTGTGATATTCTCTGTTCGCTGATTCAGTAACAGCCAGTTTGTTTCCTTATGGCCTCCGTTATCAGATGCCAGGGACAAGTATGACTATTCATGAGATACGCCCTGTGGCAGAGCAGGGCTCTGTCCTTAGAAATACTGGCAGGGAAGGAGTTAAATTCTCCTCCCTGCCCAGGTTGATTGCTTCAGGTGGGAGCAATCCACCAATTAATTATTCAATTATTATTCTGCCACCTGGCATACAAGGAGGCCTCAGCCTCCCATTTGGGGGAGAGTATTCTAGAAGAAGAAGAAGCAAGAGTGTTTTGCGTGTGCTGTTTTTCTGTTTGTTTTTTGACCAGTGAAGGCAATGCCCAGCCTGGAAGCCGTATTTTTGTAAGTTTTGTTTTGTGTATTTTCTGTTTAAAACCCTTTTTGTTTGGCCCTCGTGCCGGTTTATTTTGTATTTTTGTGAATTAAAAACTTTATTTTGAACTTTTCAAACTATCTGATAGTCTCAACCTCGGTCATCCCTGTCACACGCCCCTTTTATTTTTCGGCTTGTCTAGGCTCCTGTCGCTCCCATTCGGCCATTGAATGGTTTTCTCTGCTTTTTCCGGAGAAAAAACGACTAGAAACCCGTTTTTTGCATTTTTTTGATGATGTCGGACAGGGTCTGACATTGGACTGGATAGGAATAAATGCAATGTCGGACCAGGTCCGACATAGGACCGCAAAGGGTTAAGGCAGAAGTAACTTGTTAAGTTGAACTAATTTACGATTTTTTTTTATTTTATTTTTTTTTACAGTGTATAGGCTTTAAATATTTTACATGTGAAGTTAAAAAATATGTAGCATGGTGTAACCGGCTTACTAAAAACTATCAGGCCTCTTCTTCTTAGATTGGTCTGTACTGCAGATAGGCAGGTGTTATTCCAAATTAGCCCGCTCCCCGCTTGAGTCGTGTCTATTAACCCTATGTTATTAACCCTAGTTAATGAGGGGACCGAAAGCTGTGGGACTTGAGCTGGGGTCAGGAGCGGCACGAAAGGGAGGGGAGGGGGAAAGGAGGAGACAGTGGTGAATGGAGTATGCGTGTGATAGGGATTCATTATTAGTGATTTCTGAGAGGAATAACTTCAAATATAGGTCTGTTTTTCGACTGCCAGTTCCCTTCCCTAATTGTTTTTGTGTTTGTTTAATTTTGTTTAAGTTTAATTTGGCTAGCAGGCGCAGAGGCAAGTAGCAGTTGGGCCAGTTCTGGCGCAATTCCGTTGCCATTGGCTTATTTTGAGAGATAAAACTACAACACTGGCCAAATGTCAGACAAAAGACACATTTTGAATGATGTGAAAAGTATAAAGGGTAATGTAGTCTGGGTTGCAGCATTTACATTTCAAAAACAGCTATTTTAAAAACCGCATCATACACGTTAAAAAGCAAAAAAATAAATAAATACACACACACACCCAAAGCCTCTTTCCGAATACTGTACTGATTTAAATGCACATGTTTAAACTAGCAATAACAATAACAAAGTACATATACATAAAAAAACAGTATCGTACTTACCAGTGGTGTCGGGTGATCCCGCAGGTACAGGCCAGATGGAGAGAGAGAGAAAGAACAGAAACCAAAATTAACTGAAAGCGGTGCTCAGTGCGTATTTCCCTGAGAAGAGGCCCATTTC
The DNA here is from genome assembly GCF_902713425.1 of Acipenser ruthenus. Lineage (NCBI taxonomy): Eukaryota > Metazoa > Chordata > Actinopteri > Acipenseriformes > Acipenseridae > Acipenser > Acipenser ruthenus. The sequence continues at coordinate 61,870,881 of NC_081193.1, forward strand.
TCTGAGAAATAGGACCTGCTAACCTCTACGCATTTTGAGTTGGTAATACGCCGGTACGCTTTTATCAGAGATGATGCGCATTAATACGTAATCCATATTTCGCTCATCGTCTGTCAGTACGTTTACATGGCAAAGTGTTTTCCGAAAACTAATGTTTTCGTTAAACTGAATCAGAAAACTGATTTTCTTAAAACGTCACTTTTCTGTGTTTACATCATTAACGATAGAAAATCTAATTAGAATTCAGCTGTATACATGGATTGAAGTTTTCGGAAAACGCAGGATATTTTCGCATGCAAAGTACTGTAGTACCCAGTACGATTTGAACAGACCGGACATTTTTTCTGCGATAGAACGGAGACCAATCCAATAACAAGTGCTTTATCGAAGTGTCAGGTCTTAAATTAAAATATTACTACTCTATACCTATATTCAGATTCCCCACAATGTGCAATCAACCCTTCCAACAGCTCATCCTGTTCTATATTACCAGGTTATTTTGCAGACATTATTTTAAATTATCACGTAGTTTTAAAGCTGGAAAACATGTGCTGCTTCAGTATGGGCTATTGAAAATACATATGGATAAATATGACTTTATCCCTAACATTATTATTATTATTATTATTATTATTTATTTATTTATTTATTTATTAGCAGACACCCTTATCCAGGGTGACTCACAGTCGTAAACAAAAGAATCACAGTACAAGTATTAATACAATTAAGAGCAAGATAAAATACAATGACTTCGATTCTAGCAAGTACGAGTATATGACAAAATACGATTCAACGGAGCAAATGGATCCATGCAGACTGACTACATATTATTATTATTTTCTCTGTTTCCTAAAACCACGTGCAGGAATGAAGTTTGCACATGTGCAGTACGCTATCAGAATAAGTTTTCCGAAAAGTGCGTTTACATGATATACATTTGGTTCGTTTTCGGAATTGAATTGGACATTTCTAGGTGCTGTTTTCTGAAAACGGACCTAAGGAATATTCGGATACATTTTCCGAAAACTGTGTTTACATGACTTTTGATATCGGAATTAGTTTTCGGAAAACTTAGTTTTCCGAAAAATATCGGAATTCTTATGCTCATGTAAACCCACTGTATATTGCCTGTAGTTAGAGAAAGCGTTGCATCTAACGTCAGGGCCGGCTTTAGGGCAAGGCAAGCAAAATAGATTAACCAATCAGGTTTTGAGCTTAGTTACGTGATAGAATAACCAATCAGCTTTTGAGTTTAGTTGACGATCCAACCTCCGTTTAAAAAAAAAAAAAAGTTAGGTTTACTGACAGAAATTCCTACCACCCAGTTTCTTTGTATGTGATATCTTGTAACAATTGTAAGTCGCCCTGGATAAGGACGTCTGCTAAGAAATAAATAATAATAATAATAATAATAATAATAATAATAATAATAATAATAATAATAATAATAATAATAATAATCAGGAATCCTGTAGAAGGAAACTTATATTTCTGTCCAGAACAAAATAATTGGTGTGACGGGGGACTGCCCCGTCTTTATGAACGTGGTTGGGACTGGCAGGGAGGGGGTTAAAATTCCTCCCTGCCAGGAAAACATGTGAGAATGTGGCTGGAGCCCTAATTGAATAATCAGCAATTATTGCTTAATTGGGCTCCAGCCACAGGGGATAAAAGCCAGGGGAGAGGCCCTGGCTAAGGGAGAGAGTTCCAGAAGGAGAGGAAGAAGTATATGTCTGTGTATGCTATTTTGTTAGTTTTGATCCAGTGAAGGCAATGCCCAGCCTGGAAACTTTATTTGTAAGTTTAATTTTGTGCTTATTTTTTTATTTTGTGTTTGAAACCTTTTTGTTTGGCCCTCGTGCCTGTTTATTTTGTATTTTTTGTTTATTAAAAAGCTTTATTTTGAACTTTAAACTGTCTCTGAGCCTCAACCTCGGTCATCCTTGTCACAATCGGGCATTACTGTAATGTTACCACGCTAGGCATTTTGGTCATCTTTCACAGTAATGCTGACTGTGAAAGAGTGTTCAGCTTGGTGACCAAAAACAAAACCCAACACAGAGCCAGCCTGAGCACAGACATGCTAAGTTCACTGGTAACGCACAAAGTCATGATGTCAGCGAAGCAGCAAGTGTGTCGCACACAAACCTTTGGTGACACCTTGCTCAGGAATCCAAGTCAGGCACCTATGAAGCTAAACATTCAAGATCAGTTTGATCTGTTGGATTCCCTTCAGTTCCAAACAACTCACTTTGTGGATAGCTATTACATTTGGTGCTGACTCAGTGACTATTTACAAGTTTTTTTTTCCTTTTTTTGAAAGTGCTTTGTTTCTCTGTTTTAGAAGCTTATACATTTCAATTTGTTACGTTTTGACAGTAAATGGAATACAAACATACTACAAAAATGGCTATTTTCTGTACTTGAAATAATTTTCAGTTGGTATAAATTAAAAAGGTTTCATCTATACTAAGGTGAACAAAATTTAATTTAAACTGAAACAATCATAGCTAATCTCATTATTTTTTTTACTGAAAAATTCATACTCAAAACTCACCAGAGTGTAGCATTTAGCTGTTTTATACCCTTAAACAATTCTGGGGGGAAGCCCCCCCGAAACCCCCCCGAGATGTTCCCGTGAAAGAGCGCTACTCAAAAAAAAAAATGTCAAGGTTGGCAGGTCTGTAATTACCGTTGTGTACTACTGAAAGGCAGGCAGTCCCATGTGTAACGTAAAGGGGTGGTTAACTGCTAAAAAGCAAAATATAACCCTTGTTGGGATCATTCCAGGGGAATTTTAATTTAAAACCTGGTGATTTTATACAGTTACTGTGTTGTAAAAAGTTATTTATTTGTTCATTTCCTTTAAAAAATGTGTTTTGTTTGATATTGTTGCTGCTATAGCTGGGAGCAGTGTGATGCACAGGTCTTAGTATTGACAAAATATGTATTAGTTAATACAAATATTAATTTTATTTTACATGATATTTAAGTTTGCATTGCAGCTGCAGAATTACACATTATGACAATGATGGAGAATATAAACAGCACCAGCTGCAACAGGCAGTTACGTTAAATAATGTGCAGAGCCTCCTGCAATCAGATTCCTGCACTGTGGACCCTTCTCCTGAGCTACCAGGGGACATTACTTTGCCTCTCAAAGAAATGAATGAGCTGGATCATTTTGAGGAGTGGCTCAGAAATCCAGAAAATAAAAATTCTAAACATCAAATGGTATTAAATTATTTTCCATTGAAAAGTGTATGAAAATAGAAACCATTTACAGTGCCTTGCATAAGTATTCACCACCTTTGGACTTTTTCACATTTTGTTGTGTTACAACCTGGAATGAAAATGGATTTAATTGGGATTTTTACCATTTGATTTACACAACATACTTAACACTTTGAAGGTGCAAAATATTTGTTATTGTGACACAAAAGTTAATTAAACAAAAACAAAGACATTTGTTGGTTGCATAAGTATTCACCCCCTGAGTCAATACTTGGTAGAAGCACCTTTGGCAGCAATTACAGCTGTGAGTATTTTTGGGTAAGTCTCTACCAGCTTTGCAAATCTGGATCCAGCAATTTTTGTCCATTCTTCTTGGCAAAATTGCTCAAGCTCTGTCAAGTTGGATGGGGACCGTTGGTGAACAGAAATTTTCAAGTCTTGCCACAGATTCTCAATCGGATTGAGGTCTGGGCTTTGACTGGGCAATTCTAAGACATTCAGGTTCTTGTTTTTAAACCACTCCAGTGTAGCTTTGGCTGTGTGTTTAGGGTCATTGTCCTGCTGGAAGGTGAACCTCCGCCCCAGTCCCAGGTCTCTTGCAGACTGAAACAGGTTTTCCTCTAGAATTTCCCTGTATTTGGCTCCATCCATCTTGCCCTCAATCCTGAGCAGTTTCCCAGTCCCTGCCGATGAAAAGCATCCCCATAACATGATGCTGCCACCACCATGCTTCACCATGGGGATGGTGTTCTCAGGGTGATGAGCAGTGTTGGCTTTGCGCTGAGGCCAAAAAGTTCAATTTTGGTCTCATCAGACCAGAGAACCTTTTTCCACATGTTTGCTGTGTCTCCCATATGCCTTTTGGCAAAATCCAAACAGGATTTGATATGGGTTTTTTCCAGCAATGGCTTTCTTCTCACCACTCTTCCATAAAGCCCAGCTTTGTGGAGCGTCCGGGTTATAGTTGTCCCATGGACGGTTTCTCGCATTACAGCTGTGGATCTCTCCAGCTCCTTCAGAGTTACCATTGGCCTCTTTGTTGCTTCTCTGACTAATGCCCTCCTTACCTGGTCACTGAGTTTTGGTGGACAGCCTTCTCTAGGCAGAGTCGCGGTTGTGCCATATTCTTTCCATTTTTTAATAATGGATTTAACGGTGCTCTGGGGGATGTTTAAAGTTTGGGATATTTTTGTATAACCCAACCCTGATTGGTGCTTCTCCAGAACTTTATCCCGGACTTGTTTTGATAGCTTCTTGGTCTTCATGATGCTGTTTGTTTAGATATGCTCTCTAACAAACTCTGGGGCCTTCCAGAAACAGGTGTATTTAGTCTGAGATCATGTGACACTTTAATTGCACACAGGTGGACTCCATTCAACTAATTATGTGACTTCTGAAGGCAATTGGTTGCACCAGAGCTTATTTAGGGGTGTCACAGCAAAGGGGGTGAATACTTATGCAATCAAGACTTTTAAGTTTACTTATTTGTAAATAATTTTGAAAAATATGTAGACTTTTTCCCCACTTCGACATTATGGACTAATTTGTGTAGATCAGTGACACAAAATCCTAATTAAATCCATTTTAATTCCAGGTTGTAACACTACAAAATGTGGAAAAGTCCAAGGGGGGTGAATTCTTATGTAAGGCACTGTATATAGTTTGTGATTTATAATACAAAATATTAGATGGAACTGATACTAGGTATAGCCTTATTTTGTATCATGCTTTTGCACCTGGTTTTATTATGCATTACTTTTTATAAATATTGTCAGATTTTGCAAGTCGTTCCTTGACCAATGTAGAAGAGGTCTGTTTATCTTCTATTTTGATCTTCCACATTTAGCTTTCTAACTACTAGGTACTATTTGACTAATTTTACCCTAGAATTGTCTATACTACGACTTCACACAATATATTTTAAATTATTGCTTTATCATTACTTATAGATCTCATTCTTGGCGACAATTGGAGGGAGTGACTGTAGAGAGACAGCGTGTAACATATTGAATAACGTTATCCACAATGAACTAGCAAACAAAATAAATTGGAAGGGGGTGAATGGCAAAAGAACATTCAGGAACCTGTCTACAAAATCAATTATTATACGTAAGTAGCTTGATTAATCATTACATTTGACTTAGTACTTAACCAATATAAAATAATAATAATAATAATAATAATAATAATAATAATAATAATAATAATAATAAATAGTACTACAGTATTATACATGGGGTATATAGCTGAAAGTGTTAGAACAGGTACATAGTATATACAATAATTTTTAGTGAGAAGTAATCCATTGGCAGGAAAAGCCACCGACAAGGAAATTGAACATTTTATAATAAGATGGTTCAATCTGTCATCAGACAGAGGTGGCGGTCGGAAGGCCAGAGAAATAATGAGACTGCAGAGAGAGGCTGCACCCAGAGTGGCCACTATCCAAGAGGGCAGTGAGTACGATTAAAATAATAAGTAATTGTGATCACTAAGGTTTTTAGAAAATTATAGTATACTTTTACTTCTTTAGTGCTGCATTTTCAGGACCCCACTAGTTGCTTTTTAAAGGCATTCTGAACGGGTTCTCTGAAAAATTAAAATATAAATGTTAAGCAATACATGTCCTTGTTAGTATTAAGATCATGTTACAACACTGACCGCGCAAATAAATGCAATATTTCCCAGCTGATTTAATATTGTTCTCATATACTGTATGATCTCTGGCTGTTCTTTTCATAGAATACACTTTACTTGACGCTGCTCTCATAATATTATAACAATAAATCTGAAAAAATAATTACAACGTATTAACAGGATAAAGACTATTTCTTTGAATAACATTGAATGAGTAATAAATGCTAACATACTGTTCTTTGTTTTCTTTTTTTCTTTTCAGGCAAAACAATTTACCCACAACAATCTAACCTTTGACAACATTTCCTTTCATGGATGTAATGGTGGATTTTAACAATGTTTCCATGGTGGGGCAGGGACTAGGTTATGGGTCATTCCATGCCGACTCAACCAGAGCTGTTGCCCATTCGTCTTGGATTTTGCTAGAAAAGTTCACCTGGGATTTTTCTGACACGTTGAGTTCAGAAATGCTACTCATTAATTTGTGTGGATTCTAAATGTTAGTATTGCTGTAAGAACCTTAGGGACTAGTCTTCCAAATTTTGTGAAACATTTGGTTTGAAGCCCTCCCCCCGTCATACTGGTAATTAACTCCCCTTGAAATTAGAATTTTTGCATTTTAGGATCCACATCACCTACAGGGTAAAGGGTTGGGCTGACATTCAAATGAAACTTGTCACTTACCCATCATCTGGCAATTGCTAAAAGTGATTTAGGAGCTCCTGGTATTTTTTTCTCAAAAGCCCTATTCATTATAGTCGATCGAAGTGCTACACATGATGGTAGTGCCTAAGTTGAGCCCAAGGTGATTTTTTGATCCCTTTTTCACTTTATGCTGACCTTTGCAAGGTCACAGGTCGAAGAGAAAATTATTTCTGAGATAATCATGTCAGAAAACCCAGAGGTGATTTTTTCTCACAAAATCTGAGACAGTCGGGCAACAAAATGCCCCTTTTCTGGTTGAGTTGGCGTGGAATAGCCTTATGTAAATTGTAGTGATAGTGTCAGTGGATGATGGCTTTATCATGTGATAATTGACTGCGGCAGGAGATTTTAAATTTAATTTACAATTGGTGCTGAGGTGTTACAACGAAAATCTACTGTCTATTAATGCCAGCTAGAACTGAAAGCTGATTGGATATATTTTTTGAATTATGCCCTTTTCTGTGTACCTCCCCTAACTGTTTATGATCCCATTTTGTGTTCTTGTATGTGATACCCCTGGTCGGGATTGTTCGGTTTGGTTTGGTTGGTTGTTATTTAATGTATGTATCAATATATATAATTTGTAAAATATCAATAAAGAGCATTAAGATTATAAATTTGATTGACTTGCCTTATTAAACACATAAACCCATTATTTGCTATGATTATTATTGGAGATTTATTATTGGATTATTTACTGGAGATTATTATTGGAGATTTCGAACTAGTTTAGAGTTCTGCATTGTCCTGTAGGGTAAGGGTTATGGTTAGTAGTTCCTCGTACAAGTTAGAAAAACTTGTTTGAAACTACCGAGAGTATCTATACAGCTCCAAGAGTTTTGCTGTTTTCACCATTTTGCAGCGGCAAAACTAAATCACTTAGAATTACCATCTGTACCAGTACCAAAAGTCTGAAACTTTCTTACATCAAATGTGAAAAAAAATGTAAATACCTCTTATACACAATGAGATATAAGTCGTCAAACTAAGGTAAAATTGTTATTCTCCTTCTTCCTCTTCGGTTTACTTTAAGAGTGTGTAGCAACTTTTCAAACAGAAAAGCTAAATAACTGGACATCTACCAATCATATGATTCCACATGTTGGTCAACGTCACAATAAACCAGGGAACACAAGTAGTTTGATATCCACAACATTTATATTAAACAATTTATGTTTTAAAACAGTACATATCGCAGGAAAGCAAAAACAATTTTAAAAATACCGTGGTTTGAACTTGCAACATGAAGAGCACACGGCCTTAGCCTGCTGAAATGCGTTAGTTTTTTAAGCTTACATCCATGCCTGACCAGTTTTTGTTGAAAACCTGAAGGTTCTGCTCGATTCTAGAAATGCTCTATTTCCTGTTTGAAAATATCTAGTTTCCTGTTTGGTAGATACCATAGAATGGAATTGTACACAAGAGTGGCATGTAGCTTCCTTGTCTAAATCACACTTTTCTTATACCAATACAGTAATGGTGAGCGGTAATCAGTTCGTTTGAAAAACAGGCTTTAATCACTGATAATAGGTGCACAGGCGGTGATTCCGTGAGTGCTCCGGGGCTCAAGCACCAATGGGAAAATAAGGTTCTGCACAGTGCAAATAAATCACCTGTTCTGTCAAATTACAGTTTAAAAATATAAAATCCATTTATACAAAGTCTCCCAGCTTTCTTGAAAGGATCTGTGGTTCCCTTGTTTTTCTTTTTATTTGTTTTGCTCTCATTAGTATCTATAGTAGATACATCAAACATATATATATATATATCAATTATAATTAATAAAGTCTTACGTAAATTACATTGAATATAAAAGAAAAATAAAAGCTTTTTTTAATTCTCAAGTCTGCAAAACATTAAAGTGCCTAATTGTGGTTTGAAACTGGAAAATGACTGCATCTGTATTTGTCACTTTTTTTTTAGAACTCTTTTGTCCAAAATCCATGGCCGAACATATATTTAAGAAAACTAAAACCGTGCTCAGTTCTTCTCAGTGCTGTAAAGGAGCGGGCCGGAAACGTCCGCTCAAGGAACTACACAGCTCCGCTACCCCGCTCCATATACAATTGGCTCGCTCTGCTACACTCACACCCTGGGTGTTCCCACGTGTGAGACTGACAGCTGAGACCTCAGTCAGGACTTTTTGCGTGAGCAGGGGGGTGTGGCCACTGGACAGTGTGTTCTTTGTGTGTGTGTGTGTGTGTGTGCATGTATGTGTGTCTCTTCTTGCAGTGGGTGCTACTGGAAAATGGGTGCATACAAATGATGCACTCATTAAAGTCAAAACAAGGCCAAGAAAGGCAAAGGACATGGATATGGCCTTTTATGAAGAGATCGAATGCTTTACAAATACCTTACATTGGCCTAAGTTCATAACACCTCTATACAAGGAGAGTAATGTTTTTTTTCAGCATTAAAATGTGTTAGTATACTACCCTTTAGCACTGACATGCATATGTACCTTTTTAACCATTAATAACATTGTAGTTTTGTACCTAAGTAAATATCAATATATTAATACCTACCAAAATAGACATATTGTTTTCACCACTCATGGATGTACATTTGCAACTAAAACAATACCATGTTTATACTTTCAATACTGTCCAAAAGTCCCTTCCACCATTATTTTACTTTCAAATCTTTTCTCATTTCTCTGATATTACTCTACTTATTATTCTCTTGTAATGTCTGTGTCTATTTACCATACACATTCTCGAATATCTTTCCTTCGCTTTATTCATTATTTGATGAAGTAAAAAAAGAAGTGATATCTATAGCAAAAACATTGTAAAAAAAAAGCCAAGTTAGAATCAACAATTGTGTGAATGTTGGGCCCCAGCACCTTTCCAATTGTGCCTATTTGCTTGATGCTTGACAAGGTTGCCCCAATTGCTTCTCCTAACTTGCGCTTTTGTGTTTGATATCACCACTTTAAACGGCTGTTGCGTTTTTCTAACTTGTTATTTTACATTGACAATGTTTTTGTTATAGATTACATATACATGACAGAACATAATACATTTTCTTGGTGAATAATGCAGGAGACTATTGAACTGACACTATGCCAGATGTTGACACACTTTTAAAAAACCATCAAAGGAATGCATTTAATAAAAAAAAGGTTATTACGGTACTAAGATTTTGTATCTGCATTCTTGTCTTTTCAAACAACATGGTGGTGACAATCTTCTATAAATAAAGTAATTAAATGAAGACCAACTATTTTGTGTTTTGTTGTAATGTAAATATGATTTTTTTAAAATTCTGTAACAAAACTTATCTCAATTAATGGTACATTTGAGGTGGTTTAATTTTATTTAATAGGCTGTAAGATGGCCAGGGATAATTAATTTAAGCAACAATATACTTAACAGTCTGTGGACCAGTTCAAACCCCAGCTACCAGTCGAGGCTGCAATTTTGCAGATATAATTGTTAATTTTTACAAAACTGGGCCAAATGTGGTTAATATGGCTTCAATATGGCTTTGCCATCAAATGTGCTTCATACGGCTCTAAGCCGGTTACCCCATTTGGGCCAACACATATGGGCCAATATTGTACCAGAGTGCATAAAGACACCGGGCCGATACCGGCACCCAGATTTGGGCCAGTTTGGCAGCCGGTTCTGGACCAGTGTTGGGCCAAAATAGTTTGGTTGTCTGGGTATTGGGGCAAATAAACATATCGGGGCAGTAAAGACACATCTGTAAGGACTATAATAGATTACAATAGGCCTACCTTTGTAACTATAGGGAGACACATAGTAAACTATCTATGATCATTGGTTACTCAAAACAAGAATAACAGAGTTGGGTGGGGGGATAATAAAATAAACAAAGCAATTGCCGTGAGCTATGATAATAATAATAATAATAATAATACATATGAATTAAACTGTAAATGGTGGTATCCTGAGTAATATTGATTAGATTAATTACTTATATCACCAATAAACAATTACCGCTATTAACTGTATATTTATATTAACATATTGTAAAACTGATTATTTCGACAAAATGAAGACAAGATTTACGGTTGTGTGTAGGCTGGAAAACACAACTCTTGGCTGTGTGGCTGGTTGGAAAACTCATTTGCTGTAAATTCAACCTATGCAAACTCTGCTTCGTAGAGTACCTGCCAGATTTTTATTTTAACTGTTGAGGACTGAGTCTTTTCAGAGTTGGTGCCAGACTAAGAAGATATAGTTAATCTGCATCCTGTGCTTTTTTGTGGTCAGATATGACAGGATTTGTTCTGCCACTGGATCTGCTCTCGGTCATGTTGAGAATGAAGAGGACGATGGCACGGTCTGTAGTAGCGGTGAAGTTGGTGTTATGTTGGCAAATTCTGCACCATTGTCCTCTGCATCTTTCCCTCTGTTTCCTTCATCTCCGTACTCTATTTTGTTAATTTCTCGTATTTTGTTAATTTCATAAATGAGTATGAATCTCTCTCTCTCTCTCTCTCTCTCTCTCTCTCTCTCTCTCTCTCTCTCTCTCTCTCTCTCTCTCTCTCTCTCTCTCGTGGAGGATTGTGTGATTACGGGAGGAGCTGGAGGAAGCGTTTGGGGTAGGAGTGCGTTTGTGGATTATTTATTACATTACTGTCTTAGTTTTATAGTAAATAGTCTATTTATTTATTTATTTATTTGTTTGTTTGTTTATTTGTTTGTTTTTTTGTTTTGTTCGTAGCTGTGTTTGTGCTACTTTGGGTCAGCTCAGCCTCAGCTATGGCGATGGCAGGTTTGACTCGCCGGCACGGTTGTCGTTGTGATCCTGACAGCGCAGTGTCGGTGGAGGAGTGCCTGCTCGATATCAGTGAGGTGGTAGGAGAAGGTCAAATAAAATCAACGTCACTCATGAATAAAGGTTTAGTTATTTTTTTCAGTGAAACATAAGCTGTAGATGTGCTGGTGCAGGAAGGATTTGTGATTAAAGGAAGTCTGGTGATGGTGTCTCCGCCAGCTACACCTGTAACTAAGGTGATTCTGTCAAATGTGCCCCCTTTCCTTAAAAATTAGTTGCTGGAAAGGGAGCTTTCAAGGTACGGAAAATTAACATCACTGATTAGATCGATACCGTTAGGATGCAAAGATCCCAAACTAAAGCATGTCACAATGTGCTGTTTTAAATGTGGAGCACAGGGGCATCAGCATAAAAACTGTCCGAGAGTAGAGCCTGAGGAAGAACAGGGTGAAACGGGCGGGGAGAAAGTCAGGGATAATCGGGGAGAGCGGAAGGAAGATAAGCGGCAGCCAGAGTCACTGGGAGGGCCAGGAGAACCAAATGAGCAAATAAAACAGACAACAGAGACCGCTGGAAATCAGGAACTCACTGTGGTGGAAAGAATAAGGAAAAAATATATAAAACACTAGTTAAAGATCTTAAAGAAAATGAAAGTGTGTCAGAGCGGAGCTCATTGGACCAGGGGCTCTCTCAGCCCGTCAGCTCTGAAGGAGCGGACGGTGAGGAGATTGGGCTCAGGTCTGATAAGAGACTGAGGTTCGGGTCTGGGAGCCACGACGCTATGGGATTGGAATCTCGTGCTGCGGGGGCTCCTGACTTGAACCCGGGGAGGAGTGACGGTGGCTCTGGGTCTCTACCTGGAGCTGCTGTGCCTCCCTGTTCAGAGGGAGAGGAGCGCAGCGCTGAATCTCTACTTGGCGCTGCTGTAAATCCATCTCTGTCTGACTCACAACAGGCAGTAGCAGAGTTAAAGGCAGAGGAGCAGCTGAAAACAGCGGCGGCAGTCAATAACAGTGATGGCGAGGTCTCAGACTCTTCACTGTTCTCCAACATTACTGACAACCAAACTACCAGGAAAAAACTGTATTCAGTTAACAAAGTAAGAGAGTTTTTGGATCAAACAAAAGGTAGGAGAGACGTAGATATAAAACAGTCGTTTCCAGATTTTAAATTGTTTTTGAATTCTGCACATATAGCCCTCAAGAAAGCCACAACACAGGAATTAGATCAACCAAAACGGTACAGACTGAAGAAATTCATGCAAACAGTTAGGAAAACATTACATCAGAAAACCAAAGTATAAATATTTATTTATTTATTTATTTAAGTAATTAAAAAATGGATAGGTTTTATAGGAATTTTACATCTTTTACTGTTTGCTTTTTCTTAGTTTTTTAAAACTTTTTAGCCATCACTGACAGAATTAATTTGATCTCTTTTAATGTCAATGTTTGTAGGCAGGATTTTAAGAGAGCACAGTTATTTGAATTTTTAGAACAGAAGAGGGTGGGAGTGGCTTTTTTACAGGAGACACACACAGATAGAGAGAATGAGGCAGGATGGCTTGCTGAATGGAGAGGGCAGTGTGTGCTGAGCCATGGAACAAATAACAGCACAAGGGTGGCTGTGCTTTTTCAACCAGGTTTGGAAGTTGACATTTTAGATTTTTAAGAGATAATTAGAGGGAGGTTTGTAAAAGTGAGGACTAAGATAGGAGAGATAATTTATGATTTTATTAATGTTTATGCTCCAAATATAGGAAGGGATAGAATTATATTCCTGAATGTTTTAAAGCAGACTCTTTAAACAGTACATGATGATGATATGTTAATAGTGGGAGTGGATTTTAACTGTACAGTAGATTTTAATAAAGATAGGAACAGTATCCTCCTTCGGCAAGAGAATTAGCTCCTATTTTAAAGTTCAGTGGCTTGGTTGATGTTCGGAGGTGTCTGCATCCCACCACTCGCCAGTATACCTGGTCACACCGCCTTTCTCAGTATACAGTTAGAGCAAGACTGGACAGGATATATGCACTCAAACACCACCTCAATAAATTCACACAAGCAACAATAATACCGAACAGCTTGTCTGACCATCATTGCACTCTGATCACAGTAATTACAGGTAAAGAAATACACAGGGCATCTCAGTGGTATTTCAACACCAAATTATTGCAAAACACTAATTTTACAAAACAGTTTAAGGATTTTTGGTTAAAATGGCATGAGCAAAAAAGCCAATTTAAGCATCTGAGGCAGTGGTGGGATATAGGAAAAACACAAATTAAATTATTTTGTCAGCAGTACACCTTAGACATAACCAAGTCACTGAACACAGTCATAAAAGAGCTAGAGAGAGAGATCCTACAGTTAGAGACTGAGCAGAGCACAGCTGCAAAGGAGACCCTGGTGGAGCAGAGACAAGCTTTGGGCAGCATGCTGGAGGAGAAGGTGCGGGGGGCACAAGTGCGATCTCGATTTATTGAGCTGAGAGATATGGATGCTCCTACAAGCTTCTTCTTTGGTTTAGAGAAAAAGAGAGCAAATAGGAAGCGGTTGTCCTGTGATCGGCTGCCCTGCGGTAGAGAGTTGATTGGTCAGGAGGAGGTACAATTCTATACTGACCTGTATTGCAGCGAGTCATGTAATCAGACTGATATCAATACACTACTGGAGAGACTGCCCAGTCTGAGTTTGGAGGAGCAGCAGAGTCTGGAAATGGGACTGTCTCTTCAAGAGCTAACCTCTGCTGTCAAGCAGTTGGCCAGAGGGAAAGCACCAGGGATCGATGAACTGTCAGTAGAGTTTTATCAGCACTTCTAGAAGGAGCTGGGGCCAGACCTGCTGTTGGTGCTGCAAGAGAGCCTGGAGGCAGGGGAGCTGCCTCTAAGCTGCAGCAGGGCCGTCATCCCACTGCTGCCCAAGAAAGGGGACCTGTGCATGCTTAGAAACTGGAGACCTGTCTCAATGTTATGTACTGATTTGAAAATATTTTCTAGAAGTTTAGCGACGAGACTGAGGAACTGTTTGGATAAAATAATTCACCCTGATCAGACTTATTGTGTACCTGGGAGAACAATATTTGATAATATTTTTTTAATCTGGGATTTTTTTTGATAGCTAAGAAGGGTGATTTTAATGTGGGACTGGTCTCTTTGGATCAAGAGAAAGCTTTTGATCACGTCGACCACCACTACCTTTTTGAGGCCCTGGAAGCCTTCGGGTTCAGCCCTCAGTTTATTAAATTCATTAAACTTTTATATAGTAATGTTTTTAGCGTTTTAAAAATAAACAGTGGGCTGAGTCGACCCTTCTCAGTGTGCAGGGGAATGAGGCAGGGCTGCACCTGTCTGGGATGCTGTACTCCATCTCCATCGAGCCCCTGCTGGTTCTGTTGAGGAGCAAGCTGGCGGGCTGGACGGTGCCTTTCTCAGCCCCTCCTGCTATAGTGAGGGTGTCAGCATATGCTGATGATATCACTGTTTTTATTAGCAATAAAAGAGACATCCAGGAACCGCATCAGAGCTTAGGTATATTTCAGAGAGCATCGTCCGCAAGAATTAATTGGGCCAAGAGTGACACCTTCCTGTCAGGGAGCTGGCAGGAGGGTGGCCCTCCTCTTTTGCCCCAGGTTTTGAGGTGGGGCAGGACAGGGATGAAGGTGCTGGGCGTGTTCCTTGGTACAGATACTTACATGGAGCAGAATTGGGAGGGGTTGATTGAAAAGGTGAAAGGCCGACTGGGTCACTGGTGGGGGCTGCTAGCTCAGCTGTCCTATAGAGGGAGGGTTCTGGTCATTAACAATCTTGTGGCCTCAATGCTATGGCACAGGTTGGTGTGTCTGGATCCTCCTACAG
The DNA here is from genome assembly GCF_902713425.1 of Acipenser ruthenus. Classification (NCBI taxonomy): domain Eukaryota; kingdom Metazoa; phylum Chordata; class Actinopteri; order Acipenseriformes; family Acipenseridae; genus Acipenser; species Acipenser ruthenus. The sequence continues at coordinate 61,886,065 of NC_081193.1, forward strand.
AATTGGTGACCAGCCTGCAGAGGCTCCTTGTACAGTTTTTCTGGGGTGGGAATCACTGGCTGAAGCCGGCTGTGCTCTATCTCCCCACGGGATGAGGGGGAGCAGGGGTTGGTCAGCATCGCAGGTAAGGTGGCAGCTTTTCGTTTATTAACAGTACAGGGACTTCTGTACACTGGGGAGGGGGCTCACTGGAAGCAGCTTGCCTGTTTTTTTAAGTAAAGTAGGAGGGCTGGGGTTTAAATATGACCTGTTTTTAATTGACCACTGTGCTCTGGACAGTTCTGACCTGCCATCTTTTTATCAAAGTGTTTTACAGACTTGGAGCACAGTGAGGGTGGGAAGAGAGGAAGCGTCAATGACAGCCCAGAGGTTGCTAGAAGAGCCCCTTCTTTTCACTCCCCTCTTCTCATTGCAATGCTTTCAATCACAGACTCTGCAGACCAGCTTTATGAGGGCTGGAATAGTCAGGCTGGCTCACCTGATGACCCCTGGACTCTCTTGCTGGCTCAGTGCGACTGAGTTGGCTGCCATGCTGGGCTGGCGCAGCGAGAGGCAGGTGGAGAGGGTGGTGTGTCAGATTAGGAGCTGTCTCTCCCCGGGGCTCAGTGAGGCTCTCAGAGAAGAGATGGCTCAAGAACAGAGGAATCAGAGACAGGGTGCTGCTTTTCCTGTGTTATTAGTAACTCCGGTAGAGATTAAGGAAGATGAGGGGGAGGAGGAAGAGAAAGGAAAGCTCTTAAAACTACAAAAACTCAAAAATATAGATTTTGTAAATATAAACAGTAAAGAGATATATAAATTGCGTATTAAGGAATCCCATTGCAGCAAGCTGAGAGGGATGGCTGATACTAAATGGAGGTCTCATCTGTCTCTTGGAGATAAGGGGACCCCAGAATGGAGGGTGTTGTACAAACCCCCCTTAGATAAGAGAGCAGGAGATCTCCAGTGGAGGCTCCTGCATGGTATCCTGGCCACAGGCCGGTTCCTGCACAGAATCAACCATGACATCAGCTCGGTCTGTGACTTCTATCAGCAGGATGACACTATTTTTCATATGTACAGTGAGTGAGTGTAGGTTTTTACTTTGACACTTTTTATTTTTGGGGTCCCCTATAGGCAAAAACACAAGTATACTTGTGTGTTGATAAATTTCCTTTTAGGTCTGTGTGGCGGAGTGTCCCGCCCCTATTTATTATTATTTGTATTTTTGTTTGCGGCGCGGGTAAAAGCGCCGCGTCTTTTATTGTTATATTTAAAAACCTCGTGAGGATGCATGGCTGATCAGCTACTGATTATTTAACTAGCTGACAGTCATGCATCCTTACCAAACGCGTGCAGACTCTGGCCGGGGGATAATAAGATAATTACCAACTAGTTAAATCCCTCGGCCAGAGTATATAAACCAGCAGCACTATGCACTCGGGGTGTGGAGTGTTCGAGAGTGGAGAACGGGAGAGAGAGAGGAAGAAAACAATTGCTAAAACGTGCTGGAGTATCCAGCACGAAACTTACTTGTTTGTTTATTCGTTCGGCCCTCGTGCCCTTTTGTTTGGTGTTTTGTTAAATCTTTTGTTTTTGTTTTGTTTATTAAATACGCTGAGTGCACCAGCACTCAGCTTCAACCGCCCATCCACTGTTTTGGTTTGAGTTACTTCCTGGTCCGTGACGTCATCCACATCACCACTGCGAGCCAGACTGCCACATATGGTGTCCTGCGTGGGACAAACAACGCCTCCAACAGCCGGACCAGGAACAGCAAAGGAAGTTTTTTTCGTGTTCGTTTTTTCAAATAGTGTTTTTTGTGTTTGAAAAAAAAAAAAAAAAAAAAAAAAAATGGATGAAGTGGACGCCTATATGGAGAGGTGGCATGCGCATCAGAGGGAGTTGAAGGAAGGAGGGGCTACATGGTGCCTCGCCTGCCTGGAGTATGGGCACCTCCCTGAGGTGTGCCCATATGAAGACCCCCTCTTTGTGCAGGCCTTTGATCGAGGTGAGGTGGAGACTGCGGAGGAGTGGATCCACCTGAAGGCCATACCATCGCCGCAGGTGGATCAGGAAACCTGCCTCACCTGCCTCAAAGGGGAGGAGTGGTGCTTTGCCGTCGGCAAGGTCGGGCACAAAGCACCCGACCAACCCCCTCCATGGCAGGAGGTGGAACTGCTGGTCCCGAAGAAGGGAAGGAGGGGCGGTGCTAAGAAGGCAAAGAAGCCCGCACGTCCTGCGCCTGAGTGGGAGGAGCCCGAACGTCCTGCGCCTGAGTGGGAGGAGCCCGAACGTCCTGCGCCTGAGTGGGAGGAGCCCGAACGTCCTGCGCCTGAGTGGGAGGAGCCCGAACGTCCTGCGCCTGAGTGGGAGGAGCCCGAACGTCCTGCGCCCGAGTGGGAGGAGCCCGAACGTCCTAAGCCCAAGAGGGGGGAGTCGGTGCATCCACAGCCCAAAAGGGAGGAGTCGGTGCGTCCACAGCCCAAAAGGGAGGAGTCGGTGTGTCCACGGCCCGAAGAGAGGGAAGTCGGGGCTTCCACAGCCCTAGGACCCAAGCTGCAGTCCCAAGAGCCAGAAGGGGAGGAGTTACAGGCTCAACCCCCTGAATTTTTCTGGGGGGGAGAAGGGCAGGATGCTGGTGTTCCCCAGCAGCCTCTATTTATGCTGCTGAAGGGAGCACGGCACACACCAGCCCAGCCGCCACAGCAGAGGGAGCCAGCACCGCCACAGCCTCCCTCTGAGTGGCCAGCATCCGCCCCATCGCCTCTGCCTCCACCACCACCAGGAGCAGAGCAGCAGGAGCTGCCTCTGTCTCCACCACCACCAGGAGCAGAGCAGCAGGAGCTGCTTCTGTCTCCACCATCACCCGGAGCAGAGCAGCAAGAGCTGCCTCTGCCTCCGCCACCTCCACCAGCAGATGGTGAATGCCTGCTGGTTCCGCCTCCACCGTCGTGGGAGGACTGCTTGCCCCTCCCACCTCCACCAGCAGAGGGTGAATGCCTGCTGGTTCTGCCTCAACCGCCGTTGGAGGACTGCTTGCCCCTCCTACCTCCACCAGCAGAGGGTGAATGCCTGCTGGTTCCGCCTCCACCGTCGTGGGAGGACTGCTTGCCCCTCCCACCTCCACCAGCAGAGGGTGAATGCCTGCTGGTTCTGCCTCAACCGCCGTGGGAGGACTGCTTGCCCCTCCCACCTCCACCAGCAGAGGGTGAATGCCTGCTGGTTCCGCCTCCACCGTCGTGGGAGGACTGCTTGCCCCTCCCACCTCCACCAGCAGAGGATGAATGCCTGCTGGTTCTGCCTCAACCGTCGTGGGAGGACTGCTTGCCCCTCCCACCTCCACCAGCAGAGGATGAATACCTGCTGGTTCCGCCTCAGCCGCCGGGGGAGGACTGCTTGCCACTCCCAGCTCCACCAGCAGAGGGTGAATACCTGCTGGTTCCGTCTCAGCCGCTGTGGGAGGACTGCTTTCCCCTCCCACCTCCACCAGCAGAGGGTGAATACCTGCTGGTTCCACATCCACCGTCATGGGAAGGACTGCTCCTGCCCTGCCTCGCACCACCCAGGGATGCCTGCTTCGCATCGCCTGGGGCTGCCTGTTGCTCCGCATCACCTGGAGAGCCACCAGCTACAGAGAACGAGGGAGAAGTGGAGCTCCCGCTGCCGCCTCCATGGCCAGGGGCTCCCCTCCCGAGTTCACCTCCCGAGGGTCCGCTGCCGCTGCAGTCGCCTGGGGTCGCCAGGGATCCTGCTTCGCCTGGGGTCACTACACTGTGGTCGGAGCCCCACGGAGGGGAGCTGCCGGCCATGAAGAAAGGGGGGGAGGTCAGGAGACCAGCTCCCCCAGCCGCACTTTCGCGGCCGGAGATCATGTGGTCAGAGCCCCACGGAGGGGAACTGCTGGCCGTGAAGAGGAGGGGGGAGGTCAGGAGACCAGCTCCCCCAGCCGCACTTTCGCGGCAGGAGTTTGGGTGGTCAGAGCCCCACGGAGGGGAACTGCTGGCCATGAAGAGGAAGGGGAAGGTCAGGAGACCAGCTCCCCCAGCCGCACTTTCGCGGCCGGAGATCATGTGGTCAGAGCCCCACGGAGGGGAACTGCTGGCCGTGAAGAGGAGGGGGGAGGTCAGGAGACCAGCTCCCCCAGCCGCACTTTCGCGGCAGGAAATACTGTGGCTGGAGCCCCATGAAGGGCAGCTGCCAGCCATGAAGAAGGGGGGGGAGGTCAGGAGACCAGCTTCCCCCGCAGCAATTTCGCTGCAGGAGAAAGGGTGGCCGGCCATGAAGAAGGGGGGGCAGGTCTGGAGACCACCCCCAAAATTTTTTTGGCCAGAGGAGCCGGCCGGTGCGCGGGCCATTGGAACGCTACGGCTGTTTGGGTGGGAGGAGGACATCCCACCGTGGCCGCCACCTTTGGTCCGCTGCTGCCCCTGTTCCTGCGCCGGGACTGCTAACCGGGACTTTGGGGACTAAGGGGGGAGGTGGCCGAAAAGGCCATGTGTGCTGCGCACAAGGGGGGGCATGTGTGGCGGAGTGTCCCGCCCCTATTTATTATTATTTGTATTTTTGTTTGCGGCGCGGGTAAAAGCGCCGCGTCTTTTATTGTTATATTTAAAAACCTCGTGAGGATGCATGGCTGATCAGCTACTGATTATTTAACTAGCTGACAGTCATGCATCCTTACCAAACGCGTGCAGACTCTGGCCGGGGGATAATAAGATAATTACCAACTAGTTAAATCCCTCGGCCAGAGTATATAAACCAGCAGCACTATGCACTCGGGGTGTGGAGTGTTCGAGAGTGGAGAACGGGAGAGAGAGAGGAAGAAAACAATTGCTAAAACGTGCTGGAGTATCCAGCACGAAACTTACTTGTTTGTTTATTCGTTCGGCCCTCGTGCCCTTTTGTTTGGTGTTTTGTTAAATCTTTTGTTTTTGTTTTGTTTATTAAATACGCTGAGTGCACCAGCACTCAGCTTCAACCGCCCATCCACTGTTTTGGTTTGAGTTACTTCCTGGTCCGTGACGTCATCCACATCACCACTGCGAGCCAGACTGCCACAGTCTGGCAAAGCTGGCCATTTTAATATCCAGAAGGAATAAACGGACAGGCATAGGGCAGACAGACGTGGTCAGGCTCTTCAGAGTACTAGTGGTTAGCAGGTTAAAGGTTGATTTTGCCTATTTTAAACTTTTTAATGACCTGCAGAGCTTCCAGGAGAGGTGGTGTGTGGGAGAGGCTGTCTGCTCGCTCAATGAGGAGGGAAAGCTTAATGTGATTTTACCGAAACAAATATTTACTTATTTCTTTCTTTATTTATTTATTTATTTATTTATTTATTTATTTATTTACTTAATCAATCATAGTCTGTTTTTTTAGTAGTTTTTTAGACTTTCTTTTAATCCTTTAGTATTCTAATGGAAATGTAGTACTGTTAAATTATTTAATAAAGGATTGTTAAAAGTCAAAAGTCTCTCTCTCTCTCTGTCTCTCTCTCTCTCTCTCTATATATATATATGGCTATATATCTGGCGAACATTGTGCAGGCTGAATTATTCTTGCACTTAAAGCCATAGGTATAGACAGGTACGCACGGGGTGGACAGACTGGACACACACAAGTAAGCACACAAATAGGTACACACTACAATAAACAAGTACCGTAATAAACAACAAGTGGCAACTGCAGCAAGGTATACTGGGAAGGGAAAGGCAAGCGAGAGACAAGAGAAACAGTCTGTGTGGCAGTCTCAGCAGGAGTAGGGACAGGAACGTTACAACAGGGCGAGCTGTTTTATTCACCGTTTCTCCACCAATGAGACTCTGTGTGTTCAATAAAACTAATGAACACAGGAGGCTCACTGTTGGAGATATGGTGAACAAAACTATTTAAATAATGCTGCGTAGTAGCCTACATAAAGGCCTACATTACTGGGAAAATATTAGCCAAAAATTTCATTCGAGGATTGCTTTTTTACCTTCTGGTTTCAGTGTATGGTGACAGAAATTCCACTCCACTCTTTTCCACTCTTTCCATGTTTTTGCCCCCTGACAGCTCGTAGTATTGCTTTCTTTTTTTTCCTGTGGTATCACAGAGATTTTTCCACTTTTTCTTTAAATCATCAGCTGAAAAAAGAAATTCACATAATTGTCCTGCTATATGATAGCATCGTACAGGAGTAATGAAAACACTTACATATTTCAGAAAAGGTAAATTAATCATACCCACCAGTAATACCCAGTTCCCTGGAAATGGACTACCAGATATTCTCTCTCATTACAATGTCTTTATAGTTTTTGTGAGCTTTATTATGCAGCTTTTGGTATTTCGAAACCTTGATAATGATCTTTCTTCAGCCATTGTTTTTCCCCCTTCTTTCTTGTTTACTTTCTTGTTGTTAAAAAAAGCACGAACAGTAAGCTGGTTTTCATTGGTCATTTAATTGGTCATTTAATTGGTCAGTTTACTATTTGACGACAAAATCACAACAATAGAAACACTTTCTATTTTATTCGCATCTCGTCAGTGTTGCTTCTGTGTCGCCCCGTCATGTCGCATTGCGTCGCAAGCAGTGTGAATGGTTCCTATCTAAACAACATTTAGATAATTTTTTTGTCACCGTGAGGTTTGTCGCATCGCATCTGGTGTGAATAGGCCTTTAGGCTTATTTACTCATAAGGGCAAACTCCTGAACCCTAGCAACAAGAGTGGGAACCATTTGACGAATAGAACTATTAAGGACTGGCAAACTCTATGCTAAACTCTAGGAAAGCCCTATTTTCTCTGACTGAACCTTATTAAAAGCAGGTCTACCTATATGTAACGCAGTTGACAAGTCAGCATCTTTTCTTCTTTAGGAAAATGCTGGTTGAGATCACCTCGTTGGCATCAAGAGAGATGGCTCGGTATCAACTTTTCACACACAATATGGGACCAATGATGTTTCTTCACCACACCAAATTGCTTCTTTGGAAAGAAAATGCAGGAAACAAGTTCTGACCAAATTCAGGTTTATAAATATGAAGAGGGAAGGGGGCTAAAAGCCAAAATGTTTAGTTGTTCTTATCCTCTTTATAAGCTGATTATTCTATTCTTATTGCTCCTAGTGATAGTATATCTCTTTTACTCTTATAGGTATCCATATTCACGTTTTTTTGTAATTGCTGTTACTGATCATACATATGTGTATCACACATATTTGTATTTGTAGCTTGGAGACCGCTCAAATGTCATAAATCTTTGTATGTACATTTATAACAAAGTATTCCACATGGGTTACTTTAACTATTACTGCAAACAGTGATGTGTACATGTATAGTACAATGCAAGTGTTCAGGTCATCATTTGAAAGTGAAAATCTTTTAAAAACCCATAATAAAGTTACCCAAAAAATTACCATTTACAGCTATGTATTTTCCAAGGGTGTCATTGTTTTTTGATGAAAGGAAAACTGGTATAGTATAAGCAAACATAAAATAAAGACTATACAAGGAATTTTTAGCATGGTACATATTATGATTAGTACTCCAGACATATCAGCAATCTGAACAGTGTCTGGTTCCAGTGCCTGGTTTGGAGTTTTTATTGTATTCATATCCCTGGTGGAGGAGAAGTACATCACTGACATACCTTGTTTGATTTTAATTTGGCACTTTTTACACATTTTTATGTCAGGTACCGCTACTTTTTTTTCTATACATTGTATTTCATGTGATTGATGTTACGCTTTTTTTTCTATCTGTTAAACAAGTCGCAACATTTTCTTTCAATTAAATCTGCAGATGACACAAAAACAGGAGGAGTGGCAAACACTGTTGCAGCAGCAAAGGTCATTCAAAATGATCTAGACAGCATTCAGAACTGGGCAGACACATGGCAAATTACATTTAATAGAGAAAAGTGTAAAGTACTGCATGCAGGCAAAAAAATGTTCATTATAAATATCATATGGGAGATACCGAAATTGAAGAAGTAATCTATGAAAAAGACCTTGGAGTTTATGTTGACTCAGAAATGTCTTCATCTAGACAATGTGGGGAAGCTATAAAAAAGGCCAACAAGATGCTCGGATATATTGCGAGAAGTGTTGAATTTAAATCAAGGGAAGTAATGTTAAAACTTTACAATGCATTAGTAAGACCTCATCGAGAATATTGTGTTCAGTTCTGGTCACCTTGCTACAAACAGGATATTGCTGCTCTAGAAAGAGTGCAAAGAAGAGCGAACAGAATTATTCTGGGGTTAAAAGGCATGTCATATGCAGACAGGCTTAAAGAATTGAATCTATTCAGTCTTGAACAAAGACGACTACGCGGCGATCTAATTCAAGCATTGAAAATTCTAAAAGGTATTGACAATGTCGACCCAAGGGACTTTTTCGACCTAAAAAAAGAAACAAGGACCAGGGCTCACAAATAGAGATTAGATAAAGGGGCATTCAGAACAGAAAATAGGAGGCACTTTTTTTACACAGAGAATTGTGAGGGTCTGGAACCAACTCCCCAGTAAAGTTGTTGAAGCTGACACCCTGGGATCAATAAGCTACTGACAAACGAGCAAGATGGGCCGAATTGGCCTCCTCTTATTTGCAAATTTTCTTATGTTCAGTTGACTCTGATTCTGTGTTTAATGTGCAGATTAATGAGTGCATTTCTTGAGACATTTACTTACACGAATGATACTTGTTTAAATTTGACTTAATAATTTTTTTTTTCTAAAGTGTTTACACTAATCCTAGAGACTCATTTTAGCCCAGTAAAATCATGTAAAGCAAGAGATATTCTGAAGATATTCATAATAAACGGTGGTTTGTTCCATAGAATAACAAAAATCTAATGGTTTATTTTCATACGAGGTAAGCATATAAAAACAAAGTTATCACTGGTAGGCAGAGATAACAGGACAATAAAAAAGATGCACATTCAAGTGACAAAACTAGCCAAACAACTGATATTTAATTAAAGTACCAATATTTGTATATTGTTACTAATTTTGTAACAATGGGTGTTTTTGTCAGTTTTGAAAGAAATTGTGCTAATTACACTTATTAGATGCAAGTAGACACATTAGGCATTTAAGTTCATTAATTTATTCTGAAATAGAGTAACAAAGAGAACATAACTGGTACCACATAATAATCTAAGGATTTTGCTTTTGTAGAGGGTGTAAATACTATTTACCACAAATGGTTGTTTCTCTCGATATCCAATTAAAGTGGTACATTTAAGCCTTGAGGCTTTTCTTTTTAACATTGATTTTAGCAACATAATCTTGGTCATTATTATTATTATTATTATTTGTTTATTTAGCAGACGCCTTAATCCAAGGCGATTTACAGAGACTAAGGTTTGTGAACTATGCATCAGCTGCAGAGTCATTTACAACTACGTCTCACCCGAAAGACGGAGCACAAGGAGGTTAAGTGACTTGCTCAGGGTCACACAATGAGTCAGTGGCTGAGGTGGGATTTGAACCAGGGACCTCCTGGTTACAAGCCCTTTTCTTTAACCAGTGGCCATTTTGAGCCAAAAAACTCAACCCTGTCACAATCCCGTTACTTGTAAGCAGGATCACAACAGGGAGAAAACAAACAATCACAAAGAATAAAGTGAAGATGCAAAAAAGGTTCCTGGTGGATACTCTGAAAAACCTGCACAGAAGATTTCTATCATAGAACCCTGAGAAGATCTCATATTCTCTGTTTTGCCACCTTCGACCTTTTTGGGTTGTTCATCCCTCCATAGCCGACCGAGACACATGCATGTGCAAGCTTCATGAAAATTTAAGCTTTGTAGCTGAGAAGCTGAATCAACTGAAGCTAATTAAGACCTCCAATCTGGAGAGCTTGGCAGAGATGGTATGCTGCAATTCCTCCAGCGAGAAATGCATGTACGGGGAGTGTGCTGAGCGCAAGGACAAGAGTGTTCCCCTCTCCAGTACATATGACAGCCTGGCAAAAGTATCCTTCACCCAGTGGGTGACAGCAGAGAAGGAGATAGAAAAGAAAAATCACGGAAAAGAAAGTTCAACAGTAAAGGTAACTGTAAAGAAAACAGTTGAGGGCACACATGAGAACCTCACAGGGTTGCTCCACACCTACTTGCACAGGTTTAAAAGACACTTGTTCAACATTAAACAGCAGTATGCCTACTGCAGAGAGCTGAAGGAACGCATGTCAATGGATGAGGCCTTGATCCATGTAGACTTTTCAGAAAACTACACCTGTAAATACAGCTCTGAGATACAAGCTCTCCACTTTGGGGCCTCACACCAGCAGGCCACTCTGCATACAGGGGTGTTGTACGTAGGTGAAAAACCTGAGCCCATATGCTTCAGCACCTTCTCCCCCACCAGGCACAAAGGCCCTCCAGCAATATGGCAACACCTCGATCCAGTGCTGGATTACCTTCAGGCCACACATCCGCAAGTGTCTGGCTGCACTTTTTTATTGATGGCCCCTGTACACAGTACAAGCAAAGAGGCAACTTCTTCCTTTTCAGCACGAAATTGGACAGAAGCAGCTTCAAGGCTGGCACTTGGAATTTTTTCGAGTCAAGTCACGGCAAAGGGGCTCCTGATGGTGTTGAGGGAACCTTAAAAAGAACAGCTGACATGTTGGTGGCTAAGGGCTGTGATATCCCTGATGCGCATGAGCTCTTCAAGGCCCTGACTGAGACAAACACAACAGTGAAATTGTTCTTTGTGAAGAGTGAGAACGTAGAGAATGCATTGGAGAAGATGCCAACCCAGATACCAGCAGTGCCATCAACAATGAGGATCCACCAGATGATTACTCCACAGCCTGTGACATCCCGCCACGTAGAGATCTTGAAAGAGGTGTGGGACAGACTTTCGGGATGAACACCATGAAGCGACACACACACACACCAAAAGTATCTACCTGTGACACCTGCTCCATGGTGCCCGAGTGTCCCCATGTCTACACACACACACACACACACACCAAAAGTATGTACAGATCTGTGAGATCTGTGAGACCAGCAAATTGATCTCTCTATTGTCCTCATTACATGGTTATATATAAGAAATACAATGTTTATAGAACATCTTTGAGTGAATTTGAGAGTAAACAAAATCAATTTACAGTATATGGAAGCCCTATTTGTCTCTTCAACCCCATTACCATCTTCAACCCCGTTACCCTAGTCTCAACCCTGTTATATGACAATTTTGTGATAAAATGTTGGAAAGGTTATGGAATATGAATTCAATGTTTGTTGAGCTCAGTCTGAAATGTTTCGAGCAATCATGAGAATGCTGATTTTAGTTCAAATTCTGAAGTGAAACCATACTTTTGATCAAAAATGATGAGGCAGCTGACACACAAAGCGTCCATTTGAGGCTTTAGTATAGCAAAAGTGTGAGATTTTATATGAATTTTATATTTGCGGGACATATGATTAATAAGAAAATGTTGATTTTATTACAAGAATCTTTTAAAATCATATTCAGACAACTTCCATAGTGTCCGTAACAGGGTTGAAGACAAATGGTGTCCATATCAGAAGAAAATGGCTGATAATAATAGGACTTTGATGCCTGAGATGGGAAAATATGTTTTCTTGGAGGTTAAATATGTCCTCATGACGTGGGGTGTTCAGAAAAATTATTTATTTTGGTAAAAAATCAAAAAATGTCAAAGTCCAAATCGTACCGGTTTGGTGGAATGACCCAGATAGCGTTCTCTACAAGATCAAAATGACATAATCGATAGAAAGCACCAGGGCTTACATTGTCAGCAACGTTCTGTTACCACTTAACACTTCTCTGACGAAAAATTCACTGAATCTTGTCCAAACGCATTTGTTGAGTTATTTACTACTGTGCAAAATGCTAATACTGTGTTTGATTTTTGCTTTACAGAATAATGTACATAAAGGAAAAAAAAAAAACTAATACACTATCAACAGTCAACTTCGGTCTGTTAAAAATGCCCGCCAGAATTGATTCAAAAGCAAAGGGGATGAAATCTTCAACCAAAATGCTGGAGTGAAAACCAAACACAATCCATTTACAGCTAACCAATGAAAAAACTGATTGCTGCCAGATTGAAGGGAACCAATTAAATAAGACAAGCTATTTTCCAGTCAGCCAATCAGAAAGAACAGGTCTGCCGGTCCTGTCAGGAATATTTCCTGAAAGGAGAATTTCGTGGCACCTTTGTAAGGACAGCATGAAGTACAATGATTGTTTACATCAGCATGTAACCCTGGCAAAAAAAAAAAAAAAAAAAAATAAAAAAATGGTTATCCTGTCTGTAGTTTTCTCAATACCTAAATGACCTCCCAGCACATGACCATGTGCCAAATCCAATACTGTGCGTCTATATTGATGGGGAACCAACAACTGCCTTTCTTCCTCTAGCCCTGTTTTATTGACTCGGAACAATAACTTGTTATTTACTTCAAAATAGGGAAAAACTAAAGGTTCTTCCAGATTCACAGGTACACCACTTATCACCTTTACATTTTTTCTAGCCGAGGTAAATGCAGGATCACGTAACTGTGCAGTTCCAAAACTCCCAGGACTTATATTTAAATCACGTAACTGTAACTCTTCGTTATGCACCTTTTCACTATACCGGTCATTATCCTCTTGGCTCTGTTCCTCATCTACATACAGGGTCATAAGGTTCAACTACTGCAGCTTCACTGTCGTTATTTGTTAAAAGGTTTATTGAATCTGTATCAACAGGAAATAAGGTCTGTTGCACCTTGCTCTCCAGCCCACTGTTGGCTACAGCATTTTTAGGGGGTGTGTCCAAATTGCCTTTTGCTTCCAGCATTTCAAAAAAACTAGGAAAATCCCAACCCAGGATCACCTGATATGGTAATCTGGAGACCACACCTATTTTATGCGTCACAGACCCGGCACTGGTCTCTATGTGAACATTGGCAGTTGTGTACTAACGTGTATCTCTGTGTGTACAGGTAATACTGCGCTCATGGGTTCCAGTAAATGCATAGACACCAAAGTAATCATGCTTCCCGAATCAAGCAGTGCTTCTACCTTATTTCCTTCTACTTTTACCGTACATACATGATTTTCAGTACATTGCATAGCCGTGAGCACCGACACCACATTGCAATATAAGATTTCATTGTGTTTACCTACATTACACGGCATAGGCTCTTCTTCATCTGGGAAATTTGTAGCTATGTGTCGTTTCATTACAGTAAATACATTTTATATTACTCCCTTGCCACCTTTCCGGGCTCTTATCTACCCGATCAGCCTTATTTTGCCATTTATACTTTTTGGCCCCCCAAGAGTCTACAAGTCCCTTCACAGCCACAGGCTGCTCTTCTGCACCCTCGAGCCCAAGAACACTCTTACCGTTTCCGCTGAACGGGTGGGCCTTCGGGTTCTGGGTGCACTCCAGTCCGAAGGGTCGTAGTAGCTCTCCGGGAGCGAGGTATCATTCGACTAGCTCCACTATCTGGTCTGCCGTAGAGGGGTCTCCTAGACTAACCCATTTTCGAAGGCCTGGAGGCAGTCCCGTTATGAAACTGTCAAGGACGATCCTCTCGACAATCTGGGCCGTGGTTTTGCTCTCCGGTTGTAGTCATTTTCTCAGCAGGTATATTAGGTCGTACACCTGGGACCAAGGAGCCTTGTCAGGACGGTAGTTCCAGTTGTTGAACCTCTGGGCTCGGACAGCAGTGGTTACTCCTAACCGAGCCAGTATCTCGGCTTTAAGTTGACTGTAATCCTCTGCTTGGTCTGGTTCCAGGTCAAAGTAAGCCTTTTGGGAATCCCCACTCAGGAATGGGGCTCAGAGTCCAGCCCACTGTGCAACTGGCCAGGCTTCCCTCTCTGCGGTGCGCTCAAAGGCTAGCAGGTATGCTTCAATATCATCATAGGCAGTTAATTTTTGTATAAAATGGATGGCCCAGATGGAACGCGTATCCCCCGATCTAGCAGTACACAGTTGCTGTGCTGTTTTGGACAAGTCACGAATTTCAGCTTGATTTTGTTCAAGTTGGGACATTAACAGCCGATTTGTTTCCTGCTGTGTGATGACCGCCTGTTGCGGCACAGCGGTGGCTTTTTGCTGCACAGTAGTAATAACATAAGAACATAAAGTTTACAAACGAGAGGAGGCCATTCAGCCCATCTTGCTCATTTGGTTGTTAGTAGCTTATTGATCCCAGAATCAAGCAGCTTCTTGAAGGATCCCAGGGTGTCAGCTTCAACAACATTACTGAGGGGGTTGGTTCCAGACCCACAATTCTCTGTGTAAAAAAGTGCCTCCTATTTTCTGTTCTGAATGCCCCTTTATCTAATCTCCATTTGTGACCCCTGGTCCTTGTTTCTTTTTTCAGGTCAAAAAAGTCCCCTGGGTCGACACTGTCTATACCTTTTAGGATTTTGAATGCTTGAATCAGATCACCATGTAATCTTCTTTGTTCAAAACTGAATAGATTCAATTCTTTTAGCCTGTCTGCATACAACATGCCTTTTAAACCTGGGATAATTCTGGTTGCTCTTCTTTGCACTCTTTCTAGAGCAGCAATATCCTTTTTGGCTAGATTACAGGAGAATGGGTTGCACCTGTGCTTAATTAATGATGAGTATTTAAACGCCCTACCTGAGGGGTTCTCTGGCAAGGTGGGGCTAATGTCTGTGAACAACAGAGGAGACTGGACTGGACTGGAGGAAAATTAATAACGGTAATAATGACAACTATTGTAGGTTGTGTGTATCTGTTTGAGTTTGTTTTGGAAACCAGCAAGTTGCTTAGCTGCCTGGGTGACAGTTAGGGTAAACGGCTGTTGTATTAGTAAGTTCTCCAAAAAGGAGATTTATTTTGTTTTGTAATTTTTGTTCCTCTGTGTTCCTATGACAGGACACAGTAAAACTAATAAACACACAGGTCCCGCCCTATTTAATTGGAACTCCACACTAGAGGACCGCTGTGAAAGACCTGCTGAGTACTGTGGTAAATAACACCCCACTTTGGTACAATATATATATATATATATATATAATAAAACTGTAGAACTAAAACTAAAAGTGACAGGGGAAAAGGGACAGTGTAGAAAACAGTGTGTTAAAATTCTAAAATTTTAAAACACTTCAAATGTAACTTTTAATAGTTTACATTAAAAATATTTTAACCCTTTGCGGTCCATTTATTAATTGCGCGTCAGGCACGCCAGGTCTAATTAATTTTCACACGCGCAGTTAATTTTAGACGCGCTGTTTAAAAGTATTTTTTTTCACAGTCAGACGGGTTTAAATGGCCCTGCATATCAACAAAGCACTCACTAGGCATCTCCAGCCCCGCCCAACCCTTTCGTTTGCTATAGCGTTCACCTATGTAAGAAATAAATAATAATAATAATAATAGTCATACATACCGATCGATCATCTCCGGATCACTCGTTTTATCACCAAACTCCTCAATAATGCGATCCAAGTCATTATTTTATTACTATAACATCTCAAAAAAGCTCTGCAAATTTCCGTATTTTCTGTGCGCTGATTCAGTCAGCCAACTTGTTTACTTCAGACCGCCCCCGTTATCTGATACCTGATACCATGTCATGAGATACGCCTTTTTTTTTTTTTTTTTTTCGACTTGTCTCGGCTCCTGTCGCTCCCACTCGGCAATTGAATGGTTTTCTCGGCTTTTTCCGGCAAAAAAAACGACTAGACACCCGTTTATTGCGTTGCTATAATGATGTCGGACCCATTCCAACAAAGAACCTGTGAGGAATAATTGCAATGTCGGACCCAGTCCGACAATGGACCGCAAAGGGTTAAAGATACATAAAAACCAAATAAAACAAAACCAAATAAAACATTCAAAATAAAACAAAAACAAAAGGGTCCTCAAAACTGAAACAAAAAGACTACATAAAACCAGGGCACCGTTCAAATCATGCCAGCTAAAAAGTGTGGAATGCTGGCATAACAAAATAAATAAAAGGCTTAACCGGTGCCGCGTAGTCCCGCTCCTAGGTGCTAGCGGTTCCAGTCTTTGGTGCTGTTAGATCTTCACGTCCTGGAGTCCAACGATCCTCCAATCCGCGCAGGCCTTGTCCTTGCCGAGGGTCCGGATGTCCAGAATTACAAAGTCCTTGATAAGAGTTTGTGCCCTTCTGGTCGTGGTGATAGTGTCTAGCTCCTGCTTGTGATAGACACAGACGTTACGGCCCTCCCACATGATCTGCTTGACAACATTGATGACACGCCAAATGCACGTAGTGATTCCTTCCGCAGGCCCATAGAGCACAGTCTCAGCGGTCATCTTGGTCGTGTCATCAAACCTATTTAGGAAGACACAGAGAGCCAACACTGCCAGCCACATCACACTCCCAGAAGATATGGGCTGGTGTTTCTCTCTTTCGGCACTTTGCATAGTGGCATGTTTCTACTTGGGCTAGTCCCCTCCTGAACATGAACACTCAAGTGGGGAGTGAACTGTGGACAGTGTTCCATGCTATATCCTTCTGGACATTACTGAGGCAGCTGTGAGACACATTCTCCCAGGTTTTTTGGCTTTGGGTGAGGGAGAAAGTAGCTACTTTTTCAATTTCCTGGGAACCGGCAAGATGTTTAGTTACAGCCTTGTATTCCCAGGAGGCCAATTTTGCTTCATCTAAGCCCAATTTATATATGGTGTCCCTTAAAGTTCTATAATACAATGGGGGGTCCCAGGAGTACGGCACGGTGTTGTCAATAGTGCAGAGGCCCAAGGCCCTGAGACAGGTGGCAAAATAGAAACAATTCATGTAACATACCTTCCTGTCCAGGGCCTGGATGTTGAACAGGCAGAGGGGATGGTTCCGTTCTCTAGAATAAGCCAGAATTTCCCTTGTTAACATTAAAATATCGGTTATGGACCTCCCTGGGACACCACAAGCCTGGTCGGGGCCAATGACCAAAGGGAGGTGTACTTGTAGCCGGAGCATCAGAGCTTTGGCTAATATCATGTAGTCCACACAAAGGAGGCTGATTGGGTGCCAATTCCGTAGATCTTTAACTTCTCCTTTCTTATGAAGGAAAGTAATTACACTCTCCCGCATAGAAGGGCCCAACCGCTTCTCCCTGTAGACCGCTCTGTAGACCTCCACTAGATGGACTTTTAGCGTGTCCCAAAAAAGATGGTAATACTCACCCGGGATGCCATCTGGACCTGGCGTCTTACCGGTGTTCATGGTCTTAGCCGTCTGGGTGAGCTCCTCCAATGTGAGTTCTGGGTCCTTCTCCTCCTCCTCCTCGTCCCGCTCTGAGTCAGACTCCAACTGACTCAGGAACCACTCTATCAGGGTGTCATCTGTAGCTTTGATGTTATATAGGTCCCTATAGAAGTTCTCTACCACTTTTCTAACTCCCTCACTATCCTCTACTATCCTCCCACTGCTGTCGAGCATGGAGGACATCAAGTGCTGCTTCTCCCTCGTTTTCTGGAAGAAGAAGCAGGTACACTTTTCATCTTCCTCCATTTTTTGCACTTTTGCATTGTGCATGACCTTTCGTTGTTCCTGCCTACAAAGCAATGAAAGATCTAGCTTGGTCTGGGCTATCTCGTCGCTTACAGGGAACCCCCGAAGCTGTAGCAGGCTCAGACCCTGGAGGGCACAATTCAGGTGTTTATATTTGACCCTCCTTTCTTTTGCTTTCCTCTTGCCTGCTGCTATGAAATAACCCTTAGTTCTTATTTTGACCATCTCCCACCACTCTATAGGGGAGTTAAATAGGTCAAGCAAAGTGGTCCACTCGACAAGCCTGCTCTTATAGGCTGCAGCTATGGAGGGGTCGTCAAGTAAGGAAGTGTTTCATTTCCAAACCCCTGACCCCATCTGGGAGGCCTGAGGGACCTGCAATGTTACGTGCAGGAGCCTATGATCAGGGAAGAAGACGGCCTGGGTGTCTACTGCCACCTTCGTAAGGGAGCTGGTATGCAGGACGAGATCTATGCGGGAGAAGGAGGTCCCAGGTGAGCTCACCCAGGTAAAGGGAGGCACCAGGTCCTTACCTGCATCACACAGGGAGAAATCAGACATTACTGAGTACAAAACTCTACTAGAGTCGTTGTTGCGTGGCCTGCTCCAGTCTACGTCCCTTAGAGCACAATTGAAGTCACCTGACTTGATGACGGATACGTTCCCCAGCAGGAGTGGATGCAGCTGTGGGAAAAATTTAACTCTTTCATTTTGGTTAGTGGGTGCATAGACATTGACCAGTCTGAGGGGAGTGTTATTGTATGTCACATCCACGCTCAGAATTCTACCAGGTTCTACCTCCCTGCTGCTGCGGGAGGTAATAAATGGTTTTTTAAACAGGATACCTACTCCGTCGGCTCTGGCTATGTTGGAGCCCGACCAGAAGGAGTCCCCCAGGGTCCAACTCTCCTTCAGGTCCCTATAATCAGGGCTCGACGAAATACCACACTCCTGCAGAAAGATGATATCTGCTTTCAAGTTAGTTAGATAGTTTAGTACATCAAATCTATTTTGTGTCTCCCTGATGCTCCTGACATTAACAGACACACATATCAGGGCCATCAGGGTAACTAACGAGAAAAGGAGTCGCTGCGTCCACCCCATAGCGACTATGGTTGGGAGGTCGGGACATTCTTCCTACTCTTAGCTCTACGTTTGCTTCGAGGGGGCTTCGGCTTGTTGGCAACTCCCATCACCCCTGAAAAGGTACTCACTGCTGCCTCGTCCAAGCAGGCACCGTCTTTGTATTCACAGTAAGTCGAATTGTTTAGGCTATTCAACTCCCCACAATGTAAGTCTGGTGGACCTTGCTCAGGGCCCCTCGGAACGTGTGGGTCAGCTTTGTCCTGGGGCGGGGATTATGACAGACAGCCTTCTTTGGCTGTTACCATCTGTTGAGTTTGAGCTGTTAGCCAACTTCTGGCTTACCGCGTCCAGGGGTATTCCCATGTCCTCTAGTGCTGTATCTAGGAGGACCTCTAGGGGGCCCCTGGTTTTGCCCATGCAAGGGAGGGGGTCAAAGGTGCTTTGAAGGGAGGCCCTTCGCTTGAAGAGGGTCATTGCTACGGAGGTACTGCTGGTCAGGACAGCTGTTGACCCTGACCTCTCCCTCGGTGCATTAGTGAACATCTCTTCTGCGAGGTGTGCTACGGTCTGTGTTAATGACTGGAAAGGCTGGCTGGGGATGCCCTGGCTGGCTGCTACCTGCCCACTAGGGGGCAGTGTAGCTGTCCCACTCGCCTCCGTCTCTGCCTGCGAGGGCAAGACTGGGGACTGTATGGACATTAGCTGGTTTTGGGTCTATGGGGGCAACCGGCAACTTGCTTTCTTTGGTCTTTAACTTCTTCCCCCCCCCCTCGTCTCTACCCTTTCTTTTCCCCACCCTCAGCTGGTTCTTCACTCCCTTCCCCTCCTTCTCACTCTCACTTTCACTGTCGCTTTCGCTTTCCTCCCCCACAGACTCAATCCTTATGGAGTCATAATGAGAGCTGAGGGGAGTGCTGGCGCTGAGAGGGCCCTACTTGGGGGGGGGGGGAGCACTGCTGGGTCCGGGCTCCCTCCCTGCCTCGTGGTCGGTTTCAGAGGAGCTACTGGAGGAGCTAGTGGAGTGGCTGTCATACTCTCTTTCTGGGCTGGGGGAAGGGGTCCTCGTGAAACGGGACATGTCTCGGGGGCGGGGGGGGGTGAGGGGGGTGCTGGTGATGATGGTGGTGCTGGAGTCTGGGTTCCTGATACTGTTGGTGGTGATGTGGACTGATCTTTGTTATTTGCTCCCTCTTCCTGCTCAAGCCTAGGCTTGTTGGTATTTGCCTTACTGGCTCTGGCCATGTTGGCATAGAAAGAGAGGCAGTCCTTAAACAGATGCCCCTTCTTTCCACACAAATTGCACTGTCTCTCTTCTCTGCAGTCGCTGGTCTCGTCTGGGGCGCCACAGTTCCTGCACTTGACTACAGTACATGCGGCTGCCAGGTGTCCTAATTCCCCACATTAAATACCAGCCCTCTGTTGGACCCTAACACTATGGAGTTTGGGATGTGGTGGACGCCTCCAATGCCCGATTGATCAACATTGAGGTGTACCAGCCACTTTCTGGCTCCTGTCCAAACCCCATCCTCATCCGTAATCTTCCTCCCTTCTGATGACACCCTCCCATAGCAGTTAAGCCATGTTGTGATATCATAGTCGCTAACAGCCTCATTGAAAAATTGGACAGTAACAACTTTCATTTCTCTGTCATATTTATTCTCCCCCCAAAAGGACCACATTTCTTGTAATTTTTGGGGGTTCCTAAAACTGACCTCAAACAGTTCCTTAAGCCCTGGCAATTTCACCAAACAATTCAAGTCAGAAGGGGAAAAACCCATACCCCTCTGAAGAATGGTCCGGCTGAACTCCAGTCTCGTCAGTCTTGTTTCTAGTGAAGCGCACCGCATTGTGCCTCCTGGTCTCCTGGGTTGGCCGGAACGCCATCCTTCAGCTGGCTCCTCCGATTGGGGTTGGAGAAGCCTCTGGACGTCCAGGTTGTCTCTCTCTGCGAAAAAGAGACAACGTAAGCAGCAAATCTGAGCAGTTGAAGGAACTATTCCTTTAGTCCCTGAGGAGATGGTCGCCTTGCAAGAGGAACCCCCTCCCCAGGTGAACGGTGTCCAAGCAGAGGCAATAGGCAGGATTCTTATATTGCTTTTTATTAAGCTGCTCAAACAGCACTAACTAGTGCTAGAACTAGGCAGTGACAGAGCCACACACACACAAGCAAAAGGGGGAGGCCACCCGTGAACGGAGACAACCAGGTGAGGGTGGCCACAGCAACATTGGGAAACACACGGTAGGGGAGACACGGGGACACAACAGGCAACAGAAACGGTAAGGTAACCAAATAAACACATTCAATAGCTCTCAATAAATAAACAACAATAACAAGAAGGATAGTGCGGTTTGCTCGACCGCACGGCATTCTGGGACGGCGCTGCAACAGTTCCTTCTCAGTCCTGCAGACGGCAGCAGCAGGCGCGCTACATTGCCCCCACCTAGCAGCCGAACATCCCGTTGGCTATCTGTGTGGATCAGTCACTAAAGCGCGCCGGGAGTCTCTTAAGGTGGCCCCATCGGCGTAATGAAGGCCTCCCAGGGTCCGGACCAAAAATTAAATAATGAATGACAATTCATTAAATGTTAAATTTAAGCAAGTGTCGAATATTGAATTTTAGCATCAAATAATAAATATTTACATTAAATATCAAATTCATGTATCAAATGTTAAAGTTTAACATCAAATGTTAAATTCGAACATCATATAATAAATTCAACATCGAATATTAAATGCAAGTACTGAATGTTAAATACTACCATTGAATGTTAAATGCAACAGTCGAATGTTAAAAACAAACATTACATATGAGCTTTATACATTCATTGTGCCTTTTATCCATTCGGTGTGCACTTTGTCATTCAATGTGGTTTTTATCCATTTGAAGCAATGCTTTGCAAATAACATAAATAAGACTTTATATTCAAGTGTTATTGTGTTGTTGCTATGGTGCAAACCAGATGTGGTTTGGATTATGGCAAGTAACATTAATAAGGCTTTGGAGTACTGTTCATAACATTAATTAAAGCTATTATTTTATGAATTTGATTATTTTGACGGTTAAATTGAACCGTGGTTTAAATAAAATTTAAATTTAAAAAATAAACGGAGCAGTAAACTTTTAGAAATGTTCTATTTTTCACCAATTAACAAATTAATTTGTAAACTTTTGAAAATGCATAGAATAGTTTGTATCGTACTAACACATTTTTAAAAATGTTTTAGAACTTGATTTAAAAATGGATAACATTATATTTGCTATAGGCCAGCGGTTTTCAAACTGGGGTACGCGTACCCCTGGGGGTACTTGAGCGCTCCTCAGGGGGTATGCGAGAAAAATCCTGTAATGGCGGACAACAGATTATTTTTTTTTTACCACATTGTAGTACTTTGCGACACAGCAATCAAATTAACAATGTTGAAAAATACTCCCGGTAACTTTGTTTGTGACAGGTTTAACAATCTTCAAGACTCTAAGTTATCCATTAGCTAGCAGTTTTAAAACCACGCGCTCTCACTCGTTTTTTTTATTTTTCCTGCAGCCAGCTCTTGCTGCTATCTCCGCCCATCTCTGTCTGTAAAACAGCATTCAACTAAGAATCGCACCTATAACAGACAATAGCTCCCTTTTTTCTTCATATTTTACCATAGCTTATAACATATATTAAACATGTTTTTCAAATCCTTTTAAATTATTGTGTAGGTGTGTGTGTGTGTGTGTGTGGGTGTGTGTGTGTGGGTGGCTGGGTGGGTGGGTGTGTGTGTGGGTGGGTGGGTGGGGGTGTGTGTCAGTGTGTGTGTGTGTGTGTGTGTACCGGACTATGTTATGGAGTTTGACGCAGTCACAAGATACTGTTGGTGATTATGATTTTTGAGATTTGAAACTTTACTGAGTAATAAGATATTAAGTATTCTTTGTTCCTTCTGTTGTGTTATTGTATTACACAGTGAGACGCTCCATTGAACTATAACCAGTGGCTCATATATGTAATGTAACTCAAAAAATACAAGTTTGGACTCTTTAATGTACACAATTATATTACTGTACGCACTTTCACACTGGAGGCATGAACATATCTCAGTACTGTTATTATTTTTTAGCTTTACTTTAGCCTGTGAGATACTGTTGTGTGTTGGCATTCCTAATTAAAACTAGAGTTGTGAGCAACTTTACGGCTTCCAAGCAGTTATCGTGAAATTTAAGCGCATTGGTTGTTATAAATGAAGCGTTATCATCACAACTGTGCTAACTGTGTCAATTTTGGCCCACATATTGGAATTATTGGTTAGTAGGCTATTTAAATTGTATTTGGATGCACACAAAATTCTAAATAGTATGCAGTCATATAGACTTTGAAAATAATGCACATAAGAGGCTAACATTGTTCTAAATTCTAGATCACTGTTTGAGTTTGTGTGCGTGTGTGTGTGTGAGCGTGTGGTGCCCTATTCTTCATTTTGCAATATAAAATAAAGTCTACAGCATGTATTGGTTTTTGTATATTTTAATGCCACTGTCATTTAATGTGCATTTTTTTTAAAGCAATAGAAAGTGATAATAGTGTAACGATTAGCTATCAGGGGTGCCTGGCAAATACACAATTCACCATATTTAATTGTGACCAAACCGCTACTAGGACATAACATGTGCACGATTCATGAGTAACACCACTCGAATCCTATGCCGAGGAATTATAAACAGGACAGAGGAGAGAAGAAGCTGGAACAGAACCCAGAGAGACAGTAAAAATTGAGCTCTGCAGGTACTAGACCTTTTGGAGAGTTGACTCAAATACAGAACAAATTATTTCATAATAAATCACATCCAAAGTTATATTATAGCACTCAATAGTTAACCATCTGGCCCAACAAACATTATATCCGGCTGAATCAAAAACATCATACTGCACACTTGATAAACTCATAGTTTGCACATAATAGTAATTATTGCACATCAATACTAGCCCAGTTATATTGCACATCTTAATCATGTATATTATACATACGTTATTTATATTGCACACCTTGGTTAATCATGTATATTGTGATAAGTGAAAATACACTGGCTGCTTCATTGCCACCTACTGAGGATTTGCAATTGTGGTTTTATCAGTTTAGTCTTAATTATAACTATGATATGAAATCAGAGACGATTTATTTGTAAACATAGCCCTATAAATACAACTTAATATAATTAAAATAAAAGGTAGAAAGTAACTGACGCCTGTTATATGTTAACATTCTCCCGAAATTATACTCATGGTAGCTTTAATAAAACAAATTTGTTCATAAGTTTTACAAACTGCGTATAACTTTTATTTCGAGACTTTGAATTTTCCCATTGACTTGTCAAGACATTGCGGTGGTAGGTTTATACTAGAAACACTTTAAAACATACAAATAACCAAACGAATATCGTATTAAATATCATTTATAGATTGATGATATGAGGAGTCTGTCAGCCTACCTAAGAGTAGATCCTGTAGCTGCCACAGCGCTTCTAAAAAAAAAAAAAAAAAAAAAGTCCGCTTTTTATTCTCCATGAATAACAATGCGATCTTTACAGTTACAATGATATTTCATAGAGCGTCTTTTAAATGGGTTACATGCACGGGTTTGTTGGAACAGATTCAGGATCTGTGACTGTGTTTGACCACAGTTCAGTTGTAAAAATAATTATATAACGATTTTTAAGCAAACTGTATTCATGTGACTTGTAAAGCTCATGTATTATGTATTTTTTTGTTTGTTTCGATTGTCTTCTGGTTTAAAAAGCATAGAGCTGTCGCCAAGGGCCAGCACGAAACCGGATCACCACTGCACTACCGTCACGAATAAACATTGTTATCAGCACTTGTTTCACTAATAGCACGTATTATACTGTACTTCACCACAAGCACTGAGAGCACTCACTTTGGAACAGTGATCGTGTGTGTCTAATTGTGTGTGTTTTGTACCGTGTCTATTATTTGCGGGACTGCAACCCTTTGTTTCATTACTGTGCAATACACATTGTTGTGTATTGCCAGCTCTTTATTATTTACTGACTGGTCATCAGACCATTGGATTATACACCATTAAATCAATCATTTTCACCCGTACTTTGCTGTCTGTGTGTTCTTGGAATTACTGTATCCGCACTGCACCTGCTATACACCTGTTACCACTTACCACTTTGCCACAGGGTACTACAGTACTTTGCATACGAAAATATCCTGCGTTTTATCGAAAACTTTAATCCATGTAAACAGTTGAATTCTAATTAGACTTTCTATCATTAATCATGTAAACAGAGAAAAGTGACGTTTTAAGAAAATCAGTTTTCTGAAACACTAGTTTTCGGAAGACGTTTTGTCATGTAAACATACTGAGTGTCTTTCTGTCACAGGGGTATAGAATTGGGGTAGAGGCAGATCAGCTTTAAAAATGAGAGAAGAAAGATGAGTAGAAAACCACGGCTACCGTTGATGAAAAGGGGATCAGAGGGTTTGCAGGGGTTGCGATGGGAAAGATAGCTTAGAAGAGAAGTTATTCCATATACTGTCTGGGTGTATATGGAATAACATTAATGACACCTGATTGGCTGAGCTATGTAAGGCTATATCTTGGAAAATGCTTACCCGAATTTGATTAAACTTTGCATGGTTCCCAGGGGGCCAAGATCCCTTTTTGGGGGTGTGACGGGGTACCCCCCGCCCCTGGGTGTATTTTGTATTGTCTATTGTTGTTTTGTGTATGTATTGGTGCACGGAGTATAGCTTGGGTTGTGTAGCACGGGTGATTTAAAATGTATATTTGTATGTGGGCATCGGGATTGCACAAATGAATTCACGTGCAGCGCCGGCACAGCTGTAGATAAAAAAGATTTCTCACTGGTGAGTTGGTGTGTTCAGAGGCGGAACAAGAGTCGGGAGGTGAAGTACAACTAAGACAAATTACAATTGTTTTCGTTCTGGGTTTATACCAGCACGATACTCGTGTGTTCCGTGTCTGTTTGTCTGTCTGTTTTGGCCAATGTGCCATTTTCTTTTGTGTGCAGTGTTTTGTTTTGTACAAGCTTTTTATACACCAGTCCTGTATTTGTCCTTTATCCTTCCTGGTCTGACATCACCACAAGCCATCCTGGTTACAGGGGGGCAGGGTGCTGTCCATGCTGTCAAAGGTTGGCCCCTTTTTAAATATTTAGAACATTGCTCTTAACATTTAAATATCTAGAACAGTGCTCTTAACATTTTTATCTCTTGGTTTAGAAACACAAAACTTGGCAGAAATATGCATAATGGCAGCAGTGTGGAGTAGTGGTTAGGGCTCTGGACTCTTGACCGGAGGGTCGTGGGTTCAATCCCAGGTGGTGGACACTGCTGTTGTACCCTTGAGCGAGAGCAGACGTGTGTGAGGAGAGCTCCTGCTCAGAGTTTAAAAAACAGTGTTTTCATCTTTTTATTTTCAAAATCATTTTATTTTATCCTATTTCTAAAGCAGCAGGGCACCTTTTTGTTAATAAAAACGTTTATTTAGTGTTTTAAAACACACTTTTTTCTTTTGTTCTCCTACACTTGCTTTGTTTGCAAGTGTAGGAGGGCAGCCATTTTGGCTTGTTTTTTCCTTTGTTAGTTTTGTTCTTTTAATTTTTACTTTATTTAAACTAGTTTCTTTTCTTTGCTTTTTAATTTTATATTAAAGAGCACTTTCTTTAGCTTGTTTTAAAATTATTTTTAATCATTACACTGTTTTAGTTTTTGTTTTAAAAATCCTTTTGTTTTAATCCCCTGCTTCTGCCTTGTGCAGAGTGGGGGAAGGGCAGGCAAGGAGCACAGATCGTGTGCTCCTTTGTTTGCCCTTTGTTTGGTTTTTGATTTTCTTTTAAGTTTGAAACTATTGTTTAGTTTTAAACTTTGATTTATTTTTGAATTTTTCTTTTACCCCTGCACTATTGGAGTGCAGGGGTGTGTTAATCTGTATTTATTTATTTATTAAAAATTAAGTAAAAAAAAAAATTCTGTTTGTTTCATTTTTATTTTGCCCCTGTGCTATTGGAGTGCAGGGGTTTGTGTGTATTTTATTTTATTTCTTTGTTTTAAAAATAAATAAATCATTTTTGTTTGTTTTAATTTTTTATCTGCCTCTGCACTATTGAAGTGCAGGGGTGGGTGTATTATTTTGTTTTCTTTATTAATTTGAAATAATAAAATAAAATAAAATAAATAAATAAATACATAAAAATGAGTGGACAAGCTCCACAAGCCCCTCAAAAATGGGCAAAGGTGGCTGCAGGGGAGGCTGCAGCCCCCTTTAAAAACTTGACCAGGAGGCACGGGGTCAGGTGCCTCCTCCGAGATACCCTCTCAATAGAGGCCATGGTGAAAGCCATGGCCAAGGTGGTCGCGCCATCGACCATCGTGGTGGCCTCAAAGATGTACGGCAAGACTGTCTTCTTTTTAAAATCTGAGGCTGCCACGCACACGGCTATTGAGAGGGGTCTCGCGGTCGGGGGGATATACATCCCCATTGAACCCTTGGAGGGGTTGGGCAGCAGGGTCGTCCTTTCAAACGCCCCACCTTTTTTGAAGGACGACCTCCTGAAGCCCCATCTTCAGGCCCTAGGGGAGCTAAAAATGGGCATCCACCCCATCCCCCTAGGGTGCAAGGACCAACCCCTCCGCCACGTGCTGTCCTTCCGACGCCAGGTGACCATCCACCTAGCGGGGAGGGAAGCCGTGGAGGCAACTTTGTGGTCCCCTTCGAGGGGACCAATTATGTAATCTTTTATTCCTCGGAGGAGGTGCGGTGCTACCACTGCAGGGAGCTGGGGCACCAGAAAAAGAGGTGCCCCAAGCTCCAGCAGGGCGTAAAGCCACCCGCGCCCGCACCGCGCCCCTCCGAGTCCACCTCGCCCCCGGGGCCCTCAAAAAGGCCCGCAGAGGGGGTCAAAAAAGCACCCGCCCCCCTCCCAGGAACATCTCAGGGGGGAAAGGGAGAGAAGGCCCCCGAGGTGGCCGGACCCTCCGCGCCTCCTGAAAGCGCGCCGGGGGAGAAAGCTGCCGAGTGGACCGCGGTCACCCGCCGCAAAAAGAAGGTGGCGGCCAGGTCCACCGGGGAGGCCAAGCGGGGGGAGACGAAGCCCACCGCCGCACCATCTGGCGGTGGGTCAGGGGGAGTCCCAGAGAAAGGGACTCCCTCGACGGCACCCCCCGCGAGGCAGGGCGGCAAAGCTGCCCGTAAAACCAAGCACCTCATCCCCCCAGAGGGTGAGGAGAGAAGCGCTGCCGGAGGTGAGCTCCCCGTTGCCGTGGCAGGGCAGGGGACAGCCTCAGGGGGAAGAGGAAGGCGCAAGCGTGTCTTCCCATGTGTGCACACAAGTACACACGTCTCGGCCTCTTGGTGAGGGTCCCCGGGGGGGCGATAGAGGGCCCCAAGAAACGTAAGAGACCGCCTCGGCGTCCCCCCTCTACCGGCAACGAGGGCCCCGGCCCTCGCGCTGCCAAAGAGGGGGAGAAGGATCCATCCCCTGAGGCAGTCCGGGGCTCCGTGGAAGCGGCGGAGCCCATGGAAGTGGCCCCCGCCGAGAGGCCAAAGGGGAGGAAGGAACCCGCGAGGGCAGATGGAGCCCTTCGTGCAGACCCCCTCCCCATTACAAAACAGACCCCGGAAACCGGCCACGACTGTACCATCGAGGGGCCGACCGCAGTGGAGGTCGCCGAGGGGGCGCAGGAGGGGCCCCCGAAAGAACGGCTGCCTCGGGCACCGCCTTCCTCCGGAGGCGACACGGGTCTTGAAACCTGTGTTGCCGAGGAGGGGGCGGCGGAAACAGCTCCCGAGGCAGGCATGGGCTCCGCGGATAAAGCAGAGCCCATGCAGGCGACCCCCGCCGAGGGGCTGGAGGGGGAGGAAGAGCTACCCCTACCAGAACAAGAGCTACCTCGGGCTCCCGAGGCAGGCGTGGGCTCCGCGGATAAAGCAGAACCCATGCAGGCGACCCCCGCGGAGGGGCCAGAGGGGGGGGAAGAAGGTGGTGCCCTCGAGGTAGATCACCTCCCCGAAGCACAACGGGGCCAAGAAACCGGTCCCCGACCCAGCATCGAGGGGCCGGTTCCAGTCACCGAGGGGGCGCGGGAGGAACCCCTGGAAGAACAACCGCCTCTGGCTTCCCTTTCCGGCGGCGACGAGGGCTCCGGCCCTTGCGCGGCCGTCGGAGGGGAAACATCGCCCGAGGCGGTCCCGGTGACTGATGCGGAGGGAGGGGAAGGACCCGAAAGGGTGTATCCCCTTTCTCTAGGGGAGGGAGGGGAAGGACCCGAGAGGGTGGATCCCCTTCCTTCGAGGGAAGAGGACGGGCCTGAGACCGTGCCTCGGACCTCAAAGGAGGGACCCAGAGCGGGGACGACGAGACCGTCCGGCTCGGCGGTGTACGTCGAGCGTCCGTCTGCGCCGCCGAAATCGAGGGTGCAGACGGTCCCCGCCAGGGTCCCTCCGCCGATCTCTCCCGCCGCGTCCCCTGGGGGGGGGGGGCGCTGGGAGAGGCGGTCAAGATTAAAATAAGACGCAACGCGCTCACCCACCAACGTGAGTGCGTTGTGCTTCTCCACCGCGAGGGGGGCGGTGGAGAACCGGAGGAGAGGGAGGAGGACTCAGAGTCCGCGCGCAACGTGGGCTCGGAGAGTCTGTCCGCCCCTTCTCCGGACATCCCTGCGGCGGATCTCCTGGAGTTCTTGGAGGCCACCGTCCACCGCAGGGACAAGGTACAGCCAGCCACGCCAATAAAACTTTGGGCTCGAACGTGCACATTCGGGCCCGCAAGTTACATGACCAGTTGGTGAGCTTTGGGAGAACTCAGGATCTCCCGTGAGCGTCACCGACAACTCCTGACAGAAGATCATGTATCACATCGGTACTGTGAATGTCAACGGGTGTAGGGACCCTTTCCGCAGGGCCCAGGTAATCTCCTTCCTGAAAAAAGCGGGTTACTCTGTGTGCTTCCTGAAGGAAACCCACACGACTCCAGAGACGGAAGCCAACTGGCTTCTGGAGTGGGGGGGGAGAGTGTCGTTCAGCCATCTCACCGGCACCTCTTGTGGGGTGGCGACGCTGTTCTCCGGGTCCTTTCTTCCCACGGTACTCGATGTGGTAGACGTCGAGCCGGGCCGTCTGTTACACCACCGGATCCGGGACGGCGACAGTATCATTCACCTGGTGAACGTGTACGCTCCGTCCACGGGTCCGGCGAGGGTCCAGTTCTTTCGCCGGATGTTGACCTACATGAACAACATCAGCGCCGACGAGTGCGTGGTCCTCGGGGCTGATTTCAACTGCACCCTCGAGGCCGCGGACAGGGTGGGGGGGCAAGAACACTACCCTCTCTCGTCGGCAGCACTGAGAGAGCTGACCGCTCAGCTCTCTCTGGTCGACATCTGGCGTTGGCATCACCCGGACGTCCCCGCCTTCACCTTCACCAGGGTGAGGGAGGGGCGGGTGTCTCAATCCCGGATCGACAGGTTCTACGTCACCAGGAACCACGCTCACTGCGTTCGCTCCTCCGACATAAGGCCAGCGCCGTTCACGGACCACAACCTGGTGGCCGTGGCGGTGGCCCTGGTGCCAGTCGGGCACGCTTCCGCCTACTGGCACTTCAACAACGCCTTGTTGGAGGACGAGTGCTTTGAGCAGTCTTTCCGGGACTTTTGGACGGTCTGGCACGGCAGACGATCTCGCTTCCCCACGTGGCGTCAGTGGTGGGACGTGGGGAAAGTGCAGATCAAGATCTTCTGTCAGGAGTACACAAGGGGCGCGAGCAGGCGGAGGGACTCACGGATCGAGCGGCTGGAAAGGGAGCTGCTTGATCTGGAGAGCCGCCTGGCTCGCGGGGACCCACTCGAGCAGAGCGCGTACGAAGAGAAGAAGAGCACCCTGCGGGACCTGCAGCTCCAGCGGTCCCGGGGGGCGTTTGTGCGCTCGCGGATCCAGTTCCTCCGGGAGATGGACCGCGGCTCACACTTCTTCTACGCGTTGGAGAGAAAGAAGGGAGACCGCAAGAACATCACCTGCCTCCTGGCGGACGACGGCTCCCTTCTGACGGATCCGGAGAGCGTGAACGAGAGGGCCAGAGCCTTTTACTCTGACCTCTTCTCTCCGGATCCCGTCGACTCCGACGCGTGCAGGGTTCTGTGGGATGGGCTTCCCACGGTCGGTGAGGGCGTCAGGGACGATTTTGAGGGCCAGCTGACCCTGGCCGAGCTCTCCGACGCCCTCAGTCAGATGCCCTATAACAAATCGCCGGGCATCGACGGGCTGACCGTGGAGTTCTTCAGAAAGTTTTGGGACTTGCTGGGGCCTGCCTTTGCGCGGGTCCTGGCGGAAGCCTACGAGACCGGGGAGATGCCCCTTTCGATGAGGCGGGCTGTGATAACGCTCCTGCCCAAGAAGGGGGATCTCCGCTGCCTGAAGAACTGGCGCCCGGTCTTGCTGCTATGCACGGACTATAAAATCGTGGCCAAGGCCGCCTCCTTGAGGCTCAAGTCCGTGCTGGCAGACGTGATCCACCCCGACCAGTCCTACACGGTCCCGAACCGGACGATTTTTGATAACATCTTTCTGGTTCGGGACCTCCTGCACTACTGCAGGGGGACCGGTCAGTCGGTCGCCTTCTTGTCTCTCGACCAAGAGAAGGCGTTCGACCGGGTGGATCACGAGTATCTCTTTGGAACCCTGCGGGCATTCGGATTCGGGCCGAAGTTCGTCGGCCTCTTCCGAATGCTGTACGCCTCTGCCGAGTGCCTGTTGAAGGTGAACTGGTCCCTGACCGTGCCCCTCGCCTTCGGGAGAGGAGTACGTCAAGGCTGCCCTCTGTCCGGACAACTGTACACGCTGTGCATCGAGCCCTTCCTCTACCTCCTTCGCAGGAGGCTCACGGGGACGGCGCTCGTCGCGCCGGACACGAGGGTGGTCCTGTCGGCTTACGCCGACGACGTGCTCCTTGTGGCCTCCGATCCGGTCGATCTGGAGAGGATGCGGAGCTGCCAGAGCATTTACTCTGCCGCGTCCTCTGCCAGGATCAACTGGACCAAATGCTCCGGGTTGTTGGTAGGCCCCTGGCGGGTGGACTCCCTCCCTGCCGCACTCCAGCAGTTCCAGTGGAGCGCGGACAGCTTCAAATACCTGGGAGTCCACCTGAGCCCCGCGGAGACCTCGGTCGCAGCCAACTGGGTGGAGTTGGAGGACAAGGTTGCTGCGAGACTGAGGTCGTGGTCGGGTCTGCTGAAAGTGCTTTCCTTCAGGGGCAGGGCTCTGGTCATCAACCAACTGGTGGCGTCGATGCTCTGGCATCGACTCACCGTCCTGAGCCCGCCTCCTGAGTTTGTGTCCAGGGTCCAGAGGAAGCTGACGGACTTCTTCTGGGCCGGAAAGCATTGGGTCTCTGCGGGGGTGCTGAGCCTCCCTCTGGCCGAGGGGGGACAAGGGTTGGTGTGTATCAGGACTCAGGTGCACACCATCCGCCTCCAGACCCTGCAGAGATACCTGTACGTGGACCCGGCCCCGCAGTGGTGTGCGCTGGCCTCCCTCTTCCTGCGCCAGCTGCACCGCTTGGGCTACGACCGGCAGCTGTTCTGGCTCGACCTCCCGGGGATCCGTCTCCCCGAGCTGCCGGTCTTTTACAGGGACCTGCTCAAGACCCGGAGCATGTTCGACATCGGCCGAGACGCGGTTCCGACCGAGGGGGAGGAATTCCTTCTGGAGCCCCTGCTGCACAACCCCCATCTATGTGCGCAGGCGTTGGAATCCCCCGCGGTGCGGAGCCTGTTGATCTCGGCCAAGGTGACCAGAGTCTGGGATCTCCTGGATCACCAACGCTCGGCGTGGCTGACTCCCGAGTCGCTGGTCGCCAGGGCGACTCGGGGGACCCTCAGAACGGCCCGCCGAGTGATCCGGGAGTGCAAAGCAGCGTTGCACCCAGACTCTGTCGGGTATCTCGAGGGGGTCCTCATGACCGGGGAGCCATCGTCCCTCCCTACCCCCGGCTCTCCGGTCCTGCTGATCAAACCAAAGGATCTGGCTCCCCCTCAGCCTCCCCTCGAGAATCACCTGAGCAGGATCTCGCAGTTCTCCTCGACCCCCCTTCGTTCCGTGTCGAGGAGGACCCTGTACGCGATGGCGCTCCACACCCTCCACTTCCTCGCCCTCGTCTCCCGCCAAGACACCGCTAGGCGGGAGCTCCTCCAACCCCCGGAGGGCGAGAGTCCCCAGTGGGAGGCTTTGTACTCCCCGCTGGTCCCCAGAGGCGCTGGGGACCTGGGATGGAGGGTGCTACACGGAGCGCTCGCGTCAGGAGAGGTCCTGCGTCACTTCACCGACTCGGACCCCTCATGCCCTTTCTGCGGTGAGTCCGAGTCGGTGTTCCACATTTATTTACTTTGCGCCAGGCTGCAGCCGTTCTTTTTGTTCTTAAAGAACCTCCTGCTGCAGTTCTGGCTGCATTTTTCCCCCACCCTTTTTATTTTCGGACACCCTGTTCGTAGCTCCACCAGGAAGAGAGACCTCCTGGTGAATCTGCTCCTGGCTCTTGGCAAACTTACCATCTACAAGACCAGGAAGCGTAAGATCACCGGGGAGGGTCTCTTTGACTGTGGGGCCATGTTCAGGGCCCTCCTTCGTTCCCGGGTGGCGTTGGAGCACGCCGACGCGGAGTCCACTGGCGACATGACGGCTTTTGTCGACCAGTGGGCTCTGGGTGGCGTGCTCTGCGCCACCCCCCCCCTTTGTTTTGAACATTTAATTCACAGTTTTTTGTTGGCACCCTGTGGCAATGCGCCCCGCCCCTGTGTGCATTTGTGTGTTATGTGTTGTATGTTGCGTGCGTGTGTTAATGTTGGTGTATAGATTGGTACACAGGATATAAACGGGTCTGTGTTTCACGTGTATTTAAAAAGTGTATATTTGTATTTAGGCACGGGGTTGCACGTAATGAATTCACGTGCTGGGATTCAAGTAAATAATTAATTAGTAATTGAATCCCAGCACAAACAGTATAAATAGATGCACGTTTAGTCACTCGTGGTTGGGTGTTCGGAAGAGGAGAACGGGTGAGAGAGTGAGGAGTAATTAAAAGTAAAGATCGTAAATATAAGTGTTTGTACTCACCGTGTTTGTTTGTGTCCGTGCACCGTTTGTTTAGTGTCAGTCGTTTTGTCTGTCTGTTTATTTTGGCGTCAAGTGCCGTGTCCTGTTTTGTATTCCGTTGTTTAAACCTTTTATTTTGTTATTAAACGCTGAGTGCAGCCATTGCACTCGGCTCATCATCACAACCACCGTCTCTGTGTATTCCTTTCTGGTCTGACGCCACCCACTCTGGCCGTCTTTGTGACACACCCCCTTTTGATTAGGGGGCGCCAAACTGTATTTTTTCACCGGCTGCCATGGCAGCTGGCGCAGTATTTTTCACCGGCCAGTAAATAGGCTGTACCCTTTAGCGAGGTATTTTACCTAGATTGCTCCAGTAAAAACCCTATACAAATTCACTAAAATCTATTTTTTACAGTAGCATCTGAAAATGGGGAACATTTTAAAGTGCTTCAGAAACCATATAAACATTTTGCTTTTTTTCAACACAATATTTAGTTTTTGGTTAGATTTTTTTTTTTTTAAGTAATTTGTATTATGTATTCTGCTTAGAGATACATGTATAAAAATGCGTTATTCTATGACCAGAATGACCTTACAATACTTCCTGAAAGTTTTGTTGAATAATATTAATGTCTGGGCAAATTACAAGACATTGTTTCACCTGAGTGATTGCAATGACATAATACATGTTTATTCTCAGGGTCTTTATAAGCAATAATGGACACTACCGTCGACTTATTTTCTCGAAATAAATATTTATAAATAAAATAATAGTTACTCATTTCATTATTATCAGTAATAAGGAAAAAGAAACTTACCTGATACATTTAGTTTATGCAATAGTATATGCTTATAGCCACTCCATTCTTGATATGTATAAATGTTATTAAAACATATATATATATATATATATATATATATATATATATATATATATATATATAGATATATAGATATTGTGGGCGTGTGGGTGCACACAGACCAAGCAGACAATAGTTTCCAATCCAAGTTGGTTTATTAAACTTCACAAAAACACAACAAATAAACTTGCTCGCTTACTTCACAACAGAAAATACCCTCCTAGTTGTGAGATGCAAGGTAAAGAAAATAAACAGTTCAAACAGGATTTGTATAACCAAAGAAAAAACAACCAAAATGTAAACTAACTGGACAGTTCCCCACATCCAGTTAAATTACTTGGTTCCAGGGTTTTACCAGGTTGGTTGTTGGCTTCAGTTTGTCTCCAGCTTGTAAAAACCAGCGGCATCTATTTCCCCGTTGCTGTATTCCCTTCCAACAGCGAAAGGAAAGAAAGTGTTAATTGCAAAGGCAGTTCTTTTAGCTTCTGTTTTATATTGACGGTCCGTCTATGTTATGGATAACCTCACGCTGCTCCCTGGTTAGAAGCCAACTTGACTGGCTGTGAAGGCTTTCTTTTAAAGGGTGCTGCATCATCTGGTAATGGGACGGTTACAGGCTACAGGTGCGGGCAATTTATGCTAATGGGAATCAACCAAGATACATCCTTGGTCCCCTACCAAACCACACCTGCAGCCTGTTTACCCGTTAACTCCTGGACGTCATGGCAGGCAAGTATGCTGACCACAGGTCTATCATTGTATTATCTGCCACACCTGTGGGCTTGTTCCTAGCCTGCCATGAACGCCTCCTGCTGGTGAATCTGTGAGCTGGCTCACAATATATATATATATATATATATATATATATATATATATATATATATATATAATTAAAAAATCTGCCTTTTACAAACAGTACTTGTTGCAGCTGGAGTGCAGTTTGTTTATCGTTATTCCTCTTTATTCTCCATGCGGCTGGAAGATTATATTAAAAGGGGCGGCCTATAGGGAGGGGGGAGTTTAATCTACTCCCTGCATTAAAAAAAAAACATCCTGCTGAACCACACCCAAAGTTACAATAAAAAGGCAATTGCAGGCTCCTAAAATACAAAAAAACTAAATAAATAGCCACATAAAAATACATTAAAATACCTGTGCTTCTGGAATCAAAGCTACATTAAATAAATACCCATTTAATTTTTATGGTGCTTCTTTACACATGACTCTGTAAACTACCTCAGTATAACAATTAGACACATTCAACTATATATATATATATATATATATATATATATATATATATATATATATATATATATATATATATATAGAGTGTCTGCTCAGAACTGTCAAGGCATCAATTTATAATTATGAACAAGGAGAAGATAATTAGAAAGATAATTGTTGCTAGTTGTTTTTAACATATCACTGGTGTGCAATCAATAGCTTTTCTTTAATCCCATTTAATAAATATTTATACATTTCACATTTGACCTAGTTATATTTAGACATATCACATGATTGGCAATTGACAAGATAATTCCTGCTATTTAATGTATACACTGTCTACTGTATTACTGTGTAACTATAAAGACAATCAACATTTTGTTGTCAGAATTCTTAAAATTATTACTTACTCAAAATACTTCTTTGATTGTATATTAGCTTTTGAACCTTTGAGAATGATCCAATTTCAAATGGATGTGAATCCTAATTTACAGCTGTCCTTCTAAACAAATTGCATGGCTGAATGAAAACAGAAATTACAATTAAATTGAGAAAAGGTCACATCAAAAATACTGTCACAACAACAAAATCCACACAACCACAAAGAACAATATGTTAAAGCACAATTTAAAAAGTACATGTTAATGTCCTATTTGTATACTTTATGAATTAAACTAATAACACAACACCACACGTAGGGTTACAGTCCTGAACAGAAAGGTTTCACAAATAATAAACACAGTACCGTAATCCACAAGTGCACAGGAAGGTGCTCCGGGTAAAAGTACTGGCTCCGTGGCTTCAGCTCCCAAAAAGGTCTCTTTCTGCCAACAATAAAACAGCAACAACAAGAAAACAGCGCTCCAGCTTGTTAGTTTTTCAGTGTAAGGGGTCGTACTCACATAGCTGCATCCCCTTTGTACTGCTAAACTCCTCCCTATGATCAGTGCGGTGTCACGCTCTACCCAAGTTCAGCAGTCTTACAGCTACGCCCATTTACCAAGATGGCTGACTTCCGGTTCCATCCTACCAGGGACGGACTGGGACTAAAAAACAGCCCTGGACATTGACCCATACCGGCCCACCACAACCGGCCTGCGGATACTCCACCGCCCCAGCCCCACCGACGCACGCATGTTCACACACCAGCCCCTAATACCACCACTTAGCTGCATCACAGCTATTGTTGTACACTAATGCAGTACTATTTTCAGAGTGCTACAGAACACACACACTCTGTACACTGTTATAAGAGTTCTACAGAACACATACTGAATTGCCTCCTCTTGCGAACCTGCTCTCTATGAGCAGACATTTGACTGCCACTGAGCAGATTTTCAATATCTGCTTTGGAGGCCCTTAAAACATACGCCTCAGCACTACTTCTGTGCATGTTGCTCTTCTACTCTTTGGTGAATATGTTTCTAATCTGTCATTCCACTCATGAAAATGCTGCTGTCGGTGGGCTTGGCAAATGCCATACAAATTGAACAGTATAAAGCATGGCTTTCTTCACTGTATGACAGCCACTTTCGATTGGTGCCATCTTTAAAACAGAAAACCTTCTGCATCACAGGGTTTTTTTATTTCTTTTGAGGGTGGAAACTAAAAAACACGTTAGGTCATCTGACTTGGGTCTCTTGAAATAATCAAAAGTTGGGCTGGCATCCTGGCTCTCCCTGACTCTCTCTTCCACTACAGCTGAACTGGGCCTATCATCAACCTCAACCTGGATATGAATTAATGAATAAACTAATTAATTATAAAGGCTCAATATTTTGACAAAATACAAAAACACAGCAGCAGCCCCACCATTTGATCAAATGAATGAATGAATAATAATAATAATAAACCTTTATTTGTATAGCATGAATGGGGCTGGAGAAAAGTAGCTTAGCACTAAAATTCAGTTGTAATTCATAGTTGTTTTAGCTACAGATTATAAATATAGCAACATAGTGGAAACAATAGCTTATAGTCAGGCTGAATCATCATGAATTTAATTAATAAAAGGCGGCTGTGCCGTGTCAAGGACTGACTAATGTAAATAGTAGGGCTTCAAACGAACATTAACCTGTTGAATGTAATGTAAAAATGCAGATTTCCGCCTAAATAACATACCCAAAAGTAGTTATTTATCATGAGAGGGCCATACACAATAACTAGTAATGCTGCATACTCCAAAAGATTAAAATCTCACCTTTCTGGTAAAAATAGTTATAAATTGCTGAGGTGTACTCACTTTTCAGGACACAAGCTCAAGTACATAGTAAAAATATGATGAAAATATATATGGTGTGTAGTTCCTATTCAACAAAAGTTGAGGAATAGGGCTTGAAATGACTGATATGGCTGGCATGTACATTAATCAACAAACTGTCTGGCTGGAATCATGTTACTGGTACAGTTAGTTAGCCTAGTTAGCTAGCACAATATTGATGTTGTGTTATCTGTCTCCCTCCCTGCCCTGGCTCCCCATTGCCTACCGCTTCGACTGCAGCCGCTGTACTGACTTTGCTTGTGCTAGACTCACAATCGTTGTCGGCTATGCTGTTGCTGTCTCCTTCTTCTGCTACTACTCTAGTTCGAACCAGGGCTGCGGCATCCTCCTCGGCATGGGCTACTACATGCACGTTGTTGGCATTGGCATTGGCACTACTAGCAGCACTACTACCGAATAAGTCGGTAAACTGCCTACATTTGGCTGCATCTGACAAGGGACTTTACTTTTTTCTCCCTTAACTTTTCAGCCCCACCTTTGCGTTTTTTACTGTGTTGCTTTTCCATGATGTTTTCCAAAATTGAAGCGGACTTCCATTGAGAGCTAGCTACATGAACATCTCGTGGCTATGTCACTGTCAGTGTGTGTGAGGGAAGGGGGTGGGGTTAAAGGCTGCAGCCGCTGCACAGAGGGAGGAATGGACCAAAGGACTAGGGCCGGGGTGGAGACATGGACCAATGGGCTGGCCCTCGTTGCTCAACTTTCTACCCCATCCTCCCCCCCCGCGTCCCTCAACTTTCTTGCCCCCCCATTAACTGGACCATTGGGCCGGCCCAGTCGAACAGCCTGGGCCGGGAGATATATATATATATATATATATATATATATATATATATATATATATATATATATATATATATATATATATATATTTGTATCGCGCCCGCGGCCCACCGGGAATTCTCCCAGTGCTCCAGATGGCCAGTCCGCTACTGCATCCTACCATCGAGTCGGCCCATCCCTGTGAAGATGTACCACCAACCTTACTTAGCGCCCTTCCTGGTCGGGAGGTAGATTTGCAGCTCAGTTTCTTTCTCTCCCGTTCACAATATAGTATTTTAAATAACAGATAAACCCATAGTGTGGATTGCAATATTCTACTTAAACCAGTTTAAATGAGGTTAAACCTGAAAACTAATTAAAAAAGACTGGTCTATGACCTCAGTTTGCAACGTTCCAATTTAGACCACCAGGTGTCAAAAGGCCTTTTCAACTTTAACGTATTAGCAGCGGCTTAATTTTATTTATTTTTATTTATTTATTTTTTTAAATTTGGAATCGTCAATTATTTTCCTTATTTTTCTCCCCAATTTGGTAAGCCCAATTATTGTTTTATTTCAACCCGGCTCACCGCTGCCACCCCCACGCTGACTCGGGAGGGACAAAGACGGACACATGCGTCCTCCTAAACATGCGCCATCAGCCGTCTGCTTCTTTTTACTCTGCAGACTCATCATGCAGCCACTTCAGAGCTACAGAATCGGAGGGCCACATAGCTCTGAGTAACTTACAGGCAGGCCTGCAGTCTACAGGGGCCATCCGGTAAAAGGCACTCCACGTGGAGGTCGCCAGTTCGAGTCCAGGCTATTCCACTGCCGACCGTGGACGGGAGTTCCCAGGGGGTGCCGTACAATTGGCCTAGCGCGGTGCCCGGCCAGCGTAAGCCCCCCCCCCCCCCCCCAGGCTGTGCAGTGGCTTAATTTAAACCCATTTTTCGGTCTAATCTAGATCATGTAGCACCAGGTTTAACCTTTGAAGAACCAGTATCTAGAAAGATACATACTGATATATAGAAAGATTACAATGCCAAGTAAGATGTTCATAAACATATTCATATGTCATTTGGATTTTATGTTAAAAAATGTAGGTTTACATTTTTTTCATATATAAATAACAATTGTTTAAGTGGTTTTTGCGAATAATAGTACTGTAGCTCATGCTGTGCTTTAATCATTAAATTCTTATATTGTGCGGAAAATTTTGTGAAAATGGTTTATATATATATATTAATAGTGTCTACCCAAATGCCCATCTGCTTTATTTAAAAGAAGTACGTCAAATTCTATAAGGTTGTGTATAACTATAATGGCGTTGGTGTCACTATTATTATTATTATTATTATTATTTGCTTATTTAGCAGACGCCTTTATCCAAGGCGAATTACAGACACTAGGGTGTGTGAACTATGCATCAGCTGCAGAGTCACTTACAATTACGTCTCACCTGAAAGACGGAGCACAAGGAGGTTAAGTGACTTGCTCAGGATCACACAATGAGTTAGTGGCTGAGGTGGGATTTGAACCTGGGACCTCTTGGTTTCTTTAACCACACAGCCTCACTATGCATGCAGGACTATGTGGTATAAAGCTAACCACAAGTTTGGGTGTAATATACATATGTACATGGTCTGTTGTATTAAATATTTTAACATTTGTTTTTATTGGAACCTGTATCAGTTGTTTATGTATAGTATATTTCAAGAAATTAAATACTATGAATTCAATATTTAAAATATGTAAAATGTTTTGAAAAACTTTTTTTAAATATATTTTTTTTAACCCAATCCATAGGTTGTGCATTGTTAGATTATCAATCCAGTGGAGTGGAGTGGAGAGAAGATGGTATAAAAATACCAGGATCCCACAACATACACAACAACAAATTACAAATTAGGTACCGCTTGTCAAAGGTTAGCACTCTTCCAGGAACGTTTTTTGTTTGGTGCTGTAGTTCCCCGCTCGTTTTCCAGACATTGCTGCTACACTGTTTAAAAATGTACAATATAGTCATTTAATTATTTTTAGGTTTCATATATGCATATTCAATATTACAAGATACAATGTAATTACTGTGTAGATAAATTAACAAGAAAAAGGTTTGTTTGTACCATTACTCTTCAATTACAGCTGGTTTATAATGGATCTAAAATAAACCACTAAATTGGCCTTAATTGGTTTAAGTGCTTGGTATGTTGGAATAGGGTTTAATTTAGACCAATTTAATGATTTAACTGGGGTTGAACCAGACTTAAACTTAGTATCAAGATAATGGCACGTCGTACATTGCAATCCACCCATAAGGTCTTCTATAATGTACACATGCTTATTCATCCTATCCATAAACTGATATGCTTTAACTACTGGCCAAACTTTATGTTAGAAGCTGCAGAAGCTTACAGCAATTCAGTTGAAATCTGTTGCTTTTAAATGTAACCATTAAAATATCATTACATGTACAAAAAATGTATACTTCCTTAAAAAATGGAAATTCAATTGGTAATGCTATATTTTAAACTATAGATAATTTGTGTCTATATAAATAATTCTATTTTTCTATTTCTGTGCTAGACTCTTTTCAATGGATTTTCCAATATTCTTTACCCTCCCAAGGCATTCAAAGGTTTGAGCATTGTTATGTTTGTAATTAACAAGAAGTGGTGTATTCTTTCTACATTTAAGACGTTTGTTTCTGTCACCAGTTTTAGGAGAAAGGATAGGTAGGTGTATGTTTATGCTGCAAGCTGAAGCACAAAAGGTGTTTAGAAAATAAATAAATAAATAAACAGCTTCTCAAAAGAGGAGACTGCAGTCCTGGCTGATGAAGTGATTCTAATTGAAAAATAGTTGTATTGTTATAATTTGTAATGCAGAATTAAAAAGCAAACCAAAGATGACTTTATTTAGGGTGACCACCCATCCGAAATTGGGCGGGACAGTCCCGAAATGTAAAGATCAAGTCCTGGTCCCGGGCTTAATGCCTCCAGGATGGAGGCATTTGTACTGAATTCCTAGACACAGTGCAATCTTACAGTTTACATAGTCTTACATAGCACAGCTGTTTATAGCACATCATAGCACCGCTCCAGCCGCATTATTTTGCAATGCCTTACACTTGCTCGCTCACCAGTGGAAACAATAAAAAAAAATGTATATCTTGATTCAGCACCAGCACCAGCACCCCACCCCACCCCCCTGCTTGCTCGCTTTTCGGGGGAAACAGTAAAAAAAAGTTACTTTTTTAAATATACCCCAGCATAAGAAATGGCAGCTGTCCAGTTTTTGCATTTTAAAAAGGTGGTCACCCTAACTTTAATACAGGCAAAGCCTTTGAACATCTCTTCAAAGGAACTGAGTTTAAATTAAAATGTAGTGTAAAAGGGTTTGGGTTATCTACTGAGAAAGAGACAGGGGGTTGTTACCAGGCACCCAGGTTTTATTATTTACAGCCCAAATATACACAGAAAATGCAAATGCAGGGAGAATATTTATTTTACCCTACATTAAACTCTTCATATGTTATACTGTATTACTATGCGCTTACTTAATTACCACTACTATTAATCGTAGTGCTTTATTATCTTGGTAATAAAGTAAACCCCGGCCTCATTTGTCATGCCATCCTGCATGAAAACGTGGGAGACCAACCGCTATACTGTAACTATGGAACAAAGAATTAACTTCCAAATTCTAAGGAAAGGCATGGGAAAGACGTTTATGCTCTGCAGGAAGGGGGATTTGACCTTTTCTTTGGAATGGGATGGGGCTTAGATTTATTTTGATTGCTGCTGCGAAAAAATGATCCAAACCATTACATTGGGGTATCCCCAGGCCCTGGGTGTATTTTGTTTATTTATTTATTTTTAATTTAGAATCTCCAATTAATTTTACCCTGATTTTGTCCCAATCTGAAATGCCCAATTATTATTATTATTTTTCTCCTTCACCGTGGCGATTTCCCACACAGCTCAGGGACCCGAGGCTCAGTGGGCGTCCTCTGATCCCACAAGTCAATCAGTGTCTTTTTTACACCCAGGAACTCGAGAGCGGATGTCTGCAGGTTACCGGCCTTTGGAGAACAAAGACCAGCCTAAAAAAACTCAGCCCCCAAGCTCACTCTGTGTCTGGCCTGTAGGGGTCGCTGCGAAGCGGTGAGGAGAAAGCCAATGCGGTGTCGTACCGGAGTCCCCAGCGAAGACCGGCTGCGTCGCACAACCAGGATTCGACATGCGATCTCTGGTTGTATGACTCACCCTGCACACTACCGGTAATGCTTCTACCAGGTGAGCCATTCGGGAACCCGTATTTTTTTGGTTCATGTGCAGACTGTGAATGATTGATTAGCAATCGAGTCCTGGCAGAGCTGCATAAAACAGGCACGAAACTCGCACTTAGGGTGGGGTGTACAGAGAGGAGGTACGTAAGAGAGAGGAGAGGAAATTTATAACATAGAAAACAATTGCTACTTGTGCTGGCTTTACACCAGCATGATACTTGTTTTGATTATTGTTTGTTTATTTTGGCCACCGTGCCGTTTTGTTTTGGGTTCATTGTTTTGTTTCTGTTTTGTTAAAGCTGTTTATTTATAATAAATCTGCGCATCAGCGCTGCACTCACCATACTGTGTCCAGTCTCTTCCTGGTCTGACGTCACCCGCAAGCCATCCTGACCACTCATGGTGTTAGAGTGGGATAACAGCGCCTCCATAGACCTTTTTGAAAGAACACATTTTTTGTGTGTGTTTTTTTTTAATGGAGAAAATGAAGGTGGGGGAGTACATGGAGCAGTGGCACCTCCCAGAAGTGTGCCCCTATGAAGACCCGCTTTTTGTAAAGGCATTCGAGGTGCTGAGCTACAGTGGCTCTCAAAAGTATTCACCCCCCTTGGACTTTTCCACATTTTATTGTGTTACAACATGTAATCAGAATGGATTTAATTAGGAGTTTTTGCCACTGATCAACACAAAAAAAGTCCATAATGTCAAAGTGAAAAATAAAATCTACAAATTGTTCTAAATTAATTACAAATACAAAACAGAAAATAAATGATTGCATAAGTATTCACCCCTTGAGTCAATATTTGGTAGAGGCACCTTTGGCAGCAATTACAGCCATGAGTCTATTTGGATAAGTCTCTACCAGCTTTGCACATCTGGACACTGCAATTTTTGACCATTCTTCTTTGCAAAATTGCTCAAGCTCCGTCAAGTTGGATGGGGACCTTTGGTGAACAGCAATTTTCAACTCTTTCCACCTATTCTCAATTGGATTGAGGTCCAGGCTTTGACTGGGCCACTCCAGGACATTTAACTTTTTGTTTTTAAGCCACTCCAGTGTGGCTTTGGCTGTATGTTTGGGGTCATTGTCCTGCTGGAAGATGAATCTTCTCCCAAGTCCCAGGTCTCTTGCAGACTTCAGCAGGTTTTCCTCCAGGATTTCTCTGTACTTTGCTGCATCCATTTTGACCTCTATCTTCACGAGCTTTCCAGGCCCTGACACAGAGAAGCATCCCCATAGCATGATGCTGCCACCACCATGCTTCACGGTAGGGATGGTGTTCTCAGGATGATGTGCGGTGTTAGGCTTGTGCCAAACATAGCGCTTAGCGTTGAGGCCAAAAAGCTCTATTTTGGTCTCATCAGATCATAGAATCTTCTTCCGCTTGGTCTCAGAGTCTTCCACATGCCTTCTGGCAAACTCTAGCCAAGATTTGATCTCTTTCTTTTTGCCACTCTCCCATAAAGGCCAGTTTTGTGAAGCACCCGGGCTATTGTTGCCATATGCACCGTGTCTCCCAGCTCAGCCATGGAAGACTGTAACTCCTTTAGAGTTGCCATAGGCCTCTTGGTGGCCTCCCTGACTAGTGCCCTTCTCGCCCGGATACTCAGTTTTTGAGGACAGCCTGTTCTAGACAGATTCACAGTTGTGCCATATTCTCTCCATTTCATAATAATGGACTTTACTGTAATCTGTCGGTTTCCTGAGAGGGCAGTAGTGCAGCAGAGGCGTTAGCATTGGAATAAGCCATATTCGTTGTTAACAGTAAA
The DNA here is from genome assembly GCF_902713425.1 of Acipenser ruthenus. Taxonomy (NCBI): domain Eukaryota; kingdom Metazoa; phylum Chordata; class Actinopteri; order Acipenseriformes; family Acipenseridae; genus Acipenser; species Acipenser ruthenus. Next base: position 61,930,909 of record NC_081193.1, read on the forward strand.
CGTGCAAGTTCAAGAGCCTCCTCGATCCGGTAAAAACACAGTTTCCAGTGCGGTCCGAACATCATTGTACCGGTCCTTCTGTGCAGCGGTAAGTTGAAGAAAAACAACCAGGGCTTCTCCCGCTAGTAGTGTAGGAATGTACTTGGCCTTGGTTCTGTCATCCAAGCCATTTGCAGTGCTGCAGATTTCAAATCGCGTAATCCATTCTTCTATATCCCCGAAGCAAAAGTTTTAGGTAACGTTATGTGAGTAGTATTATTAGTTGCCATTTCTCTGCTACCAGTGTAATAAATCACAACTCATCGATTAAATAACCAACTAACTTTATTCCACACGTCAGCTTGTGTACATATAGGAACAGCCTCAGCCTCTGCTCAAAAACTCTCTCTTCCCCGAACACTGAACTGGAACAACTGCTCCAGCAGCAGTGCATGGATAATTGTATACAAGTAGTATTTAGTGACACTTCATCTGTATGGTCTGTTGTTGTGTGATGAGGAGAAATAGTCCCTGCAGATTTTGCCTCCCTAATGTGTACCCCTGCTGTGAATTTATATTTACAATAGCACATATATGTGTGAATTTGTATTTGCAGTAGCACAGATTTGTGTGAATTTACCTATGAATAGATTAGGAGCATATAACAGAGGTGCAGACATCAGGCTCTTGTTACAAAAAATCTGAATTATTCAATTTTTTTGGATGAATCTCATTCTCATCAAGACCAAGATTCGCTCAAATCTCTCAATAATACGTCTTTCTGTACTTCTGAGGATACACTTTTCAGGAGAGACTTCTCAATGGCTTGAAAGTACAAATCGGAGTTTAATAGAAAACCTGTGTAGCAGGGCGGTAGAAAGCCCTGCTGTTTAAATGTACTGTTTATGTATTTTTAGAACGGGGTCTCCCCCTCCGCCCCTGTGTCTCATTTGTGTTATTTTGTATTTGTGTTTTATGATTTATGTATTTATTATATAGGACGAGCAAGGTGCCATCCTTCAGGGTTTTGTGTTTGTTTTGTGGTATTATTATTCTTATTGTTATGGTTTATTGTTTTGTAAATATGACGGCGAGAGCCGTGTTGTTTTGTTATTGTTTTGACGGCATAGCCGAATGTTTTGTTTTATTTTATATTGTTTAATAGCGTGGATGGGAAGCCCCATCCACAGTAATTTAAAACCTTGTACAGAAGGAGACCTTCTCCCGAGTTAATTACTTGTTTAATTGTTGCTAATCGGGAGATGGTCACCTGTATATAAGCCTGCAGTTTTCCCAGCTCGTGGTGGGTGATTGCGAGGAGTAATGAGAGCGAGAGGGAGCGAGGAGAAAATAAAAAGAAAGTAAACACTAACGAAACTTAAGGGATCAGTGAAGGCTACTGCCCAGCCGGACCGTAAGGGTTGTTTTGGTGTTCGTGATTATTTTGTTTAAACTTTTATTTTTCTGTGTTTTCTGTTTGAACATTTTATTTATTTTTTGTATTTAAATAAACGGCGCCACAGCGCCTTTTGGAACTGCAGTACTGCCTCTTTGTTTTTGTTCCTGCATCTGGCCTAACGTCACCACTCGCCACCCTGTCACAACCTGAATGATGAATAATGTTGCAATGTCACATTGTTTGTATACTGATTTTAACACATTTTTACAAATACATATTACTTTTGAGTTAGGCTATTATATGTTAACTTATGTCTGACTTGTTTTTATTTGTATTATTATTTATGTTTACTGAGTTTCTTGAGTAATGTTGTTGTTGTTCCTTTGGGTCAAAAGTAAAAATGTGTCAAGCATGTGAAGAAGAAAACGTCATACTTTAAAATCCATATAATAAATAATCCAAAATAAATACGTGCACGCATGGATTTCATGTCTACATGTTTTTTGTTTTGTTTTTTCGGTTCAATGCGGACCAAAATAATTATGAGCACTGTAATGGTAATACAGTAATAGCCTTTCTAAAACAGGGAAAGTTAATTGTATTGGCTTGGTGTTTAATTTGTATTTATTTTTGCATTATAAAAAGTATTTTTTTTTCCTGTATCTAAAAATAAATGATACAGGTGATAAGAAATGGTGGGCTTAATAGTAAATTAGTGTTAATGTAGCCACTTTTCCATTATGAAACACCAGGAATATTTTAATACAATATAAAATCAGAATATACTTGTCACATTACTCACCTGGAAAGCAATCAGTTCTTGATGAATAGAGTCTGCACTCCTGGGAATGTCATTAACAGATGCAACCCACAGAAACAAAAATAATGTACGTTTCACAAACCTGACAGCAGATAACAAAAGGTTACTACTGCATTGCAGAATAAGAATTTTAGAAACAATCAATTGAAAGAATGGGTGTTCTTAACATGGATTTTTCGCTGTAATTCTTATAATTTGTTGACAGATGTGTACGGCTAACTGTACCGGTATGCTGAAGGTAATTCCGAATGGGCTACCAGTTGTTAGTTGTGCTATTGCTCATTGCTCGTTGTTCTTTCATTCATTGATCATTTTGGTTGCATATAAAACGGATATGCAGGCATGCAGTGGATGAAATTGTAGTCGTGTTGGTTGAAATGCAGTGAGACTCTAAATATTGGCAGGAATGGTCATGAATAATGCATCATAGAAATACTTTTTATAATCTGAATTTACATAATATTTATTATTTCCTAATTATCTCATGACATGTGTTCGTAGTGATTATGTATTACTATTTCTGCAATATGTATTTCTATTTCTGCAATATGATTACTATGTACAGCCATCAGTTGTTTACTTATTTATCAATGCACATTTTAGAATCCAACACAATAAAAAAAAATTATAATATTTCTAGCTACCAATGTCTGTACTATGCAATAAAGCTGTAGAGAAAACTTGAATCTTGAATTTGACTTTGAACTGATTTGAATGTTGCCATCTGTCTGAAATACATGCATGAGAAACATTTGCAGGCATTAATTGACACAGGCAGTACCCAGACCCTGGTAGAGGAGAGCTTGGTACCTAGGGAGAGGCACAATGGGAGTGCTAGCATTAGAGTAAAATGCATTCATGGGGAAGAAAGATGCTACCCTACTGTAGAGGTGCATATGGAAATTCAGGGGCAGATGTTTTTAGTTATTGTGGGGTTGCTAAAAGAATTAATGTATCCTGTAGCATTGGGGCAGTATATACCGATTTTACCTGATTTGGTTCAAGAATGTAAACCAGTAAACATGGTTGTAACCAGGGCGCAAGTTAAAGCACGGGAGCATGATAGCTAGTCAGAGGGGTGGCCGTTTGGCCAGCTAGAGCTCGAGGCAGAACCTGAGAAAACACATAAGACTAAAAGAGAGTGGCGTAGGGAGAAAATGGGAGGCACTAGTAGACTAACTCAGCATGAAGAAGCTGGGATATCTGACACAGAGGGTTTAGGAGCTTGGAGGATACCTGTAAAGATAGCCCAGTTACAAAAGGTGGATCCCTCATTGGGAAAATTGTTTAATAGGCTGAGTGAAGTAGAGGGTGTACTTCAGGGAACTCCTAAGCTATTACAGCAGGGTGAGAGATATGTAATATGGAAGGGCATTCTGTACAGACAAATTGATGGGCGAGGTCAGGACCAGATGATTGTGCCAACCAGTTTGAGGGAGAAAGTGCTAGAACTGAGGCATGCGATACCATGGGCAGGACATTTGGGAACCAGTAAGACTCTTGATAGGGTGGTGTGACAGAGAACGAATGAATCCTAGTCAACAATATCACTCCCAATCTGTGAAGGCACTGTATAACCGAAACAGAGTGCCCTGTAATGGATGGTTTGGCAGTTCATTCCAGGGTCAGTCGGAAGCCGGCCATCCAGGAAGGGGGCGGAGCCACGATACCAGAAGTCATCGCCTAAATGAGGTAGGCGATGTGTCAGTCACGGATTGGAGAAGACGTGATTGACCATGCCACCGAAAGAGGGCGTGACGGAGGGTATTTAGGGGAAGTGGCCCCAGCAATCTGTTCCTTCTGATGAGGACCGAAAAAGGAAACAACCTATTAGCTGTCGTGCAAAATCAACTACAGTGGATCTGTTTACAAAGTACAGTAATCCATCGCGTATCTGCCCGTCATCCGCCATGATCAGCCTCATCATCAACATTAGTTTATTATTGAATAGATTAGTTCAGATATTGTAGATCCTACCAAAGTTTTCGTATGCTGTGTTATTATTATTATTATTATTTGTTTATTTAGCAGACGCCTTTATCCAAGGCGACTTACAGAGACTAGGGTGTGTGAACTATGCATCAGCTGCAGAGTCACTTACAATTACATCTCACCTGAAAGACGGAGCACAAGGAGGTTAAGTGACTTGCTCAGGGTCACACAATGAGTCAGTGGCTGAGGTGGGATTTGAACTGGGGACCTCCTGGTTACAAGCCCTTTTCTTTAACCACTGGACCACACAGCCTCCTGACTCATTGTATGCTGTGTGTATGTATACCGGGCGCTGCCATATCAGGAAGTGTCACATGGCCTGTTCAGTTTGTTGATATGTAAATAAATCCTGTTTGCCTGCGGGGCATATCAACTTCAACCGCCTGTCACTCAGCAGCAAATGCATGCACCCACATGGCAGTCGGCTATTCTGTCACATTAATACCCTGTATCTTTCTAGACAAGGGATTTAGGGTAGCTCCCTAATAAAAGCTGAATCTCAAAACAATAATTGTGTGAATATAGTAATTGTTATACCTGTGTACAACGGTATTTAAAACTGGATTAATTTATCTGTCCTTACTCTGGTCCCTCCGCAGCTGGATTACTGTATTGGCTGCTGCCAAATCAGCCACCTACACCTACAGTACAATGAGAACCACAGGGGCCAAGACAGCATTTCATTATGAAGCATCTCATGGTTGTTTTTCTGTTTTATATGTTTTCTTTTTTAAAAGCAATTAGAAGGAACATCGTATCACAGTCTACTTTCTACCAAGTAATAAAGGGGAATAGTTGTAAGCCTTATATCTTATGTAGGTATTCACTTCAATTCAGGCCACTAAGATGTCAGTTGACAAAAGCTCCCTTATTTTGAAAACTCAATGGCTTGGTTTACATGCACTTGTAAATCGACTCTACAGTCATGACTGTGTGACGTTGTCATGCGAATACATTGTGAAACAGCAAAAGGATGTCCTTTTGGCAGTGCAACTTTAAGGACAGGGTCAATCGCTTTCTCACAATAAAAATAGTTGTAAAAACCCATGTAAACCGGAGCAGGAATTGTACTTATGGCTCACAAGGTTTCAGCAGTCAAGATCCCGTTCCTTTGACTTAATCTCACGTAATCTGCAGCAGAAAGGCCGTACAAAACACAGACCGCCCCCAACACACACACACACAATTTTTAATATTTTAAAATTTAATATTGTAGGTTATATTCAAAATAAAAATATGCATTGTAAAAGATGGTTCTAGTATTAATAAAATGTAACTTTTAGATGTTCCACAACCACACACACACACAAATATAAATTCTAAGTAGTAAAACTTGTAGAAATTATATTTTATATAATTTTGTGTGGGTGTGTGTGTTGGATAGGTAACCAGACAAACAAGTAGCTAATGTGTGGCGTAATTCAGAATGTGAGCGACAACACAGGAATTAATTTCTCTTGTTAAATGTTTCCATCTTCATGGCAACCTACTTTACTTAGTAAGCAGACACAGATATTTAAATATCCCCTCCTCCAAATGACTATGAATTGAGTAATCTGCATTGGCACTGCCTTTTTTTCCCTAAATCAGAACTGCAAAGCAACGCATTTCCTGAATAGTACGGCAAACAGGTCGTGACGAAAACTGTCATGAGTTGTGCATGTAAACGCCACCAATGTTGACAGGTATGCAAATGTCCAACATCCCCCCTCATTTTGGCAAATGTTAACATGGGTAATAAAATCATTTAATTGTACTGTTTTGACATGATAACTTGCTGGCACTAAGAAAGCAAAGTCAATCGAATGAGAACAGCTCGTATTGTTCCCTTTTTCCTTTTCTAAGGATTCACTCAACCAAGACTAGAAGAATGTCTTGGTCACAGCTGTAGGAATAAATCTTCACAATACTTCAGGAGTGCCTTATGTGAATCACAAGAGGGCTTTTGTTAGTAAAAGATAAAATCAATAATATGATTAAGACCACAGTTACTTTATTCTGACATCACATTGTGTGCATTTATGAATTATTGCAGCTACTAGATCATTTATGTTTTGCAGAGTGTAAGCCTGCATTGTTTTGAAAAAAGAATGTTGGAAAAGTTATTTATTGTTGACACTTGTCATTGAAGTCTGAAAGATATTGTAGTTTTATTTGATTGATATTTATGTCATAGGCCTTTGCAGGAGAAAGGGTATGAGTAACATGGAATAATAATGGAATAATAGTGTGAAGTATATAAAATTGCTACAACACCTGCCTCAGTCTTGACCCCCGACTATAGCAATTTAACTTGTTCTGGGATGTATTTCAAATTTCTGTTTTAGAGTCAGTTTTTGGTTTGTTCCGCTTGTTACTTTTCAAACAAATCCTTTGTTCTCAAGCATACATTAATTAACATTATAACATTGATTAATGAGTTTTGGGGGCATAGGTAAATTCTAGGTAAACCAGTCTGTACTGTTATTGTTATAAACTATAGCCAGGGCTTCAAATAACTGGTCCGGCTGTAAAAAATGCGGACTTAATCCTTTCTAATGAAAGCACTTTTGCGGACCTCAGTTTATTTGTGAAAAATAGTAATGAAAGTGCCGCATATCAGAAAGGATGGTTCACTAATACTGTGAATATTAACAAGCGTACAACTCAAACTGACCTGTCAAAATGTCTTGGTTTGTCAAGTAGTATAACACACAATACAGGTGATCAAGCAGGGGAAGCTCCTCTCGCTCCAAAGAAAGCATGCAAATGTAGTGAAAAGTGGCTGAAGGATGTTTGTTGACTGGCTGGCTGTCAGTAAAGAGCAAACAAAAAATGTGTGCTAGATACAAAGAGATAACAAAAGTGTTTGGTGTCTTATGTTTAAAATCTTAATATGCAGATGTGTACCCCTGCTGTGAATTTGTATTTGCAATAGCACAGATATGTGTGAATTTACCTATGAATATATTTTGAGCATATAACAGTCATGCAGGCATCAGGCTCTTTTTTACAAAAAATCTGAATTATTCAATTTTTTTTATGAATCTCATTCTCATCAAGACCAAGATTCGCTCAAGTCTCTCAATAAGACGTCTTTCTGTACTTCTGAGGATATACTTTTCAGGAGAGACTTTTCAATGGCTTGAAAGTACAAATCAGAGTTTAATAGAAAATCTGAATGATGAACAATCACATTGTTTTGATACTGATTTTAAAAAAATAATAATAATAATAATTTGAGTCAATGTAAACAATAAAGGTTTATTCATTTTTATAAATACATATTACTTTTGAGTTAGGCTATTATGTCTGACTTGTTTTTATTTGTATTATTATTTATGTTTACTGAGTTTCTTGAGTAATGTTGTTGTTCCTTTGGGTCAAAAGTAAAAATGTGTCAAGCATGTGAAGAAGAAAACGTCATACTTTAAAATCCATATATGGCTTTTCAAAATACTGTAAAATAAATACGTGGATTTCATGTCTACATGTTTTTTGTTTTGTTATTCCGGTTCAATGCGGACCAAAATAATTATGAGCACTGTAATGGTAATACAGTAATAGCCTTTCTAAAACAGGGAAAGTTAATTGTATTGGCTTGGTGTTTAATTTGTATTTATTTTTGCATTATAAAAAGTATTTTTTTTTCCTGTATCTAAAAACAAATGATACAGGTGATAAGAAATGGTGGGCTTAATAGTAAATTAGTGTTAATGTAGCCACTTTTCCATTATGAAACACCAGGAATATTTTAATACAATATAAAATCAGAATATACTTGTCACATTACTCACCTGGAAAGCAATCAGTTCTTGATGAATAGAGTCTGCACTCCTGGGAATGTCATTAACAGATGCAACCCACAGAAACAAAAATAATGTACGTTTCACAAACCTGACAGCAGATAACAAAAGGTTACTACTGCATTGCAGAATAAGAATTTTAGAAACAATCAATTGAAAGAATGGGTGTTCTTAACATGGATTTTTCGCTGTAATTCTTATAATTTGTTGACAGATGTGTACGGCTAACTGTACCGGTATGCTGAAGGTAATTCCGAATGGGCTACCAGTTGTTAGTTGTGCTATTGCTCATTGCTCGTCGTTCTTTCATTCATTGATCATTTTGGTTGCATATAAAACGGATATGCAGGCATGCAGTGGATGAAATTGTGGTCGTGTTGGTTGAAATGCAGTGAGACTCTTTCTAATATTGGCAGGAATGGTCATGAATAATCCATCATAGAAATACTTTTTACAATCTGAATTTACATAATATTTATTATTTCCTAATAATCTCATGACATGTGTTTGTAGTGATTATGTATTACTTTTTCTGCAATATGATCACTATTTCTGCACTATGGTCACCAGCATAATTTAACTTTGGCACTGTTTCTGAGCAAGCCTGGGGAAGGTGGAATTTCAGAAATGACTATAGTATAAAAAAGACCACAAGGGGTGTGCACCAGTCATTTTATTAAACACAGTTTATTGAAGATTTGCCATGGAAAACATCCAACTAACTGAATTTGGTACAGAAATAGCTTTTTGTCAACAGCCATCAGTTGTTTACTTATTTATCAATGCACATTTTAGAATCCAACACAATAAAAATAAATAATATTTCTAGCTACCAATGTCTGTATTATACAATAAAGCTGTGGAGAAAACTTGAATGTTGAATTTGACTTCGAACTCATTTAAATGTTGCCATCTGTCTGAAATACAGCATAGAATGATAAACTCGTAGCAAATGCAAACGGTCCCTTATTTGTCTCCCATTTTCTGGACAAAACTCTCGAGACAGATTTTCTCCCGTATTTTGCTCAAAACTCTATTGTTAAACCCCTTTATGTCAGCAAGCCTTTTCTGCAAAAGTCATGTACGGTCTGTTGTTACTGCAATCCCCGTCTGTGCCTAGCAGGGTTGAGGATCCAGGGGAGCCCTGAGGCAGGCATGCATTCAGTGCTTGAGGCAAGCTCACATACTTGACCATCTACGATGGCTTCATGTGCGATAAGCCACCCCAGTAAAAAATAAAACAACATATTGCTGCAAATTTCAAGCTTCTTGGAAAGCAACGTTGGAAAAAGGCATACTTTCTGTAAACTGATTTTAACGGTGGGACATTGGAGCAAGAATGATGTTTGGTAAGCACAAGAAAACCAGAGCTGCAATAACATCTTTCATTGCCAAAGGAAAAACAGAGATCAAGAAAGTTACATATGCAGAGACCTTTACATGTTGTGACTAGTTCAGCAAATCTGTAGCAGGCATGTTTCCAGACTCACAAATTGCAAAGTATTCTGCAGGAAAGTCTAACAAGTCACACAAATAGTGAAAGGCATTTCTATTACAAATTCAGCATCATCATTGCATTAGAAATTCAGATTGAATGATAACATGTGTTTATATACAACAATTTAAATTCATTTAAAATAGAAGATAGTTGATAATGAAATGTTTCTGACAGTGATATTGTTGATCCGCCACATATGGAGTGTAATGAATAACATTGCAATACCACGTTGTTGTGTATTTTGGCTTTTTTTACATTAATTTCTTTATGATGGACTTACTGAATTTAGAGGTTTTTTTTCTTGTTATGAAGTAGGTGTCATAGCTCGTCGTTTGATGACGAGGTTAATGTGCAGTACCAAACTCAGCCTTTAGGTGTGTTGTGTGATGAAAGTAACAACACCAACTGTGTATGCTTTGCTGTTGTGCAAAATCAACTGCAGTGAACCGGTTTACAAAGTACAGTAATCCGTTGTGTATCTGCCTGTCACATATCTGCCCTAACCATTTACATTATTTTTTACACATTATTTTATTTTATTACATACAATTACCCATTTATACAGCTGGGTTTTTACTGGAACAATCTAGGTAAAGTACCTTACTCAAGGGTACACCAGCAGTGGGATCTGGGATTGAACCCATGACCCTCCAGTCAAGAGTCCAGAGCCCTAACCACTACTCCACACTGCTGCCCAGAGAAGATTAGTTCAGATATTGTAGATCCTACTAAAATATTCGTACACTGTGCTGTATGTACTCCGGGCGCTGCCATTGCTGGTAGTGTCATGTGACCTGTTCAGTGTGTTGATATGTAAATAAATCCGAGGTGTATCAACTTCGACCTCCTTTTTGATCTCCTGCCTGTAACTCAGCAGCGAACGTACGCACCCACACAACATATGGCTACTCTGTCACAATCATTAATACCCTGTATCTTTCTAAATAAGGGATTTAGGGGAGCTCCCTAATAAAAGCTGAATCTCAAAACAATAATTGTGTGAATATAGTAATTGTTACACTTGTGTATAATGGCATTTAAAACAGGAATAATTTATCCGCCTTTGTACATATCTGGCCTTACTCTGGTCCCTCCACAGTCGGATTACTGTATTGGCTACTGCCAAATCAGCCACCTACACCTACAGTACAATAAGAACCACAAGGGCCAAGAGAGCATTTCATTGTGAAGCATCTCATGGTTGCTTTTCTGTTTGATATGTTTTCCTATTTAAAAGCAATTATAAGGAACACTGTATCACAGTCTATCGTTCTACCAAGTAATAAAGTATAATAGTTGTATGCCTTTATCTTATGTAGGTATTCACTTCAATTCAGGCCACTAAGATTTCAGTTAACAAAATCTCCCTTATTTTGAAAACTTAATGTTGACAGGTATGCAAATGTCCAACTTCCCCCCTCATTTTGGCAAACGTTAACATGGGTAATAAAATCATTTAATTGTACTGTTTTGACATGATAACTTGCTGGCACTAAGAAAGCAAAGTCAATCGAATGAGAACAGCTCGTATTGTTCCCTTTTTTCCTTTTCTAAGGATTCACTCAACCAAGACTAGAAGAATGTCTTGGTCACAGCTGGAGGAATAAACCTTCACAATTCTCCAGGAGTGCCATATGTGAATCACAAGAGGGCTTTTGTTAGTAAAAGATAAAATCAATAATATGATTAAGGCCAGAGTTCCTTTATTCTGACATCACATTGTGAGCACTTATTAATTATTGCAGCTAGTAGATCAGTTATGTTTTGCAGAGTGTAAGCCTGCATTGTTTTGAAAAACGTTATTTATTATTGACATTTATTGTTGGGGAGTTGGGGTCACCCTTACCTGAAAAAATATGTCCCTCTATGTGTCGTGCATATTTAGGAAGATATAATATTTAACATTAATACCTCAATATCCTAGGCAACACCCCCACTGTGTTGGTAAATTAAAAATATTAATATTCATTTCTCAATATAAAGGACGATGCCACCATTATGTGATTTTTAGCCCTCAATTTAGCACTGAACATTTTTAATATTTCTTATAAAATTATATTCATCATTTTTCTATGTTTTCAAATATATCAAAATAACTATGAACATAACAGAAAAATATGAGGCTGAGTTAAAAAAAAATGCTTTTCAGATTCTAAATCAAGAGCGGTTAATGACTGGGATATAAACAACCCTATATGTCTCTTGCAATTTGCAGGAAACCCTAATACCAACATATTTAATATGTGTGGAGGTCTGAAGCAGTACGTCGTCGGCATACAAGGAGATAACATGGTCCACCCCCGCTATCTGAATCCCAGTGATCCCTAACTGCAACCGCTAGTGCTTCCATTGACAAAGCAAAAAATAAAGGCGACAGAGGGCAACCCTGTCTAGTTCCCCTTGAAAGATGGAATGGGCCTATTTATGCGTATTACTGCTCTTGGGTCTCCATATAGAATGGCAATTAAGACAGGACCAAAATTAATTCTGGACAGGACTCTACACGGTTGAAAACTTTTGCAGCATTGAGAGAAATGGCTAAGATGGAATCTTCCACATTCTTGTAATGGTGAATAATATTTTTAAAACGCCATAAATTGTCAGAGGAAAGTCTGTGTTGAATAAAGCTTGTTTGGGCTGAATGGACCAATTTAGGAAGGATCCTTTCCAGCCCAAAAGCTAAAACTTTGGCATTTTGGCAAAAACATTGAGCAAGGATATGGGGCGGTACGAAGCACAGTCAGATGAATCTTTATCTTTTTTAAGCATTACTGTAATTATTAGGGATGCACCAAATCCAGGATTCGGTTTCGGATTCGGCCCAAATTCCTACTTTTTGAGCAGGCTTCGGATTCGGCCAAATACTTAGGGTTCGGTGAACCGAATCCGAATCCTACATCCACCCAAACACACACCCATTTTAATACATCCCTCCAATGTATGCAGTTCTTCTTTAAATAAGACATGAATCTGATATTGAACGTAACACACTAAACACGTCACGTAGCTGCAGAATGTAAACATACCCCCCGTATGCAACAGCATAGTCACATCACACTTTTCATGGAGTAAAGTTATGCAGTAAACCTGTAATATATAGTAACGGCAAACTGTTGTAGACTTTTGGGCTTTGTTGCTCTATCTGTGAAACGTGTTCTAGAGATCATACTGAGATTAAAAAAAAAAACTTGGTGCACAGAAATATATATTTTTTGTAACTTTACAACTGTCAGATGTGCAAGACGTTGAACAAAATGCTTTAGTAAATGACATTTTATGTTATTGTAATGTGCCAATACAAGTTGAACCATTTAGGAACTGTGTTTTATTAAAATAATTTTGAAACTATTTCGTAGCCTATCGGATAGGTGTTACACACACAGTGCATTTAAATCAACGTGGGTTTTATTTTGCAGGGAGATTCAGGTCACTGACGGTAATTTTTTCCTCATAGCTCTCAGATCAGTTAACACGGGTTGAAACATCATAAAAGAAAATAGTGGGTTATGGCAAAGATGCAGCTCTCTTTTCTTGTAAAGGTAAAGTAAACGGTTCTGTATTTTGACATTTCTGTTGTTGGGGGAGGGGGCTAGCAGTAACTTGTGTAAGTTTCAAACTAAAATTTTATTCAGGGATATATATCCATTCGTTAATAAAAATACTATTAATTAAAAGGCTCAAAACTCTAGATTGTTCACGTCCCTTGTTAGTAGTTTTTCATTCAGCAGTTTTCTTGACATTTTTTGTAGATTCAGTATTCGGCCAAATCTTTTCAGATGGATTCAGTATTTGGCCGAATCCCAAAAACTTGAATTCGGTGCATCCCTAGTAATTATTGCCAATTCCAATGTATCTGGCAAGTTGCCCCTTTCAAGAGTAGAGATCATTTTTTGAAGTGGTTCTAACAATTTTTTTGAGAAACATTTATAAAATGCTGTTACTTAATGAACATTTTTTAATAATACTTTGTTAGAGGTGGGTGAATCACAATTGGTAGTGGGTGGAGATGTTAATACTGGAATAGACCCGAAACTTGAGAGATCAATAGCACACACAACAGGTACTTCCACACTGTCATCTTATTTTTAGTATAGTTAAATTTAACCCTTTCTGGACAAGGCGTTTTTTGGCTGTAGTTGACTCTCTTGCTACAAAAATTCACTTTAAAGTTAAGTATTTTTTTTTTATATATTCTGCTTAGAAATACATGTATAAAAACATGTTGTTCTATGAGCCGAGGGACCTTACAATACTTCCTGGAAATTTTGTTGAAAAATATTGATGTTTGGGCAAATTACAAGACATTGTTTCACCTGAGTGATTGCAATGACATAATACACGTTTATTCTCAGGGTCTTTATAAGCAATAATGGACACTACTCTCCATTTATTTTCTCAAAATAAATATTTATAAATAAAATAATAGTTATGCATTTCATTATCATCAATAATAAGGAAAAAAATGCCTGATACATTTAGTTCATGAAATAGTATATGCTTATATCCACTAGTTTCTTGATATTTACAAATGTTGTAAAAACATATATTAAAACATGAGATAGAATAAGTGTTTTAATATAATTATGTTAAATACATCAGATTTACAGTTTTGTTTCTGCTTTTGTCTCTGCAGGCTGCTTGTCTCTGCCCTTTAGACACTAAATGCCCCTCTCAGTGACGTCACACGAAAAAAAAAGTGAATGTCAGTCCCTCCCCTATGCAATGATATGTGTTTCAAGCCTGTACTGCAAAGTACGATGGCCCTGTAAGTCATCAAAACAAAGTGCTTTTTTTTATCGTGTTTGCATAATCACGGTCCTAGAAGCCCACTTCAGTATGATCGTGTTAACATGATCCCGGTCCTTAAAGGGTTAATGCAGTATTGTTACGGATAAATTAATGCAATATAACAACTATGTCAAATATTGAAGCCGGTTATCTATTTATAGTCTACTGGTTATTTAAAGTTTAACATGAACAACAACAACAATACTACTATGACCACTCCTACGACTACGACAAATAATAATAATAATAATAATAATAATAATAATAATAATAAATATAGCTGCAAGCAGCAATGACTGGGGGCCAAGTGTCAGACCATGTGACCTATGACTGTATTTCCCGTGTGGCATAGCACCCCATTGGCCTCTACTAGTCTTTGAACTTAAAGAAGACTATTGACTTAATGAAGACTATTCTAGATTCTAGAATAGATCTAGATTCTAGATGCTCGGGGCCTCTGTGTTTTTTTTACTTTACAATTAACAAACTTCATAGGTCAAAGGTCAATGTTAAGGTCATTTTTGGGTAGAGCCCATATGATTTCCTATATGTGTTCCATAGTCACCATGCACCTATCTGCACTATCTAAGCAGTTATAAGCCAGTTTGGCATTTGAACTTAAGGAGAAGTCAAAGGCCATAGGCAAGGACATTTTGGATGTATGTGTTCCATAGTAACCGTGACCGTATCTGCACTTGTTATTCGCCAGTTTTACATTTGGCTTTAAGGAGAGGTCAAAGGTCACGGTCAAGGCAACTTTTTAATAGAACATATATGGGTTCCTATATGTGTTCCATAGTAACCATTAACCTATCTGCACTCTGTACGGAGTTATAAGATAGTTTTGCATTTGACTATAAGGAGAGCTCAAAGGTGAAAGGTTTTTAAAGAAACTAATCAGGCGGCCATATTGGTTTATGCACAAACACCATTTTTGAAAAGTAAATTGTATTGACACAGGGATGATGCTTGTCAACTTTGGAGTTAATCAAATAAACTGTTTTTCAACTGAAGCGGTTTTAAATTTAAGAAGAAAATGTAGGTCTGGCGGCCATATTGTTTTAAAAAAGAACACCATTTTGCCATATTTGAATTCCATTTTCCCCAGGGTGATGCCTACCAAGTTCAGAGTTAGTTGGTTAAACCGTTTTCAAACAGAAGCATTTTGATGTTTGGGGTGTGTTTCGGCGAATTTGGTGGCAGCCATTTTTATATTAAAATTTATCGCAGCAACTTATGCTTGCCAAACTTGAAGCAGGTTTGGTTGTTGATGACATATGCCATAGATCAAACACTTCACCAGTTCCCAAGAAGATTTTGAAAGCACTCAGGCTGCCATCTTGGTTGACGCAGGAGCGCAATTTGTATTCAACCCGGGATGATACCTGCCAAGTTTGATGTTGATTGGTTACATAGCATTTGAACAGGTGCAGTTTGAAGTCTTGGGAAGAATAAAAATAATAATAATACAAATCTTTATAATAACAATAGGTTTCCCCAGTCATTCTGGCTTGGAAGCCTAATAATGTTAACTAACAATAGGTGTCCAGCAACTTTGTTGCTTGGCCCCCTGATAATAATCTTAACAATAACAATAGTGTTTCACAGCAAATTAATTGCTTGGCTCCCTAATAATCTTAACAAAAACAATAGGATTCCCATGACGGAGAAAGAATGAATGAATTCTGCTTATAAATCTCCCTCCCGACCTGTGAGGGCACTGTGTAAAGGGAATAGAGTGCCCCGGACTGGATGGTCAGACAGGAGGCGGAGCTACGGTACACCAAGTCATCGTCCCAGAAGGGAAGCGATGTGGCAACTGCGGATTGGAGGAGAAATGGTTGCACTCGCTAACCAACAGGGCGTGACTGATGGTACAAAAGGGGATGTGGCTAGGTGATCTGTTCCTTTTGTTATGGTTAAGCTGAACCGAGAAAGGAGTACTATGAATTTACCGTGAGTGTTTTGTTTGTTATTGTCATGTCTAAAATCTACTTGTTTGTTCTTATTAGATGGCTAACACAATCCGGAGCTGTTCACAACTGTGCACGAATAAATTGTATTTCACCACGAGCACTTTAGCACTCACTCTGGACTTGTGAACGTGTGTCTTTGTGTGTGTTCTACTGTGTTCATTCTTTTCAAACTGTGTATTATTTTTATTTCGGGACTGCAACCCGTTGTTTAGAGGCAGTGCAATACACATTGCTGTGATTTTTTGTGGTCGCCAGTCCAGGATTATACAAATAAAACCTGTTTGGACCGTGAACTTTGCTGTCTGTCTTCTGTTTCGTAATCACATCACCACTACACCTGCGCACTGCAAACCACTTTCCCACAGTTCCAATAATAAATTTAACAATAACAATAGGGTTCCACAGCAACTTTGTTGCGTAGCCCCCTAACAATACTAATAATAATGAATGCTGGGTGAGTCATATCCCACAAACATGACTTAAATGATAAACAAAAAAGAAAACCGCCATGTACAGCATTTACATTGATAAAGAATTTATGGATAAAGAATAATAAACAGCTGTCTACAAAGTATCTGTTTAGCTTTATTAGCCTACCCAAAAGCCTAACTATGTTTTAAGTCCTACAGTTATTTACTGCTTTGGACACAAATTTCATTAAATGGTAACAAATATTTCAACATGTTTCTATAGTGCTACAAGATCACGAATTTCCTGTGACAACGGCATGCCTGTGTTGACCAATCCCAGTCCCTGTTTACATACAAGATGTTCCTGTGTATGCTGGTTTTAAGAAAATATATCATGACCATTTTTCATGACAATTTCATTTTCTTGTTATCCTTTATGAGGGTAAAATGCATACAGCACACGTTTAAATACCTGCTGTTGACATTGGTCCTCTTATCTAACACAGAAAATGATTCAAATGTATTTTATGGGTGCCTGTACAAAGTGGTGTGTAGCCCTCTCGATTTTTTGTTCTGTCCCCCCTTAGACCCCTCATCAGGGAAAGTCTGGCACGACCACTGGTGTGTACCTATGTTTTACCATGCTTTATCACACTTTGCTATGTTTTTATTATAGGGAACTTTTATAAGGAGCCTGCATTTAGTTTTAAGAGTGAACCCCTACTAGAAGTGATTCCATCAAAAATATTTGGTTTGCCATGAAGAGTTTAAAACAGGCTGTTTGTATTTAATAGAAATGTGGAAAGTTTAACGTTGGACTTGCTGACTAAGAAATTATAGTACAGCTAGTGCATTGAAATAGTGGTTTAATTTGGTTTAATTTCCTGTTTGATCAAATCAGACCCTGTAGTAATTCGATTTAGATCACGTTTTAATTATATTTTAAACTTGCACTAACTAGTTTTTGACCGCTACGTAGTAGTATAGATTATATTTATATTCCATAGTAAAGTGATCTTCAGCGTGTGACGCCTGCTGGTGAACAAATGTGTTTCAGTTATAATTCTTTAAATTCCAGTTTCTAGCCACATAGTGCCCTCTATCATGCACAGAGGTGAAAGTAACTTTAATTTCTTACTGGTACTGTATAATTGTTCAGTCCACCCACCTGTGCAGTAGGAGAATAGTGCAGTATTCAGTTACGCAACACTGCACTGTCTCCTACCGTAGGCAGTTTGAGAAAAGACTGAATATATTTTACTATTTTTGTGAGCTTTGGCCAGTTGTTCTGCTTTATAATTTATATCATGAGATCCTTCACAATCAAAACAAACTATATTATTATTATTATTATTATTATTTATTTCTTAGCAGACACCCTTATCCAGGGCAATTTACAGGCGTTAACAAAAATACATTTCAAGAATCACAGTACAAGTAATAATACAATTAAGAGCAAGATAAATACAATGACTTTGGTTCTAGCAAGTACAAGTATGACAAAATACAATTCAATAACGGAGCAGATAACAGTGTCAGTGATAGTTACATCAGGATATAATTAAATACAAAATACTACAGATTAAATAACACTTGACAGATTACGGTAGTCTAAAGTACAGGATTAAATGCAGTAAAATAGGGGGCAGATAAGAGCAAGTAAAGCGCATTTAAGGAAGAGTGATAAGTGTCCAGAGGGAAAAAATAGAGGAGTTCTACAGGTGCTGTCTGAAGAGGTGAGTCTTGAGGAGGCGCCGGAAGGTGGTCAGGGACTGGGCAGTCCTAACATATGGAGGAAGGTCATTCCACCACTGCGGGGCGAGGGTGGAGAAGGAGCGGGCTCTGGAGGCAGGGGAGCGTAGAGGAGGTAGAGCCAGTCTTCTAGTGCAGGAGGAGCGGAGAGGTCGAGTGGGGGTGTAGGGAGAGATGAGGGTCTGGAGGTAGCTGGGTGCAGACTGGTCAAGGTATCTGTAGGCTAGTACAAGAGTCTTGAACTGGATGCAAGCGGTGATCGGGAGCCAGTGGAGTTGCGTGGGAGAAGCTTGGCAGAGAGAACACCAGGCGAGCAGAGGAGTTCTGGATGAGCTGGAGTGGACAGGTGGCGGATGCAGGGAGGCCAGCCAGGAGGGAGTTGCAGTAGTCTAGGCGGGAGACTACCAGGGCCTGGACCAGGAGCTGGATGGCGTAGTTGGTGAGGAAGGGTCGGATTCTTCGTATGTTGCTCAGGAAGAATCGGCAAGTGCGTGCCAGAGTGGAGATGTGCTGGGAATAAGAGAGGCAGGGGTCCAGGGTGACTCCGAGGTTCTTAGCTGAGGAGGAGGGAAGAGAGTGTGGTAGATTCCAGAGGAATGGAGATAGAGAGATCAGAGGAGAGGGAGGAGGAGGTCAGATTTAGAGAGAGAGGTTTAGTTCATATTCTGAGGAAACAAGTACAGAGTAATTGTTTAGGTTGTGTTAGCACCATTTAAAAATAAAATAAACAATCTTATGGAGTATTTGTTTAATCATTCTAGTTATGTGTTTATCAAGTTTAAATGGTAATACTAATAGCTGATCAGTTTTTTAAGTCAGGAGTTTTGTGCATTTAAAATGTTTTGAGAAAGTTATCATCTGCAATAAATACACCCGATGTTTAATTTTTAAACGATTATTGTGTTATTATATACTGTTATTTTAATGGATTCGGAGTTGGTACAGCGTCAGTGAATTGAAGAAGAAAAAAAACGTCCCAGTTTTTAACTCTGCAAATCAGATAACCTTAATTACATGGAGAGTGTGAGAAACTAAAGCTCTGCATGGTTGTTTTTATGTTTTATATTTTTCCTTTTTAAAAGCAATTATGAGGAGTAGCATATCACAGTCTATCATTCTACCAAGTAAAGTGGAATAGTTGAATGCCTTTGTCTTATGTAGGTACAGTGCAGTCCGTTTATAAGAATCACTGATATAAGAATCAACTGCATATAGTGATCAAAACCACTGGGACAAAATCATTCCTATACTAACCAATGTAAAATAATCTGCTTGTAAGAATCAAGCAATCTGCTTATAAGAATTATTTCGGGGCAAACTGACTGCATGTAATATGGTACTGTATCAAGTGCAATGACGTGCACAGCCAATAAAGCTGTTTTTGAATTTGAATTTGATCACATCTTACGTGATCAGGCACGTACACAGCATGGATAGTGCAATGATGCAGGAAACACTGCATTGTGTGTAATCAGACATGAGTGTGCCACTGCATTGTGCAGGTATGTTTTTTTGTGTTCTCTGTTAGTGAAAATGTATTTCAATAAAGTGAATATACATTCATTGAATACATACTGAATACAGCACTGTTATTGTGTGATATAGATGCAGAGAGGGTTGCAGTGTGGCGCGGTGAGGAGGAGGGGGGTGGTGTTTGCAGACGTTTGCATCTACGCTTAGTGAAAAACTGTAAGATTTGCATCACAACTGAAAATAAGTAAGCCACAGATGCTTAAATGCAGTGGTAGTTGTGACAGTAAAATACTGTACTGTAATGTCATTTTAATTCAAAGGCCATTACATGTAACACCGCTCAGCAGTTAAACTAGGCACCCTCACGAGACGATCGCTTCTCAAGTATACTGTAGTAAAATAGGATTCTGCAGCCTTGAGTAAACATAATCGTGATCATATACCAAGTTGTTTACCCACAAGGACTTGTTTTGATTGTTTTGATCACGCGGGAACTCATGATATCTAGTGGTCAACCCATTAAACTGCAGGGATAGTAATCATATTGGTCTGCTTTTAAGAATCAACCGCTTATAAGAATCAAATCATCTGGGGCAGATGTGATTCTTATAAACAGAGTGGACTGTATTCACTGCAATTCAGGCACTAAGATTTCAGGTTTACAAAAGCTGCAAGAATTTCCATTGCGAGTACTTTTATTATTATTTTTTTTCAGGAATGTTTCTTCCTGCACTGAATGTCACGATCTACCCTGTGGCGGTTACCATTGTGATCACCCAAAACATTATGTAACCTACACAATCGTTTTGATAAGTTGAAATATAAAATCACTTTGACAACATTTTTACTGGTACACAGTACTGGTCCGTACCGGCTTACTTTCACCTCTGATCGCGCACATTACACCAACCTCAACTGTGATGCAAATTCTGCTGGAAGATTTTGCGGCACCATGGTCGGAACATGCGCCTCCCACTGTACTTTTTCTGCTTCAAAAAATCTAGTCTATTAGCTGATGAATTACAAATTGATACACAGATCCTATGCCATCCCACTTAAGCGCTTTCACATGACTTTGGCTGTAGTGGTTGCCAGTAGGGCTCCGCAGGCACTAAATTACACATGTTTTGGCGACTGCCCTCCTATAGCCAGCCTGTGGAGCCAGGTGGCATTGACACTGTCAGTGCTGCTTGAAAGGGAAGTACCAGCAACACTTGCAGAGTTTCTGCTGATTGATGATTCCAATCTTCAGTTATCAAAGATGCAGTGCAGGCTATGGCTAGCAGACCTCACTGCAGCAAAGAAAACTATACTACAGTCTTGGTGGTCTGCTTTACTACTGGTTCACTCCCTACTGATAAATTATAGAGATACAGACTACAACAAGGGTGGATGGGCTTGGCCAGCAATGGTGGAGGCTTGAAATTTGGCCTCTGTCTCGCTGGTAGAGCTTTTAGAGTGAAATTGGGTTTGACCATGGGGACTTGAAAATACTTGATTATTTTGTATTGTTTTTTTCTCTAACAATTATACCTCTTTAGGTTATATTATGAGCTCTGGTTTGTATATGGTTATTGTTTTGTAATAGCCTTTTGATCAGAAAATATAGTTTCTAGTAGGCTGAGGGATAAAAACTCAAAGATAACATTGACATGTACAACTTTTCAGATGGATAAGCTACTACATAAGCATCAAGTTCAAATATGCTATTTCCTACCATCTTTCATGAAGACACCCACAACCTTTGTGAATTGAGCCTTTTTATCAAATTATTTGACCACTGAAGTGTTCTTTCCTTTTTTTGTCCAGTATAGTACATGACTATTAGGATCACATCAATGAAGAACTCCACTGACAGACAAGACACTTCAGTATTTTTTGTTGCATTCAGCTGTGGAGTTAGTTTTGCAGCTGTCAGACACCTGTCACAAAAAAATGGACACTTCAAGACTTTAGTGATTTATTGTTGCTGTTTGCGTTTGTAACGTGACCTGAACATAGTGTTTTTGATGTTAATTGTTATTTTGTTTGGAGGTACATTTCCTTTTATTGTCTGGTAGAAGAAATGTTGCTGTTACATTCATAGATACTGTATATTGGATTTTTGTAATTTCTGGATTTATTTTAAAATCAAAATACTTTTTGTAAAAAAAATATTCTTAGCAAAATAAGTTCTGATCAGTACACCAGCCTTAAAACAGAAGGAATTGGGGTGGGGCGTTTATCAATCCTTCTACAGTACCGCACTTCCTTCCCATTAGTGCAGTAGCACTCTATTTACTACCAATGCTGAATAACTAGATGGGATACTTTTGACAGGTCAATGTATGTAATGCATAAAATATACTAATCATGGTTACACCACTGACCAATACCTGTAATAAAAAGCACCATGTATACTTCCTCAATAAAGTGCTGCTCCAAGATATGTAAATGCTAAACTATTGGGGATGGGCATTTTTTGCATTTATACCTCACTCAGATATTTGGTTTTAATGAGCAAACGGTCTCACAAAACAGTGGCTCTGCAAGACTACATTAGGACTAAAAATGGGGCATTTATTAACCATTTGCTCACTATGGACCACATTTATCAAGGTTGTTCCACCAAAATGCAATTTGCACCATTTTGTGAAGATACATTTCAACTATTAATGCTACAAAACAAGTAACAAACAGCCTGGAAGATCAACTTAAGGACTCACAAGTGTGCCTAAAATGTGTATTATTTATCTTGTATCGTTAACAGTTTTATTTTCCTTTCACAACAAATCATGCATTTTTCATTTAGTTGTAAAACCGTAATATATATATATATATATATATATATATATATATATATATATATATATATATATATCAGTATCCCAAAATACAGTATTAAAATGGTTCTGTAAGTATATATTTACTCCAGTTTACAGTACCATGTTTTTACCAGTAAGTTACAGACTCTCAAACCTATATTCTGATTGGCTGAGCCAACATCTAATATTCCAGCAGGTTTATAATATAATTATAATGTCACTGTTTGCAGGCATTGTAGTGCTTATTGGCACTCACGGGACAATAAGCACTACACTACCCGAGTATTATTATTATTATTTTTTTATTATTATTGTCATTTTTCCTCCCAAAAGTTTAAACAGCTCCTGTTCGCACACGGTATAACCAGTCAACATGAATCTTGGCAGGTATCACCCCGTGTAGATTACAGTTCAGATGCAAAATAAATTGCGCTCCTGCATCAACCAAGATGGTGGCCTGATGCATTTTTTGGAAAAACCTTTCAAAATCTTCTTCTTGGGAACCGGTGAACCAACTGATCTGAAACTTCACATACGTCATCAGCAACCCAACCCGTGTCAGGTTTGCGAAGCAGAAGTTGCTGCGATAAAGTTTACTATCAAAATGGCTGCCACCAAATTCACCAAAACACGCTCCAAACATCAAACTGCTTCTGTTTGCAAACCGTTTAACCAACTAACCTTAACTTAGTAGGCATCATCCTGGGGACAATGGAATTCAAATATGGCAAAATGTTGTTCTTTTTTAAAACAAGATGGCCACCAGACCTACGTTTCGTTCTTGAATTTAAAACCGCTTTAAAAAGGGCTTATAACCAGGAGGTCCCCGGTTCAAATCCCACCTCAGCCACTGACTCACTGTGTGACCCTGAGCAAGTCACTTAACCTCCTTGTGCTCCGTCTTTTGGGTGAGACGTAATTGTAAGTGACTCTGCAGCTGATGCATAGTTCACACACCCTAGTCTCTGAAAGTCGCCTTGGATAAAGGCGTCTGCTAAAAATAAAAATAATAATTAAAAAAATTTGAACACGGTTTAGTTGATTAACTCTGAAGTTGAAAAGCATCATCCCTGTGTCAATACAATTTACTTTTCAAAAATGGTATTTGTGTGTAAACCAATATAGCAACCTGACGCATTTCTTTAAAAACCTTTCAAATTCTTCAAGTCAAATGTAAAACTAGCTTATAACTCCTTACAAAGTGCAGATAGGTTAATGGTTACTATGGAACACAGATACAAGCCCATACATGCTCTATCCAAAAATGACCTTGCCTGCGACCTTTGACCTCTCCTTAAGTTATAATGTACTCCTTACAGTGTGTAGATAGGGTCATGGTTACCACAGAACACAGATAGGAGCCCATACATATTCTATCCAAAAATGACCTTGCCTGCAACCTTTGACCTCTCCTTAAGTTAAAATGTACTCCTTACAGTGTGTAGATAGGGTCATGGTTACGATGGTGTTTAAAATTATAAAGCACCGTGAGATAATGAACTAATGCAGTATTTTGAATTGAAACTGCTCCATAAAACTGATCTTTTGCTGACACTTGTGCTGCAGTGCTACAGCCAAAAATTCCTGAACCTTGGAAGCCGTAAAACTGCCTGGCAGTTCTAGTTATTATTATTATTATTATTATTAATATTATTATTATTATTATTATTATTATGATGTTATCATCTGAAATTTAAAATCAGTAAATCTATTTTTACTTTGTAAATTCCAGTAAATACAGACACCCACACCATACTAATTGTCATAACAATAAGATTTTATTATTTATATACTGAACATCAAAATAAACTTATCACTATTATGACACATGTATTTTCGGAAAAAAATAAGGTATATAAATGATGGTCATTGACTAAATGTTTTTGGTTTCTTTTTAATCACTCAATCATTCATCCTTGACCATACGCTTTAGTGACCACACGCTTGAGTGACTGTGACTGAAGCATATGCACTTAATCACCTAATTAGTGAGACAGTTGATTGGACGTTGATCGGAGTGATTTCAGCTGTTGAATTGCAAGCTTGAATAAAAGCAATAAAGAAAATCACAGAAAAACACCAATATGCCACGTCTGTCAAGACAGCAGTGCCTTCATGCAATCGGCATGTTGGAGGCTGGACTAGGGCAGCGTACTGTGGCTCGCCGTCTAGAGTGCTCCTCGCCAGCAATTTCAAACCTGGCAAGATGGTATAACCAGGCACTACAAGAGGAATGGGCCAGGATTCCACAAGACAACATCCGAAACCTGGTGCAAAGCATGCGTCACAGATGTACTGTTTGTATTGCTTCCAAAGGTGGACACACACGCTACTAGACTGTGAATTTCACAGTATCCCTGTCACCCCATAACTTCAGACAGTAAAATGTCTGATACGTTATATGAGTGTCACGTTTCTTTTGATACTCAAATATAAGTGATACATTTCTTTTGATGCTCAAATATAAGTGATGGGTAGTGGGAGGAGAGTGTTTGGCTTCTGGAATGCGACTACCACCAATTCGAGCATACATGGATGACATGACAACCATGACTACAACAGTAGCCTGCACTAATCGGTTAATGGGCAAATTAACCAATAACATTGAATGGGCATGAATGCAATTCAAGCCCACTAAATCAAGGAGCATCTCTATAATTAAAGGTAAAGTAGTAGATAAAACGTTCTTCATTAATGGTGAGGCAATATCAACAGTGTCTGAGAAGCCAGTGAAGAGTCTTGGGAGATGGTATGACGGGGATCTAAAGGACACAGTTCATGTGGGAGAAGTTAGACAACAAGCAGTGGAAGGGTTGAAGAGCATAGACAGCAGCGCTTTACCAGACAAACTAAAACTCTGGGGCTTTCAGTTTGGTCTACTGCCGAGGTTGCTGTGGTCACTGACTGTGTACGAGGTGTCTTTAATCAGTTCATACATCAGGAAATGGTTGGGAGTTCCACGCTGCCTCAGCAGAGTGGGACTTTATGGTAAAGGAATACTGCAGCTACCAGTCTCCGCTCTAACCGAGGAGTTTAAGTGCGCCAAGGTCTGACTGGAAATGACATTAGTAGAGTCATGCGACAAATGCGTAAGGGAGGCAGCACCTGTGTTGAAAACTGGAAGAAAGTGGGCGACAAAGAAAGCTGTGGAGGATGCAAAGGCTGCCCTTCGAATTGGTGATATCATGGGGCAGGTTCAGCATGGAAGAGGGGGTCTTCAGCTCCTCCTACATGGCACAAGGCAGCCCCAGTTCAACGGAGGAAGCTGGTAGTCAACGAGGTGCAAAAGCAGGAGGAGAGGATGAGGTGTATAAAGGCCATTTCCCAGGACAAGCAGGGAGAATGGATGAGATGGGAGAGTGTGGAACAACGCAAGATTGGCTGGCAAGACCTATGGTCAATGGAACAGAGTAGGATCAGTTTCCTCATCAGGTCAACATATGATGTTCTCCCATCACCACAGAACCTAAACCTCTGGGTAGGAGAGGATCCCTCATGTCCTTTGTGTTCATCACCTGCAACATTAAGGCACATTTTGACAGGATGTAAGGTGGCTCTTAGCCAAGGATGGTTTACTTGGCACCATGACCAGGTGCTGCAACGTTTGGCCTTAGGATTGGAAGACAAGCGTAACATGACCAATAAGTTGCCACCAGGTCCAAAACATTACACACAAAAGACAACATTCCTCCGCCCAGGAGAGCAACCACCAAGAAAAGGTGTTAAAATCAATCCTCGCCCAGGACAATTGGAAGCTGCTAGAGACTGGAAAATGCTGGCAGATGTTGGTCAACGGCTTATTTTTCCACCTGAGATTGCCACCACTAACCTTCAACTAGATATTGTCTTGTGGTCTGGATCAGCAAGCCTTGTCCACCTGGTAGAGTTACAGTGCCATGGGAGGATGCTGTAGATGAGGCGTATGAGAGGAAGAAACTGCGGTATGCTCAACTAGCCTCTGAAGCGGAACAGCGAGGATGGAGAGTTTGGGTTTACCCAGTGGGGGTGGGTTGTCGAGGATTTGTGGCACACTCTACAACCCGGTTTCTCAGAGACGTTGGATTCAGTGGCCAAGAGTTGCGTCGCACAGTGAAGAACTTATCTGAAGCAGCAGAGAGGAGCAGCAACTGACTGTGGTTGAGACGGAAAGATTCTGGCTGGGGATCTCAAGCACTATAGAAAGAAAGAAACGCTGATGTACGGGTAAGTAAGCTGGGCTGAGTTGAGTGGGGGACGGAGGGGGGTGATGCTGGGACGCCAGAATCACCGTCGAGCCCTCTTGAGGTGTTGTGGGCTAGTCGACGAAACACAGAGGATGGAAGGTGCCCACTTGAAGACCCCAGAGATGTACCCTACTTCGCTCTGTCCAGACGGTTGTCATGCTGATGCGCTGGGGAGACCGCACTGTGGTTGATCCCTGGAGCCAGCATCGCAGCCGTTGCGTGTGCTGATGCACCAGGGAGGCAAATAAGCTGATCCCTGGAGCCAGCATTACACTTCAGCCATCAACACCAGACAGAAGGAGATCTACGTCATCATATGGAAGGAAACGCAAATGGACAGAGACACAGATGGATCACATTAGTTTACTGTAAAGCTACGTCTTAGTTGGTGCTTATCTTGGTTCAAATCAAATCAGCATGAAGTTTTAACATCTACTCTCGTGTAATGGAAATCATACCCTTCTTTTGATGCTCAAATATAAGTGATACGTTTCTTTTGATGCTCAATTATAAGTGATATGTTTCTTTTGATACTCAGTATATTAAAATAACTTATGAAAGATAAATGTGCAACTAACCTTACTACGCTGCAGTACGACTGTCATCTTTTTGATTTGGTTGAAACTTAATTGTAAAAGTCCTTTAAAATGTAAACATTGTTCTAGAAACTGAAGAATGAGCCTTTTTGTTATGAATTGTTCAGGTATTAGGTAACAAGATCAGTGAAGTGATTATTGTCATGTACAGGTATGTCTTCCTAACATATGTGATGAAAATTCATAGTTATTATTATTATTATTTATTTCTTAGCAGACGCCCTTATCCAGGGCGACTTACAATTGTTACAACATATCACATTATTTCACATATATGACATTATTTATTTATTTATTTATTTTTTTTTACATACAATTACCCATTTATACAGTTGGGTTTTTACTGGAGCAATCTAGGTAAAGTACCTTGCTCAGGGGTACAACAGCAGTGTCCCCCACTGGGGATTGAACCCACAACCCTCCGGTCAAGAGTCCAGAGCCCTAACCACTACTCCACATAATTGAATGTACTTGCTACAATGACATTTCAAAATTTAAACTATGGGAATGAGATGATGTGATGTTAATTAAGTTTGTCTCAATCTTCTTTCCCCCAAAACATTCTTGATTGATTTACTTCAAAATGACTAGATATTGGTTTATAACAGCGTTTCTCAAACTGGGAGTCCCGACCCAAAAGGGGATTGCATGGCTATGGTAGGGGTTGTGTGATCAAAAAATACTGTCATAACCTTAACATCCTTAGCATTTCATTACAGCGTATATACAATCCCTAACAGTAAAAAATGTATTATGAAGTCAGGCCTCCCACCGTGTTTTACTGGTCAGCTAATTAACTTTTTTTGGTTGTGTTTTACTCAAATAGAGCTATACCATAAGCCCCTTAACAGCATCACCTCTCTCTGCCCACCACACACTGCAAGCAGTTTGAGTAACACGTTTCGAAACTAATGTGTTTGGTGGGGAGGTGAGTGGAAGTGAACCGTCTGAATAAAAATCATATTTGTTATAAAAGTAATTTGTTTACTACAAATGCTGTCAGCATTGCTAAGGGTGCTAAAACCAATTCCAAAAAGTATTTCCAATATTATAACAGCAAGAGAACATTCAAAGAGGAGGTACAATGTCTAAGAGATACAAATGGCAAAATCATAGATGAAGAGAAAAAAATAGCAAATATATTAAATAATTACTTGTGGCAGAGCAGGGCTCTGCCCTTGGAAATACTGGCAGGGATAGAGTTAAATTCTCCTCCCTGCCCAGGTTGATTGCGTCAGGTGGGAGCAATCAGTCAATTAATTATTCAATGATTACTCAGCCACCTAGTATAAAAGGAGGCCTCAGCCTCCCATTTGGGGGAGAGTTCTAGAAGGAGAGGAAGCAAGTGTGTTTTTATGTGTGCTGGTTTTTTGTGTGTGCTGTTTTTTTGTTTTTGAATCCAGTGAAGGCAACGCCCAGCCTGGAAGCCTTATTTTGTTGTAAGTTTCGTTTTGTGTTTATTTTGTGTCTTTAAAACCTTTTTGTTTGGCCCTCATGCTGGTTTATTTTGTATTTTTGGTGAATTAAAGTCTTTATTTTGAACTTTTCACACTGTCTCTGAGTCTCAACCTCTGTCAACCTGTCACATTTGGTGTCAGAAACGGGATAACGCCACCTGGAGGCTCAGGGCAGTATTTTTTTGTGTGTTTTTTGAGTTTTGTGAGTTTAAAAAAAAAAAAAAAAAAAAAAAAAATGGGCAGAAGACGCAGGCAGCGGCTGCAGCGACAGAACCATCAAAAGCTGCTGCCACCCCAGCTGGAGGACCCAGTCAGCCTTTTTCCCTGGTGCTCCTGGTGTGGGAAGGAGGACCACCGCTGGAGATCCTGCCCAGAGGTGCCACCAGCGGACTGGTGTGGGCGCTGCGAGGTCTACGGCCACAACTGGGCAAGATGCTCCTACGCTCTGGCCCAGGAGGAGGCAGATGACGACTGGGAGTTGTTTTTAAAAAGGCTTGCAGCACATATGCCCCAACTGTGGGGAATATGGGCACACAGTGGCCATCTGCCCCACCCAAACAGAGGGGAAGAGAAGGAGGCAGAGAGGAAGGAAGACATGGGAGGAAGAGGAGTGGTGCACCTAATGCATGCAGTACGGGCATCAGGAGCACCACTGCCCGGAGGTGTTACATTATTATTATTATTATTTATTTCTTAGCAGACACCCTTATCCAGGGCGACTTACAATCATAGGCAAAAACATTTCAAGCGTTACATTACAAGTAATACAATAAGACACAGACCTGGAGAGGGAGGAGCCTGAACGTCCTGCGCCTGAGTGGGAGAAGCCCGAACGTCCTGCGCCTGAGTGGGAGAAGCCCGAACGTCCTGCACCTGAGTGGGAGGAGCCCGAACGTCCTGCGCCTGAGTGGGAGGAGCCCGAATGTCCAGAGCCCAAGAGGGGGGAGTCGGTGCGTCCAGAGCCCAAGAGGGGGAAGGCCGAACGTCCACAGTCCAGGTATCCGCCAGCAGAGGGAGAGTTCCTGCTCCACCGCCGTGGGAGGACTGTGTGTCGCTCCCCCCTCCACCAGCAGAGGGAGAGTACCTGCTGGTTTTGCCTCCATCGCCGCCACCAGCAGAGGGCACATACCTGCTGGTTCCCCTGCTGCTGCCGTCCCGAGAGCCAGAAGAGGTGGAGCTGCCGTCCCGAGAGCCAGAAGAGGTGGAGCTGCCGTCCCGATAGCCAGAGGGGATGGAGCTGCCGTCCTGAGAGCCAGAAGGGGAGGATCCACAGACCCGAGAGCAAGAAGGGGAGGAGCCACGGGCCCGAGAAGCAGAAGGGGAGACGGCTGAAGCCCCTCAGCAGCCCTTGCACATGCTGCTGAGAGGAGCTCAGGGGAAGCGCACCCGACTGCGACGGCAGGAGGTGCCAGCCCTACTTCAGAGACCGCTAGAATGGCAACAGCCACCACCGCCAATGCCGGAGTGTCTGGAACCATTGCCACTGGAGGAGCTGGAACTGCCGTTGCCGGAGTGGCTTCCGTCTCCGCCTGCTGTTCCAGAGGGTCCGCCGGCTGTGCTTTGCTTTGAAGGTCCGGGGCCCCCGCCATTGAAGAAAGCTTGGGGGATCCGACATCAACCCCGCCCACCACCGCCCGCTTGGGGGGAGGGCTTGGGTTCAAAGGGGGGGGGGGGGGGGGGGAGTTTGGCCGATTGCGGCCTGCGTACTTTGTATGTGGGGGGAGGTGTTTGGCAGAGCAGGGCTCTGCCCTTGGAAATACTGGCAGGGATAGAGTTAAATTCTCTTCCCTGCCCTGTTTGATTGCGTCAGGTGGGAGCAATCAGTCAATTAATTATTCAATGATTACTCAGCCACCTGGCATAAAAGGAGGCCTCAGCCTCCCATTTGGGGGAGAGTTCTAGAAGGAGAGGAAGCAAGTGTGTTTTTCTGTGTGTGCTGTTTTTTTTGTGTGTGCTGTTTTTTGTTTTTGAATCCAGTGAAGGCAACGCCCAGCCTGGAAGCTTTATTGTGTTGTAAGTTTCGTTTTGTGTTTATTTTGTGTCTTAGAAACCTTTTTGTTTGGCTCTCGTGCCGGTTTATTTTGTATTTTTGGTGAATTAAAATCTTTATTTTGAACTTTTCACACTGTCTCTCAGTCTCAACCTCTGTCATCCTGTCACATTACTATTCACAAGTTTTTACAAAGAAGGATACGGGCAACATGCCCCACATGTCGACCTGTTCCTATCGAGTTTTAAATAACTTTAGCATAACATAGGCAGAAGTGTTAAAGGGACTAGGAGCTCTTAAAATAAACAAATCCCCTGGGCTGGATGAGATCCTCCCAATAGTACTCAAGAAATGAAAGAAGTTATTTACAAAGCGCTAACCAAGATTATGCAACAGTCTCTTGACACAGGGGTTGTACCGACAGACTGGAAAATAGCAAACATAATACCGATCCACAAAAAGGGAGACAAAACCGAACCAGGTACTATAGACCAATAAACCTGACTTCTATTGTATGTAAACTTATGGAAACTATAATAAGATCAAAAATGGAAAATTACTTATATGGTAACAGTATCCTGGGAGGCAGTCAGCATGGTTTTAGGAAAGGGAGATTGTGTCTAACTAACCTGCTTGACTTTTTTGAGGAAGCAACATTGACAATATGACATGGTTTATTTAGATTTCCAGAAAGCTTTTGACAAAGTCCCGCATAAAAGATTAATTCTCAAACTGAACGCAGTAGGGATTCAAGGAAATGCATGCACATAGATTAGGGAATGGTTAACATGTAGAAAACAGAAAGTACTGATAAGAGGAGAAGCCTCAAAATGGAGTGAGGTAACCAGTGGAGTATCACAGGGATCAGTATTAGGTCCTCTGCTATTCCTAATCTACATTAATGATTTAGATTCTGGTATAGTAAGCAAACTTGTTAAATTTGCAGACAACACAAAAATAGGAGTGGCAAACACTGTTGCAGCAGCAAAGGTCATTCAAAATGATATAGACAAACAACTATACACTGCATACAGCACTTTAAATGTCTCTGAAGTTGTTTGTGTAGTTCTTGCATTAGAAACAGTTTTGGTTGATTGGTTTTCAGTTCATTTTCCTGTCAGTAAATTATATTTTGTATGCAGTATTGTGTGTCTTTTTCTTTCTTTCAAACCCTGTGATAACCTATCATGTTACATTAGCCTATGTGTAATAAACTAAAAATGTTTTATTTTATTTTTTTATTTTTTGAAGGCACATACAGTAATATTAACCATCATCAGGTCTTCATGTTGTACATACAGTATTATGAAGTAGTTTACAACTTTCAGGGCAACAGGTCACCAACATTTCTGGAGCAAAATTGGTCTTTTGGGTGTGATTCACCAAATATTTTGGCAGCAAATATTTCTGGGTTTACAGTATTTGAAAACAACAACTATAAAAGTCGGACCCGTTTAAACACTGATTGAGTTTATCTACAAGTTGTGAAGTAACTCACAATGTAATACTAAATGCAATTGAACTGCTTCTGAGTTGAAACATAATGCAGCCTTCATTCCGACCAACACAACAGACGCCGCTTTAGGGTCCGAGCTATTGTTAGATTTGTGGCTATAATTCTTTAACTATAAAGGTTACAGGTACATGTCACACATGAAATGAATGTGCACACACTAGGTTTCCATAAAAAAGTTAACAAATAACAAAAAACACAGAAAAACAAAACTCTTTTTAGAAAAAAAACGTTATTTATTGCTTTTAAAATGTCTTTTAGCATGGCCAACTCAAATCTGACAGTGTACAATGAAACTTCAACATGTAGAGAACATGGAAAAACATTTTACACTCAATTGGATAATAAATAAAGGAATTATGGCCATATATACAAAAGGAACTGTGTCTGTGTGTGCTCTCTGGCTAAACAGTAGCCTACTGAAATTGACAAGCAGCATCGGGAACTGAATTTGACGTGGCAACTGGTTTTTAAAGGGAGATTGCAAATAGAACATGTGTTGATTCAGTTATGAAATTTCTAAAATAAACTAAGTACAAATTACTACAATAGCTGACCTTGTTTTGTTTTCCTTCCAAAACTGACAAACTAAATAGCACACAACAGGCACTGCCTTCATTTATCCTGTGTTCCTAGCAACAGCTCTCGATTTGCTGAAAATAATTGTGAAAGCTCATAATACAAAGCAAAAATTGTTTAATATCATATCAGTGTTTACAAATACACAACACACCTGTTTTTGTTAGGCTATAATATAAAGCCTTCCTTTTTTTATTTTATTGCATACATTTTGTCGTGTTCATTTTTTAATGAATGTCTTTTTTCTTTCTTTTGTTAATGGTATGCATTTTATTGTTTGTTTTTTATTTCTGTGATCTGTGATGTCTGTATGGTCTTTATATGTTTTATTGTAAGAGCTTTGTGATACTATATTGTATGTAAAAAAGGGCACAAGTGTAAGGCTAATATTGTCTGTTTATTTATGCTTTCGTTTTTATTTGCACCCTGCAGTTTCATGGTCTTTTTTTACAGCTTAGGAAGCAGCAATCATGTATTCCATTGGACGTATGCTATTAGTGTGTATGCTATATTGTGGCCATTTTGAGGACTTGTCTTATTTGAAAGAACTGAAAGAGTTCCTTTGTTATATTGTATTGTGCCTGTGCTGTGTCAAATGATAGTGTGTCATTTTGAGAGATGTCCTGCAGTGTTGATACCAAGCTTTTTCTATTTTGTGGGCGGAATATCCTCCAGTTTTAAATAATCATTGTCTAATCTGAAACATTTTTAAACCAGACATTTAGTGTATGTAAAAAAGCTATTTTTTTTTTAATGGGACCATTTAGGAGTGTGAATAGTCAGATTGTTTTAACATTAACATTTTTGAAAATCCAGTATTGCACCGAATATAGCCTTGCAGCCAAATAATATTTCTCAAGAACAGGCAAGGACAGCCCTCCTAGTTTAGAGAGTGAGAGTCCTTTTCTTTATTCTGTGCTGGGAACCTTCCAGAGGAAATCTACCCAACAGTGAGATTGGCAGCATTTTTCAGTTCAGCATCTTCTACTATTAATTGTAATTATTATACTTATTATATTGGAAACTTAAAACTTAGTTCCAATCTTCACATAATATAATTCTTTACATGCAAATAAACATTTTCCCGTTCAACTAACAGTATGATTTTTCAAGAAGGTAGGTAATTTATTTGCAAGTTCACTAACAATTCAACATAGGCTGGGTTCAAATCAAAACTTTGACAACCCGCTAATCACACTTAACAAAACTGTATTTAATAGCGTTTTCTTTTCATGAGTAGAAGAAATAAGCTATTAAATACAATTTTTTTTAAGTGCGATTAGCGGGTTGTCAAGGTTTTGATTTGGTCCGGGCCATAGTTTCAGAAAGCTGAAATTGAACGCTTGTCTAATCTAGCCATTATATCCATTGAATTTGCATTGGCCAGCTCTCTGAATTATGATCATGTAATCAATGACTTTGCATCACTGAAGGCAATAAAAGTACATTTGTAGGCTCTAGGTTTCTTTTCTATAGGTGCATTCCATTTGACATTTACAAAGATGTTGAACCCTTTTTTATTTATTTTTTTGTTCGCTGACTGCAAGTTCTGGGGGTGGCGGGGGCTGGATTTATATCTCGCACAGGGCGCCATCAATGATTGGTACGGCTCTGGCGACCTCATCAACCTAACCCTAACAGCTGACTGTCTCATGCATCTGATCCAAAAACACGAAAATGTAGGCCTGTCTTAAGAGCAGCAGTAACATTGTAAAACACTCACAGTCACGGCTCTGTATTGACATGGTCCAATACCGGAAATACACAAGTAGGACCTTGTTTTAAAGTTCTGGCTCTGCTCTTTCCAATGGTGTATCGACAGGGCTGTCTCTTACAGATCCTGAGTAAAAAGAGTTAAACGGCCAGGTCACCCATTTGGGGTCCACCCATTTAACATTGGGTGGACCCCAAAGATTCAACCCTTTGCGGACTGTGAGAATTGTAACATTTAGAGGGCCGACTGAGATGACTTAACTTTAGAGCATGTATCAGACCAAATATTTACTTAAAGTATACATTATTATACATTTCTAAAAAGCTGTTGCTCTGCAGATTACTAAATAAATAGTTCATTCTATGATCAAGTATACCCACACTGACCTAGTTTGAATGTGGCACAAAAGTTTAAAAATCCACTTTCTTCTTTAGAAATGTCCTCATAAATGTAATTTACTGATCTCCTATTTAAAATATGTAAAGTTATCAGTGGTAGCCACACACCGCAGGAACTAGAATCTGAAATCATTTTTTAAATATCATGTATGGTCTTGATTTTATACAAAATTGTTTGACAGGTGCTCATTTTTACCTTTTTGAGACGTGATTGTCAGGGTTTTAGATTATTATGTACGTTAATGTATATATCCATTTAAAGCATAGCGTGTGATACCTTTTTGAACAGCTTAGTGTCTGTAAAACCTAGACATACTAAGGGTTACACTCTGACATTAAGTAAAATCTTAATTTACCCAACTAGAAAGCAAAACAAAAGTAGAAAAACACACACATCGCTGTCTGTATATATTATATATTTCTGATGCAATATTTCAAGTGTAACACATTAGCATACAATAAACAATTGGACAATGTACTATTCTTATACACATTAGTCTATTTATAACCAAGGCTTATTTCACATAACTAACATCTACTGAAAACTAAAACAAGCAAAACCGGAATATTCACAAGCGCATCTACTTCAGAATCTTCATATGAGTGTGGAGAAGTTCGTAATTCTGGGGATATTCTTCTCCTTCTGGCATTCATTCCATCAACATCTTCTATAAAAATGTCTTCTACCATATTTCTTTAGGATCAGTAAGCATTCTGGGTCTTGCAAAATGATTGTGTTTGTTTATAAACATTTTGAGCGATTTAGTTGCTGTCAGTCAATTATTTGTACTTGTAGAATGCATTGTGGTCGCTGAATCACTCAGCAGAAAAAAACAAAACTGCTAAAAATGAAATAAAAATATCGATCTTGAAATACAGACCGGACTAACTATTGTTTGTTTGATTGTCTGAAGTATGATGAAGGTTTTTATGCAAATTTGAAAAAAAAACAACACACTTGTCACCGCGTAGTAAGAAATGACGTCATCGATCGAATTCGATCAAAATTATAATGGGGCATCTGCAAAGGGTTAAGGCCATTGAGTCAGACATCCAAAGATGGATGCCTTCCAATCTCATTAATAGGAAGAGTTAATGTAGTTCAAATACATTTGCTTCCAAGACTCAATTACCTGTTTCATACCATACCTCTTGCAATTCCATTGGGCTTCTTTATGAAAATGAGAAGGATGTTTTCCAGCTTTATCTGGGGAGGAAAGACCCCAAGAATTAGATATTCAGTGCATATTTTATAGGGCTTGGGGCTGGGATTGCCTGACATTAGACTATACTACTGGGCAGCACATCTTTGGCCGGTGGGGCACTGGTTTGGTAATTGCTTAGCTTCCTGGGTGCAAATTGAGAACTCAGACATTTCACCCTATAACCTGAGGTACATTCATACTGATCTTAAGAAGGTGACAGGTTTTACAGATAACCCAATGATTCTTAATTCAGTTTGGGTATGGGAGGCAGCTCAGAAGCATATTACATGGAAAAATGGAATCTCACCATTTACAGCAATCTGGAGAAGCCCTTCCTTGCCAGCTATATTTAATGACTGTACTTTTAAATTATGGTTTGAAAGGCATTGAGGAAGTTGAACATCTGTTCCAAGAAGGGCACCTCTCTGCCCTTGGTCAGTTACAGAAGGAATTTGACATTCCTAAATCCTTTGCACAAAAGACCTTTGAAAAACCAATACCATGTAATATTAATCTGGAACTACACAGTGCCAGCAAATCTAAGCTGATCTATAAGCTCTATTATATACTGGCAGCCTCCTTGCTGGACTCCATAGATTCCTTCCGGAAACAGTGGGAGGGACCTGGGTGTGGCAATTGGGGTGGAAGATTGGTCTGACATTTGCAAGTATGGACAGATTTGCTCCTACAGCACTAGGCACTTTTGCAGTTTAATATTCTACACAGGCCTTACTTCACTCCAACTCGACTACATAAAATGAATACTGGGTTATCTGACCAATGCTGGCGCTGCCTTTCGGACAAGGGGTCTTTCCCACATATGATGTGGAACTGTAATAAGCTTGACAACTTCTGGGGAGGGGTACAGGAAATTGTATCAGTATGCTTGAGCTGTGAAATCCCATTTTCTCCTGAACAAAGATTGACATAGGCAACTCATTGCAGAAAAGATATAGAGGCTTAGCCATGATTGCAGCTAAAAAATGTATAGCACTTTACTGGAGAGAGGCTGACTCTCCAACTGTGACACAGTGTATCAGAGAACTGGCCAGTTATATTCCAGTTGATCGCATATATTATAATATAAAAAATAAGCCTGAGCTTTTTGAAAGTCTGGGATACACAAATGGAATGAGGAAATCTATTTAATATAAATGTACAGTAACTGTAGAAAATTGTATTGTATGTGTGTGGGGTGTTTTATTTGTTTTTTTTAGGTGGGGAGGGGTATTTATTAGGTTTTGTTAGTACTATTTTTTGCATAACACAATGTACTTTAAATGGTTTTTATATGAAAAATAAAAACAAAAAAACAACAGGATTTGTAGAATTGGGTGCATATACTAATACTAAACATAACTTTACCCAATCATATTTTATCAGTGCAAATGCAATTTTGCCAGTTTTTATAAATTATATATTAGCTTTCTTTCTTCTAGAATTATCAACCCTTTAGTTTTATTTGCTGCGCATGAGTGAGCCATTACTTTATAACTTCTATGTTTACATCTACCAAATTTAGATGTTTCTTGGATCAAAGCAATGGAGGCTTGTTTTTGCTACAGAAAAACTGAGGACAATTAAGGCCCCTTACATTCCAGGATACTACATTCAGCCTTGACATCAAGGCCCGTCAACAATTCTAACTTTTACACACCTCTCTCCCTAATAGTTTCTAATCAATAAGTATAATAGCCTTATTGCATAAAAGATAGAGTATCCCAAGCCACGAGCACAAGCCAGATGGTAACACAATTACTCGTTCCCCAGTCTTTTCGATGTGAGATCATGAGGTTGTCTCACGATGTCCCATGTTCGGGCCATTTAGGTAGTGACAAGACAAAATATATAGTGTCCGGAATGCCAGCAAGTAGCGCCGGGGCGGGTTCGCCCGGCCCCGCTGGTCCCACTGCCCCTGATCTCAGTTCCTTTTGAACGCATTGCTATGGATATAGTGGGTCCTTTAAGCCAGTCTGACTCTGGATATAGACGCACATTTTGGTAGTGGTGGACTACGCGACTAAATATCCGGAGGCAGTACCATTGAGATCCACTAGTACCGCAGCAATTGCTCAAGAGAATCTAATACTAGCTCAGCATCGCCAGGAGCAGCAGTACAACAAACAACCACAGATTCTGACTGCCCACTTTATATGTTGGAGAAAACTGGCCTCACAAGGTGGTAGATTTGCAAGGACAACATCCTACTTTCTTGCCATAAAATAATGTAGGCCATTCAGACAGGCATCTGCATTTTTATATTTTCCAGATGGGTCTTATAGAGATCCTGTAAAATCCCTGGCAGCTGATATTGCAACATCACAGTAAGAATAAGAAAATTCGACGCTACATAGGCTGAAGCATAAACACCCCAGTCCAGCTACAAATCCAACTAGAACCATCGTCAGAGGCAACCGCTAACAAAAAGGTGCCTATAATATTAAACTGTTTTATAACTTATTCATGCATTTCCTTATTTTATTTATCTGACTTTATATAGAAGTTTTAACATGTTCAGAGTTTAAGAATTTAATGTTAAAATATAAGTAACGTAATTAATTAGTCAGTGTGATACCTTGAAAACAATGCACTGAACCGATAAAGAACCTTGTAGAAAACACGCGTGGTTGTACAGTAGTTCAAAGTAACATTGCAGTGTCCCCGCCCCTGTGCGTATTTTGTGTTACATGTTGTATGTGGCGTGTTATTGTTGGTGTAGGTATTGGTATACAGAGTGTGGGTTATGTAGCACAGCTTATGTAAAGTGTATAATTGTATTTAGGCACAAGGATTGCACAATCACTCCATGTGCAGATTACAGTGGGTATTAGGATGGAAGCATGGGGAGCACAATTAGTTTGCGTGCAGATGTACAGAGATTCCAACTGAATGATTGATTAGCAATCGAGTCTCGGTACAGCTGCATAAAAAGAGTCAGTTTTCATGCACATGGGGTTGTGTGTTCGAAAGTGGAGAACGGGTGGAGAGAGAGGAGAGCTAAAAACTAATAATAACAAATGCTACTTGTGCGGGAGGACTCACACTATACTTGTTTTGGGGTTTCGTCCACTGTCTGTTTTGTCTATTTGTTTTGGCCAGCGTGCCTATTGTTTTGTTAAGTGTTTTTGTTTTGTTCAACCTTTTATTTTCTGTGTTACAGTAAACCGGCGCATCAGCGCATTTCATTCACAATTCACTCACCACTCTGTGTGTTTATTAAACAGCGCAAGCAGCATATTCACCACATCACCTCACAGTGCTGTTTCTCTTGCCACACTACCCTATTACCATTAAAGATTGTACAGTATTTATCTAAATGACTTCAAGGCAATGTTGCATTTTACCCCCTGAAAATACATTTTACTCTCTCAGTGTTAAAATTAGAGGGTAAGTTACTCCCAGACCCAGAACCTTAACTGGGGCTCTGATTATAGAGGTTCAGGTCATAGTTAGGCTTCACAAAGGGAAGCACTCCTGTTAAGGCTACTTGCTATGATATCCTCTGTGTTGAGTGACTTCTTCTTTTGATTATCCTGATCTTCTCACCTCACTGCTTACTGTGGAACCTTTTTGAAACACCACCCTGGCCAGTGAATGAAAAGTTCCTTTTCCATCTACAGTTTCTGTGTATCAATGTTATCATGATCCTCCTGTATAAGACATCCAGCTTCCTTTCGGCGAACTAACCTAGTTGGCATATAAACTCCATCATTGATCTTACTTCTTTAGCAACTGCAGTGGTGAATCGACGGACATCATACGAACATGAAAAACCATGCATGAAGCTGAACTGCCAGTCCAAAATAAGATATTTCGGCTAATGTAGATATTGCTTTAAGAAACAGCTAAGCTTTTCTTCATACAGTCATGACTAGGCTCATAGTCATCACTTACTCCTTCAAAAGCTTTTTGTCCAAGAGCCACAGCACTGTTCGATAAAGAAGTGATGGCACAAATTTCAGTGCATATTGAATAGATAGCTCATCTTGAGTTGGTGTGACAGGGCAAAGCCCTGCTGATTTAAATGTATTCTGTTTATTATTTAAAATTACATGTATTGTTTGTTTATTGTTTAGGAACGGGTTAATTTGTGTGTGTATTTCACGGGACGGAGCAAGGCCACTTGATGTAATGTTTGAGAACATGCAGTTAGTAAGGTATAAAGATGAAAAGAGAGGGGCTTTGCCTCTTTGAAGGCCCAACATATTTCCGTCATTGAGGAGACCTGACAAACAGGAGGGGGGTCACCGTCTCTGAGGATACCTGACATACGAAGAGGGGTCACCGTCTCTGAGGGTACCCGACATACAAAGAGGCTCACGAACCGGAAAAGGAAAACATGGAGTTAGTAGATATTAGAACATATAAAGAGGGGGGTTCCGCCTCTTCAAAAGCCCAACATATATAAAAGGGGAGTTCCGTTGCTGAGGAGAACCGACAAACAGGAGAAGGGTCACCATCTCTGAAGAGACCCGACAGACTAAGAGGGGTCCCAGTGCTTGGGGGCCCACACATAAACAGAGGCATTAGAACC
The DNA here is from genome assembly GCF_902713425.1 of Acipenser ruthenus. Classification (NCBI taxonomy): domain Eukaryota; kingdom Metazoa; phylum Chordata; class Actinopteri; order Acipenseriformes; family Acipenseridae; genus Acipenser; species Acipenser ruthenus. The sequence continues at coordinate 61,971,794 of NC_081193.1, forward strand.
TGAAAGAGAAGAAAGGGATCATTTAGTACTAAAGGTGTGGTTTGTCCGGAGGTCCCCTCTGACTTGTTGAGGAACCTCCTCTAAGAGGTAAATGAAGCGCAGCTTAACAAAGGGTTGGAGAAAGTGGAATCACTAACCCCCCAAAGGATGGAGCCCCGGCTCCCCCTTAAGACTCCTACATATGTAGAACAACAAAGAACCTCCAATGCATATTGAAAAACAAAGAAAAAGATAAAACATTTAATACAAGAAGAAAACATTTAACACAACAAAGGGGTTAATAAGTTGCTCGCTACTATATGTGTAGACCCTCCGCACAGTGGAAAGGAAAAAAAAACTTTTCTTTTTAGCAGGAAACCTTTGGTGGCCCTGGCAGAAAGGTTGTGCCCACTCCGGACATTCTAGCAATGGACTGGTGAGCAGAGGATATTTCGAATAGGGAAGAACGAATGTTAGCTGGGGAGGCCTGTTCGCCATCGTCTGGGGAGGTCTGTTCGCCAATCGCCTGGGGATGCCTGTTCGCCGTCGCCAGGGGATGCCTGGTCACCATCACCTGGGGGTGCCTGCTCGCTGTCGCCAGCTCAGCCCCGCCTGGGGTCGCCTGCACGTCACCGCCCGGAGATGCCTGTATGACACTGTGATGGAGCAGATTCCACTGTCCATCACTACCGCGGAACACTGACTGTTTAAAACCTACCCTGCACTTTGTTATGTATACCGTCCTTTTTAAAATGCGTATTGATAACATCAGCGGTATTATAAAATGTGTGGTGCTGTTTGTCAATGGGTACAAATATTATGTACAAAGGTTGTGAGAAACGTGAATAATAATTATACCTGTTTGTTTACTTACTTAAGTCGGGGAGGTCAGGATGCTGGCGGCTAATAAAAGAAATACAATGTTATTAACACAGTTGGCATGGCGTGCTGGTAACTATTTCGCATAATAGGTGCACATATTGTGTAAAATAATGCCCAGTACTGCCTGCAGTGAAACTTCGTTGTTTTAAAATAATTAATTGAATTTGAAAATACTTACCATTCTCTTTGGATCCGGAGCGGAGGGGTGTGCATGCATGTTGAAGCTGGGGGAGGCCATTAAGGGGGCGCGTGCACTGACGGCCGCGCTCAAATACACGGGCACGCGCCCAATGTTAGTGAATGGGGGGAGCTGATTATAGCTTAAAATGAGTAACTAATGGTGTAGAGTGGGTTATGCAATTGGGAAAAATGTTAACTATTGTAATGTTAATGATGCTAGAGAACTGTAGGTAGTTTAAGCATTATGCAAGTAATTGGCACATGATGATAATGTTTTGCTTGTATTTTATAATGGACCAGTCCAGGGGTGTGGTTATATAGCCAGCCTCTATATATAGGAGAGGTTGGCTCATTTACAGGGAGGCACTCCAGAAGGTAACAGCAGGATGCTGTGTAGTAACCAATGCTTTTAAAATGAAAGTATAGGATAGCTGAGTATCCTGGTTTGGTTAAATGTTTTTATTTTTTCAATGCAGTGCTGTATTTATTTATTATACTTGAAAACTGTTTTGGACAAAAAGTAACGTTCGTGTGGGACTTTAATAAACTTCTCACGTTTGCACTTTAACCTTGTCTCCTGAAGCCTTTCTGCTCCCAAACACCAGCCGCCCGATCACACAACCTTACAGACACCACCCGGGGATGTGTGCTTGTCCCCGCACAGGGAGTTGTGGAGTCTGGGGACGTCACCCTCGGCTACCCGGTCCAGTTGGGTATTCTTTTGGTTCTCCGATGTTATCAGTTTCCTTACGTAAAATTGATACAGCATGATACAATATTTTATAGTCATCAGACATTTGCTGTTCACCTCCACATAGATTTTCATGTATCTTCAGTACATTGATTTCATCTTTCAGTGCAGCACCTGCCTTAACAGCATCAGCAAGTGTGATCTTGCTATTGAAAACAAGACTGGACAGACTGACCATATTAGCGTTAAATAACACTATGTAACACAATTTTTGTTCCTGGGTAGTAAGTGTTATTTCCTAATTGCTTATGCCTCAAAAGTATAGAAAATGGCTATTATTCCCCACAAACTTTGCTTTTGTGACCAGGACAGTGATATTTTGAAATTGACCTATTTCCAATGAGAAAACGGGCGAATGTGTGTCTTTTCGTTCACACAAAGTCAGAAAAAAACAACATATGAATCCAAATTAACATGTATTTATACTAAAGTAATACAAAAATGACTACAAAAGATTTAGAAGTGAGTAGTTTTTCGAGATTTACGATTATACTGTAAATCACTTTCACGAATCGGCCCCCAAATGTAGTCTCCCATCATGTTCTCGTTATACTGTCCTTCATTGACAGCTCATGCAGGAGCCTCAAAGCTGTGCTGCTCCATAATGGTAACAAGTACCTGTCTCTTCCCCTGGCTCACTCGGTGCACTTCAAAGAGGATTACAACAGCATCAAGACCTTGCTGGACGCCTTGAAGTATGATGAGTATGGCTGGGACCCCCGGAAGGTGCTGATGCCACCACTGCACATCAAATTGGACCTTATGAAACAATTTGTCAGAGCTCTAGATAAGGAGTCGGCAGCCTTTAAGTACCTTCAAGACATCTTCCCTAAGCTGTCTGAGGCAAAGGTCAAAGCCGGTGTCTTCGTCGGACCACAGATAAAGAAGATCCTGGAGTGCAATGAATTCCCCAAGAAGCTCACTAGTAAGGAGAAAGCGGCTTGGAACAGCTTTGTCGCAGTGGTTCGGGGCTTCCTGGGCAATCACAAGGCCGAAAACTATGTGGAGCTGGTTGAGACTCTGGTGAAGAACTACGGCACAATGGGCTGTAGGATGTCCCTCAAAGTCCATATCCTTGATGCTCATCTTGATAAATTCAAGGAGAACATGGGAGCGTACTCGGAGGAGCAAGGCGAGCGCTTCCACCAGGATATACTGGACTTTGAACGCCGCTACCAAGGACAGTATAACGAGAACATGATGGGAGACTACATTTGGGGGCTGATTCGTGAAAGTGATTTACATTATAATTGTAAATCTCGAAAAACTACTCACTTCTAAGTCTTTTGTAGTCATTTTTTTATTACTTTAGTATAAATACATGTTAATTTGGATTCATATGTTGTTTTTTTCTGACTTTATGTGAACGAAAAGACACAAATTCGCCCGTTTTCTCATTGGAAATAGGTAAATTTCAAAATATCACTGTCCTGGTCATAAAAGCAAAGTTTGTGGGGAATAATAGCCATTTTCTATACTTTTGAGGCATAAGCAATTAGGAAATAACACTTACTACCCAGGAACCAAAAAAAAAAAAAAATTGTTACACATTGTTATCTTTTCTAAGGGGTACCAACAAATGTGTCCAGGCCATTTTAGAATATCTTTGTAGAATAAGCAATAATTCATCTCTTTTCACAGCTTCTTTGCTTTATTCTATGACATACCAAAGGCATGCAAGTATACATGATAAAATAGCTTTTAATTTCATCACTTTTCAGGAGGAATGAAGCATTATTTCAATGAGCTGTAAGGGTACCAACAAATTTGAGCATGTCTGTATATATATATATATATATAATTTCTCTTGAAACCTGTACCCTGGTGCTGTTCTCATCAGGACACCGTTGTAAATGAGCTAAGTGTAGCTCATATGGCTAAATTTACATTTTATTGTTTACTGTTTGTTTTGTTTTGGCCAATGTGCCCATTTCTTTGTGTGGTTTTGTTTAAACTGTTGATTTTTGTTATGTATTAAATACGAGCGCAGCAATGCCGTTTTGCCCCATACAACCTGTGTTTATGTTTAATTTCCCGGTCTGACGTCACCACCCACACTCAAGCCATCCTTTCACACTTCCATATAGAATTATTACATTTCACCCTTTTTAGGACAACAGCACCACCTTCTCCTACCAAGCAAACTTATTTCACATTTTTTTTACCTGCCCAGCAATTTTACTATATCTCACAGCATCTATCATTATCTGTTTGTTTGGCGACTGTAAATCCAGTTTAGTATTAAAAAGGAAGTACACCTTTTGTAAGACACAAACCAAAGACTTTGAAACAGTATCTGAACTGTGTGAAAAAACAGCTTATATTACACATACTGCTGGTTTTGTATCCATAAAGCATTACAAATTACCCTTCATTAAATGTGCTTTATTTTGCTCTTATCTGCCCCCTATTTTACTGCATTTAATCCTGTACTTCAGAATATTGTAATCTGCCAAGTGTTTAACCTGTAGTATTTTGTACTTAATCATATCCTGATGTAACTATCACTATTTAATCATATCCTGATGTAACTATCACTATTATCTGCTGTATTATTGAATTGTGGTTTGTCACACTTGAACAAAAAATATTGTATTTCTTGCTCTTATTGTATTACTTGTATTGTAACACTTGAATGTATTTGTATTTGCTTGCAATTGTAAGTCGCCCTGGATGAGGGCGTCTGCTAAGAAATAAATAATAATAATAATAATACAAATGCAGGCACTAACAAGGTACCTGCTGACAGATTTACATTGTTACTTTTTGCAGCCTGCCAGACTCAAAATGTTTGTGGACATAAAATGCCTTTTTTGGTTTGTTTTCACAAACAGTGCTGTTATTTCCTTCCAGATGTAGAAGATAATATGTAAGTTTATGTGTGTGTCCAATGAGTCCATGCATTTAATGGCATTATAATTGGAAGCATATGTCCTACTTAATAAATTGTAATGTAGTTGCAAAATGTAATTAGTTATCCAGTTTAATTATATGAAGATGGTATTAAAATATAATGGTACATACAATATTATGTGGCCTACAGTGCATATTACTAATAAAAGGTCACAGTTAGTCAATACAACCTGATGTACATTGACAGAAACGTCTTGAATATTTCAAAATCTTGAAGCAAAAGAATGAATATGTTTCTACAATTGAATTTTATATAAATAAATATATGCATGGTAGCATGCATGAAATGAGACTTTCATCTGAGCTTCAAAATCCCAGTAATCCAATACTCCCATGTAGAGAATACCCTTGGTGAGATACAATATGCATTGGGGAAAGACTTAAAAAGGCTTTAAAAGAGATTCTTATTTTTCCAAAAACATTTAAAATTACTAAAGGTGCTGAAAAATATTGTATTATCATGAATTAGTGTGAGCCCCCATCCCTTATTAATGATACTTTTAATTTCAATATTTTTATCTCTGAGTAGCCCTCTCCTCCATATAGATTTCTCCAATGATCGTGTACCTTTCACAGATAAATGGCTATGTTGGTTAGAGTGCTAACCAGAAATTGTTGCCTCTTACCAACAAATAATAATGTGGGATCTAATAGGTGCAATCCAACATGGGACAGCTCTATTGTGTTATACTTTCAGCATCAAAATGCAAGAAAGAAACATTTGTAGAGACATTTCTGCTGGATTGGGAGTGCTCTTGTGATAAATGAGAAATTATATAGGATGTTGTGATGTGTTGATGACAGACAGTTGGCCAAGAAGTAGTTTGGGTTGAGGTGCAGTTGCAGAACCTGACTTCTGCTTGGAAGTGTCCAGCATTAAATTCCAGGCATACCCGCCAGCTCTCCAATTAATGCAGCATCTCCTGCCTAGCATACATGTATGTGTATATTTGGTTTAAGATGGCGGACACAAAGAACAAGCGTCTGAAGAAAACAAAAAATAAAAGCTCCTACGGACTTACAATCAAAAGTGTGGGATCATTTTGTTTTTTTAAAAAAACAAGATTCATAAATCACATGCGATTTGTAAAAGATGCTGCACAGAAATTAATTCTGGAAATACAACAAATGTTTCCAACCATCTGAAAGATGCCACAACATTAATATAGATTGCAAATCTGCTACTCAGACAGAAACACCAGAGTGCCATCAGAGAGCATTCAGCAGGTGACATAGTAAGTGCACAGATAAGGAGGGGAAGTTCCATGTGTCAAATTGTGCTTCTTGCACAACTTCATAACAAATAACACAATGGCCAATCAAACTTGGTATGAAAAAAAAAATGCCAATCAGGGATAGGGCACAGAGCTACATCATGGCTTCCCCATGATTGTCAAAAGTACAGTGTTAGTAATTTCACAACAGACTTCTCTGAATAATCTCAGAACAGTTTCATCTGTTTATACTGTACATTTAATACATTATAAATGCAATATAGTTGTTGATATACATACCTCTAGACTTTGGCTGATAAATCACTAAAATCTCAGCAATGAGCTGAGCTCCCTGTTCAGGTCAATCTGTAAGCCCTTAGTTTGCGACCCTTAAAATTGTAGCATCTAATCCCTATTTCTCTTAACTATAGTAGTTATTAATTGATTTGAAGTTAGCAATCGGACATATTTATGGTAGCAATGATGACAAACCATACCGTAAAAAAAAGTGAATAAGTCAATTTTTGTAGACATTTTTGTGGGGCCCTTAAAAGGGGGCAATGACTAATACACCGATGCGATGTATGCGCCAGTGAAACTAATATTAAACTACTGTACTAGTGCCATAATGGGATTACTACAGCCACGGTTATGTCTTGCACAAACTTAACTGTCAACAAACCGTTTTTTTTGTTCAGCATCTATAGCATTCGGGTAATGTTGCTAGGTAGAAACATAAAACCACTGTTCTAATTCAAAGTTTTAATTTCTTACTCTCAATACCCTTAGTCATTTTGAATGTTAAACGCAAGCTTTCAGACTCTTGACTGACCTCCTCTCGAAACATCACAGCTATACTGCTCACTTAGTATAAACACAATAGCTGTCAGTCTCTATGAATTCTTATTCCCACCCTCCCGAGCCATTGATTTATCAACATTAAAACTGAACCCGCCCCTGGGATCCGTAGCAAACGGCTATTGGTTAGAAAGCAGAGTACTAAACTTTTCAAGTCTTACGTTCGTTGTAACTGCAATTCTATAATGATGCAGGTGACTTCGAGACTCGATAAAGTAGGACCGTAAGAAAAAAAAAAATAACATTTTTTGCTGCTCAACAGGTTTAAAATTGCGCATTGTTGAATTTGCCAAAATATATGTTAATCGCAGTGCTGAAAAAACAGTACGTGACTGGAGACGAAACAAAGAAATGGCCAAAGAAAAACGAGTTGAAAGGCGTTTATGGCCCCATGTAGAAAACATTTTGTTTGAATGGAGTACTTTTAATATCTTTAATACATACTGTAAATCGTTCTATATGTCAGTGCAACGCAGTGGTACACTTGTAAAGTATGTGTATGGTTATGGTTCTGATTAACAAAAAGAATGGTGCAGTGTTTAGTTTATTTTTATTTTTTTTCTTTTCTAATTGATGCAAGCAGCATTGTTTAATACTTTTCTTTTAAATATGAATTAATACAACCAATTTAAAAAAAGCCAATGCAGCGGAAACTGTTGTCTAAGTATGGTTTAGGAAAGAAATGTTCAGATAAACAAATATATGTTCTTGAACTTGTTTGGGTACTTGATAAGCTAAAATAAAATACAGGTAGTTTAATACTGATGTGATGTGTAGGTGTCACAAAGACGGCCGGAGTGGGTGTCGTCAGACCAGATGCAGGAAATAAACAGACAGAGATTTGGGGTTTGGTGAAGCTGAGCGAATGCTTTCGCTCAGTATTTAATAATAGAACAGAAAATAAAAGGTTTGAAACACAAAAACACTGGACACGGCACTACACGCCAAAATAAAGAGACAAACAAAACGGACTACACAGACAAAACACGGTGAGTGAAAACACTTAACTATTCTTCTTCTTCTTATTATTATTATTATTATTACCTCCATCTCCAATCCCGTTCTCCACTCACTGAACACCTAACCCCGAATGAATGCTACGTGTCTCTATATATACTGTTGTGCTGGGATTCAATTACTAATTAATTATTCACTTGAATCCCAGCACGTGAATTCATTACGTGCAACCCCGTGCTCACATATTACATTTAACCAGCACGTGAAGTGATTTGTGCTCTCCTCGTGCCTAAATACAAATCTACACTTTTTAAATACACGTGAAACACAGACCCGTTTATATCCCGTGTACCAATCAATACACCAACATTAACACAGGCACGCAACATACAACACATAACACACAATTGCACACAGGGGCGGGGCACATTGCCACAGTAGGGTTGCCACCTCATGACCTCATAAATAAGGAACAGACCCTAACGCAACGCCACACAACTAACCATAATTATTACTGATTTACAAATTGCTTATGATGAGCTAATAACAATGCTGTTGTGTCCAAACATGGATGGTACCAACATATATTGAATCTTTATTGGCAGCCATTGAGTCCTTTATTCCTTTTCCATGCATATTTTTGGTTGCTTCTTGCAGCAGCAAGGAGAGGTTTGTCCTCCATGATCAAGGAGTGGAAGTCTGCACACCCCACATCAAAATAGAGGTTCACAAGGAGCTCACTTTTAATAAGCTCTACTGAACACCTGTTTCGGCTGTCGCTCCATTTGTTTTGCGATGGACACCATAGTTGACATGTCTGTTGTCGCCACTAAAAGCTGAAACTGAGTTCAGAGTTAATCCAAACCTCTCCAGTGAGCTGGTGATGCATTTCACAATGCCATCTGCAGATTCGTCTGGATTTTAAATAACATTATATATATCAATAATAATGAATAAGGAACAAAACTTCACTCTAGCTACATTAAGTAATACTAGCTAGTTATTTCAATATTAAAATACAAATTGTGTAATGCAAATAATAGCAGCAACACATTCAATACATACTATTAAAATGCAAATCTATAAATAGGCTACATCTTAGATTATAAGAACCCAGAAAATGATCGATACATTAAAATGCTATTTACATATCACACATCAAGAAAATACACTTAGAATGATGAACGGATTATGAGTGCACGCATGTAAAGTATAAAGTCCATTTAAAACGTTAAGAGTAACGTTAGCTACTAATTGGTGGTGTGCTTTGAGTTGTGAGGGCGACCCAGAAAATGTATTTCGTAAACAATCAAAAGTCAAAACTACACAAGAACAACACTGTCCAATGCGTAATTAATTAAAATAATTACACTTAAAGTCCACAAGAAACAAAAAAGAGGCCGGATATCGCATTACAGAAAATCATAACTTCGTGCTCGGGTATGTGAATGGCTAGAAATTGCGGTGGGTAACATTAGCGCTCTAGCTAGAGGAATAAATTATGCAAGGAGAAGTACAGTAGCCTGCCTACCTAATCAGCTTCAGGTGATCTCTCTGGAATAAAGAACGATTGAATAGCCTGATTGGTTCTCCTTGTTCGACAGTTATGAGCTCGGCCTTCTCCCGCTTCATGCTGTCAACTCTAAGGTCACAAACTCTGCAGTGAGCGATCGAAAATTATTTTCTGCACATAGTGCACTGGGCTTTGAAAATATTGTCATGAACTTTGTTCACCCATGTAAAATCCTTCTCCCATTCGTCTCTATATTTTTGCATCCGTTTTTTTTGTCCGAAATCGGTCAGCTAGGTTATACGTTTCATAGCTACATAGCTGACAGCGGCACACACCACCCAATAGAATTCAGAACTGCCTCGCGCTAGTCGATCCTTTTCACGCAGTATGTGTAAAGTGAATAATTGTTAATTAAATGAACTACAGCTCCCATAATTACCTGACAACTCTGAGATGGATCCGGTTCCGTTAGGAAGTTGGTGCTTCACCAGAGACGGAGATCTCTGACTTCTCATGCTTGAAAAATACATTTGCCTCAGTAGTGCAAAATACGGAACAAATTGCATTCCCTATCGATTTGAAATGGAACGCAACATTTTATTTACCAATACGGGACGATTCCGTATTATATGGAACGGGTGGCAACCTTAGTGATGTGCAATGTATAACTTGATTTTATGCTCTGTTAATTATTACTTTTTTAAATTTTGAAAATCGAATAGTTTCTAGTAGTTTAACCAAAAATTAAAAACACTGTAAAATTATTTATGGCATAAATTGTCGCAAACAATGGTTATTTCAAAACTAAACCTGTATCTTTATATATCTGTGTTGAGCATGTAGGAAAAAAAATGTAAAAAGGGGGGAGTGACTGTTATGCCAGTGCGACCTATAAAATGATTTTTACGGGAAGTAAAAATGTACATTTCTGTAGTATCATTTAAAATCTTATAAAGTCGTTGTAAACACCCTTTTTAATACAATGCATGTTTAAATGCTTTCTCTCTGATCTAAAAAAAATATTTTATTAAAATAATTGTTACATTTCGTTAATAGATTGATAAAGAATTGCATGTTTTTGCTGTTAGCTTTTGCATGTAAACAAACCAATGCTGATCTCATTACTGGGTTATACTATATAATGTTTCATAATGGCATATATTTTGATAAAGAACGTACATTAAGCTAATTGAAATATTTCAGCAGTTGATATTTAGGTGTGTTCTGTCCCACCAAAATATCTGTTAATCTCCCTATTTAAATCCTGTCACACCCTTATTCTTGGTCTTGCTTTTTTGTTTGTGTAAGGCTACACAGCTCGGCACCCACTAATTCAATCTTTAGTCTAAGATTATCAATTTAGAGGGCTACTTGCCCTCTGCAAGAGTACTTTTTCTTCAGAATCTGAATTCTTAGATGACTGCATTTCTCCTTCTGGACATCCTTCAACTCTAAAATTCAAGCAAAACATTTTCAAAGAAAACTGCCTGCCCTACTCCTGCTCCTCTATCTGACAATGCCATTCATCCATCTCCCGTAGTGCCCATTCCCACTGTCCCATTCACCTTGGCCTTCGATGCTACTAATCTTCCCCGCCACTCTAAATGCCTTCGCCCCCAGGATACTTCTCTGGCTCAGCTTTTCTATAGACTGGCCCACTGACAAGCTTCTGAAAACTCTTTTAAAAAAGGAAGTTCAGTTCCGGTAGGGAGTGATCAGATTTTTATTTACCATCTACTGCCAATACATTTCAGCCAAACCTGTCTTTCCTCTTCACATCTGAGTTCAGCGCACTGGATGCTCCTCCCCTGCTGTGCATGCTCCCCATCCAGCTCTTTCTGCTTTAGAGCTGCCGTTTTGCCCAGTCCTTTGGATTTTCATGATGCTTTCAGCAACCTTTGACTCCAAATCATCAGTGACATCAAGGAACTCATTCAGTCTCTCAACTCTGCTGTTTATTCAATCACTGAACATGCATGATAACAGGATTTCTCGCTTGGAACAAGCAGCCCTCCCTCCCCCCACCTCAGCCACACCTCTGACTTGTGCCGCTCCTGCCGCATCTGCCCCTATTGTTGAGTTGCCAATCTTCACTCTCAGTACTGCTTCTCTAGATCTGGCTCCCCCGGTGCTTCTGTGGTCCACCGGCACTCTTTCTCTCCTCAGCTTAGATGCAATATTATGGAAAGTAAAATATTAACCTGGTCTCCAGTCTCATTTCTACATCAGAATTTCTAGATCATAGGGTCGTCGACGCCCAGCCAAAGCAGCTTCTCGTCTCACATTGCATTACTCCCTCATAGACTGATACCAAGCCAATCCCGATCTCTTCAATAGGTTTTTTAGCGGTCTTCAAGCAAATGTTTGTGGTGTGTGTGCTTCCACCACCCACTCTATATATCTGTGCCCCAAAGCCACCTTCACATATGTTTCAACTAACTCCTTTTCTGTTCTAAACACTCCTCCCTGCTTGAACAACTGCCTCGCCCCCGCTATTCCTATCCACTCTTCAGCCCCTCTTGCTACTTAAGTTCTCAAATACATACATTGAAGACCCATTAAATTCTCTGGTGGCAAACAACTGTGCAATAATTTCAAGTCTTCCTTCTGTTTAACCAAACAGCACCATTTCCTTCACGTGTAGTTCCTGTGGCGACGCCCTTTCCATCTTTCTGTTTTTTTCTAAATGTCAATCAACCCATCACTTCTACTTACATCAACATCCCTGTCTTGTCTGAGGTTCTACAAAACCATCCTGATAGTAATTTAGTTTCCTACCTCATTTCTGGACTTTCAAATTGATTTTCTACTGGACTAGAATACATTCCATCATCCCCACTGTTGCAAAAATCTGTAAAGGAACCAGAAGTTGTAGACTCTCATCTCTGATATTTCCAAGGGCTCTTGTCATGCAAATGTCGACTGGATTTCTGTTACCAACAACCCCATCCTGCAAGCCTGACAACTTCCAGGTATCACTAATGCTACTGGTGCTCTTTCTTGTCTACAGGTCTCCCGGTTCAGACCCTTGGTTCCCTCCGCTCATCTGTCCCCACTGCCTGTTCCTCAGTTCAGCAATCTGATTTTCACCTGAATTAATCTCTTGCAGTTTCCTCACTTGAACTCAAGATTACATGGCCACTGCCCTCACTCCATCCACCTGCTCCTCCTATGTGACCATCTGGTCTGCCGTCACAACCTTCATGCAGCAACCTCAGCAGCCAAAGGTAATGTCAACAAGCACTTCATGAAAAAAGGGGCGCTGGTCTTCCGACTCCTCCAACTCCCTTGGGAGAAGTAACAATTACTTCCCAGCCTTGGAGACCGATTGGCTCAGTCTCTGCTCCGTGAGAGCGGCTCTCAGCGAGCCAAGGGGAAACCCTGTTCTCTTTGTAAAGTCACAAGCACTTATCTCCTATTTAAATTCCCAAGGTTCTTCCTCCATGCAACCCTTTCTTCTGTCCCATGAATGTATTTGCATTGTATGTACTTGTTTACAACTTTAATAATACAAAACTGCAAATACAACTTAAAAATGTATTTTGCAAGTTCACAATGACAGACATGAACAACTTTTCACGTTTCATTAATTGTATTGTGATATATATTGTATCACAACCCAGTGTATCGAGGTATATAACATATAGCTGTGAACCCAAAGATACACACCCATAGTATTTAACCATTACTTTTTCAGTATAAACTAATACAGACTTAAATAGATCATTTTACGTTTTTCAGTTGTTTCAGTAGTTGCTTTGGGTGTGTTTTGTGTTGAGTTGGTGTGACAGGATGCGAGTGACGTGCTGCAATAATTACAATGTCCAAACCAGATTCTCCCAAAATATCCGTGATTTATTAATAAAGTCAGAAAACAGAATAACCAAAAATAACAAAAGAAAAACACTCCTAATCCACGATCCTCCGTGCACGAAAACTGTGCTCTGTTATTCCAGGGATTGTGGTGAGTGAGAGGTGCCGTGCTGTGAGGGAAGTGCTCCGGGAATTGTGCTGGCTCAGTGGCTGCAGCCCCTCGGTCCTACTCCTCCGCTGTAAAGACAGAAACACAGACAGCACGTAACACCAAACAAAACAAGAACAGCTCCGGCTGGTAGCTCATTCTCTCAGTGCAAAGGTAGGTACTGACGTAGCTGCTTCTCCTTTGTACCCAGCAAACTCATCCCTGCAATCAACGCGTCACAATGGTTTCTCCAATAGAGGGCTGCCCCGCAGCTGACTGCAATGGAGTCGTCCTGAGTACTTGCAGCTACGCGCCCCTCCTAATATGGTTACCTTCCGGTTTCCACCTACCATCAAGGTGGCACATCTAGGAGGCAGCATACCTTCCCCCTTACACAGCGCCCTTTCTGGTTGGGAGGGAGTTTTACAGCATTGATCCTTTCTCTCTTTATCACAGTTGGGTTAGTCATTTTTGATACCATTTAGTGAAATGACTTTGTGCCAGTGGATGTTGGCAACAATGTTTACTTTGCTGCGCAACAGCTAACCCACTCACAATGCATTCTTCAGCGTAAGCAGGCACCAAGTAAAGATAGAAGTCTAAAGGATAATTACATCTTGTACTTTCATAACAGGTGATTAAAGAATTAGAAGTCTGCCCCTTGAGGGTCTTCTGAACTAATGAACCTCTGCAGAAGATAACAGGATGATTTCAGTTAGGACTCAATAAAAGCAACCAGGGAATCACTGGAAACATTTGAATCGCATCACTAAATCAATATTAATATTAAATGACATGGCCATTTTTTTTCTTATTTTTTACTTTGCAAATTCAGCTGTTTGCTGAAACAAACTCTCTGAAGTGCTTTCTGAAAGGATGGGCGGAAAGGATATTGTACTGCATAAGACCCAGTTTTTGATGGTGTTCATTGTTGTAAGGTAGTTACTGGTATTCCATTTTTCATTGTTCTAAGGTAGCTGCTGGTATTCAATTTGGCTATATATAAACACCTGGCCTCTGGACATAAGCAGTAATTTCCTAAACAAAGGTTCTTTCTTCACAACATATTTCACATCAAGGCTTAAATACTATTGATATGAGGTTGTCTGTCATTTTCTTCTCTCTGATCAAGGCTTGAAGATAATAGTACTGTTCAAATAAGAATAATACAAGGAAGTATTACTTGTACAGTTAATATGATACCTGCTACCAAATCAATTGCAATGCAGTGCAACAATAAGGACAATGCAGTCATAGCTACAGCGCTCCATTGACTTCAAAAGCAAATCTTCTCCCAAGTTCTATATATACCGCACAACCCTTTGCACGCAGCGTGACGGGGTCCCCATAGAGAATCAGTGGAGATAAGTATCTTGGTGTAATACAGAACAACTTTGATGTAAATGTATCGATATAAACCAGCATAAACGTGGACAGGTATATCATAACAGTATCGGACTTGTACGTGTTAAAGTGAGTTAGGACAGAAAGTGTATCGGTATGTTACCAGTGTGAACGGGGTATAAGATAACACATTGAAATTAATGTACTTTTTGCATGCATCCTTTTTTTTTTTTTTTTTAAGTACTTGGTCTTTTGCCCACTCCAGGAATATACTTCAATTCAGCCTCAGTTACATTGGCTTCAGTTTTTTTCACAATGTTCTGTGTCTTTATTCATATGGTATGATTTACTACTACATGGAGATGTAAGAATTTATGTTTTGTCAGTATGCTTGAAAAATGATACAGGTCTCTAGCACATCTTTGCTACATTAATTATTCAGAAAGATATATGTTATAATATCATTAGAAAGATAACATTGTTTGCAACATAAATACTAAAACTTATGTGGTAATAATTCTATATGTCTATATATTCATATTACTTTTAAAAAAGATTGTGGCAGATTTTTTTACTTCATATTTGGCCTTTTCCCATCCAACTTTTTAAGCTCGGTAAAACTTATGCGAATAAAAAAATATGCGACAAACACTATGGAAAATGGTTTAAGAAGTTTTTACTCGCATGACAAGCTCACTCGCTAGAGGTGGTTTTATTTTTTACTCACAGCGACATTTTATTCGACACTTGCATAAACCGTAACGAGTGTATTTCTGGTCCTAGCGGCCTTCTGCACCATTCCACTGACGTCACATTGTTTAATGCACATGCTCTGATGATAAAAACAAGTTGGCAGTCGTGGAGCAAAAAAGAAACACAATTATTTTTACAATTGCTGAACGAATATGATGATGTCTCTGCACTTGATTTGTTTACGTTGAAGTTCAAAGTTTCTACCCATTCATTTCCATAAAAAAAAATATATACCAAAAACGCTTGATTAAATATATATATATAAATCTCTCTCTCTCTCTCTCTCTCTCTCTCTATCTATCTAATATATATATATATATATATATATATATATATTATTTAAGAAAATACTGGCAAAAAAACAAGATAAGAGCAATAAATGATTTAGCACTAATATATATATATATATATAAGAAATGTACCTTTTTATTTTGTTAGACTACTGATAAATAAAGTGGTATGAACTTAATTTCCTAGTGTGCAAGTTGTTTGAATGTGTATTATGTTATTAAACTTTTTGAAATCATGAATTGTTTTCTACGAACAAGTAGTCTGCTCCCTGACTATTTTAGGGAATCCTTCTGAATCATATTATACGTTAATTCAAATCATGTGATGAATACTATCCATATATAGATGGGGGGGGGGGGGGTTCCCCAATATAAACTAATCAGAAGTATTTGTATTTTTTTATTTTATTGTGTCACTGCCAGAAATGCACTGATTTCACCTGTTGCTAAAGATATTAATTTAAAATAAATTACTCTGTAAACACCCCCCCACCCCCGACTGGATTATTTGGGATTATTTGGGATGTACTCAATAATACAATATCAGAATTTGATAATCTTTTTAATCTTTTCAGTAATTTTCTTCCATTTTAAAAGTGGGCTTTTGTGTCTACACTAGTGCGCCATGCAGTTGCCTGAAACCAAGTTCCAAGCAACAAAGTGGCTGTTTGTTCCCTCAGCTTTAAAATTAAGTTAAACAAACCCCCAGGCGGTACTCGGCCAAATTGTGCGCCGCCCCCTGGGAACTCCCATCCACAGTCGGCAGTGGAATAGCCTGGACTCAAACCAGCGATGTCCAAGCTATAAGGCGCAACCTTGCACTCCACACGGAGCGCCTTTACCGGATGCACCACTCGGAAGCCCACAGGATGTAAATTTTATTGGTTTTGTGAACTGCATATGTGGTAACAGGGCCATGCTTCATTTTTTTAATTATTATATATAAGAGCATAACTCTGTAGAATAGATCGCTAGACTAGCAAGCGAGTAAAAGAGAAAAAAAAAAGTATGGAAAATCATCTAGCGAGTATTTCTTCTGAATAACTTGAAAACGTAGCGACACATGCAAATTAGGCAATGACATCACAAAACATCACAGGGAATTCCCTTTGAGTCACTAGAATGGTAAACCATTTTTTGTAGCTACTATTTTTGTAGCAATTTTACTGAGTACCTTATAAATTCGCTTGATAAATGGATGGAAAGAGCACTATTGATTATCTAGGGTAAATTAAATTAATCACATTTGTTAGTATATATCCATTTTTATGTTTGTTATTCATTTATTTAGCGTCTGTCAGGCATGTCAGGTCCAATTTATTTTCACACGCGCTGTTTAAAAGTAATTTTATTCATAATAAAATTGATTTTAAAAGGCACTGCATATCAACAGGACACACAGTACTGCATCTCCAGCCCTTCCCCACTCCTTGTTTGCTGTATTTTTCACATATCTCTTCATAGTAGTGCATACTGATAAATCATCTCCTGATCACTTGTTTTATCACCAAACTCCTCAATAATGCTATCCAAATCATTATTTTATTACTATAACATCTCAAAAAGCTTGACAGATTTATGTGATATTCTTTGAGCGCTGGATGCGGAAGCAGCTATCTTGTTTGTTTATGTGTGTGTTATGTCTGTGGTAGAGGGTGACATGAAGACGGGATTCCCGCAGTACGTGAAAAAAATTGTGTTAAATTTTGCCGGATGGTATGGTACAGGAGTAAAGCTCACGGAAACGGGCGGGACCGGGAAATAAAAAAAAAATAAACCTCTCAGGATGGGCAAGAACGGGATTTAAGCTTCCGGGAATGGGAAGGAACGGGACTACTCTGCCACCAGTCGTAAAAAAGCCTATGACATGGACTGTTACCATAAACATACTAAATAATATTAACAGGTCTCACTTGAACAAATGATCACATTAATTTTACCAAATTTTGTTTAATCGCGCTACAATGAATCAAATAATACCCGGAAATACACAGAGGGCGATCTCCATTTCCTGGCGTGGGGCCAGGAGACTGTGTGACCTCAGGCTCCTTGCATCTGCTAGTATGGATGACAGCGACAGTGAAAGTGAGAGGAGCCTAATTTGATCAGTTTCAGACACCTCTTATGAATGTGAATTATGTAGTGGTGGATCAGATGTAGAGAGAGAAAACAGGGAATCAGAAGGTTCAAACTCGGATAGAGACTCCGACAACACCAACGTGGACGGACCAGTGGGACAGCAGATGTCTGCGGAGAATCAGCGTCTTGGAAACACGGAATGGTTAATAAAAACCCTTACGTTTAACGTAGATTGATACTTAAAATATATCATATTACCCATAATTGTATAATTATGTCAGTCCTTTAGTTAACAATATTGATACATTAATTATTGATACTAGCAGAATAACCGAACATTGTGGATGGCTACTGGCATGTACTTAACATATCTCTCTCTATATACATATGTCTACAGTAAATTAAGGATGTGCAAATCATAATGCAGAGATATCAAAGGCTACGATTTGGCCATAGCAGCTTCTATTTTCTGGAGGTACTGCTACGGTGCTACGTTGAAGGGGTATGTATAATACTACGATTTAATAAATAAATACATGATGGATACTCCCTGAACGTTTATGAAATATTTTTTTAATACCATGTTGTTTTTTTGTTGTTGTTTTTTTTTTTAATGAATTAATGGTTCATAATACAGTATTTCACTGAGTATTTTATTGTGGCATTGACATACTAAAATCTCTGAGCCGGGTTGCTTAGTAACCAATTTAGAAACGGAAACTGCCGCACAAAACTCTAAACAGTTATTATTATTATTATTTATTTCTTAGCAGACGCCCTTATCCAGGGCGACTTACAATTGTTACAAGATATCACATTATTTTTACATACAATTACCCATTTATACAGTTGGGTTTTTACTGGAGCAATCTAGGCAAAGTACCTTGCCCAAGGGTACAGCCTATTTAAGGGCCGGTAGAAAACTGCGTCGGCTGCCTATTGGCAGCCGGCGCACCAGCTGCCCGAAGGCAGCCGGTGAAAAGATTCGGTTTGGCACCCCCTAATCAAAAAAGGGGGGGCCAACAAAAGCCAGCCATTAACTAAGCCAGTTTTTTTTCCAAAAATTAAATGTTCAAAACAAAGGGGGGGGTGGTGCAGAGCACGCCACCCAGAGCCCACTGGTCGACAAAAGCCGTCATGTCGCCAGTGGACTCCGCGTCGGCGTGCTCCAACGCCACCCGGGAACGGAGGAGGGCCCTGAACATGGCCCCACAGTCAAAGAGACCCTCCCCGGTGATCTTACGCTTCCTGGTCTTGTAGATGGTAAGTTTGCCAAGAGCCAGGAGCAGATTCACCAGGAGGTCTCTCTTCCTAGTGGAGCCACGAACAGGGTGCCCGAAAATAAAAAGGGTGGGGGAAAAATGCAGCCAGAACTGCAGCAGTAGGTTCTTGAGGAACACAAAAAACGGCCTCGCCGCAGAAAGGGCATGCGGGGTCCGAGTCGGTGAAGTGACGCAGGACCTCTCCTGACGCGAGCGCTCCGTGTAGCACCCTCCAGCCCAGGTCCCCAGCACCTCTGGGGACCAGCGGGGAGTACAAAGCCTCCCACTGGGGCCTCTCGCCCTCCGGGGGTTGGAGGGGCTCCCGCCAAGCGGTGTCTCGGCGGGAGACGAGGGCGAGGAAGTGGAGGGTGTGGAGCGCCATCGCGTACAGGGTCCTCCTCGACACGGAACGAAGGGGGGTCGAGGAGAACTGCGAGGTCCTGCTCAGGTGATTCTCGAGGGGAGGCTGAGGGGGAGCCCGATCCTTTGGTTTGATCAGCAGGACCGGAGAGCCGGGGGTAGGGAGGGACGATGGCTCCCCGGTCCTGAGGACCCCCTCGAGATACCCGACAGAGTCTGGGTGCAAAGCTGCCTTGCACTCCCGGATCGCTCGGCGGGCCGTTCTGAGGGTCCCCCGAGTCGCCCTGGCGACCAGCGACTCGGGAGTCAGCCACGCCGAGCGTTGGTGATCCAGGAGATCCCAGACTCTGGTCACCTTGGCCGAGATCAACAGGCTCCGCACCGCGGGGGATTCCAACGCCTGCGCACCTAGATGGGGGTTGTGCAGCAGGGGCTCCAGAAGGAATTCCTCCCCCTCGGTCGGAACCGCGTCTCGGCCGATGTCGAACATGCTCCGGGTCTTGAGCAGGTCCCTGTAAAAGACCGGCAGCTCGGGGAGACGGATCCCCGGGAGGTCGAGCCAGAACAGCTGCCGGTCGTAGCCCAAGTGGTGCAGCTGGCGCAGGAAGAGGGAGGCCAGCGCGCACCACTGCGGGGCCGGGTCCGCGTACAGGAATCTCTGCAGGGTCTGGAGGCGGAAGGTGTGCACCTGAGTCCTGATGCACACCAACCCCTGTCCTCCCTCAGCCAGAGGGAGGCTCAGCACCCCCGCAGAGACCCAATGCTTTCCGGCCCAGAAGAAGTCCGTCAGCTTCCTCTGGACCCTGGCCACAAACTCAGGGGGCGGGCTCAGGACGGTGAGTCGATGCCAGAGCATCGACGCCACCAGTTGGTTAATCACTAAAGCCCGTCCCCTGAAGGAAAGCACTTTCAGCAGACCCGACCACTACCTCAGCCTCGCAGCCACCTTGTCCTCCAACTCCACCCAGTTGGCTGCGACCGAGGTCTCCGCGGGGCTCAGGTGGACTCCCAGGTATTTGAAGCTGTCCGCGCTCCACTTGAACTGCTGGAGCGCGGCAGGGAGGGAGTCCACCCGCCAGGGGCCTACCAACAACCCGGAGCATTTGGTCCAGTTGATCCTGGCAGAGGACGCGGCAGAGTAAACGCTCTGGCAGCTCCGCATCCTCTCCAGGTCGACCGGATCGGAGGCCACCAGGAGCACGTCGTCGGCGTAAGCCGACAGGACCACCCTCGCGTCCGGCGCGCCGAGCGCCATCCCCGTGAGCCTCCTGCGAAGGAGGCAGAGGAAGGGCTCGATGCACAGCGCGTACAGTTGTCCGGACAGAGGGCAGCCTTGACGTACTCCTCTCCCGAAGGCGAGGGGCGCGGTCAGGGACCAGTTCACCTTCAAGAGGCACTCGGCAGAGGCGTACAGCATTCGGAAGAGGCCGACGAACCTCGGCCCGAATCCGAATGCCCGCAGGGTTCCGAAGAGATACTCGTGATCCACCCGGTCGAACGCCTTCTCCTGGTCGAGAGACAGGAAGGCGACCGACCGACCGGTCCCCCTGCAGTAGTGCAGGAGGTCCCGAACCAGGAAGATGTTGTCGAAAATCGTCCGGTTCGGGACCGTGTAGGACTGGTCGGGGTGGATCACGTCTGCCAGCACGGACTTGAGCCTCAAGGAGGCGGCCTTGGCCACGATTTTATAGTTCGTGCACAGCAGCGAGACCGGGCGCCAGTTCTTCAGGCAGCGGAGATCCCCCTTCTTGGGCAGGAGCGTGATCACCGCCCGCCTCATCGAAAGGGGCATCTCCCCGGTCTCGTAGGCTTCCGCCAGGACCCGCGCAAAGGCGGGCCCCAGCAAGTCCCAGAACTTCTTGAAGAACTCCACGGTCAGCCCGTCGATGCCCGGCGATTTGTTATAGGGCATCCGACTGAGGGCGTCGGAGAGCTCGGCCAGGGTCAGCTGGCCCTCAAACTCGTCCCGCACGCCCTGGCCGACCGTGGGAAGCCCATCCCACAGAACCCTGCACGCGTCGGAGTCGACGGGATCCGGAGAGAAGAGGTCAGAGTAAAAGGCTCTGGCCCTCTCGTTCACGCTCTCCGGATCCGTCAGAAGGGAGCCGTCGTCTGCCAGAAGGCAGGTGATGGTCCTGCGGTCTCCCTTCTTTTTCTCCAACGCGTAGAAGTGTGAGCCGCGGTCCATCTCCCGGAGGAACTGGATCCGCGAGCGCACAAACGCCCCCCGGGACCGCTGGAGCTGCAGGTCCCGCAGGGTGCTCTTCTTCTCTACGTACGCGCTCTGCTCGAGTGGGTCCCCGCGAGCCAGGCGGCTCTCCAGATCGAGCAGCTCCCTTTCCAGCCGCTCGATCTGTGAGTCCCTCCGCCTGCTCGCGCCCCTCGTGTACTCCTGACAGAAGATCTTGATCTGCGCTTTCCCCACGTCCCACCACAGACGCCACGTGGGGAAGCGAGATCGTCTGCCGTGCCAGACCGTCCAAAAGTCCCGGAAAGACCGCTCAAAGCGCTCGTCCTCCAACAAGGCGTTGTTAAAGTGCCAGTAGGCGGAGGCGTGCCCGACTGGCACCAGGGCCACCGCCACGGCCACCAGGTTGTGGTCCGTGAACGGCGCCGGCCTGATGTCGGAGGAGCGGACGCAGTGAGCGTGGTTCCTGGTGACGTAGAACCTGTCGATCCGGGACTGAGACACCCGCCCCTCCCTCACCCTGGTGAAGGTGAAGGCGGGGACGTCCGGGTGATGCCAACGCCAGATGTCGACCAGAGAGAGCTGAGCGGTCAGCTCTCTCAGGGCTGCCGACGAGAGAGGGTAGTGTTCTTGACCCCCCACCCTGTCCGCGGCCTCGAGGGTGCAGTTGAAATCACCCCCGAGGACCACGCACTCGTCGGCGCCGATGTTGTTCATGTAGGTCGACATCCGGCGAAAGAACTGGACCCTCGCCGGACCCGTGGACGGCGCGTACACGTTCACCAGGTGAACGATACTGTCGCCGTCCCGGATCCGGTGGTGTAACAGACGGCCCGGCTCGACGTCTACCACATCGAGTACCGTGGGAAGAAAGGACCCGGAGAAGAGCGTCGCCACCCCACAGGAGGTGCCGGTGAGATGGCTGAACGACACTCTCCCCCCCCACTCCAGAAGCCAGCTGGCTTCCGTCTCTGGAGTCGTGTGGGTTTCCTGCAGGAAGCACACAGAGTAACCCCCTTTTTTCAGGAAGGAGATTACCTGGGCCCTGCGGAAAGGGTCCCTACACCCGTTGACGTTCACGGCACCGATGTGATACATGATCTTCTGTCAGGAGTTGTCGGTGACGCTCACGGGAGATCCTGAGTTCTCCCGAAGCTCACCAACTGGTCGTGTAACTTTCGGGCCCGAATGTGCACGTTCGAGCCCGAAGTTTTGTTGGCGTGGCTGGCCCTGAGGAAGGACCTCACAGAGGTTAGGACCCTCTGGAAGTCCCCCCATTTGTCCAGGGCCAGCTGTACCTTGTCCCTGCGGTGGATGGTGGCCTCCAAGAACTCCAGGAGATCCGCCGCAGGGATGTCAGGGAGAGAGACGGACGGAACCTCCGAGCCCACGCTGCCCGTGGACTCGGTATCCTCCTCCCTCTCCCTCAGCTCTCCATCGCCCCCCTCGCGATGGTAAAGCACAACGCACTCCCTTTGGTGGGTGAGCGCGTTGCGCCTTATCTTGAGCTTCACCGGTCCTCCCTGCGCCCCACCCCCAGGGGACGCGATGGGAGAGACCGGCGGAGGGACCCTCGCGGGGACCGTCTGCACCCTGGATTTTGGGGGCGCAGACGGGCGCTCGGCGTACGCCGCCGAGCCAGATGGTCTGGTCCCCGCTCTGGGTCCCTCCTTTGAGGTCCGAGGCACGGTCTCAGGCCCGTCCTCTTCCCTCGAAGGAAGGGGATCCACCCTCTCGGGTCCTTCCCCTCCCTCCCCTAGAGAAAGGGGATACACCCTTTCGGGTCCTTCCCCTTTCCCCGCATCAGCCACCGGGACCGCCTCGGACGATGTTTCCCCCCCGACGGACGCGCGAGGGCCGGAGCCCTCGTCGCCGCCGGAAAGGGAAGCCCGAGGCGGTTGTTCTTCCAGGGGCTCCTCCCGCGCCCCCTCGGTGACTGGAACCGGTCCCTCAATGCTGGGTCGGGGACCGGTTTCTTGGCCCCGTTGCACTTCGGGGAGGGGATCTACCTCGAGGGCACCACCTTCTGCCCTCTCTGGTTCTTCCCCTCCCTTCCGCGCTCTGGAGACCAATGTAAGCGCGGGCTCCGCAGAGCCCGCTTCTGCCTCAGGGGGTGTTTCCTCCTCCCCCTCCGCGGCGGCACGAGGGCCGGAACCCCCGTTGCCGCAAGAGAGGGAAGCCTGAGGCAGATCTTGTTCTTGGGGGGGCTGTTCTTCCCCCCCCTCCGACCCCTCGGCGGGGGTCGCTTGCATGGGCTCCACGTTGTTTGCGGAGCCCACGCTTGCCTCGGGGGCCGGATCCGCCTCCTCCCCGGAGACGGGAGCCAGAGGCAGTTCTTTTTGTGGGAAGGGTTGTTCTTCCCCCCCTCCGGCCCCTCGACGGAGGTCGCCTGCATGGGCTCCGCATTATCTGCGGAGCCCATGCCTGCCTCGGAAGCTGGTTCTGCCGCCCCCTCCTCGGCAACACAGGTTTCAGGACCCGTGTCGCCGTCGGAGGAAGGCGGTGCCCGAGGCAGGTGTTCTTTCGGGGGCCCCTCCTGCGCCCGGCCCCTCGATGGTAGAGTCGGGGCCGGCTTCCGAGGTCTGTTGTGTGACGGGGAGGGGATCTACCCGAAGGGCTTCTTTTGCCCTCGCGGGTTCCTCCCTCCCCTTTGGCCTCTCGGCGGGGGCCTCTTCCATGGGCTCCGCAGATTCTGCGGAGCCCCGGACCGCCTCGGGGGATGGATCCTTCTCCCCCTCTGTGGCATTACGAGGGCCGGGGCCCTCATTGCCGACAGAGGGGGGACGCCGAGGCGGTCGCTTTGGTTTTAGGGGGCCCTCTTTCGCCCCCCCGGGGACCCCCACCAAGAAGCCGGTACGTGTGCACGCAAGTGCACACGTGGGGAGGCGCGCCTGCGCCTTCCTCTTCCCCCTGAGGCTGTCCCCTGCCCTGCCACGGCGACGGGGAGTTCACCTCCGGCAGCGTCTCTCTCCTCACTCCCGGGGGTGAGGTGTTTTGTTTTTCGGGCGGCTTTGCCGCCCTGCCTCGCGGGGGGTGCCGTCGAGGGAGTCCCTTTCTCTGAGACTCCCCCTGACCCACCGCCAGATGGTGCGGCGGCGGGCTTCGTCTCCCCCCGCTTGGCCTCCCCCGTGGACCTGGCCGCCACCTTCTTTTTGCGGCGGGCGACCAAGGTCCACTCGGCGGCCTTCTCCCCCCGTGCGCTTTCAAGAGGCGCGGAGGGTCCGGCCACCTCGGGGGCTTTCTCTCCCTTTCCCCCCTCAGATGTTCCTGGGAGGGGGGTGGGTGCCTTTTTGCCCCCCTCTGTGGGCCTTTTTGAGGGCCCCGGGGGCGAGGTGGACTCGGAGGGGCGCGGTGCGGGCGCAGGTGGTTTTGCGCCCTGCTGGAGCTTGGGGCACCTCTTTTTCTGGTGCCCCAGCTCCTTGCAGTGATAACACCGCACCTCCTCCGAGGAATAAAAGATTACATAGTTGGTCCCCTGAAAGGGGACCACAAAACTGCCCTCCACGGCGTCCCTCCCCGCCAGGTGGATGGTCACCTGGCGTCGGAAGGACAGCACGTGGCGGAGGGGTTGGTCCTTGCACCCTAGGGGGATGGGGTGGATGCCCGTTTTCAACTCCCCTAGGGCCTGAAGATGGGGCTTCAGGAGGTCGTCCTTCAAGAATGGCGGGACGTTAGAGAGGACGACCCTGCTGCCCAACCCCTCCAAGGGTTCAATGGGGATGTATATCCCCCCGACCGCGAGACCCCTCTCGATAGCGGTGTGCGTGGCGGCCTCAGATTTTAAAAAGAAGACGGCCTTGCCGTACATCTTTGAGGCCGCCACGATGGTCGATGGTCCGACCACCTTGGCCATGGCTTTCACCATGGCCTCTATCGAGAGGGTATCTCGGAGGAGGCACCTGACCCCGTGCCTCCTGGTCATATTTTTAAAGGGGGCTGCAGCCTCCCCTGCAGCCACCTGTGCCCACTTTTTTGGGGCCTGTGGAGCTTGCCCACTCATTTTAATTTTTATTTGTTTATAAAAAAAACAAACAAACAATAAATCAAAATAAAACAAACACAATTGCACACCCCTGCACTCCAATAGTGCAGGGGCACACAGAACACAAAGGTTTTTTTTTTTGTTTTTTTTTTGTTTTTTTTTTTTTTAATTAAATAAACAAAAAATAAAACAAACAAACAAAAAAAAATATTTATTTATTTTTAAAACAACACAAATAAAAATTCACACACACACCCCTGCACTCCAATAGTGCAGGGGCACACAGAACACAAAGGTTTTTTTTTTTTTTTTTTTTTTTTTTTTTTTTTAAATAACAAACAAACGTATTTGTTTATTTTTTAATAAATAAACAAATACAAAATCACACAAAAAGAAAAATTCAAAAATAAATCAAAGTTTAAAACTAAAGAACTGTTTTAAACTTGAAAGTAAATCAAAAACTAAACTAAGGGCAAACAAAGGAGCACATGGCCTGTGCTCCTTGCCTGCCCTTCCCCCACTCTGCACAAGGCAGAAGCAGGGGATTAAAACAAAAGTATTTTTAAAACTAAAACTAAAACAGTGCAGTGATTTTAAATGATTTTAAAATAAACTTAAGAAAGTGCTCTTTAATAAAAAATTAAAAAGCAAAGAAAAGAAACTAGTTTAAAGGAAGTAAAAATTAAAAGAACAAAACAAACAAAGGAAAAAACAAGCCAAAATGGCAAACAAGCAAGTGTAGGAGAACCAAAGAAAAAGGAAATAAAATGTGTTTTTAAAACACTAAATAAAAGTTTTAGTTAACAAAAAAGGTGCCCTGCTGCTTTAGAAATAAAAATAAATCAAAAGATTGTGAAAATAAAAAGTTGAACACACTGTTTTTTGAAGTTTGAGCAGGAGCTCACCTCACATGCGACTGCTCTTGCTCAAGGGTACAACAGCAGTGTCCCCCACCTGGGATTGAACCCACAACCCTCCGGTCAAGAGTCCAGAGCCCTAACCACTACTCCACACTGCTGCCCACAGTTGTTTTTATATTACCGAATTATTACCTCATTATATTGCACATTGTGCTTATAAAGACCCTATGCTTGCACTGTATTTTTTTCTGAAAAAACAAAAACTAAAAAAAAATTACTAGTAGTATATCGGTAGTGTTTAATGCAAAACCCTATAAACCCTAATTTTATACATGAATATGAAAATATCTGTACCTCCAAATAATAGGTGATCTCTGTTTACCATGGGATGGGATGGGACAGGTAAAATTTGGACAGGACAGGATTGGAAATGATGACTCTTTCATGGGATGGGATGGGACAGGAACATTTTTGACAGGAGAGGATGGGACAGGACTGAAGTTTCATTCCTGTGTCACTCTCTAGTCTGTGGTGCAGAGACTATGCATATTGCATGTTGCCTCAGTGTTCTTATTGCATGTTGCCTCACTGTTCTTATAGCATGTTGTCTTGTTTTCTAATTGCATGTTTCCTAACAGTTTACAGTTTTCTTACTGCATGTTTTCTCTTTTTCATCTTTCTGTAATGACAATTTACTGTAAGTAGTTTACTGATCATTGTCTTGTATAAAATGTTATAAAATATTAATTTTCTGCAATAAAATGTTTTAGTCTGATTTTTATTTATTCTAGTTTTGAAAATAAATACAGCACAATATGGAAGTTTTGTCTCCCTCCCAAATTAAATTCTTAATATCAAAGTTTTATTTAACATGTTTAAAGAAAATATATACTTCTGTTTATTTTTATACTGAAACATAATTGTACCTCAAACAGGGCAATAATGTTTCCAATCTCACTTTCACTGGAAAGATCTTCTTAATGCCTTAGATATATTGGGTTTTAATTTCTGATTTAATCTTCCAAAACTACAAGCGCTTAAACACAAAGTGTTCATATTTATGACCAAATTTGGTCATTCCCCGTAGGCGGCATAGGGTTAAAAACGCATAAGCTAAGTAGCAATAAAGCACGAGTGTGATGCACTCTAATATCACCATGCCCCGGGTGTGTTGCAAGTCACAAAGCGATTTAAAAACAATTTTTAATTCACAAAATTGTATTAAATATCCTTCCGCCTAATGCTGAGATTAGAGAAAATAGTTCCATATACAGTAACTTTTTAAAAAATAAAACCAAAAATGCATTAATTAAAAAAAGCAATTTATAGATGTTGAATTGAACATTGCCATTGAAAGTGCAGTTTTTCTGTATTTGATTTGTTATACTTCTTGTAATTCTTGGTTTGTTCATTGCATTTTAAAGTAAAATATTACTGCTAATTTTCATCATGACACAGCATGAATTAGTCTGCCTTTTAAATCACGCAGACCCTTCCTCACAAAACCTGCAACAGTATCAGGTGAGTGCTGTGTTTTATTTATTTATTTATTTATTTTACTTTTTTTATCATCCTTTGTTATCCTGGGTAATAACAGGAGGTATCCATACCAGATTTGTGCTACCACTTCACAGTGGTGAGAAAGACGTTATTTGCATTATAGAATACCTGGTTACTTATCAAATTGACTTTGCCGTTTACGGCTGGACAACGTGGAGAACCACTTGGCCAGTGTTAAGAAACAATTTAAAACAATGCTGGGCACAGCAGAAGAGATTATACCATCGTACCTGGACACATTTGTGTGGACAGAAAGGTAAGTCAGTTAATGGGGTGGAGCAAGGCCACCTGATGTAGTGTTTAAAGAGATGTAGTTAGTAACATACACAACATATAGAGAGAGGGGCTCCGCCTCTTCAGGGCCCAGCATATAAAAGGGGGGTTCCATCATTGAGGAGACCAGACATACAGGAGAAGGGGGTTACCAGACCAGAGATGACCCCATAGCTGGGCAGCTGCAACTACTGGGTATATTTTGAGAAGAGCTGTGGATTTTAGATGTGGAGATAGATTTTCATTTTCCTGAGGCCATGTATTGGAAAACCATTGATTAAGAGACCTCCAAATCCCAGAGATGAGGCGTCTGTAAACAAAGCCAGGTCATGTGGTGCTGAAATGAAATCATCATAGAACATAGATAGGCCATTCCAGTGCTGAATAAGAGCAGACTACATTTTAATGTATTTCCTAGCTTCTGAGGAAATATTGATGTAAGAGTCGAAGTTTGTTGCTGTTGATACGAGCCCAAGTAGTCGAGATATAAACATCCTGCCTTGGGGGATAATGCAAATTGCAAAGTTGAAATGACCAAGCAAGGAAAGCAGTGCATGTTTCCTGATTGTTTTACTGATCTGAAAGTTCTGAATAAGAAAATGAATATGGTTAAGACTCGGGTAGGCTGGCTTCAAACTGATTCCAAGAAATTCCTGAAAGCGGAACACTGACTTCTGAAAATAAACTTAAGATAAGAAATCGCTTCTGCTGGCGGATCTGAAAAATCATCAAGAAGATGAAGCAGAAATGGAACATGGTAAGTGTTGAAGTATCCATCATGATGCTTCTGAAAGTGTATCAAATATCTTCGGGCTGCTGCGGCAGCTGAACGTTAACTGAGTAGCGAAATAGAACTTTCCTTCCCAGCATATACCAAATAGATGATGAAGAGAAGGATGGATTGGCATTACTTTAAATGCATCTGATATATCTGCTTTAGCCAACCAGGAACCTCAGCCTGCTAATTTAATAGCGTGAATTGCACCTGAAATGGTAATATAAGGAAGAGAAAATTGATCATGAGGAATGAGTGAGTTAATGCTGCTGGTGCTTGACCCCAGCAGTGCTGATAAATTGATGATGTGACACTTTTTTCCTGACATTTTTTGAGTGGCGATACTTATGGGGTTAATTCTGTAGACTGGAAACGGGGGAGCTAAAAAGGGACCGACTATAAAACCTTTCTTAACTTCTTTTTCAATGAGAGAATGAACTGCCTCTGGTTCTTGAATGCCAGAATGAAGGTTCTTGCTTTGAAAAGAGGAGGAAGAAATTTGACTGAGTCCAGTTGAAAAAATGTTTTTTAGTCCATCAATCAAGTAGCTGGTGAAAATGATGTCAGGGTGATTCTGGAGTTTTTTGGATAAAGCCGGAATGTTTATGGGAGTGGAGACTGAGCATTGGAGAGAGTCACTTGCGAGCTAGAGGGCAGATTGTATTTGAATGGGCATCCCCGCAAGTAGTGCACATATGAATGAAGTTGCATTGCCTGTCTGAGCAGAAACCAGTTTTAAAATTATTACAGATTTGTCTCCCTCTGGAGAATCTAATTCTGTGCCCGTATTTATCTTGCCTTGAAGATAAATTGGGAGGAGCTGAAGCATGCATAGAATTAGGGAAGGAGGCTCTGTTTGAGTAGTGGGGTACAGAGGTGCCAGGTGCTGATTTAGAGGTTGAAGCTATTGCTGCTTTTGGGCAGAAAGATGTTGAGTGAGCTGTGGAAGCGCAGACCCCACATGTGTTGGCTCTGAGACCGCCAAAAATTCTATTAAATAAATCTGAATCAGGTTGTGCCCAATTAATTATGTGGTTATCAGATGCCAGAATAGCTGCTGCTTTTGCTGAAAAAGCTCTGTGATAATCAAAAAACATGGTCCCTCTGTATCTGACAGACAGTTCCACTATGTAATATTCATAGAACATAAGAAAGTTTACAAACGAGAGGAGGCCATTCGGCCCATCTTGCTCGTTTGGTTATTAATAGCTTATTGATCCCAGAATCTCATCAAGCAGCTTCTTGAAGGATCCCAGGGTGTTTGTTTCTTTTTTCAGGTCGAAAAAGTCCCCTGGGTCGACATTGTCAATACCTTTTAGAATTTTGAATGCTTGAATGAGATCACCGTGTAGTCTTCTTTGTTCAAGACTGAACAGATTCAATTATTTTAGCCTGTCTGCATACGACATGCCTTTTAAACCAGGGATAATTCTGGTCGCTCTTCTTTGCACTTCTAAAGCAGCAATATCCTTTTTGTAACGAGGTGACCAGAACTGAACACAATATTCTAGATGAGGTCTTACTAATGCGTTATAAAGTTTTAACATTACTTCCCTTGATTTAAATTCAACACTTTTCACAATATATTTTTTATAGCTTCCCCACATTGTCTAGATGAAGACATTTCTGAGTCAACATAAACTCCTAGGTCTTTTTCATAGACTCCTTCTTCAATTTCAGTATCTCCCATATGATATTTATAATGCACATTTTTATTGCCTGCGTGCAGTACCGTACACTTTTCTCTATTAAATGTAATTTGTCATGTGTCTGCCCAGTTCTGAATGCTGTCTAGATAATTTTGAATGACCTTTGCTGCTGCAACAGTGTTTGCCACTCCTCCTATTTTTGTGTCATCTGCAAATTTAACAAGTTTGCTTACTATACCAGAATCTAAATCATTAATGTATATTAGAAATAGCAGAGGACCTAATACGGATCTCTGTGGTACAACACTGGTTACCTTGCTCCATTTTGAGGTTTCTCCTCTAATCAGTACTTTCTGTTTTCTACATGTTAACCACTCCCTAATCCATGTGCATGCATTTCCTTGAATCCCTACTGCGTTCAGTTTGAGAATTAATCTTTTATGCAGGACTTTGTCAAAAGCTTTCTGGAAATCTAAATAAACAATGTCATATGCTTTGCAATTATCCATTGTCGATGTTGCAGCCTCAAAAAAATCAAACAGGTTAGTTAGACACGATCTCCCTTTCCTAAAACCATGCTGACTGTCTCCCAGGATATTGTTACCATATAGGTAATTTTCCATTTTGGATCTTATTATAGTTTCCATAAGTTTACATACAATAGATGTCAGGCTTATTGGTCTGTAGTTACCTTTGTTTGGTTTTGTCTCCCTTTTTGTGGATCGGTATTACATTTGCAATTTTCCAGTCTGTCAGTACAACCCCTGTGTCAAGAGAATGTTGCATGATCTTGGTTCGCGGTTTATAAATAACTTCTTTCTTTTCTTTGAGTACTACTGGGAGGATCTCATCTGGCCCAGGGGATTTGTTTATTTTAAGGGCTCCTAGTCCCTTTAACACTTCTGCCTCTATTATGCTAAAGTTTTTTAAAACTGGGTAGGAACAGGCCGAAATGTGGAACATGTTGTCCGTATCCTCCTTTGTAAAAACTTGTGAAAAGTGATCATCTAATATATTTGCTGTTTTTTTCTCTTCATCTATGATTTTGCCATTTGTATCTCTTAGACATTTAACCTCTTCTTTGAATGTTCTCTTGCTGTTATAAAATTGGAAAAACATTTTGGAATTGGTTTTAACCCCCCTTAGCAATGTTCATTTCTATCTCTCTCTTGGCCTTTCTAACTTCCATTTTGACTTGCTTTTGCAGTTCCAAGTACTCTTTCTGTGTACTTTGTAATATCAGAACTACCAATATATGCTTACTGATATTAACTTTTTATGAAGCGCTCACTACAAACGAATGAGTCCAGTCTTTTTCATTTTTTTTATTCTCTTTTAATCGCTGAAATCCATTTTACCCTCCTGTCTGGATCAGCAGGAATCCTGTAGAAGGAAACTTTATATTTCTGTCCAGAACAAAAGAATCGGGCATTACTGTAATGTTACCGCGCTAGGCATTTTGGTCATTGTTGGAAAACATGAAACAAGTATTGAATAGCAGTTTGCTACGCATGAGGAATGACGGCTGTATTCATGTTATTTTTCTGAAAAGTGATTTAACATTGGATAGAAAAAACTGTTAGTTCCAAAAATGCAAGCACTGCAGTTAAGATTATTTTGTGTCAAAGCAAATGGCTGGCCAGCAGCACACGGCTGTATAAACAAGTCCTTTGATCTCCAGCCCTGACATGAAAGAAGTTTGCTCTTCGGGAGTCCACTGGGGTATAAAACTAGTTAACAGGTTTTTGCTTAGAAAATACAGCTGGTTTATGACGGGGTCATAAAGCTAATTTTCAAGGGGACCAAAGAGCCAGGCTCTAAGACTTCAGAGAGATCCAAAGAGATAGTGCCACTGAGATCAAAGGGTCTAGAGATAGGAACAAGGAAGATGACAAAAAACAGATGTATGGACCTTTGGGGCACTAGGGTCTGAAGACTGCACTGAGTTCAGAGATCTTCACACTAGATCACACACACACACACACACACACACACACACACACACACACACACATAATGATAATGAGTTGTACCTTTTCTATTGGTTAAGTGTCAGAGAAAGAGGAGGAGAGAGACACCTATGCAGAAGGGTATTTAATGTCATGCAACAATTGTAAGAACGAGTATTCTGTGTCCTGTACCTGGGACCAGGCTCCCTGCATATTTCAATAAACCTAACAACTGACTGAAGAAAAGGACTCTGTGCAGTTTCTTGAATCTACCTACTCATCATCCTCTTTTTTAAGTTACATCAGTCATCTTCCACAGTAATGCTGACTGTGAAAGAGTGTTCAGCTTGGTGACCAAAAACAAAACCCAACACAGAGCCAGCCTGAGCACAGACATGCTAAGTTCACTGGTAACGCACAAAGTCATGATGTCAGCGAAGCAGCAAGTGTGTCACACACAAACCTTTAGTGACACCTTGCTCAGGAAAGCCAAGTCAGCCACCTATGAAGCTAAACATTCAAGATCTGAAAGTGCAGTTTGACCTGTTGGATTCCTTTCTGTTCCAAACAACTCACTTTGTGGATAGCTATTACATCTGGTGCTGACTCAGTGACTATTTTTTTTCTAAGTTTTTTTTTCCTTTTTTGAAAGTGCTTTGTTTCTCTGTTTTAGAAGCTTATACGTTTCAATTTGTTATGTTTTGACAGTAAATAAAATACAAACATACTACAAAAATGGCTATTTTCTGTACTTGAAATAATTTTCAGTTGGTAAAAATTAAAAAGGTTTCATCTATACTAAGGTAAACACAATAATTTAAAATGAAACAATCATAGCTAATCTCATTATTTTTTTTACTGAAAAATTCATACTTAAAACTCACCGGAGTGTAGCATTTAGCTGTTTTATACCCTTAAACAATTCTGGGGGGAAGCCCCCCGGACCCCCCGAGATGTCTGCGTGAAAGAGTGCTACTCAAAAAAAATGTCAAAGTTGGCAGGTCTGATTTTACTCCAATCTACTTCTGTTAGTCACTGTTTCATACCTTCATAGTTTGCTTTTCTAAAATTGTAAACCTTAGCTTTAGTCATTAATTTGGGGGTTTTAAAAATGACTTCAAATGAAACCATGTTGTGGTCTGAGTTTGCCAATGGCTCTCTGACCTCTGTTTTAGTTATTCTGTCTTCGTTATTTGAAAAGACTAAATCAAGGCATGTTTCCCCTCTAATTGTGGCCTTGACAAATTGCGTTAGGAAGCAGTCATTTGTCATTTCCACCATTTCAATTTCGTCCGTCGTGCTCCCCACCGGGTTCTCCCATTTTATATGGGGGAAGTTGAAATCCCCCATTAGTATGGCTTCTCCTTTGCTGCATGCATTTCGAATGTCATGGTATAACAGATTATTTTGCTCGGCGTCTGAA
Organism: Acipenser ruthenus; assembly: GCF_902713425.1. NCBI lineage: Eukaryota > Metazoa > Chordata > Actinopteri > Acipenseriformes > Acipenseridae > Acipenser > Acipenser ruthenus. Next base: position 62,005,749 of record NC_081193.1, read on the forward strand.
TTTGGCAGTCTATATCATGCTTCTATTATTATGCAATTTGAATTTTTGTCCATTATTCTGACCCATATTGATTTGGCGTTGTTTTCTTTGTCCAGATTTAACACCTGGGCTTCAAGACTATTTCTTATGTATAGCGCTACCCCTCCACCTTTTCTGTCCTGCTTGTCTTTCCTATACAGTTTATACCCACCAATATTATATGCATCTCCATCACTCTCAGACAACCAAGTTTCCGTAACACCTATCACATCGTAGTTACTTGTTAGTGCAGTAGCTTCAAGTTCTAACACTTTGTTTCTGAGACTTCTAGCATTTAGATAAATACATTTAATAACTGTCTTACCTGAGTTGTTGCCCTTGTTTTAATGTGATCTCCTTTCTGTTTTTTTATTTTCTCCCCCCTTCCTTTCTAGTTTAAATGCTTCTGAACCTCCTCAACGATCCTTTCTCCGAGTAGATTGGTTCCCTTTTTGTTTAAGTGCAGTCCGTCCTGCCTATATAGATAGTCCTTGTTGTAGAATGTGCTCCAATGTTCAAGAAAGATGAAGCCTGTATTTTGTATTTCCAGCTGACTGTATGGTCCTTTGCAAGGTGCCTGCAGTATCCCAGAAAATACTACAGTTTTGGTCTTGTCTTTTACTTTCCTTCCTAGCTCTATGAATTTGTTTTGCAGGGATCTTGACCTGTCTCTTCCAATGTTTTTTGTACCGATGTGGATGACTACTACAGAGCCTGTCCACGTTCTCACTGATGTTCATAACAGAGGCTCCTGGAAGGCAGCACACTGTTGTAGTAAGGTGGTCCAAACTGCAAACTGAACTTTCTGTGTTTCTCAATATGGAGTCCCCAACAATCATGACCTCCCTTCTTTTTGCTGCCTGGCCAGCACTGTTTATAGGGTCCTGGATGTTGTTCCTTTCGTTCTCTTGATGATGGTTTTGATCATCTAAATTCTGAAGTGGCTCGAATTTGTTGGATGTTTTGATTTCTGGTGGTTGTGTTTGACGAAGTTTCTTTTTTCCCTGATTCTGCCTACCTGAACCCAGCTGTTTTGACCATCTTCCATCTCCCTAATGGCTTTCAGTCTGCTAGGGGTGCTGACTTCCATGAATTCCATTAATTGTGGGTGTGCCAGCTCCTCAAGCTCCTGTTGCTGGCTCATTTCCTGCAGCTCCATTTCTAGCATACTTACTAGTTTAAGCAAGTCCTGGATTGTGCGGCACTTTACACACACTTGGTTGAGCTCTGCTGGGTTTTCTCGGATTTCCCACATCATTATTATTATTATTATTATTATTATTATTATTATTATTATTATTATTATTATTATTATTATTATTTATTTCTTAGCAGACACCCTTATCCAGGGTGACTTACAATTGTTACAAGATATCACATTATTTTTACATACAATAGTAATAGTAATAAGACAGTTAAGTAATCATCTGTTTAATCTATATAGATTATTCATTGCTGTGGTTTGCTTTCTGTATTACAAATTAAATGTACATTTTAGGCGTCTGTAACAGGGGAGATCTGGACTGACTATTTGGCATATCCGTATTACTGCAGGTAGAGGGCATCAGTCTCGTGGGATCCACCTGTCGGTCATGGCGATTACACGGAGAGGTGGGGAAGAGGGTGTGTGTGCTTTCCCTCTCTCTGAGTGGCTGAGGGGCGGGCCTTGGGAGACTGCTCGGCCCATAAGATCTGGTTTGGTTGGGCGCTCGGGTGGCCGTGTTTGGGGAATACCCAGTGACACTGACGAAACACGTCAGTTTTAAAACAAAACGAGGCAAAACTGGCTGGGGAAAACAGCCGGCCTTAAAATAATCTAAAGAGGAAAGAAATAACAGAAATCACCACGTACCCGAGGGGACGTGCTTAGTTGTACGGGGAACTCCGGCCATCCCAGTGTATAGAGGGTAACTGAGCGTAGGACGGAGGCTCGTTCTGACCGGCTTAGCGGCAGTGGGGGCACTGCGTAAGCAGCACTTTTTGTTTGTAGTTTTATTACTGTGTTTTATTTTCCCTTTTTCTTTCGCCTTTGGTTTTCATTATTATTTACGAGCACTTGTGCCTGTACCTATTGGTAAACACCGTGGTTCTGGTTACTGTTGTCAGTATCCGGTCCATGGACAACAGCGCCATCTACTGTACCAAATAAATCAGTGCGCCTGAGCGGCGTTACAAATAAAGTACTGTCTCCTTGTGTCAGTGAATTGCCCACTTCCCTTCCACAGCATCATATACAGTGCCTTGCAAAAGTATTCAGACCCCTGACCAATTCTCTCATATTACTGAATTACAAGTGGTACATTGAAATTTTGTTCTGTTTGATAATTTATTTTAAAACGCTGAAACTCAAAATCAATTATTGTAAGGTGACATTGGTTTTATGTTAGGAAATATTTTTAAGAAAAATAAAAAACTGAAATATCTTGCTTGCATAAGTATTCAACCCCTGTGCTGTGGAAGCTCCCAGTTTACACCGATGAAAGAAATTGCCCTAACAAGGACACAATTACCTTACCATTGATCTCCACCTGTGAACCATTAAAGTTGCTGTCACATTTTCTGGATAAAAACCCCACTGTTGAAGGATCATTGGTCAGGCTGTGAATCTGAAGGAAAATGAAGACCAAAGAGCATTCTACAGAAGTTAGAGATAAAGTAATACAAATGCATAGATTAGGGAAAGGGTACAAAATAATATCCAAGTGTTTGGATATCCCAGTGAGCACATTTGGCAGAGTGTCCCATCCCTATTTATTATTATTTGTATTTTTGTTTGCGGCGCGGATAAAAGCGCCGCGTCTTTTGTTATTGTTTTTTTATATATTTATAATTTAAAAACCCCATGAGGATGCATGACTGATCAGCTACTGATTATTTAACTAGCTGACAGTCATGCATCCTTACCAAACGCGTGCAGACTGTGGCCGAGGGGTAATAAGATAATTAACAACCAGTTAACCCCTCGGCCAGAGTATAAGAACCTGCAGCTGTCCGTGCTGCGGGGTTGGGTGTACAGAGAGGAGGTACGGGGAGATAGAGAGGAGACAATAACAATTGCTAAAACGTGCTGGACTAGCCAGCACGACACTTACTTGTTTATCTGTCTGGTTTGTTTGGCCCTCGTGCCCTTTGGTTTCTGTTTTGTTGTTTTGTTTAAATCTTTTGTTTTGTTTTATTTATTTATTAAAATCAGCTGAACGCCGTTGCGTTCAGTTTCACCCGCCCATCCATTGTTGTGGTTCTGTTACTTCTTGGTCCGTGACATCACCACACCTCACCACTGCAAGCCAGCCTGCCACAGCACAGTTGGATCAATAATCAGGAAGTGGATCCTGCCTCACACCACCCAGGCACTACCAAAAAAAGGCCGTCACTCAAAACTCAGCGCTCAAACAAGAAGGATGCTTGTGAGAGAAGCCACAGAGAGGCCAACAATCACTTTGAAGGAGCTACAGAGTTCAGTGGCTGGGAGTGGAGTAATGGTGCACCAGTCAACCATATCAAGAGCTCTGCATAACACTGGCCTGTATGGGAGGGTGGCAAGAAAGAAGCCGTTACTCAAAAAGTACCATCTGAAAGCACGTCTGAAGTTTGCCAGAAAGCATGAGAGTGACCCAGCTGCGATGTGGGAAAAGGTTTTGTGGTCAGATGAGAGCTTTTTGGCCAAAACGCAAAGCGCTATGTGTGGCGCAAACCTAACACTGCCCATGCCTCAAGACACACCATCCCTATAGTGAAGTATGGTGGTGGCAGCATCATGCTGTAGGGATGCTTCTCATCAGCAGGGACTGGGCATCTTGTTAAAATTGAAGGAAGAATGGATGGAGCAAAATACAGGGAAATACTGCAAGAGAACCTGCTTCAGTCCGATGTTTTGATTTCTGGTGGTTGTGTTTGACGAAGTTTCTTTTTTCCCTGATTCTGCCTACCTGAACCCAGCTGTTTTGACCATCTTCCATCTCCCTAATGGCTTTCAGTCTGCTAGGGGTGCTGACTTCCATGAATTCCATTAATTGTGGGTGTGCCAGCTCCTCAAGCTCCTGTTGCTGGCTCATTTCCTGCAGCTCCATTTCTAGCATACTTACTAGTTTAAGCAAGTCCTGGATTGTGCGGCACTTTACACACACTTGGTTGAGCTCTGCTGGGTTTTCTCGGATTTCCCACATCATTATTATTATTATTATTATTATTATTATTATTATTATTTATTTCTTAGCAGACACCCTTATCCAGGGTGACTTACAATTGTTACAAGATATCACATTATTTTTACATACAATAGTAATAGTAATAAGACAGTTAAGTAATCATCTGTTTAATCTATATAGATTATTCATTGCTGTGGTTTGCTTTCTGTATTACAAATTAAATGTACATTTTAGGCGTCTGTAACAGGGGAGATCTGGACTGACTATTTGGCATATCCGTATTACTGCAGGTAGAGGGCATCAGTCTCGTGGGATCCACCTGTCGGTCATGGCGATGACACGGAGAGGTGGGGAAGAGGGTGTGTGTGCTTTCCCTCTCTCTGAGTGGCTGAGGGGCGGGCCTTGGGAGACTGCTCGGCCCATAAGATCTGGTTTGGTTGGGCGCTCGGGTGGCCGTGTTTGGGGAATACCCAGTGACACTGACGAAACACGTCAGTTTTAAAACAAAACGAGGCAAAACTGGCTGGGGAAAACAGCCGGCCTTAAAATAATCTAAAGAGGAAAGAAATAACAGAAATCACCACGTACCCGAGGGGACGTGCTTAGTTGTACGGGGAACTCCGGCCATCCCAGTGTATAGAGGGTAACTGAGCGTAGGACGGAGGCTCGTTCTGACCGGCTTAGCGGCAGTGGGGGCACTGCGTAAGCAGCACTTTTTGTTTGTAGTTTTATTACTGTGTTTTATTTTCCCTTTTTCTTTCGCCTTTGGTTTTCATTATTATTTACGAGCACTTGTGCCTGTACCTATTGGTAAACACCGTGGTTCTGGTTACTGTTGTCAGTATCCGGTCCATGGACAACAGCGCCATCTACTGTACCAAATAAATCAGTGCGCCTGAGCGGCGTTACAAATAAAGTACTGTCTCCTTGTGTCAGTGAATTGCCCACCACCCTTCCACAGCATCATATACAGTGCCTTGCAAAAGTATTCAGACCCCTGACCAATTCTCTCATATTACTGAATTACAAGTGGTACATTGAAATTTTGTTCTGTTTGATAATTTATTTTAAAACGCTGAAACTCAAAATCAATTATTGTAAGGTGACATTGGTTTTATGTTAGGAAATATTTTTAAGAAAAATAAAAAACTGAAATATCTTGCTTGCATAAGTATTCAACCCCTGTGCTGTGGAAGCTCCCAGTTTACACCGATGAAAGAAATTGCCCTAACAAGGACACAATTACCTTACCATTGATCTCCACCTGTGAACCATTAAAGTTGCTGTCACATTTTCTGGATAAAAACCCCACTGTTGAAGGATCATTGGTCAGGCTGTGAATCTGAAGGAAAATGAAGACCAAAGAGCATTCTACAGAAGTTAGAGATAAAGTAATACAAATGCATAGATTAGGGAAAGGGTACAAAATAATATCCAAGTGTTTGGATATCCCAGTGAGCACATTTGGCAGAGTGTCCCATCCCTATTTATTATTATTTGTATTTTTGTTTGCGGCGCGGATAAAAGCGCCGCGTCTTTTGTTATTGTTTTTTTATATATTTATAATTTAAAAACCCCATGAGGATGCATGACTGATCAGCTACTGATTATTTAACTAGCTGACAGTCATGCATCCTTACCAAACGCGTGCAGACTGTGGCCGAGGGGTAATAAGATAATTAACAACCAGTTAACCCCTCGGCCAGAGTATAAGAACCTGCAGCTGTCCGTGCTGCGGGGTTGGGTGTACAGAGAGGAGGTACGGGGAGATAGAGAGGAGACAATAACAATTGCTAAAACGTGCTGGACTAGCCAGCACGACACTTACTTGTTTATCTGTCTGGTTTGTTTGGCCCTCGTGCCCTTTGGTTTCTGTTTTGTTGTTTTGTTTAAATCTTTTGTTTTGTTTTATTTATTTATTAAAATCAGCTGAACGCCGTTGCGTTCAGTTTCACCCGCCCATCCATTGTTGTGGTTCTGTTACTTCTTGGTCCGTGACATCACCACACCTCACCACTGCAAGCCAGCCTGCCACAGCACAGTTGGATCAATAATCAGGAAGTGGAAGCTGCATCACACCACCCAGGCACTACCAAAAAAAGGCCGTCACTCAAAACTCAGCGCTCAAACAAGAAGGATGCTTGTGAGAGAAGCCACAGAGAGGCCAACAATCACTTTGAAGGAGCTACAGAGTTCAGTGGCTGGGAGTGGAGTAATGGTGCACCAGTCAACCATATCAAGAGCTCTGCATAACACTGGCCTGTATGGGAGGGTGGCAAGAAAGAAGCCGTTTCTCAAAAAGTACCATCTGAAAGCACGTCTGAAGTTTGCCAGAAAGCATGAGAGTGACCCAGCTGCGATGTGGGAAAAGGTTTTGTGGTCAGATGAGAGCTTTTTGGCCAAAACGCAAAGCGCTATGTGTGGCGCAAACCTAACACTGCCCATGCCTCAAGACACACCATCCCTATAGTGAAGTATGGTGGTGGCAGCATCATGCTGTAGGGATGCTTCTCATCAGCAGGGACTGGGCATCTTGTTAAAATTGAAGGAAGAATGGATGGAGCAAAATACAGGGAAATACTGCAAGAGAACCTGCTTCAATCCGCTAAAAAACTGAAGCTTGGGAGGAAATTCACCTTTCAGCAGGACAATGATCCCAAGCACAAGGCCAAAGCAACATTGGAGTGGCTCAAGAACAAAAAGGTGAATGTCCTACAGTGGCCCAGTCAAAGTCCTGATCTCAATCCCATTGAGAATCGGTGGCACTATTTGAAAATTGCGGTCCACAAGCATCGTCCAACCAACCTGAACAACCTGGAGCAAATCTGCCAAGAAGAATGGGCCAAAATCACTCCGACACTGTGTGCAAAGCTGGTACATACTTACCCCAAAAGACTTAAAGCTGTTATTGCAGCGAAATGGCGGCTCTACCAAATATTAATGTGTGGGGATTGAATACTTATGCAAGCAAGGTATTTCAGTTTTTTATTTTTCTTAAAAATATTTCCCAACATAAAACCAATATCACCTTACAATAATTGATTTTGAGTTTCAGTGTTTTAAAATAAAATATCAAACAGAACGAAATTTCAATGTACCATTTGTAATTCAGTAATATGAGAGAATTGGTCAGGCGTCTGAATACTTTTGCAAGGGGTTGGTCGCACACGGAGGACACGGACAACAAAGTTCCAAAGAATGTATTTTTAATAGCGGCTCTGTCGCAACAAAGCAAAACAAATAACAAATAAACAAAAAATAAACTGGAAGCAGGTCTCTTTACAAAAGTAAAATAAACAAAACATAAACAGATATTAGATGCCTCGCAGCAATGTCCAGGCTTCTGCTTATCCACCGTACTTCCAGTACTTATGTTACAATGGGATACTTTCAGGTTTGTATTGCGTCTCTCCACTCGGTTCAGACGGTCCAAGCGGTCTCTCGAACACAGACAAATAAACCTTTTTAAAATGATTTCTGTGAGGTCAGTTGCAGCCCAGATGGACCACAGGTGCTGGCCAAACGAGGCAATTACTAATTAATAAGCTAACTCTGTTTCCTATACTAGTAGCACCTGTAGCCTATCACACAATTAACTCCTCAAACTCATGGCAGGCTGATTCCAAGCCAGCCACGGATCATTCCAGCTGTCCCCTGCTATGTAGACCGGCTTGGTTTCAGCCTGCCATGAGCGCCTCCTGCTGGTTGATCTGTGAGCTGGCTCATATGGCTCTAAGTGACCACTTTAAATTCCTCCCAATTATATTTGTGCTTTTATTTAACTGTATTAAGCAACCACAATTCTCTTACCCAGCAACGGACTCAAACCTATATTAAGCACCCTTACACAGGGCTATTGTTATAAGAAAAATATGGTTTTAAATGGTACGTCCTAAATTCAAAGGAATACGGTAACCATTTGAGCAGTCTTTTATCCGTAATCAATAATACAACAGCGCTCTCTTGTAAAGGAAGTGAGAAAGCGTGGAGAAACAAAAGGTCCTCCCTAGATGACAGAATTAAAGTTATTTAACTTTATTAAAGACAGTAAGTGCCAGAAAAACTGCTGAAAAATTAGGCACTAGAAAGACACAGATACAGCATTTTGAAACAGAAAGAACTAGGGCTTGAAGTTTTAGGTTTTTATTTTTGTTCACGTGACCGTGTTTTGAGCCGATTCAATATATTAATTAAACTTGGAAAAAGCTGTTAATTACTAAACAAAGTCACTTCTTTTCACCTTGATGTCCTGATTGACTTGCTGATTCTGTTTCACCTTCTTCATTATTTGAACACAAGAGCAAGCAATGACATTAATCACTTCCCCCAGATGCTACTTTAACTTCCATTTCGTTCTCGCACTTGCCTTCCAGTGTGTCCATTTCATGTTGTGGTGTTCTTTCCCGCTAATTTAACAGAATGTTCTCATAATTAGAATGTAGCGGCTTAAGACTTAATGAAAAAATGGGGGGAATTTCTTGTATTATTCTATTGTTGTTTGTTCCCCAAATAAAATATTTGATGAAAAAAAAGAAAGATCTTATGCTTATGCTGGCATTGGTTTCAGGATACAATGAATCAACACGTACCTATATATATATATATATATATATATATATATATATATATATATATATATATATATATTGTAAAGGATCCAGTAGACACGTGCTGCTGAACTGTTTCTTTCCCGTTCCACCAACTAGCACAGACTCAATACGTTTGCAGGCAAGTAATTTTTATTTACATTATTTACATAAAATAAATAGTTTCTGTCACGGTTCTCGCCCTGTACGGGCCACTGACTAACTCACTTCTTCAACCCTCTCTAGCTATATCAGGATAGGGAGATAGCGAAAGAAATCCAAGGATCCTCCGACCGAAGTGGGTTAGCCTGTGGGCAAGAACAGGGCCAGCTCTCCTCCCTAGAGCTGGCCTGAGTCACCGGCAGGTGTAGGTTGAGCTCCCTCTGCTGGAGTATATCTGCCACACAGGTCACTATCCACCAGACTCCCTCTGCTGGAGTAGTCCCGTAACACAGGTAAGAACAAGACAGGCTCCCTTTGCCACAAAAGCAAGGAAATGTGGCGTTAGGGTTTTTAAACCTAACTCGCCATTCCCACCCCCACACAAGCAGCCAAAAGGAACCAGACAACACAAGCAACCGCAGACTGTCGTCATCAGGTAAGACATAGAACATGCAACTCTTTTCCAGAACACACGAGAGACATCCATCATCATGGTCCACCAGTGCTATAGCAATGGATATACCTAACCCTAACTCTAACCCTAACCCTAACCCTTTGGAAATGACTTACTCTTTACTGCAGTATGGACTGCAGCTGCTTGCGTTTTTGTTTCAGATATCTAAGTTAGGTTAAAACTGATTAATAACATCCATTTAGATTCACCATATATGCTCACAGGGAAAACATTGCGCCTAGACAAATTGGTACAGACATTAGTGTTGCATTTGTGCTGCTCTACCTGAGTTTAGTAAACCAGCTCCTGTTGCATCTATATCTCACCACACTGTCACACATACAACATTCACAACAAACTACTACTACTATTATTGGAACAATCGTCAGAGGCAACCGTTAAAAAAGTCCAGGTGTGTGATATGAACCCACCAGACAGAGTTGAGTGTGGATACCCTGGGATTAGTGCAGATACCTGTAGATCAAGAGGCTGCTGCTTCGATTCGGCCGTTCGTGGTGTAAAATGGTGCTTCCATCCAAAAGGTTAATTGAAGGTGCTTCTGCCATTGCTGGTTATTTGTCAGTAAACCCTTTATTCAAAGAAGCCTTCATTTCTTCTTGTAACTTAGCAGGCATCTGAATGCCATACTATTCTACACAATAAATGATTTCTTTGCAGCAAAATATTATTATTATTATTATTATTATTATCAATATTTGCCTTCGCTTCTAAACACCAGATGTCGGTCATGTATTTCCTCAAAAGAACAGTGCTTTTCCGACAAATACGTGGCACTTTCGGCATGCTCCATTTCTTCGGCAATGATTTGATGTTGTAAGCACCAAATAAACCAAAAGAACACAGACAGGTAAGCTATTCTTCATTCTTCAGAGAGAATTTACACTCTAGTAATCAGCAAGAGAGCCTAGTGCATTTGGAAAAGTGCAATGTGAAACCAATAGAACTGTAGTCTGGATGAAGCTGCAAGTGAACCAAAAAAATTTGAATTCACTTTAAAAGAAACTCAAGTTCACTCTATTTTTTTGGTGTGAAACAAACCGAAGCAAACATGAAAAAAATGAGTTTTTTCAACCACAATTCAAATCCCTTGCAAGTGAACTTGGTGTGAAAGTGCCCTTAGGAAGCCAACCTTGTTGCTGTCTTAGCTTATTTTTACATTCGCTAAAAGTTAAACTGTATACACGAAAGCATTTGAAACAGTGATATATGTAGAAAAGTCTAAGGCTTGTAAATAACTGTTTTATTGGTTCACAAATAACTTTGCAACAAAGCTTGCAGATGACATTCATAAGTTTAGTTTGAATGACTGTATTTAAAAGATGTCTGTATATCTGCAACTTTGAAAATAAACACAAACTGGAATGTCAACATTGTATACCATTGAATGCGCTGCAGCTTTAATTCAAAGAACTGATTAGCGAACATATCTAACCTTTTTTTGCTTTTACCACCTCATCTTGCCTCAAGCCAGTTTTGTTAGTAATGTAAATAAACAAGACCGTTCTACCATGATATATTTCTTTACCCTATATTCACAGTATTGATCTCATTTCTTAAAATGAGTACAAATTGGTATGTGAAGTACAACCATTTACAAAAAAAATAGCACAGTAATAATGAAATATGGTAGCTCAAAGTAATTCATCATAATATTAGTAATGATTAAAGGCATTGTATATCAAATTTAACCTTGTCAAGGTTTGTTTTGTTTTTCTGTACTAAGAAAACATCCTCCATCTACTATTGACATTTTTTTCTTAATTGATTAATGTGAAACAGTTACAGAATCTTGTTGAAAAAAATTACAAAATATGACAAATTACTTTTGAAACCATAGTGGTTGAAAGCCACAGCGGCCCCTGCTGTTATTTTAATAACTTTTTCAATTTTCTTCTGCCTGGTGGCAGGAATAACAAAGTGATGTTGAATCAGTTCTTCAGAAAATGTGCATTTGCTACCATGCAACATTGTCGTGTCAGACACAGAGAGGGGTTGGAACATGCGGCTCCTACTGTAAAAACTATTTTAAAATGCTATGGGGCACTATAGAATAAGCAGTATTTTAAAACAAGCTTGGCTGAAGTGGTCCTACAAGTCTCCCCCCGGTATGCCATGTAGGCGTCTGAAAACCTTGTCTCCTGAAACCAAGCCCCAAGCCATAAAGTTGCTCTGTGTTCTGAGGTTACACAGATCTTTTGCAAACATATATATATATATATATATATATATATATATATATATATATCTATATATATATATATATATATATCTATATATCTATATATCTATATATATCTATATCTATATCTATATCTATATCTATATATATATATATATATATATATATATATATTAGGGCTGTCAATTCATCGCAGTTAACTTCTGCAATTAACGCGTTTCTTTTTTTGGAGATTAATTTTTTTTAACGCTCGTTAATCGCATTGCTGAGTCTTGAGCCTTTCGGCACACCGTACTTCAATCCCGGCCGCAGCAACATTGGATTGAGTGTCTGAGTGCAGGTATTGTTTAAATAGAAAGTTAGTCACTGAACCGCTTAATGCAGCAAAGCACTAAAAATAAATGAGAGTTTTTTTTTATTTTTTTCTAAAACGTTCATTGGACAGAAGGACACTTACTTGTCTACTGTTAAAGTGAGTTCCAGTATCGCACAAAGTATCACACACGAGTACATCTTACTCTGCTGCGTGCTGAACATGCCTTCACTTCTTCTCATAATACACTAGCAGCTCTTCTGCTACAGACAACAACAATACAACAACAAATTAAAACCATCAGTTTCAACAGAAATTCAGGACCGGTGCAAGCCCATGAATCAAGCTAAATATGATAATATAAGAGTCGCAGTAGGCTGCGTTGCTGCTTTTTTTTTTTTTTTTTTTTTTAAATATATATATTTACGTCGTATGTAAACCTACCAATTTTTCTTGTTTGCAGTTTTTGGATATGATGACAAAGTTTTTTTTTTTATGTTCTCTTCACAATGAACAGTTCATTTCCTAGAAATGCTTACTGTAGCTACATTTTTATAATTTTATTTAAAAAAAACTAATTTATTTCAGTCCACAATCACATTTAAAAATATATATCACATTGTGTTGTTTCATCACTGTACGAAATACTATTCGTCAGACAAACAAAAACTAGAAAAAGTACTGCAGAGACTCAGCAACTGAGCATCTTCTCACAGAAAACAGGGTGTACGGAGACCTGTTGGACGACCTAAAAAAAAAAAAAACTGCCACAAGTTCAAGTGAGCCCAAACAAGCCAGCATTCTGCAGTTTGTCCTTGGTAAAGCAAAAACACACGATAACTGAGATAGTTTGTAATCATTTCCCGTGATTAAAAATTGAAAAGGCTACAATTCTAGAGTTTGATTCGTATTTATTTTTTGTCTAGTTAGGATTGCCTGCTTGTTTTCTTGAGTTTGTTTCAACAAGTTATATACAGTTTCAAAACATTTACGTGAATACATCTTTTTTTGTATAACTAGGTGTACTAATATTTACTTGCACCACACAACATTGCAGGCAATGTGACAATCATAACAACTTAGGGTAAGTGCACCTATTAAGTCCATGTACACATTAAGCCCACTACCATGTTTGACTTCAAATAAAAAAGAAAAAATATGATATGTTCTGCTGCTTGATTTCTCCACCAATGCATGCATTTGTTATTTCCATACCAGTTTGTATTTTAAGCCAATGAGATGTGTGTTTATTAAGATATGGTTTACCATGTGCCGTCACTTCCTAGTAGCCATTTTGAAAGTGAAGAAAAAACTTTGCTGTGGAGGCGACCCTCAGAAAAACACTTTTTTCACATCTTTTGAGTTTCTTTTGGGGTAAGTACCAATACTTAATGTAAATTTAAGAGATTAATGTTCTTCAATATGTATAGTAAAACTGAGAACAATTATATTAATAATAGTATCCAGCTAAATCAAAAGATTGCTTTAGAGAGGTAGCGATAGTACCACATGTCACAGTCAACATGCTAGGGACATAAGGTAGTGTGCGACACCAATATAATACATCAGAAGTATTATTGGCTTGCATTTTCCAAAGCATTTTGTCCTATATTAATCTTAAATTAACCTTGAATAGTTGTACATGTCTATAGTTTTTGTAAAATTCACAATTTTCTCAGGTGGGCTTAAAGTGTACAGTACCACAAAAACAGTGCCTCTGAGTAGAATGTAAATGAAAATAAGATTAACTTATTAAATTATGATCAATATTAATTTGCATAATGTTGTAGTCTACAGTATTTATTTATAGCCCAGAAAAAATTTAAATAAATGGTTTCTAAATACATAATAGGTAGAGTTTTATACAACGTCTTTTTTACCAAAAACTGCTGCTGTTCCAGTTAAGCCCAGTGCGCTCCTTTTAAGCCCACTTACATAGACTGTGTATATAAAATGTATGTTAACAGAATATAATCATATTTTGATTGGAAACATGTAGAGTTAATCTAAAAAAATAGCTAAAATGTTATTTTTACAGCTTTAAGATGGCTAAGGTACGAAGAAACTACAGTTCGTGCCCACACATTTTAGAGGCATGTCGCCTTTACCGAGAGGGTACAGTTAGCAACCTGTCTACACTGTCCAAGAAGTTTGGAGTGGACAGGGAATCCTTGAGGCAGAGAGTGAAGAATGACATAAGGGTTGAGGCACATCAGGGACATGAGACCTACCTTAGGACAGAGAGGGAGATTTCAGGCTGTCTTCAGGTAGGATAGCCTATAGTAAGCTAAGTTAAACCATATAGCCTTGGTAAACAAGAATAGGAGTAAGGCAGTTGTTAGGCAGTGTGTAAGAAAATTAGGCTGTTTGCAGGTCAAATCATGCACTAAATACCAATTAGAAATATGAATTGATTAAAGCCCTTGTTTTAAATTTACCAGTTTTCCCTCTATCATTTGTAGGTCCTTTGCCAGTGGGGTTGGGGCTTCACAAAATCAGATCTTATAGATCTAGTTGAAGACTAAGGATATGGAGATTCACAAATGGGAGACCTGGACGGAAGTGGTTTGAGAGGTTTATGAGAGACCACCCAGAGCTTACAGTGCAAAAGTCTGAGCAGTTTCCAGAAGCAAGAGCCAAGGCATCTGCTGACTCATCAGTATATGCCCACTGGTTCAACCAAGTGCTTGGAAAGGCAATGGATGACACAAAGCTGCATGACAAACCACAAAACATATAATGTGGATGAAACAGGCTTTATGACTGACCCCAGCTCTGAGAAGGTCCTAGTCCCTAAGGGCTTGAAAAATGTCTACCAAAACACAGGAGGGAGTGGTAGACAGCAAATCACAGTGTGCATTACTGGGAATGCTGCAGGACAGAGCCTACCCCCCTATGTAGTGTACAAAGGAAAAAACCTTTACAGCACCTGGTGTAAGGGTGGTCCTGAATCGGCCAGGTATGCGGTGTCTGATCATGGGTGGATGGAGAGAGCACTATTTGAGGACTACTTCCAAAACCTCCTCTTGAAAGAATCCTCAAAATAGTCTGACATGAGCTCTCCACGGATCCTCATTTTTGATGGCCACGCCTCCCACATCTCCCTGAGAATTGCTCAAATGGCAAAAGAAAACAATGTGGTGCTCCTGCGACTCCCCTCTCACCTCACCCACATTCTGCAACCTTTGGACAAGGCAGTGTTTGGGGAGGTGAAGAGGCAGTGGAGAAAGAAACTACGATGTCACTCACGAGTCTCCAGGGACAAAATCAGGAAAGAAGATTTTCCTACGAAGTTGAGTGACGTCTTAGAGACAGCTATGAAGTCCGAGAACATGAAGAGTGGCTTTGGGAGCACTGGAATTTTTCCCTTGAACCCTGATCGAGTGAGCAGCGAGGTGACGGAGAGTTACACGCCATACACTGAAGTGGCTGCTGGCAACGCTGATTCACTGGAGGATCTTACCATACAACTGCCCCTTCTCAAAGCCATACCAGGGAGGAGCACACCTGACACCTCAGTTGTGTCTCCCTCAGCACAATCATGTTCACCCTTGCAGACATCTGCCAATGAGGAATCCTTGTCCCAGATCATCCTGAGTGTAGAAACCATCCCTGGTTCCAACTTTCTAAACATTACTAACATTGAAGTGGCAAGTCGTCCACATGAGCAAATGTCAGCACCCCAGCCATCAACTTCAGCACACTCAAGCTCGTCTCCCATTGACAAAGACACCATCAAGGATTTCTTTCTAAAACGAATCACTCCACGCAACAAAGAAAACATAAAGAAGCAGAGAATCACAACCCTTAAATATGGGGAATCGCTGACATCTGCTCAACCCATGGCCAGGCTTGCTGAGAATAAAAAGAAGAGAATGGAAAAAAATAAGAAAAAAGAGGTCAAGAAAGGAAAGACGATAACACAGAAAAAAGGAGATGCGCCAAAACCAGTTGAACCAACTGAGGATGGCAGCAGTGGAGATGCAAAATCACATGGCGATCCCCCTTCACCATCAAAAAAGATGTATATTATGCTGTAATGTTTACATCACCTGCAGCTTACTACATTGGAAGATCCATTAATGAGTCCACACCCCCTGAGTGAGACAGATATGTGATGAAGTTTCTTAACAGAGGGCCAGACAACACATATTTTATGCCTCCAAGGGACAAAATTGAAGATGTGTAGAGAAGATCCATACTCTGCAAGGCAGAACTCGAGGGTGCTGGACCATTCCGCTTGAAGAACCATCATGAGATTGAAAGTCAATACAGAAATATGCTTAAAGCAATGAAATGGAGCAAGTCAAGATGTAGCCTAGAATGGCAAGTCAATGCTTATAAAAGCTGCCACAAAAGCAGAGATGCTGTAGTGCAAATTATAAAGAATGACTGTAGTCTAAATGATAGGTGACTTCAAAGCCTGCCTACTGTTAGACATATTGTGATATACTGTAGTTTTAAAGTTTGTTTAAAACAGTATAGTCCTTCACAGTAGGATGTAGAAAAACACAAAATGATTCTGAAACAGAAGTAAGGGATTGATTGAATTGAGAGAAGACGGACAAAACAAAAGTGGGCAAAATGTTATAAAATACTTGGTAGGCCAAGAATAATTAAAGCTTAATGTTACTCCACTGAACCTGTTATTTTGGGTCTGTGTTTTAAAATGTAGGCTATCAAACTTTTTAGATTAACCTTGTTCTTTTTCACTGGTTTGGACTACACTAACATGTTATAAGATATTGCATACCTGTGTTTTGTATGATGACCATTTGAAATGGTGTGGGCCGCTTGCATGATGAATTGAAATTACTTTTATGAATTGATTTTAACAGTTAACACTGTTTTCCTCTGAAGGAAATGTATTCAATAGACTTGTTAATGTTTTAGACCTATTAATTAATTAATTAAAATAGATTTATTTACAAAAATCATGTAGTGGGCTTATTTGGAACATACATGGGCTTAAATGGCACATCAGGTACCCATTAAGCCCAGTCGGGATAATTTTCACTAATATATCTTTATTTTTTATTTTGAAAATATAAAAATGGAGTAATATAACTTCACATGAGAGATTAATCTTTCATTTTCTCATCACTTCTCTTCCAGAAACCAGTGAATTATATCTTTAAAATGTCTCAACTTAGATTTTGGTGGGCTTAAAAGGTACACTTACCCTACATCCTGTTAATAAATTATTAGATAAATAATTTGACAAAGGGGGTGAATTTGCACAGGGTACACAGGGGTACCGCATTCAGTCTCAAATACATATGTTTTAAACAATTTTATTTACGGTTAAGGATAATAATAATGCTAGTCATTGTTTAAATTGGATGGATGTATCAATTGTATCAATTTAATATGCGATTTAAAACCAAGATTAACTAAGATTATTTTTTTTAATCGCGATTCATTGTTTTAATTGCTTGACAGCCCTCATATATATGTATATGTATATATGTAGTTGTAGGGTAGCCGAGTTAACCACTTTAAACTGTTGTTACTCTAAAGATCACTGTTGTTACCCCACAAATTTCACAAACCAACATGAGGCTATACTGCAATGATAGTCTCACTAAGACTCGTGTAGAGAATTAACAACCAGCAACAGCAATTTTCCTTTTTTTTTTTTTGAGCAGCAAATTCTTATTCTTATGAATTCACAACTGGCACTCATAGAGTTGAGCACTGTATTTAAATCGTGCTTAAGTCTAACCTGCAACAGATTAATGTGACAGGAAATATAAAAATGATGTTACGGACAATAATTAACTTTACAGAGATGCAACAGCAAACGCTGTTGTACAAATAAAACAAAACAATAAGCTATATTACCTCCATGTGGAAACACACTAGTCTGTGTGACAAATGTGGTCCGTCTAATTTTCCATAAGGAAGGACATTGTACCTGCTTTCGTTTTGTGTAGTAGACATCATGTTTCCTTCACATGTTGTATTTTGATGTATTATTATGATTAATGTTGCATTCAATAAAAAAAAAAAGTCTGTGCTGTAATTGGTTGCGGTGAAAAGAAAACCCAAGACGGAGTTGTTCTCATTTCCAACTAATGAAGGGAACTACCCACAATTATAGCAACACTGTTATTTCAATATGCGTCCCCAAAGTCTTAGTTATAGCTCCAGCTGATTCTGAATGTTTGCAGAATTGATATGTATCAAATAAACTAGCAAATGAGATTTGGAAACAATGTATTTCCTTTTGGAATGAGGTCTTTGAGGATGATCCGATCTAAAAAATAAATATTGCATTTTTTCATTCTTTTGTATTTGATTTTCAATTTCATTTCCTGACACAACACATGCACAATCATCTACACACCGTTGAGTGGGAAAGTCGAATTCGGCCACAAATTCCATCTCCCGATCAATTTCTGAACAATCTTATGTTGAAATATTGTCTGGCATTATTTCGGACGTTCCCTGTGTACAGTCACACTGTGCTGCTGAGGAAAAATTGAATTTAAACTGTTAATAACAACTTTATCTTTCATGTAGTGCTCATGTACCCTTTAATTTTTATTTTCTGAATGATTTAGCTGGCAACACACACACACTGTCATCAAGTCAAATCTTAACACACTGAAGCATTTAATTTTTAACCTTAATTCACTATTTAAACATGTATGACTATGATCCATTTACCAGTGGGATGCTCCCCCAGGATCAAGTGTTTTTTGGCTGTATTTGACTCTCTTCCTATAAAAATTCACTAAAAATCAATGTTTTACAGTAGCATCTTGGAAATGGTGTCCCTTTTTTTTCAGAACACCCTGGGGAACATTATAAAGTATTTCAGAAACCATACAAACATTTGTTTAAAGTTAAGTATTTTTTATTATGTATTCTATTTTGAGATACATGTATAAACATGTGTTATTCTATGACATTACAACACTTCCTGAAAGTTTTGTTGAAAAATATTGATGTTTGGGCATGTGACACAGTGTACATACCAGACTGGAAAGTCTGAGCTTCTAAGCCCTGTGAAGCTGATGTAACTGACAGGCATCTTAGCTCGAAGGTAACTACTGGACAATCTCCTGGGGCCGGTTGTACTAACGAGATAAAAAAAACAGGATCGGATCCGGGGCTCACTGGAGCCAGATCTTGAGAAGGCGTTGAACTAAATGGATCATGAGCAGGCTCCACTGATCCGATTCTGGTGCTGCACATGCTGTAACTAGGGAAACTGACCAATGAGAAGTGAATATTCGTGGCGCAGCGTTTAAAGATTCTGAATGTAGAATATCAAGTACATTTAATTTGAAACAACATAAATCCTGTCCATACTTTTCTTTTTTTAATCCCGTTCATACTGAAACCTATTAGAAACAATTACTTCATTTATAATTTAAAAATCCAAGTCTTCTATAAACACTAAGTTAATATCTGGTTGTTGTTTTTTCTAACTTCTGAAAAGTTTAGAATAAATGTTACCGTTCACGTTCGTGTGTATTTTCTGATGGATACACTCACAATGCTGTATTCTTTACAGTGTTAAGTTAGCCACCAAACACACAAACAGCTAGCTGCAGCAGGGCAAATTATCAACACATTTAACATCAACACTAGAAAAATGTCGCAGACAGGGGGAGATCGAGGCTGTCAGAGATGGTAAGCTCATTAAGAAAAAAAAGGGAATAGACCAAAACATAAAAAAACGACCGTGTATATATGCATTGTGCCTCAATGTTTCTTTCATTGGTAGTGGATATATATTGAAGTGTTTGAATGTACAATAATAGTAAATCGTGCCGAAATTATTATTATTATTTATTATTTATTTCTTAGCAGATGCCCTAGGGTCCAATTGTAATCTGAAAACACAGGCTTTCATACAACTGTGCAAAGTCCAAAAATTCTGTATTTTGATAAAACAGTATCGTGATTCCCTGTCTGTTCATACTCAGAGCTGTCATACACATATTGTGCTCAGCAGTGAGTGGTGCAAAAATCGGAAGTGCCTTAAAAATGCATTTAGACTGTGTTTTAATGCTAGTATCTACAATGTTATTATCTCTACAATTATATATTCTAGTGCTCCCTATTGTTATCCCCTAGGCAGAGCTACACCATCTCATTTATTCAAATTCCTACCTTTCTTCCCATGTAGGTAGACACTCTTACGATACTTTTCTCTTTTTCTCAAAACCTTTAGAAAACATGCAGCTACTTATATTTCTCTTAGTATTCCAGATATTGTTGTTTACTCCAACAATCAGAATGAATACTTGCGGGGGAGTTTATTTGCTCTTGTCCAGATATTGAAGATCCTGGCTCATGCGAAGTTTGCTGATTTAGATCAGGCTTGGTGCTGACTTGTTTTGTAGGTCTGATGTTTCTGTCACTTGGTGATTGCTCAGTCTTCAATTGCTTTGGCTGGCCTAGATTGCTCTTTTTATTTTGATGTTATAAAACTAATACGCAAAAATAATACAAAATTCAACCCGAAACGTATTAGTAGGATTTGACTTATACGATTTGCAGCACACATAAAGTAGTGCATAACATTTGCGGGTACAGTGACCTACAGGGGAAGTGCTTCCGGAGAATAAGGTTAAACATACTCGCGCTATGTAGAGACACCAAAGTCACATTTTTTAAAGAGGTTCATATTGGGTGTTTCATAGCAGTATTGTCGGCGCTGCTTTATCGGGACACCTCGAGAGAAGTACAAATATCCTGAATAAGCGCCTGTTCCAATTAAATGAGGGGCATTTGAGACTACCTTAGTCACACTTTTGTTTCTAAATGAAAAGAAAAAGAGTGAAATCACATCACATTATGATTAAATGTTACTTACAGAAAAGTACTGTTGTGACAGAAAAAAAAAGCATTTTGGAGAGTGACCAAAAACAATTATTTCATACAGTATAAAATAAGTGAAAGCGCCGAAAAAAAATGATTTACATAAAACACGAAAACAGCTCAAAATAAGCAAAAGAAAATGAAAAGCACAATCCCTAATTATAATCCTAAATACAGATTTGTTACTAAAATAAATAATTAGTTGCCAGCAATTTTAGCAATCAGGTGCCTGCTAAATCCGTTCTAACTGATCAGACCTATTGTAGGTTTTCCAACCAGAAATCCATCTATGTTGAAAGACATCCAGGCTTCCAAAGGGAAAAGCAGTTTACCCAGTGCTTAGTTTACCCAGCGCTTATATCTCCTATGAAAGTTAAAAATTGCATACTTTTTTGCTCTCAAATGTGTTTTCTTAAAATTCACAACACAGTTTTATCCATTCTGTAGGTTCTTGCATGCGCTAAAGATAGACAGTCCGCTGCCCTGGATGTTCATGTTCGTTTTTGGTACAAGACAGCAGAGCATTGCTATGCTGCTGCTCAAGCGGCAGACTGTTTCGTCCGCGCATCAACACTTCCACACAGTGGCCATCAGTTTTCTCTTGTTTTCGGTGACGCGACATGCATAACTCATGTTCATGGCTCACAACAAAGATTTACTTTCTGGAAAGGAGAACAAAAAAAATATTTCCAAAGCAAGTACTCTTCGTTAATCATCAACTGATTAAATCTCGGTGGCAATGTGTGTCAGCAAGTCGGTAACTTGGGTCCTGAAAAATCTGCAAGAATTAAGTTGTCCAAAGAATGGATAGAAGCTAGTGTCAGTTCTTCCTGTGCCAATAAAAGCAAGCAACAGAAAGCACTCCGGAAAAAGATAGGAGAACATGCACAAAGCAAGTCACATGTCACAGCTTCTGGTATTTTGGAGCAGGCAAAAAATGACACATTGTTTCAAATAGCTGCAAATGTCCAGTCTGCTCAAATTTGTACAACAGCCAGAATCTTCATAAAGAAGCGAAGCGTCACAGGCCTCCATATGGTTTTGAACAAGAAATCAACTGCCAACAATTGAATGCGCTGTGTGGATTTTGCATTCTGACATGTGCTAATCATCACATTTCCTCTGAAATGAAGAAAAAGTTCTTCGTCCAAATCCTTATGCTTGCTTCTAAAGCTACTGCTATAAAAACAAGAAAAGTGCTATAATTGTGTGCATGCGGATGAAGGTACCTGGTATGGAGTCTCCTGCTAATGTATTCGTCGACCTTGTTGAGCTGTCTTCAGGAGGAATAGTGAACAGTTTAGTGTCAACGCTGTGGCAATGTGCCCCGCCCCTATGTGCATATTATGTGTTGTATGTTGCGTGCGTGTGTTAATGTTGGTGTATAGATTGGTACACGGGATATAAACTGGTCTGTGTTTCACGTGTATTTAAAAAGGTAGATTTGTATTTAGGCACGAGGAGGGCACAAATCACTTCACGTGCTGGTTAAATGTAATATGTGAGCACGGGGTTGCACAGAATTAATTCACGTGCTGGGATTCAAGTGAATAATTAATTAGTAATTGAATCCCAGCACAACAGTATATATAGAGACACGTAGCATTCACTCGGGGTTGGGTGTTCGGTGAGTGGAGAACGAGTGTGGAGAAGGAGAAACTAAATACTAAAAGAAAGTAAGAATGTAATTAGAAGTGTTTCACTCACCGTGTTTGTTTTGTTTCAAACCTTTTATTTTCTGTTCTGTTTATTAAATGCTGAGCGAAAGCATTTGCTCAGCTTAACCAAACCACACCTCTCTGTCTGTTTATTTCCTGCTTCTGGTCTGACGCCACCCACTCCGGCCGTCTTTGTGACAGCGCTCACAAAGGTTAATGTAACTGAAGACGTTCTTACCACGTGCCTGGTAGCAGTTGCTTGTGATGGAGCTCCAGTGATGTTTGTGCACAATACTGGTGTTGTGAAGAGGTTGCAAAACATGTTTCAGGGGGCTCCCAAGTGGCGCATCCAGTAAAGGCGCTCCGGCCGTCTTTGTGACACGTGGTGTCCTGCGTGGGATCTACAGCGCCGCCAGGACTCAGGCCAGAGCAGGAACCGCATTTTTGGATTAAAAAAAAAAAAAAAAAAAAAAAGAGAGGAAAAAAAAAATGGCAGAAGACGCCATCAGAGTGCGGGACTGGATCCGGGAAAATGCTGGGCTGGAGGCCCAGTCTATACCAGTAGCCGTCCAGTTCCTGCGGTTGATGGACAGCGAGTGATGGGAGGCGTATGCGAGGGAACAGACCGTAAGCACCTGGGAGGAAGGTGTGGAGTTGGTCCTCAGCTACCTGGAGGCGGTCATAACTACAACAGCCCAGGTAGCAGGTCCACCAGCAGAGGAAGAATGCCTGCTGTACCCGTCTCCACCAGCAGAGGAAGAATGCCTGCTGGTTTTGCCTCCACAGCCCAAGCGGGAGGAGCCAGAGCGTCCACAGCCCGAGCGGGAGGAGCCAGAGCGTCCACAGCCCGAGCGGGAGGAGCCAGAGCGTCCACAGCCCGAGCGGGAGGAGCCAGAGCGTCCACAGCCCGAGCGGGAGGAGCCCGAACGTCCACAGCCCAAGCGGGAGGAGCCCGAGCGTCCACAGCCCAAGCGGGAGGAGCCCGAACGTCCTACGCCTGAGTGGGAGGAGCCTGAACGTCCTACGCCTGAGTGGGAGGAGCCCGAACGTCCTACGCCTGAGTGGGAGGAGCCCGAACGTCCTACGCCTGAGTGGGGGGAGCCCGAACGTCCACAGCCCAAGAGGGGGGAGTCGGTGCATCCACAGCCCAAAAGGGAGGAGTCGGTGCGTCCACAGCCCAAAAGGGAGGAGTCGGTGCGTCCACAGCCCGAAGAGAGGGAAGTCGGGGCGTCCACAGCCCTAGGACCCAAGCTGCCAGCAGAGGGAGAATGCCTGCTGGTTCCACCTCCACCAGCAGAAGAACAATGCCTGCTGTCCCCATCAACACCAGCAGAGGAAGCATGCCTGTTGGTTCACCTGCTGCTGCCATCCCGAGAGCTAAAGGGGGAGGAGCCATCGCTGCCGTCCCAAGAGCCAGAAGGGGGGGAATTACAGGCTCAACCCCCTGAATTTTTCTGGGGGGGAGAAGGGCAGGATGCTGGTGTCCCCCAGCAGCCTCTATTTATGCTGCTGAAGGGAGCACGGCGCACACCAGCCCAGCCGCCACAGCAGAGGGAGCCAGCACCGCCACAGCCTCCCTCTGAGTGGCCAGCATCAGCCCCATGGCCTCTGCCTCAACCACAAGGGGCAGAGCAGCAGGAGCTGCCTCTGCCTCCACCACCGCCAGGAGCAGAGGAGCAGGAGCTGCCTCTGCCTCCGCCACTGCCAGAAGCAGAACAGCAGGAGCTGTCTCTGCTTCCCGTACCTCCACCACAGGGAGAACGGTGGCCGGAGCCCCAGAAAGGGGAGCTGTCGGCCACGAAGAAGGGGGAGGAGGTCTGGAGACCACCAACCCCAGCAGCAGTTTCGCTGCCGGAGATCGTGGGGGAGGTCCGGAGACCTGCTCCCACTGCAGCAGTTTCGCTGCCAGAGATCGTGGGGGAGGTCCGGAGACCTGCTCCCACTGCAGCAGTTTCGCTGCCGGAGATCGTGGGGGAGGTCCGGAGACCTGCTCCCACTGCAGCACTTGCGCTTCCAGAAGTACTGTGGCCGGAGCCCCACCAAGGGGAGCTACCGGCTACGGATATCGGGGGAGAGGTCAGGAGACCAGCATCCCCCGCAGCAATTTCGCTGCAGGCATGGACCAGCAGGCTGTCAGCTGTGCCACTACCGGCAGGGGTGCTGACAGCATGGCCAGCCATGGGCCCACTGAAGCCTCCCTTCCCAGCCCGAGACTTTGTTCTGGACTGCTGGATTTTTAAGGGGGGAGGTGGCCGTTGAGGCCATGTGTGCTTTGCACAGGGGGGGTATATGTGGCAATGTGCCCCGCCCCTGTGTGCATATTATGTGTTGTATGTTGCGTGCGTGTGTTAATGTTGGTGTATAGATTGGTACACAGGATATAAACGGGTCTGTGTTTCACGTGTATTTAAAAAGGTAGATTTGTATTTAGGCACGAGGAGGGCACAAATCACTTCACGTGCTGGTTAAATGTAATATGTGAGCACGGGGTTGCACAGAATTAATTCACGTGCTGGGATTCAAGTGAATAATTAATTAGTAATTGAATCCCAGCACAACAGTATATATAGAGACACGTAGCATTCACTCGGGGTTGGGTGTTCGGTGAGTGGAGAACAAGTGTGGAGAAGGAGAAACTAAATACTAAAAGAAAGAAAGAACGTAATTAGAAGTGTTTCACTCACCGTGTTTGTTTTGTTTCAAACCTTTTATTTTCTGTTCTGTTTATTAAATGCTGAGCGAAAGCATTCGCTCAGCTTCACCAAACCACACCTCTCTGTCTGTTTATTTCCTGCTTCTGGTCTGACGCCACCCACTCCGGCCGTCTTTGTGACAGCGCTCACAAAGGTTAATGTAACTGAAGACGTTCTTACCACGTGCCTGGTAGCAGTTGCTTGTGATGGAGCTCCAGTGATGTTTGTGCACGATACTGGTGTTGTGAAGAGGTTGCAAAACATGTTTCAGGGGGCTCCCAAGTGGCGCATCCAGTAAAGGCGCTCCGGGTGGAGTGCAGGATGTGCCCTATAGTCTGAACGTCGCGAGTTTGAGTCCAGGCTATTCCTTTGCCGACCGTGGACGGGAGCTTCCAGGGGGCGGCGCTCAATTGGCCGAGCGCCGCCCGGGGGGAGGGAGGGTTAGGTCGGCCAGAGTGTCCTCAGCTCACAGCGCACCAGCGACCCCTGTAGTCTGGCTGGGCACCTGCGGGCTTGCCTGTAAGCTACCCGAGATCCTCGTTGTCCTCCGACGCTGTAGCTCTTGAGTGGCTGCATGGTGAGTCCGCAGTGTGAAAAAAAACGGTCGGTCAGCGCAGGGGTGGTAGCAGTGAGCTGGTGAGCTGAGCATAAAAAAAAAAAAATTAGCCATTCCAAATTGGGAGAAAAAAAAAACATGTTTCAGAATATTATATCATGGCACTGCTCTGCCCATTGCCTACAGCTTACAGTCAGTGATAAGCTATATTAACTTTATAGCACATCTGGGAAATAATGATTAGAGCTGAAAGAGTGCGTTTAAGCTCTTCACATTCAGCTTTAATAGGCTTGCATCAAGCTTTAGATGGCTTGCATCAAGCTTTAGAGCGGTGGTGGCTGTTTTGAATGCTTATCCCGCTTTGCATAAGCACTTCACTTCGGCAGCTGAAGACATTTCTCGTGACAGCACAACACGCCAAAATTACTCAGGTCTAAGAAAGCGGTTATCGACGACTCAGTTTGTCAGTAATCTTGGCATTATGTATGATGCAGTGCAGTTGTCTGAGTTATCGCTTGAATTGCAATAATGTGACTGTACAATCATTGATGCACAGCAAGCTATCTGAGGGTATATATCAGTGTTTGAACCAATGGAAGAAAAGCAAGGGAAATATTCTGTGCAGTGTCAGAAAGCCATAGACGAGAAGATTTCAAGGAGTGCTCTTGCATGAAGGAAAACCTTTCGACAAGAACACTCGATCGGTAACACTTTAGTTTAGGGATCCGTTATAAGTGGTTATAAACAATAGCAAAAACAAAACAATGGCAAAAGTGTATAATAACTGTATTGCAAAAACAAAACAACCCTATACAATTGGTGAGACGGACATATAAAGACAGACAGACAGGCATAGCTAGACAAACAGAACTGAAGACAGACACTATATCTGTTATAAGCAATTATAAATACTAGCGTAAAAAAACATTGAAAAAAATGAATAATAATACTCTTACTATTTCTAATCATATTCTGTAATTGTTAATAGCATAATTAATAACATGTTTATAAATTGTTTATAATCACGTATATCGGATCCCTAAACTAAAATGTTACCAGAACTTTCACCCGGGACAGTTTTTTTGTCACTTAGCAGACAATTTGCGACTGGTGACAACAGTGACGACTGGATATGAGAAACTGATCACCGAAAGTGTTATATAGGCAGTGTCCAAGGGCACGTAATACTAACGTTGCAGTGAGGGATGTTTTTTTATGGTAAATGCTTGGTAAATGAGGTGCAAAAGCAGGAGGAGAGGATGAGGTGCGTAAAGGCCGTTTCCCAGGCCAAGCAGGGAGAATGGATGAGATGGAAGAGTGTGGAACAACACAAGATCGGCTGGCAAGACCTATGGACAATGGAACAGAGCAGGATCAGTTTCTTCATCAGATCAACATATGATATTCTTCCATCACCACAGAACCTAAACCTCTGGGTAGGAGAGGATCCCTCATGTCCTTTGTGTTCATCACCTGCAACATTAACCCTTTGCGGTCCATTTATTAATCGCGCGTCAGGCACGCCAGGAATAATTAATTTTCACACGCGCAGTTAATTTTATACGCGCTGTTTAAAAGTATTTTTTTTCAGTCAAACGGGTTTAAATGGCCCTGCATATCAACAAAGCACACACTAGGCATCTCCAGCCCCTCCCCAGCCTTTTGTTTGCTATAGCGTTCAGCTGTGTAAGAAATAAATAATAATAATAATAATAGTCGTACATACCGATCGATCATCTCCAGATCACTCGTTTTATCACCAAACTCCTCAATAATGCGATCAAAGTCATTATTTTATTACTATAACATCTGAAAAAAGCTCTGCAAATGTCCATGATAGTCTCAGTGCGCTGACGCACTTAGCCAGCTTATTTATTATGGACGCCCATTATCTGATACCTGATACCATGTATGACTATTCATGAAATACGCCTTTTTTTTTTTTTTTTTTTTTCCGACTTGTCTCGGCTCCTGTTGCTACCACTCGGCAATTGAATGGTTTTCTCGGCTTTTTCCGGAGAAAAAACGACTAAACACCCGTTTATTGCGTTGCTATAATGATGTCGGACCCAGTCCGACAAAGGACCTGTGAGGAATAATTGCAATGTCGGACCCAGTCCGACAATGGACCGCAAAGGGTTAAGGCACATTTTGACAGGATGTAAGGTGGCTCTTAGCCAAGGACGGTTTACTTGGCGCCATGACCAGGTACTGTGATGTAAGTGTAACATGACCAATAAGTTGCCACCAGTTCCATCAAAACATTACACACAAAAGACAATATTCCTCTGTCCAGGAGAGCAACAACCAAGAAAAGGTGTCAAAACCAACCTCGCCCAGGACAACTGGAAGCTGCTAGAGACTGGAAAATGCTGGCAGATGTTGGTCAAAGAATTATTTTTCCACCTGAGATTGCCACCACTAACCTTCGACCAGACATTGTCTAGTGGTTTGGATCAGCACGCCTTGTTCGTCTGGTAGAGTTAACAGTGCCATGGGAGGATGCTGTGAATGAGGCGTATGAGAGGAAGAAACTTCGGTATGCTCAACTAGCTGCTGAAGCGGAACAGCGAGGATGGAGAGTCTGGGTTTACGCAGTGGAGGTGGGTTGTCGAGGATTTGTGGCTTCTCAGAGATGTTGGGTTCAGTGGTCAATAGTTGCGTCGCACAGTGAAGAACTTATTTGAAGCAGCAGAGAGGAGCAGCAATTGGCTGTGGTTGAGACGGAAAGATTCTGGCTGGGGATCTCAAGCACAATAGAAAGAAAGCAACGCTGATGTATGGGTAAGTAAGCTGGGCTGAGTTGAGTGGGGGACGGAGGGGGGGTCATGCTGGGACGCCAGAATCACTGTCGAGCCCTCTTGAGGTGTCGTGGGCTACTCGACAAAACACAGAGGATGGAAGGTGCCCAGTTGAAGACCCCAGAGATTTACCCTACTTAGCTCAATCCAGACAGTTGTCATGCTGTTGCGCTGCACTGTGGTTGATCCCCGGAGACAGCATCGCAGCCGTTGTGTGTATTGATGCGCTGGGGTGGCAAAATAAGCTGATCCCTGGAGCCAGCATTACACTTCAGCCATCAACACGAGGCAGAAGGATATTTACATCATCAGATGGAAAGAAACGCAAATGGATGGAGATGCAGATGGATCACATTAGTTTACTGTAAAGCTACGTCTTAGTTGGTGCTTATCTTGGCGAGAGCCGAGTTCAAATCAGCATGAAGTTTTAACATCTGCTCTCGTAATGGAAATCATAATCAATTCGGGCAGCAGTGTGGAGTAGTGGTTAGGGCTCTGGACTCCTGACTGGAGGGTCGTGGGTTCAGTCCCAGGTGGGGGACACTGCTGCTGTACCCTTGAGCAAGGTACTTTACCTAGATTGCTCCAGTAAAAACCCAACTGTATAAATGGGTAAATGTATGTAAAAATAACGTGTAAAAAATAATGTAATTGTATGTAAAAATAATGTGATATCTTGTAACAATTGTAAGTCGCCCTGGATAAGGGCGTCTGCTAAGAAATAAATAATAATAATCTGTCATGTTAAACACTATTACTGGCACGATAAAGGAGACGGTAAATTTTATGTACATGGGCCATTATGTTTAACTGAAATATCTTAAAATACCTATTTTTAGACAGTGAAATAAGTCATTTTGTACCGTGAAAAAAGGCAACCCTAACGATTAATAATTTTGAAAACAAAATAGCCATACAGTTAACTACTTTTATTATACCATCTTGCATAAATACTGTAGTTATTGTTACAGTCTGTTTTTGTGAGCCAACCTGGAGAAACTACAGTGAAGGTGATAACTACAAAAGTCAGGAGTTCTCATAAGTACAATATTCCTTTTTTATTGCCGTCATTTCACTTTTTTCTACATTTGCCTCCATAGCAGTAACACCCATAGTCACATTATTAAACTGTAAGAGCAGTGCCAAGAAGATATTTTAAATACTTTTAAAGAGATAATCTCGCAATCATAGCCCCTTTTCAATTCAGTGGATGAGAGCTAATACTTTTGGATTATTCTTTAAACACTTCCATTTACAACCATATGGAACACCAAAAGATTCTGAGAAGGTGAGGTGTGGACCCTTGGTTCATTTGATGTGAAATGGCCCACATGTGTTTTGCTGTATATGTTGCTCTAGTGTCTAAATAATGTTTCCTCGTGGAACATATTTTTTTAGGTTCTCTCAATTAAATCTAGCAAATACCCATTCGTGGGTGAGGTAATGTTGAGGAAACAACCTTTCAATACTATGTTATGTGATGCCTTGCCTTTTGTTTTTTGTTTGTTTTATTTTGCATGTTCTATTTTGATTTAAAATATGTATTATTTGAAATATTGTCAGAATATTAAACACATTATTTCAAACTTTCAAATAGTATACACCCCTAGGGACCAAGGTGTAAGATTTAATAGGTTTGTTTATTTCTCAAAAATAATAATTCCAGTCCTCTTGATGTGATTTTCAATAAAAAACAGTTTAATTCCGGAACAGAGGAAAAACCAATGCTACACAGTACAAAACTTAACCACATACAAACTGCACGGACAAATCTTCAAAACAAAACAATACAATACTGTAGGTTTGACCCTACAGGACCTTTTAGCGTCGTCAGGTGAGCTTGATGAAAGAGGGACCAGAATACAGAAATACACTGGTTTAAATAGAAGACAAAACCAGCCCCCTTCTTGGAGTCACCCAGCTGAAGTCTTTGAAGATCAAGCCGGCCCAGGCTTGAGACTTGTACCTGTGATTGTAATCAGTATTTTAATTAGTTAAGCAATTCATACATAATCAAGGGTACTCAGCCCGAAGTAACAACTGCTCTCTATGCCATAAAATAAACCAGTTTGTTATCTTGTCTGTGATAGAAGCAGGCACCAGCCCCAGTTGTCTATTTGCAAGAACTGGTCTTTCGTTGGGTTTGATAACAACACTGGCAAAACAAAAGGGTCATTTGAACTACAAAGGGACCAGATCTTTAACCTGCTTTCCCAGTCCCTATGTACAAAGCTACTCAGGGAGAGGGCATTTAATGATTACGTTTTTATATGAAACTTTAAATCTTACAAAGCCTAAACTTTAATTTAAAAACATAGTACTGTACTCAATATCACGATTAACATTCATACACATTGGGAGACAATAATGTTTGTATTGTTTTTTAAATCAAAATCTAAATTGGGCAATCAGTTGGAGAACATATGCCTAGGACAAAAGCCAGAGTGCAACAATTGAAAACGTTTGCAATGGATATTAATTTTGCCTATCAGCTGTTGCAAGAACTGAAAGTGATCTAATTAAATTGTCAGAATCTCACAAGAATATATCAGGCAATTAGACAAAATAAGTGCAATTACAATGCTGACAATATAGCTTGTCTTTTGAAATGAACATTGTGTGGCAGGGTTATGACTGATCCCATCACATATTCCTCGCTGGAAAGGTTTGAAACCACCTATTACTGTATCATATAATTAGTGTATGAATAGTTTGTAAAAGTGGAGGGAGAAACACATTTATGCAGAATAATCTTGAAAGTAAACAGTCCTAACTGCATGTAACTTGTATATATGTTACGGCCAAAGTCTGAAAATCAGCTAATGACGTCAATGACCGGCCAATGCTGTCATTGGCCGTTGCTCTTGGGCTCTGACAACAGTGCCCAGTCAATGACGTCAATAGCCGCTCATTTTAGGCGGTGTTGTTTTCGTACTTTGGACATTAGCCGGCCATTGTCAACAATTACCAGTGACTGTCAGGGCAATGGTGTGTGTACAGTGGCTCTCAAAAGTATTCACCCCCCTTGGACTTTTCCACATTTTATTGTGTTACAACATGGAATCAAAATGGATTTAATTAGGAGTTTTTTTCACTGATCAACACAAAACAAGTCCATAATGTCAAAGTGAAAAATAAAATCTACAAATTGTTCTAAATTAATTACAAATATAAAACAGAAAATAATTGATTGCATAAGTATTCACCCCCTTTGCTATGACACACCTAAATAAGCTCTGGTGCAACCAATTGTCTTTAGAAGTCACATAATTAGTTGAATGGAGTCCACCTGTGTGCAATTAAGGTGTTTCACATGATTTCAGGTTAAATACACCTGTTTCTGGGAGGTCCCACAGTTGGGTAGTACATTTCCTAACCAGAAATCTACTAACCATTTCCTAACTAGAAGTTGGAATAATGGCAGGACGCACCATTTCTCCACTGGCTTTTACCATGGCAATGGAAGTAATCATTAGGGCATCAAAATGGGTAGTGGGAGGAGAGCGCTTGGCTTCTGGAATGCGACTACCACCAATTCAAGCATACAGGGATGACATGACAACCATGACTACAACAGCAGCCTGCACTAATCGGTTATTGGGCACGAATGCAATTCAAGCCCACTAAATCAAGGAGCATCTCTATAATTAAAGGTAAAGTAGTAGCTAAAACGTTCTTCATTAATGGTGAGGCAATACCAACAGTGTCTGAGAAGCCAGTGAAGAGTCTTGGGAGATGGTACGACGGGGATCTAAAGGACACAGTTTGTGTGGGAGAAGTTAGACAACAAGCAGTGGAAGGGTTGAAGAGCATAGACAGCAGTGCTTTACCAGGCAAACTAAAACTCTGGTGCTTTCAGTTTGGTCTACTGCCGAGGTTGCTGTGGCCACTGACTGTGTACGAGGTTTCTTTGACAACAATAGAGAAGCTGGAAGCTTTAATCGGTTCATACATCAGGAAATGGTTGGAAGTTCCACGCTGCCTCAGCAAAGTGGGACTTTATGGTAAAGGAATACTGCAGCTACCAGTCTCTGCTCTAACCGAGGAGTTTAAGTGCGCCAAGGTCCGACTGGAAATGACATTAGTAGAGTCACGCGTCAAATGCGTAAGGGAGGCAGCACCTGTGTTGAAAATGGAAGAAAGTGGTCGGAAAAGAAAGCTGTGGAGGAAGCAAAGGCTGCCCTTCGAATTGGTGATATCATGGGGCAAGTTCAGCATGGAAGAGGGGGTCTTGGTCTCAGTTCAGCTCCTCCTACATGGCACAAGGCAGCCCCAGCTCAATGGAGGAAGCTGGTAGTCAACGAGGTGCAACAGCAGGAGAAGAGGATGAGGTGTATAAAGGCCATTTCCCAGGCCAAGCAGGGAGAATGGATGAGATGGGAGAGTGTGCAACAACGCAAGATTGGCTGGCAAGACCTATGGTCAATGGAACAGAGCAGGATCAGTTTCCTCATCAGGTCAACATATGATGTTCTCCCATCACCACAGAACCTAAACCTCTGGGTAGGAGAGGATCCATCATGTCCTTTGTGTTCATCACCTGCAACATTAAGGCATATTTTGACAGGATGTAAGGTGGCTCTTAGCCAAGGACGGTTTACTTGGCGCCATGACCAGGTGCTGCGACGTTTGGCCTTAGGATTGGAAGACAAGCGTAACATGACCAATAAGTTGCCACCAGGTCCAAAACATTACACACAAAAGACAACATTCCTCCGCCCAGGAGAGCAACCACCAAGAAAAGGTGTTAAAGCCAATCCTCGCCCAGGACAACTGGAAGCTGCTAGAGACTGGAAAATGCTGGCAGATATTGGTCAACGGTTTATTTTTCCACCTGAGATTGCCACCACTAACCTTTGACCAGATATTGTCTTGTGGTCTGGATCAGCACGCCTTGTTCACCTGGTAGAGTTAACAGTGCCATGGGAGGATGCTGTAGATGAGGCGTATGAGAGGAAGAAACTGCGGTATGCTCAACTAGCCACTGAAGCGAAACAGCGAGGATGGAGAGTCCGGGTTTACCCAGTGGAGGTGGGTTGTCGAGGATTTGTGGCACACTCTACAACCCGGTTTCTCAGAGACGTCGGATTCAGTGGCCAAGAGTTGTGTCACACAGTGAAGAACTTATCTGAAGCAGCAGAGAGGAGCAGCAACTGGCTGTGGTTGAGACGGAAAGATTCTGGCTGGGGATCTCAAGCACAATAGAAAGGAAAGCTGATGTACGGGTAAGTGAGCTGGGCTGAGTTGAGTGGGGGGCAGAGGGGGGTGATGCTGGGACGCCAGAATCGCCGTCGAGCCCTCTTGAGGTGTCGTGGGCTAGTCGACGAAACACCGAGGATGGAAGGTGCCCACTTGAAGACCCCAGAGATATACCCTACTTAGCTCAATCCAGACGGTTGTCATGCTGCTGCGTTGGGGAAACCGCACTTTGGTTGATCCCCGGAGCCAGCATCGCAGCCGTTGTGTGTGCTGATGCGCTAGGGAGGCAATAAGCTGATCCCTGGAGCCAGCATTACACTTCAGCCATCAACACCAGACAGAAGGATTTCTACATCATCATAGGGAAGGAAACGCAAATGGATGGAGACACATATGGATCACATTAGTTTACTGTAAAGCTACGTCTTAGTTGGTGCTTATATTGGCGAGAGCCGAGTTCAAATCAGCATGAAGTTTTAACATCTACTCTCGTGTAATGGAAATCCTAACAAAAACTACATCATGAAGATGAAGGAACATTCAAAGCAAATCTGGAATAAGGTTCTTCAAAAGCACCAATCAGGGGTAGGATATAAGAACATTTCCAAGGCATTGAATATACCCCGGAGCACAGTAAAGTCCATTATTAAGAAATGGAGAGAATATGGCACAATTGTGAATCTGTCTAGAACAGGAGTATCCGGGCGAGAAGAGCACTAGTCAGGGAGGCTAACAAGAGTCCTATGGCAACTCTAAAGGAGTTACAGTCTTCCACGGCTGAGCTGGGAGACACTGTGCATACGGCAACAATAGCCATTGTTGAAAAAAACTCACATCAAATCTCGGCTAGAGTTTGCCAGAAGGCATGTTGGAGACTCTGAGACCAAGTGGAAGAAGATTCTATGGTCTGATGAGACCAAAATAGAGCTTTTTGGCCTCAACGCTAAGCACTATGTTTGGCGCAAGCCTAACACCGCACATCATCCTGAGAACACCATCCCTACCGTGAAGCATGGTGGTGGCAGCATCATGCTATGGGGCTGCTTCTCTGCGTCAGGGCCTGAAAAGCTTGTGAAGATAGAGGGCAAAATGGATGCAGCAAAGTACAGAGAAATCCTGGAGGAAAACCTGCTGAAGTCTGCAAGAGACCTGGGACTTGGGAGAAGATTCATCTTCCAGCAGGACAATGACCCCAAACATGAAGCCAAAGCCACACTGGTGGCTTAAAAACAAAAAGGTCAATGTCCTGGAGTGGCCCAGTCAAAGCCCGGACCTCAATCCAATTGAGAAAATGTGGAAAGAGTTGAAAATTGTTGTTCACCAAAGGTCCCCATCCAACTTTACTGAGCTTGAGCAATTTTGCACAGAAGAATGGGCAAAAATTGCAGTGTCCAAATGTGCAAAGCTGGTAGAGACTCCAAATAGACTCATGGCTGTAATTGCTGCCAAAGGTGCTTCTACCAAATATTGACTCAAGGGGGTGAATATTTATGCAATCAATTATTTTCTGTTTTGTATTTGTAATTAATTTAGAACAATTTGTAGATTTTATTTTTCACTTTGACATTATGGACTTATTTTGTGTTGATCAGCGGCAAAAACTCCTAATTAAATCCATTCTGATTCCATGTTGTAACACAATAAAATGTGGAAAAGTCCAAGGGGGGGTGAATACTTCTGAGAGCCACTGTAACTATGCCAATTTGTAGCAAATGCCTCATAACTTGGGACAATAAGCGTTCCACCTGCTGTTTTATAGATACATAAAATCTATAAATAACAACCAAAAAACTACAACAGAGCTGTGTTCTTACTGTGTACGCCTTGCCCTGCTGTGGATCTTCATTCTTCCAAAGCTGTGATCAGCAAGAATATTATTGAAGAATCCTCCTTCTCAATTTGGATTAACAGAGACCAAGCTGTTTTTTCTTTTTGCATTGTTAATTTTTGAGATTCAAAATATATTTTTGGGGGGACTGGATATTTCCGGATATTTAAACAAAGACTCTATACAGCATTTTGTTTTTTGGGACTTTTTTTCAATCTGCTAGTAACCTTTTTGTTATTACCGTTTTACTGGTTTTGTGTTTCAAAGCAAATACATGTTTTTGTTACTTTTCTCTTTCTTTTCATTCCGAGCATTTGCAAATATTGTGTAAATAAATAGTCTTTTGAGTTTGATACATTTTCCCGTTTCATTTTTGCTATTAGCACTTCTGTTTTCAGTCAGGTGTATATATTGTATCTCTCTGTTATTGGTCTTCTCTTAGAAATAATAATTGAGAATGTGTTTGATTTATAGAGCTGTTCGTTATAAATTGATGTCGCTAGTTTCTAAAATGGTGTTTGAATTGTTAATTTACATCTGTATAGTTGGTTTTCTTAAATATTGACTACATGTTGTTGAATAAAGCAATTAAGTATTTCAAAATTGGCTAATGATGTGAATGACCGGCCAATGCTGTCATTGGCCATTGCTGTTGGGCTCTGACAACAGTGTCCGGTCATTGACGCCACTGGCTGACTTCGGACTTTGGCCGTTACATATACACCATATATTGGTAATATTAGACACACTTTTGTATTATCACACAATTGCAGTGCACATTCTGCTTTTATCTTTTCTTGGATGGGTATTTGTTTCTAAGAAAGCTTGTGACTCTTAATTTTGTAACAACCTGCTGGATGTATTTGGAAATTATAGTTATGGTTTCAACTAAGCTTCTATGTTAAACTCGAAATTTCCAACTGTTAATATCTTGTCAATGTCATTTGGAATCCTTCAACAGTCTTTTAATAGGATTAGTATTTTTAAAGTTAAAAGTGGGGTCAAATTGTAAAAATTTCCCCCTGTGTACAATGCAAATTATAATGTCATTTTTAAGCAGACCTGGAAAAAAAATCTGTAATAGCTTCAGCTACAGTACTCATGCTACATGCTGTTCTGAACCATTTTCAGCCATTGTTGCTAAGGTCATAGGCGCCTAACCCATAGGCAGGGACAGACGGAATATGCGGCCGCCGTTTTTACTCAAGACCGCAGAAAATGTAAAATGATGCGCAAAAAAAAGTATTGCCTAGTGTCACACTCCAACAGTAACAAATGTGCTAGCATAATCATATCTACATAGACCTTAAAAAACAGTAAAGACTCATGTAAACTACTCATGAGTAGTCATTAAAAACAAGATGCTAAAATCACACTGTGGCAGTGACAGCTGCAGGGGTGACGTCAGACCAGGGAAATTAAACAATAACACATAACGTACAGGGCAAACTGAGGCGCAAGGGCGCTCAGCTTTTTATTAATTAAAAAACAAACAGTTGAACAAAACACAAAAAACAGGCACATTAGCCAAAACAAAATAAACACTTAACAAATAATCTTTTTATAAAATGTTTTTATAAAAAGTACCTTGGTTCGCTGTCTAGTAGCATTCGCTCTCGCTCTTCACTCCTCTTTAATTCTTAACTCTCTCTAATGAGCTGCAGTGGGTCTTTTCTGTGGCTGGAGCCTTAATTACCAATTAAACAATTACCTTATTAAGGTGCCAACCACATTCCCACAAGCTTTATTAGTATGGGGATTTTAACCCCATCCACACTG
Source organism: Acipenser ruthenus (assembly GCF_902713425.1). Classification (NCBI taxonomy): domain Eukaryota; kingdom Metazoa; phylum Chordata; class Actinopteri; order Acipenseriformes; family Acipenseridae; genus Acipenser; species Acipenser ruthenus. The sequence goes on from NC_081193.1 coordinate 62,042,982, forward strand.
ACTACACATTCTAAGTATAATAAACATTATAAAATGGGTTGAGAGATATCTGCATCATGATTGGCTGATAGGCATTCTAAGCCATTGAATTATTACACTTCAGCCAATAGGTAAAAACAAGTCCCAGCCACTATGACTTTTTACAAACAGATATTACTGCACTGAACATTTAAAAAAAAAATTTGAATTGGCCGCCATTTTATCCCCCAATAAAAACAAAATAATAATACAATGTTAGACTTCCTTGTTTTAACTTGTTTGGTGACGCCAATGTCCACACATTCCTGGAGGATTTAGACCGCAACAGTTTGGTAACGGAACAGACAGTAATTAAAAAAGACACCTCTCTCTTAGTACTGCTAAAATTAATACAATTGAAGCCAATAAAGAAGAGCGCAATACTATATAAAAAGTAACCGCTTGGGCCGTTGTTGGTCAGCACAAACAAAAAATAATATGTACTGGAAATCTGCACATAAGACTGACATAAATACAGTTTTCAGAAGTTTCTTTTTTTTTTAATTCCCCACAGTGAAACGATCTATAAACATAATTTCGGATACCCACTTTAAAACAGCGTCTTCGTGTCTGTCCTGAAAACCATTTAATTTAGAAAATTACATTCCCTGGTACAGTCAACTTCATGAGATAAATACTGAAAATATTCTGATAATTTATTTAATTTATTTGAATTTATTTAATGTATTATTAAAAATAATTTGCTTATCTATTGAATTATTTGGAACAGTTACAGTTATTGGAATTATTTTTCCTAGCGTAGTAATATATTTAGGAAAAACTAAACCTATATTCATTTTTAAATAAAAATGTGTCTATATCTTTATTTCTAAAAACTAGTAACCCATTTTATAAGCACAATAAGACACTCCAGGGTGATGGTTGTGCTAGAATAACCGCACTTCCAGGGGCTAAAGGCCCCATACTATGCCCCGGGTCTGCGGCTATTCTAGCACAACCAACACCCTGTCGTGTCTTATTGCTTAAATAACGTCTGACGGCTTTCAACAATAATAATACAAATTAAAACAATAATCATATATAAATAAAATGTATACAAGGGGTGGGCACTCACACAAGAACAGGAAGCAAAACACTGATGATGCCAGGAAAAAAATACTTTTCAACCAAAATTAGTGCACAGGATTGTGCTCAACAATTTCCATGCGATTTCCATGAAGACGGGGTGTGCTTTTTTGTACATTCTGTCAGCACTCGATCGATTACCTTCAGAAGCAGACAGTGTTTGAACACGTGAAATCTCAGAGGCACATCAACAGAAAAACAAAAAATTAACCAGGTAAGAATACACAATATATTATTATTATTATTATTATTATTATTATTGTTATTACTATTATTATTATTATTATTATTATTATTATTACATGTGTTTCCATTTATTATGTCAGGCATAAATTGTATGAATCACACCAGTATAGTTACTGTATGAAAACATTGAATGTTTTGTGAGTTAAATTTAGTTTTACATTATAATAAATGAAATATTAAATATATTGTTTACATTTAGTTAAACACACAAAGCTTTTTGATGCAACTTTTTTTAAATGGGTTTAGCTGATAGTTTCAGCCAAATGCTTTTTTTAAAATAAACATTATGAAACACTGTTTTAATAAATATTATAGTTTCAGAAAGTGTGGGGAAATTATTATTTTTATTATAAAATGTAACATGTGCTTGTAGTTAAAAAAATACACTGTCTTGCTTAATTTTACTAAGTATCTTACAATTTAAGATTTCAAAATTATGGATAAATGCACATTTATTATAGAGGTTAATAAACAGCAAATATGTACATTGCAGTATGTTTCAAATTATTTTTATTCATAAAACAAAATAGCTTTTTACATAAAATAAAATATATTAATTTCTGCAGATTTTACACTGAATTTGAAAAAAATTGATGCAGATTCCGGCTGGGCCCCCCTACTTTGAATATGGGAGGGTCAACCTATATATTTTGCAGGACAAGTTTTTAAGTTTTGCCCCGAGACAAGATTATTTAAATGGCATTGCTGTTATTTATTTTAAGTAAAAGCTTGCACACAACAACCACACATTTTGGAATGCAGGGGGGGAATTAACTGTAATAGTAGGAATGCCGGCATTCATTTTTCCTCTCAGCTGTAAAAATGCCAAGTTCGGGACACAATTCCCAGTTTTCCCCCTCTGTGGGCCGTACAGAATATAGGCCTATATTTTTTCATTTTTTATTACTCCCAAAAATATCTTAAGGAAGAGAGAGTATCAGACCGTTATTAAAAGGAAAAAAGGTAAAGAAGATTAAAAATGGAATAAGACATTAGCAGGTTAATGTTGCCGCGGGGCCATGAACGAGTTCAAGTTCAATTCCCACCAAAATCATGTATTTTTTTAATTTGAATTAAGCAGTAGTAACTATATCAAATAGTAGCATTTCAAAATCACATAAGCTTGATTTTACGTTAGTGAAAAAGTTGGCTACAATACTAAAAACACACAACTCTTCATGAGCAGTTCAATGGTCACAGTTAATATCATTTTTACATAGCTGCTTGTTTTTGCAGTTTCTCTTGTTCCCTTATTTAATATATTAACCATACATTAAAACAAGAACTCTGCATTTTTTGGTAAACTATCAATACAAATTATACTAGGTCAGTAGAATGTGTGTGGGGCCGGTGGAATTTTCCATTCATTAGCCCCGGTGGCTAGTGGATGGAAAAGTTAATTTGAAGCCCTGAAATTGCCATTAATCAATCAATAAATACTGTATATTAAACAATCAATTTAATTCAATTAATGTCTCCAAACATGAAATATGCTTAATCCAAGCAACATTTCCTGAATGATGATGACTGCATTTTTTGCAAAAAAATAAGATTCAAATTAAGGCTGGAAGAGTTTAAACATTTAAAACGGTAAACAAAATAATAAATATTTTCGTTTTACATTTTAATTATACGTATACCCCCTAATTTCCCATCCTCAATAAATAAAAATCAAAACATTTCCATTCAGTTATATGTACTTCCTCTGCACCTTAGGCTTGCCCCACCCCTCCTCCAATCCACCATGTGATTAATCTTTAGCCCGTCACAGAAGACTAGTAGAACGCAGCATGCAAGTGTCACACATATAGATGTCGTGTGAGTTGGTAGAGATAGAAGCAAGTACAAAATGCCTCATTCAAAAATTAAAAAGAGAAGTCCTGTTTGGACCTATTTTGAAAAAGTTGAGGACAATACTGTAAAATGCACAGTTTGTTCAAACTTGCTAAGTTATCGTGGTTGTTCCACGGGTGTAATGCTCAATCATCTCCGGTTGAAACAGCCTCACTACCAGCTAGATGAAGACTTGTCAGCCCAGGATAACATAATTTCGACAGCATCGCTTTTGTGATCCAAGTAGCAGAAATGATTGTGATAGACTGTTTACCAGTTCGTGTTGTTGAAGGACAAGGATTTAGTTCTCTTCTGTCTTTTATTAAGCCTGACTCAGTGATGTGTAGAATACATCGTCTTTATGATACTGTGAAGGCTAACTTGCAAGATGCACTGAATAAAGCTCTACATGTTAGCTTAGCAACACACTGCTGGACATCAAGAGCACAAGATTCCTACATTTCATTCATGGTTTACTACATAACATGATTGGGAGCTTAAAACGGCAGTCTTGGCAACAACAGAAATAGAGGAGCAGCACACGTTGGATGTACTTGTCGGATTTCTTAAAAATGTCATAGAAACATGGCATCTACATGGCAAAATAGTTGCAATTGTTCATGACAATGCTTCAGACGTGCATAATCTTGGTGAAACAATTTACAATACAGAAGATCTCTCGTGTACTGCTGTGACAGCAATAGAATGATCTTTGGTGTTAAATCCCTCCTGACCTGTGAGGGCGCTAAGTAACAGGATCAGAGTACCCTGGACTGTTTGGCCTGACACTTCATTCCTAGGGTTAAAAGGAAGTTGGTCATCTAGAAAGGGGGCGGACCTTCAGTGCATTAACTCATCGACCCAGAAGGAAAATGATGTGGCAGCCATGGATTGGAGGAGCGGCTGCAATCGTTTACAAAGAGGTCATGTGTGACGGTACAACTAGGGGACGAAGCGAAGGACCCGGAAGGACCCGTATTATTGTATCATGAGTGTTTTGTTTATTTGTCTAATTGTAACTTGTTGTTATTAGACGGCTAACACGTTCCGGAGCTGTCGCCAGAGGCCAACACGTACCTGGAACATCACTGCACCAGAGCACAATAAATTGTATATTCACCACGAGCACTACTGCACTCACTGAGGACTGGTGATCGTGTATGTATATTGTGTGTGTGTCTTTGCGATTACCGTGTACTTTATTTGGGACTGCCCTGTGCATTAATTGTACAGAGCAGTACACATTGTTGTGTACTGCCTGTATTTCATTTATAATTTCTGTTGGTCAGTTTAGACCCTTGGATTACAATTAAAAACCCATCACCCTGAAATCGGACAGTATATTACATACGCTGGGGGCAGGACGACACCTAGTGAAGTCACTATAAGCACTTGTGCTTGGAATATGCTAGAACAGCAGCGCGTCATGTACCTTCCACAACACCAGCTCGTTCAGCATGTAAAAACGCTTTGGAACAGTGATTACTATATGCTTGACCGTCTCTTGGAACAGAGATGGGCAATTTGTGCTGTCTTAAGCGACAGACGAATCACTAAACTCACTGATGCTCGTACTCTTGAAATGAGAGATGAGAGCTGGCAGATAGCAGAGTCTCTCGTGACCGCATTAAAGCCATTGTATTTTGCTACAACTGTTCTGTCTGCCGAAAGCATTTGTCCATTGTACATCCTCTCATGAAGGGATTACTCAACGACCATCTTGTTTTTTCCAATGACGACTTTTCCACAATTAAAAAATTCAAGAGGGTGGTGGCTGGAGAGATTCGGTCCAGATTCAACGTAGAAACCGTACAAACAATTGCTGTACTTTCAGTGTTATTAGTTCCCCGCTACAAATCACTGCAATTCATTGATGCTGATATGAGAGAGGAAATCTATCGCGTAGCAAAGGAGGAAATGCATACAGCAATTATCCCTACCAACATTAGCAGTGAAAAAACACTGAAATTGCACTGAACTGAACAGTACAAGATACCAGCGACTGGCTAAACTGACATGCAAATATCTTACTGTTCCAGCGACTTCTGTACCAGTGAAGAGGATTTTTTCTACTGCTGGGAATATTGTTACAAAACTCAGAAATTCTTTGGATCTAGAAAACGTAGACAAGCTAGTCTTCTTGCAGAAAAACATGAAGTGGATTTTAACATTGAACTGGCTTGGGCTTGTTTGGACATTTTAATTTGATTCACTTTTAGTTGACATTTTGCTGTCTTTTTCTTTTTTTTTTTTGTGAAGACTGACTAGGAGCCAGAATAAAAGACTGCTTAAATTCATAGATTCATGTGTGATACAAGTTTATCCGTGACAATAGTGCAGTGTAGTTCCGGGTTTTGTACTGGCCCTTGGCGACAGCTCCAGAACGTGTTAGCCGTCTACTAATACCAAAGAATAATAATTAGTAACAAACAAACAAAACACTCACAATATTTTATCACAGGTATGTCTCACATGTCCTTCCAGGTACTATCATTCAAACCAAAGCGAAGGAACAGATTGCGTCTCTCCGTCCCCTTTTATGCCATCACACTGACCACTTGGTAAACGAGTGCAGCCACCCCTCCAATCCACGAGTGCCACATCGTTTCCCTTCCGGGTCGATGAGTTAATGCACCGGAGTTCCACCCCCTTTCTAGCTGGCCGACTTCCCTTGAACCCTGGGAAAGAACTGTTGGACCAGCCCGTCCAAGGTACTCTGTTCTCACTACTTAGCGCCCTCACAGGTCGGGAGGGAGATTTATCACCAAGAATCATTCTGTCTTTGTCACAGATCCCACCGCTCAGAATGGAGCCGAAGGAACACTCGGCTGAATCTACGTTTCCCATTACTCCCTCCTCCCGGGAAAAATAATCTGCATTTTGGTGTTCTTTCCCTGCACGGTGAATCATATGATACATGAAGGGCTACAATGCCAGATACCACTGAGTTATCTGGGCATTGCTGTCCTTCATTGTGCTTAACCACTTGAGTGGGGCGTGGTCTGAGACAAGATTGAATGAATGTCCCAGCAGGTAATATCGTAAAGATTGAGTAACCCATTTAATGACCAAACACTCCTTTTCGACCACAGAGTAGTTGTGCTCCCGGGGGAGCATCTTTTTGTTGAGGTACAGTATCGGGTGTTCTACTCCGTCTGCCTTTTGGGACAAAACCGCACCCAAACCAACATCCGACACATCAGTGTGCAGGATGAATCTCTTGGTGAAATCTGGTGTGATGAGAGTGGGGGCCTGGCAGAGTCTCTGCTTAATAGTATCAAACGCCCCCTGACATTCTACTGGCCACTTAATCAAATTTGGTGCGCTCTTTTTGGTGAGGTCTACTAAAGGGTTAACCACTGTGGCATACCTCGGGGATGAATCTACAGTAATGATCGGTTAACCCCAGTAGAGACCTCGTCTGAGCCTTGGTTTTGGGGACAACCAAAGCCTGGATTTTGGTGACAGCGGGTAAACCTTCCATTTCCCATTAAAAACCCCAAATATTGAGTTTTTGTTTTGGCAAACACACATTTTCTCAAGTTAGCTGTCAGCCGGGCTACCCTTAGAGACTGATGGAATGCCGTAACCCTAGCCAAATGCACTCACCAGGTGGAGCTGTATATAACCACATCATCAATATACACTGCTGCATATTCATGATATGGACGTAAAACATGGTCCATCAGTTCATCGACCCGAGGCATAGGGTATGCATCGAATTTGGCAATAGCGTTTACCTGCCGGAAGTCCACACAAAAGAGGTTGGTGCCGTCTTTCTTGGCCACTATGACAATTGGACTGCACCACTCACTCCTGGAAGGCTCAATCACCCCAAGTTCGAGCATGTCCCATTCCTCTTTGCGAACGCCACTTCTTCGACTTTCCGGAGTCCGGTAAGGTCTCTCTCATACTCTGACACCTGAGGGAGAGAAAATGTCATATTCAACCAAGTTAGTCCTGCCGGGCAAGTCAGAAAAAACATTGCTGAAATCAATAAGCTTACACAGCTCCCGTTGCTGATCTGGAACCAATTGTTCCCCATCGAAATTATTTTAGTGCTAGTGGTCTCTGGACAGGGGTCTAAATCACCATTTACATTACCTCGGGCTATAAATAAAGCCTCCCTTGCCTGCCAGGGCTTTAATAAATTTACATGATGAATTTCACGTTTGTTACGGCGATCAGGCTGTCTAATTTCATAATTCACCTTCCCTATAGCCCGAATCACTTCATATGGCCCCTGCCATTTAGCACATAATTTCGATTCTGAGGAGGGAAGCAGCAGCATTACCTTGTCTCCAGGTCGAAAAGTTCGAATTTGTGAATTTTTATTGTAATGCTGCTGTTGCCAGTGCTGAGCCGCTTTGAGGTTGTCCTGGGCCAAACGACCGACCAAATCCAGGCGATCTCTTAGTAGGAGCACATGCTTCACCACATTTTTGGACGAGCCTTTGTGCTCCTCCCACCCCTCCCTCAACAGATCGAGGATGCAGCGAGGTTGTTAGCCGTACAAGAGCTCAAAGGGGAAGAACCCTGTCGAACTCTCTGGTACACCTCTCACTGCAAAAAGGAGTTAGGGAAAAAGCGATGCCCAGTGTTTTTCCTATTGAGTTCCAAAACGTCTCAGCATCTGCTTTAAGGTCTGATTAAGTCGTTCCACCAAACCATCTGTCTGTGGATGATAAACAGATATCCTGATGGGACGTATTTTTAATATTTTATACACTTGCTGTAAGGTTTTAGACAAAAAGTTGGTTCCATGATCAGTCAAAATCTCCTTGGGAATCCCTACTCTAGCCTTAATCTGCACTAACTCTGTGGCTATCGCAGTGGCACTAGTGGACCTCAAATGAACTGTCTCTGGGTTACGCGTTGCATAATCTACCACTACTAATATACACGTATACCCAGAATCAGAAGGTAGCAAAGGGCCCACTATGTCCATTGCAATGTGTTCAAGGGGTGGAAATAATCGGCAGTGGAACTAAAGGGGCGGGGCACACTCGACCTGGCGCAACTAACTGGCAGTCTGGGCATGTGGCTACATATTTCGACACATCAGTATGAAGTCCTATAGAATCGAGCCAATATCCGTTCCCTTGTCTTGTCAGCTCTGAGGTGCCCTGCAAAATGGACATCATACGCCAGCCTCATGACCTCGACAAGACGTGGGAACCAATAATTGCGTTACAGGCTGTCCGTGCCCATGGCTAGGTTTAACCTATACAGTAATTGCACCTTGATACTGAAGTGCAGAAATACTAGCGCCGCAGCGCCATCAACATCCTTAACGTCAATGGACCGGACCTGCCCCCAAGCGTGCACTAGGGTCATTATGTTGGCCCCACACTATGTCCATGCTTGAGTACCACATGTCTGGTATATTGAGAGGGATGGGAGTAGCATCTGCCCTAGATGGCCTATTAACCTCATCCTCTTGGTCACACTGCACTCTGACTCCCTTTGACTGGCGTTTGTTACCATCCGAGCGTCCGCCCACCAAACCCCAGCCTTGTTTCAGTGATGCTCCCTCCCATTTTGCGGTACTTCTGTCTTTGTTTTTCTAGGACGGAAGACAGGAGAAAACATTTCAGCTTAGAAAGGGAACACATCACCAATTAGTTCCTTTTTTCTTTTTTCTGCCACGTTTACGTGTGTGGCTGAGACTGCCATTATTTGCATTAATTCTTTAAATTTTGGCTAGTCTCTTCCCAGAATAACTGGGTGTGGTAACCTTTCCACCACCCCTACTACCAGGTGACGTTTTATCGGGCCTACGGATAAGTATACTTTTAGTGTGCGGTATGCTGCCGTGTCTCCATTGATACTGGAGATGGCCACCTGACCTTGTGGCCGCCACGACACACCACCCAAGAGAGCTGTTGGAATTAAGGTCTGCTCACACCCTGTGTCCACTAATGTGTGGTTTTTCACGTTCCCTAAAACCACATCAATCATACAAGGGCCCTCCCAACCATTTTCCCCTCGCTTACCTATTTCAGGTGCCCAATTATACGCAGCCACGTCACACTTCATTGCAGTGGGGCATGACCTGGCCAGGTGTCCCAGGTGGTTGCACTTGAAACATGTTGGTGGGACAGAGGGAACAGTGTTTAAATATCTGTCCCGTTGCTGTTATGGCAATGGGGCAGGGGCAGCACCTCTACCCCAGCTGGGGGCCAACCTTGGTCTCCATGAAGGGGAGGCATGGGGGCCCATTGGGGTCGGTGGTCTCGGAGGTCTGGATCCCAGGGCTGATGCTGGTGGTGGTGGAGGAGAGAAAAGTGGTGCTCAGCTGCTCTGAAGGGCGGGGACCTACAGTATCCCTGTCTTGGCGGAGACCAGGGAGTCTTCAAAATCCTCAGCCAGCTGAAAAAAATATTTATTGAAAACAAATGTTCTTTTTTTCTAAAAAGCGTATTTTATTTTCATCCTGCCATTCATTAGTTTTTTGTTTATTATTATTTATTTCTTGCAGACGCCCTTAACCAGAGCGACTTAAATTGTTACAAGTTATCATTATTTTTTACATACAATTACCCGTTTATACAGTTGGGTTTTTACTGGAGCAATCTAGGTAAAGTACCTTGCTCAAGGGTACAGCAGCAGTGTCCCCCACCTGGGATTGAACCAATGACCCTCCGGTCAAGAATCCAGAGCCCTAATCCTTACTCCACACTGCTGCCCTATGTTTCCTTACTAAATTTAGTGGGTATCAAATCAAACAATGGATTTTTTTTATTTTCTGAATCCCCAGTTTGTGCTGATTTATTCCACATATAGTACTCACCTGAAACCCCTGTAGACACAAATATAATAACAGTAAAAACTTTTTTGAGAACTTTTCTCCGTCAAGTACTCACCTGAATCACTTAATAAAAATCTCAAATTCATCCACTGTGTAGTTTTACTTCATCATCTTTACTTCACTACTAAAAACAAGCAGAACTTAAAGGGCCAGTCAATCATAGTCCTACACAAAAAAATTATTAAGTGATAATATGCAAATTACATTTACTGCACCTGCACCGTTTGACCTAGAGTCAAGATTGTTTACCTTTATTAAAGGAATGTTCTCTTATTTTGTGTGTTAAGATTTTATTTTTATTTTTTTTGCCATGGTATTGAAGAGGTATCGAGTATCGTGAAACTGAACTGGTATCGTATCGAAGTTCAGAATTCTGGTATCATGACAACCCTACTTGAAACTGTCAAAAACAAGTTTAAACTGTGCATATTACTATCCAGCAAATAACCTGATTTGCCTGTCTCGTACACTACACCAGTATCTGGTAACCTAGAAAAATAATTATAAGTGTTGAATAATACAGGTATGCTTCATAATGCTATTATGAATAATATACAGGATTTACCCTCCCACTTGCTCCATAGGAATTATAAGAGGCCCCCAGTCTCCCTGGCAGGATGTGAGGTAAAGGTTATTTCTTATCTATAGGCAACATGTAGTGTCTGAGGTGCCCTTAAGACTGTCTGATTATTATTAAGAAGAAATCGAACCTTACAGCTACGTCACGTAAATCATGATGGTGGAGAGACAGTATCGACTTTCTAAGCTGCGTGGAAACACGGCCTTTGTTATCATCTGTCAAACAATATTGATAAGTTTTAAAATGACTAAAACTTTAAGAGTGTTGATCAAACTTTTAAAATGTCAATTGTTCTTTTATCTGTGTATTCATTTTATTTCTGGTTTCCCTTTTAATGTACAGAGATTTTTTTGTTTCATATATTTTTTTTAACTTCTCTGATCAGATGGGTGCAGAAATATTTGTTTCAAACAACACTACTGAAAAGGGGAGATGTGTTTACAGTGACCAATTTCAAAACTGACGAGGGGTCTGAAAAAACGATTGAAGGAAATGTATTATTTTTGTTGACACCCAACTGTGGTCAATTGATATGAATGCCTCTCATTTTGTGTGTAATGGAAAGCTATCTATCAAAATATCTTGAAAGCCATCATTTACACACCACCATCTCTCTTATCACAGATTGCATCTTTAATGGGTCATTTCTCAGCTTCCTCAAATCCAAACACTGACAATCAACAGATTGTACAGGCCTCTCATATGGAGTCAGCTTTTTCACCATTGTATGTGTATCTTGTGACAGACCTACAATCTCAGAGTTACTGAGCCATAAACATAGGATAAGATGGTATGGTAGCATAATAAATAAAAAAAAGACTTTTGGGTAACACACAAATAAAATTTTGTGTTCCTTCTGTCCCTTATTAAAAATGGCACTTGTTCATCATTCTATTACAGTCTTTATTAAAGCTTTTAACAACACACAACATCAAATTGTTAACAAAATAACAAACATAGCTTCTAGAATCAGTAGATAGAAACAGTAACACGTGTGTGTTGTCTGTATCAGAAAATGCACTGTCAAATTCTGATCACTTGTATATTCTGGTCTCAAATATGCAGTTTTGAAAGAAAAACATGTTTTTTTTATTTCTAAACATTATATCTGATATTACAGTAGGTTAAAAAAAAACTCTGCTTTAACACTGCCTTGCACTTCCTGGGTCATTGCACCTGGCAAGTGAAATTTTCCCTACCACTTCACTGGCTTATTTCTGGTCAGAAACAAATCAGCTGCTTTCACTATTGACTGAGATTCTTAAAGCTAGTAACATGATTGACCCAGAAAACTTGGGGTATAACGATATACTATTGTCACGATATGATACGTATTGGGAAATGCAGGTCGCCATATGGTATGTATCATGATACAAGTGATGGTCCAGATTGGTTACTTGTATGATTCATAATACAATCAAATGATAATTTAAGGATGTACTATTTTTATTGAAAAAAAGTAATTAAATGAGATTGGGAGAGTGTGTATTCATACCAACTATAGAACAAACATTATTCATTTAAGAACCATTTGAAGAACTACAATGAGCTATGTTGTGCTTTTGTTCTTGTATCACAATACAAACGATACATACCTTTCTAACGATACGATACAATGTACCATGTAAAGAATCACATATGTGATTAATCGTTACACCCTGTGGAGGAACTGTGTTCCTCTGTATTTAAATAATTCACAGAAATTTGACTGTGTATGGGGGAAAAAAATAACTCAATTAAATAATGTAATTAATTACCTGTGGTCTGCAACGAGGAAGTGGACAGTGGGGTAGGTCCTGTAAAGGTAAAAAATATACAAGAGGATCATTTTTAAAGGGAGTAGTAGTTGTCGGTTTCTGAATGTTGTATTCATTAAGCAAAGGTGCACATTTCCTGGATGATACATGGACAGTGTAGATATAATATTATGTGTATATATAATATTGTAAATTGGATCAATTTAAATTGTGTGTGAAATAATAATGATTGTTCAAACACTTGTTTTTAAAATTACTTACTCTCAGGTTTGAATAGTCGGGGAGGGTTTATCTGGTTCAGGAGGTTATAAAAGGCAGTGTGGCAGGGTGCCCTGCCCCTGAGCGTATTTTGTATTGTCTGTTATATGTATTATTGTAGTGGTACACGGAGTGTGGGTTATGTAGCACAGGTGATGTAAAATGTATATTTGTACGGGAAGTGCACAATTAGTTCACGTGCAGACTGTGCCAAAATTGAATTAAATGATTGATTAGCAATCGAGTCTCGGCACAGCTGTATAAAAGAATGAATTTTTCACGCACACAGGGTTGGGTGTTCAGTGAGGAGAGACCAGGAGAGAAAGTAGGGAGTAAACTTTAAAACTGAAAGTAAACAATTGCTACTCGTGCTGTCTTTACACCAGCACAATACTTGTTTCTTGTCAGTGTTTCGTTTTGTCTGTTTGGTTTGGCCAACAAGCCATTTTGTTTGTTCAGTGTTTTGTTTTCTGTTTTAAACCTTTTATTTTCAATAAACCGTCGCACCAGCGTAATTCACTCACCACTCTGTGTCCTGTATTTCCTGGCCCGACATAACCACCAGCCAGCCTGTTCACAGCCAGCCTGGGTCTTTTTAGAGAGACTGGAGGGATAGATTCTATACCTAGAGGAGAGCCTAAACATAAAGAGAAATAGACTCTTGACATACATGTCTGAAGGATTTGTTACTTTCTTTATTCTTAAGTGTAAATAGTATGTATCTGCTTCTTGCAAGTTACATCTTCAGAGCCACTCGGTACATCACTACACACCCCTACAGAAGACACTGCTGTGGTGAAATCAAACAGATAACCCAAGAATAAGGCAGATAACCCAAGAATAAGGCAGATAACCTGAGAGCTTCCTTTAACTTACAGAAGTACCATATATCATGTTTTAAAATTAAGAAATGTGTGGTATAACAATTACTTAATTTTTTTCCTGCATCCTGCTTGGCACAGAAAACCTTACAAGCTCTGGATAAACCATCAGATTCTTTCATTCATTGAAAAGCTTGCAGAGCAGCTGTCTGTCTGGCGGAGAATGATAACCCACAGACGATACACAGCAGGTTTACACTCCCCAAGGGTGGTTTAAATATGTCTTACAATACAAGTGGCCAGATGCACTTCTATCCTATCCTTCTTAACAAACAAACACAACCATGAAATGCAGATGCTATGAGACAGAGGGAAATAAATAAGAAAACATATAAAATTCCTATTACCATACAGTCTCATCAATTGTCTCAAGTTTACTTGTAGCATCCTCTGCTGGACTGATGCTAACTGGTTATTGCTTTCAGTAATCTAAAAAAAAAAAAAAAGGTTCTTGTGTGATTTACTTTGGCCCCTTAATCTAAAAGGATTAAGGCGGTTCTGCACTGGACACGAGAGATCCGAGCAATTTTGTATCTACATCAATCACAAACATTCTCAGATGACCCTATCTATATATGTATATATTTGTGCAATTCCATGGATCTCTTTATTGCCAAAATGTATGTATATACACATACTTAGGAATATATTGGTATTAATGTTATGATGACGGATAATATTTGTCATTTAAGTTTTTATTCACTGTTGGATTTAAGGCTTCCTGAAGGTGGAAGGTGGAAGCCATCTAGGGACATATGCATTGCTTTGTTCAGATTTGTAACAATTCGTTCACTTATAATAAAAAATATTAATTATAATTTACTGAAAACGGTCATATAACATTCCCACCCCACCCCTTGTACAACATTCTTGAACCTTCCTCCAGATATAATGTAAGTTGATATTATAATATTAGCACTGCCATCCAGTTTTTATTAATACTTTTTTTTTTGGACACCTACATATATAAATATTGACAGACGCAGTGCTGCTGCCAAAGAAGACAAAAAAGGCTTTGGGTACAAAAGAAAAAACGAAAAGAGCAAGGGGACCATTATCACCTAGTGAATGAGTTGCTCCTGGACAGCCAGCGGTTTAAGACATACTTCCGTATGGATGCTGATCAAATGGAGCATTTGCTCAGTCTGGTGGGAGCTGATATTACAAAGCAGAAAACCAACTTCAGGGAATCCATTGAAGCAAAACAGAGGCTGGCTGTCACATTTAAGGTGAGGATTTTACAAATATTATTTCATTTCATGAATTTAATCTGTTTGGCTTTAGCAATGTATCTTCAAAATGATGTATCATGATATTAAGAAGGAAAAATTGAAATCAGTATTTTGCCTGGCAGAGATAAATCAAGGCAGAAATGAGTTTCCACAGGATGTTGTATTTGGTAATCGGGTTGTATACAGAGACTTGAACTTCTGGCAGGAATTAAATCATGCAATCTCTACACATATCTATAGCTATGATAAATCACATAGGTACAAATAAAATAATTACAAATATTCACCAATCTGTAATCACATACATTTACCCTTTCCATATCCAAATCATGAGCTAAACTTAACTATGCATATCTAGAGAAGTAGAGCTATAATTCTAAAATATGACTACGTTTCTATATAACATGAAACCCATACATCTAATTCTAAAATATTAACAGGTTTCTACATTATTTCTAAAACACAAAAAATATTTTATATTTAATAGTTTAAAAGCATTTGTCATAGGCGTATTCAGTACTGTTGCTGTTGTTTTAAAGCTGTTGCAGACAGGGTTTATCCTGGTTGGGGCTGACCTTGGGGTTGTGCCTGGAAATAGGGTTGAAGCTAAGCTTGGATGTGATTTTGTAAGTGAGACTGGGTTGGGAATTGAACATGGTGATATGGCTAGTGTTGATAGACCTAGTGCTTTGCTGCTGTTGTTACTGTTTTGATAGTTTCAATTTAGTCTGTGCAGAGTTGGCCCTAGGCTGAGAAGGAAATGGTTAATATCATCACGGGCAGGTGTAGGTGCTGCTGGTGTTGGCTGTTGTAATATCTCAAGTAGATTGGTATCAACTAAACTGCTTTTGTTTTTGGGTGCTCCTTCTTTTTAGAGTTGGTTGTGTGGTCGGCCATGAAGTTGAGGTGCTTCCAGCCATGCTCTTCTCACTGCTATTATGTGGGCAGCAGTGTGGAGTAGTGGTTAGGGCTCTGGACTCTTGACCGGAGGGGCGTGGGTTCAAATCCTGATGGGGACACTGCTGCTGTACCCTTGAGCAAGGTACTTTACCTAGTTTGCTCCAGTAAAAACCCAACTGTATAAATGGGTAATTGTATGTAAAAATAATGTGATATCTTGTAACAATTGTAAGTCGCCCTAGATAAGGGTGTCTGCTAAGAAATAAATAATAATAATAATAATAATAATAATAATAATAATAATAATAATAATATCATCTCTTCCTCCCTCCTCATCCCCAGTGGAAATTCCAGTAGAACATTCTCAACTGGTTACTACTGGTGTCCCATTTCAACTGGTTTCAAATGGGTTTTTAGACAGATTTGTACAGATGAACTGGTCTCTACTGGGCTTATATAAGATGGTTTGTAATGGAAATGGTCCCCCAGTAGATCTACTGATTTATAATGGAACTGGTCTCCCAGTAGATCTACTGGTCTCTGCTGGTACTGGTCTCGCAGTAGATCTGTTGGTCTCTGCTGATACTGGTCTCTCATGGCATTTTCCAAGTTACACCATAAATTACACAATCTGTTTTCTTGTATACAATGTTTCCTACATACAGTGCCTTGCAAAAGTATTCAGACCCCTGACCAATTCTCTCATATTACTGAATTACAAATGGTACATTGAAATTTTGTTCTGTTTGATATTTTATTTTAAAACACTGAAACTCGAAATCAATTATTGTAAGGTGACATTGGTTTTATGTTGGGAAATATTTTTAAGAAAAATAAAAAAAACTGAAATATCTTGCTTGCATAAGTATTCAACCCCCACACATTAATATTTGGTAGAGCCACCTTTCGCTGCAATAACAGCTTTAAGTATTTTGGTGTAAGTATGTACCAGCTTTGCACACAGTATTGGAGTGATTTTGGCCCATTCTTCTTGGCAGATTTGCTCCAGGTTGTTCAGGTTGGTTGGACGACGCTTGTGGACCGCAATTTTCAAATAGTGCCACAGATTCTCAATGGGATTGAGATCAGGACTTTGACTGGGCCACTGTAGGACATTCACCTTTTTGTTCTTGAGCCACTCCAATGTTGCTTTGGCCTTGTGCTTGGGATCATTGTCCTGCTGAAAGGTGAATTTCCTCCCAAGCTTCAGTTTTTTAGCGGACTGAAGCAGGTTCTCTTGCAGTATTTCCCTGTATTTTGCTCCATCCATTCTTCCTTCAATTTTAACAAGATGCCCAGTCCCTGCTGATGAGAAGCATCCCTACAACATGATGCTGCCACCACCATACTTCACTGTAGGGATGGTGTGTCTTGAGGCATGGGCAGTGTTAGGTTTGCGCCACACATAGCGCTTTGAGTTTTGGCCAAAAAGCTCTATCTTGGTCTCATCTGACCACAAAACCTTTTCCCACATCGCAGCTGGGTCACTCTCATGCTTTCTGGCAAACTCCAGACGTGCTTTCAGATGGTACTTTTTGAGTAACGGCTTCTTTCTTGCCACCCTCCCATACAGGCCAGTGTTATGCAGAGCTCTTGATATGGTTGACTGGTGCACCATTACTCCACTCCCAGCCACTGAACTCTGTAGCTCCTTCAAAGTGATTGTTGGCCTCTCTGTGGCTTCTCTCACAAGTCTCCTTCTTGTTTGAGCACTGAGTTTTGAGGGACAGCCTTTTCTTGGCAGTGCCTGGGTGGTGTGATGCAGCTTCCACTTCCTGATTATTGATCCAACTGTGCTCACTGGGATATCCAAACACTTGGATATTATTTTGTACCCTTTCCCTAATCTATGCATTTGTATTACTTTATCTCTAACTTCTGTAGAAAACTCTTTGGTCTTCATTTTCCTTCAGATTCACAGCCTGACCAATGATCCTTCAACAGTGGTTTTTTTATCCAGGAAATGTGACAGCAACTTTAATGGTTCACAGGTGGAGGCCAATGGTAAGGTAATTGTGTCCTCGTTAGGGCAATTTCTTTCATCAGTGTAAACTGGGAGCTTCCACAGCACAGGGATTGAATACTTATGCAAGCAAGATATTTAAGTTTTTTATTTTTCTTAAAAATATTTCCCAACATAAAACAAATGTCACCTTACAATAATTGATTTTGAGTTTCAGTTTTTTAAAATAAAATATCAAACAGAACGAAATTTCAATGTACCATTTGTAATTCAGTAATATGAGAGAATTGGTCAGGGGTCTGAATACTTTTGCAAGGCACTGGATATTTAAATTTTGGCATAACTGACTACATACAACAACCATAACAAAGCTGTTAATATATTCATTTAACTTAAGCTTTAAGAGAAAAGTGAGTGAGGCTGTAGAACTATTATAAAATGTTGTCTTTATTTATACTTATTAAGCATTTCATTTGACATCACAGGGCTCTTGTGGCAAAGTGTCCCGCCCCTGTGTGCATTTCTGTGTTATATGTTGCATGTGCTGTGTTAATGTTGGTGTATAGAGATGGCTGCATGGGATATAAATGGGTGTGTGCAGCACGAGTTATTTAAAATGCATAATTACTTTATGTGCATTTAAAGTAATTAATATGTGAGCATGAGGTTGCACATAATTAATTCACGTGCTGGGATTCAAGTGAATAATTAATTAGTAATTGAATCCCGGCACAACAGCATATATAGATGCACATTTTATTCACTCAGGGTTGTGTGTTCGGTGAGTGGAGAACGGGTGTGGAGAGGAGAAAAGAAAACGTAAATAGTTGTTTAAACTCACCGTGTTTGTTTGTCTGTTTACTGTTTTATCGTTTTGTTCGTCTATTTATTTTGGCTTAAAGTGTCGTGTTCTGTTTTGGTCAACCTTTTATTTTATTTGTTTATTAAACCACTGAGCGCTGCCGCGACTCAGTTTCATCACCACCGTCTGTCTGTGTACTCCTTTCTGGTCTGACGTAACCACTAGAGCCTGCTTGTCACAGCTCTACATTTAGATATTTTACTACTGACCCCTTGGGCCACTGAGGTAGTGTTTTTACTGGCCCGGATACAATTTTGACTGGCCCAATAATAAGTATAAAACTGTATCACCCTGCTCGGCAAGTTAATAGCAGAGTATTATTATTATTTATTATTTATTTCTTAGCAGATGCCCTTATCCAGGGCGACTTATAATTGTTACAAGATATCACATTATTTTTATTTACAATTACCCATTTACACAGTTGGATTTTTACTGGAGCAATCTAGGTAAAGTACCTTGCTCAAGGGTACAGCAGCAGTGTCCCCCACCTGGGATTGAACCCACGACCCTCCGGTCGAGAGTCCAGAGCCCTAACCACTACTCCACACTGCTGCCCAGTAATATATTAAGTTGGGTTAGTACCATTCAAAAATAAAATATGGATTATTTTTTAACCATTCTGATTATGTGTATGTCATATGTTTAAATGATAATAGCTGATCTATTCTTTTAAATCATTTTTTTTGTACATTTAACGTTTTTTTTTTTTTTAGATGACACTATAAAAATAAAATGAGTTATCATCTGGAATAAATTCACACAATATTTAATTTCTAAACTATTGTGTTATTTTATATACTGTTATTTTTGGCTTCAGAGTTATTTTTTCTGCCATTTAATATGCACACATTGCCTCCAGGACGTCTCGTCATCGGGAAGGCGTTCTGCACTGGCAGCGACCACCGACTGCTCAGGGCCAAACTGGTCATCGACGCCAGGGTGGAGAAGCGCGCATTGGCAGCCAGTAACAAGACACAGCGACAGCGGCAGTCCACCACCGACCCGACCGTCTTCAGGCACATCGTCAACAACACCAACTGGTCGCAGATCGATGACGACATCACCAACGACTACGACCAGTTCGCGAACAAGCTCCGGTCAGCACGCGATGCAGCTGCAAAGCCGAGCACCAACAACCGAGCCAACCGAATATCGGACAACACCAAAGCCCTTCTTCAGAAAAGGCGGCAAATGCGGGCAGACGGCGCAGACCACGTCGAGTATGGCCTACTCTGCAAGCTGATCCGGGCGCGGCTCAAAACCGACCTGGATCAGTACAAGAACAAGCGCCTGCTAGAAGCCGCCAAAGAGCGAAAGAGCCTGAAGAAGTGCAGACGGCTGATGCAGCAGAAACGCGGCCAGATTCCGACATTGAAGACAGCCGACGGGTGGACGACCAGATCACGATCGGGCATCGAGGCCAAATGCAGCCGCTTCTACTGCGATCTCTTCGCCAGCAAGGTCCCAGTCGACCCGCCCGACCTGCAACACGACACACTGCCAGCCATTCCGCCGGTGCTTATCAGCGAGGTCCAATACGCGATCGAGAAGACCGAGAAGGACCGAGCGCCCGGGCTGGACGGCATCGAGATCGAGCTGTTCAAGGAGGGCGGACTGACGCTATGGGCAGCCTTGGCCAGCCGTTTCAGTCGCTACTTCGTGCAAAGAAAGATCCCGGACCAGTGGAAGACGGCCAGGACAGTGCTGCTGTATAAGAAGGGCGACCGCGAGCAGCTCAGCAACTATCGGCCCATCTGGCTGTTGTGCACCACCTACAAGATCTTCACCAAGGTGCTGCTCAACCGACTGGCCAAGCAGTTGGACGAACAACAGCCACCCGAACAAGCCGGCTTCAGGACCGGCTACAGCACCATGGACCACATCCATGTGCTGAACCAACTGCTGGAAAAGAGCCGCGAGTACAAGACCTCTTTGGTGTTCGCCTTCGTTGACTACGAAAAGGCCTTTGACACAGCCGAGATGAACGCCATGCTACTCGCCCTCCAACAACAGGGCATCGGTAACGATTATATAGTCCTCTTGCAGGAATTGAACAGTGGCTGCACCACCGACATCACCCTATTCGACCGACCATTGCGCATCGCAGTCGGCCGTGGGGTCAAGCAGGGTGACCCGATATCGCCCAAGCGGTTCACCGCCTGCCTGGAGCACGTATTCCGCCAGCTCAACTGGGACAACACCGGTATCAAGATCAATGGCCGATGGCTCAACCACCTGCGCTTTGCCGACGATATCGTGCTGATTGGCAGCTCGGTGGCCGACGTGCAGGAGCGACTGACTGAACTCAACTAGGCCGGTGCCACAGTCAGCCTCAAGATCAACATGGCCAAGACCAAGTGGATGCGAAACGCATAGGTCGCCGACAACACCATCCACATTGGCCAGAACCAAATCGAGCAGGTCGACAGCTACATCTATCTGGGCCAAGAACTGATGATGGAGCACAAGAACAGCCACGAGCTAGCGCACAGACGGAAGGCCGCCTGGATCAGCTACGCCTCCATCGCCGAGGTGGTCAACAACATGGGCAACAACAACAAGCGTGCCGAATTGTTCAACAGCACCGTGCTGCCGGCGATGCTTTACGGCGCAGAGACATGGTCGCTGACTGCAGCCGACCGGCTGAAACTGGCCGTCACCGAACGGCAGTCCACCACCGATCGAGCGCCGGATGGTTTGCGTCAGACGGACGGACCGGATCAGCAACGAGCAGATGCGGCAGATGACCAAGGTCAAAGACGCGGTCGAGTTGGCCGACAAGTCGAAGAAGCGCTGGGCCGGCCACCTGGCAAGGAGGACCGACGGCCGATGGACACTGGCCGTGACTGAATGGCTGCCACTCGACATCAAAAGACCGCTCGGTCGTCCAGCCACTCGGTGGAGAGACCAGCTCCGACAAGAAATGGGACGGAATTGGATGTGCCTGGCCCGAGACCAAAAGGCTTGGGTACTCCGCTGTGGTCTGCGTCGACCAGACTAATAGCTGGCGACGATTGACAGACCGATTGACGGATTGACGGACATTGCCGTGCTTGTCAGAAAATGAAAATACTGTATTCATGATTTGAAAATGTATGTATACAAATTATACTCATTTTTTTACAAGCAAACCATGGTAACAACAACGCTAAAAGGTTAACAGATTTATACTAATCCTAAGAATAAACACGAATCAAACAATAATCATAATAAAAAAATCGTTCTCAGATCGTCATCGCTTGTAACCTCTCCCAAGTCAGTACCAATCTTACTGTTGATGCGAACGAATCCCGTAAAGATTGTGAATGGCATTTCTGACCTGAACACATTGTACCCCAAATCAAAACGTTAGACAATTCAATCCCATTGTCCAGCTTCCACGTGGCGTATCTGGGTATCCATCGGTGCATCTTTTTTCGCTGCAGTCACAGCAGCAGACAAACTTGCGAACTATTACTTGTGAGACTGGATATGAGGGCAACTAAATGTTGCATTCCCAACAAAAAGCTGTTGTTTTCTGGGAAACTGACATTTGTTTCACTGTCATCATGGAGCCAGATTAAATCTTTCTTCCACTTTTTTTTCATAATTTCTTTCTTTATCATTATTGATTTAAATGCTTTACTTTTGGCTTATTGGTGTAGTTGGTTGCTTAAAAAAAAAAATTGTAAAAAACTGTCATGTCGCGGTAACGAATATTACCAACAGCACTTCAGTACGTAGTCTCAGATGCAGACTGCGCAACAAATACGACGTGCGGCGGGAAAGTTCAGACGAGTTCAATTACGCCGTTATCGGGGGGGTGGGTATCGTTTAAAAAAGAGTTTGTAAAATGTGGTTTTCAGCTTTTTGGCACACTGACCCATTTTCCTGCGTTCATGAAACGGAAGCCTTGTACACTATGCTATATACATTATTCAGTTAAAAAATGCTACATGCCATGGTTAATGTCGAACCCTGCATCAACTGGTAGTTGGTGCTGTGAAATCTAATAGCAATGGAAAAAAAGTAAAATTGTTAATAGAATAGTAAAACTGTCACAAATATACAGTACCCTGGCAGAAATAAATGTATAAAAAAACTGTATGTTTAATATACACAGGGTGATAAGTGTGATACGGCTTGCTCATGAAATATCTCAAATGGGTTCGATAGAGGAAGCAGATTGTGTTATAGGATATACCCAGATAGATTCAGTGAACAAGCCATGATGCAAGTGGGGTAAATTGGGCAATTAAAACATGCCCCAACTGCACACTTTATCCCTTCTCCGATATTCACAATATTGCCCAATTTACCCCACTGGCATCATGGCTTGTTCACCGAATCTATCTGGGTATATTCTATAACACAATCTGCTTCCTCTATCAAACCCATTTGAGACATTTCATGAGCAAGCTGTATCACATTTGCTCCAACAGCCCAAATATATGTGTCTGTGTGTCATAGCCCTCATTTTATTCTGCCAGAGCACTGTTTTAGAGAAACAGAGTCCAATAAATTA
Organism: Acipenser ruthenus; assembly: GCF_902713425.1. NCBI lineage: Eukaryota > Metazoa > Chordata > Actinopteri > Acipenseriformes > Acipenseridae > Acipenser > Acipenser ruthenus. The sequence goes on from NC_081193.1 coordinate 62,065,916, forward strand.
AGTTAAAAATGTTCCTTCATTTCAGTAAAACACAAAGAAATGTAATGTAGAAATTCAAATAATAATAATAATACCATTTTAAAAACAACAACATTAATTTACAAAAATAAAATCACCTTCAGAATGTTCTGTATCTTAAAAACAACGTCCAAATATATTTAATAAAAAGTGTAAAATTAACTGTAAGACTTTTTGGATATCTATTTGAATTAAATGTTAGGCAAGACAATGTAAAATCCCCTTACCCCTGTTTTTATTTCAAATGAAATGCCAAGAAATGCCATTTCCTGTCCAGCTTTATTTGTATTAAAGATATCTAAGATGTTTTATAACAAACTACAAATGGTATACACTTCTCCTTTTATGTCGGAGCATTTACTTACCCTTCACTGCTTGATATTTAGTTGGAGTGAGAGGTGGTTTGGCAACTGCTCCCGGGTGTTTGAATCTGTTGCAGATTTTTCCCTCTGTGCTTTTATTTTTCAAAATGCCTGTACCCCAGACTGCTACAGCCAGTTCTTTGCACAAAATTGAATCTTTGCTGGCCTTGGAAATCCAGCTCATATGTCTTCTCCAATACATACCTTTAAAATATTTACAGGATTGATGAACATTCATTTGACTTCTTAAGACCTGTGTACTGTTGACAGTACACAGGTCTTAAGAACTTCACAGTCATAAAATAGCCACAGTATCTATATATAATGAAACTGCAACCAGCTGACCTGTCTGTATTTATATCACAACATTAGATAGGCCAATGTTTTATTTGGGGATATACAATATATTTAAAACTGGAAAACTGTCAGAAAATTTAAACAAAAAATAAAAAGCATTTATTTTTTACAAGCAAGAAAAAAAGAATCTCTTACTTTTCCATCATTGCAATTGTAATGGTTTCTTTGTGTGTTTCGTGTGTCGTTTGGAGCTGAGCACACACACACACTTGCATGGTGTATGGTGGAGGCATGTCTGCATAGCCCAACTTAACCCCTTGGTTCTGTACCATGCTCTTTCCTATCTTAGCTTAAGATGCAAAAATTAATAAGAAAAAATGGTTCGGTAAAATAAATTCAGATTGACAGGATTTCTTTTTTTATTTTTTTTAAATATGGCCCCTGACTTCCATCTTGTTAAAACTAACAAGACAATTACATGTTTTGTTTTTGTAGTGACACATTATGAATGTGAGGTTATTTATTACATAAAAGTATCTGAAAGATTACAACAACAAAAAATAACACAATTAAATATTGGTGCTTTGAGGAAATGTTTTAAATATTAAAATACATTTTAAATACAACATTCTTAGGGTTTTCTGTTTTGTTTGTGTTTTGTATTACCTCAACATTTTTCTTAAGAAGTTGCTCTGTAGCTTGATGTTGAGCTCCCTTAGAATTTTGTTTTCAGACATAAGCTGCCTGTTTTCATTTTTCACTGATGAAATGAGCCTGTGATGCATATCTTTGATTCATCTTATGTTGATAAAAATCAATGGAGAGAAGAAAAAAAATCAGTGCAGTTTTAAACAGTGTATAGACACAAAATTATGATATCATTTAAAAAGGACACAAAAATTATTATTTCTATTTTAAATAATTACGATAAAGATGCACTAATATTATGGGTAACTAAAGTACTTTCTTTAACTTTCAGACTGTTGAGCTGCTTTAACCTATTATTATTATTTAGTCGTAGTCCTATTTAGTGCCAGTAGGCGGACCACACCAGCTGCCCAGTGGCAGCCGGTGAAAAAATTTGGTGTAGCACCCTCTAAACAAAAAGGGGGTGCTAACAAAAACTGGGAACTAACTAACTAATTTAACAAAAATACAATTTTTTAAAAGGAACTGTAAATTAAATGTTTACATTTAAAACAGAACCAAAACAAATTGTGCAGAGCACGCCACTTACAGCCCACTGGTTGTAGTCTTAGTCGTAGTATTCGAATATAATAATATCTCACTCACCATTGATTTTTCATTGAGGCAACATCAAGTTCAGTTTGGTTTTTGGTTTTTCCTTCAGTGTCTTCAGTGATTAGCTTGGACACATGTATTCGTTTCCCACTGGCAATTTGGGCTCTCAATGCCTTCTCATCATCTGCACAAAATATTAAGTTTTCTCTTACAGTATTAGTACAGAACTCAGTAAGTTATGCAAAAATAGTTTACTTATTAATTCAGAAAAGTCATTGAGAAATAACTTTGTTTAATTCAGAAATAACTGCCTTGCAGAATACTGCTGCAGCTACTACTATGACTAATAATGTGTGGGAAAAGGGACAGTTTCTGGGCCTGTGGAAAAGTGTGCGGCGCAGCTCGGTGGCCCTGGAACCAGCTGGTAAAGGCAGGAAAGGTTTTTTTTTTCTACCAGTAAAGGTAAGACAATATTCATTTTCTATTTATTTTCATAGTTTTACAAGTTTTTATACTTATAAAACATGATATAATTACAAATTATGAATAAGAAATTATGATTAACAGTCTTAATTTGTGGATACCTCTGTCCCGACTCACGTCCCCTCTTACATAACAAAATCTGGGGTGTACATACATATGCCTTACCTGACAGCAGTCGTATTTGAGCTTTATACTGCTTGCCACTTGATGCAAACTTATGCTTTTCTTTTGTTTTATGTTCTTTTGCTTTACTTTCTGAGAGGTTAGATTCATTGTCAATCCAATATACCCAGTAAACTTTTTTGCTGTCAAAATCATTTGCCGTTTTTGACTGAAATCTTTAATGTACGAGGATGGTACAATCGCTCTTATGGCATCTTCGATGTACCTAACAAAAGCAAAAGTTGTATCTCAAGAAGAAAAAAATCACGTTATATTAATTTATCATTTACATGATTTTCAATTAAATAGGAGGCTGTAGGAGGCTGTGTGGTCCAGTGGTTAAAGAAAAGGGCTTGTATCCAGGAGGTCCGTGGTTCAAATCCCACCTCAGCCACTGACTCATTGTGTGACCCAGAGCAAGTCACTTAACCTCCTTGTGCTCCGTCTTTCGAGTGAGACGTAGTTGTAAGTGACTCTGCAGCTGATGCATAGTTCACACACCCTAGTCTCTGTAAGTCGCCTTGGATAAAGACGTCTGCTAAATAAACAAATAATAATAATCACCTGCCTCCTGGTGGACGACTGCTCCCTTCTGACGGATCCGGAGAGCATGAACGAGAGGGCCAGGGCCTTCTACTCTGCCCTCTTCTCTCTGGATCCCGTCGACTCCGACGCGTACAGGGTTCTGTGGGACAGGCTTCAGTCAGATGCCCTACAACAAATCGACGGGCTGACCGTGGAGTTCTTCAAAAAGTTTTGGGACTTGTTCGGGCCCGCCTTTACGCAGGTCCTGGCGGAAGCCCACGAGACCGGGGAGATGCCCCTTTCGATGAGGCGGGCGGTCATAACGCTGCTGCCGAAGAAGGGGGATCTCCGCTGCCTTAAGAACTGGCACTTGGTCTCGCTGCTGTGCATGCACTACAAAATCGTGGCCAAGGCCGCCTCCCTGAGGCTCAAGTCTATGCTGGCAGACGTGATCCACCCTGACCAGTCCTACATGGTCCCGAACCGGACGATCTTTGACAACATCTTCCTGGTTCGGGACCTCCTGTACTACTGCAGGAGGACCGGTCGGTCGGTCGCCTTCCTGTCGATGGATCAGGAGAAGGCGTTCGACCGGGTGGATCACGAGTATCTCTTCATAACCGTGCGAGCATTCGGATTCGGGCCACGCTTCATCAGCCTGTTTCGGATGCTATACGCCTCTGCCGAGTGCCTGTTGAAGGTCAACTGGTCCCTGACAGCGCCACTCATGTTCAGGAGAGGAGTGCGTCAGGGCTGCCTTCTGTCCAGACAACTGTACGCGCTGTGCATCGAGCCCTTCCACTGCCTCCTTCGTAGGAGGCTCACAGGGATGGTGCTCGGCGCGTCGGACACGAGGGTGGTCCTGTCGGCTTAAGCCGACGACATGCTCCTGGTGGCCTCCGATCCGGTTGATCTGGAGAGAATGCGGAGCTGCCAGAGCGTCTACTCTGCCGCGTCCTCTGCTACGATCAACTAGAACAAGTGCTTCGGGTTGTTGGTAGGTCCCTGACGGATGGACTCCCTCCCTGTCGCGCTCCAGCAGTTTCAGTGGAGCGCGGACAGTTTCAAATACCTGGGAGTCCACCTGAGCCCTGCGGAGACCTCGATCGCAGCCAACTGGGTGGAGTTGGAGGACAAAGTGGCTGCTAGACTGAGGTCGTGGTCAGGTCTGCTGAAACTGCTTTCCTTCAGGGGCAGGGCTCTAGTGATCAACCAGCTGGTGGCGTCGATGCTCTGGCATCGGCTCACTTCCCTGAGCCCGCCCCCTGAGTTTGTGGCCAGGGTCCAGAGAAAGGTGACAGACTTCTTCTGGGCCGGAAAAGCACTGGGTCTCTGCGGCGGTTCTGTGCCTCCCTCTAGCCGAGGGAGGGCAAGGGTTGGTGTGCATCAGGAGCCAGGTGCACACCTTCCGCCTCCAGACCCTGCAGAGATACCTGTACGCAGACCCGGCCCCGCAGTGGTTCACTGGTTAAGTGGTTCATTGGCTACTGCAAATGTCAATCAATTGAAAACAAAAACTTTTCTAAACGTTGAGGGGATTACTTATTAGCTGTGGGTTGTATTTTATGTATTTATTTGTTTGCTAGTAGCCTAATATATTTGAACATATACAAATGCCCTAGCTTAAACCTATTTCATGAATTTAAAATATGAAGACAAAAAAAATAAAATAACTTGAAGTAAATGTTAGTATTGTTACGTGAACGAATAAAATGCAAAATAATGCACTTTATTCCTTGTCATTAGGAGACTATTATTAGAAATGTATTTACGCGTGGATACCCCCCCCCCCCCCCCCCCCCACACACACACACTCACTTTTTAATACTATATATGACTGTAAAATGTATTGCTGGAATTTAAAACAGACGTTCCTTGAAGTATAGAAAGACAAATGATTAAAAACAAAAAAATAGATCCAAACAAACTGTCTCTCTGCTCAGTTTTACTCATTTGTATAATGGACATATTTCATATACAACCATTACACATACATCTAAAGTAATATTCCTGTCATTAATGTATGCAACAAATTCAAAACTGTAAAGACAAAATAGCAAACTGTGTCAATAAATCTCATCCCTTCAACATACAAAACTGCTTACTGTTACTTCTTCTGTTCTCTACTCCCCGGATTAGTAGGGCATAGATAAATATATTCTTAAAAGGTAAATTATTATTATCATTTTTATCCATAGATTATTGGTAAATTGAAAGTATACAGCATTGGTTTCCAACTGTAGTCCTAAAGTACACCTGTGTCTGTTGGTTATTTTTCTGGGCTCTGAATTATTTCATTGCACCCATAATTGTACTAATAATTGTCTTTGTCATCTTTTTTTATGTTTTCAGCTCTTAAACTAGTGGAGATTGTTCAGATAAGTGTTCAATCCCATAACTGTCAAGGCAATAGTTGTGAACCACTATTTTAAATTCCAGCAATACATTTTACAGTCATATATAGTATTAAAATGTGAGCGGGGGGGGGGGGGGGGGGTTATACACTATACTTACGATATGCTTTTTTTTGTAATGGGTTCAGTGAGTCTTGCAGTTTCTTTATGGGTGTATCTACACGTAAATACATTTCTAATAATAGAGTCTCCTAATGACACTTAAGGAATAAAGTGCATAAAGTTGTTGATGCCTATCAGTCTGGAAAGGGTTACAAATCCATTTCTAAGGCTCTGGGGCTCCACTGAACCACAGTCAGAGCCATATTGTCCAAATGGAGAAAGTTTGGGACAGTAGTGAATCTTCCCAGGAGTGGTCGTCCTGCCATAATCTCTCCAAGAGCAAGGCTTAAAATCGTCCAAGAAGTCACAAAGAACCCTAGAACAACATTAGGGATCTGCAGGCCTCTCTCGCCTCGGCTAAGGTCAGTGTTCATGACTCCACCATCAGAAAGACACTGGGCAAAAATGGGATTCATGGCAGAGTAGCAAGGCAGAAACCATGGCTCACTAAGAAGAACATGAGTGCTCGTCTAAAGCTTGCCAAAAAGCACCTGGATGATCCTCAAGAATTCCATGGACAGATGAGTCAAAGTGGAACTTTTTGGCCGACATGGGCCCTGTTATGTCTGCCGAAAACCAAACACTGCATTCCACAGTAAGAACCTCATACCAACGGTCAAGCATGGTGGTGGTAGTGTCATGGTTTGGGGATGCTTTGCTGCATCAGGACCTGGACGCCTTGCCATCATTGAAGGAACCATGAATTCTGCTCTGTATCAGAGAATTCTACAGGAGAATGTCAGGCCATCCGTTTGTGAGCTGAAGCACAGCTGGGTCATGCAGACAATGATCCGAAACACACAAGCAAGTCTACATCAGAATGGTTGAAGAACAAGAAATTGAAAGTTTTGGAGTGGGCCAAAATTCCTCCACGGCGCTGTGAGAGACTGATCAATAACTACAGGAAGCGTTTGGTTGCAGTTATTGCTGCTAAAGGTGGCGTAACTAGTTATTGAGTCTAAGGGGGCGATTACTTTTTCACACGGGGGCATTGGATGTTGCATAACTTTCTTTAATAAATAAATGAAATATGTATCACATTTTTGTGTTATTTGTTCACTCAGGATACCTTTAATCTAATATTAGGTTTTCGGTGAAGATCTGATAACATTCAGTATCAAAAATATACAAAAATGCAGAAAAGACGGGGCAAATACTTTTTCACGGCACTGTACATAAATGAAGTAATTAGTCATTGTTATCACATGATGCTTCATCCAAGGCCATGGGAACCTCCTTTTATAGGAATAGTGCATGCAGTTTTCATGGCACATTTGATTTGTTTGGAAATGTATATGTGTGTTTTTAATTTTTTTTATTTGCTTGTCGTATAAATCTTACCTTTGTTGGAATTGTACGCAAGTGGTGTTTGTGTCTCTTTTAAATAAATACTGAACGCCAGTATGGCTTGAAAAAAAAAAAAACACCAATGATAAATTTATCAATTTCATGAATTTTATTTCACAATGTAGCACCTGCTCGCAGAGAGAGAGTGGAGGAGGTGCCACATAATGGCACATAAGCAAATAGGTAGCTAGTAAATACTAATAAATACATACATCAAATACATCAGAGATTTAAATCACAAATATACAACCCACCCCTATTTTTCTAAGGTTTAAAGTAAATTCCCTCAGCAAATTATTTCTTTCGTTTAATGTTTCTAATTGTTTGTTGCCTATTTATTAGTTTATTACATTTTTCGTCACTGTCCTCTTCTTTCATTAGCACATTTTTTAAACCACGATGGTGGGCTACTCTCTGATGTTCTCCTTTTTTTAGATTTTGAGGGGGTTTTGGGTGTTGCTGATGTAGATGGTACTGCCTGCGGTTCGGGAGATGCTGCTGTGGCTGAATGATGTATTTGCTGCTCAGGTAGCATTGTCTCAAAGACAGCAACTGGTGTTATTGCTGGGTTCCTACTGAGAATATCATGGATAACGTGAAAATACTCCTAGGTTTTTTTTTCCTCTACCGGATTTATTATTATGGTCAGATACAGTTTTGTAAGTTCTTTTTAAATGTCTCCATTTTTTGTCACTGTGGCAACGTGGCCACGCCCTTGTGTGTAGTTTGTGTTATATGTTGTATGTTGCGTGTGTAAATGTTGGTGTATAGTCATTGGTACACGGGATATAAATGGGTCTGTGTAACACGAGTGATTTAAAAATGTAGATTTGTATTTAGACACGAGGATGGCACAAATCACTTCATGTGCTGGTTAAAATGTAATGTGTGGTCACGGGAGTACACTTAATTAATTCACGTGCTGGGATTCAAGTGAATAATTAATTAGTAAATGAATCCCAGCACTATAGTATAAACAGTATAACAGTATAAATAGATGCACGTTTCATTCACTCGGGGTTGGGTGTTCAGTGATTGATGAACGGGATTGGAGACGGAGGTAATTGTGAATTATAAAAAGAATAGTTAAAGTATCTGCTCACCGTGTTTGTTCGTTTGTCTGTTTACTGTTTAGTCCGTTTTTGTTTATATATTTATTTTGGCGTAAGTGTCGTGTCCTGTTTTGTGTTCTGTCTGTTTAAACCTTTTATTTCGTTTAATAAACGCTGAGTGCCACCATTGCACTCAGCATTACTCATCACCACTGTCTGTCTGTGTGTTTCTTCCGGGTCTGACGTGTCACCACTCAGCCAGCCTTGTGACAGTCACATATTTGTGAATTCACAAAACTGTATCTGACCGCCTGTATATTAACAGCAATTTTGTCCCACACCCGTTTCTTTTGGCCCGGTTTGTGGAACAGCTCCTTGTTGACCCTAACTTGCTCAATCAAGAGCAGGGTAGCAGCATGTAAATCCATATTACAAACTACAGTACTCATATAATGGCACACAGTAGGTCAGGTACTCAAATGACTACAACGGAAAACCAAGGTTAGTCTTATATATTTGTGTGTTGCATTGAACTTGTGAGGGAACTGGGACATTTACTTTTCATGTACATAATTGTATTTCTGTGTATTGTTGTACAGTAGCAAAATGTGTTTCCGCTCTTTGGCGTCTACCAGGTTGGGTGCGCCCCGCCTGGAGTCGGTGTACCACACGGTGATTGATGCAAGAGTGGGGCGAGGGATGACTTTATTTGCACCGCAGCCTATGTCCTGCCTGCGGATCGAGAGAGTACTTAGTGGCACAAAGTTACTGAGCAGCTCTACCTTTGTTGTTGATCGTCTATCGGTCATCGTCTATCATTTCAAATGCCTCTTCAGTACTGGAACTGAACGGCTGAAATAGCAGTGAGATTTGTGAGGAAATTAGAACAGACTGTCTCTACTTTTATTTTATTTAGTATTTATTATTCTTATAATGTGTAGAAGAAAAAAACAACATACTGCCACTGCATCGCAAAAGAGAATAATCAAAGTAATTGGTTACATTACTAGTTCGCTTGTGAGGTAAACAAAATAAATAAAAACAAACAGTAAAGTTAGTCTAGTAGAATGTTTAATTTTGATTTTAAAAAATATTTTTTTAAGAATGTTTAATTTTAAAATAAATCTTATATTGGTATTTTAATCCAACTGATAAATTAGCCTACTATCGGTATGTAACGACCGATAAGTCTTAATATGAAAATGCTACATTTTAAATCATCCAAATCTTCATTTATACATTTTAAATTTGTGACATTTTAAATCATCGAAACATCTCCCTACAGTATATAAAGAAATAAATAAAAAGTATTTTGCCCTGTGTGAAGTTACTGTTCCCCAAGGCCGGTACCTCGCTGAGCTCGGTGCTCTGTTGGGACTGAGCCTCATATCTGGCGGTGTTTAATACGGACATTGCATAGGATTGATCTGAAAATGAATAATAATAATAATAATAATAATAATAATAGTAACACTACTAAAAATAATAATACATTAGTTAACTATACAAAGACCTCTACATTTTGAAAAATGAAATAATTAAATTATAAAAATTGGAAAACAGCAATTTTTAAAATCTATTATGTATTACTAGATACCTTCATTAAGACAAATTAATTCATTGTCGGTGACATATAAGGTAAATTTGTGAACTCTGTCACCTCCACTTTCCTGCACTGGGCCATTCCGTTCACTCACTCAGCGGGAGCGGAACTGAGCAAGCCGTTAAATTGATTCTTTTACTGAGCCGCTGTGAGCGGCTAACTTACTTAACACGCTCAATATCTTAGGGTGCAATTCAGTGATCGCTACAACAATGTTGCAATGACAACCCTAGTGTAAATTTCAATAGAAAATTGCCCAACGAAACATTGTTACAGCATTATATTAACCATTAACAAGATATGTTGAGTAGCACAATTACTACAATGAATAATAGTAATAACAACAACAATAATACTGATAGAAAAATAAAAATGTAGCCAAATAAAAAATAAATCAACATGTATGTATTACTGTGACAGGGTGGCTGGGTGGTGACATCACGACAGAAGCAGGAACTTAAAAATACTGACACCAAACTGCAGTTTCCAAATAATAAAGACGCGGCGCGCCGTTTTTATTAACAAAAATAAATAAAATATTCAAACAAAAACACTGTGCTCACAGAGCAAAACAAAACAGTAAACAAAAATAATCACCAACACAAAGTAATAAATAAACTATACAGGTCAGGCCGGGCAGTCGCTGTCACTGTTCCTGTATATTAGTTTCATTTTCTCTCTCCTCGCTCTCTCCACTCCTCTCTAACAGTCACCCACCCCGAGTGCAGCGAGCTGCAGGCTTTTATATCGTGGCCGAGGGGTTTAACTGGCTAGTAATTATTCTATTACCCCTCGGCCACAATCTGCACGGGTACAATTATTATGCGTGACTGCCAGCTAATTCAATAATAACTAGCTGACAGTCACGCATTCCCACAAGTTGTTTTTAAAACAAAGACAATAATAAATCATAAAACAAAACAAACACAAATCAATAATCTGCACAGGGGTGGAGGGGGGAAACCCCGTTCTAAAAATAAACAAATACATTTAAAGCAGCAGGGCTTACTGCCGCTACATATTTCCCCCCCTTGTGCGCAGCACACATGGCCCAATGGCCACCTCCCCCCTTAGTCCCAAAGTCCCGGTTGGTAGTCCAGGAACAGGGGAAGCAAGGTGTCTCCGGGGGTGGCCACAGCGGGATGTCCTCTTCCCACCCAAACAACTGTAGCGTCCCGGTGGACCGCGCACAGGCCGGCTTCTCCAGCCAGGGACATTTTGGGGGTGGTCTCCAGACCCCCCCCCCCCCTTCTTCATGGCCAGCAGCTCCCCTCCGTGGGGCTCTGACCACAACTTCTCCTGCCGCGAAAGTGCAGTTGTTTGGTGGTGTTTTTTTGTTTTTGTTTTGTCAGTTGCCATTGAGTACAGGTCTGTAATTTTTTTTTATTTTTTTTATTTTACAGACAAGTACGTCAAGAGAAGGTCAGTTAACACATGACACAGGGGAATCTGATGAAGAAAGCATGGCAACAGGAACAGATGCAGATACATGTCCCGACCCCTTACATATGTTGGGGGCTTATCCAGACCTGGATTTTAAATTTTGTGATTTCGTTTCTACACCAAAAGCAGAAGCACTGTTAATGGTCATGAGATTTGCAATGAGACATTGTCTTACTGGTGTTGCTGTTGTGGATCTTCTTCAACTAATAAATCAGTTGTTTGGTAAAGAAGTAATTCCAGACACAAAACATCTTTTTCAGTAAGGTTTTCAGCAAGTCGCGTGAGTTGATCAAATTTCACTTTTACTGTAGTTTCTGTCAAGCATATGTGGGAATGTACTGTAAGTTTACTAATGAGAAAGAGAAACAATAAGAACGTTTACAAATGACAGGAGGCCATTTGGCCCATCTTGCTCGTTTGGTTGTTAGTAGCTTATTGATCCCAGAATCACATCAAGCAGCTTCTTGAAGGATCCCAGGGTGTCAGCTTCAACAACATTACTGGGGAGTTGGTTCCACACCCTCACAATTCTCTGTGTAAAAAAGTCCTATTTTCTGTTCTGAATGCCCCTTTATCTAATCTCCATTTGTGACCCCTGGTAATTGTTTCTTTTTCCAGGTCGAAAAAGTCCCCTGGGTCGACATTGTCAATACCCTTTAGAATTTTGAATGCTTGAATCAGATCACAGCGTAGTCTTCTTTGTTCAAGACTGAACAGATTCAATTATTTTAGCCTGTCTGCATACGACATGCCTTTTAAACCTGGGACAATTCTGGTTGCTCTTCTTTGCACTCTTTCTAGAGCAGCAATATCCTTTTTGTAACGAGGTGACCAGAACTGAAAACAATATTCTAGATGAGGTCTTACTAATGCATTAAAAAGTTTTAACATTACTTCCCTTGATTTAAATGCACTCCTCCTATTTTTGTGTCGTCTGCAAATTTAATGAGTTTGCTTACTATACCAGAATCCAAATCATTAATGTAGATTAGGAATAGCAGAGGACCTAATACTGATCCCTGTGGTACACCACTGGTTACCTTGCTCCATTTTGAGGTTTCTCCTCTAATCAGTACTTTCTGTTTTCTACCTGTTAACCACTCCCTAATCCATGTGCATGCATTTCCTTGAATCCCTACTGCGTTCAGTTTGAGAATTAATCTTTTATGTGGGACTTTGTCAAAAGCTTTCTGGAAATCTAAATAAACCATGTTGTATGCTTTGCAATTATCCATTGTCGATGTTGCATCCTCAAAAAAATCAAGCAGGTTAGACACAATCTCCCTTTCCTAAAACCATGCTGACTGTCTCCCAGGATACTATTACCATATAGGTAATTTTCCATTTTCGTAATATATTTTCCATAAATATACATATAATAGAAGTCAGGCTTATTGGTCTGTAGTTACAGTGGCTCTCAAAAGTATTCACCCCCCCCCCCCCTTGGACTTTTCCACATTTTATTGTGTTACAACATGGAATCAAAATGGATTTAATTAGGAGTTTTTGCCACTGATCAACACAAAAACGTCCATAATGTCAAAGTGAAAAATAAAATCTACAAATGGTTCTAAATTAATTTCAAATATAAAACAGAAAATAATTGATTGCATAAGTATTCACCCCCTTTGCTATGACACACCTAAATAAGCTCTGGTGCAACCAATTGTCTTTAGAAGTCACATAATTAGTTGAATGGAGTCCACCTGTGTGCAATTAAGGTGTTTCACATGATTTCAGGTTAAATACACCTGTCTCTGGGAGGTCCCACAGTTGTTTAGTACATTTCCTAACAGAATCTACATCATGAAGACAAAGGAACATTCAAATCAAATCCGGAATAAGGTCCTTCAAAAGCACTAATCAGGGGTAGGATATGCTAAACTTATTTAAAACTGGATAGGAACAGGTCAACATGTGGGGCATGTTGTCAGTATCCTCCTTTGTAAAAACCTGTGAAAAGTAATCATTCAGTATATTTGCTATTTTCTTTTTGTTCGTCTATGTCCTCAGTGTCATCATACCTGTATCATGGATCATCTGAATCAGGGAAATTTCTTCATAAGTGTCGCACTTTCTCTACAAATTCAGTGTTTATTAGAAAAACTAAATGGTACAGACCTACTTTACAACTTACTAAACAATTCCCTCATCTCCATTACGATCCAGGACTTTATTTATTTTACCTTTTTTCACATTCTTAAGGATAAAAATAATCTTTAAGGATTTTTGACTATTTATTTTTTATTGTGTAATGCACAATGTAACAATTCTGAAGTTACTGTACATTATTAAAATAGTTGTTTTCTGGTGATCAGTGCCCTGCGTTTTTCACTGCATGTAAACATAATGAGTGTGCAGTGCACCAGGTGGATATTCCTCAGCCAATGAGTCATTGTGTGACCCTGAGCAAGTCACTTAACCTCCTTGTGCTCCGTCTTTCGGGTGAGACGTAATTGTAAGTGACTCTGCAGCTTATGCATAGCTCACACACCCTAGTCTCTGTAAGTCGCCTTGGATAAAGGCGTCTGCTAAATAAACAAATAATATTAAATAATAACATGTGTTTTTTTTTTGTTTAACACATGAATTTACTGACTAGCAACAACTGTTCCTCCTATTGATTTATTTGTATAATTAGTCAGAGCTTAATGTGTTGATTTCTTAACTATTACTTACACTAGTTTAACTAAAGTGGCTACAGGGACCACTATTTGTTTTATTGTATCTTTTTATAATATTTGTACTTTTTATGTTTATGGTCACCACTTATAGGCTACTACTTTCTGACTCATAAAACACAGAACTTCCTTTAATGTACACTTTCATATTTGTCCTTCAAATACATATGTTGTGAAATGTGAAAATCAGATGGCTGTGCTCCTTAGCAGATTAAAGGTGAATCTATCCACTTCATATGCATTTTTATGATTATTTACTGTAGTTTTTTTTTTTATACAGTATTTTAATAGTTTAACCACATAATGTGTATGCTATCATGAACATTTACCCTAGAAGTTTAAAGAACAAAGGCTCAATGTTTGTTTTACTACTAATTGCAATCTGAATTGTAAGCATTTTTTTTTTCTTTGTAACTTCATCAGAAATCATTTTAAAGAAGAATTAAGGGATTCATTTGAAAAACAACATTGTCTAGTTAACATGAGATAAATCCACTTGGATATTATTTTATACCACTTGATATATCCACTTGGATATTATTATATCAATCATAATATTTTTAATAACAATCATAACTTTGTACATTAAATGCAGCTGACATCATAAGTTCACATACCCCAATAATGACATTTTCACACATTGGGGTATGTAAACTTTTGACAACAAAATGCGTAAAAAACTTTCAAGCTTTCAAGGCAGTTTAAAAGTTATACAGTATTTATATTTTAATACTGTTAGCATGTACCTAGAAGAAGCAATCAAGAACAGTAGCTTCCAGCTAATTTCTACTGAAACCAACTGGAATTTCCACTAGGGAGTTCAGACCAGTACCTTCCAGTTCAGACCATTTTAAATAAGTAGAGACCAGTTGGTTACAATATTACTTCTAAAAAAAAAAAAAAGTTTTGTATTCTACTGGTAACCATTTGACTACCAGTAAAAGGTAACTGGTGAGGAGTATAAACAAGTTAATACCAATAAAGACCAGTTCAGACCATTAGAAACCAGTTGCTAAATTCTACTGGAACCAACTGGAACTAGGGATCCTTTTTCTCTTGTCCCTCTTCCTCTGGTTGCTCATTCTCCAGAAATGTGCCTGAGCTCCCATTATCATTTAAAATGTACAAAAGCAAATCAAGGGTTATACATAATTATTATGGCTTCTGGTGCTTTTTCCGGTTTTCTCCTCTCCTTTAAGAATTCAATCTATTAAGTCATTTGTGTATCTCAATTACAACTCAGAAACGTAAAATTGGCTTAATTCGTGGGGTTTTGCTGTAAAAACTAAATGGGCTTTTGAATCGGCCTGTCGTCATTTTTTTCACTTAAAAGCTGAATGCAAATGAGAGTAGACCATTTTAATAAGCAACTAATCTTGAATCAAAATATACTTAGGACTCAAATGGACCTAAATTAATTATTTGTAATTTATTTTTATTTAAATAAATTTCATTCAGCGTAATGCTATTTGCTGTTTAACAGCAAATTTACAAGATCAAGTATGTTCATTTTACATGGCCCATTTCAAACAGAAACATCAGGTTTTTGCAATCGTGTTTACTTCAATTGAGTGCTGCAGATATGAAAATTAAACAGTGCACCAGGCGAAATAATAAATTTGAATTTCTTCTTTTTTTTAAATACTGTATATCTGGCTATCTTGCAAAATACAGAATATATGAATCAGTAATTATGTCAAGAATGACTCATGAAATATAGTGCTTTTAACCATAAAAAATATATATATGTAGCTTTTTTATTATTTTGGATTTATGTTTTTGCAGGTTGCGCTTTGCAAAAGTAATTTACTTTTCTCAGAAAGATTTTTGCTGTCTCTGAAAATAGTGTTGTGATAATAAAATAAAACCTTATTTAATAAAAAAAATATAGCCCTCTACCTGGACTATAAAATTGGCAGGTGATTGAACACATCCTGTAAATACAATTTTATGCTTAGTGATTGTAATAAAGTGTGTCCATCAAAAAAAAAAAAAAAATCACTATAATAATGCTTACCTTCTGGATTGAAGATGTGGTTTTAGAAAGGACATGACATGCATGTACTTCCACTCTTTCAGCCTTGCATGAGTCTCATACAGTCTTCCAGCGGGTCCTGCATTCCCAGCTGAAAAAAAGTATATAAAAAACATCAGTCAAAAGGGGAAACATGTCAAGCAAACTGTATTGATGTCATTGATGGGAAGCACATCACCATATATGCACCATTTAACACAGGCACTCAGTTCTTTAATTACAAGGGGGATTTCTCCATCATACCTATGGCACTTGTAGATGCTGAATACAGGTTCTGTGTCATACAGGTGGGAGACTGGAAGAACCAGTGATGCTGGAGGCATGGAGGCCAAAATGATGGATATGCCATCTGCTGGCTACCTACCAGGTGCGCAAGACCTTGTCGCACTACGCTAAATGTCATAATGGGGGATACCTTACATATATATAAAAACAAAAAACTACGTTTTAAGTGACAGTAAGAGCTGACAAAGCTGAAAAAGACGGGAAATGGTCAGGTAAGACCACCACTGCGCTCTTACTTCACCAATGTTCTGATAAGGCTTTCCAGTACACACTGCTTAACTGATACAGTAGGTGGGTTCACTTCAGGCAACATACTGTAGGTAGTCACCACCACTGGACAGGGCAGTGGGTTGCTGAGGATTCAAAAGTTCTCTGAAACAGCCCAATACAGTAGATATCCTTTAGAAGTGTTGAAGAGTCACTGTCCTGAAGAATAGTTGAAGTCACTGAAGAATAGTTTAAAAATGTGATTAACCTAATTGTTAGTTCAACTGAGTGTTCATTTAAGTAATTGAGAGCTCAGTTGGAACAAAAACCAGCAGACACAAAGGGTCCCCATGACCAGGGTTGTGAACCACTGCTTTAGAAGTTCAGAAAGATCATTGTTCTTTGTGACTAAAACCATTGACATGTGAATTGTAAAAGATAATCAGAACAATTAGAATATTAACACATCTGAAGTGAGACAATATATTTCTTCTGTACTTTTCTTTTTCAAGTATACAAACATTTCTAACTGTAACCTTTGTTTTCAACCCTTTCAGCTATTTGTATTTATTTTGTTGACAAAAGCCATACTTGTGTTTAATATGGTGGACATAAAATCATTGGGTTTGTTTTGTTGTTTTTTAACTGAAGAGATTAATGTTTACAGTAGTTTTTTTGTTGTTGGTTTAGCAGAAATGGACACACCTTGAACGTGTATGTAGGTTGCCACAGAATGGTCATCATTGTATTGGAAATTACACATAGTTGTGTAATGTTGTTCATAATGAACAGTACACAATTTCACTGGAATTTCAACACATGTCACATAGTCATCAGTCATTACTACAGTTGTTTTGGTTTTAGTGACAAAGGACAGTGACTCTTCAACACTTCTAAAGGATATCTACTGTATTGGGCTGTTTCAGAGAACTTTTGAATCCTCAGCAACCCACTGACCTGTCCAGTGGTGGTGACTACCTACAGTATGTTGCCTGAAGTGAACCCACCTACTGTACCAGTTAAGCAGTGTGTACTGGAAAGCCTTGTCAGAACATGGGTGAAGTAAGAGCGCAGTGGCGGTCTTAACTGACAATTTCCCATCTTTTTTGGCTTTGTCAGCTCTTGTTTTTAATTGACATTGTTTTTTTTTTTACTGGAATGCTGTGTTAAAATATCTGTATACATATGCAATGGAAAATACACCATTTTTTTCCATTGTACGTTTCTCTATTATTAAAGCAAACATTTCCAAGTATGATCACATTTTAAATGTATATTATACACTTATACATATACTTCTTATTAATAGATAGTGTATTTGAATTTTCTGTTTACTTATGTGGGGTCTGTGCAATGATGTAGAATAATAATAATAATAATAAAACAAAAACTTGAAGGGAACAATACTTTACAAACGCATCAAATAAATGCTGTATAAATTGATTTGCAATATTAATATAAAAATATATAATTGATTGGACTATTCCATTGGTCATGTTAAACTTTGTATGTAAGATGAACTAAACCACACATACCAGGAAATAAAGTTAACATGCAAAGCAATACACAGTGTAAATAATTATTATTATTTATTTATTTCTTAGCAGATACCCTTATCCAGGCCGACTTACAATTGTTACAAGATATCACATTATTTCTACATACAATTACATTATTTTCTACACACCCAAAAAAAAACCATTTATACAGTTGGGTTTTTACTGGAGCAATCTAGGTAAAGTACCTTGCTCAAGGGTACAGCAGCAAGTGTCTCCCACCTGGGATTGAACCCACGACCCTCCTGTCAGGAGTCCAGAGCCCTAACCACTACTCCACACTGCTGCCCATAATGGTAGAATAGAAGACAAGCTCACCATAAACGTTTTCTTTTCACATTTAATAATGCACTTATTTTACACCCACGTGTACTCAACAGGCTTTTTTTTGTATACTACTGTATAATTGAAATAAGTGCATTATTTGCCTCTGTGCTGTCAATTTAAGTTTCAACAGTTGTACTACTATGTGGCACTACATTATTTGCATTGCCAGCATTTGACGACCTAAAGTTTGATTAAACTTGTTTTTTTTTTTTAATTGGCTCATGTTTGCTGTTTAATTGTAAACAGCAGTGTGACACCAACTGTGACAGGATGAGAATGGTGTAGTGAAATGAAGTACAATGTCCAAACAGAATTCTCCCAAAAAATCCTTGTTTTATTTTTAAATCAAATAACACAAAATAATACTAATAAAAAAAAAAATAATCCACCCCTCTACCAACGATGGTATCAGCAGCAAATGTCATTAAAAATGATCTAGACAGCATTCAGAACTGTGCAGACACATGGCAAATGACATTTAATAGAGAAAAGTGTAAGGTATTGCACGCAGGTAATAAAAATGTGCATTGTAAATATCATATGGGAGATAATGAAATTGAAGAAGGAATCTATGAAAAAGACCTAGGAGTTTATGTTGATTCAGAAATGTCTTCATCTAGAAAATGTGGGGAAGCTATAAAAAAGGCCAACAAGATGCTCAGATATATTGTGAAAAGTGTTGAATTTAAATCAAGGGAAGTAATATTAAAACTTTGCAATGCATTAGTAAGACCTCACCTAGAATATTGTGTTCAGTTCTGGTCACCTCGTTACAAAAAGGATATTGCAGCTCTAGAAAGAGTGCAAAGAAGAGCAACCAGAATTATCCCGGGTTTAAAAGGCATGTTGTGTGCAGACAGGCTAAAAGAATTGAATCTATTCAGTCTTGAACAAAGAAGACTATGCAGTGATCTGATTCAAGCATTTAAAATCCTAAAAGGTATAGACAATGTCGACCCAGGCAACTTTTTTGACCTAATAAAAGAACAAGGACCAGGGGTCACAAATGCAGATTAGATAAAGGGGCATTCAGAACAGAAAATAGGAGGCACTTTTTTTACACAGAGAATTGTGAGGGTCTGGAACCAACTCCCCAGTAATGTTGTTGAAGCTGACACCCTGGGATCCTTCAAGAAGCTGCTTGATGAGATTCTGGGATCAATAGGCTACTAACAACCAAACAAGCAAGATGGGCTGAATGGGCGGCTGGGTAGGTGGCGATGGCTGCTGCCACAATTATCATACAGGGGAAGAGTGCTGGTGGCCAACAACCTGGTGGCTTCCACACTGTGGCACTGCCTGGTGTGCATGGAGCCTCCGCAAGGTCTGCTGCGGGAAGTATAGAAGGTCATCCTGGATTTCTTCTGGGACGGGCTGCACTGGCTGAGGAGAGGGGTGGACACTACAGCTTTTCTATCCAAGCTTGGACACTACAGCTTTTCTATCCATTCTTGCAGCTTGTTCTGACTCTGGATTCTTGGGAGTTCCCCTCCTGCCTCGACCTTTTTGTCTACCTATATCAACTGACATTCTTCAATTTCAACTCTACCCGCCCCCCCCTGCCCCGCCCCTTTGAGGACCTGGTCATGAAGCCACGCACTTATCGGCTTTCTGAGATGCTCAGAATCCACCGTCACATTAACTTCCAGCTTCCCTGCATCAGGCATCCATTCCAGCGACCTCTTCCTGTTCCCGGATTCGTGCTTCCTCATCTGGCTCCTCTCCTCCAAACCCCCACCAATCTTCAAAGTTATCATTTCATGAACGTGAGCTGCTAGTCAGATACGGAAACCACGTCCTACAACTATCAACATTTCAGTCAAGTGTCCTCCTATTCTGCAATAGACAATACATTCAGACTGCTCCTGACCAAATCAATAGGTTTTGCAGCAGGCTCAGAGCAACGCATTCTTCAACCTCTCAGGTTCTACAGCAGCCTCACATCTATGCATTTTCATCTCTGCCCCATCTCTGGCTTTATCTAAATCACCTTAATACTCAAAGTCCAATATCCACTGCATTCAGCAGATCTCTGCTCTCTGCAGCAGACCACCACACTCTACCAATGGCAGTCCACCATTCACTATTACAGATCACTGCTTCAGCAGATCTCTGCTCTCTACAGCAGGCCAGTGCTCATTATTGATAGCACTTCATTGTTACTTCCTCAGATCTCTACACAGCATTAATACATGGTGAGGGATGCGGTATGAGATTGGAAATCTGTCTTGATTATGAGTTAAGGAGTTCCACTACTAGGAGAATGACTGGAGCTGTGAAACCCAGTCTCTGAATGTGAGTTCAACTTTTCCATTTCAAGCAGACATGATAGTAGCAAACCGCTGATCGATCCTGTATTAACTAACACATAGGATGGTTGACATCTCATCTCTGCCCTCATTTCCAGAAAATGGAGCACAAAGGGTGCTGAGCTTCCCCAGCAGTCGATTTACACATGTTCGTTCAGTTCCAGCTGCTACCTCAACTGTCAGTTCCAACTCCCCTTCTGCCTCTACTTTCAGTATCAAAGTTCCATCAGCTGGTCCCGTCTGCTGCCCTCTCCCCTCCAGACTCCCTAGCTTCACCAGCTGCTATAAGCCTGAATCCTACTCTCAGTAACCTCCTTCAATCAGCTCAGCATTTCATATCTGCAGCCCTCGCCCTTCTTCGAGAGCTTCATATTCTACAGCTTGGTCAGTGTTTTCAACGTTCTGTGCCAGAATCGGATTCATCCTATTCCTTCAATCAAACCAAATCCTGGCTTTCATCGTCCAGGCTAGGGATTCTCTCTCTTCCCCCATTTTCTCCATACCAGCAGTTCACCTGACCCTCCGTGGGATTCTTAAGAGCTTTCCATTCTGCCTCACCTTCCTGCCTGTCTACATCAATGAACATTCTCAGTTTGCTCATTCTACTCTTCGGAAACGCCACATCTGCCGATACAAGGATCTACCTATGGAGATCATCTGCATCTTAGCCTTCTTCGGTCTACTCAGAAGCTCAGAATCCACAGTTTCTTCTGCTGCTAATTTACTTCATAATTCTGTTGTGTACCTCCAAGACGGATCAAGCGTGATCAGTTCCTTCAGCTGTCAAGCAGAGTCCCCTATCTGCCCCTTCTTTTCAATGTTAAGGTATCTCCCCAGCAAGAATCAGGTATGCACATAGTCACATCCTACTAACAAATTACTAACCATCGCTCTGTTTGTCCTGGTCTTTTGTTTATGTTATGCGTTGGCATGTGCTGTTTTTTGTTTGTCTCATGGTGTGGGAGATTTTGTGAGGTGCCGGGTGTCCATCCTTTGGGGGGCAAGTGAGTCTCACTTCCCCGACCTCAGGGCTAGGCATCCGCCTCCCTTACCTTCAGGGGGGTTCTCACCACGTGAGTCAGAGCGGACCCCCGGCCAAACTCTGTCCTGTCGCAGCTCCTGCGCTTATCTTACCTCACTCGAGGCTCTGTTCTCTTCTATCTCTTTTAGGACGTGGCCACTCGTGCCGAGTCCTATACTAACCTCTATGCTTTGTCCTTATTTCAGGTCCCAGGCAGCGTGACGTCTCGGCCAATCAGGGGTTTTACGAGTGCCCCTTACAGAAGTCTTAGATGCTGGGTATCTCTCTCTCTCATCTCTTCTCATGTCCCGGCCTCCGGGACCGACTTCCTCTCCAGTATGTGTTTTCGGTATGCTGGGCCCTCTGCCCCTGGGATGAGTCGGCATTGCCACCCTCAGTCAGCGACCTCTTTTCTATCCTCTCTTCGGTATGCTGGGTCCTCAGTCCCTGGGATGTGTCGGCATCGCCGCCCTCAGTCAGCGACCATCTTTTCTATCCTACTAACTGCTCCTTGCTGCTTCTTCTGCCTTATCCTTCACCCCAGCTCACGCCCCGTGAAAATAAAGTAAAATTAAAAGTCAAAAGTCTCTCTCTCTCTCTCTCTCTGAATCTGTCGCCTTTTTTTTTTTTTAGGACGTGTTGTTGTGGTTGTTCCACCACGTTGTTTATTGCCTACATGTTATTTTTTAGT
Source organism: Acipenser ruthenus (assembly GCF_902713425.1). Classification (NCBI taxonomy): domain Eukaryota; kingdom Metazoa; phylum Chordata; class Actinopteri; order Acipenseriformes; family Acipenseridae; genus Acipenser; species Acipenser ruthenus. The sequence goes on from NC_081193.1 coordinate 62,088,078, forward strand.
CAAAACCTTTCCCTGTAACTAAATAAAAAAATATATTTATTTGCTTTAATTGTTTACAGTAAAAATGATTTGTCTGTATTTCGTCAGTATTCATTACATACATACAAACATATAGCTTTCAGCTTGTTTGTACGCTGTACTTGTAATAATCAAGCGCATGCAAAAAAAAAACAACAAAAAAAAAACACACACACTCCTGTAGGACCGGCAGAGCATTTTAGAACTCAATACTCAGGGTAACTGTTAAAGCTGAAAACGCTTAGCCTTGTTTCATGCATTATTACAGTTATATACTGCACTGTAATGAGAAAATACTTCTTTTGATTATTACATGACTGTTTTCTTTACACTTCAAAATGTTGTGGTACAAATTAGAGACTTTATGAATATTTTGTTCTAGTTGTGTTGTTCATTTTAGGCAATTATTGTAAGTATACAGTACTGTGTAAAAGTTTTAGGCAGGTGTGAAAAAATGCTATAAAGTAAGAATGCTTTCAAAAATAGACATGTTAATAGTTTATATTTATCAATTAACAAAATGCAAAGTGAGTGAACAGAAGAAAAATCTACATCAAATCAATATTTGGTGTGACCACCCTTTGCCTTCAAAACAACATCAATTCTTCTAGGTACACTTGCACACAGTTTTTGAAGGAACTCGGCAGGTAGGTTGGCCCAAACATCTTGGAGAACTAACCACAGTTCTTCTGTGGATTTAGGCAGCCTCAGTTGCTTCTCTCTCTTCATGTAATCCCAGACAGACTCGATGATGTTGAGATCAGGGCTCTGTGGGGGCCATACCATCACTTCCAGGACTCCTTGTTCTTCTTTACGCTGAAGATAGTTCTTAATGACTTTTGCTGTATGTTTGGGGTCGTTGTCATGCTGCAGAATAAATTTGGGGCCAATCAGATGCCTCCCTGATGGTATTGCATGATGGATAAGTATCTGCCTGTACTTCTCAGCATTGAGGAGGCCATTAATTCTGACCAAATCCCCAACTCCATTTGCAGAAATGCAGCCCCAAACTTGCAAGGAACCTCCACCATGCTTCACTGTTGCCTGCAGACACTCATTCGTGTACCGCTCTCCAGGCCTTCGGCGAACAAACTGCCTTCTGCTACAGCCAAATATTTCAAATTTTGACTCATCAGTCCAGAGCACCTGCTGCCATTTTTCTGCACCCCAGTTCCTGTGTTTTCGTGCATAGTTGAGTCGCTTGGCCTTGTTTCCACGTCGGAGGTATGGCTTTTTGGCCGCAAGTCTTCCATGAAGGCCACTTCTGACCAGACTTCTCCGGACAGTAGATGGGCGTACCAGGGTCCCACTGTTTTCTGCCAATTCTGAGCTGATGGCACTGCTGGGCATCTTCCGATTGCGAAGGGAAGTAAGCATGATGTGTCTTTCATCTGCTGCAGTAAGTTTCCTTGGCCGACCACTGCGTCTACGGTCCTCAACGTTGCCCGTTTCTTTGTGCTTTTCTTCTGTTCACTCACTTTGCATTTAGTTAATTGATAAATATAATCTATTAACATGTCTATTTTTGAAAGCATTCTTACTTTACAGCATTTTTTCACACCTGCCTAAAACTTTTGCACAGTACTGTACATCTGTGATCAGTTTACCAACCGTGGATGTCACATTTCTGTGAATCGTAAGCATGATGCGTGTCTTTGTCATTTTCCTTTCTTTTCTGTGAATCATGAGCATGTGTTGACGCATGTCTTTGAGCGGTCTGTCACACATTTTTTCTGTCGTGACAAATCCTTGTATGTCAAATCAATGCAAATGAATGCATTTTTCAGGAACAGCAAAATGTTTAATTTCATGAGTTACAGAAGTAGTGCTATGAAATTCAGAAAAAAAGTATCAAAGATTACTTAAGAACTTTATTCAAAACAGTCATTCTCCAACAATTAAAAAACAAAGAGGAAAATGGAGATACAAGGTTTTTACACAAAAATGTAAAGACATACAAGGTTTTAAAAAGACATACATTTCTTTTAAAAAGGTTTAATTAATCAAATGTAAGGAAATACTGCATACTTGGAAATTACATTGTTATCTTTAGTTTTATTTAATGTATTATAAATTAATCATATTAAAATGGGATATAAGTTAAACAGAACATTTTTAAACACATTTAAGATAAAACTTACTTCCCTGTAAAGTGAGTGTTACAGTATAACCATAAATAATACAAAACAACAACAACAAAACAAATTAATTAGTAATTAATTTAAAAGCATACATTTAAGAACATTTAATTCATAGGACATGTGAACATTGCTTTGACAATCCAAATTTTAGTTCCCCAGTCCATCGTAAAAACTGTAATAATCTTGGGGTATAATGCTCTTCAGCTGTGCAGGTGTTTGTATTTTGGTCTTTGATCTTCACACTGGAAACACAATAAAGGAACTGGAAAGTAGCTGTCTTAGAGACCTTTCTATTCTGACCCCTGGGCATTGACTCCACATATATGTGTGATAGAGCTTGAACTCTATTGTGCCATCAATATTGTACCTGATGCAGCATAACTCATGCATGATGGGATCTCCAACATGGAAACCAGGACGAATTGATGAGTAATATGCAACTCTACTGAAATCACCAAAGAAAGTGTGATCCACATATTTAATTGTGTAAGGCACAGGCTTCACACATGCCTTCTGCATCAAACTAACATAATCTGCAGGGCAGTAGATGTCTTTGTCCTTCAGTTTTCGTTCAATCACACTGTGGACAGTCACATTACATTTGTGTGTGTCCACGCTCAAGGTATTTCTATGTGATAGTGTTGTTGTTAGTTATGGCAAAGTCATTGGCGAGTCATTCAAAAGAACAGTGTTGCGGTTTTGGTATCCGCAGCCATCACTCCACAGAATGTATTCGTCGAATTTGCTGTCCTCGTTGAGATAGTCAGTGATGCAGGAAGCAAATTCACTAGAAGATCATGATCCTTCTCCTTCATGCCAAACATAGCAGGTGGCATCATGGGTAGTCATGTTGTATATTGTAAAATTGTGAACAGAAAGCTTTGTTTTATAATATATTGCCAAGGCTTTTAACATTGGACAAAGTAGGAGTGCTTGAAGGTCCATACTAAGAATCAAAACCTTCCGCTGGGCATCTGCGCCTCTTTGTTTGTCTGCTTCTTTTGATTCTTTTTTTTCTCTGGCAGTGAACCTGCCATGTTTCTTCAGATACATTACCTGCCTTGTGAACACAGCAGGTGTCACATTGATCTTTTCTTGGATGACAAAGGCTCAGATTTTAATTTATATTCTCTTCACTAAGGCTCTGGCAACAAAGAGCAGTTTTATTATTTTGTTGACAATATTCTGTGTATTTTTCATGCGTGTGGGCTAAAGAAATAAAGATGGGCTCCAGATACAGTTTTGAGCTTGAAGACCGACAGTAGTGTGATGGTAATTTAAGTAGATTGCAAATGCATGCTCTTAGAAATTCTCGTTCTTCAGTAAAGTCAGATTTACGAGGATCCTGGGTTCCTTTGTTACTTCACCCATGTTTTTTTTTAATCCAACGTAGGATTTTCCTTGCATTTGTAATCTTTTTTGCTCATTGTGCTTCCATTTTGAAGGATCAGTCTGGCCTTTCTTTGCTTTCTTTTTAACAGGCTTTAACAGAAGCTTGAACACAACATTCTAGATGAGGCCTTACTAATGCATTGTAAAGTTTTAACATTAGTTCCCTTGATTTAAATTCAACACTTTTCACAATATATCTGAGCATCTTGTTGTCCTTTTTTATAGCTTCCCCGCATTTCTAGATGAAGACATTTCTGAATCAACATAAACTCCTAGGTCTTTTTCATAGATTCCTTCTTCAATTTCATTATCTCCCATATGATATTTATAATGCACATTTTTATTACCTGTGTACAGTACTTTCCACTTTTCTCTATTAAATGTCATTTGCCATGTGTCTGCACAGTTCTGAATGCTGTCTAGATCATTTTGATGGTCATGCTCTGGTCTCACTGCCCCACTGTAGGCTGCCTGCTATAATATAATAACATTGATTTCTAACCGGTTTAAAACATGCACACAGCTGCACAGAAAGTGAAAATAAATGATGAAAAACACATTTAATAACATTGAAACACCTTTAATAATGTAAATGATGTGTATTTATGCTGGGTTGCAGTGCAAAGTTTTAGAGAGAGATGCTCACAAAAAAATAACAAAACATCAGTGGACACTGACGGAGATTTCAGATCACAGTACAAAATACCACATTAATATTAATAGTAGTAATCAAACTAGTTTGTATTTATGATATGTAAAGGATAAACAACGATAAGTGTTAAAAATAATTAACTATTTGAGTGCTGGATTATTTTCTTACCGATTTAACACAGTTGTTTATGCCACTTAAACCATTGCTTCCTAATTGATACTTGTCCGGTAATGAGATTCAACTGATTGTTAGTTTGGTAATTGGAGTTGTTTTTTTGCCCTTTTGTTATGCTTTAAACATTTAAAATATTTGTCTCTCACATTATGGGAATGTTGTCATGAGTTCTTCGGCATTGAAATCCCACTTACACATACAGAAGTATCTGTTGTAAAGACAGTAGTGAGGACTATATTTTAGATGTAGAACATGAAAGCGGGATTAGAAAAATAAAATGCAAAAAATAAAGGAATGTGAACCAGCAACGGAAAGTAAAGTTATTGATCGTTTTGCCGATTCTAAAACACATGAAGACCTAAATATCATTGTCAGCGATCAGTTTTCGAGAAGTACTAAGGGTAAATGTAAGTGGGCTGTAAGCTTGTTTGAACAATGGTTAAAACAAAGACATTCAAAAGCTGAGTTTACATCTAACGCCCATGTAATTGATAGAAATTTACTAAGTGGTGATGAAATTGCTGTTGTTCCTGAACCTCTCAGCAGATATGTGAAATAAAAATGAGAATGGGGGATGCTTATGTGGGAATTAATCTGCAATGATGATTTTTTTTTTTTACATTATGTTAATGGTATAATTGTATTACTTTTATTTAACAATATGAAATACTAAACTGAAATCGCAAATCCTTTTCTAAGTGTTCTTTGAAATATGTAATACTATAATTAACTAATTGTTGCGTATTCACATTTCTGTTGGATAGTACTGACAGTGGTTTCATTGACAGTTTTCTGTGGATTTGTAGCATAAACTGTTAATCAACAATATATCTGCCGCCCACTCGCCTTCTCTTCAAAGCCACATAGTCAGTTAGAAGATTCATAGAATTAATCAATTAAAAGATCAGAGAGTGATGTCACAGAAATGTTGCAACTTTGGTGAACTTTTCATGGTTCGAAAGTTTGCAAAGTAGAACGTTTTGAGGTTCGCACACAGCAATTTTAGAAACACACCCCCCAGATTTTAATGTATTGACTGCAGTAAACTAATGTTGATGTTTTGAAAGAAGAATTATGCCACGACTTTAACAGTGGAATCTCGTGGTATAATATATATTATAGCTGCAGGAAATGCTAAAATAAACAATATGCTGCCGATTTCATGTGATTCTACTGCTATGGATAATGTGAGGTATGAAAATTGATTTAAAAACCTTGGTTAGCACTTCTATAAGGTGATTAATAAAAAACAACTAATGTTCTAAATACATGGCCAAACCAATCCTGTACAAAATAAGATTACTAACATTCAAAATTAACTTCACTGAAATTAATTATAAAGGCTGATGAACACTGTATCAGTATAAGAGAGCCATGCTTTCCTTGTTCTTTGAGATTTACATTTTAAATAAATCATATTTTATAATTTGTCATACTGAAAACCCCAATCCCTCTGCCCCTTGCAGATTTTTACTCTTGTACAGAGTAAACAGCAATGTGCCAATCAGAATTTTACCCAAGTGCATACAAAATAGATGTTGCCCTTTTGAGCAAATAATCCTGTGATAATTTTCTTGCAATCATATCTCTTACCAGCAGGCAGCTAAATCCTGTTGGTTCTCAGGGAAAATTAAATATGTTTCCCTGTAAAATGCTTAATACAAACCCCAGGGTACAATCAAGGTACTTCCTGGAGTTCCTGCTGTGCTCAAATGCCAAATGCTTGTGGACTATTTTCCTTCACTGTTACTTTATTAAAAATAGAAATAAATGCATAGGAGAAGTATACAGTATTTGAATACTTGGTGATTAGGGGCAGTTAAGTATTTTCATTAGTATGAAACTAACATAGTTTGAGATATGTCTATGCTTTTTGCACTCTGGTAAAGTTACCTCTGAAAATGTGGTTTAACCTGGCCACCTATGTACACCGATGGCCAAAAGTTTTTCATCGTGTATAATTGTAGGATTAAGACATAATTTAAAAAAATAGATATTATGAAACTTTTATTTATCATGTAATCAAAGAAACTACAAAATTATATCACAAAAGTCTACTGGAAGCCATAATAGTAATCTGTTAGATTTCTTATCAGTTTAAATTTTTTTTCAGTTTTTCGTTAAGTATATGGAAAACTAAAAAGCGGTATGTAATTCAATATGTTAATGTAACATTACTTAGCAGGTTTCATTTGACTTTATGAAGCACAATTAGTTAATTCTATAGAGTGATGCAAAACATTTGGCCATAGCTATACAGTATAAGGGGAATGACAAGTTTCCTAGTTAGTTCAGCTTAGGTTTGAAGAAGAATCCTGGTAACCAAGATAGCTTTAGCTTGTTTCTTTGCACTTCACCATGGTACAAGGGCCAGTACTTTGTTTTGTATTTTGTTCATTTTTTTTTTTTTAACATTTACCATCCAATGCTAAACTACAAGTCCTTTTGTGCGACTCCTGCTTTTGCCTGATTGACCATCAGTCACCTTCTCAAAGTCCTGAATGTTTATTTAGATTTGTTATAAATATTGCATAATTGGATAAGATGCATATTTTAGATGCATTCAGTCAGGCTTTGCTTAAACATCACCTGATCCCACGTCAGAATAGCCTCAAAATTCTTCTTTGGCCATGTAAGTAGTATTGTTTGATATTATTATTCTTAAATGGATCCTCAGGGCTGTTCAGTCTTTTACTGCTTTCTGTCTTCTCAAAACCCACTTATTCAACCTTTATTTGTATCTTTTTGTATTTTCCTTTACTTATATTTATTTTGTATATATTGCATCTATGTGTTTGTTTTGCATTTTATAGTCTGTAACTTACATCCTTTTTATATTTTGTTTAATTTCTGTAACTCGCTTTGGATAAAAGTGTCTACTAAATAATTAATTAATTAATTAAAGTTCACAGATCATGCTAGAAAAATATTCAAAATAATGGAATGTATTAAGCATGCAGTCACACAACAATATATTCAGAAAATCAAATAAACAATGACACAGGCGATATTACATTAAAACAACATTACGAGAAAACCAAGGCATTTGGCAACAATTTATCCTCAATAAAATATTAGTTCATTCAGCCTTAGTACATACTGATGTTATAACATCAGTATGTACTACATCCCTGTAACCACTTCAGTGCCCTTAGGACGTACCTGGCACGTCCAACTCTTCAAGATGCACTGAAAAGCTACTTTTTTCACCATTTGAAAAAGCTTGCCATGATTAGGACCCTTTCCTGCAATAAATTAACCATGGAATGGGGGCTGGAACATTTTCTGATCATTTTATTGGTTCAAAATGCATGATGTGCCAGTAGCCGGCTACACAACGGCAACACAATCACTCAGAGGGACTTCATTTTGCAGCTAGCCCTGGAGCTACGGCAGAAACATTTTGATAAGAGACACGAAAGCTGGCTGGCAAATGCCTCTCAACCTTCAGCCAGCGCTGCACCCACTGGCACACAGAATAAAAGACAATGTCAGGTTGCTGAATGCAATAAAAACAGAACTTTTGATGTCTGCACCTGTTGTGAAAAGGCAAGTCTGTGGCAAATGCACTGTACAGTTGAAAAGCGTGTTTTCTGCGTAGATTGTACTTAGAAAGCTGTAATAGAACTCTAAACAGACAGACAGCCTTTGAACTCAGTTTCACTCAAAGCGCTTTCACGTTGCATAAGTTATGTTATATTTTAGTTTTATGCTATTTTTATAATTTTATATGTGCATACAGCTTTCTACACCTGTTTACACAGAAGTTTCCCAGTGGGCAAAGTTGGTTGCAGTGACGTTGTAAAGACATCAGATTCTGACGTTGGATATTGGTCAGAATAAGGTTGTATATGAAAGTTTTTCTGACGTCGGAATTACGTCATATCAACATCACAATATGACGGAATCACAACATCAGAATCTCAACGTCACAATATGAACGTTAAACAGACGTCAGAATCAGGTCAGAATCTGACCTAACATTTATATGCAAATATTATTATTATTAATGATTTTCTTAGCAGACTTACGTATACAGAATTACAAGTGTTACAATAGCTTTATTATTATTATTAGGTTCTTTAGCTGACACCTTTATCCAAAACAACTTAACTTACGTTAAACACACAACAGTATTAGATGTTACATTACAGTGAATAAAATGAATAACTTAAAGAGCAACTCTCTCAATATTTCAATATCTACAACAAATACAAACAGCATATCTTGTATAACTATTTCAAAGGGTATTTAACTGTGGGCCAGTATCTTTATTAAGCATAACTAACATTTTCTATAGACAAAGTACACACAGGTATAGCAATTCAAAGCTTCATATAAAAAAAGACACTATTAGTAGATTAGTAGAAGTTTATTAAGAAATAGTAAAAGATAATTCATGTTACAAGAACAAGTACAATTACAGTGCACTGGAAGAATAAATTACATTTTAAATATAGTACCCCCCCCTTTACTATTAACATTCATAGATATTCAAACCCCCATTAATTTTATGTTCAGGAATACAATAAAACTTCCTTTCCCATCTTCTACTCCTATAAACATCCACCATTCCCTCAGTTCCCATTGTATACATGAAAGTCCCCCTCCTTTTTAGCTTAATAATAACAATAATACTGATAACAATTAAAAAATAAATAATAATAACTCCCCTACCAAAAACAGAACACAAACAACCCCCCCTCCCCCTCCCCCTCCCCCCTCTATCACTTATATTTTCTGAGGTTGTGGCCTTCCTCCTCCACCTCTTCTGTCTGGAGCATACTTCAATACTTTAGACAGAGCTTGAGTGATGTCCAGATCTGTAGATTTGTGGGTTTTCTTCACACTATCTGTAAATTCAACAGAAAAAAGAAGAAAAAAAAGTTAAGATTATAACTATAACTTGTGGCAAAAACACTAAGTCTAAATGTATTTATTTGTCAGACACCTATATACATAATGATTAACTTAAAACTAAAATAACATTATTCATATTTTAACAGGTAATTATAAATAGTTATGTAATGCAATAAGAATAATGCCATGAAATGAAGAAATAATGTACAGAATGAGTCTGTAGTGATTTTTGTAAAGCATTAGATTTACCCTGCTTATTTATAATTGGAATTAAGAAGTAAATATAGGGTAATTCCATATGAAATCAATAAAAGGCAATTTTTGACTTGACCTCTTTTGATTTTGATAAAACTTTAATGTTATAGATATTTTCACTTGATATTATGTTGATTACATTATGAAGTACAATATACAACACACATTATAAATCAAATCAATCCCAAGCAAACTAATACTAATTAGACTACCTAAAGGCTATATAAAATAATGCTTACTTACCAATTACAGTTTGACAAAGTATGCTCCCTTCAAAGGCCTTCTTATCTCTTTTTCCCTTCATGTTAAACTTCGATATGAGCTTGTTTGTCATTAACCTTTTGCACAAAAGAAATAACATTCAAAACACAACCATAAAATGGGTTGCTTTTCTTAGCAAAGTGCACTTAAAAACAATAATACAATAATACTCCCGCACTGATGTTCCACCTATTGTGGACAGCTTTGTAACCTAAAATAAAAAATGTAGATTTCGTAAAAATAAAAACAACATATGAATATATTCAAAAGAAAAAATGGTAACACTACAATTGTCTGTAAATCCAAATTAATTTCCATTGAAGAGTCATATGCTAATGTGATTCTTAACATGCATTAAGCACCTTACTATTCATTTCCAGCAGAATGTATATGTGACGACCACGGGTTCTTGTAGGCTAGGTGACTGCACAGCCAGAGGCTGGGATTGAACCTGGCACCTTCTGCACTGTAACACAGCACCGATATCGCTGTACAAAAGAGCCGCAGCTCCTTTGCTAGGAGTGTGTCAGGCTTCTACTTTGCTAGAAGCGTGTCAGGCTTTTGTCTTGCGTCACCTTGACGCGTAATGTAATTAGCTAAATGAATAAACATGATACATTCATAAAAATGTATATGATTGAATTACCAGTTGTTTTTTAATGTCTTCATTTTGCAGTGCATCTTCTAGAGATTCCATCTCTTCAAGTGATGTACACTGCTTAAATTGGACATCTCCTTCTTCTAAACATGTCACACGATTCTGAAGAACTGTTAATCGCTGCCTGATGTCAGACAGTAAAAAAAAGGACCCTCTTCTGAAACTCTGGAAAAAAGATAATTTTACAATCAAATTTACTGTTTTATTAGTAGATGTAACACTTTTTGTTGTTACATTTGTTGTTTAATACCTAGCTCTTCACTTTAATAGCAAATTATCTTCTTTCACCAGTGCTTAAAAAACTGCTCTGGCTTCCATATTCTTTTTGAATTGGTTTTAAAGTTCCATTGTTAACATGCAAAATATTAAATAACTTAGCAGCATCTAATTTTTTATAAAGCTCATAATATATAGAACTCAGACCCTAATTACCTCAGTGAGTCTAGTACTGTATCTTCTTGTATAATTGGCATTTAAAAATGTGTAAGGTGTATTTAGGTTTGCTCTTCTAAAAAATGTGCTCAAGAAATCTATACATAATAAAATTATCAGTACAACCAGTGTGTAAAATTTAAACAAGTGCTGTAATCATTTACATTTAATTATACTAATAACTGTAAAACCAGACAATGGATATTAAAATAATACATTTATTTGGTGATTACTAATCATCTTAAATAATAAAAATAATCTTTCACAAGAGAGTTTTTTTTTTTTTTTAAATTCTGGGTAAATTCGAAAAACTAATAATTAGGGTCACTTACTTTTCTCTGATAGAGGAAATCTGTCAGCACCTTTCCTTTCTTGGAAGTGGATTCCTGTCCTGTAAATATAAAAAAGCTTCAATAATATGCAATTGGCAAGTATGTAAATATGTGCTACCTTATTGTGTTTTACATTTGTTAACATTATCTCATCTTTATTATAACTGAGGTCATGTGACAGACCATTTGGTTTATTTTGAAGATAAAGTCTTAGGAGGCTTAGGAGCAGTGGTGTAGTGGTAAAAAAAAAAGTAGCGGAGCGGTCCCAATGAGAATCAATTAAATAGTTAACGAGGTATTAACAGTTACGCCCACTTTCCATTTAACGCGATTTAATCGGGGTTTTTTTAATAATAATATAACACATATTTTACTTAACAAATTTCTGTAAAATCTCCCCTCTCTATAGAAAATTAAAAGTTGCACTTACCAATCACAGGTTGTTTTTAGTCAACTATAGGAACTGCCACAGAGCGTCAGGGGAGTCGCTGGAAATTGGAGCTGCCACCCGTGTACGGCTGTCATCTGCGGATCGATGATTGTGTCGCAACCAAGTGGTCACATAAGGGCTTGGATTCCACTGTCTCAAAGGGGGTCCATGAAGCTTGATAAACATTAAGGCTGAAGCATGTTTGATTAAAATTTTGGAACGCTGATCAGTTATAATTAAGTTCATTTGGCTGAATCCCCTTTCACATTCAGCAGTACTGCACGGGATCACACGTGTGCAGTTAATAAGTGGAGCTAAATCATCTGGAATTCTTCCGTTGTTCTCCTTAAAATCTCGAAATGCATTTTTGATAATACGTTCATTTAGCTGAAAGCGCCGACACAATCTTTCAACTTCATTTTCGCCATAACCCTGGGGTAGTTCTGCAGGCCAGTGGTGTGGATCCAGGACCAAGAGCTCAGAAAGAAGACTTTCATATTTTTGGCAATTCACCTCGGAAGAAGCCTGAAAGAATAAGCTATTTGAAATTAATGGTAGCATTTCTAAAATGTATTTTCGAAACCTTAACTGTGTATATATATATATATATATATATATATATATATATATATATATATATATATATATGCGTTTTGTAGTTTTGAGTAGGATTAAATAAAGTAAATAATAAAAGTGAGATTTTGCAGAATACATATACTGTGCGGGAGTGTTTTTCTATTCTTATATTTACATTAGTCTATGCACCTGCGATGAGACTGACAGGAGTGCAGATGTTTATAATTTATTTGTATATACTTCTCAGTTGCAGTTTTATACTACACATGAAACTGAAATTAACGCCCCCCTCTGCTCGTTAATTGCAAACAATTAGGCTAGCTATTAAAATTAAAAAAATCTGTACAAGGTTTATGAACATACCTTCTCATTTGATGCAGTGGTTGTAAAAAGTCGTTCTTTCATATGATTGGCGAGTTTGGTAAGGAATTGTTTATGATTTATTTTTACATGTTTGGGATTCGACGTCAGCACTGTAGATTTAAATGTTCCTTCCATGGCAGCTATCTGCGCTTCAAGAGTCTTTGTACCTACATTCTCATTCATGGATTCAAAAATCCTTACTGTTCTACGTGCCATTTTATCTGCATAAACCAATGTAGTAGTCCGTTTCTGGAGAATCTCTGACAGCAGTGAAAGTTCGTATAAGGCATCGTACATAACTCCGAGGTCAATGAGAAATTCTGGCGAGCACAGCCTTTTCAGTAGACCGCTGTATGTCGCTCTTTCAGCAGAAGTCCGCTTAGAGCTTACGGCAGCTTTAAAATGAGTCGACAGAACTTCAAAACTTTCCCACACAGCGGAGACAGTCCTGAACGAACTGGAAACCCATCTCACATCCAGTACACGACCAATTTTCCTCAAGACAGCATCCAGTTCCTTCGCACAATTTCGGAGTTCTTGCTGATTTAGTGCTGATCTACTGTAGACTGAGTATAGCTTGTCCATGAAAGAATGAAAATGGTTCATGCCAGTAGTCTCAGAAACACTATCGGCAACTGCAAGTTCGAGTCTGTGATTTAGACAGTGCCAGACAACAATGTTGGGGTACATGTCTGAAATTCGTTTTGCCACACCAGATTTTTTCCCAAGCATTACACTTGCACCGTCACTTGCAATGCAACAAGATTCTTCTGTAAGTATGCATGGTCAAACCCGTGTTTTTGAAGACACTTAGTAAGCGCTAACACTATGGACTCAGCTGACTGATCAAAAAGTTCAACTAACTCCAAAAACATGAAGTGAGGGTCACGTGTCTTGTCTGTCTCGCATTTGAGATGCACAATAAGTGCTGGGGAACCATTCAGAGCTGTTGATTCATCAATTAACACAGCAATTTTTCCATCGATGTGTATTATTCTCTCACAGGCCTTTTTGACCATTTCATCAGAAACGTGGTTGATAATTTGAGTGGCGCTGTATCTGGAATGAAGACCAGTTCCCACATTAACACCATTTATTTCTTGCAGTTCCAGTAAGGCCTGATGATCAGAATAGGGTCGATTTTGTTTTGCAAGGTAGTAAGCAGTAGAAAATATTTTACAGGTAGTTTCGTGATCTCGCCTTTTTGCACTGTCAACACATTTCCCAATAATGTCCTCTGTGTTCTGCTGTAACAATGCAGTGGCCTTGTTATGAGCGCTGGATTTCTTGTGTTCAGCTATCTTTTTTCTCAAAGATCGTAGCTGTTGCTCTCGAGTTTTTCCATTGTACCCAACACTGTAATTTTTCCACTCAGAAGACAGAGAAACACCCTGACTTTTCAAAACTGACAGCGCAGAAACACGTCTACAAACACGACAGCCCAGATTACCATCCGCACAGTCAAGGAAAGTGTAAAGTTGTTTCTTTTCTTCCCATACCTCAGAACTCCAGATGTTTGGCCATGGCTGTTTCTCCGCGCTTTTTTCTTCAACTGCTGTAGGTTCTGGTTCCACTGTAGGTTCTGCTTCTGCCGTACAACAAACGATCTTCTGTTTTTTACTACTATTGCCAAAATATTGTATCAAAGTCTCTTGACGAGTTCGTTTACTACCTCCGAGACCAGACATTTTTGATTTGCGAGTTGTTTTTTATTATTATTAATACCGTTACTAATATCATCACCTCAGTTACGGCCAAGGAACGAACCGCCTCCTTCTCTGATTGGTTGTCAGCAACATCACTTTCAAAATTGATTTGCTAAAAAAAAAAAACTGGAATGACAGCATATTTTAATGGCATAATAATGGACCAATCAAAAGCAGCAACTGTGCTGCTTATTGTGGTGACATCGTTTTTCAGATTACTTGATGTTTTAGCCGACAGCTTGTCTTTATTAAACGTATAGCTAGCTGTCTGTCTGTCGCAAATTCGCACAGCTGGCACAGAGCCGCAGGCAATGCTTACTACAAGTGTTTAGACAAAATTCGAACACGAAAATATTTTAAATATATGTATTTATAAATGTGAACATTTGCAATTGAAAAACATGGATTGAAAAAGTGCCGGAGCGCCGCTCCGCCCCGCTCCGGCTCCACTACACCCCTGCTTAGGAGGCAAATTCGCTTCTTGGGAAATTAAACAATGTCGTTGTTGATGATCTCTGTTTAATCTGTAAAACAACACAATCAGGATCATAACATACTATATTGCTTTTTAAAATCTTGAAATTCTATGTTTGATTATGTGGCATGTTTACTGTTGTCAGTGAAAGTTAAGGGATCTCTTTGTGCTTAAAAATCAAATGCACAAAAATAAAACTACTCTTGGGGCCAGATTAAATCAAAACTTCGAGCCACCCTCTAATCTCAAATTGCAAATGCGGTGCCAATGGCGAGTTCTCTCTGGGATAGAACCAAGAACCTTCTGACTAGATAAAAAGCTGCCATCTGTGTAATCTTTTTGAAAAGTGATATTGTATTTTTTTTTTTACATACCTAGCCAAGGTAATTTCCTGATTTCTGAGATCATCTTCATCAGTGTCTTCATGTGAGAAGGACTGAGACTCACATAACTCTCTCACCCTTATTTCTGTCATAATAAATAATATAAAGCTTAATATTAGTATTACTTAGTTGAATAAACAGAAATACAAAACAGTTAAAATAGTCTTTAGTCTACTCTACATGTTTGATTATGTACCGAGGATGGCTTCTGATGGCTTCTGAATTCTCAGAGGTAATTTCTTCAGTTGACACAGAGGACACAGAGGTATCATTGTCCTGATCCTTGTATGGGGAAATGTTGTCTTCAGCTATCTGTCTGTGCTGCCAGTACTTGCTTGGTGGTTGAGGAAATTTTGGACCATCTCAATATAGAAAGACATTATTCAGAAAAAAATGTATCTTTAACTTATGTTTTTAAAGAATGCTTTATATAACACCGTGTAACAATTTTTTTTTTTTTTTTAGTTCCTGGGTAGTAAGTGTTATTTCCTAATTGCTTATACCTCAAAAGTATAGAAAAGCTATTATTCCCCACAACCTTGGCTTTTGTGACCAGGACAGTGATATTATGAAATTTACCTATTTTCTAGAACATTCCAGATAGATTCAGTGCTGAGTAAACTTGGAGTAACTTCTAGAACTTTCTCGAACTTTCCAGTAATATAAATAGTAGTATAAATACAGGGGCCTTAAGCCCACCAGTTCAGTTTAGTTCCAGCTGCCTAAGTGGATACATATCTGCATTTTTCTGAGATGGCATCAAGAGGCTGCAATGGTGGCATTCCTGATGGGTCTCCAAGGCGGTTTTACCAAGTTTCCCTGCTATCTTTGCCTTTGGGACAGCAGGGACACCAAGGCGCACTACCACAGGCGGGACTGGCCACAGCGGACCAGGTTCTCTGTGGGGAGGAACAACGTCAAGTGGGAGCCACTGGTGGACCCCCGGAAGGTGCTGATGCCACCACTGCACATCACATTGGGCCTTATGAAACAATTTGTCAGCTCTAGATAAGGAGTCGGCAGCCTTCAAGTACCTTCAAGACTTCTTCCCTAAGCTGTCTGAGGCAAAGGTCAAAGCCGGTGTCTTCGTCGGACCACAGATAAAGAAGATCCTGGAGTGCAATGAATTCCCCACGAAGCTCACTAGTAAGGAGAAAGCGGCTTCGAACAGCTTTGTTGCAGTGGTTCGGGGCTTCCTGGGCAATCACAAGGCCGAAAACTATGTGGAGCTGGTTGAGACTCTGGTGAAGAACTACGGCACAATGGGCTGTAGGATGTCCCTCAAAGTCCATATCCTTGATGCTCATCTTGATAAATTCAAGGAGAACATGGGAGCGTACTCGGAGGAGCAAGGCGAGCGCTTCCACCAGGATATACTGGACTTTGAACGCCGCTACCAAGGACAGTATAACGAGAACATGATGGGAGACTACATTTGGGGGCTGATTCATGAAAGTGATTTACAGTATAATCGTAAATCTCAAAAAACTACTCACTTCTAAATCTTTTGTAGTCATTTTTGTATTACTTTAGTATAAATACATGTTCATTTGGATTCATATGTTGTTTTTTTCTGACTTTATGTGAACGAAAAGACACAAATTTGCCCGTTTTCTCATTGGAAATAGGTAAATTTCAAAATATCACTTTCCTGGTCACAAAAGCAAAGTTTGTGGGGAATAATAGCCATTTTCTATACTTTTGAGGCATAAGCAATTAGGAAATAACACTTACTACCCAGGAACAAAAATTGTGTTACATAGTAGTACAGTAGCACATTTTAAATTAAGAAATAAATATATTTTACCTGATTTAAACTTGATTTTAATCAGTTGGAAGGCTCTCCAGTTTTTATTTGGCTCTCTCCTTTGTTTTAAAGCTATTAGTCCACTAACTCCAGAAGGCCATCAAACCATTTCTCCTTGTATCTATGAAGCAGGGACAGTTCTCTCTTCTTCTTTGTCCCGCTCTCTCCAAACAGCTCTGCACCACATTCTGACATAAACATTAATTTTAATAAAACACTGTTTGAAATTTACTGAAAGCAAACTTGAGCAAGTTTGAATTGCAGTCACTTTTTAATGTTTTTCCTGTACAAAATTCTGAAGTAGCGCCTTTGAATATTCTAGATATGCATTTCTCTTGTCATGGTTCGAGTCAAGAAGAATTGAAATGGAAATACTTAGTGTGAGAAAGTGCTCATATAGGGCGGTTGGAACAACTTTGTTTAAGACTAGGGGACCAGTGTATAATAAGAACTGTCTGAGCTCTGTTGCCTTCCATCTGACTACCTCAAACAAAGATCTTGGCTGTCGAGCAAATTCACTGGGAAGCTTTCCAAAGAGAAGAGTGAGATTTTCAGAGATTTTCCTGATTTGTAAATCAGACAATCTGTACTCTTTGGGTCCCTTTCTCAGGAACCACAACATTCTTCTGACTACACCTAGGCACACTAAATGCATGTAATCTAATACAAAACCTTTCACACATTGTATTCTACATTCAACAAGTGGTGATATGCCTGACTGGTGATCTGGATAATTTCCTCTGCTAAACGCTTCATCTGTTTGCTTTGCACAATTTTCACTTGCCATTAATATTACGCGACCATTATGCCAGTTGCCTCGTTCACAGGCATGATAACCTGTGTGACCTTTAATGCACTTCAGGAAGATACGAGCTTGAGCATCACAAACAAATACTATTTTGGTTATATGTATTGTCTTTTCATCCTCTGTGATTCCATTTTCTTTAAGATGTTTTAATTCGGCCACAAGGTCTGCAAGGTAATCAACTACCGAGTTGGGTTAAGCATCTCCATAAAAAAAGTGCCACCAAAAATGGTTTCACCAGTTGCCTACAAGGGCTTGAGAGGAGGTGAAATTGGGAGTGAGATATTGAGAGTGAGACAAGATTAAAGGATTTCTCCAGTTGCTTATGAGGCTTGAGAGGGGGGCGAGATTTAAGAGTTTAAGAGTGAGACGAGTTTGAGAGGGATGGCACGATTAAGGGATGGAGTTGGGAATGGTGCTTAGTAACATTGAGGTTAGATACTGATAGCAGGACGAGATAGGGTAGATGAAGAGTTGTCCCTTCTCATCGGGTCAGGCAGCATCCTCTGGCTACTAGGTGACGTAGAGAGGGAGACACGAGAAAAGCAAAGGATTAGATATAACACTTTCCGCTGGGTCAAGGAGGATCCTCCAACTGCTGGGCGACGTAAAAGTGAGAGAGAAAGAGCAAAGTTTTGACACATAACATACAACAAACCTGACTCTCGCTCCCGACAGGTCAGGCAGCATCCTCTGGCTGCTGGGCGTTTAGTGGAGCAAGAGACAGAAAGGGGACGAACAGGACAAAAGGACAGATCCTTCGCAACTCAGTGCAGCATCCTCAGGCAGCTAAGCTGGCAGCTGGGCGGCGTGGACAGCTTAGGAAAAGTATCTCGGGTCCGTTTAGGAGAGACGAAAACAGAGACCCCCCCCCACTCGGTCGGGGCCCGCTCGGCAGGTGGAGGCTCGGCCAACTGCATGAGGGGGCTGAAATGGTCCTGGACCTGAAACGGAAGAGAGGAGATGGGACAGCAAGGTTGAGGCCTGGAAGGCTTAGCGCATAAGCAGCAGAAGAATAGGATGTGGCCGGGGGTCCCCTCAGGCCGGCGAGGAACAGCCGGGCGGCAGTGGTTGAGACGAGAGGCCACATAGACAAAAGCTTAGAAAAAACAAGAGATGTTAGTAGATAATCGATGCCTATAAGCCGTCCACACTGTGGAGAGGAAAAAACCCGCATGCAGGGAGGAAACCTCTGGTAGGCCTGGCGGAGAGGGCGCCCCCCCACTCCAGGCAAGCTAACGAGTGCTTGGTGAGCTGTGGCGATGTCTGCAGAGGATGATCTAATATAAAGTTCAACAGCTGAAGAGGTCGAGCGCCCCATAGACTTAATCAAGTGTTGATTGATTTTGAAGATCTGATGTAGAGGATAAAGTGGTTTAAGGGGATTTGAGAGAGATAGAGCTTGAGGCCTTGAGCTGGGAAGCTGGAAGTTGATGGAGTTGAGAATTCTGCATAGCGGAGAAATCCAAAGAAGGTGGTCAGGCACAGGGTTTCCATGACAATGTGGTCGAATGGGTTGAAGCATCCTTGCCGGAGAGCGTTGATGAGACGAAGGAGAAGGTCTGATGAGGTTGGTTGTCTTGATGGAGAGGGGGAGGGCAGGCTTTTCTCCATGCCTCTGAGTGTTAGGTGGATCTCTGAAACGGACGAGAGAGGAGGAGAGGAGATAGATTGAAGGCGAAATTGATATTGCATGCCTGCTAGGTAGCATCTAAATAGAGGAGGGGGCTAAACGTAGAGACAGCCTGAGGTGAGTGATGAAGGCGAGGAGGTGCTGTAGGTTGTAAGAGGTATGAGAGATCCGTTTTTGCTCGCATAAGTGAGTAAATGAAGACCAGGCAGTCGAGTAGGAGGAACGGGTAGATGGGGCAAGAGCGTTCTCCATGAATCCACATGCTGATTAACGGAGGCCGGAGAGAGAGTTATTCAGTTGAATATTGTCTTGCTGAAGGGTGGTACGAGCCGAGGGTTGGGGTCTGCTCCTGGGACCAGGTTGCGGAACTTCTGTATCTTGATGTAACTGTCTGTTTTTGAAGTCCTGATGAATAGGAGGAAGTTATTTCCAGGGGGGGGGGGAGGAACGGAGGAGGAACTGGTGGTGGATACCTGAGAGATAATTCCTGATGGAGGAAGGGGCCAGGTTAAGGGATAGCCTGAGGTCTGTCATAAAGGCAAGGAGGTGCTGAAGGTTATAGGTGGTGAGAGAGATACGAATCTGGGCACAGAACATGGTGAAGGAAGACCAGGCAGTAGAATAAGAAGAGCGAGTGGAAGGGGCAAAGGCAATTCTCCCTGAAGCTGCAGGCCGACAGGAGGAGGAACTTGCCGCGGGTTGGGGTCTGCTTCTGGGACCGGGCTGTGAAACTTGCGGACCATCACACAACCTCCACCATGTTTAACACTGGGCATGGTTAACATTTTTCTTTTACTGCAAGGTGTAGCATTCTGTAGTAAAATTACTACAGCTGGCCAAAGTCCAGTATCTGGGTGCACGGAATGGTTCACAAGACCTCATGTTTGAAATGGCTTAATGCTCCGAGTCTATCCATTGAATTCCCTTTGATGTCCTGGTAACTTTTGCTTTTTTTTTTTTTTTTAAACCGGTAAATCACTGGTGTTGTCACGTTAAGTTCACAGGGTACACTCTGTTCCTTCAGGAGTCCTGCAGAGGAAGTGCTTCACAAGAGCCATGGTCAGGTCATTGAATAGACAGAGCATCTTTTTCTGAGGGTAGAGATTAAAGAGTGAAGGATGTCTATTGATATAGGGAGCAGCAGGAGGTGGGGGGGAGGGGCTCTTGAGGATCTCTCCGAGTGTCAAGCAAACTGATGGGATGGATAGGAGTGTTGGAGAAGGGACGGAGATGAGGCGGCAGAAATACTGAATTCCAGAGATGTAGGCTTTAACGGTAGTGGCTAAGTGAAGAGAATCCCTTGCATGGGCGATGGAGGCTAGAATCCGTTGCTCATTAAATCGGAATGGGATGTATTTTGTTTTGAGTGCAGAAAGTTGTAAATGTTTTCCATCCCGTGGTAAATGAAGATTTGGTCGCAGGGGCTAAGAGTGTGACCATGTAGTGATGAGCAGATTGCAGAAGGTTGGAGAGTGTTGTATTTAGTTGAACGGTAGATGTTGGTGTTGCAGAGTTTGATGAGGGCTGAGGTGGCAGCTGGACCTGAACAAATATATGAAATCGACTGCCGAGTTGTTTCTAAAAACGAAGGCAGAGAGATGAGATGCCGACCATCCTGTGTTAGTTAATATGGGATTGATCAGAAGGTGACGAAATTTGCTGTAATGAGGAGATATTAACAGTAGAGGCAAGATCTGCTGAATGGGCAGAGATCTGAGGGAGTAAATGATGGAATGCTGTCAGTAGTGTGCAGTGGCTTGCTGTAGAGAGCAGAGAGCTGCTGAATGCGGTGGAAATTGGTATTTGAGAGTTAAGGCATTTTTAGATGACGTCGGAGATGGGGCTGCCTTTGGGCAAAGATGAAGAATGCATAGATCTGAGGCTGCTGCAGAACCTGAGAGGATGAGAATGCGTTGCATTCATTAGATTCCGCTGCGCGAGACAAGAGAAGCTAACAGAAGGAAAAAAAATCCAAATGATTTTTTTTTTTTCTGAAACAGAGTTCACAATAATAACGACAAGAAGAAATATTATATATATTAAAACATCTTTGTGAACATCCAGTTTTTTTTCTGTTAGGTTGGGATTAGTATGTAGATTAATAGTTATATGCTTTAAAAATACTTTTTTTTCTTTATCAAAAATAGAATTATTGAAGAAACAAATTTCAAAATAACAGTTTGCAGGTCTAAAACTTTACGATACAGTATCCTTACCTTGAAACTGTGTCTTTTTCTGATTGACTCGTTGTCTGCTGATGTACAATACTAACGTTAGTTATTTTCGACAGATGAGATACAGTAGATAGTTTTTTATTTTTATTTTTAATCCATAGATACTGTATTTAATTAAGTAGTTTTGTTCTTTATTTTTGATAGCTATTTAATTAAGTAGTTTGTTAGTTCGTTATTTCTGATAGATATTCAGTAAGTAGTTCTGTTAACTATCTGTCTCTGTCACCAATCGCCTTCTGTGAATTCGCATCTTCTTAACTTATACCCCTTCTTGCTCTCGCGCATATTTTCCCATGAAAAAAAAAATCGACTATTTAATTTCATTCACATTATCAAAATTAAATGCAACTGATAATTAATATAATAAATACAAATTATTATTATTATTATTATTATTATTATTATTATTATCAAAATTAAATGCAATGATAATATTATAAATACAAATTATTATTATTATTATTATTATTATTACTATTATTATTATTATTATTATTATTATCAAAATTAAATGCAATGATAATATTATAAATACAAATTATTATTATTATTATTATTATTATTATTATTACTATTATTATTATTATTATTATTATTATTATTATTATTATTATTATCAAAATTAAATGCAATGATAATATTATAAATACAAATTATTATTATTATTATTATTATTATTACTATAAGAATATGTTTTTTGTTAGAAAAGGGATTTGGGTTAATTTTCATAACACAACCTAAATATAATCTTATAATGACGTCTAAGTCAGATGTTGCTCCAACGTCATACAAAAGACGTTGTTTGTTGATTATATTCTGGTTGCCCGACGTCGCGACTCAAATACAATCAATAAACAACTTCAGTACAACATCGTGTGCCCACTGGGTTATTGCATAAAGTTTATTTCATTACAGTTTTTTATGCTCTTTTTAAAAAAAATAAGAACAAAGTTTAATTTCCAATGTAAATATGGTGTTTCTGCTCTGAAAATGTTATGTATGATGCTTCAAGACAAGTAAACTTTCCTTTTTTTAAAACATATTCCCAACAGGTACATGCTTGACCATGAAGTGTTAGAAGTTACACAACACGATTTTTTCAAATCCGCAAATACCTTAGCGACTATGGTGTAATTTTTTTTGTAACTTTAATAGATTGCTGCATTTAAATGTCAGGTTAATGTATTAAGAAAGCAGTAGAACTTATTTGCTAATTTACAAAAAACGTCAATACCTTAAGTTTAAAAGGTTAGCGTGTGTCTTGACAGAGGTTCTCACTCTCAGGCAGCCATTTCTAGGTTTCTTTGTAACCAACAGAAGATCAGCTTCTTCCACAGCTAGCCAATCAGAAGTAATAGGGGTGGGACGTAAACACTTTTTAAAATGTTTATGTATGTGCTAGACTTTTGCAATTAATTTTTCAGAAACTTGCGTAGCTCTCTACAAATATAACCGGAGTGCCTTTGTAGCAACAGAGCAAACATAGGAAAAATAAAGAAATAAAAGCAACTTGTCCGATGGGCAAAGTATAACGGCAAAACTTGTTGTCTGTCCTATAAATCTTGTTGTCCCGGGCGTCGGGTGATGCAAATTGGCCACCCCTGCTCACATAACACAAACACGATCACAAGTCCACATTGAGTGATATAGTGCTTGTGGTGCAAATACAGTTAATCGTACAATACAGGACTCCTTCCGGTTTAGCGTTAACCTTAACAAAGGAACAGATCACTTCCCTACGTCCCCTTTTATACCGTCAATCATGACCCCTTGGTTAACGATTGCAACCGCTCCTCCAATCCGCGGCTGCCACATCGTTTCCTTTGCTGGTCAATGATTCAGTGTACCGTAGCTCCACCCCCCTTTCTAGATGTCCGACTTCCTCCTAACTCAGTGAATGAATTGTCTGGCCATCCAGTCCTCACAGGTCGGGAAGGAGATTTATCACCAAGAATCATTCTGTCTCTGTCACAGTACGGTACTATAAATCTTTAGTCTATAGAAATTGTTAGAGTAACTTAGACCCGTGCTTTAGTATCCTCTAGAGGGCAGCAGCAGTTACTTTGGGTTTGTTGCAATTGAGAACATTTTTAGTACGCAGCTGGGGACTATTTTGAGCTGCCGAGTTAATTGCAATTGGCATTTATTTGGACCTCCGTACTAACCATGGGATCATCCCCAGTTAGTACGCTGCTTTCAGTTTGTTGCAAATGACCTATAGGGGCTGCTCTAATCAAAGAATGTGTTTGATTCCAAAACCTGAGAATGGGGCATTGGAGTACATAGGGCCGTCAGTTATGTAAACTCGTTTAAGGCCAGCCCGCTCAGGTTGCTGTGTTGTTTAAAACAGTGTTTATCAACCTGGTGCTGGAGGGCCCCTGTGTCTTGTTTTTTTGTGGCCAACTGATTTGTCAGTTAAGTAATTCAGCAGATATCTGAAATATCTTCCACCTGCTTAAGAGCTGAAAACAATTGGAAAGGTCTATAAGCCAATGACTAGTCCAATTAACTAATAAAGAGCTCAGCTGGAACAAGAACCAGAAGAGACAGGGTTCCTTCAGGACCAGGGTTGGGAACTGCTTATTTAAAAGACACTGTGAATTTAATGACGGGTAGACTCTTTGAAATAAATGGATTTTATTAAATATTTTACAATATTAACATTTAATGTTGCTAATTTCATACACATTGCATAAATACTGAAATAAATACATGGATTATTTTAAATATGTTTACAATAATTACATTTAAGTTTAAAATCAGTTAATTTCATACACATTGCATAAATACTGAAATAAATAAATTGATCATTTTTAATATGTATACAATATTGAAATTTAACTGTGCAAGTTCTGCAAAATCACAGTTTTGCTTTCAGTTCTCTCTTAAGTCCAACATACCTCGTGTTGTACCACAATGCAATCACGATGGCATCAGAAAGTTCTTTTTTTTGCGGCACTGCCCAGGCACCCCTCGTGAAGATTTTTTTTTCTTCTGTTGATGTTTATTTTTTCCTCATCGGTGGCTTTTATGGCATCCTCTGCCATGCAAGAACCTCATGGACCACCTCCCTTTTAACGAGCCAGCTGAGGATCACTGAAAAACAACAGGACAGGTGACACTTAATCCTGAAAAGTTGGCCAAAACATATGATTCAAAACCCTTAAAACAGTGACTGAATTCTTATGAGATTTAAAACTGACAGCGTGCTCAATTTTATAACACATTCTTTCAGTCTTGAGCCTCACTGCCTTGTAAACACATTGACACAAAAGTCCATATTTACTTCTGTTCAAACACTAAAGCTGGTATGGTACAGTTGTTTTTTTTTAATATGTATGTGAATGTACCCACATTCATCTTTCTCATGTGATGCCTTTTTGATAAACGGGATGAGACAGCGAGTGTCCCTCTTTTTTTTTTTTTTTTAAACAAACCAATTATAGTTGTCTCCACGCCATTTGGGTGGCCACATTTGGCTACCCTTGTTGGCATCCTAATACTGTCCAGATCTGTAAAAGAAGCACACATTTTATATGCATAAATATAAAACTAGTTGTTTGCAAAAAAGTCTGATGTCAAAATCCATCAGCATTTCCCTGACACTATTTTTTTTTGTTTGATTTTGTTTTTTACACATGCATAACAACTAAATATGGTCTTCCCTCTAAACATGATTAGAAAATATTGTGTACTTCATTGATATCATTACTATTCCGTAAACATTACTACCCTTAATTCATACCTATCTGAGTAGATTGTACTGGTGCACTTTTTTAGCAGGGCATTGAGAATTTAGCAATTCCGGGGGTGTGGCGATGGTCAACTGAGGTAGGCCTTGTTTTGTAGGTGATTGGGAACTGGTGTCTTTTTTGCTGTCTACACTGGTTTCTACAATACAGATCAACATTATTATGTCTATCATGTGCTACATGTATTAAAAATAAAAATTAAATCTTGCCAGCCATAAAATTAAATTAGCAGGTAACATACAGTGCTTTAGTTAGCATCCATTAGACATTACTTACCAAGATGCAAGTACATGTTTGTCACCACAATATGTGTTTCAATGTTTAACTATAGTTAGGCTTGGTAGTTGTATGATTCTAATTACGATAAACATGCTAATTACAGCTTTTAATGCAGGCAGAGAGTGCAAAAATATATGTAGAAAGGTACCAAGCTTATCTAAAAATTAATTACCTAAATGAAAGCACAGATTATCTTCCTCACCAACCGTTATGGATTTCTCATTTGGCAATTGCATTGTAGACAGCAGAAATACAAAGAAAATAGTCTAAACACAACATCTTGTGTGCGTGACAAATGAAACACTGTTTTAAGGAATTATAAAAATTAGACCACTCGAATAAATCAACTCTAAATTACATTTTAAGAAATAAAAACACATTAAAAAATAAGTCATAAAGTACATACTGGAGCCAAATGTTGCTCTGCAATGGTAGCAGACATGGATATCATGGGTACTGGAGTCAGTGGTTCTATAACCATGACATGATGTTGTGTCTCCAACTGTCCTCCAGCTTCAGCAGCAGCGTGACCCTCTCTTCAAAGCCCCGCCCTGTCGCCTCGCTGACTAAAACTGCAACTCTCTGTGTGATATGGAAGGCTTTCCTGTACTTTATATGCAGGGCCTGGGGATGTGATGTGGATGTGATCGTGGTAACTGCCAATGATGAAGCATGTGCTGGGGCAGTTTCTAAACCAGGCTCAGCATTAGCAAAAGTAGTTTGGGTCATAAAGACTGGGTCACTCCTCAAAAAATACTCAATCAAGCTGTCATCATAGAGTTCTAGATTTCATGCTGCTGACAGTATCGAAAGATGTGGCTACATGGTAAACCCATGGCTGTGAAGAAGCCACACTTACAGATATAGCTTGTAGTTGTCTCTGGCAGAGGGTTATCCTGACAGGAGTTGGCTGCGGACAGCTGGGAGGCCAGATGCTTGAAGGCATATGGGGTGACCAGTTGAGCAAACAGCTTTTCAGTCAATAACTGTAATGGTTTCACAGAAGTCTTCTGCACAACCTGCAGGGCTCTATGGTTCCTTTCGGTTTCCTGCACTGATAATACCAGCTTGAGGTCTCTGAAGAAAGTCACCATTCCAGAATAATCACACTTTTGAGTTTCTGGTTTATGTTTTCCACTCTGCTGTTTGTACTGTTCAATAGATTGCTGACTAGCTGCTTGAGTCCTTCAACCCATTGCTCCTCGATATCATGCCAGTTGTTGTCATAGTACTCTTGTACTGACTGCATGTTCATGGCTTTGAGTTCCTGGTGCCATGCACTATACTCCTCTTCACTTGCTGCATAGCTCAGTTTTTGAACCACTTCGAGCACAGCTAGCCGCTGGTCAGGCCTCAGGCCCAGTTTTTCTGCAGTGATCTCCTGCCGGAATGTTCTCATAGTGTGAGGCAGACATATCTACAGTGTGGCATGCGGTTCAAACTAGAAAAATGTCTGTCAGGCTTCCTATGGTGGTCTTCTCCTCATCGGACACAATCCAGAGTGCCACAACATGGCTTCCGTCCTTTCCATCTACACGCATACGAACATACAGGGGCATTCCCATGTCATTGACTTTGTATGTGGCATCAAGAAGGAGAATGTGTGGGTAGCGCCTTTGTATGCGTCGCATGGTGGCATCCTGGTAGTAGATGGCCTTCAGTTCATTGTCACCTCAGACGATCTCTTCCGTGATAGAGACCTGCTCCTTTTTCATCTCCTCCACTAGAGTCCTTAAATCATTCTCTGCACTTGCTGATCTGCATTGTGCAGGTCTTTCAAAGTGATGACTTTGCCAGTTGCATTCATGATGTGCTGCTGTACCATCTTCTGTTGGCTTTGACAAACAGCATTTGGGCCACATCTTCTTGGGTAGAGGGGTCAAGGTGCCCTTGCCTGGGCAAATGTCTGTAGGCATGCTGAAATAGACATAAAGAGAATATTAACACATATACATGTAGTGCTTTTAACATGTAGTGCTTTTTTAAAAACGTGTCTGTTGTAATTGTACAGATTAAAGTACAAACAAAATATATAAAAATTCCCCAAAAAATTTCTCCCCAGACTTCATTAACAGCTCAAAATCAACAAACAGTAAAAAGCTTACATCTTTATTCTTTTAACTACTTGCAAGGTTATTACTGGTGGGGTTACACAGCTCTAGCCCCTCTCTTATAGGTAGTGCAAAGTTACCACAAACTGCTCTTGTCATGAAGTCAGCATGTCTGTTTTTTATCACTATTTTCCCAACCATTACCTACTTTTGATTTGTAATGATGAGTACAGTATACACAAAGTATTATACTTGGTTAAACCCCCTGATGTAATAAGTAGGGTGGGCGAACAGAGTGTGATCGGATTTATCCCCTATGAGGACAGAGTTGCGCACAGTGAATGCAGCCATTTTGAAATCAATGTAAGATTATCCCAGTAATCACTAATCACAAAAAGTATATTTTTTATATACATTTATAAAGCTGAGGGAATATCCAAATCGGAAGTGATTTTTGAAAGCTTGGATTGTTCTTGAACTCCTTTTATAGAACTGAACGTAGTGTGCATTCTCATATGTTGTAATGGAGTCCCATATTTTTTCATAATTTGAAAACTTTGCTCAACTACCAGCTCAGTCAATGCCATCTCACTATCTCTTCAGTCACACTCTTCCCAACCCACCTACATCACGTGATCTCCACGTCCCACATGACCACCTATGGGAAAAAATAGAATACTGTGCATTTTGCCAGCGTGCATTTTACTGTGCATTTTGACAATATAAACAAAATAAATAAATAATACAAAGTCTAGTCAGGTTGGTGTTACAATACCAAATGCACAAAAATAATCTAATATATAAAATAATAAAATATTAAGGAATGAAAGTACGCTTACTTGTTTTCTGGGCTCGCAGGCTTCCTGTTCGGAGTCTTCACTTTCAGACTCTTTGTAAATGAGCCGTTTTGGTTTTCTATCCATTTAGATAAATCAGCTGAGGATCTCTTTTTCTTGTACTGTAGTACACAAAACTTAAAATGTGTCCAAAACACTTTTTAAATTATCTTAGATCACATCACATATTAGCAAGTTAAAGGTCTTTATTTCGACTTTTAATTAAAGAACGTCTTATCCGCCCCAGATTTTCCCTTTGTGCAAATGCCCATCTAATTTATTTACTATGGCATGGACATTTTTTTCCCCCATACGAATTATTCCTCTTTTGATTATTATTATTATTATTATTATTATTATTTATTTCTTAGCAGATGCCCTTACCCAGGGCGACTTACAATTGTTACAAGATATCACATTATACATTATTTTACATTATACAGATATCACATTATTTTACATACAATTACCCATTTATACAGTTGGGTTTTTACTGGAGCAATCTAGGTAAAGTACCTTGCTCAAGGGTACAACAGCAGTGTCTCCCACTGGGGATTGAACCCACAACCCTCCGGTCAAGAGTCCAGAGCCCTACCCACTACTCCACACTGCTGCCCTACTTAGGCACTTTCTCGTAGCGCCTCCGTTCTGCTCCCGTGTTCAATGAAAATAAACAACAACATTTACAAGGAGGAAAAAAAGAAAATAGAACGTGTATACAACAGGGGGTTCTGGAATACAGTCATCCAGCGAAGTGTTTTTTCAACAACAGCTGGGTTAAACTAACCCAGTTTCATTACAGCAGTCTGGACGCTCTAACAGTGTTGGGCTAGGGTTAAGGTAAATCGGTTTTGAACTCGGTTGTCGATTTTTTTGCTGTAATTTGGACAGGGCCTTAGACGACTGCTTCAGCGACTGCTGCTTTTTAAACTTGAGCTCTTTGACAACATAATTCTGACTGCTTTCGTCCCTTTAAGATTTCTCCAATAATGTACAGTTTGTCCTTAAGTGAAATTGACGATCGTTTAGTGCTGGCCATGAAAATACTGCATAAATTACAGTAACAGAGAGCAAGTTCAAACAGCAAGAAGTAGACCTACGAGTACGCAATATGTGCAGCACAGACCACTGTGTGCCATCGCGGTGCGTGCATAATAACAGGAAGTAGAGTACGTACTAAAAGGAGGATTTCAACAGGATTTAATACGATTTTATTTGGTTCCATGATACTGGTTCTTTATATCAGTGTGTACGTTATATCCCAGACGCTATAAATGGGTTTGACTGTATATGAATTATATGGGAATACTGATGCCCCACTTCTCTTTGAATATAATAGTCCAGAAGAAATTGATAATAATCAATCAAACTAATCTTTTGACTGTAAGTCGCCCTGGATAAGATTGTCTGCTAAGAAATAAATAATAATAATAATAATAATAATAATAATAATAATAATAATAATAATAATAATAATAATCTTGCACAGAATGAGTACACAAATGAACATGATAAAGATACTAAATTAGATGTTGATAGCGGTGGTGAAGATTCTGAAGAGGAGGTATGTTTCTCTAACATAGATTTAAATTCAGGGACATTTCCAGGGTAAGATGATCCAACTGATTTGAATGAAGACCACTGTGAAAACATCAGTGACTTTGATGTAAGTGAAGATGAATGTCTTGATTTTTCGGTCTATTCAGAATCTGAAAATCCGTTGCTATATAATGGACTTTAACAAGAGATCAGAGCTTTCTGTTAAT
Organism: Acipenser ruthenus; assembly: GCF_902713425.1. NCBI lineage: Eukaryota > Metazoa > Chordata > Actinopteri > Acipenseriformes > Acipenseridae > Acipenser > Acipenser ruthenus. The sequence goes on from NC_081193.1 coordinate 62,118,349, forward strand.
CCTTTCATTTGCTTTGAGGCATAGCCTAACAGGATCTGCTCTTTCTGACCTTCTAGATCTTATTAATATTCACTGTCCAGAGCAATCAATATCCACTTCCAAGTATCTTTTCTTTAAAGAACTTGCACAGGTGCATGGACATTTACAGTTTCACATCTACTGTTCCATGTGCGAATACTACCTTGGAAATGAAGGTACAGATGGACTATGTGATGTGTGCAGATCACCATGGAATAAGAATGACAGATTTAAAAAATGGAAATTTCTACTTACCCATGAAAATACAATTGCAAGAACTTCTTCAGAAAGAAGACATTTCAGATTCTAAGACATCCACATATTGTAGGAAAGTGAATGTATCAGATACACATGAAGATATTTAGAGTGAAAGAATGTACCAAGAACTGGCTTACAGCTTATTCTTAACACTAAACTGTGCTGGTGTTCCGTTTTTAAATTGTCAAGTTACAGCATTTGGCCTTTACAAGCTTTGGTAAATGAGCTTCCTTATCCTGTGCGTGCTAAAAATGTAATGCTTTTTGGCTTGTGGTTTGGGACAAGGAAACCAAATGTTCATAAATTAATGAAACCTTATACAAAGGAATGTGAAGGTTTATCCCAAAAAGGTTTTCTGTGGATGCATCCTAAAACGGGTCTTACTGAAAATTCTAAGTTTGTGACAGCTGTGATAATGTGTGACTCAGTAGCAAGACCCATTTTGCAAAACATGATTCAATTTAATCGGGCAGTTTGGATGTGGATTCTGTCTACATCCTGGTGAACAGGTGTGTAAAGGTAATGGTACTGTTAGAGTCTATCCATATAATGAAGTGCCCAAGAGAGTTCATGCTTTGACAGTAGAATCAGCAAAAGATACTTTTAAAGCAAAGAAAACCATCAATGGTGTAAAGGGTCCTACGTGTCTAATTAACATTCCACACTTTTACATGATATGTGGAATGCCTCCAGACAACATGCACAGTGTGCATTTTGGAGTTGTGAGACAAATGACAAATATGTGGCAAATTTGCAATACTGTATGGAAAAGAACATGTTTCTTTCAACGTACGTCTATGCCTGCATTTACCTAAATCCGTACAGAACTGGGGACCTATGTGGGCACATTCAGGCTTTGTTTTTGAGTACTATAGTTGTGAGATTCTTAAAATGTTTCATGTGTATACCTTTGCAAATTATGAAAGAGTACATACAAAAGAGCATAGCCACATTTAGGTGAACAGCTACTGAAGAATTCATTCCCGGAATGCAGAGAATTGTTCAGAGAAATGCAGAGAAAAGAGATTAAAACAATTCGATAGGGTGTCTCCTTGTGTTGCAACAATGGGAAAGCACCACTCCAAGCTTCTTTCTGGGGAGGAGCTACTTGCTATTAGTGAACAAACACCCATCACTTCTGCTACAATTGTGAAAGTATACCATCGTGTTTGGTAAACAGACAGCCCTATTACTCACAAACATATACCAGAGTGGTGAAAAGGAATAGCTACACTGTTATGTTACAGGATGACAGCATGTTTACTTGTATATACAACTGGAAGAGGCAGGAAACTTAAAATGTTATGCATTAGTCAAAGCGCACATCAAAACTCATAATGCATTAGTTGGAGCTGACCAAATTGCATATTTAAAAATGGAGCAAATCACCAGTTTAAAAAGAGAACTGCAGGGAAGAAAAAAAGCTGTTGATGTTTCAGAGTTCAAAGGCAAATGTGTACTTATAGATTTACCAGTTTCCTTGTGTTTATGCATGCATATCACCAAAGTACTTTGTTGGAGATTAAACACCACCAATAATGTACTACTGACAAAATTCAGAGGTGGTTTAGAAAATTATTTGTAAAATTAGCAATGTAGCAGATGGTCACAGTTAAAACTTAGTTACACTTTCTTTAAGTTTCTTAGAGTTTTACCAAAGGTGCTGTGATAATCATGGTTTTCACAAACACTGATTAACACTAGCTTAAGAATACCTTATCTAAAATACCACATACTCTAAGATCAGTGATAGTCATGGTCTATAATCCTAGTTATGGGTGTTGGATGTTATGCATAAACCAATATATTGTGTAACTCAACATAATCATAATGGTGGTAAATAGAATGGTAAAAACATATATTAAATTCTACTATTACTGTAGGAACATACAACAATCTTAACTGATTTTTTTTAACAAGAACATATGAAATTCAAACAGGATTAAACTGATTCAAATACATTTAGTAAATATATAAAGATTGAATGTTTAATTTTAATGTTTTCCAAATAACTCAGCCACTGACTCATTGTGTGACCCTGAGCAAGTCACTTAACCTCCTTGTGCTCCGTCTTTCGGGTGAGACGTAATTGTAAGTGACTCTGCAGCTGATGCATAGTTCACACACCCTAATCTCTGTAAGTCGCCTTGGATAAAGGTGTCTGCTAAATAAACAAACAAATAATAATAATGTGGAGAAGCATTTTATTTTATACTTTTGTGAATTCCAATCCTTAGGATACTGTCTAAGCAATAATAATAATTAATGTACTTTTTTTCTTCTTTATAGTAACATTGTACATTGCCCATTAAATAATTATTTTGTTTGACTGATGTAAAATCTGTGTCTATTAAATGTTTTGTGTCCACAAATCTACTGTATTGGTCCTTGTTAATTGCTTAATTGCATTTATTTATTATTAATTTATTCAGTCAACAGTATCAGGATTATATTTCTGTTTACTTTCTATATCATTAGTCTGGCAATTCATCATTAAATTCTATTTAATTATAAAATAAAACAGCAACTTCTATTTCTTGTTAAATTTTAATCTACAGTATTAAGTTAAATGTATAGCTTTATATTTAACTTTGTAATCAAAATAAGGTTTTTTGACCAAAGTAAATGTGGTGTCTGAAGTTTCATAAAACAAATATTTTACCATATATTGACATTATATTGTATAATATATTTGTTGCAATATATTGGTATATATTGTAGAATACATTGTCTAACCTTTAATATATTGAAATACATTAATCAATATATTGCATTATATTTCGATAGATAGATATATAGATAGATAGATAGATAGATGGATAGATTTCCATAAGGGTATGCATACAGTAGATTTATGCATTCTCATATGAACACATACTGTATCTGATTTATTTGATTTATCGCATGGCCTATGCTTCTAAATTTGGCCTTTGTTCTAGTCAATGACTAATTGAATAGATGATAGCATTCTTCTTTTTTAAACGCGAGAGACTCATTTAGTTTTATTAACTATTATTAAAACAAACTTGAGAAGAAATCTGAGCAAAGCCTATTTTTCAATTTTGACTGAGATTAAATCCATAAATATCAATTGCAATTTGCTGAGGTGAATGTTGCATGGTTGTGTGTCATTAAAAGAAATGACAAGTCAGCTAGTTCTGGTTCACTAAAAATTCCATAACCCCTGTCAGTTTGATAAACATTTCTTTTCAGATTTATTTTTCAACGGTGGGAATATTTAATTCCAAAGCTATGCATATTTTTAAGCCAAGGTAGATAAATATCAAGGTATATATATATATATATATATATATAATTTCATACTTTAAAACTTCACAGCAAACACGTTTCGACCCATAGGTCTTCAGAGCATAGACAAGAAAGGTAAGTACATAACCCTTAAACAGTCATTATTCATTTCAGGTAACACAAGGAAACTTTAAGCAGATCACATTTCAATTAGACACACAGGTAGATCGCAGCAATCAATTAACAAACAACACATTCCTTTAATGGCAGCAGCAACAAACATACAATCACAAAGTTAATGAAACAATCAAATATGACTTTTACTAACTTGGCTTGTGTGTTTCAGGCACAATAAAAGCAGCTCGAACTTGCATCAAAAACACAAGTCACAGTAGAAACAACTGGGGCAACCTTGGCCCCCACCGCTTTTAGTTGTGCCTATTTGCTTTGTGCTGGGCAAGGTTGCCCCAATGGTTTCTTGAAACTTGGCTTGTGTTTTTGATATCTCCACTTTAAATGGCTGGGCACTTTTGATAACTTGGTGTTTTTTTCACATTTCCAATGTGTTTTTGTTTCAGATGGAAACAGCATCGGAGAGTAGGTGCTGCAGGGAAATTGAAGTGGTGTCAGATCAGCTGCCACACAATTAATATACTTGCATGATTCTAATCTGCTTGTCTCGACATCTGGGTGTTAGAGATTGCCTATTACCATTATGGCAGCATCATGGGCAAATTAATAAACCTTACCACAAGTGAGTATAATGTTAAAAACATAAATGTAATGTATATTCATTGTTTTGCAGCTGATCTAACACATTCTGATATCAAAACTACATTGCACTTTACTTTTTAAAAAGATAAGGTAACAACACACAAAAACTACGGGTCAGTGTGAAGTTGCCAATTACTTAATAAATTCGACCTGAGTCCATTTTATACTATTCAATATCTATCTTTTTTAACTAAACTGTAAATGCAGTTAGATTGTCCACAGTACTGCTGCACCACCAATATCTATAGCCAAGAACAACCTGAAATGGTGCAGTTACTTACCAGTCATTATTGCCAAGTCTTGGTGCTGGTGGTGGTTGACTTACACCGGCACATTATCACATACATTAGCCATCAGGCTCTGTAATAGCGGGACCAGTTAAGACCCCAAAAATCAGGCAGAGTTATGCAGGACTAAATATCTTTTGTAGAAAATCGCATAATATCCTGGTTCACAGCCACCTCTAGATTAGGATGTTCCAACTGTGCTGCTAGTGGGACAGATATGTTGTCTCTCAGACCACTGATGGAATCCCTGAGAGCTGCAGGATTAACTGCATATTCTGCCACCAATTTGTCCATTAACTGCGCAGTGTAATCTGTAAAATAAAATGTATACAGCTCTTTATCAATACTTTATTTTGTGCAGTAGGTATTACATAAATGCCTGTTCTGTTTATTAGACTGTGTTCCCTACAGTTGAGATTAGTTAACATAGCAAATAACCCACTATGGAGGTATACATATACTACAAGACCATATATTACTAATAAATCCATAGGCCAGAAAAATCGAACCAGCAAAGCAACAACCCTTAAACAGCAGCTGAGACTGACAAACCAGTCGTCACTGGCACGTAGTCATTTGTTCCAAGTACATACTACATTTTTTCAACATTTGGCCAAAATGAATACATTTGAATAAAATTATATCATTATAATTACACAACGTGCTATATGTGGCAGCAGTTTTCAGCTTCCTCACATTGTAACCTGTTTTTTGAACTTGGGGACGTTAAGGGAGTATATTGGGCATCTGTCCTTGGTGACAGCTTGAAAACAGTAGTTTTCATTGCAGTGCAAAGCAGCAAGTTGCAGTCTGAAACACATAAATAATATATATATTTTACAAATGCTATGCAATTGTGACGCATCTGTTTGAAAATGAAAAAGTTAAATGTACACTAAACCATTAAATGTTACTTGCCTGCACATCATTCCTAAGAATGAGAATGCTGTATGTTTGGATAGGAAATGAAGTAGTAGACTGTGGGAAGCCTCTAGGGATGATGTCTGGTGGTGTGGAGAAAGCTTTCCAGTGTCCTTCAGCAAAGACATATTTGTTAGAATATCAACAAGCATCTCGCAGGCCTTTGTACCTAAAGTAAAAGGTAGGACACCACAATTATATATCACACATACTAGTTTTTATACAATTTTAGCATAATTTTTTTCTCAAGTCATGTGTGTGATAGCATTTTGAATTTACCCAGTTTAAGCCACTGTTTGTTGCATCCATTCTCATTCAGCAGGCCATGGGCACACTCAGGGTAGAGTCATGCTCATGAATGTCCTGGATGTGGCTGACTCCAGACAGCCTCATGGCCACAAGCAGGTCCTCGTTGTACATGCACCCACTACATGTGGTTCATTCAAGATTGCCTGCAAAGTCCAACTTCTTCACACCCTTTTTGCTTTGCCAAGGCAGCAATATTCTTACCTAGTCCGGAAATAAAAAAAAACATGATGCTCAACATAGGGTTCACAGGAGAAATGTAAATTAAAAATGTTGCTAACACCCCATCCCATTTTTAACATACAACTGGTGTTAAAGGTTGCAGTGAAGATATTCTTATAGGTGTATTGTCATGATTGTAGTATATCTTATACACATGATTTTAAATATTGTAATTCCATTCTCCCACCATGTAAATGAGTATTGGTGATGTATATTAATTTATCAAATGTTATCAAAGTTTGTAGAGATTTAAATATTTAAAGTAAGTATAAAGCATACCTTTAGCCACATGCCAAATGTCATAGTAGTGAGCTCTTAGCACACCACTGGCAATCATGTTGTTGCGTATGTACAGTGGCTCTCAAAAGTATTCACCCCCTCTTGGACTTTTCCACATTTTATTGTGTTACAACATGGAATCAAAATGGATTTAATTAGGAGTTTTTGCCACTGATCAACACAAAAAAAGTCCATAATGTCAAAGTGAAAAATAAAATCTACAAATTGTTCTAAATTGAGCCACTGTAGGCAGCATTCTATTTATGTACGTAATTAGACTATCTGTGACAAATGGGTTGTCTTCTGTTAGAAGCACTCAGTTCTGCAGAGACCCTCAAGTTTGCACCAGTTATTGTTTGGAACTTCATTGCTCTATAATGTAAAAAATACAATTATTTTAGTAAGTAGTGCAGGGCTTACTTTAACAGGAGACTATTTTGTCTCAGGTGGTCAACACTTAAGATATTATTAGCAGTTTTACAGCAGACCATTTTAAGTCCGGAGGCCAACAGTTTTAATATGTAATGGAAATAATTATTCCTTATTATGTGGTTTATTCCAGATGCAAAGATTAAATATCATTCACCTTTGTTTGAACATGAATATAGTGTCTTATTCATAGCCCACCCAAAACATTGTAGGTAGTCTCTGCTATTTCAAGTCCAAATAAAAATATTTAACATTAACATGAATTAAAAATATCTTTATGTACCTGGACAAGTTGGATATCGATAACTTTTTGGACTCTCTGTTCAATAACAGTAAATTAACCAAGTTTGGCACAGTGTCCCTGAGAATCTGAGCGCCCATCTCCCGCTAGGATCAAGTCACCATCCACCGCCTTCAGGGCACCACACACCCCTTTTTGATGTTCTTTCCACATGTTGATGATGGTGGGAGCAAAGTAACAGTCTGACGACGAAAGAAGGTGGATCTGCTTGGGAACTACACACTGAAGTGTTGAAAATGCTGTAGACCGGAGTAGATGCTTGGGGTGGGTGAATAATGTCCATAAACTCTGGAGTTTGGGTTTTAGCATCAACCATAATTAGTGTTGTAAATTGAACCCTGACGTTGACATCGATTATCGATCATTATCGAGTTAAAATGCTTTTAAAAAAAAACTTCCCTCACAGTAACAGTTTAAAGGAACAATAAGTGCTCTTTTTATAGAGCATCATGGTTTTATGACACGTTTGATAAATACATTGGCATTTAAATATAGCACTCTCCAATTTTCATATTCCTGCCGTCACTAGCCTTTGCCTTGTTTTGTGTAAAATCTGACAAATTTCCAGTGTAACATAACGGTAAATTAAGAAAGAGAAAAAAAATCAACCCCACTGTCCAAAGGAGAAAAAAACAAGGTTTGAAAACTACATTAACTTTATGGTCTATTCACATGGAAAATAATTAAATCTGTCATTTTTTTAAATTTGCTGTTGGTTACAATTTATGAATTACGTGGCCCAGCTTCTGCTAGTGAAAGCAGCCGTCCCTTCCAGTGTGCCACGGCTGCAGAGATGCATTTCACTTTTTACTGTCATATTTTAATCAAAACTTTACATGACTTTGCATAGCAACTTAGATTTGCATTATCTTCAGTGAATACAACTATATCGTCATTTTTCAAAACACTACATTAGAGCTAGCCTACCCTTTCCTGCAACAAAACTTTCGACAGCGACAACTGTGGTTGATAATTTTATTTTGCATCTCCATACTTGAATATATATAATATCTCTTTCATATATGCATGTGGATTTATTATTAATTGACTTACTGCTCACATCGCAACCAAGATATGTAGAATATCTCTTTCATACATGTATAGGCCCAATCAATCTACATACTATGTCGCAACCAAAAATGCATAGCATACTGGAATGCTCAGAGAAGCGTTTCGCCCGTGTGGATTCACTTACACTTACTTATACAGTACATTACTAAGGCCATATCTATTTCACGGCCAAAAAACGTGACACGGACCATGAAATTCATTCTTCACCGTGAAAACTATCTATTTTGTGTACTTTTACCCTGCACTTAAATCCAATTAAGTTGTTTATGGGTCCAGGTTCCTGATGTGATTATAAGCTTGTTTCAATTTCAAAAGAAAACTGGACAGGATTTATTGATTGACGTTTAACAGCAGCCAATAACCACTCTGGGCTCTCCTCACCGATTGGTAGATATGGGCATCCGGGGCGGATTTAGTGTCCTAGGAGATCTCAAATGATATTGTTAAGCGAGTGAACATTTTGCGAGTGTCCAAAATGAATACAAAAAATCTACAATAATTACTGCAGCGGATCATGTACAATAATTTTTCATTCTACTGGTGGCAAACTATTACATACATCGAGCTGCGATTCAGCGGCATTTAGACTCAGGCAGCAATCAAAAACGAATAGTGGATAGTGCATTGCGGATCGTGCATTGCTTCAAAACAAAAAAGGTAAAAAAAAAAAAAACAACTTTCTGAAACAGTGGTACGTGACAACGTAGTAATGTTAAATATTAGTTTTGCTCAAGACAGGCGGCTACAGTTGGGACTGATTTAAAACAAAAAAATATGTATAAAACACATTAACAAAGCAGATTACTCTTGATCTCTGCATCATCATCCTGTATTTGATCACAGACGCATATTCTCAGTAACTTTTAGAAGCAGCAACACAGATTACGTTCTTGACAGTAAGTTAATATATACAAGACACGTTTTTAATTTCATGGCATCCTTCAGAAGCTAAAAGAAATACATTATTTATTAAAATAGCAATTCTTCACCTGTTTTCTCTTAGAACTCTGAAAATCACTTCAGATTTAGAGTGTATGTTTTTTCCAGCATATAATAACTATTATGTGTTTTTAAAATAAGGTAAAGATTTGAGAATAAACTGTAGCCAAACAGCAAATTGGACTTTTGTTACGTGTCATTCGACTGAACCTGAACCCACTTGTGTTACGTTCACCTGAGAATTGCATAGAGGCGTAGATTAAAACAAAAACAAAAAAAGTTCTGGTTTGTTGCACTTGACCAACAACAAAGGAAACTACAGGTGAGGCTGGCCAGCAAATCGTAACAAAATATCAAGGAGAAGAATATACAAACTGCAAAGGGAGGCATTAGTTATCTTGCTGAGTGGATATCAATTAATGAAAGACAATTTTTCGTTAAACCAGCCCAGACAAAACATTGGGGATTTCTCTACTTCAATGTGCATCGAGAACAGCTTCACCACTGATTTTGGGGATGTTTGAAGATTTTGCATGCAAAAAAGCAAGAAAGCTGCTTTGATTACACATCAATGTACAGGTATGTCTGCGTATGTAAAAATTTGTCTCAGTTTCCTGGACACATATGTAGGCCACGTGTGTATGTGTAGCTATATACGGTAGTTATATTTGCATGTAGGCCTACACATTGGTTGATGCATTATACTTTGGTTTAATTAATGTATTATCATTAATTTTAAACTTTTGGTAATATGCTAAATGAAGAAACTATACTTATTCTTGCAACTTCCATTTTGTGGACCGCTTTCCTGGAACAGGGTTTCTTTCCACCTGAGGGGGATAGACAGAGAGGTGTTGATGAGAGTCTCTGTCTGTCTTTCATTCCTGGAACTCAGCTGGTCCTCCGAAGGGATCAAATGAATAGTGGGGACAGATCCACTTTTCAGCTCCCTTTTCTTGCAGAACCCCATTGAAAATTGAATATAATTTTTAAAACTGTCGGGCGAGAAATAAATATAACTGAAGAACTAGTAGCTTCCTTGAAGTCTTTTCTCTTTAGTTGTAAAAACTTGACCCACAGACGCCTTGTTGAGGGATCTTTCAGATGTCCAGTATTATAAGAGTTCCCACAGAACTGAATAACACACCACTGTACCATGGCGACATTTTTTTTGTACAGTACAGAGCAAAATACCTCCACTGTTTGATAAACAAGCTGGATCCAATACACGCTTCTGTGCTACACAGTCTGTTTGTTCTCAAACTGACGTCACCGGCAGCAGTTGCCAGATCATAAGAATTTTCTTATGTTCTTATGTTCTTATCACATTGTTTTTTGGTTGGGCCGCTCAGGAGAGACTTCAAATCCATTTTATTAGAAGTTAAGCAAAAAAATATAAACAATGTATACATTTTTAGAAAGGTATTATAATGTATTTTCTTTATATGTTGTCAACAAAAAATGTATTTTACATGCTACTTACACTTTAAGATTAGCAATCAAGACGCCAGTAGCCTGCGCTTGTAGGCTACACTTTATATTTTAAAATGGTATAATGGCCATAATTATACCTTTGTTTTATAATGAGCCAGTAGTTGATTCATTTGAGTGGGGGATGGAGGGGGGTGATACTAGGACACCAGAATCATCGTCGAGCCCTCTTGAGGTGTAGTGGGATAGTCGACAAAACACCGAGGATGGAAGGTGCCCACTTGAAGACCCTAGAGATGTACCCTACTTAGCTCAATCCAGACGGTTGTCATGCTGATGCACTGGGGAGACCGCACTGTGGTTGATCCCCGGAGCCAGCATCGCAGCTGTTGTGTGTGCTGATGCGCTAGGGAGGCAATAAGCTGATCCCTGGAGCCAGCATTACACTTCAGCCATCAACACCAGACAGAAGGATATCTATATCATCATGTCAGCAGTGTAGCATGGAAGCCACTGATCTGAGGGATGTCGCGTGTAGACACCATCTTGTGGGGCAGAAAGGGCGAAGACGCTGTGCAGGACCGTCGGCTTCTTGTAAGGTCTCAAAGCTGGCTTTTTTGGAGAGCTTTAGAGATAAGAAGTTCCAAACAGGTGGTATTTGTTGCATCACATCTTGTATAACCAGGTTCAGCGAGTGCGCCATACAGTGCATGTACACAACTCTTGGTTCTTCATGCTTGACCCTTGCTTGTACTCCAGAAAGTGCACCACTGACATTCGCGGCCCCATCGTAACACTGACCTCAACATTTTCTAAAGTCAAAATTGAACCGTAGCAGTGCATCCTTTACAATGGTAAATAGCATATTGGCATCGTCAGAGATGGCTCGTAAAATCCAACAAAATCTTCTTTTACAATCCTGAAGCAGATGGATACTTGCTCTTTAACAGAACTTGTCTGCTGTTTTGTCAATTATAAGTGCGTAGTAAACACTCTCCTGTACAAAAGAGCATAGCATTCACAGCACCTCATTTGACATCAGAGTGAGTATTGTGTTGATGATTTTGTGAGACATCCATTTGTAAGACGTTTGCTGTAGCCATTTTTTAAGCTCAGTTACATCATCAGCATGCAGACGGAGCAATTGGACGAAATTCAAATTTTCATCTGTGTGTCCACGAAAGGCCACTCCTTGTGCTGCTATAAACTGCAATGAAGTTATAATGTTCAGCAATGAAATCCTTGCATGCTGCATTTCACATTCCTTGCTTGCTGACATAAGACTACCTACATGTTCTTCCTTTTCTGATGCAATTACACTCTGAGCAGCCGCTCGGTGTACAGAAGACTTTTTGTGGGATGAAAACATTTCTAAAGCTTTGTTCCATGAGCAAAACCGTTTACTCACAAAAGCCACTAACGATTCTTTGACCCTACTTGTAGATGGGAGGGGATGTCCAGCAGCAACAGCTTTGCAGCATACAGAGCAGAAAACACAATCCTTCACACTATCATATTGAATCCATTTAGAGAGCGTCTCCCAGCTTCCTTGAAAAGATCTCCCTTTCCCTCGTTTTTCTTTTGTGGTTTGTTTGCTCTTGTTGGTATCCAACCTATTGATAGTAGATTCAGCGGTCGGATCGTCAGAACTGGCTGCAGATTCTACAGTATTTGTTGAAGCACTTTCTGCTCTTGTAGTTTTCCCACTGTTGATTTTGAACACAAATTTATCTACCTTGTTTCCTCCCTTGCCCTACTCACATCCATTACCCTACTATCAATCGCGGTGCGCTAGTGTAATTCCGCTTTCCGGTTTGACACTGTGCAGCCATGTAATGTGCTTCTGCCACCTAGTGGTACCATTGTAAAAGCTTTGTTTCATGGCAGTTTTTAACAAAACAGAGATTATTAATTTAATAACATGTAAACGTAAAACCAAAATGGCCGTGGCTCGGTGGGTGCTGAGCACCCGCTATTTATTTTCAGTGGGTGCTTGAGCCCCGGAGCGCCCACGGAGTCGCGCCTGTGGACTGAGTTACAGGTGAGTCAGTTTGTGTTCATTGTGGCGTGAATTTCTCAAGGCCCTAATTATAATATTAACATGCATGTTTGCAATTGTATATGGGGACTTTTGTGAAAAGTCTACACTTATCATTTTTTTCAATGCACCAATTATTGTCAATTGTTACCTGTCTAATATTTGATTAGGAAATCGGTTGCTGATTCACTCAATTTCCCCAATATTTCAGGTGAAAACTGTTACAGACCCAACACTAAGCAGTGTTGACATGACATCAATCAATAAATAGATATATAAATAAATAAAAAGCTGTCTTACTTGATAACACAGAAATAAACTGTAAGTATTGCAGAATTAATCTGACAACTATATCATCATTATGTATCACTATGGTACCCTGTGGGAAATGTATTTTTAATGCCATGAATTCTGCTGTTGTGGTCTTGGACCAGAATTTAAAAGTCTTATGAGCAAAAAAATACATCAACTTATGACCTCATTGTACAGTTTTATGGGGCGTTGTAATGATCAGATACTTTTATTTCTCAGTGCACTCGAGGATAATGATGTAACATTAGCATGCCTTAGCTTGAATTACATGTAACAAAGTGCATTAGCCAGCTTTCAAGATGACCTTCACCCAGTTTCATATTATCAAAATAGATGCAAAGTGGGCACAGAAGGTGAGGCAGCTCAACCTAGTATAATAATAGAGACAGATGCTTGTGTCAAAACACTGAGTCACTGCTGTAAGAATGCTTATTGTTGCTACTTTGTTTTCCTGGATCCATCTGTACTGTACATAAAGTTGTCAAATTAGCAAATGTCATAATGAGTAGAAGCTAAGCATTGTTGCATGCATTACAAAAATTCAAAGTTAAAATAAGACCTGCTGTACTTTGTGGGGTGTTGTGGTATAAGCTGAATGTGGAAAAAAAATCAAAGCCAACACGAAACTACCCCTGGGGGTAATTCTAAGAGCCATAGAGGGTACGACTCAGAAAATAAATGAAAGTAAAACAAAAGAATGATCCTGAATTTTTTTTAACGGTATGTGACGGGGTGCACCTCATCCCTGTGTGTATTTTGTGTTATTTTGTATTGTTTGGGTTATGTAGCATGGGTGATTTAGAATGTACGTATTTGGGCAATAGGTCGGCAGGAAGAGTTAATTACCTTCCCTGCCAAATCACTTCACGTACAGACTGTGCCTGAGCCGATTGAATAATTAACAAGCAATCGAGCTCAGGCACAGGCGTACTGTATAAAAAAAAGTCGATTAGCTGCTCCTCGAGGTTAGTTGTTGAGAGATATGGAACTAAAAATGATAAAATATAATCAATTGCTACTTGTGTTGGATTTGGACTAGCACGATATTTGTTTATTCAGTGTTTGTTTTGGTCTGTCTGTTTTGGCCATCGTGCCTTTTGTTTTGTGTGGTTATGTTTTGTTTAAATATTTATTTTACAAATAGCTACGTGCCTCAGCAGTTCACTCGCAGTACTGTGTGTGTTGTTCCATTCTCTTCCAGGTCTGACATCACCCACAAGCCATCCGGGTGACACGGTATTATATATTATCTCTAACTAGTGTGCATAAATACTTCATTTTTGTTTAGCTGCTCAAAGTTGATTATCATCCACCTGTACGCATGCACGATTTCGATTGAGCGTGTTTCCATTATGATATTGCTCGGGTGCGGCTGCATTTTAGTAACAACAACAGCGTTTGGTTGAATTGATTTTATTGTTTGGAGAGTGCATCCAAATTATCGTGTGTATCGTTTCTTGAATGAAAAATTGATACATTTCTGTAACAGGATAGCTGAAGGGTGACGTCAGAGCAGGAAATGCAGGACACGGTATGGTGAGTGAAGGCGCGGCTGTGCAGATTTATTAAACAAAGTATTTAAATTAAACAAAACACAGAACAAACAAAACGGCACAGTGGCCAAAACAAACAGACAATAAAGTGAACAAACACTGAACAAACAATTATCAAGCTGGTCCAAATCCAGCACAAGCAGCAATTGTTTTATCTTTAGTTTCTGTTTCACTCACGTCTCTCTCCCGTTTTATCTTTTAAATGTTTTTGATGTTGTAAACATTTTAAATGGCACACATAATTATGCTGAGATGTGAAGTGGTAAAGTGATAAACATTTACAGTGCAGACTATTTTAGATAATTTAGAATATGTGTGTTTCTGAATAGATTCCTAAATGCTGCCTTTTGATTCTGTGCATGCAAAGACTTGTAATTAAGCATTTTAATGTATTCTGTCCTAAACTAGCAGTTTGTCAATCCCAAACTGTTGTGACATAAATTATGGATTAAATAATATGGGGAAAATGTATGTGTTAATCAGATTATTCTGCCTTTTATTTCAACTGTGGTACCATTCACTAGAGTGAAAATTGTAAACAGGTACTTGAGCTGAAACCTTCAGACACAAGCGGTGCAGTTTTAAAAAAAGTTGCCTAATTTTAGAGTTATATACATTTTTTACGAGGCAATGAAATCCAGCAGACAGGCTTTTTGCAAAAAAATCATTTAATTAAGTGTAGCATTTTCTTCTTTTTTAAATTATCAGCAATTACAATGGACAGTATCTAAATAAATGTATATGTTAATATATTGAAAATACACATCAAATGATGCTATTTATATGAGTAACAAGTTAGTACAGCTCTTAGGCTGGGTTTGGTCTGCACTCGGTACAGTTTGGTATATTTGGTGTGAAGTGTGAACAACAAAGTCCACTTAGGAAACTAACTGTACCGAGTCTGGTTCACTTGCTTAACATCAATGTGAACAACTACACATGGGAAGCAAACAATACAAGGTAACCTGACTCGGCAATAAACATTGTGCACATAGTTTAGTTCATATTCAGGAAACAAGTAGAGCATAAAACTAAATGTCTTTGGGAACAAGGGTTACCAGATATCCCGGGAAAACTGGGATTATCACAGTTTTTATCATTCATTTTTTGTTCAGGTTGGAAACAGTACAATTGTTAAATCATCCCGGTTTTTCTTGTTGTATTTCCTTTTTTTAAGTACAAAACTGCATTGTGTGCTCAGCAACAGCGGAGTAATTTATTAAGCTGTATTAGATAATTCTAATTGTGTGTATATCACATGTTTAAAGGGTAATAGCTGATCTATTTTCTTTTTCTAATCTGGCTTTTTGTACATTTAACATGTTTTGAATAGATGACAATAAAAAAAAACAAAAAAAAACAATGAGTTGTTATGATCTGCAATGAATACACCCGAAAATCTGGTAACCCTAAACTACATGGACAGTGCGAGAAACTGAAATTTGGCGAGACACCAAAATTCAAGGTGAACTGGACAAAACTCACAAAAATAGTAAAATACACTTTTCTCAAATTACTTTGTTCAATGCCTACAGTAGGATAATAGTGCAGTATTCCGTAGCTGAATATTGCACTGTTCTCCTACTATAGGCGTTCAACAAATGTATTAATTACTGTAAATTAGCAAAGTGCTCCCCCAGTTCCTATGCTTTCTTCCATAGCAATATGTAATATGCAATATGTAATCTTGCTCTTATTGTATTATTACTTGTACTGTAACACTTGAAATGTATTTGCTTACGATTGTAAGTGTTTAATCTAGTATTTTGTATTTAATCATATCCTGATGTAACTATCACTGTCACTGTTATCTGCTGTATTATTGAATTGTATTTTGTCACACTTGTACTTGCTTGAACCAAAGTCATTGTATTTATCTTGCTCTTATTGTATTATTACTTGTACTGTAACACTTGAAATGTATTTGCTTACGATTGTAAGTCGCCCTGGATAAGGGCGTCTGCTAAGAAATAAATAATAATAATAATAATAATATACAACATTCTATAAAAAACTGGAGCAATTCCTCAATAGCTGACATTTTTCAAGATACCACGATGCCTTGCAGGATATTGTAAACATCTTGTTCGCAAACCATGTAAACGAACCGAATGCACTTGCAAATGTGTTGAAACTCAGTCTTGAAAAAAAAATGGAAAAGGACCAAAAAAAAAAAAACTTTAGCTCACATCCAAACTACCTTGGACACTTTGCTCGCAGGTAAGTCTGAACAGCATGCAAATTGCAACATTGTTTGAACCGATACATTGTGTTCTTGCATTGAGAACATCTAAAACCTAACCTGCAGTCTATCTGGAAGCTCTCCATTTGTTGTAATTTAAACTATCCTGCAGACTACCATTAATACTGTCCTCCGTACTAAACACAGGATCATCCACAGTTTGTACACTACTTTTAGTTTGTTACAATTCACCCCATATGAAAATGTTCAATGTATTAAAAAAGCGCTTTTTAAATGAATAAAGCATTGAGTTAACATTGAGATAACATCCATTGTAATTGCTGATATTTTAATAAAATGAAAAACATAAATGTTACATGATTAAAAGGTTACACTTAATGAAATTATTTTTGCAAAAAGGCTGGCTGCTGCATTTCATTGATTAGTACTTGAAAAATTAGACAACTGTTTGGATGATAATTTGCAGTTTCTCTTATTATTATTATTATTAGTTGTTTTTAATGCACAACTGCAGGAGCTCAAAAAAGCATGACCTGCCAGTAGTCCTATTTAAGGTACGTAAAAATGTGACTGCACTACCGACAGCTGAAAAAAATTATATTTAGCACCCTTGAGGGTGCTAACAAAGACAAACCTTAACTAATTAAAAGAAAAACTGATCAAAAAGACTGTAAATTAAATAGGCAGAAAAAAGGTGGGGTGGGGGGGGTGGTATAGAGCACACCCCCTAGAGCCCACTGGTCGACAAAGGCCGCCATGTCGCCAGTGGACTCCGCGTGGGCGTGCTCTAAAGAAACCCGGGCCCTGAACATGGCCCTGAACATGGCCCCACAGTCCCGGAGACCCTCCCCGGTGATCTTACGCTTCCTGGTCTTGTAGATGGCCAGTCTAGCAAGAGCCAGGAGCAGGTTCACCAGGAGTTCTCTCTTCTTGGTGGAGCCACGAACAGGGTTCCTGAAAATAAGGAGGGTGGGAGAAAAATGCAGCCAGAACTGCAGCAAGAGGTTCTTTAAGAACAGAAAGAACGGCTGCTGCCTGGCGCATGAAAAATAAATATGAGCCACCGACTCGGACTGACCGCAGAAAGGGCATGCAGCATCCGAGTCGGTAAAGTGACGCAGGATCTCTCCTGACTCGAGCACTCTGTGCAGCACCCTCCATCCCAAGTCCCCAGCTCCTCTAGGGGCCAGCGAGGAGTACATGGCCTCCCACTGGGGATCCTTGCCCTCTGGGATTCGGAGGGGCTCCTGCCAAGCGGTGTCTCGGTGGGAGACTAGGGCAAGGGTGTGGAGCACCATCACGTACAGGGTTCTCCTTAACGCGGATTGGAGGGGGCTCGAGGAGAACTGCGAGATCCTGCTTAGGTTATTCTCGAGGGGAGGCCGAGTGGGGTACCGTGCCTTTGGTTCGATCAGCAGGACCGGAGAGCCGGGGGTAGGGAGGGAAGTTGGCTCCCCGGTCCCGAGGACCCCCTCGAGATACATGACATGGGAGTATGGGTGCAACGCTGCTTTGCACTCCCGGTTCATTCGGCAGGCTCTCCTGACGGTCCCCCGAGCCGCCCTGGCATCAGCCACTCCGAGGAGATCCCAGACTCTGGTCACCTTGGCCAAGATCAACAGTTTCCACACCGCGGGGGGGCGGGTCTGCGTACAGGTATCTTTGCAGGATCTGTATGCGGAAGGTGTGCACCTGACTCTTGATGCACACCAACCCTTGCCCTCCCTCGTTCAGAGGGAGGCACAGAACCCCTACAGAGACCATATGCTTTCCGGCCAAGAAGAAGTCTGTCAACTTCCTCTGGACCCTGGCCACAAACTCAGGGGGCAGGCTCAGGACAGTGAGTCGATGCCAGAGCATCGACGCCACCAGCTGGTTGATGACCACATTCCTTCCCCTGAAGGAAAGCAGTTTCAGCAGACCTGACCATGACCTCAGTCTCGTAGCAACCTTGTCCTCCAACTCCAACCAGTTGGCTGCGACCAAGGTCTCCGCGGGGCTCAGGTGGACTCCCAGGTATTTGAAGCTGTTGGCGCTCCACTGGAATTGCTGGAGCGCAAAAGGAAGGGAGTCCACCCGCCAGGGACCTACCAATAACCCAGAGCATTTGTTCCAGTTGATCCTGGCAGAGGACGCGGCAGAGTAGATGCTCAGGCAGCTCCGCATCCTCTCCAGATCAACCGGATTGGAGGCCACTAGGAGCACGTCATTGGCGTAAGCCGACAGGACCACCCTCATGTCCGACGCGCCGAGAACCATCCATGTGAGCCTCCTACGAAGGAGGCAGAGGAAAGGCTTGATGCACAGCATGTACAGTTGACCGGACAGAGGGCATCGTTGACGTATTCCTCTCCTGAATGCGATGGGTGCGGTCAGGGACCAGGTAACCTTCCGAAGGAACTGGACCCGTAAGCGCACAAAAGCCCTCCAGGACCGCTGGCACTGCAGGTCCCACAAGGTGCTCTTCTCTTTGTACGCGCTCTGCTCGAGTTGGTCCCCACGAGCCAGGCGGCTCTCCAGATCGAGCAGCTCCCCTTCCAGCCACTTGATCCATGAGTCCCTCTGCCTGCTCGCACCCCTCGGGTAATCCTGATAGAGGATCTTGATCTGCGCCTTCCCCACGTCCCACCACTGACTCCGCATGGGGAAGCAAGATCGCCTGCCGTGCCAGACCGTCCAAAAGTCCCTGAAAGACTGCTCAAAGCGCTCGTCCTTCAACAAGGCATTGTTAAAGTGCCAGTAGGCAGAGATGTGCCTAGCTTGCACCGTCACGGCCACCAGGTTGTAGTCCATGAACGGCACCGGCAGAAATTTTCTTTAAAATTCATGCCGTTGTCACGGGTAAAGTATCGTATTTCGTGGAATGTGCACGGAAATATAAAATAAATTACATATAAAGAGTATTATTTTTTTTTTTAAAGAACAGCAAATATACAGATAAATGCACTGACATCAAAATTACTCAAGCACTTTACAATAGCTTGTGAAACGATGTTGTAATTAACAGCCTGTAGGAAAGGGTATCTGCAAGGACAGCTTTCAGTTCTAGTATGTCAGGTGCGTGTTCACCATTTAGGTCTTGCGAAACAAATAAAATGTGTAACCCATACTGACCTTTTGCATCTGTCAACTCGTCAGTGTGATCACTGACAAGCAACCAGACTGTTTTACCTATTCCATAATTTCCTGCTTGTGATACTTGGCAACTTTAGGTAAGTATTAATGTCTCAGCTGTAACTTTTGGCCCCCCTCGCGATAGAGAAGCACAATGCACTCCCGTTGTTGCTTGAGTGCATTGCGTCTTATCTTGATCTTCACCATCTCTCCCTGCGCCACACCCCCAGGGGAAGCGGCGGGAGAGACCGGTGGAAGGACCCTCATCACCCTCGATTTAGGGGGTGCAGACGGGTGCTCAGCGTATGCTGCTGAGCACAATGGTCTCGTCCCCAGTCTGGGCCCCTCTTTAGAGGGCCGAGGCTCAGTCTCAGGCCCGTCCTCTGTCCTCGGGGGTCTATTATTATTATTATTATTATTATTATTATTTATTTATTAGCAGACGCCCTTATCCAGGGCGACTTACAATAGTAAGCAAATACATTTCAAGTGTTACAATACAAGTAATACAATAAGAGCAAGAAATACAATAACTTTTGTTCAACCAAAGTACAAGTGTGACAAACCACAATTCAATAATACAGCAGATAATAGTGATAGTTACATCAGGATATGATTAAATAGTAATAGTTACATCAGGATGTGATTAAATACAAAGTACTACAGGTTAAACACTTGGCAGATTACAGTATTCTGAAGTACAGGATTAAATGCAGTAAAATAGGGGGCAGATAAGAGCAAAATAAAGCACATTTACATGAAGGGTGATAGTGTCCCAGGATACAAACAGAGGAGTTCTACAGGTGCTCTTTGAAGAGGTGAGTCTTGAGGATGCGCCGGAATGTGGTCAGGGACTGGGCAGACCTGACATCTGTAGGAAGGTCATTCCACCACTGCGGAGCAAGGGTGGAGAAGGAGCGGGCTCTGGAGGCAGGGGAGCGTAGCGGAGGTAGAGCTAGTCTTCTAGTGCAGGCGGAGCGGAGAGGTCGAGTGGGGGTGTAGGGAGAGATGAGGGTCTGGAGGTAGCTGGGTGCAGTCTGGTCAAGGCATCTGTAGGCTAGTACAAGAGTCTTGAACTGGATGCGAGCGGTGACCGGGAGCCAGTGGAGCGAGCGGAGTAGTGGAGTAGCGTGGGCGAAGCGAGGCAGAGAGAACACCAGGCGGGCAGCAGAGTTCTGGATGAGCTGGAGCGGACGGGTGGCAGACGCAGGGAGGCCAGCCAGGAGGGAGTTGCAGTAGTCTAGGCGGGAGAGTACCAGGGCCTGGACCAGGAGCTGGGTAGCATAGTTGGTGAGGAAGGGTCGGATTCTTCGGATGTTGCTCAGGAAGAATCGGCAAGTGCGTGCCAGAGTGGAGATGTGCTGGGAATAAGAGAGGCAGGGGTCCAGGGTGACTCCAAGGTTCTTAGCTGAGGAAGAGGGAGAGAGTGTGGTAGATTCCAGAGGAACAGAGACAGAGAGATCAGAGGAGGGGGAGGAGGAGGGAAAGAAAAGGAGGTCAGATTTAGAGAGGTTGAGTTTGAGGTGATGCAAGTGCATCCAGGAGGAAATAGCAGACAGACAGGTAGAGATACGGGAGGAGATGGTAGAGTCAGAGGTGGGGAAGGAGAGGAAAATCTGAGCATCATCAGCATAGAAATGGTATGAGAAACCATAGGATGTGATGAGGGGGCCCAGGGAGCGGGTGTAGAGAGAGAACAGGAGAGGACCCAAGACTGACCCTTGGGGGACTCCAGTTAAGAGAGGGTGAGGTGTGGAGGTTGCTCCACGCCAGGTTACCTGGTAAGTGCGGTTGGAGAGGTAGGAGGAGAACCAGGCCAGAGCAGTGCCAGAGATCCCCAGGTCAGCAAGAGATGATAGTAGAATAGAGTGATCAACAGTGTCAAAGGCAGCAGAGAGGTCGAGGAGAATTAGGACAGAGGAGAGAGAGGCAGCTCGGGCACACTTAAGTGAGTTGGTGACAGACAGGAGGGCGGTTTCAGTGGAGTGAGCAGAGCGGAAGCCAGATTGGAGAGGGTCAAGCAGAGAGTGGTTGGACAGGAAAGCAGAGAGCTGGCGGTGTACAGTCCGCTCGAGGGTTTTGGAGAGGAAGGGTAGGAGGGAGACAGGATGGTAGCTCTGGAGGGAGGTGGGGTCGAGGGTAGGTTTTTTGAGGAGGGGAGTGATAGAGGCTTTTTTGAAGGCAGAGGGAAAGATACCAGAAACTAGAGAGGTGTTGAGGAGGGAGGAGATGAAGGGGAGTAGAGCAGGAGCAGCAGCTTGAAAGAGGTGAGTGGGGAGGGGGTCCAAGGCACACGTGGTGGGTTTGTGACCCTGGAGTAGGGAGGAGAGGTCAGAGTCTGAGAGGGGCAAGAAGGTGGAGAAGGAGGGTGAGTTAGTAGGGGTTGCAGTGGGTGTAGGAGTTGGAGCGGGAGGGGGTGCGGGGGAGGGAGAGGTGTTAAAGAGTTTGCGGATATCTGAGATTTTAGAAGAGAAGAAGGAGGCAAAGTCATCAGGGGAGATAGAGGAGGGAGGAGGAGGGGGGAGGGTTTAGGAGGGAGGAGAAGGTAGAGAATAGTTTACGTGGGTTGTTAGTGGAGGCTTGGATTACAGATTGGAAATAAGCACATTTAGCAGAGGAGAGAGTAGAGGAGAAGGAGGAGAGGAGAGTGCGGTAAAGGTCTAGGGCAGCAGGGAGTTTGGTTCTCTTTCATTTCTTTTCAGCAGATCGCAGTGTGATTCTTGCCGAGCGGAGCGCAGAGGAGAGCCAGGGATGGGGAGGGGAGGGGCGAGCAGGACGGGAGTTGAGGGGACAGAGGGAGTCGAGGGAGGAGGTGAGTGAGGAGAAGAGGGTGGAGGTAGCAGAGTCTACGGAGAGTTGTGAAAAGAAGTCGATAGGAGGTGAGAGAGAGCAGTGGAGGCAAGGACAGAGGGGGAGAGAGAGCGGAGGTTACGGCGAGAGGTGACAGTGGGGGTAGGAGGAGCAGGGAGAGGGGGGAGAGACAGAGAAAAAGAGATGAAATAGTGATCAGAGAGGTCCAGGGGGGTGACAGAGAGGGTGGAGGGGCAGCAGGCCCTGGAGAAGGTGAGGTCCAGTTGACGGCCAGCTTTGTGGGTAGGAGGGGACGGAGAGAGACAGAAGTCGAAGGAGTGCAGGAGAGGGAGGAATCCAGCAGAGTGGCTGGGGTTGGAGAGATGGATGTTGAAGTCACCCAACAGGACAGTCGGGGGAAACAGAGAGGGGAGGGAGGAGAGTAGATAGTCGAGTTCATCCAGAAAGTGAGTGAGAGGCCCAGGGGGGCGGTACAGAACAATGAGCAGGAGTTGACAGGGAGAGGTTAGTTGGACTGCATGAAATTCAAAGGTATTGACAGAGAGTGAGATGAGATCGGAGGGGGCAGAAAAGAATAAGGAGGGAGAGAGGAGAAGACCCGTCCCACCTCCCCGTCCAGTGAGACGCGGGGTATGGGACAGGACGTAGAGAGAGGACAGGGCAGCAGGAGTAACAGTGTTATCAGGGGACAACCAGGTTTCAGTGAGAGCAAGGAAATCGAGCGAGAGGTGGGAGGCAAAGGCAGATATGAAATCAGCTTTGTTAGCAGAAGAGTGACAGTTCCAGAGTGCACCAGAGAGAGTGCGGGAGGAGGGGAGAGGCAGAGAAATGAGGTTAGAGGGGTTGGAGGAGCAGCAGCGGAGGGAGGGCAGAGGACGAGGACGAGAGGACAGAACAGGGATGTGAGAGACAGTCATAGCAGGGCAAGCAGGACAAAAGGCACAGTAGGAGCAGTAGGGTGGAGGGTACAGACCTGACTAGTAGATAGCTTCTTCTAGAGCCCCGTTAGGTTTGGATCTATTGGAATAGCGTCTCAGCGCAGGCCTCCCCTTGCTGGACTCCCACAGCTAGACTCCCGGCTCTTTTGTTGAGGC
Organism: Acipenser ruthenus; assembly: GCF_902713425.1. Taxonomy (NCBI): domain Eukaryota; kingdom Metazoa; phylum Chordata; class Actinopteri; order Acipenseriformes; family Acipenseridae; genus Acipenser; species Acipenser ruthenus. Next base: position 62,141,959 of record NC_081193.1, read on the forward strand.
TCTTCTGTTGGCTGGCGCTTCTGGCTGGCGCAGAAATAGGCTGCTTAATATATAAAGAACAACTGCGTGGAAACCAATCAGATAGCAAATCAACTTCTATTCAATTAAACCACTCACCTGGTACTAATCACACACCAACTCAGCTAATTCAAACACCACCTTACAAAGTTCCCAAATGTAGTTAATTAAAAATTACTTGAAGCAGGAACTTGCCTATCTGCCTCAGTCCCTGGTGGGGTCTACCCTCTCGGATTCTTCCCCTCCTGTGTGGCGGTCACCAGACCGGGCTCCATCATCACCACGGAGCCCTGGACCGCCTCAGGCGATGTTGCTGTTTCCCCCTCAGCGACAGCACCAGGGCTGGGAACCTTGTCGCAGCCAGAGGGTGAAACCTGAGGCGGTTGCTGTTTCGGGGGTTGCTCCTGCGCCCCCTCTGTGACCGTGGTTATAACCAGACCCTCAGTGGTGGGTTGGGGATTGGTTTCATGGCCCTGTTGCGTATCAGGGAGGGGATCTACGCTGAGGGCGCCACCTTCTTCCGCCCTCCCGGGTTCTTCCCCTCCCATCGGCACCTTGGCGGCCGTTGTTTGCATGGTCTCTGCCTTCTCTGCGGAGCCCATGTCTGCCTCAGGAGGTGTTTCTTCCAACCCCTCTTCGGCAAAATGGTTCAGGACCCGTGTCGCTTATGGAGAGGGGTAGCCTGAGGCAGTTGTTCTTTTGGGTGCCCCTCCTATGCCCCCCAAAGAGCTACAGTGAGAGAAGTCATGGTGGCCGAGTCTGCTGAAAACTAGGAGAATTAGTTAATAGGGGAAGGAGGAGAGCAGTTTCTGGAAAAAATCAGGTCCAGCTGACAGCCAGCTCTGTGAGTGGGAGGTGAGGAGGAGAAAACACCTACGCTTTAAAATGATAGTTTAAGTATGCAGTACAAGAATGTAGCCCTCATCTTACTCCCAACCCCACTCATTGCCATTGTTATATATACACAAAGTAAAAAGGATCAGTTTAACCTTGAGTTCTGTACTAAAGCTGGGAATCAGGTGATCCCAAGCTTTGTTCCCTGTATATTTTCATTGCAATTGGTACTAAGCTGGTACAGAGCTGGGGACGATCCACGGATAGTACAACACTACCTAGTACTTAATTTAGTACTGAACTAATGTCTAAATTACATTTGTTGCAATTAAATAAATAAATCTGCATTTACAATCAGTATAACTAAACATAGCTGTTATGAAATGTTTGATTGCACTATATCAGATCTCAACTCCAATGGGAGCTGTTAATCTTTATTTTATATAGCGCCTTTCATAGTGGACCACCATCACAAAGCGCTTTACAAGATGCAGTAACCACAAGAAAATCCATAATACTTTAAATACAGAGAAAAGCATAATACATGTTATACAGTAAAAAAAAAAAAAAAGGCATAATACATTACACAGTGGAAAGTGCATAATACATGATACATGATAGCCCCAAAAATATATATATATATATTTAAACTTGAAAAAATAAGCACAGAAAATGAAATGAATAAAAACCAAAAAACAGAAGCCCTAAGTATATAGAAGATTTTCAGTTTCAGTTTTCATAATAGAAACTGATTATATATTACCAGTACATGAGGTAAGTAGTGTCGCTAGCTATTTAATTTTTCAGGACACAAATCCTCATCCAGGTTTTTCTCTGAGTTAATGTATTGTACCTAAACACTGAGTTATAGTCTTAATTCTTATATATTGCTGACATGTGCATGCAGTTCTGCAGTATCATCCCTAGGGATGAGACCATTTGCAATTTGCAATAAGAAAGGGATATAACTTTTGAGAAGCCCCCCCCCCCCCCCCCCCAACACACATACCATTACCATCACTGTTATTATCATTTTTAAATGCATCACCAGCTTTAGTATAAAGTTAGTATAAAGCTGTGTGCAAATAAAACTATCATGTTGATTTAATTGATGAAAATGTAGTTAATGTGCAGGGGCAGCACAATGATTATTGTGGTTGTTAAAATGTTTATCATGTTTTATAAGGTTCGTGACTTCTTTTCTTAGACTTTACGACATACCTAAGGAGTGCAATAAGGTTGCAGTAAAATAGGCTGTTAAATATAAAAACCAGATATTTTATTTACAGCTATTTACAGCGATCGTCACATTATGGATCATTTAACGCCTCAATTTGTTATTCAGCTTGGACTGTGCTGTGACAATATACTGCAATGCTAACTTTACATAAGGGCTGAAAGAACACCCTCTTTTGAAATAAAAATCCTGGTCTGTTTTTAATATTTGAATCCTTCTAATAGTTTATAACCCTTGAAATCTTGTCTCTTGTAGAATAGTTGCATTGGTAAATGGTAACTACAGACAGCCTGCAGTTAGGTAGATGAATTCCGTGTTGTCACAGAGAAGGTAGTTAAAAAAAAGTTAAAACCAGGGGATTGTTATCAGATTTATAAACAAGTAACGAATGCTCCCTTCAGTCTCTGTCCTGTGTAGTACTAACCATACCTACTGACAAATTGGATAATAAAGGATTGGTGTATCAACCAGCCGATAAACTGTTTAGATTGTAGTGCAGGACATATTTTACTCCAATGCAGGGTAAAGCCCAGATGAACTAAAAATACATGATGCCAGAAAATGGATCTCGGAGGAATCTCACTTGATTCTGAAGTAGCTAGTATCCTACTTGTTGCTGAAGAAATAAAAGCATAATGTGTTCTGTTTCTCTGTGTATGCAGCTTCAACATATATGGAAAAAATATATACAAATTATACAAGCTTCTTCTATGTATGTATAATATATTAAATATATACTGTATGTTGTGAATTTAACATACAAGTATTGTCACATACAAGGAAACATTCAACATATAAGGCAGACACGTTGAATTTTGTATGTTGACTCATATATGACTGCTTAATGTTAGTGGCTTACCTGGACATTGTATGAAGTTTGCTTGGTTGTCATATAATACATACTGGTACACTAGATCCAATAAGGATTTGTATACCAAGTGTACAAATACTTATCAGAGCCACAATAAGGATAGGAATGAATAACACATGTAACGCTCACTCCCTGTCTACAGACGAGGTCGTTCGGGTTCGGGTAGCGCAACCGCTGCCACCACCTTTGTTGTCCAGTGAGGTCTGGATATTAGCAATAAAAGAACAGAGGAACCGGGGAGCTCAAAGAATACCAATTTTACACAAGAAATAAAAAATAATGATATTTATTTGCTAGTCTAATTAAAATCATATTGAATTAAATATCTTTCAGTAATTACAAACAGTAGCAGCAGTATAAAGTAACGTTGTGCAATCAAAGCTTTAGTAGAATGGGGGGGGGGGGGGGGGGGGTTAAATGCGCACAATAAATGTGAGCACACCTAGAAGGGGTTTAACACATAATCAAATAATAAAGGAACTCCAAACTAAAGTGCTTAATAATAATCAAACTGCAAGACATCAAATCAAACTCACACACTCAAAAGAACATCATAAAACTCAATGTGCAATAACAAACCGACAACAAAAATAAACACTCTCAATAATAAATCCACACACTTGCAAAACCCTTGTAGGCTGCGCTAACAACCCAGTCAGCAATCAACACACCCCCCTCTAGATTTCAATAACATACTACAAGCAGACTGCAATAATACTTTATAACGTAATCCTTCAGTTCTAATGTCCCACCCCATTAAACCAACATAATTATAATTAATATTTAAAATATAATTTACATGCAGTACTATTCGAGGGGAAAATATCACAACCGCTAAAGGAAGAAGGTTTTGTCTTACTTAGTTTGGTCGGTGAACCTGCACGTCATCTGCAGTAAGTTGAAACAGCCAATTCAGGTCAAGTTCGCTTTCGATACTACATACGCCTTCAAAACCACAAACGTCCAGGTTTAACTTTCCAAAATCCGTGGCGTAGTATACCACAAAAAACAACTCTCGAACCCCTTTCTCTCTCTACTTATTTCTTTCTTTCTTTACTTCTCGAGCAGCCCCTCCTAACAAGCAACTAATTTACTTGATTAATTAAAATTACCAGGACAACACAAAACAGGTGACAGACATTACACACAGAACTTCAAACAGCACATAAAAAACACAATGAACAAATGTAAATTTGTGTATTTTTAATGAGCATACACTATACTTGCAATAGTTCAAAGAGACTATGTATTTAGTATTATTTTATATTAACATTTGTTTTAAAATACATCACAAACCATATGCGTAATTTACACGGGGGATATGTCCACCTCACTTTTTCGATGATGGAAAAATGTCCCCCTCACATTGCATCAGTACTAAAACTTTTATTTCACCATAATTTATTGGTATAATCAATAGTATAGAAGTCAATGGGAAGAAAAATTGGATCAGATCCGGGATCACTAGAGCCGGATCATGAGATGGTGTTTCACTATGAGGATCTGGATAAGGCTCCACTGATCCGTAATGTTGATCCAATCCTGGAGCTGCACACATCTTAACTGGGAAACTGACCAATGAGAGGTGAAGATACGTGGCACGGAGTTTAAAGACCCCGACTGACAAATTTATATACCGCCTGAGATCACAGTAATGTTGGGGAAAAATGGCAAACTGATGGACAAAGACAGAGGAGGATGCACTACGTTGCTGTATCTCAAACACAGGAAAATGGTTTAAGTTTGTAATTCACCGTAGCTTGTGTTATTTACACTGAGGTCTCTGTCTACTTACAGTGTAACTGTTCATTTTAAATTGAAACAGTAAACTTAAAACAGCAAAATTACATTTGTGCAAATAAATAAAGACATCAATAAAAACTGAATACATTACCAATAACTTTTTACACAATTATTATACCAAATTAATCACAATATATTACTGATTCTAAATTATTTTGCGTGTTTAAATACATCGCACAAACTCTTGCATCTCTATTTATAAATGTTCCAAAAACTCACTCTTGGTCACATGTTACTAAACACATGTTTAAACCAATAAATAAACAAGTCCCATAACAAACGTTATCATATTCATCACAGTAAAGTTGAGTTCTTACCTGTAAACAGGAACGTGTTTAAAATGTGCAACTCATTGTCTGGAGCTTGGTGTTATTTACATTATTGTCAATACACTGCAGTTTGAGGTTCAAGCTACATTTTAAGTATATGGAAGCTGAAAATACTTTTTAAAAACACCTTTTTCTTATACCAATATAGTACTAGCATTATTTTAATAGCAAAATTGTATCTATCTTAAGTATTTCAATAGTGGGGAAACCTCAGAGTTTCGAGAAATATATTTCAAGGGCATTTCTCAACCCTCTCATTAAATCTGCATGATGCCACACTTGCTCTAGCGCTCAACGCTGCCTCAGGGGCCGGTTGTAAAGGGATCTGATCCTGGATCCAGACTCATGACAACATTGTGCCAACAATTTATTGTTTTGAATGATTGCCACAGGAATGTCTTTGGATCTTTTAATTAGATATACAAAGGATGCAATGTTTTGTTATACTTGTTTGTGACATATTTTATTATTTCAGATTGAATAATCTTCATGCATGCCCCAGCTACAGGAACTGTCCCTCCACTTTTGAAACGAAAGTTACATCACTGTCACAAACAATTGCACACTGGTCACCTTTATCAAAAAGTAATGTATATTTTCAATCTATGTGCTGACATATAAGAGGTGCAATACAGTCAAAAGTCTGCTTTATAGTGAAAACAAAACAAGTAGAATGTTTGAAATTATGTTTTTTGTTGGTCCTATCCTATTATTAAATAAGCAACATAAGTTGTAGATGTATTAAAAGTATAAACTATTAAAAGCCTTGTTTAGGAAAATTAAAATAATAAATTTTAATTTTATGAATTAATTTATAAACAACACCAGACACATTAATTTGCAGCTTTCTTTTGAATGTATTATACATGAAATATTGACATTTGGAAGGTAAACAAACCCAATTATTACCTTTTTGTTTGGCCTGCATGTTTCTGTCTGTGCAAAAAAGGCTAAAGATAATTTGTAGTTAAGAGGTGCTAGCTTGCCCTTACAACATAAAGGATCCTGTTTGCATTGAAAGATATGATAATAATGAGATCATAATAAAAATGTATTAAAAGTTAGCATGTGGTAGCTACAAATAATGAATAGTTTGCTTTCTTAAGAATGCTGTGGTAAATAGACTGACAGGTAAATGCTTGGCTTAGAATGGTCTGGACAAAGATGTGGTGAAAAGTCACCGAGAAGTGTCTTCACACTTTTAAAATAGACTCGCAAACCAGTAGACAAGTGCTGCTAAAAAGAACCCAATCAGGAGAGGGAGATATCAGGCAAGATATTAGTTTTTGTTTGAACAAATAAGGATATATTAAATATAAAAGCCTGATTTGTTTTATATTTTACAATATGCAAAATGTATAACAGTATTGTGCGGTTCGTTTGTTTAAATATAAAAGCCTGACTGGTTGGTTTTATATTTTACAATATGCAAAGTCTGTAACACTATTGTTTGGTTCGTTTGATTTAAATATGAAAACCTGACTGATTTGCATTAACCGCTAATATTTGTGTTCTGTTTCATTATTTCCTCATATACATGACATGGATGAATCTCAAAAGTAAAACTAAAAGACATGCACGAATACACATACCACAGGGAATAATATACAATAATATTAGTCAACCTGAGTGCTACCCTATTGCAGCATCAAACGCGACAGTGTCCTTTTCATATATTCTTAGGGTGCTCTAATGTTTGATGCAACTGTTAACACCAGGAAATCCAGCTATGTCCTTTAAGTCTGAGGCATACTCCTCCATTTTGTCTGCCATTGTGAACACAATGAGTATCCGTAACACGTATGCTGATTTTTTTGAGTACACAAAAGTTTATTTCTCATGCACATTTAACTCTGCCCATATCTGGTTGTAAAAATACACATTAGGACTTCAAAACCATCAAAATCCCTGTCAGATAATGTTAAAGAACTGTCTGATCACTTTGAGTGCCGGAAATTTTATGGAACTTCTGGTTTTAGCAGTCCACTTCCAAAAATATCAGATTCTTGAGACGTAGGGGGGTGTCTGTCTGTCTGTCCATCTATATGACATTGTGGAAGGGTGGGGGTATTCACTGAGATGGGAGACAGAAGATTGTATTTGCAAACACCGCCCAGGTGCCCTTTTTTATTTATTTTGTTTTTTATTTATTTTAGCCCGCAGAGGGCGCTGTTGTCTGTGGTAGTGGTTAGGGCTCTGGACTCTTGACCGGAGGGTTGTGGGTTCAATCCCCAGTGGGGGACACTGCTGCTGTACCCTTGAGCAAGGTACTTTACCTAGATTGCTCCAGTAAAAACCCAACTGTATAAATGGGTAATTGTATGTAAAAAAATAATGTAATTGTATGTAAACATAATGTGATATCTTGTAACAATTGTAAGTCGCCCTGGATAAGGGCGTCTGCTAAGAAATAAATAATAATAATAATAATAATACCGGCAACAGTAATCAGGACCACAGGTTACCAACACAGGTAATTGCAGGCACACTCACAGGTGCTCAAAAATAATAATGAAAACCAAAGGCGAAATGAAAAATGGAAAATAAAACACAGTAATAAAACTACAAAACAAAAGTGCTGCTTATGCAGTGCCCCCACTACCGCTATGCCGGTCAGCTCAGGTCACCGTCCTATGCTTCGATGTGCACTATACACTAGGGTGGCCAAGGTTCCCCTATCACTACACACGTCCCTCGGTTAGTAACTAGATATTCTAATAAATGGTTTGTTTAAGGCTGGCTCTCTTCCTCAGCCATGCTTGTCTGATTTTATTCTTCTTGCTTCTACCACTGGCGTTCCTGCCTGGTGTTTGTGTACGCTCGCCTCCTCAGCTAGCGTCACTGGGCTTCCCCTGTCATGGCCACCCGAATGTACAACCAAGCACAGTTCTTATGGGCTGAGCAATCCCCCAAGGCTCACCTCTCAGCCACTCAGAGAGAGGGAAAGCCAACACACCCTCTTCCCCACCTCTCCGTGTCATTGCCATGACTGACAGGCGGATCCTACGAGACTGCGGCCCTCTTCCTGCAGTACCACGCATGTGCCAGATAGTCAGTCCAGATCTCCCCTTTTACATAGACCTAATAATAATATATGTTGTGCAGACAATATAGATAGACTATTTACAAGGTGTACACTACAATGCTGACAATGGTATATGATCCTTATTTACATATAAGATAGAGAACAGGGGGATATGTAGGCTATAGATACATATGAGGTTCCTGAGCAACATATGAGGTTCCTGAGTGGCTGAGCATCCTGATGTTCCTGTACATCCGCTGGTCCCTCCCCTCCCTGCTGCTGCACCAGAGCTTCTTCCTCAGGGACAACAACGTCTTCTTGCCTGCACTCCTCAGAAAGTCGGAGAAGCCAGTAACTGTGCTGGTCCTGGGTGTGCAGCGGTGGTAGAACTGCCAGGCGCAGAATCCGCTTATCCGCAGCACATTCGTTGTCATGTTGTTTATCCCATCCAGGAATTCATTTTATTAGTACCGAGTCAAAAGAAAGAAAATGTGCCTATTCAAGTCTAAAATTCTAACTGCGTTTAAAAAGTAAGCAGCAGGTTGTTTGAAGCAAGGTGGCTATGCTAGATCATACTTGTAGTTTGTTTTCTGAAAGCTGTTTTTTGTTGTAAGTTCTGTTTAGCAGCCTCTGTAGTAGCCTTTCGTTTAATGTGTGATTGTGACGGATGTGAGTGGTGTGTGAATAAATAACTTCCTGAAACAGTATTTCTCCCACAAAAACGACTGCATTTATTAAAATAAACCTCCCCTTTACCTGCAAGGGTAATGGGGGGAACACAGCTGGCTGACAAACAAAAATACAAAAACAAACAGAAAGTGTCCACAATGAAATCCTGAGCGTCCTGTGCATGAGAGTGCTCTGTAATCCACACGGGGTGTGCTGATGTTGGTGAAGGGAAGATAGTGAGTACTGCCCCTTATGCTGAGACATGATTCCCAGCCAGAGCGTGTGCGTGTTTGTTTTGTTATTGTTTGTGTTTGTCTTGTTGCAGAGGAGGATTGAGGAGTTTGGGAGCTGCCACCACTAAGCCAGCAATTACCCCAGATCACTACCCCATTACACAGCACAGCACTTACCCCAGATCACTACCTCATTACACATCACAGCACTTTCTCCAGATCACTACCCCATTACACATCACAGCACTTACCCCAGATCACTACCCCATTACACAGCACAGCACGGACACCAGAGGATCACTTTCTCCCGGGAGTTGAGCAGTTTTCGTGCACGGTGGATTGTGGATAAAGTAGTGTGCTTTTGGTTGGGACTGAATCGTATTGGCTTCCCCTATACCATTGCTGGTATAGGGGCCACTTGCTTTATTTTGTGTGCAACTTTAACTTTACGGACATTCTTTTGGGAGATAATACTGTGTGGACATTCACTTGTTCACAGAGCACTTGTCATCCTGCCACACAATGCAACACTGACTTTGTCCCACCTCCTACTGTACAGTACAGGTCATAGAAAAGCCAGTACAGACATTTAAACATCGTTGTCATGTGAACAGTAAACAAGAAAGTTAACCGCTTTGGAGTATTTTTTTTATTTGTTTAAGGACATTTTTTTTGCCTAAGTGCAATGCACACAGGATGGCAAAGGAAAAAAAGCCTAGCTACAGAATTAAGATACGCAGTTTGCATCGTTTGCGGTGTACAGTAGTTCAATTAAATTAGTTTTCTTTTTTTTTCTCTCTGTCCTAGTCTGGTATGCATTGGCCCTAAAGAAGCGAAATCGCGAATTAGGTAGACCCCTAACAATAACCCATTCACAGACACTTGCAGTCCTATAACTATTATATACTGCTTTATTGTTAATATACAATTCATCTATATTTGTTTCTGTGGCAGGGCGGAAGCCCTGCCGATATAAGGTGTGTCTGTGGGAGGAATATTGGGTTGGCAGGGAGGGGGTTACATCCTTCCATGCCAGAAAACACGTGGGAATGTGGCCTAGGGCCATAATTGAATGATTAATGACGCTCCAGCCACAAATGTATAAAAGGGGTAACCACGGGTGGTGTTAGTTAATGTTGGTGAAAGTAAAGGTGTGTTGCTGTGCTGTGCTGTGCTGTCTTGTATTGTGCGTGTGTTCTTGTGCAGACCTTTTCTTTTGGCCCTTGTGCCTTTTTATTTGTTAAAGTATTTTGTTTAGTGTTTGTATTTGTGAACTAAATGTGTGCAATAGCGCTTCACTGCAGCTTCTATGTTCTGAGACTCTCTTCCTGCCGGTAACAGCTTGGTCGTGATGCTACCCTGTCACACTTGGTTTCAGAAATGGGATAGCACCCCTGTAGACTCAGAGCAGGATTGCAGTTAAAAAAAAATACATTTGGGATGAGGTAGAATCAGCTGAGGAATGGCTCCGTCTGAAGTCTCTCCCAGCTCCGGACCGAGTGGGGTCACTTTGTGCTCAACTGCCCCCTCTCCGTGGAGGAGAAGGAGGAGCAGCTGCCGGCCCAAGTGCCGAAGAAAGGTTGGGGTAGTCGTTCCCAAAGACAAGCAGGGAAGCCTTCTGCAGCGCCTAAGAAGGGAGAGTCGTCTTCAGCGCCCAAGAAGGAGCCATCTCCAGCTGCACGTGCGGAGGGGCCAGCATTGTTTCTGTTGGACTGCCCCACGCTGCTGCCAGCATGGTCATTACTGGAGTGCCCTGTGCCTCTGCCAGCATTGCTGCTGCTAGCATTTCCATTGCTGGAGTGATAGCATTTTCAAACTTTCTTAACCACGTGAATACTTTCTCAATAATGCTTTCTGATCACCTGCTGTCGATTGAAAAATTGCTCATTGAGCTTGCATAATTTACATTAATTTACTTCTCAGCCTGGTAATTTAATTCAGGTCATACTGTCTTTGAAGTTAATAATGCAGCAAGTCAGTTGCTACTGTATGTTATTCAATGTAAATGCAGTGCACGTCTAAGTAATAGATTTGAACTAACTTATAATATATTTATTGAATTGTGATTAACAGTGCACTGCTGTCTACTTTCCAGCTGTAATGTGGTATAGACCTCACAAGATCACATCAAGGTCAGCCAGAATTCCAGTTTCCATCTCAACTATATCTGTCAAGCAGAATGAACTTTTTTTCAGTTGACATACAGTAAGTGGTCATAGCAGATAGTACATGGTTATGGCGGTATTAAAGAAAAAGAAAACGACCTTGCATTTTTTAAATGATGGCCTTTTTGTAACCTTTAGTGTGGTTCAGGGGGCAGGAGCTAGGGCTCCTCCCCCATTCTGCCCTGCCAAAATATCTGACAGTCTCCCTATTTAAAACCCAAGTCACACCCTTATTCTCTGTCTTGCTTTTTCAGTGGCTGGGTTTACATGCATGTGAAAATCGACTCTACAGTCATGACTGTGTGACGTTGTCACATGAATACATTGTGAAACAGCAAAAGGACGTCCTTTTGGCAGCACAACGTTAAGGGCAGGGTCAATCGCTTTCTCAAGATAAAAATAGCTGTAAAAACCCATGTAAACCGGAGCAGGAATCGTGCTTGTGGCTCACGAGATTTCAGCAGTCAAGATCCCGTTTTTCTGACGTAATCTCACGTTATTGTCCAGCAGAAAGGTGGTACAAAACACACACACTCACATGCAAAGACAAGGAAGAACGCAAAAGACGCTGCAAATGTAAGTTGAACCTACCCTATTATGAATGTTAGTTTAAATGCATATTGTCAAGCACAACTTACTAAACTTTTACCCTTGTATTATTATTATTATTATTATTATTATTATTATTATTATGATTATTATTATTAGTAGTAGTGGTAGTATTTCTTGTATTTAATTTCTATCAATGTTTTAAGATGTCCCAGGAACAACAACAGGGCTCCACCTCTTCTACCACCGGACAGAGCCAAGTGCGCTGGACAGATGAGGAAACCCATGCTCTCATCTAAATTATATCTGGGGAGGACTCGGGATCCCAGTTCCGTTTCTGGGAGGAGATGCTCCAGTTGATTGGGCAGTGGCCAGTGGCAGTGGCCGGTGACCATGTCCTGGACACATCATCCTCCCAGATGTCCTCTGATACAGCAGCCCGAGCACAATTTGAAGGTAATGAGTTATGTATTGATACAGATGTAAGATTATGATACAGAACTGGAATTAATTGTTATCATCATCAGGCGTATTGTGCAACAAGTAATGAGTGATTTCCATTACACGAGAATAGATGTTAAAACTTCATGCTGATTTGAACTCGGCTCTCGCCAAGATAAGCACCAACTAAGACGTAGCTTTACAGTAAACTAATGTGATCCATATGTGTCTCCATCCATTTGCGCTTCCTTCCATATGATGATGTACATATCCTTCTGTCTGGTGTTGATGGCTGAAGTGTAATGCTGGCTCCAGGAATCAGCTTATTGCCTCCCTAGCGCATCAGCACACACAATGGCTGCGATGCTGGCTCCAGGGATCAACCACAGTGCGGTCTCCCCAGCGCATCAGCATGACAACCGTCTGGATTGAGCTGAATAGGGTACATCTCTGGGGTCTTCAAGTGGGCACCTTCCATCCTCTGGGTTTCGTCAACTAGCCCACAACACCTCAAGAGGGCTTGACAGTGATTCTAGTGTCCCAGCATCACCCCCCTCCGCCCCCCACTCAACTCAGCCCAGCTCACTTACCTGTACATCAGCTTTCCTTTCTATTGTGCTTGAGATCCCCAGCCAGAATCTTTCCGTCTCAACCACAGCCAGTTGCTGCTCCTCCCTGCTGCTTCAGATAAGTTCTTCACTGTGCGACGCATCTCTTGGCCACTGAATCCGACGTCTCTGAGAAACCGGATTGTAGAGTGTGCCACAAATCCTCGACAACCCACCTCCACTGGGTAAACCCGGACTCTCCATCCTCGCTGTTCCGCTTCAGTGGCTAGTTGAGCATACCGCAGTTTCTTCCTCTCATAGTTAACAAACAACAAAAATGTACTGTATCGCCAACATATAAGTGTAAAATTAATTGTTAGCACTATGTTCGCATTTGGATATTATAATGTGTATTATAATGTGTGTGTTTTAAGCGGATTCTGCGCCTGGCAGTTCTACCGCCGCTGCACACCCAGGACCAGCACAGTTACTGGCTTCTCCGACTGTTTCTGAGGAGCGCAGGCAAGAAGACGTTTTGGTTCCTGAGGAAGAACTGGTGCAGCGGCAGGGAGGGGAGAAACCGGCGGATGTACAGGAACATCCGGATGCTCAGCCTGATAATCCTCCTGAAGAACTGCCAGTGCGTCACGCTGCTCAGGAACCTCATACGTATCTGTAGCCTACATATCCCCCTGTTCTCAATCTTATATGTAAAGAAGGATCGTATACCGTTCTCAGCATTGTAGTGTACACCTTGTAAATAGTCTATCTATATTGCCTGCCAACATATTTTATCATTAGGTCTATTATATGTTAAACCTGCATCGTGTGCATTTCTTACGTAGACATGTATAAATGTATTAATATTTCAGGTGGTGTTGCAGCCCCTCGGCGTACACAGAGGGGCTTGTTGGAGCGGGAATTCAGATGGTGCATGCTCCAAGAGCATCGCTCAATACGGCTGGAGTATAGGAGGATGCACACCCTGATTTCCCACACCGCTGCAAGGCAGGATGTGCAATTCAACCATCTCTTGCAAAGGATGGACAGAGCAGATCAGCAGCACCAAGAGCCAGCTGAATTTCACCTAGACCTAATGTGTACACTCAGACAGGAGTTGCAGATGCTAATGAGGCAGACACTCGCTCCTCTCTGAATGTACGCAGTCCTGCCTCTTTAGCAGATCACCAGTGACCTGAGCAGTGGGGGCATATCAGAGCACGACGCGGAAGGATCTCGAGGTCCAGACTGTCGACCGGTGCCATTTCATGCAGCAAGCTCCAACAATATCACTGATGTTGGGGATCTTCTGTTCCATTCTCTTTAGGAGAATCCTCCATCTGCCTTTCAGCTTCCCGAATGACTGCTCCATGATAACCCATATCTGACCCCATATCTGGGGGGGATATTGTAATTTGATACGGTTTCATGAGCCATGGAAGGAGAGGGTAAGCAGCATCTCAGATTATGAATAACAGCACCTCTCGGCCGCCTACCAACGCATGTGCCTTTTAAATAAAGATGAAAAAAAACCTGAAAAAACATACATATATGTATCTGTGTGTGTGTATATATATATATATATATATATATATATATATATATATATATATATATATATATATATATATATTATCACCTTAACTCGAAAGCTACTTGTTTTTACTTACTCTTCTGAGCCTTTCTGAAGTCAAAATACAGTTGTGCTGTACTGAAACATGTATGCAGCTACTGTATTTTGACTTTTAAAACGCTGTGAATGTAGAAGCCGTTAGGCAACTTTCACGCGATTTGATTGGTTCTTTATTTGCATATCTCCCTACAACCCATTTGTTTTTGAATTTATTGCTTTCACTCACCTTAACTTGAAAGCTACTTGTTTTTATATATATATATATATATATATATATATATATATATATATATATATATATATATATATATATATATATATATATATATATACAGTTGTAGTCAAAATGGAAATGTATAATTTCTCAGAATTTCTCGAAAACAAAGACTTTTAGGAAAAATCTTTTGTAACAAAAGTTATGCTTTTGTGGATAAGGAAAAAAATTACAAGATGTCTACAATTATTTATTTCACCAATTTCTTTTTGCAAAACTTTTTGCTAATTCAGAAGTATTCATACCCTTTCATGCTATGATAATATTGTCTACAAGGTACTAGAAATTTCAATATGATAATGCAGAACCTTATTCTAGAAAAGTCTAGAAAATGCTGGATTGTAGGTGAACATTCTTAGAGAGCATAAAATGTTAGGCATAGGATGATTGCTGTCATTACCAATAAGTCAATATGGGAAAAAGTAAAGAGCTATCTAAAGACCTTAGGTGGGAAATAAAGCTGGAGAAGGATCCCAATTTCAACTATTGTTTCTATTATCAGGAAGTACTGTCACAACGCACTCTCGGTCTGGAAGAAAGAAGGTTCTTTCACCAAGAACAAGTAAAAGAATTGTGACGAAGGTTAATAACAGTCTGAGATTGACTGCCAAAGATATTGAAAGTGAATTGGCTGCAAGTAGGACTGGGGTTTCCATTTCTCAATGGTCGCAGGCCAAGGAAAAAGCCACTCTTAGGAAAACGACACAATCAATCAATCAATCTTTACTTTATATAGCGCTTTTCATAGTGGACCACCATCACAAAGCGCTTTACAAGATGCAGTAACAACAAGAAAATCCATAATATTTTAAATACAGAGAAATGCATAATACATGCTATACAGTAAAAAAAAAAAAAAGCATAATACATTAAATACAGTGGAAAGCGCATAATACATGATAGTAGGATAATACATGAAATAGTAGCAGCAACACAGCAGCTAATAGCAGATATCAGGCTTAAAGAGCATGGAAAGCAAGAGAGAACAGGTGGGTCTTGAGAGTTGATTTAAAGCGAGCGACGGTGGGAGCATCACGCACCAAAGCTGGGAGAGAGTTCCAAAGAGTCAGAGTCATGAAGCTAAATGAGCGTTCTCCAAGTGTGGTGCACTTTTGCTTGGGGATAACAAGCAGGCCAGAGTCGGAGGACCTCAGCTTGCAAGCAGGGACATAGTGGGTCAGCAGGTTAAGGAGGTACTCGGGACCTGTGTGATGAAGGGCATTGTAGGTAAGACTGGGGCTGCAGCAGAGAAGGGTCCCCAGTCGTTTTGGACTCCATGCCACTGGACCCTGACCCCTATCTGTCAAGGACCGTGTGGTGGCTGCCCGTGCATCAGTCTCCCCACGTTAAACGAAGTCACGCACAGGTGTCCTCCAAAAAGGGAATCCGCCCTACACATCCCGGATCAAAGTCCTATGGCGATCAGCAAGTGGCGAAGGGGGCAGGATTGTGAGATCTGGAAGCTTCTAGTCACGAGCTGGCACATTAGGCGGTGAGTGTCAGATTCAGTCACTGGGCTCTTGGACTGAGGCAGATAGAGTCCTTCGGCAGCTGCACGCATGACTGAGCAGCCCTCTTTAGGATCCACTCTGCTAACCCCACAAGGGGAAGGGGCTGGAAAAGGTGCCCTAAAAATAGCCTGCCTCAAAACTTCTGACTGGATTACCGTGTCCAGAGGGATCACCTACATGCGGTCAGAAACAAAGAAAAATGAATTTTGGAGCCTGGAATGTGCGCACCCTAATGGATGCAACTAGTGATCGACCCGAGAGGAGAACTGCGATCATAGCCAGAGAACTGAGGAGATGCCAGATTGACCTAGCTGCCCTCTCTGAAACCCGTCTGGCGGATAAAGGGCAATTGAAGGAGGAGAAAGGTGGTTACACCTTCTTTTGGAAAGGGAAAGCAGCTGACGAGCCCAGGATCCATGGTGTTGGATTCGCAATTAAGAACCAGATCATCAGCCACCTCTCTGAACTTCCCGTTCGGATCAGTGAGCGCATCATGACCATCTGTCTAGTGCTTGCTAACAACCAGATGGCAACAGTTGTGAGTGCCTATGCTCCAACTCTGGACTCACTGGAGGAAGTAAAGGAGACCTTCTACGCCTGCTTAGATGCAACACTGTCAAGCATCCCCAAGGAGGATAAGATAATTCTCCTTGGGGACTTCAGTGCCAGGGTCGGCCGGGGCCACAACTTTTGGAGAGGCACCATAGGAAAGGAAGGCATTGGCAACATCAACTCCAATGGAGTTCTTCTTCTCACCAAATGTGCCGAGTATGACCTCACCATTACTAAAACTCTCTTTCGCCAGAAAAATAAACTCAAAGCATCGTGGAGGCACCCCCGCTCCAAACGGTGACATCTCATTGACTATGTCATTGTCCGAGCTAGGGACCGCTGTGACGTAAACGTCACAAGGCCAATGATCGGTGCAGACAACTGCTGGACAGATCACCGCCTTATCTGCTCCACAATGTTCATCAGACTAATGAGGAAGAGGAGGGTTCAGAAAAAGCAGACCCAGCCAAGACTGAACATTGAGAGCCTGGGCAACACTGTCACTCAGCAACACCTTCAGGCCTCGCTTGGTGAAAACCTCCCACAGGAATATCCAGAGGATATTGGAGAACACTGGGGTCTGCTCAAATCAGCCATTCTCGACACCTGCAAGAAAACCCTTGGGTACAAGTCCAGAAAACATCAGGACTAGTTTGATGAGAACGACACAGAAATAGAGCAGCTAATTACAAAGAAAAGGAATGCCTTTTGTGCCTGGCAGAATGACATCAATTGCAAGGCCAAAAGAGAGGCTCACTCCAGAGCTAAGGCTGTCCAAGTTACCATGGCCTAAACCCCCTGCGCTCTAAGGATGGAAAAAAATTGCTGAAGGACAACGAGGCAATCAACACCCGATGGAGAGAGCACTTTCAGGAGCTTCTCAACCGCAACAGCACCACTGAACTGGAGGCTATTAACCAAATCCCTCAGAGATCCATGAGAGGAGACATGGGGGAACCTCCCAGTGCGACTGAGGTACAATATGCCATCAGAAGCCTGAGAAACAACAAGGCCGCCGGACCAGATGGGATCCCAGGGGAAATCCTAAAGGAAGGCGGACCAGAGCTCCTGCACCACATGCATGCCCTGCTCCTGAAGATCTGGGACAAGGAAGAACTGCCCTCAGAGCTCAGGGATGCTCTGATAGTGACAATTTTCAAAAAGGGAGACAAGGCAGATTGTGGGAACTACAGGGGCATCTCCCTCCTGTCAACCACAGGCAAAGTACTTGCACGTGTCCTTGCCAACCGACTTCTACCCCTGTCTGAAAAAGTACTCCCAGAATCGCAGTGTGGTTTCCGCCCATCCAGAGGTACTGCAGACATGATCTTCACAGCACGCCAACTACAAGAGAAATGCCGGGAACAAAAGCAGCCATTGTACTTGGCCTTTATAGACCTAACAAAAGCCTTTGACACAGTTAACCGCCATGTTCTCTGGTGGATACTCTCGAAATACGGCTGCCCTGACAGGTTCATCGGAATATTGAGGCTGCTGCATGACGGCATGTCTGCCACAGTGCTCAGCAACAGCAGCTCTGAGTCAGAGCCCTTCACTGTGGAGACAGGGGTCAAACAGGGCTGCATCATCGCGCCCACCCTGTTTGCCGTTTTCATTGCTGCCATTTTTCACCTCATTGGCCAAGACCTGCCACAGGGAATTCAAATCCTGTACCGAACAGATGGCAGGCTGTTCAACCTCAACAGGTTCAAGGCTAAAAGCAAAGTCATCACCACCATCACCATCATGGAGCTTCAGTATGCCGACGACAATGCCATCGCAGCACACTCCGCAGAAGACCTCCAGTGTATCCTGAATGGTTTTGCCAAGGCATACAGGCTCCTGGGTCTAGCCTTGAATATAAAGAAGACGCAAGTTCTTCACCAACCACCAACCAACAAGCCCTCTACTCTGCCCACAATACAAGTTGACAATAACACCCTTGAAAATGTTGATCATTTTCCATACCTCGGCAGCCTTCTCTCCTCCAAAGCAGACATTGACTCAGAGATAAACCACCGCCTGAGTTGTGCCAGTGGAGCTTACGCAAGACTGAGAAAAAGATTTTTCGAAGACCATGACCTACAGGTACATACAAAACTCCTGGTCTACAAAGCTGTTGTCCTCGACACACTGCTATACAGAGCCGAAACATGGACCACCTACAGTAGGCACTTGAAAGCTCTGGAACAACACCACCAAATATCCTTACGGAAAATCCTCAGGATCAGCTGGGAGGACAGATGCACCAACACCAGCGTTCTGGAGGAGGCCAACATAAACAACATCACCACTACCATAATGCAACACCAACACCAGGAAGGCCCAACTACCAACCACAACCAACACTCACCCCTGACCACACTGCACCAAATTATGTGTCTCCCGGATCGGCCTTTTGAAGACCCACAAATAGAAGACCCTATGGAGGACAATCATTCTCGACTCGAGTGATCGCTGATGATGATGATGTAGGTAAGCAGGAGAGTTTTGAAAATACAGGTAGCCACTGCAGCTGGGCAAGATGGGGGATGATGTGATCACATTTTTACATCTGGTAAGGATCCTGGCAGCAACATTCTGAACTAGCTGCAGTCGGTACGTGCCAGAAGACCGCCATATAGAGAGTTTCAGTAGTCAAGTCAAGAGGCAACAAATGCATGACAAAGGATCTCCGCATCCGGGAGGGAAAGGTAGGGACGGACAATCGCTTAACCACTTAAAGTTAACAAAATTGAATTTTAATGATGGATATGAGTTCTGGTCAAAGGTTTTGTGGAGTGATGAAACAAAAATCAAGCTATTTGGTCACGCTGATAGTCTTTACGTTTGGAGGCGTACAAAGAAAAGAACACCATACCAACTGTCAAGTATAGAGGTAGTAATATCCTTCTATGGGTCTGTTTTTCCTCTAATGGCACCGGAAATTTAGTTCCAATACATGGTAAAATGGATTTAATAGCATACTAAAAGATATTGGCCAATCATCTGAAACCCTCCGCTACAAAACTTTTTTTTAAAAAAAGCAACTGGACGTTCCAACACAACAACGATCCAAAGCACACATCAAAATCTACTTCAGAATGGTTAAAGAAAAATAAAATCAAGGTTCTGGAATGGCCTAGTCAAAGTCCCAAGCTAAATCCGATTGAGAATCTTTGGTATGAGTTGAAGAAGGCTGTGCACAAGAGAAGTCATCAGAATCTGAATGAAATGGAACAATTTTGCATTGAAGAATGGTCAAAAATCACTAAAGCTCATTGACAAATATCCTAATCGTTTAAAAGAGGTTATTATTGCTAAAGGTGCCTCAACTAGCTATTAATTTCATTTTCCTTGTCAGGGTATGAATACTTTTGATAGCATTTTATTGAGTTTTGCAAAACAATTGCTGAAATAAACAATTGTAGACATCTATTTCTTGTAACTTATTTCCCTCATCCTTTTGCTACAAAATATTTTTCCTATAATTATTTGTTTTCGAGAAATTTCTAGAAATTATAAATTTACATTGGGGAATGTAAACTTTTGACTACAACTGTATATACACGCACACATACATACATACAGTGCCTTGCAAAAGTATTCAGACCCCTGACCAATTCTCTCATATTACTGAATTACAAATGGAACATTGAAATTTCTTTCTGTTTGATATTTTTTTTTAAAACACTGAAAATCAAAATCAATTATTGTAAGGTGACATTGGTTTCATGTTGGGAAATATTTTTACGAAAAATAAAAAAACGGAAATATCTTGCTTGCATAAGTATTCAACCCCCACACATTAATATTTGGTAGAGCCACCTTTCACTGCAATAACAGCTTTAAGTCTTTTGGGGTAAGTATGTACCAGCAATGCGCGCAGTGTCGGAGTGATTTTGGCCCATTCTTCCTGGCAGATTTTCTCCAGGTTGTTCAGGTTGGTTGGACGACGCTTGTGGACCGCAATTTTCAAATAGTGCCACAGATTCTCAATGGGATTGAGATCAGGACTTTGACTGGGCCACTGTAGGACATTCACCTTTTTGTTCTTGAGCCACTCCAATGTTGCTTTGGCCTTGTGCTTGGGATCATTGTCCTGCTGAAAGGTGAATTTCCTCCCAAGCTTCAGTTTTTTAGCGGACTGAAGCAGGTTCTCTTGCAGTATTTCCCTGGATTTTGCTCCATCCATTCTTCCTTCAGTTTTAACAAGATGCCCAGTCCCTGCTGATGAGAAGCATCCCCACAGCATGATGCTGCCACCACCATACTTCACTGTAGGGATGGTGTGTCTTGAGGCATGGGCAGTGTTAGGTTTGCGCCACACATTGCGCTTTGAGTTTTGGCCAAAAAGCTCCATCTGACCACAAAACCTTTTCCCACATCGCAGCTGGGTCACTCTCATGCTTTCTGGCAAACTCCAGACGTGCTTTCAGATGGTACTTTTTGAGTAACAGCTTCTTTCTTGCCACCCTCCCATACAGGCCAGTGTTATGCAGAGCTCTTGATATGGTTGACTGGTGCACCATTACTCCACTCCCAGCCACTGAACTCTGTAGCTCCTTCAAAGTGATTGTTGGCCTCTCTGTGGCTCTCACAAGTCTCCTTCTTGTTTGAGCGCTGAGTTTTGAGGGACAGCCTTTTCTTGGCAGTGCCTGGGTGGTGTGATGCAGCTTCCACTTCCTGATTATTGATCCAACTGTGCTCACTGAGCTATCCAAAGACTTGGATATTATTTTGTACCCTTTCCCTAATCTATGCATTTGTAATACTTTATCTCTAACTTCTGTAGAATTCTCTTTGGTCTTCATTTTCCTTCAGATTCACAGCCTGACCAATGATCCTTCAACAGTGGTTTTTTTATCCAGGAAATGTGACAGCAACTTTAATGGTTCACAGGTGGAGGCCAATGGTAAGGTAATTGTGTCCTCGTTAGGGCAATTTCTTTCATCAGTGTAAACTGGGAGCTTCCACAGCACAGGGGTTGAATACTTATGCAAGCAAGATATTGCAGTTTTTTATTTTTCTTAAAAATATTTCCCAACATAAAACCAATGTCACCTTACAATAATTGATTTTGAGTTTCAGTGTTTTAAAATAAAATATCAAACAGAATGAAATTTCAATGTACCATTTGTAATTCACTAATATGAGAGAATTGGTCAGGGGTCTGAATACTTTTGCAAGGCACTGTACATACATAGAATGCATATATTTTCAAAAACGTACATGTGGTAATCTGTCCAGAACTCCTTAGAACGAAAGAGTCATGGGATGACCCCGGAATTCCAAAACAGATGTCTAGGAAACTTCATATAAACAAATAAATAACATCTAGATGAACCAATAAATTATGTATGAATATAAAGTGGGCATCTTAAATGTTAATACTTAATGGTCATACATTTTTTTTTCCTTGTCGGGTATATGGATAGTTGTGGTATATGGATAGTTTAAAATAAACAATTGTATAACAACGTTGCTACTTTACCATCCATGCTCATCCACTGTAGAATTAATGACGACCAGCATTTACGGTTCAAGTAGTCCCATGCATGCCTGTGTGGAGCAGTGATTGGGATGTGTGTGCCATCTATTGGCCCCATTGTCTGAGGCAGACCATATTTGTCATACACACGGCAAGCTATCGTTTGAGCTTCACTCTCATCCGGCATGGCAATATAAGTGGCCTGCAGACAAGAGAACGGCAGAACATGTGTGGGTAGCGATGAACTGTACTTTTGTGGACCCTGAATACATTGTCCAACAACTCTGTACTCTGCTGCAGTAGTCAGCTTGCAAAGTGCCATACCCACTCTCTTCTGCAGCAGCACAGGTGTATGAACTTGTATTACTGGGGGCTCCATATCTACCTCACAAGTTCCACCACAAGATCAAACATAGCTCTAGTGACCTGAAAAGTTTAAATCCACTGTTCATCTGAGAAAAACAGATGAAGCACAACAACTCCATTCATCTTTCCTGTATATGTACAGGATACAGGGGTCTGTATATAGGGATGAACTGATTGAGGGTGCATGTGAAAAACACTCTAGATACGAGAGCAACAGTTGCGCGAGTCATTTGAGTATGCTTATTATTTATTTTCTTTTGTATTGCTTATAATTGGTAAGCAGCTTATTCATTCTAATATAAACTGCTTTCAGCAAAACAACTGGTCGTTAACCAAGGGGTCATGATTGACGGTACAAAAGGGGATGTAGCAAAGTGATCTGTTCCTTTGAATGGTTAATGCTGAACTGGAAGGAAAACCTGTATTGTTATCGTGAGTGTTTTGTTTGTTTGTCGTGTCTAGAGAATTGCTTGTTTGTTGTTATTAGACGACAAACACGATCTGGAGCTGTCACCAAAGGCCAGCACTTACCCAGACTTCACTGCACTGTACTACATTGTTCATGAATAACTGTATTTGCACCACGAGCACTACAGCACTCACTGTGGACTTGTGATTGTGTTTTGTGTGGGTGTTTAAGATCGGGACTATTATTTCAGGACCAGCCCGTGGATTACAATGGAGCAATACACAACGCTTTTATTTACTGAATCACTAGACACATATTACAGCTGCACATTTACTTGTATGGTCTATTAAACCATCTGATCACTCAAAGCCATCCTGAAACAAAGTATTAATTTCTTTAATGAAAGGTGTTAGCAGCGTGTCTATTCTTGGTTTGACAGGACCAAACCACAGTGAATGCAACATGACATTTTAATGGAAGTTCATTTATAGTGCACATCACTGGCCATATTGAATAATTAGAAGAAGAAAACAGAGGCACCCCATCTGTGTTAAAAGAAAGTGTCATAGTAAGGCCATTATTTAGAAACTGCTGTATTCCAATGTTATTGTACATGCTGCCTGAAGCAAAATCACAAGACACAGTCTTCTTAGGCCTAAAATACTTAGCTGCATCATTATTCTCAAAAATATCTCTCAACTGGGGGGCGAGTGGCATAGTCAGGAAATAGTTCTGATCTTTAAGATACTGATCCCTGTTAAAAAGTGTTCCACAATCAGGATAGGTATCATCAGGTATCAGAATGGTCTCCAAAGTATAAAGTGCAGCCCTTATAGTAAAAATGGAAAACATATTTCTGAGAGAGTTAAAAGAAAAGCTTGTCTATATAATATCTAGTTGTGGGAACACAACCAGGCACTACAGTATTTAACAAGGTGAGTACATCTGACAGACAAACATCACTAATATGATGGTGCAGTGCAAATGCCATAACCAGAGCCAAGGATATCTACATTTTCATCTTGTAGATATCATTTACATATGCCTATTGAATTTCTTCTCCCATCTCCATCACTTTTGTGAGCCATGTTATTAAAGTACAGTGTCAAGATGAATTGGTCATGGAGTCGCTTAGAATCTTCAACATAGGGGGGTGCAAAATAGTTTTATTTTTAATTCCCAAATTGGTTTGAGGTAAAGAGAAACCACACATAAGTACATAGTTATTTAACTAAAGAAGTAAACATTTTCAATTCATTAGATTGCAAAAACAAGTTATGGGGAAGTGACAGTATTGCTCCTTCATCACATAATAATACCCCCTACATAAAGTAGAATAGTCCCTTTTTGAATTAACCAACCAGTAGACGGCTAAATATTTTTTTTCGTACTATTAAAAACAATAATAACAATAATACAATATATATATATTAAAAAAAATGAAAACCTTTTTTTTGATTTGCAAACTGCCTGCAAGGTTCACAATATTTGATTGTATTTATGAGGATGGAGCTATGGGTGTAGGGGAGCCTGGATAGAAGATATGGAGGAAGGTGGCCTTAAAAGCCCTTAATGTGAGATGAGCCAATATACAGTACATGTACATCAAATTTGTGTGGTAAATTAAGCATGTGATTAAATAATTTAAAAAATTTGTTTCTGTATTTATTTTCTTTAGAAAAGGAAGTGCTCCTCGACCAGCAGGTCTACTGTGTACTCTACCAGTAATCTTGGAAAAATAGTCCGAAGTCTATTCAAAGAAATACATTTTTGGAGGTTACCTGGGGTTAGGGTTAAGGTTAAGGTAAAAAATAGGCAATGTTTAAATTCAGCTTTAGCCATCAGTCAACTGTACTAGCCAATCAGAAGATAAACTTAAATTAATTACATTGTAATATAGTAATAGGATTAAATGTATCGAATATGGATATAATTTACAGGTGCTTGTTAGATGGCCAGTTTTGAAGTAAGGGAGGTTGAAGAAAGGCTACAAAAAATAGTAGCTAAAATATTTTGGCAAGTGGGAGGTAATCATTTTTAGACTAAAAAAAAATCCATGTTTGGTATGTCATCAGACAGGGAAATATTGTAGTAAATTGCACAAATTATGTATGCAAATAAAAACAAATAATTGTAGATAAATAATTCCATTAATGTGTAAAGACACATTTACAAGTCATTACAAGCAGTACATCTGAAATGTAGACATAAGTGATGTTTTGATGGACAATGACACCTGTGCCTTCTGCCACTTCTACTGTCAATTCAACGCTTATCTTCCTTCTATTCCTTAAGGATATTATCTTCAAGTATTGCTCATCCTTGTTAGACAGCTTTTTGGGTCTTCCAGTCCTGGGTTTGTCAATTACAATTCTCTGTACTTGTTGATTATGGTTTGGATACCACACCTTGAAAATCGAGTGATGCAAGTTATTTCAGTCAATGTTTTTCCTTCTTTATGCAAGTCAAGTGATGGAGTAAATTGTTGATGCTCATAATGCATTGGAGTAGAAAAATGCAACCTGTCAAAGTCTAAGTCTATATATATATATATATACTGTATATACCGTATTACTTCGAATTAACGCCACCCTCGAATTAACGCCTCACTCAGATATCATCTTTTTAATAGACGCCGCCCTTGAATAAACACCGCTCTCAATAAAGAAACGGAAAGGTATTCTTTTCTACCCCTGCTCATAAAAAAATAAAGAAAGAAACCTGTTGACTCTGGCTATGTACATATGACACCCCCGAAGAGACTGCAGCCTCAATCCACCATGTAATACAAACTAATGTACACACACCTTAGTAAGCAAATTTTATGGTACAGTCCCGACAGACAACCCAAGATGAACTACTTACAGCACAGCAGTCCCTCACATCCTTGGTTAATTTTTTTTTTTTTTCAGCAGAGTTCAGTGCCAACACAGCAGGGGATAAAACAAGGGCTGTCTATTTACCTCGTCCTCAGCTTGGATTGTGAAAACTTAAACTCAGAGCAATGTGAGCTTTGCCGGTCACTCTAAGCGCTATCCGAAAGCTGGCCGAAGATATCTTCTTGTAGGGGGTTTAGTTGTTTTGTTTTTTATTCAATTGGAATTTTACTCAGTCCTGTACAATTATATATATATATATATATATATATATATATATATATATATATATATATATATATATATATAAAAAAAACTTGCTTACTATCTATGAGAAGATTTAGTTTCGGTTTCTCTTAGAGAAATTACAAACAAGCAGGTAAATTACAGTGAGAAAAAAAATAATAATAACCGAGTAGCATATATTTTAGTTTTCAGAAATCAAACCGATATTCAGAGGTAATATTTTTTGTTAAGAAAAACAACTGTATCACACTCAACTACCGTTCTTTCTCCTCTTCTTGTCCTGCCCCATAGCAACCAATACACACTCCTGATTCGCCGGTACAGTAGCTCCCTCTCTCCTGCTTCAGTACAGCCGGACTCAGAGTCACAGGAAGAAAAGGCAGATGGGCCTGCTTCATCCCGCCATGGAGACTTCAGCCGTCGGCCAGGATATTGTGCATAATATTCATTAAGTGTTTTTCTCTTGCGCACCATTTTCAAATCAAACTAGTAACTGTCACCGTATACCTAAAGCAAAAGCTTACGTACACCTTAACCTACCAATTATACGGACACCCTGCCCGGCCTTATTGCATACATATACAGCTCTGGAAAAAATTAAGAGACCACTGCAAAATTATCAGTTTCTCTGGTTTTACTATTTATATGTATGTGTTTGGGTAAAATGAACATTTTTGTTTTATTCTATAAACTACTGACAACATTTCTCCCAAATTCCAAATAAAAATATTGTCATTTAGAGCATTTATTTGCAGAAAATGACAACTGGTCAAAGTAACAAAAAAGATACATGTTGTCAGACCTCGAATAATGCAAAGAAAATAAGTTCATATTCATTTTTAAACAACACAATACTAATGTTTTAACTTTGGAAGAGTTCAGAAATCAATATTTGGTGGAATAACCCTGATTTTCAAGCACAGCTTTCATGCGTCTTGGCATGCTCTTCATCAGTCTTTCACATTGATGTTGGGTGACTTTATGCCACTCCTGGCGCAAAAATTCAAGCAGCTCGGCTTTGTTTGATGGCTTGTGACCATCCATCTTCCTCTTGATCACATTCCAGAGGTTTTCAATGGGGTTCAGGTCTGGAGATTGGGCTGGCCATGACAGGGTCTTGATCTGGTGGTCCTCCATCCACACCTTGATTGACCTGGCTGTGTGGCATGGAGCATTGTCCTGCTGGAAAAACCAGTCCTCAGAGTTGGGGAACATTGTCAGAGCAGAAGGAAGCAAGTTTTCTTCCAGGACAACCTTGTACTTGGCTTGATTCATGCGTCCTTCACAAAGACAAATCTGCCCGATTCCAGCCTTGCTGAAGCACCCCCAGATGAGTCCAATTTTCAGCTTTGCCCAACACCTGGTCGTCTAATGGTTAGACGGAGACCTGGAGAGGCCTACAAGCCACAGTGTCTCGCACCCACTGTGAAATGTGGTGGAGGATCGGTGATGATCTGGGGGTACTTCAGCAAGGCTGGAATCTGGCAGCTTTGGCATGAATCAAGCCAAGTACAAGGTTGTCCTGGAAGAAAACTTGCTTCCTTCTGCTCTGACAATGTTCCCCAACTCTGAGGGTTGGTTTTTCCAGCAGGACAATGCTCCATGCCACACAGCCAGGTCAATCAAAGTGTGGATGGAGGACCACCAGATCAAGACCCTGTCATGGCCAGCCAAAATCTCCAGACCTGAACCCCATTGAAAACCTCTGGAATGTGATCAAGAGGAAGATGGATGGTCACAAGCCATCAAACAAAGCCGAGCTGCTTGAATTTTTGCGCCAGGAGTGGCATAAAGTCACCCAACATCAATGTGAAAGACTGATGAAGAGCATGCCAAGACGCATGAAAGCTGTGCTTGAAAATCAGGGTTATTCCACCAAATATTGATTTCTGAACTCTTCCAAAGTTAAAACATTAGTATTGTGTTGTTTAAAAATGAATATGAACTTATTTTCTTTGCATTATTCGAGGTCTGACAACACTGCATCTTTTTTGTTACTTTGACCAGTTGTCATTTTCTGCAAATAAATGCTCTAAATGACAATATTTTTATTTGGAATTTGGGAGAAATGTTGTCAGTAGTTTATAGAATAAAACAAAAATGTTCATTTTACCCAAACACATACCTATAAATAGTAAAACCAGAGAAACTGATAATTTTGCAGTGGTCTCTTAATTTTTTCCAGAGCTGTATATACACACACACACACACACAATGACTGGACACAGACACATGTTAAGACAGCTCAGTGGGTCCTGATGAATATGTTTGCAGTGTATTTTACGTATTCATTTTTAATGAATCATAACTGACACAAAATAATTTACTTCATATTAATGTTTTAATTAGGAACCGGCTAGGATTACTGAGGTCCCAAAAGGTCCTATTCGACCAAACAGATTAGCGGTGAATGAAGTCTCAAATTTAGTTTACCTGGATATATCCTTTTTGTTAAACTAGAATGCATTTTTATAGCACAATTTGAATTAAATATGGGGCCTCTCATTTAATTTCACATCCCTATTATACATTTTGCTGGAAAAAATAACTGCTTACAACAATTACATATGTAGAAAGAATGCTGATGTGCATATTGGATTGGTTAGCTCAGTTGGATATGACTATGAACCACAAGGCTGGGAGTTCGGATCCCCCCCCCCACCACCACCACCTTTGTAATATTATTATTATTATTATTATTATTATTATTATTATTATTATTATTATTATTATTATTATTATTATTATTAATTGTTGACTATAATAATTAGTAAATGTTAATATCTATGTGCTATTGTATGACTTGGAGAAATGTAAGATTGTTCATAATTAAGAGCTAAATTGTTTTCAGGTAGATGTGATAGTAGGCTTTAAAATAATATAGTACTCTTTTAATAAATCCGTTTTGACTTTTACACAGGCTACACCAACCCATGTGCTGCAAAGGGCTAGGGGGCGTACAGCTAGCCAGCTGGTAAATGATTTACTGCATGACTAGTATTCTGAAGAATACCTTACTTGCCATGCAGTAAATGGCAGTGCAACGAAAGAAGCCCTTCCTGCTGAGGTGGTAGCAGGAATCATAGGTAAATAAATGTTATATCAGTTACATTCATTCCTGGACCAGGAGTTAATAGCATTGTTTTATATCATTGGGGTCACAAATGCAACAGTCTATTATTATTATTATTATTATTATTATTATTATTATTATTATTTAGCAGATAATATAGTATATTTTATGTTTTCGATAACATGACAACTATGTTCTTCTGTAGATTTTGATATTTATATTAATTTGCAAAAAATAAACTTAAGCAATGGCGACTTACTATATTGTCATAATGCTGGATCTGTTGATCAAAACTTAGGCACATCAGCCGACAAAACTGAATGTACTGGATAGACTGATTCAGTGGTGGATTGTTTTATTTCTAAACTGTTGTTTTTTTATGAAGTTTATTAATTTTTGTTGGGTCCCTCTAGCATTTGTTTTAAGCCTATTAAAATTAATCCTGCTAGCACACTATGTGCAAATTGTTAATCATTTCAGATTATGATTTTAATTACATTAGACATGGAGTACAAGTAGCTGTGATGTAATTCTTCACTACTTATTCTACTCAGCTTCTTGTCCAGGCCTTGGTTCAGTCCCTGACTACTGCAACTCTCTTCTAGCTGGCCTTTCTGCTTCTGCCATTCGCCCTCTTCAACTTATTCAAAATTCTGCTGCTCGCCTTATAATTTATAATTTCTCTGCCTCGCTTCACTCATGCTAATTCTCTGTTTCGTACTTTACACTGGCTTCCTGTCCCTGCCTGTATCCAATTTAAGACTCCTGTCCTTACCCACCGCTCTCTTCACCATTCTGATCCTTCCTACCTCCAAACTCTTGTCTCTCCCTACGTCCCCTCTCGCCCTCTGTGGTGACCACATTCCAACACCTCCTCAAAACTCATCTGTCTAGACTACACATAGATCCTGCAAGATCATTTTTTCTATCATATTCCTGAACTGTCCTATTTTGTCTGCTACGCTGTACTTTTTAATGAGCCCTACTATGTGTGGATGAATTTGTTATAATAATAATAATAATAAACTTTATTTTATATAGTACCCTTAAAAGCAATCGTCTCAGAGCGCTTCACAGAACAAAGATAAATTCAACAAAAAAAAAACACGTAGAATCAAAAACAGAAACAAGGAAAAGGAATCATAAAAACGCCTTTCTAAAAAAGTACGTTTTTAAGCTAGATTTAAAGACACTGAAGTTGCTGAATCCCTGTTTTTGAGCATAGCAACAGAATGCCCTGTCGCCCATAGAGCGCAGGTGAGCAGAAGGGACACACAACAGTCTTAAATCAGTGGATCGGAGGTTGCGAGTGGGTGTGTAAAAGGATTTTAAAATCCACTCGAAACCTAACAGGCAGCCAATGCAAGGCCTCCAACACAGGTGTAATGTGATCCCTAGAGCGTGACCTAGACAACGGCTGAGAAGCAGAGGCTCTAGGAAGCGCAGGCACTCTCCCAGTGTGGATGTGTCAGCCTTACGGGCACAAATGATGCAGCTGGCAAGCACGGTTGCAAATCAGCAATCGTTGCTGGAGTCAATATGACAGCTCCCCCTGCACCCACTCCAGATTTTGGGGTACTGGAGACTCCCTCAGCCCCAGTACTGGTCCCTCCTCTCCCTCAGTCTGAGTTCACTGAGGAGGAGCAGGACGATGTGGTGTCCCTGGCCGCCTCCATGGAGGAAGGAAAATTTGAAGGGGGAATGGAGGACCCTTCCTGTTTATAGGGCTCCCTGTCGGAGACCTACATGGCTCCTAGTGGTCCGCTGGCGGACGAGCTAGCAGCCCTTGTGGGCAGAACTGCTGCCCGGGTCCAGATCCCTTGGACTGAGGAGACCTAGTTCTGCTGATCGGTTTTTGAAACCTCGGTGTCGGCTACACAGCGCTGTAAGCCCCTCCCGGTCCTCCCGGACTTTGTGGAGGAGTTACTGTCCTCATGTGGTTAGAGCTCCGGACTCTTGACCGGAGGGTCGTGGGTTCAATCCCTGGTGGGGGACACTGCTGCTGTACCCTTGAGCAAGGTACTTTACCTAGATTGCTCCAGTAAAAACCCAGCTGTATAAATGGGTAATTGTATGTAAAAATAATGTAATTGTATGTAAAAATAATGTGATATCTTGTAACAATTGTAAGTCGCCCTGGAGAAGGGCGTCTGCTAAGAAATAAATAATAATAATAATAATGTGGTAGCCCAGCATCAGCGCCCACTTGCTCTAGGCAGGTGGAAGCATTTTATGCCCTCCAGGGCATGGAGAAGCTGGGGCTCCAGCATTTCCCGCCCTTTGATTTCTCGGTGGCTGACTAGTACAGACACTGACTATATCAACGCTGTCCCGTGACTTCTCCTGCCCCAATAAACTTGAAAAGGGCATACAGTGCGGGGGCACTGGCATCAAGACTAGCAAACACTGCTGGTCTGCTGACCGTGTACCAGTCGCAGTTGCTGCAGGACCTATCTGCCCAGCCTTCTCCTCACATTATTAATGAGCTGATGCTGGTGAATGACCAGCTGCTCCACATAGCTAGGCACAGTGGCCAAGCTATCGGATATAACCTGGGAGCCCTTGTGGTTGTGCGACACCAGCTTTGGCTCTCCCCCGGCTATACCTTCGGGCCAGCCATGGAAGAGATGCTGCAGCGGTCTCACCGTGTGAGGGAGTCATCAAAGCAGCTCCCAGAGCTGCTTCTGTGACCTACACCTACCCAGCACAAGGGGGCAACAGTGATGGAGAGCCAGAGCTGCTCCACCACAGACCATTGTGCGCACTGTCCGGTGACTGTTCCACCTGGGCCAAGCAGGCAGTAACCCCACAACTGACCCTCGGCGGTGGCGGGCAGTGCCAGGCAGAGACCCCAGCAGCTCCCTCAGCATCAGCCAAACACAGCCCAGCAGGCTCGGCAACAGCAGCAGCAACCCTGACAGGGCCCCGTTCAGTCAGCACCACCTTCATGAAGGCAATGCCCCACCGACGCATGGCTGCTTGCAAGCGTCCACTCCGGCTACTCACTCCAGTTTCTTGCTCCATGCTTGCTTCCCTGTCAGCCGACAGGGTAAGCTCATTGCAAGCCTGTCTGTCCCTGTTCCATCTCGGACAGTCAGTGCAGGTGGTGCTGTGCCAACGGTTGCTCAGTCTGCTGGCTGCAGCCTCCTCTGTCCTCCCTCTCGGTCTCCTCCATATGCACCTCTTGCAGGCATAGCTCAATGCCCAAGTGGTTCACCCAGCCCGATACAGACACCGCTGGCTGACGGTGTCTCGGTCATGCTGGCGTGCCCTGAGCTGGTGGAAGAACCCTCGCCACCTCAGCGAAGGAGTGACCATGGGTGTAGTTTACCAGAGGGAGGTGCTGAACACGGACGCCTCCAACCTCGGTTGGGGGTGGTGTGGAATGGCAACACTATTACTGGCACGATAAACCAGACAGTAAGTTTTATGTATATGGGCCATTCTATTTATTAAAATGAAGACAATTGCTAGTGCATAGCATTCAAACAATTCAAACAATGTTTTATTTATAATTTAACATAAGTTGTCATCGTGTCTTAGCCACACGCATGATAATTAGAACAGTTCATTCACAAAAAAAAAAAAACAGCAGAAAATGAGCATCAACATTTGATTTAAAAAAGATTCACTGGTAGTAAAATGAATGACAATTCGATTGATGATGAACTTTAATTGATGACTAGTATATTACACATACCCAGGTGAACATTGCTGTTTTCATTAGCTTTTTATTTGTTGCAGCAAGGAGTACTGCTATGGCATTTTGAGCTGCACAGTAAACCTTTGGTTATACATTTTAACTGCTTTTCATGACACTTTTTTTTTTTTTGTAACCACATTTTATAAACCCTTGGCCAGAGCCAAAAAACGGTAAGGTCGCTGCACCCCACAATGACTTTATTTGTCATGTTTTCTTATGAGATAAACTTCTGTGAGCAAGAGTTAAACTGGGCTCTCATGTACAACTACTTCAGGATACCATACTTCATTCCCACATGATAGAAGTTGCCATCTACAGCTTCCATAATAGCAGCTAATATATTTTTTGGATCTCCTCTTCCACTATCCAACTCAGGCACAGTTCTCTTTTTCATTTTAACTGCGTGATTGTTGAAGGCTTTTGTGTGCCTTTTCTCTGTTTTATGGAATCACTTTTCGTTTTACAGACAAAGCACCGAACAGCAACACCATAACCTTCTTCAGTGCCAGATGAATCCCCAGATAGCATGCACTACACGATTACATTCAATGCATGTATGGGCTCCAGAAAACACTTTTTCGCAGACTTCACACAATGCAACTGCTTCTACCACCACCAAATCTTGATAACCAATGTCTTCATAGATTACTTCAACCACCTTGTGTGGGTTAACATCCACCTGTAATGAAATACAATTAAATGCAAATTTAAATTTAAATGTACTGTATAAATTATACTATGAAGTAATAACAAAAAAATACTTAACAAAATCTAGATATCATTTAAAGTGTGTGCCTTCAGTAGGACCAAAATAAACAATAGCTTATCAAATTCTCATTCTAGTATTATATTTTTTATCTCTATCGCAAACAGGAAAGTCCATATTGTCCATGTTACACCATTTTAACATTGAATTCCACCAATGAGCCATCTGGGGGAATTTATCAGTTTTTCAGTTAGTCTACACATAATAATAATTAGTCTACAAATAACTGGGGGAGTCCAGTTTATATTTCTTATTTTCAGAAACGAAAGTAGCAGTCTAATTTTAAACAACACAGAGCTATAAAAATGGTTCTGCGCTATGAAGGGTTGCCTGATAATGAGGTAGCACTGTATATAGATTACACATTTGCCCAAACATTTTTTGTTTTGCTTTTTTGCAATGGGTTTGCTGTGTCTTCATACCTCCATGTCATTACTGATCGGTGTGGCATTCTGTCCATTCATCATTTCTTCAAGTTCCTCTTCTGCCCTGCCCACAGTTTAGAATAGATCTCGGGGGGCAATGTGGACGTGCTTAGTCCAATTTTTGGCTTGCAACCAAAGATGACCAGAGATGTGATAACCAGAGATGTGTTTGCAAGATGCCTATATGATAAGCCCGATTTTTCTTCAGCATACAAACCTATAGCACAGAAATAAAGTAAAATGCAGTCTTAAATCCAGATTGGTTATGTTAATGTTTACAACATCTATTATTTTATTTTCACTCAGTAGAAATTATCTTCACACTCACCTTAAAATGTTATTGAAGCTGCTTTAAAGCATTAAACTTAAGATGTCTGTAAAACTTAAACAGTAGTTGGTGCAATTATAATTTGAATAAGCACTCTTAACTGTGTAATGTGATACAAAAAATAGATTTAATGTAGTTAATAATGTAATAATGACAGTATTTGGGCTGATAACTACAAATTGTTGGAGCTGGTTGTAATGTTTACAATCTCATCAGTTGTATCTGATTTGTGAAAATGCAAGTCAAACTGTAACCAATTAACTGTTAGTAAGATAGAAATAAAGCACATGCCTATATTACTAGTTATCAGCAGCATTTAATTTACACACTGCTTAAGAACGCCCCACCCCCTTTCTTGGTACAGGGCCAAGCCATCAATCAATCATGCACAGCTGTTTTGTGGTCTTGAGTGAGTGAGCGTCTCTGAGGTGGGAGACAGCAGAAAGGATTTTTTCCACTACTGTTTGTTTTTTCAAAGTCATCTAATCTGGGTAAAACACGCACAAACACACTCACATATAAAAAAAAAAAATCATAATTCACCTGAGCCCTTTGCACTGTTGTGAAATGTTATTGTCTTGCATCCACGATGTCAGCATATTTTCAATATCTTAGCCCGTTCTACAGAGCCCTACATTTGGCTGTGGCGAAGTTTGCCGTGCACTATTTTCATTTGTGGCCTCATCTCATATAAGGAAGACACTACCTGATTACAGAATTCTCTGCCCTTATGAGATTGCAGAACTGAAGCTGCCATAACTTGATAAGCAACTTCTTCTGTTTGTTTAGTTTTCAGTGCATGAATGAAAACTAACTTGGTTAAGTAGTCCTGACAGGGTGGAACAAATCACTTTATTGATGGTGGCCATTTGTCCACTATCTTTCAAAACCTGGTGGCCAAGTGAACTTTTATGGTGGCCAACATTTTTAAATGGAGACAATATGAGGAGACATGTATATTTTGCTTGCATCGTGAGGGGGTTTTCTGCACACTGTGCAACTCATGGCATTTAATTGCTTGTTATATTCAAGCCATTCAAAAGTACAGCACCATTCCTCTGAATTTTCTTTTAACATCTGTTTTTGTTTTTTTTTTTGCAGATGGAAGGGTATATTGCTTTGGTATTAACAATGTTGGTGCAAGACTTAGAGCACGAAACAGTTGGGTTTCCTAGGTCACCATCAGGACCTGGACCCCTACGTGGTTCAGAAATAGCAGCAGGGTTTTGAGAATGGACTGATATGCCAGAGGCAGTTGTCTGTAAAACAGCAGCAGGGGGGTCTGTCAGATCTGCATTGTTACATTCTCATTCTCATGGAGTTTTCCAACTCTAAATGCACATAGATTTGATTGTTGCTTCAGTTTGTTTGATATTTTATTTAGGGTTAGTCAGAGATATTTTGAGAAAATGTTTTATTTTTTTTTTATTTCCTGTGCCGTGTAAGCTGATCAACCGAGCGAGTCAGATACACTCAATGGCCTGTAGTTGTGGCACTCTTGCAGCATGGAGAATGTTTTAAAAGCTGTGTAGTTATTTTAACCCCCCTGTCTGTGCCGTAAGGCAGCACAGACACTTCAACACTCCTTTCATCCCTTGTTGTTGTTGGGATGAGGGGAATCTACTTGCTTTATAAAGTTTTTTTAGCTTCTTAATTTTCTTTAAGTTGGCATTACCAGTCTCTTCCGAACTGCAGACAAAGCAGAATGAATTTGGAATGATAATTTCCGCTGCACTACCCTAACTTGACTGGCTGGTGTGTGTTACTATGGAAACAAGAAAAGGGGTCTGGTTCCAGGAAGGATTGGCTTTGCAAGATCAACAGGGCGGTGCAAATTCTGACAGTTAAGCGGAAAGCCGTTGTTACAGAATCAAAGTTCTGTTGTATATACTGTAAATGGTTAGTTGCCAACGTGACAACTTTATGGTAAAATCTCCCGGGCATATTAAAATTAAAGGTCGCATTTGGCCACCGGGCGACCTGATTTGAACCACCCTGGGTCCTGATAAACCATAATGAATTTGAAATCCTTATCAGGTGACTGCATATCAATTAAATCAGCCTGACCTCTAGAATTAAATTCTTTATATAACCTTTCTTTGAGTGTCTTTTGTTTGTTTGACAGGGGATACAAAGTAATAAATAAAGCATGATCACATTGCTAGAAATGTTAACGTATTTATCACTTAAATACTTCACAAGTCTGTTTCGCCAACCATGACCAATCGATTGATGGCCTTCGTAAATAATATCAAAAACTTCTATATCTTGAGCGAAGGATTTAAGCGAGTCATTACACTGTCCCTTGTCAGGTGCTATGAGTACTGTATAAATTATACTATGAAGTAATAACAAAAAAATATTTAACAAAATCTAGATATCATTTAAAGTGTGTGCCTTCAGTAGGACCAAAATAAACAATAGCTTATCAAACTCTCATTCTAGTATTATATTTTTTATCTCTATCGCAAACAGGAAAGTCCATATTGTACATGTTACGTGCTTAGTCCAATTTTTGGCTTGCAACCAAAGATGACCTCATAAGGTGTTTGCAAGATGCCTGTATGATAAGCCCGATTTTTCTTCAGCATACAAACCTATAGCACAAAAATAAAGTAAAATGCAGTCTTAAATCCAGATTGGTTATGTTAATGTTTACAACATCTATTATTTTATTTTCACTCAGTAGAAATTATCTTCACACTCACCTTAAGATGTTATTGAAGCTGCTTTAAAGCATTAAACTTAAGATGTCTGTAAAACTTAAACAGTAGTTGGTGCAATTATAATTTGAATAAGCACTCTTAACTGTGTAATGTGATACAAAAAATGGCCTGTAGTTGTGGCACTCTTGCAGCATGGAGAATGTTTTAAAAGCTGTGTAGTTATTTTAACCCCCCCTGTCTGTGCCGTAAGGCAGCACAGACACTTGAACACTCCTTTCATCCCTTGTTGTTGTTGGGATGAGGGGAATCTACTTGCTTTATAAAGTTTTTTAGCTTCTTAATTTTCTTTAAGTTGGCATTACCAGTCTCTTCCGAACTGCAGACAAAGCAGAATGAATTTGGAATGATAATTTCTGCTGCACTACCCTAACTTGACAGGCTGGTGTGTGTTACTATGGAAACAAGAAAAGGGGGCTGGTTCCAGGAAGGATTGGCTTTGCAAGATCAACAGGGCGGTGCAAATTCTGACAGTTAAGCGGAAAGCCGTTGTTACAGAATCAAAGTTCTGTTGTATATACTGTAAATGGTTAGTTGCCAACGTGACAACTTTATGGTAAAATCTCCCGGGCATATTAAAATTAAAGGTCGCATTTGGCCACCGGGCGACCTGATTTGAACCACCCTGGGTCCTGATAAACCATAATGAATTTGAAATCCTTATCAGGTGACTGCATATCAATTAAATCAGCCTGACCTCTAGAATTAAATTCTTTATATAACCTTTCTTTGAGTGTCTTTTGTTTGTTTGACAGGGGATACAAAGTAATAAATAAAGCATGATCACATTGCTAGAAATGTTAACGTATTTATCACTTAAATACTTCACAAGTCTGTTTCGCCAACCATGACCAATCGATTGATGGCCTTGGTAAATAATATCAAAAACTTCTATATCTTGAGCGAAGGATTTAAGCGAGTCATTACACTGTCCCTTGTCAGGTGCTATGAGTTTTTTTATTCAGCCAATTGTTAACACACTGAACCGCTTGCTCCGTCTATAGGGCTTGCTTGTCTTACTTGTTACAACTGCCACTTATTCAACCAATTCTGCGATGCACACCCATACCCGAAACTTTCTAATTACCCTGTATATGACGTGATTGAAAATTTGCGACGCAAGTTTCTGATATATATGTACTAGATAAAGACGTTAGCATTGATGAAAGTTTGAAGGGCGTCTGCTTTCAAATCTATAGCATGAAAAAGAATTGCTACAAGTGATATGACTTTTTGTTGCACTGTTGTTTGGTTAGTTAAGTTCTATTGAAATAATATATTTCCGTTTTTCATAGTAACAATAAAAAAGTGTGTTTGTTTTTAAAAAATAAGGCAAAAATGTTTTGAAATCTGTCCAAATTGCTTATTTGAGGGCTAAGAATAAACACTGCAACAAAACAAACAAAAACAATTTTGACATGGATATAACAAAATAAATGGGCATCTGGGTGGTTAAAGAACTCTATGGGGAACTGTGGCAGTGAGGGCAGCAGTGGTAAAAATAAAACACACAAAGCAAATTAAATAGTCAAATAAAAACAAATCACGAACACTAAGGTCAGGCTGAGCAATTACCTTCACTGATCCTTATCTTTATCTTTAGTTCACTTTCTGTTTCAGACTCCTTCTCTCGCTCTCGTTCTATCCAATACTCTCCACCCAGCGAGCAGAAAACTGCAGGCTTTTATGCAGGTGACCATCTCCCGATTAGCAACAATTAATCAATGAATTAACTCGGGAGATGGTCACCTTCTGCACAAGATTTTTATGATGGGGCTTTTAACCCCATCCATGCTGCCAAACAATAACAAAACACATGGCTATTCGCCGTCATTTATATACAATAAATCATAATAATAAAAATAATACAAAATATACATTTTATAGCAGGGCTTTGCCCTGCCCCCTTTTATAATGTGCAGGGCTCTCTCCTACTGCCCTGCCACATATCCCCCTCCTTGTGTGCAGCACACATGGCCCAATGGCCACCTCCCCCCTAATAATAATAATTATTCAAAATATACATTTTCTAGCAGGGTGTTAAAGCGCTGTGATGGTACCTTATTGTGAACAAAAAACCCTCTAAGAATAGCGGTGCATGATCATATATAACAACACAGTCAGCACTCACATATCCGACCCTGTGAACTCTGCTACCTCGGAAAGTTAGTTTAACCTGTTGCCTCGCCAAAGAAAGAACCCTCTCCTTTACCTGGAACCTGTGAACCTTTAAGATCATGGCTCTCTGATGTTCACCCTCCCCTGGCTTCGTTCCGGCTATGCGATGGGCCCTTTCCAGAGAGGGTGGGGATTCCAGGCCCAGCGGGCCAAGGATTCCAAGAAGAATTAGGACATAAACTCAGTTGGATTACCCTTCTCCAAACCCTCTGGAATCCCAGTGATAGAGGTTGTCACACCTCGAACAATTCTCCAGGTCATCCATTTTTGCTCGGAGTTTCTCATTTTCGGCCAACAAGTTAGTGCAGTTTGTTTCCAGGGAGCCGAGACGAGCATCAATATTTGTAACTGCTGCTTCAGCCTCACTCACTCTTTCGCAGCAAAATGACAATGCGGTCTGTAATGGAGCAATTGTTGATTTATTTCCAGTAGCAGAATTTCAATCTCCCCTTTACTAACTTGCCGAATGCTTTCTAATGTTAGGGCATTTGGATCACTCTGGTCAAGTCTCGCCATCAACGGTCTTGGTGAGTACAAGGCCGTCCAGAGCTGGTTTCTTTATAAAGAAAAAAAATAGATACAAATAAAGGTAAATCTAAAGCAGCAAAGTTGAACTGATTGATCCAGACTTATTAGAAATAGAGTTCTGTAATAATTGTGAAGGGATGCAAAAGATTATTGTAAAATAATAAGGAGCTCCCTTTTAGTCCTTCTATTCCACCAGATGCGCCCTAGTGTTTCTCTGTGCCACAATATTTTACAGAAACTGTATGATAGGTGAATGACACACAGAGGTAAATATTCCTTCCACCACAAAAAAGCTTTAGACCAGCTGGCTGCTGCTCAATTGCTATTTAGATGCTTCAACGTTAAGAAAACATAGTTGAAATGAAAAGTTATAATTACACAATGATAGGAAGTTGAGGGAAAGATAATGGTAGAAGTAAAACAAATACCAATAGTGTATTGATGGGTATCTAATAATGCCCTCCAGCGAAACCAGCATGGATCAAAAATCTCAGGACAGATAGTCCTGACCACACTGTCTCTGACCAAAGTGGGGCCTGTGGCTAGCCTACTGTGTTTGAGAGGACATTTAGGACAGACTGGGAAGAGGCTGGCAGCACCCCTCTGTGAAGGGCAAGCAGCAGACAGAGTCAGCGTCTTTGTACAGTTGGCAGTATGGTGAGAAATACTGCAGGGAGACAGTGATGCACGCAGGAATCTGGCAGCTCAGGGGAAAAAAAGCACCACTGGGTCAAAACAGGTGACACACTCACAGAGGGGCCTTTTTGTTTTTAATCAGCTGTGTATTTCCAAAAAGGACAGGAGCAGAATTGCATTACAGAATGGAAATTTGAAAACAAGCAGTTAAGGTCAACTCAGTATTTATTGACCCAGCATTACTGAGCTGAGATGACACACTCATGTGCAATGTGAAAATTTTTTAAACTGAAAGAGATTAAGGCACATGGGTGTGAAGAGAAACCCTCAGTAGTGTTTAAACAAAGAAAACCAGAGACTTTTACTTATTTTGTGTTTGCTATTGAGGGGTTATACAAGCTATGCTTCCACATTATGCATATTGGAAATGTATTGTAAATAAAAAAAAAAAATCATGGGTACCTGAACGGTGTTTCAATCACAATATCCATATCTCGTACCATCACTACCAGCGGATCCTGATGCTCTTTTACAGTCATATAAAAAACAAAACAAAGGTGTTGTGGAACATAGCACACAGATAATGGTTACAGACCAGACTTGAAAATTAGCTTTCCCCTAACACTGCTGTGGAAATGTCCCATTGTAACAGGGCAGTTTTTTTGGTTTATAATCCAACTATTATATCCTACTTTTATATATTATACTGTATTTTGTCCTCAAATCATATCAACAATTTAGCTGTTGATAACCAATTCTGGTATGGATAGTGAGTTTTTTGATGCAGAGTACAGATTATAATCGATCAACTGTATTACAAGGTAAATACATTTTCTTAATTTGTTTTTACCTGTACAACCAACATAAAAGTGAAACCAGGGTGGGCCATTTCGTTCTGCTCAGATGAGCTGATTACAAAGATCCCAATAATAAAAGAATGTTAAAGAATCTCTTTTAGTTTGGTTAGATTTTTTGTCTGAACATTTCAGGATACAAAACGACTGGCCCAGAATAGTGCGTTTCGCTGGTTTAGTAAAAAAAAAAAATTCATCTGTTCATGAGTTATATGGAAATGTTGGGTTCTCAGAATGCTCAGTACAGTTATTCAGGTTAGATATTTGGCCTCATGACAAAAGATTATTTTTCGTGAGGGTCCAATCTTCTTTTGTCAAAAAAAAACTTTGTTTGTGAGAGAGACATCTTGTTTTCAATGAAACTGCCTGTGACAGGATGACAGAGGTTGAGACAGTGTGAAAAGTTCAAAAATAAAGCTTTTAATACTCAAAAATACAAAATAAACCGGCACAAGGGCCTAACAAAAAGGTTTCAAAACACAGACAATAAACACAAAACAAAACTTACAAAAATAAGGCTTCCAGGCTGGGCGTTGCCTTCACTGGATTCAAAAATGAGCAGAAAAACAGCACACACAGAAAAACACTCTTGCTTCCTCTCCTTCTAGAACTCTCCCCCTGGGAGGCTGAGGCCTCCTTTTATGCCAGGTGGCTGGTGACTAATTGAATAATTAATTGGTTGATTGCTCCCACCTGACGCAATCAACCTGGGCAGGGAGGAGAATTTAACTCCATCCCTGCCAGTATTTCCAAGGGCAGAGCCCTGCTCTGCCAAACACCCCCCCCCCCCCCCCCGTTTGAACCCAAGCCCTCCCCCCAAGAGTCCCCTTATGTCCCTTCGGTGGGCTATTTCAGCGGGCGGTGGTGGGCGAGATTGATGTCGGATCCCCCAAGCTTTCTTC
Source organism: Acipenser ruthenus (assembly GCF_902713425.1). Taxonomy (NCBI): domain Eukaryota; kingdom Metazoa; phylum Chordata; class Actinopteri; order Acipenseriformes; family Acipenseridae; genus Acipenser; species Acipenser ruthenus. The sequence continues at coordinate 62,184,134 of NC_081193.1, forward strand.
AATAGCGGGGGCCCCGGACCTTCCCAAGCACACGAACGCTGGCAGGGAACCTGGACCCTCCAGCAGGAGCAGCACTGGTGGCACCTCTGGTGGCGGAGGCAGGAACGGCGGCCCGTCTCCCTCTGGTGGCGGAGGCGGGAACGGCGGCCCGTCTCCCTCTGGTGGCGGAGGCGGGAACGGCGGCCCGTCTCCCTCTGTTGGCGGAGGCGGGAACGGCGGCCCGTCTCCCTCTGGTGGCGGAGGCGGGAACAACAGCTTGTCTCCCTCTGGTGGACGAGGCAGGAACGGCGACCCCTCACAAACAGCAGGCGGAGACGGCTGACCCTCAGGAACAGCAGGCGGAGACGGCGGACCCTCAGAAACAGCAGGCAGACCCTCTGGAACAGCAGGCGGAGACAGCAGCCACTCCTGCAACGGCAGTTCCAGCTCCTCCAGTGGCAACGGTTCCAGACACTCTGGCATTGGCGGTGATGGCTGAGGCCATTCTAGTGGCCTCTGAAGTCGGGCTGGCACCTTCTGCCGTCGCAGTCGGGTGCGCCTCCCCTGAGCTCCTCTCAGCAGCATGTGCAAGGGCCGCTGAGGGGCTTCAGCCTTCTCCCCTTCTGCCTATCGGGCCTGTGGCTCCTCCCCTTCTGGCTCTCGGGTCCGTGGCTCCACCCCCTCTGGCTCTCGGGACGGCAGCTCCACCCCCTCTGGCTCTCAGGACGGCAGCTCCACCCCCTCTGGCTCTCGGGACGGCAGCAGCAGGGGAACCAGCAGGCATGCTCCCTCTGCTGGTGGCGGCGATGGAAGCAAAACCAGCAGGTACTCTCCCTCTGCTGGTGGAGGTGGGAGCGACACACAGTCCTCCCACTGCGGTGGAGGCAGGAACTCTCCCTCTGCTGGCGGATACCTGGACTGTGGACGTTCGGCCTTCCCCCTCTTGGGCTCTGGATGCACCGACTCCCCCCTCTTGGGCTCTGGACGCACCGACTCCCCCCTCTTGGGCGCTGGACATTCGGGCTCCTCCCACTCAGGCGCAGGACATTCGGGCTCCTCCCACTCAGGCGCAGGACGTTCTGGCTCCTCCTACCCAGGCACAGGACGTTTGGGCTCCTCTCACTCAGGCGCAGGACGTTCGGGCTCCTCCCACTCCAGGTCTGTGTCCTGTAACACCTCCAGGCAGTGGTGCTCCTCATGCCCGTACTGCATGCATTGGGTGTACCACTCCTCTTCCTCCTTCTCCTCCCCTCTGTTTGGGTGGGGCAGATGGCCACTATGTGCCCATATGCCCCACACCCGGGGCACAACTCTGCCGCAAGCCTTTTTAAAAACAACTCCCAGTCATCATCTGCCTGCTCCTGGGCCAGGGCGTAGGAGCATCCTGCCCAGTTGTAGCCACAGCGCCCACACCAGTCCGCTGGTGGCACCTCTGGGCAGGATCTCCAGCGGTGGTCCTCCTTCCACACCAGGAACAACAGGGGAAGAGGCTGGCTGGGTCCTCCAGCTGGGGTTCCCAAAAAAATACTGCCCTGAGCCTCCAGGTGGCGTTATCCCATTTTTGACACCAAATGTGACAGGGTGACAGAGGTTGAGACTCAGAGACAGTGTGAAAAGTTTAAAAATAAAGCTTTTAATACTCAAAAATACAAAATAAACCGGCACGAGGGCCAAACAAAAAGGTTTCAAAACACAGACAATAAACACAAAACAAAACTTGCTTCCTCTCCTAGAACTCTCCCCCTGGGAGGCTGAGGCCTCCTTTTATGCCAGGTGGCTGAGTAATACTTGAATAATTAATTAATTGATTGCTCCCACCTGACGCAATCAACCTGGGCAGGGAGGAGAATTGAACTCCATCCCTGCCAGTATTTCCAAGGGCAGAGCCCTGCTCTGCCACACTGCCTGAAAATCATATATCTTTAGTTAATGTCTCCATATATTTGGGACTCCATAAGACTGACTGTAACATTATCTTTCATTTTTGTGAGTTGGAAATGTGTTTATTTTATCTATTTTAATCTTTTTTGTCACTCGTCTCACGAACAAAGAATTATTGTCACGAAAAACATTTTTTAGTGGAGAGTCCTGGACCCTCAATTGGAAAAGGTTTTGGAGAGCTCTGAAGCAGGAATCAATTAGTGATATTTTACGCATGCATGTATATGTTATGTATTTTTGAACTGCATACCTTGTGAAGGAATATCTGATTAACAGTACATAGACTGTATAGTTTGTGAGGAAATATCTGACTGGTATTATGTACCATTAAAGGTTTTTAATATGTGTTGGCTAAATGTTTTGTCTCTTTGAATTACCTGACCTGGTCTACCTTAGTTTAAAGAACATGTGTGCTGCTGTGGAAAGACAAGTGGTAAATTCTTCAACTAAAATATTTTTGGTTATAATCCCCTCTGGCGTAGTCGGACTATACAATAATTAATCAATAACTTGGTTGGCGTTACAGTTACATATTGTTAAATTATATGACAATGTGTTTGTCTGTGCATCTTTATATAGTATTTATGTAAGTTCTCTGCACACAGTTAAGATTCAAGTATCATTTGCATTTATTTACAGATTTATAGTTCATTACCATTTTACTCCTGAATTTACATTAATCTAGTATAAGGGTGAGCGAAGCAGGCGTCTGGCAGTTCTGCTCAGTCATCGGTGCTGCTCATGAACTTTGCACTTTTCGACTCGTTGTATAACTGAATATTAATCAGTGAAGCACAATCTTTCTGCATTAGTTAGAAGTATAAATACTCTGGTAAATATTAATACAAATCACAATACTCATACTTTGCCAGTTTTTGTTTAAAAACACTATTTCAGAAATATCATCATCTCGTGTTTTGAAACTGGTAAAAATATAGTCAAAATATTAATATTAATTAATGATTTATTTTGTGTTACCATACCGGTAGCCTACAGGCTAAAATAAAAAGAAAGTGCGCTCGGTGTTCATTTGATTATAATACTGTACTGTCTACTGTATAGGCGTACTGTACAGGTTTACATTTTTGTTCATAATGCAATATGTAGCCTACCTAAAACACATTAGTGTTATTTCAGCACAATGATTTATACATTTACAGTACACTGAGCAAACCTGACACCTCCTAACAAAAACAATGCTGTTTTGATTCTTGGACCCTTGCATGTATAGACGTTACCGTTCAGGCACCCTCTGACCTTGAGCAAGTCACTTAACCTCCTTGTGCTCCGTCTTCCGGGTGAGACGCAGTTGTAAGTGACTCTGCAGCTGATGCGTAGTTCACACACCCTCGTCTCTGTAAGTCGCCTTGGATAAAGGTGTCCTCTAAATAAACAAATAATAATAATAATAATAAATAATAATATTGGTATAATAAATTCACTTTGTACTCTGAAATTGCTCATTGTAAGATAAGAGAGGATTAATGTAATTCTACATTGTCTACAAAAAAAATAAAGTTAATTAAGTTCTTCACTAACATGTTCCTTTTTATTTATATGTACCACACACTTACAAATGAAGATAATAGTCGTTTTGATGGCCTTTCATGTAACATGTTAAAAATAGAAAATCATATTAAGTCAATTTTAAAAGGTAAATGCAAACCCCAGATCTGTATTTTATTATTTTTTTTTTTTTTTTACAAAAAACATTTATTTTGTGTAACACATCACAAATATCCAGGTAATAATGACAACATTTTGAAAAAGGTTGTTTTGTATCTGTCATGTATTTAATAAAATCACACACAATGTTGTAGTGTAGATAGTTTTTAAAACAGTTATATAGTCTATATATATATTTACAATCATGTACAAACTAACAATTCAAGTAAATTATACAATAATACTATACAATAGGATTTGTACTGATCATGAATAATAGTAGTTACATTTATTTAGTATCTCCTATCTCCTCCCTCTCGAAACCTCTCACTGAAAGAAAAAAAATACTTTAACTACCCATCTCAAACATCACCCTAATAAAAACTATGTACAAGATACTCCATTCTATTTTTACCAAGATTATACATGCCCTCTGAGGAATGGTAAATTATGTACATTCAAGTACATACACTGCTCGAAATAATTAAGGAAGCATACTTTTATGTCGGAACAGTGGCAACGCGCAGGGGCGGGGCACGTCTGGTCACGTGCCCCCCCCAGATTTCTGCCAGGCAGTGGCTTAGCCACTGCGTTAGGATCGTTCACACTGAAAACTGTGTAAGAAATAAAGAAATTGCAATACTGTTATATTTTTCACTTCCCATTATAGTCTACCTGTGTGTTCACACAGGACGCGGGGAGGACGTGGCACGGGCGGTGCTGAAATGAACAACGATAAGTACGAATGAAATTATTTTTAGTTATTTTTATTTATTATCAAAATGTGATATTGAAATCTGATGCACACGTTAAAAGTTCAAGTCCTTTGGTTTGTATTTCCTTTTTTGTTTTTAATCGGAAGTGTTCTAAACTGAATCTTTTTTTTTTTGCACAACAGTGTATTTGGTTATTGGATCTTCTGTTAAAAAAAATGTTCTTTATTTTTCGAAAATAAAATGTCAATGCACTAATAAGAAATCAGGTTGCCAATTGCACCACTGTGACTATTCACCTTAAAAAAGTTACTATTACCACCCTCTCCCGAAAAAAAATCCTGGCTACGCCACTGTTGTCAGGGTATGCCCCACCAGTTTTTCAAGCCACGAGTCGCCAATGTTTCGGAATATTACAAAATCTGTTAAGATATTATTATCAACACTATTAACATACTTTAATCTCTTTATTGTAAAGCACATTAACTTATTACTTATTCTGTTGACCTCACAGTAAGGTAGAGCACAAAAAAAGAGTATTAATGGTATCTATTGCTAGGAGTTTATAACTGGTTGTTTTAATTAACAAATGTGCTAGAGGGTATATGCGAGCACTATAATCCCATTTAGGACATTGAGCAGCAGCTTTCAACTTCTTAATAGATTTTGAAATATTCTGCCATAAAAGTTGGCTACCTTGATTATTTTTGAGCAGTACAATTGCCTTGTTTTTTCTGTTTGTTTTTGCTTTAATCAGTTTCAACACTATTTAGCATGACAGGAATATATGTCTTATTTGATAAGACTTCCTTTCAAGTGCATCCAGGAGTTTGCTGAGAGGCAGGTTGAGATACGGGAGAAAACGTCAGGGGAAAGGAGAGGAAGATCTGGGCATCATCAGCATAGAGATGATACGAGAAACCACGGGAGGAGATGAGGGGACCCAGGGAGAGGGTGTAGAGAGAAAACAGGAGGGGTCCCAGGACTGAGCCTTGGGGGACACCTGTCAAAAGAGAGCAAGAGGCAAAGGGTGAACCATGCCAGGACACCCGGTACGTGTGGTCAGCAAGGTTGGAGAACCAGGAAAGAGCAGTGCCGGAGAGTCTCAGGTCAGCGAGGGAGGACAGGAGAATAGAGTGGTCGACCGTGTCAAAGGCTGCAGAGAGGTCGAGGAGAATTAGGACAGAGGAGAGGGAGGCAGCACGGGCAGAGAGTAGAGAAGAGCAGTTTCACTGGAGTGTGCCGGGCGAAAACCAGATTGGAGGGGGGTTGAGCATAGAATGTGTTGACAGGAAAGCACAGAGCTGTAAAAGTTATATAAAAGCATATAAAAAGTTTGTGCACCACTGCTCTAAATCACTGCAGGAAAAGCAAAAAACAAAAGCATAACAAAAAAAATACACAACAAGTGCTCTGGCTTTTCTGTTCCATACCACATCGTGGATCGTTATTGCTGTATTACCTGTTTGACAATGTGGGCAATAATCCTTACACTATCAGTGCACTAGAGTGGCCATTTTGAAAAGAGCTTTGAAACAGACTTTAAAGTTGTAAGTATAAAAAGTTTTCAGGATGTTAACAATGAAAAGAAAAATTACAGGTATATTATTTAAACAGCTGTAGCAATACGTGGGGATGTGTAAAACTATATTTTACGTAACCCTGCTACTTACTCTTTAAGAAACTAGGTGAAGTAGAACTGTACATTAAAGAAGGCACTAGCCAAAACTGTGGTTTACTTGACTTAGTTAATTATGTTTTACTATAGAATTCTGATTGACTGCTTTGAAGTTCTAACCTTGTTTGTATAATATGTGGTCAGAACTACAAATGGAAATAACACCCATTTGTACCTGAAAAACACTGGACCGTCCTTCATTTAATGAATTAATTACACAGTGTAACAATTTTTTTTTTTTTTTTGGTTCCTGGGTAGTAAGTGTTATTTCCTAATTGTTTATGCCTCAAAAGTATAGAAAATGGCTATTATTCCCCACAAACTTTGCTTTTGTGACCAGGACAGTGATATTTTGAAATTTACCTATTTTCCAGAACATTCCAGATAGATTCAGTGCTGAGTAAACTTGGAGTAACTTCTAGAACTTTCTAGAACTTTCCAGTAATATAAATAGTAGTATAAATACAGGGGCCTTAAGACCACCAGTTCAGTTTAGTTCCAGCTGCCTAAGTGGATACATATCTGCATTTTTCTGAGATGGCATCAAGAGGCTGCAATGGTGGCATTCCTGATGGGTCTCCAAGGCGGTTTTACCAAGTTTCCCTGCTATCTTTGCCTTTGGGACAGCAGGGACACCAAGGCGCACTACCACAGGCGGGACTGGCCACAGCGGACCGAGTTCTCTGTGGGGAGGAACAACGTCAAGTGGGAGCCACTGGTGGACCCCCGGAAGGTGCTGATGCCACCACTGCACATCACATTGGGCCTTATGAAACAATTTGTCAGAGCTCTAGATAAGGAGTCGGCAGCCTTCAAGTACCTTCAAGACTTCTTCCCTAAGCTGTCTGAGGCAAAGGTCAAAGCCGGTGTCTTCGTCGGACCACAGATAAAGAAGATCCTGGAGTGCAATGAATTCCCCAAGAAGCTCACTAGTAAGGAGAAAGCGGCTTGGAACAGCTTTGTCGCAGTGGTTCGGGGCTTCCTGGGCAATCACAAGGCTGAAAACTATGTGGAGCTGGTTGAGACTCTGGTGAAGAACTACAGCACAATGTGCTGTAGGATGTCCCTCAAAGTCCATATCCTTGATGCTCATCTTGATAAATTCAAGGAGAACATGGGAGCGTACTCGGAGGAGCAAGGCGAGCGCTTCCACCAGGATATACTGGACTTTGAACGCCGCTACCAAGGACAGTATAACGAGAACATGATGGGAGACTACATTTGGGGGCTGATTCGTGAAAGTGATTTACAGTATAATCGTAAATCTCGAAAAACTACTCACTTCTAAATCTTTTGTAGTCATTTTTGTATTACTTTAGTATAAATACATGTTAATTTGGATTCATATGTTGTTTTTTTCTGACTTTATGTGAACGAAAAGACACAAATTCGCCCGTTTTCTCATTGGAAATAGGTAAATTTCAAAATATCACTTTCCTGGTCACAAAAGCAAAGTTTGTGGGGAATAATAGCCATTTTCTATACTTTTGAGGCATAAGCAATTAGGAAATAACACTTACTACCCAGGAACAAAAATTGTGTTACATAGTATTATCCTACAACAATAAAAAGCAGAACTTTTTCATTGTATGTAGCATGGATACAATGATGAAGCAGAAAAGAGTTCAACATTATATACATTCACTTACAGACTGCCTAAATGAAAGGTTTTTATTACAACCCCAGTAATTGTAAAATCTTTGAATTGATAATTACATTTAAATGTGCTGCATATTCAGAATACATTCACTGCAGCAACTATGCTCAAGGTTGATTCTGCCAATTATTTATAATGCAGCACCAGAACATGCAGTTATACTAGTAATTGTGCAATTATAGCTAGGTATGTATGCCAAAGCTCCAGGATGAGACCTGCATTGCAATTGAATTGGACGCAATGTGTTTGCTATGGTACAGTTCAATCACAGCACATCGTTATTAAAATGACACACATGCCATTATTTACTTTACTTTAAGTATTTACTGTATTCTTTATTTTGCTCTTATTTGTACTTGATCTTACTATCTACTGATTTTACTGTACTTTATAACTTCTCATTTGTACTTGATCTTACTATCTACTGATTTTATTGTACTTTATAACTTCTCATATCTGTAATGTGATATTGTGTAATGTGATATTTTGCAATGTGATACTTTGTATTGTGATATTTTTGTAACAACTGTAAGTCACCCTGGATAAGGGTGTCTGCTAAGAAATAAATTATAATAATAACTAGATGGTAACTTTACAAGGTAAGTTGTGGGACTTGCTTTAGCGCTTTAAAAGTATTTCTGTGGTAGTGAAAGAAGTTTAAAAATTGTACTTTTTAAAGCAAAGCAGTTACATACAGTCAAAGTTAAATTTAGTAAATAATTGGTCTGATTACTTTGATAGACTACTATATTAACCTTATTACTTTGGATTGTAGGGCAGTTAGATCACACATTTCATCAGACATGTACCGTTTGATTGGTAGAAGATATTTTTTAACTGGTTTCAGATTTGAATAGCAGAGAAGTAGATGAAGATTTTGTACACTCTAACTTTTTGTCTAACTTGCTGGGAAAGTGGTCAAAGTAGCTGATTTGTGTCAAAAGTCACATTGTTACTAATTGTCTCATGCTTAGAATGTGCTAGAATTTGAATTTTCTCAAAGTTCTATGACAGTTAATTCAACAGTGGGAAGTAGCCTACTGAAAGAAGTTGATGCGGTTACTAAAACAGCTGTACATCTTGATTGGCAGACACCATTCCTGTTTTGATTTCATATTTGAATAGCAGAGAAGTAGAGGAAGATGCCATACCCTCTAACGTTTTGTCTAGCTAGTTGGGAAAGTGGTCAAAGTAGCTGATTTGTGTCAAAAATTACATCGTTTACAGTAAATCTGTAAGGAAGTCTGGGAGTTTTTAAACAATGGGTAGCTTTAGAATGTTGAAAAAAGTACCATTAAAGTGAATGAAGATGGACAAAAAAGGACAAAAACCTTAATAGTTTAAAAAGTATAAAAAATATCAAAAAGTTGTATACAAGCACACTATTTCAGACCGGTCTACACGTTTTAAAGTTTGAACGGCGTTTGTAGCTTAAACGGTGTTAGAGGGGTAGCGTGCCAAAGAAGAAGAAGAAGTATGTCGAAGATTTAAAGTGGGGAGTGATGCAACATGTAATTAACAGACAGAGAGGTTTGTAATCCAGTTGGAAATGGTTTATTTTATAATCCAGGTCTGGTGACCAAATAATAATCCCTGGCAAAACACAACAGTGTGTAGCGCATGGGGTAAATAATAACAGGGTCGCAGTCCCAAACAATAAACACAAATATCTATCCCACAATATACTAACACAGTCAGCAGTCCTGGTTGCGTGGAGTAGTGCTTGTGGTGGGTGATACAGGTTTATAAGTGACAATAGTGCAGTGCTGTTCCGGGTTTTGTGCTGGTCCTTGACAACAGCTCCGGAACGTGTTAGCCGTCTAATAATAACAAACAAGAACAATTATAGACAAACAAACAAACACTCACAATACTTTCTATCACTGGTTCTCTCACAGGTCCTTTCAGGTTCAATCTCATAAACCATAGTGAAGGAACAGATTGCATCTCTCCGTCCCCTTTTATGCCATCACACATGACCCCTTGATAAACGAGTGCAGCCCCCCTCCAATCCGCGACTGCCACATCGTTTCCCTTCCAGGACGATGAGTTAATGCACCAGAGTTCTACCCCCTTTCTAGCTGGCCGACTTCCCTTGAACCCTGGGAAAGAACTGTTGGGCCAGCCCGTCCAAGGTATTCTGTTCTCGCTGCTTAGCGCCCTCACAGGTCGGGAGGGAGATTTACTACCAAGAATCATTGTATTTCTGTCACACAGTACCAATCACATTTCACATTTTATACCAAACCACTAAACAGTTAGTGATATAGGCCTAAAGTATTCTTTTTTTGTTGTTGTTGTTTTTTATCAGGAGCCTAAAAAATAAACACACACTAGAAAATTACCACTGTCTAAATCAAGAATATTACCTGAAGTAATGTACTGAAAATATTTGAAATACGTCCAGGTTTCTGCAAAACCCCACCAAGGAAAAGCATGTAATTTTAATTACAGTGCACTCCGTTCATAAGAATCACTGATATAAGAATCAACCGCATATAGCGATCAAAACCACTGGGACAAAATCATTACTATACTAACCAAAGTAAAATACTCTGCGTGTAAGGATCAAGCAATCCGCTTATAAGAATCATTTTTTGGCAAACTGACTACATTTAATACGATACCTGATCAAGTGTACGGCCAATAAAGCTGTTTTTGAATTTGAATTTGATCACATCTCGCGTGATTAGGCATGTACACAGCGTGGATAGTGCAATGATGCAGGAAACACTGCGTTGTTTGTAATCAGACAGTGAGTGCACCACTGCATTGTGCAGGTATGTTTTTTTGTGTTCTCTGTTAGTGAAAAAGTGTTGCAATAAATTGAATACACATTCATTGAATACATACTGAGTATAGCAGTGTTATTGTGTAATATGCATGTAGAGGGAGTGGGATTGTGGCGTGGTGAAGAAGAGGAGGAGGAGGAGGAGGAAGAGGAGGCGGATGAGGGGGATGGATTGCAGAGCTTTGCATCTCTGTTTAATGAAAAACTGTGAGAATTGCATCGCAACAGAAAATAAGTAAGCCACAGTTGCTTAAATGCAGTGGTAGTCCTGACAGTAATATACTGTACTGTAATGTCATTTTAATTCAAAGGCCGTTACACGTAACACGGCACAGCAGTTAAACTAGGCACCCTCACAAGATGATCGCTTCTCAAGTATACTGTAGTAAAATAGGATTCTGCAGCCTTAAGTACACATAATCGTGATCATATAAGAAGCTGCTTACCCACAAGGACTTGTTTTGATGTATTGCCCTCAGTGATTGAGCACCATTGACATCTGTATACTGTATTTAAACTGCTGAAGGCATGCTTTAGCTAATTGTAATGCGACAGAGTGGCCGAGGACAGAGTAAATTATCAGGCTGGAGTCTTGATTTACAGTTTCAAACCGGTGTTGGCTTTATTTTTCTTACACTGTGGTGGTGAAACAACCGCTAATAAAACAAACAAAATAAACCTAGCTCTCAGTTGGAGCTCTAACTAACAGTACTTCGTGTGGAACAAACACTAGATCTCTTACTTGAGTTTTGGTTTCTTTTAGTTACTCCTGCTTCCTTACGCCTCTGTACCTCCATCACAAAGCTATCGGCTAAGTCATTTCTATTGAGGTGTCATTAACTTTAACAAGCAGTTAACCAATTGACTATTATCCATAATTCATTAAGGAAAAGCAGCTGTGGATTTTTCGTGGGCGTGCATACATGCGGGAACTCGTGACATCTAGTGGTCAACCCATTACACTGCAGCCAGGGAACAAGCTCTTATCATTCTCATACTAACATACTGATTCTGCACCACAGTAATCATATTGTTCCGCTTTTAAGAATCAACCGCTTATGAGAATCAAATCATCCGGGACGGATGTGATTCTTATAAACAGAGTGCACTCTATATTATTTTTAAACCTTAAAATTAAATATTTCAGTATAGGTTACTGTAATTTTTACCCTTCATTAACTTAAAACCCTATATATATCACTAAACATTTAAAGTAACATTAACATTAAATTAACAATAATTGAAAAGCATCAGATTTTTTTTTCGAAAGATTCAACATTTAATTTAAGAAAGGCGGGGTATTCAAAAAAACCTTAGGTACATAGCAAACAAACACAGCTAGTGACGGTATCAGTAGTATAAATGCAAAAAACTTCCTGAAGTTTGCCAGTCCTTTTCATGTTCTTGCTTGATTCTTGCGAATAAATTGGTTGTGTTCCCTGTTTTCGCAGCCATTATATATCATTTTTTACTGTTTAGCCTTTTTTTTTTTTTTTTAAATAATCCCAAACTTGCAGGGCCGGATTAACAAATTCTGGGCCCCTGGGCACAAAGGCATCATGGGCCCCTCCCACCCCTCCTCCTATCAACTCAACCTCAGCTAGTTATATATGTAAAACTATGTCGGTTACAAAATTCAATTGATTGTTCAGTAGGCTACAGCAGCCAATGAAAAATGAACAGCACACCATCTATAAATGTAATTAAATCATACATACCAGCAGCGAGCATAATAGCATGTAATAATAAATAAACATGCCTCTTACCTTAGAAGATCGGCCTCTTTCTTGATTTCTTCCTTGAGAATTCTGTCACCACGTCATCAAAGTCCAGCTCTCTGACAAGTTCGGACTCAATAGCCATCAATGAAAGCGCACTAAGGCGTTTCTGACACATACTTGTTCTGAGTTCGTTTTTTATTCTTGCCATTTGCGAAAACGATCGTTCACCCTCACAATTAGTTACAGGTAGAGTCAAGAAAAGTCTCAGGGCAACAAACACGTTTGGAAAGGTTGATTGTAGGCCATTTCTCAACACAATCTGCAGCAGTTTTGATGGTGATTTATCCTGCTCACCTCTTACAAAGAATTTAAATTGAATGAGCTTGTCTGCAAAGCTCTGATCTAAATCAGTTGGGTAAGCAGAGGAAAGTGTATTGGCCCGCTTACAAATATCACTGGTGTCAGACTCCTTGCCATCAAACAGAACTCCAAAGCAATCATTCAGAGGCCTGTATGCATCCAGTCGTTGATTGAAACAGCTGAGTAACTGATCAATCATCACGTTGAAAGTCTCAACTTGAAATTTGTGGCTTACCTCAATTGTGACTTCATGCTCCCTGGTTTCATCTGCAAATGCTTTCCGTTTCCTTATCCGATGAAGGTTGTGCTGATAGGTCTGGCACACACCTCTAACACCAATGGCAGTCTTTTCAAAGTCTGAAAACTGATCCCGAAGTGATGCCACAAATGACAGCAAAGACTCCAGTAGTCGCACAGCAGTCTTTAAATCAATGTCGCTTTTCTGCAACAGCTCACTTGTCATCTTGAACCTGTGTAGGACGACATCCCAGAAATGGGCCATGAAGGCTGTTTCCAAGCGTTCCATTTTGCCACACAACAAAGCTGCCTCATGTCGTGTATCAAGAGTTTCATGCATGTCACCTGACAAACTCCCCAAAGCATCCCTTATTGAGCTGTAGTTCTTCCAAAGTGCTGATGTTGAGTCAGCGCGACAGCTCCATCGTGTGCTTGATAGGGATTTCAGAGTCATATTTATTTTGATGTCAGCATTGTGAAAAACTTTATTCCACCAGTGAGTTGACGCAGCGCAAAAACTGTACATGGACTGCAGTATCCCAAAAAAATTACTAGCCTCTTGGCAGCTGTTCTCAATGGTATTGACACCAACCAAATTCAAAGAATGTGCAGCGCACGGTATGTAATGAATTAGTGGGTTTTGTTTGTTTAAATGGGCCAGAAGACCATTGTATCGGCCGGACATGTTACTGGCGTTGTCATATGATATGGCGTTGTCATATGATTGACAGATCCAAGCCCAGGTCACTGATCATTGCAAGTACACTGTCAGCCAGGCTCACCCCAGTATGGCTTTCAATAGGCTCAAATCCAATAAATCGTTCAACAACTTTCCCCTCATTATTGACGAACCTGAAAATAAAAGTAAGCTGGTCCACATGAGATAGGTCCGGTGTTGAATCCACGATCATTGAAAAATATTTGGCATGCTGTAGCTCGGCTGCAATGACCTGCTTAGTTTTTTCCCCCATTAGCACAATTAATTCCTCGCATATTGTAGAAGACAAATAGGATGTACTGCCTCTACCCTTCTGACCATATTTTTGAATGTGATCAGCCAAAAAGGGATCAAACTGAGAAATCAGCTCTAAAATTCCCAAGTAGTTTCCACTGTGCGCTGACCCTAGAAGCTCATCATCGCCACGGAATGGGAGGCCTCTCTCACTTAAAAACTTGATCACGGCAACAACGCGCCTCAGCACCTCTATCCAATACTTGCTCTCTCCCTCCAGTTGCCGCACAAGGGATGCATCAACAGTACCAATTACATCGCTGTGATAAAGCAAGCATATTAGTTCTATGCTGTAAGCTCTTCTCGTGTTCAGTCTCGCAAGCGGGACTGGTGGTCTCACAATCAGCCTCATTGCTAACATTAGCAGACGAGCTAGCACTAGCAACAGGTGCCTCCTCTGACGAGCAACTAGCAACCTCCTTTTTAAAAAAGCTATCGATAGAAGGCACACTTTGTAAAAGAGCTGCTCCTCTCGCTTCTTTCTCCTTTTTTTGCTTTCGCTTAACGTACCTGCTAGGAGTGCGTCGATCCATTCTTTTTTCTGTTTTTGCTCTTCGCTGTCTAGCTACGTTTTTTTCTTAATTTTGTCAGCCTTTACATTAAACCCACCCTCCCTTACCATTGTACCAATCGTAAAGGGTATGTCTTCTGGTAGAAAATATTCACACGATTTAATTGGTCAATTTGTCGCGCTTAAACAGTGAGTGTGTAAACATTGGACAGTTGACTTGCTCATTTTAATTTATTTCAGTGGCATAAATGCACGTTACATGACATGTCATCGGGGGGCCCCCCTGGTGGCCGGAGGACCCTGGGCAACTGCCCCAGTTGCCCGTTCGGTAATCCGGCCATGCAAACTTGGGATTGCTGTCTTTTTAAGTTAGGTGCAAGTCCAGTTGATTTATCCTGTGTAAACTGTGTCAGTGGAAGTGCTGCCTCGGACACACGCTCACTTTCCACCTCAGGTTGGTCCATCATTAAAAAAAGAATCCCACTGCTTGTTAACCCCTCTTTTAACTCTGAATTTACGTGCTTTGTATTTCAAAACGGAATGCTGCCTAAAACCCTTTCGTTTGGTTGAATAGTAATAAAACCACAAAATGGCGAATGAAATAACGTTTAACTGTGTTTCTATTGAAATCACACAAGATCTTAAATTAACCCTTTGCGGTCCATTTATTCAGCACCTGTCAGGCGCGTCAGGTCCAATTTATTTTCACACAAGCTGTTTATTTTACACACGCTGTTTAAAAGTAATTTTATTCACAGTAAAACTGGTTTAAAAGGCATTGCATATCAACAAGACACTCAGTACTGCATCTCCAGCCCTGCCCCACTCCTTGTTCGCTGTATTTATCATATATCTCTTCATAGTCGTGCATACTGATAAATCATCTCCTGATCACTCGTTTTATCACCAAACTCCTCAATAATGCTATCCTAGTCATCATTTTATTACTATAACATCTATAAAAAGCTCTGCAAATGTCTGCAATATTCTTTGAGCGCTGGATGCGGAAGCAGCTATCTTGTTTGTTTATGTCGATATTATGTCTGTGGTGAAGGGACTATGCGTATTGCTCAGATCCGCCTCTGGTTTTTTTTTCAGCTTCTCTCGGCTTCTGTCATCCTCACTTGGCCATTGAAAGCTTTTCTCGGCTTTTTCCGGAGAAAAAACAACTAGAGACCTGTGCTTGACGTCTTTTTGATGATGTCGGACAGGGTCCGACATTGGACCGGAAAGGAATAATTGTAATGTCGGACCTGGTCCAACATAGGACTACAAAGGGTTAAACAGGGCGGTGTTATTGATGGCAATGTGACTAGCTAATTTCCCATTATCGCGATTATCAAATGGTTAAATTTTTATTGTATTCTACAGTATTTTAAAATACAGTCTACAGGTAACCAGGGACAGAGGCAGATTAGATAAGTTCCTGCTTCAAGTAATTTTAACTAACTACATTTGGTGACATTGAAAGGTGGTGTTTGAATTGGCTGAGTTAGTGTGTGAGTAGTACCAGGTGAGTGGCTAAATTGATTAGCACTTGATTTTGCTATTTGATTGGTTTCCACACAGTTTAGTTGGTTCTTTTGCCAAGCAGGTGTAACATTTAATCAAGCAGCTTACTTCGGCGCCAGCACGAAGCACCAGCCAACAGAAGAGCCTCAACAAAAGAGCCGGGAGTCTAGCTGTGGGAGTCCAGCAAGGGGAGGCCTGCGCAGAGACGCTGTTCAACTAGATCCAAACCTAACGGGCCTCTAGAAGAAGCTATCTACTAGTCAGGTCTGTACCCTCCACCCTACTGCTCCTACTGTGCCTTTTGTCTTGCTTGTCCTGCTATGACTGTCTCTCTCATCCCTGTTCTGTCCTCCCGTCCTCGTCCTCTGCCCTCCCTCCGCTGCTGTTCCTCCAACCCCTCTAACCTCATTTCTCTGCCTCTCCCCCCCTCCCACACACTCTCTGGTGCACTCTGGAACTGTCACTCTTCTGCTAACAAAGCTGATTTCATCTCTGCCTTTGCCTCCCACCTCTCGCTCAATTTCCTTGCTCTCACTGAAACCTGGCTGTCCCCTGATAACACTGTTACTCCTGCTGCCCTGTCCTCTCTCTACGTCCTGTCCCATACCCCGCGTCTCACTGGACGGGGAGGTGGGACGGGTCTTCTCCTCTCTCCCTCCTTACTCTTTTCTGTCCCCTCCGATCTCACCTCACTCTCTGTCAATACCTTTGAATTTCATGCAGTCCAACTAACCTCTCCCTGTCAACTCCTGCTCATTGTTCTGTACCGCCCCCCTGGGCCTCTCACTCACTTTCTGGATGAACTCGACTATCTACTCTCCTCCCTCCCCTCTCTGTCTACCCCGACTGTCCTGTTGGGTGACTTCAACATCCATCTCTCCAACCCCAGCCACTCTGCTGGATTCCTCCCTCTCCTTCACTCCTTCGACTTCTGTCTCTCTCCATCCCCTCCTACCCACAAAACTGGCCGTCAACTGGACCTCACCTTCTCCAGGGCCTGCTGCCCCTCCACCCTCTCCGTCACCCCCCTGGACCTCTCTGATCACTATTTCATCTCTTTTTCTCTGTCTCTCCCCCCTCTCCCTGCTCCTCCTACCCCCACTATCACCTCTCGCCGTAACCTCCACTCTCTCTCCCCCTCTGTCCTTGCCTCGACTGCTCTCTCTCACCTCCCTCCTATCGACTCCTTCTCACAACTCTCCGTAGACTCTGCTACCTCCACCCTCTTCTCCTCACTCACCTCCTCCCTCGACTCCCTCTGTCCCCTCACCTCCCGACCTGCTCGCCCCTCCCCTCCCCATCCCTGGCTCTCCTCTGCTCTCCGCTCGGCAAGAATCACACTGCGATCTGCTGAAAAGAAATGGAAGAGAACCAAACTCCCTGCTGCCCTAGACCTTTACCGCACTCTCCTCTCCTCATTCTCCTCTGCTAAATGTGCTTATTTCCAATCTGTAATCCAAGCCTCCACTAACAACCCACGTAAACTATTCTCTACCTTCTCCTCCCTCCTAAACCCTCCCCCCCTCCTCCTCCCTCCTCTATCTCCCCTGATGACTTTGCCTCCTTCTTCTCTTCTAAAATATCAGATATCCGCAAACTCTTTAACACCTCTCCCTCCCCCGCACCCCCTCCTGCTCCAACCCCTACACCCACTACATCCCCTACTAACTCGCCCTCCTTCTCCACCTTCTTGCCCCTCTCAGACTCTGACCTCTCCTCCCTGCTCCAGGGTCACAAACCCACCACGTGTGCCTTGGACCCCCTCCCCACTCACCTCTTTCAAGCTGCTGCTCCTGCTCTACTCCCCTTCATCTCCTCCCTCCTCAACACCTCTCTACTTTCTGGTATCTTTCCCTCTGCCTTCAAAAAAGCCTCTATCACTCCCCTCCTCAAAAAACCTACCCTTGACCCCACCTCCCTCCAGAGCTACCGTCCTGTCTCCCTCCTACCCTTCCTCTCCAAAACCCTCGAGCGGACTGTACACCGCCAGCTCTCTGCTTTCCTGTCCAACCACTCTCTGCTTGACCCTCTCCAATCTGGCTTCCGCTCTGCCCACTCCACTGAAACCGCCCTCCTGTCTGTCACCAACTCACTTAAGTGTGCCCGAGCTGCCTCTCTCTCCTCTGTCCTAATTTTCCTCGACCTCTCTGCCGCCTTTGACACTGTTGATCACTCTATTCTACTATCATCTCTTGCTGACCTGGGGATCTCTGGCACTGCTCTGGCCTGGTTCTCCTCCTACCTCTCCAACCGCACTTACCAGGTAACCTGGCGTGGAGCAACCTCCACACCTCACCCTCTCTTAACTGGAGTCCCCCAGTTAAGAGAGGGTGGGATCCAGTCTAGTATCTCCTTGGTCCAGCGATGGTCTGTTCTTCTTGCTACATGTCCAGCCCACTGCCATTTCAGTTTTTTCACTCTTATAATAACATTGCATACCTTTGTTTACACTCTTATCCATTCCTTCCTGGAATATATTTCCTTTGCTATAAGAAACTAGATCCTTTTGTATGGAAGGCATCTGTAGCTTTGGTATCCGGTTCTTCATTAGGCTCAGATTCAGCTACTATGAATTTATCTACTGATGATATAAATGAAAAGATTGGCTGGAAACCCAGTGATATGAACAATAGTGAGTTCTGGCCCACACCTGTGTTCTGGATGGAAGGGATTCCTCTTAAAGTTACCCTTTGTGAGCAACATGACATGCATCAAGGAGTAGCTATCAATCCAAAACTATTGTTGCTGGTGAAAGAATGACTAGAGGTAGGCCCCTGGTAAATTGTGGATGTGACAAATGTAAGGATGAGTTGTCAGTAATAGGGCCAAAACCCTGCCCTGCCTGATGTCACATGGTTAAACATTGTCGAGTGCTATTTCAATGTGATGGCCCTGAAGGAGTGTCATTTTCACATCTGAACATCGATCCGGATCACCTAAAAGACGGGTTGAATGTGTGGGGTGTGAAACTGATCATACTGTAAGATGGGCACATTTGGGTAAGCTGGAATGTAAAGAAGGTATCCCTGCTAGGCATGTCCAGATATCTTGCAGGTATCAAGTGTAACAGAGCAGCTTTTAACATTAGCCAATTTAGTAGGGTTCCAGATAAACACCCAAATTACTGTCCAATATTTACTATTACAGAAATACTTTAAATAGAAAAACTGTCTGACAGCGTAAAACGCCAAGGTTACGCTGATTCTAATCTGCAAAGTTTTTGTTTCCATATGAGCACAACAGCAGTACATAAGTAATGAAATAAGAACTTGATACTCTCATTGAATGACAAATAGACCCACGAGTAATTAAGATATCAGTTTCTTTATATTTGCTCATAAATGCTGACTAGTAACAATTCAATTATAGCAAATTGACATTTCAGACAATGACTGTCAGTCAGCAACTAATATACAAACGCTAACAATAATCACAAGCAAAAAATACATTACATAAATTTAAATTAATTCATATGGTTAGTAGCACCAAGGAGATCCACATAGTACAAGACAAAAACAAATGTTCTGTATCTCCAAACGTTGAAAAAAAACCTCAAATATATCCACAACGAATAGTCAAAAGAAAACAAACAAAAAGTAATGCCCCAAACATAATGAAAAAACCCAACAAAATATTATCCACAGTAAACATTCCAAGCAGAGCAAAAGAAAAACCCCAAACTGTCAGCGTTACTTCGGCCAGTACCTACGAATAAAAAATATAAACCAGTTGGATCTCACCCGATGATTGTAGAGTCGTGTTGATTGAATTTAAACTCCCGCTGCTGCATGATTCATTAAAAAAGAAAATCGTAATATCCAGACCAGTTGCTTCATTGTGGCATTTATGGTAGTCCAGCAGAACTTGATTTATAAAAAAACATTGTCTACTAAATGACTTCCAAAGAAATAAACACAATTGCACCTAAAGCAAACTAGCCAATAAACTTTGAATAACTTCCACAAAACAAACATTAAGGTGAAGCCACAACATGTAGCTAGAAGGTGGGATCACTTGAAACAGAGGACACGTACGGAAAGCGAGCATGACCAAAAAAAGAGCTCCATCACTGGTGAGCCAAATTACCCTTGTCCTCACTTCTCTTGTCTTAAAACCCCCATCGCCCAATAATTATATAGGCAATGAAAAGGGAGTTGCCACTAATTGATCAATTTTAAAATTATTAGAACAATGAACAGAACTCCTGGCCAGGCTTCCTCATGAACAATTAAGTACAGAGGGTGATACTCTTATTGTGACACTTCGTTATGTGGGCGTGGCCACACAAGTTAAGGCTATTGTCCCCCATATATGTGATGTGAAGAGATGGCTAGCTCGTCCTGTCGTGGCTTTCGCAGAACCACTCAGAGCTGAACCAGAAAGGGAAGTCGAATCCTGCTGGAACAGGGCCGACTTGCTTGATATAAATGGGAGAATCTGAATGAATTGTTGAAATACACTACTTACAAATGTATTATGATATACTCTTTTGATTAGTTTACAGTAATAGAGTAGGATTCTGTATTATTGTTGTTTAAATATTCTTTGTAATCAATGAAAAATATTACTAGAGGGATTGTATGGAGACTGTGTAGAGGGTTCATTAATAAAAAAAATAATGTTAGCATGCTGCAGGTCTCAAGCTCCCTTTATCAGGAGAAAGGATCTCTTTGAACTAGACATGGAGTCTCCGTAACATTCCGATACCATTCAGTATTAGGTATACAGTAGGATCTGTCAAAGAGAAGGTAATTCATTGTTGGTAGTCTTGCCTTTGCTTGCTTGAAATGAAACGGTACCAGGCGCGTGGGTAACTGGAGAAAATAACTCTTGGCAATTGAAGCCAGATCTACTGTCAGCAGTTTTACATCAAAGGTTTCTCTGAACAGGATTTTTGTAAAAACAAAGCGGGAGGTCAAGTTTAGTTTATGCATTGAATGGCTAATATAAGCTTGTTACATTTTGACTATGTTTTTGATAGCCTGGATTTAAGTGAAATAATTTGATCTATAATTAGACTTAGAAGTTTGCTATGAACCTTCTACCAGCCTTTATCCAATATGACTTTGTTAATTGTTAAATCACATCTATACATGAAATAAAGCCAACTTACTACAGAGGATGTTTTTAATGTTGAAAGCAAAGACTATTTTAAAACCCAGGTTGGAATAACTAAACAGAGTAGGTGTTATATATTAAAACACATCTCTCTATATGTATTTGGTATATATATAATTGTATTCACTTGTATGTTGTATTCAGGAACTCCCTGGTACCAAAAGAGAATAACATCAGTTCAAAAGTTCACCTTACATATTTTGGAAATGTAGGGGAGATGGATTGAGAGATGATGGCCTATTAGAAAGAGTTACTGGGTGTATTTAAAAATGTTATTCACTTGAAGGACATGAGCTCTCAAGGCATATTAATATTTAAGATTTAATTATGACTTCTGACGTAAAAAGCGAAGCAAAAACTCTTTAAAAACAGAGGTAAAATCCTAGTCAAATGTTACTCAACTTGCTAACTACAAGTTGATGTGATCCATGCTCTGAAGATTTCTAATCAAGCTGATTGCTGTTTGGGTCGTATTCAGAAGTCTTTGCCTTTGAAGACAGTTCCTGTCCTTACACTATATTCTACACTTCCATATATATTTTGGGAGGTAAGAACTATTTTGAATGTATGTCTCTTTTATATTGATGCAATGCTATAAAAGTATATGATTTATATTTTAGTCTAAGAGAGTGATACATTGGATGCCCTAGAATTTAGCGGTGGGCGTTTTTAGCTTTATGCATGCATAGCTTACGGGCAAAACATGTTATAACCATAAACATATTAAAGTATAAATGCTATTATACCTGTTAAGGCACTGGACCTCCCAGGTTACCTGTCAGTTGGGATTCGACGTAGTCTGTAACTGCTCAATCCATTTGAAAGCATTTAATAAACCGAAGGAGTACTGATACTACAAAAGTCATCTAGATATGTTGCAAGCCCAGTGCATGAACGATCCATTTACAGAAGTCCGAAACATCTTTTTGTCCTCCTAAACGTCTCCCCTGAGTTTGAGTGTGTTTAGGTATATATATATATATATATATATATATATATATATATATATATATATATATATATATATATATATATATATATATATTGACTTCTTCAAGCTTAATCCCATTGACTTCAATTGCCTGTGGAGTGGCATATTTATTGAACATGACTTGAGTCTTCTTCAGGTTCATTTTTAAACCTGCTTTGATGCTAGCCTCATGTAGTTCTTGTATTCTTGTTTGTAATTCTTCTGTGCACGTTGTAAATATGTTTGTGATTCAAGTAGGCTTCACTGATCTTCAGCCCCTTATTTTTCCAATCCAGTGTTTTTTTGCTGTTTCTGCAATTACTTGTGTCACTTCCTGATAGATTTTGTTTACCTCGATTGCTTCATCTTTTTGCAGATCTTGAATCAATTATTCAGTTCCAGTTGAAACACCAGGCTTCTGGAGCATTTCTACGTTGATTGTGTTGGATTTCGTCATTTACGAGTTTCAGTGCTGTGTTTAGTTGTGTTTATGTGTATTTTGCATCTTAGAAGTCTGTGGTCACTTCCTGTGTTAAAATTGTTTAGTACTGAGACATCTTGAACGGGGTGCTTCTTGTTGGTGAATATGTAGTCAATTTCATTCTTCACTCTGTTGGGTCCTCTCCATGTCCATTTCCTGATGGGTTTCTTCTGGAAGAAAGTGTTTGCCAGCAGCCTTACCATCATGAAGCCTGATCTCATCAGATTTTAGAAGCTAAGCATGTCTGGGAGGCTTCCAAGGAAAAACTGGGTTGGTGTTGGTAGACCAGTAGGGGGCACTCTTCCCTCTGGACCAGAAATCATAAACCAATGCCCCAGCATGGTGACAGGGGACATTGTGCTGCAGGAGGTGTCATCTTTCGGATAAGACATTAAACCGAGGTCCGGAATACAGTATTTGTGTGGTCATTAAAGATCCCACGGCACTATTCAAAAGAGTAAGGGTGTTAATCCCAGTGCCCTGGCTAAATAATCCAATTCAGGCTTTCTCAATCTGGCCTAAAATTTCCCTCTGTAAATTTAATTGGCTAAATATTCCTCACTTCTCCAACATATCTGCTGTGCAGTGAGCTGCTGGTGCAAAAATGGCTGCCGTGCATCACCTAAGTGGGTGCTGCTCTTCAGTGTGGATGAAGTGAGCCCCTTCCTTCATGCAAAGTGCTTTGAGATCCTTTGGGATGAAAAGCTCTATATAAAATGTAAGAAATTATTATTAATAATTGTTGTAAGTTCTTGTACTCTGCAAATTCGACTAGTCTGTCACCCCTCTCATTCTTGTCGCCATGTATGTTAATCAAGCTTTCATAACCATGGTTGAACCTGCCAGTCAGGGGACCCCACTGTACTTCGTTTTGTGAACCCGTTATCCTCCTGCCACTTTGAGTTGTACTTTAGGAGATATATATACTGTATATATATATATATATATATATATATATATATATATATATATATATATATATATATATATATATATATATATATATAATTATTTATTTCTTAGCAGACACCCTTATCCAGGGCGACTTACAGTCATAAACAAATACATTTCAAGAATATTATACATAGGATGCCGTTGTTCCCGCAGTCCACACTTTGGGAACCCCTGCCTTAGATAACTCTTTTTATTACACACAAGCTTTAACTGCTCCTTGGCTTAAGGATGTCTGATGACCATCTTGTATTGAAGCTGGCTGGAATATAATCACAGGTTACATTTTTTTTCCCAGAAATGACCTTGAAAAATAGGTGAAGTTCACTCATTATTGGAACATTCTTGGTACCAATTACATGAACTCCACTTGACCCCTGGAGACATCCTGCTAAAAATGTATATCCTAAAACAAATCCTTGTAACCTTAAAAATAAGTCAAGGTCACTCAGATGTTATCTTGTTTGAGGTCTTGATAAGATACATTGCTGGTGCCAATTACTTTAAGCTAGCATAAATCATTCAAGAGATATCCTGATAACAAGGATTTCAGATGGACTTGCTGATGGCCACTCTTCAGCCTATAGTGCTGTGGAATAAAATGAATTTCCTAGGGTGTATGACATCTGACCTGCTTTGTAAGTCAAGTAAAAACAATTACAATTCAGTTTCCATAATCTTAGTTGTACCCTGGCTGAAGTGAAACAGGTTGCTTTCTTATTGGGGATACAGTACATTTTATTGCTTTAATTGTGGAATGTTTACTGTTTCTTTAAATTCAATAGAAAATGTTAGTCTATACTTAATTACAATACCATTACATGTTGCTTTGAAGACTAATAATAGGGTGTAAAATATAATCTAACACCACCTTATAAAACAAATTATATGTATGAAAGACATGCATGAAGACGTAGTTGCATTATAAAAAATGATTAGCTTATGATCTGGCAGCCGACTGCTTTATTACGAAATACCAATACCTTACTGCATATAAAGTCAAACAGTCATTTGTGCTTGCAGATTTACAAATACCTTTCCCAAATTACTTCAAAAGCCTAAATGTATTAATGAAGTTTCACTGCCTTGCAAAGTGCAATAACGCAAAAATAAAATAACATAAAAACTGTCCTATACCAGGTAAGAACTTCATCATGAAAAAACCACAACAACTGAACACACACTGCTTATGAAAGTCTCCTCGTCTACTTAAAGACATTTCTGTAATTAGTTGATCTGATTTTTTCCCTTTCTATTTATTTAAAAAAACAAAACACACACACATAATAAGACTTATATGAAGTGCCGTTCAGGAAATAATTAATTGGTTAATTTACGAACAGTATGGTTAATTTATAAACAGTATGGTTAATTTATTTTTAAGATGGTTCATTTAGGAACAATATGGCTCATTTATAAACAGAATGGTTCATTTATTTTTAAGATGGTTCATTTATTTTTAAGATGGTAAATAGTATAAACAGTACAGTTCATTTATAAACAGTATGATTAATTTATTTTGTAAACAGTATGGTTGGGACATTAAATGGCACTGTGAAAGACACCCTTGGGGTCCTTACTGTCATGCCATATAGACGCATAAATAAAGGCAGTTTTATGCTTGGATGCTCGTCCTTTTTCAAGAAAATGACTACTTTAGTATCTCACATTTGTCATCTGAATATTAGCACACTCCAGTCAAGAAGACAGGCATAAATTTTCCATGAAAAGGATAAAATGGTGAGGCATTATTTTTAAACTAGGCCTACATAGTGTTTTACGGATTTGAAGGATAAAAAAACGAATTGCTCTACTTAATAGCAGTAATAATAATAATAATGATAATAATAATAATAATAATAATAATAATAATAATAATAATAATAATAATAATAATCTAAAGCACGTCTAATATTTTCATTATTTTTGCTCTAATACTCTAAAACAGTCCCCTACACATTAAGTCTGTCTGTTTGTACATACTAGAGCACTAGCCTCCTGCGACAGAGAGCGAATGAATCCTAGTCAACAATCTCCCTCCCAACCTGTGAGGGCGCTGTATAACAGGAACAGTGTGCCTCGTACTGGATGGTTCGGCAGTTCATTCCAGGGTCAGTTGGAAGTCGGCCATCCAGGAAGGGGGTGGAACCACAATACCAGAAGTCATCGCCTTAAAGTAAGCGAAGTGTCAGTCATGGATTGGAGGATACGTGATTGCACTTGCTACCAAAGGGGGCGTGATTGGGGGTATATCAGGGGATGTGGCTGAGCAATCTGTTCCTTTTGTTATGGTTACGGACGGACCTGTAAAAGGAGTACAGATATAAAATAACCGTGAGTGTTTCCTCTTTTTTTTGTTTTGTTGTTCTAACTGTCGTTGCTTGTCATTGTTTTAGACATCTTTTCGATCCATTTATCTAGTATGGTTACTAACTCTGCACTGAATGGTGTTTTGTCATCATCAATTGACAAGATAGTTGATTTATACAATTCCACCCTTTCCAATATAATTCAGGCAGTAGCACCACTTCGCACCCATACCATTCTCTCCAAACACATCTCTCCTTGGTATAGTAAAGATCTTAAAGATCTTAAAATTAAGGGACGTTGTTTGGAGCAGAAGTGGAAAACATCTGGGCTCTGCATTGACTTTGATATTTGGAAATCACATATCAAACAATACCAGACAGCATTGACTGATGCTAAAGCATCTTATTTTTCAGGTATTATTTCATCTGGTAAAAACTGTCCAGCTGTTCTGTTTAATACAATTAACAAACTTCTTAATCCTAAAGCAACAGGCTCAGTGCAGGATGATCAAACTGATAAGCGTGAAAAATTCCTTCAATTTTTCACTGACAAAATTGAAGCATTTAGGGTTCCGATGTCCTCTACTACAGCTGCTTGTGCTACTTTAGAGTCCTGCATAATTAGCAGTGTAGCTGTTAGTTTTATGGAATTTACATCAGTGACTGAGGCAGACCTTAAGGCTGTGGTGTTGAAAATGAATTCCACATCCTGTAGTTTAGAGCCCTGGCCTACTTGGCTTATTAGGGAGTGCCTTCCTGTTCTGGTTCCAACCTTAACTCGCATTGTAAATTCCTCATTGACATCTGGAAGAGTTCCTTCTGCTTTAAAACGGGCTGTAGTTAAACCACTACTGAAGAAACATAACCTTTCTCCTGAAGAATTACAGGCCTATCTCAAACATCCCATTTCTTGTAAAACTGGTAGAAAAAGTAGTGGCAATCCAACTTCAGGATTATTTCTATAGAAATGAGATATTGAAGAAGTTTCAGTCTGGTGTCCATTCAGGACATAGCACAGAGACTGCGTTAGTAAGGGTCTGTAATGATCTCCTTCGGTCTGCCGATTCTGATCAATTATCTGTTTTAGTTTTACTGGATCTTTCGGCTGCTTTTGATACTGTAGACCACAGAATCTTATTGGGGATAATGCATAATCTTACTAGAATTGAAGGCATTGCCTTGGAGTGGTTTTGCTCATATTTATCACACCGGCACCAATTTGTTTCTTTGGGTTATTTTCTGAAACCGGTGACGTGAAGTACGGAGCTCCACAAGGCTCTGTGCTTGTCCCTTTGCTGTTTAGTGTATATCCAAGGTTGTATTCAGCATCCATTGTTGCAAAATACAACCTTGGATTTCACTGCTACACTGATGACACACAAATATACTGTTCATTTCCCACTAAATCAGAAATGGCAGTTCTGTCTCGGTGTTTGAGTGAGATCCAAGCATAGATGACTGCTAATTATCTGAAAATTAATCCACAAAAGACAGAGGTGCTGTTGGTTGGCTCCAGGCACAGTTTGGCTAAATCGCCTTGTATTAATATTCCTTTTGATGGTCATTTTTTGAATCCATCCAAGAGTGTGAAAAATGTTGGAGTTATTATGGATTCTGAATTGTGTCTGGATGCCCACATTAGTTCAGTAGTTAAGACGTGTTACTTTCAGCAGCATAATATAGCTAAATTGAGACCAATCTTTTCTGACAAAGATGCTGAAATGTTTGTGCATGCTTTTGTGATGTCTAGATTGGACTACTGTAATGCTCTGTTTTCTGGCCTACCGGACTCTACATTACAGCAGCTCCAACTTGTTCAGAATGCGGCAGCTAGAGTGTTTACTAGCACTAAGACTCCTGTTCTTAAGTCACTGCACTGGCTTCCTGTTAAATTCAGGATTGATTATAAGATCCTGCTTCTTACTTATAAAGCCCTTCATGAATTTGGGCCTTTGTATCTGCAGGATCTGATTGTACCTTATACTCCCAGTCGCACTCTATGGTTAGTAAGTGCTGATCTTTTGGTTATCCCCCGCAGTCATCTAAAAAAAGGTGGAGAAAAGCTTTTAGTTTTTGATTGCCTCGTCTCTGGAACTCCATTCCAAGTGATATCAGAGGTGCAGCTACAATTGAATCTTTTAAGTCAGGTTTAAAGACGTATCTGTTTTCTCATGCTTACTGTTAGGTTGGGCTGTTAGCCATTTGTTTTTGCGTCTTGTTGTAAAGCGCCCTGGGATGCTTCACATGAAGAGCGTTATATAAGAGCAAATTGTATTGTATTGTTAGACGGCTACCACTAGCCGGGAGCTGTCGCTAAAGGCCAACACCGAACCCGGACTACACAGCACCACTGTTTCACAATTGTTTCAGCACAGCGCAGAAACAAACAAAAGGCAGCCAGTGTTCACTGCGACAGCGTGGGAGAAGTACGAGTGGACAATTACATCACAGTTAGAAGCAGTTTGAAAGCAGGTTGACAGCTGCAGAAGCTAAACTGAACTTCAAAAAAAAAATAATAATAAAACATGGTCTTCAAGCCAGGAATCTGTGACACAACTGCATGATGTGGGAAATCCGAGAAAACCCAACAGAGCTCAACCAAGTGTGTGTAAAGTGCCGCACGATCCAGGACTTGCTTCAACGAGTAAGTCTGTTAGAAATTGAGCTGGAGGAAATGAGACAGCAACAGGAGCTTGAGGAGCTGACACACCCACAATTCATGGAAGTCTGCACCCCTAGCAGACTGAAAGCCACCAGGGAGATGGAAGAGAGTCGAAACAGCTGGGTTCAGATAGGCAGAAGCAGGGAAAAAAAGAAACTTCATCAAACACAACCACCAGAAATCCAAACATCCAACAAATTTGAGCCACTTCAACATTTAGATGATCAAAACCAACATCAAGAGAATGAAAGGAACAACATCCAGGACCCTATAAACAGTGCTGGCCAGGCAGCAAAAAAGAAGGGAGGTCATGATTGTCGGGGACTCCATATTGAGAAACACAGCAAGTTCAGTTCGCAGTTTGGACCCCCTTACTACAACATTGTGCTGCCTTCCAGGAGCCTCTGTCAAGCACATCACTAAGAAAGTGGACAGGCTCCTAGAACAAACAGGAGACGACCCGGTAGTAGTCGTCCACATCGTTACAAACAACATTGGAAGAGACAGGCCAAGATCCCTGCAAAACAAATTCAGAGAGCTAGGAAGGAAATTAAAAGACAATACCAAAACTGTGGTATTTTCTGGGACACTGCCGGCACCTTGCAAAGGACCATATGGACAGCTGGAAATACAAAATCAAAATGCATGGCTGAAATCGTGGTGCACACAGGAAGACTTCACCTTTCTTGAACATTGGTGCACATTCTACAACAAGGACTATCTATAGAGGTGGGACGGACTGCACTTAAACAGAAAGGGAACCAATCTACTCGGAGAAAGGATCCTTGAGGAGGTCCAGAAGCATTTAAACTAGAAAGGAAGGGGGGAGAAAACAAAAGCACAGAAGGGAGACTACATCAAAACAAGAGCAACAACTCAGGTAAGACAGCTATTAAATGTATTTATCTTAATGCTAGAAGTCTCAGAAACAAAATGTTAGAACTTGAAGCTACTGCACTAACAAGTAACTACGATGTGATAGGTGTTACAGAAACGTGGTTGTCTGAGAGTGATGGAGACAAATATAATATTAGTGGGTACACACTATATAGGAAAGACAGAATGAAACAGAGACTAATAGAAGTAGATTGGAGTAAAACAGAGAAAACATCCACAGAAAAAGGATGGCTGTTTTTTAAAAATGTAGTACTAGAGGCGCAAAACAATTACATCCCATGATTTCCATTACACGAGAGTAGATGTTAAAACTTCATGCTGATTTGAACTCGGCTCTCGCCAAGATAAGCACCAACTAAGACGTAGCTTTACAGTAAACTAATGTGATCCATATGCGTCTCCATCCATTTACGTTTCCTTCCATGTGATGATGTAGATATCCTTCTGTCTGGTGTTAATGGCTGAAGTGTAATGCTGGCTCCAGGGATCAGCTTATTTTTGCCTCCCTGGCGCATCAGCACACACAACGGCTGCGATGCTGGCTCCGGGGATCAACCAAAGTGCGGCCTCCCCAGCGCATCAGCATGACAACCGTCTGGATTGAGCTAAGTAGGGTACATCTCTGGGGTTTTCAAGTGGGCACCTTCCATCCTCGGTGTTTCGTCGACTAGCCCACGACACCTCAAGAGGGCTCGACGGTGATTCTGGCGTCCCAGCATCACCCCCCTCCGTCCCCCACTCAACTCAGCCCAGCTTACTTACCTGTCCCCAGCCAGAATCTTTCCGTCTCAACCACAGCCAGTTGCTGCTCCTCTCTGCTGCTTCAGATAAGTTCTTCACTGTGCGACGCAACTCTTGGCCACTGAATCCGACGTCTCTGAGAAACCGGGTTGTAGAGTGTGCCACAAATCCTCGACAACCCACTTCCACTGGGTAAACCCGGACTCTCCATCCTCGCTGTTCCGCTTCAGTGGCTAGTTGAGCATACCGCAGTTTCTTCCTCTCATACGCCTCATCTACAGCATCCTCCCATGGCACTGTTAACTCTACCAGGTGAACAAGGCGTGCTGATCCAGACCACAAGACAATATCTGGTCGAAGGTTAGTGGTGGCAATCTCAGGTGGAAAAATAAGCCATTGACCAACATCTGCCAGCATATTCCAGTCTCTAGCAGCTTCCAGTTGTCCTGGGCGAGGATTGGTTTTAACACCTATTCTTGGTGGTTGCTCTCCTGGGCGGAGGAATGTTGTCTTTTGTGTGTAATGTTTTGATGGAACAGGTGGCAACTTATTGGTCATGTTACGCTTGTCTTCCAATGCTAAGGCCAAACATCGCAGCACCTGGTCATGGCGCCAAGTAAACCGTCCTTGGCTAAGAGCCACCTTACATCCTGTCAAAATGTGCCTTAATGTTGCAGGTGATGAACACAAAGGACATGAGGGATCCTCTCCTACCCAGAGGTTTAGGTTCTGTGGTGATGGGAGAACATCATATGTTGACCTGATGAGGAAACTGATCCTGCTCTGTTCCATTGACCATAGGTCTTGCCAGCCAATCTTGCGTTGTTCCACACTCTCCCATCTCATCCATTCTCCCTGTTTGGCCTGGGAAATGGCCTTTATACACCTCATCCTCTCCTCCTGCTTTTGCACCTCGTTGACTACCAGCTTCCTTCTTTGAGCTGGGGCCGCCTTGTGCCATGTAGGAGGAGTTGAACTGAAACCAAGACCCCCTCTTCCATGCTGAACTTGCCCCATGATATCACCAATTCGAAGGGCAGCCTTTGCATCTTCCACAGCTTTCTTTGCCGCCCACTTTCTTCCAGTTTTCAACACAGGTGCTGCCTCCCTTACGCATTTATCGCGTGACTCTACTAATGTCATTTCCAATCTGACCTTGGCGCACTTAAACTCCTCGGTTAGAGCAGAGACTGGTAGCTGCAGTATTCCTTTACCATAAAGTCCCACTCTGCTGAGGCAGCGTGGAACTCCCAACCATTTCCTGATGTATGAACTGATTAAAGCTTCCAGCTTCTCGACTGTTGTCAAAGAAACCTCGTACACAGTCAGTGGCCACAGCAACCTCGGCAGTAGACCAAACTGAAAGCACCAGAGTTTTAGTTTACCTGGTAGAGCGCAGCTGTCTATGCTCTTCAACCCTTCCACTGCTTGTTGTCTAACTTCTCCCACACAAACTGTGTCCTTTAGATCCCCGTCGTACCATCTCCCAAGACTCTTCACTGGCTTCTCAGACACTGTTGGTATTGCCTCACCATTAATGAAGAATGTTTTATCTACTACTTTGCCTTTAATTATAGAGATGCTCCTTGATTTAGTGGGCTTGAATTGCATTCGTGCCCATTCAATGTTATTGGTTAATTTGCCCAATAATCGATTAGTGCAGGCTACTGTTGTAGTCATGGTTGTCATGTCATCCATATATGCTCGAATTGGTGGTAGTCGCATTCCAGAAGCCAAGCGCTCTCCTCCTACTACCCATTTTGATGCCCTAATGATTACTTCCATTGCCATGGTAAAAGCCAGTGGAGAAATGGTGCATCCTGCCATTATTCCAACCTCTAGGCATTGCCATGTAGTGCTGAATTCTGAAGTTGAAAAACTGAATTGCAAATCTCCAAAATAGGCTTTCACTAAATTTGTTATTGTCATCGGTACACTGAAAAAATCAAATGCTGCCCAAAGTAGTTCATGTGGCACTGAACCATATGTATTAGCCAAATCCAGGAATGTCACATGGAGCTCCTTCCTCTCCTTTTTAGCGGATTGAATTTGTTGCCAGATCACATTGATGTGTTCTAAGCAACCTGGGAAACCTGGAATGCCCGCTTTTTGTATTGAAGTGTCAATGAAGCAGTTCTTTAATAGGTAAGCTGACAATCTCTGAGCAATAATGCTGAAGAAAATCTTGCCTTCTACGTTTAATAGGGAAATGGGACGAAACTGACTGATGCTTGTAGAATCTTTTTCTTTAGGTATAAAGACTCCACCTGCTCGGCGCCATGCTCTTGGTACAACCTGTTTTTCCCATGCCACTTTCATCAATTTCCACAGAATTCGTAGAACTCCTGAAGCACTCTTGTACACTCTGTACGGAACTCCATTAGGCCCTGGAGATGATGAAGCCCTTGCTTTTTTCACAGCTTGCTCTATTTCTTTCCACTTAGGTGCACAGTCCTCCATTTGGTATTCTGGTGGATTGATAGGTGGGATGTCTGACGGAATTGACATAGGCTCCTGCCTTTTTGAATCTGTATGTGTTTCCTCCAAATATCTCTCCAGCTCAACCTTAGATGCTTTTAGTGTGCCATTCTTCTCACTGGTGAATAACTTCTTTACAAATTTGAATGGGTCTTTATAAAAGTTAGCTCTCGCACGCTCCTTCTTTTTGTAGCGTTTCCGTAGGCGCTCAGCTCTGCGCAATGTTGCAAGCTTATCTTTTATGACCCTTTGTAAGAGATTGAGTCCCTCCTTCTGACTTTGTTCTGCTCTTCTCCATTGGTTCCTCAGCTGTCTCCTTTCTCTAACTAAGCGTTCAATCTCCTGCTGCCGTCTAGACTTTCCAGGAATAGTTTGTACTTTTTCCTTCCTTTTTTCAACTCCAAACCTCTCACTTCCATATGCGTAGATGATGTCCCCAAATTTATCCAGCTTCTTTTCAACTGTTCCACTTAATCTTTCCAATGCAACGCAGAGATCTGTGTTTACTGTGTCCCATGCAGTTTTCTCACAAGCTCTTGGCCATTTAACTCCAGGCTTGTGCCCGTTGAGGTTCTTTTCTCTCTTATGCTGGTTTGTCTGACTGGGTTCACAAGGATCATTAGGTTCATCACTAACTGTGTCCATGCAAGTCCTCCTCACATCTATGACAGGGGTGCTGATATCCTGCGAACTGTGGTTTGCTTCCTGTCGCTGGATTTCATTCGACTGACTTGACTGACTTCGTAAGAAG
This sequence comes from Acipenser ruthenus, assembly GCF_902713425.1. Lineage (NCBI taxonomy): Eukaryota > Metazoa > Chordata > Actinopteri > Acipenseriformes > Acipenseridae > Acipenser > Acipenser ruthenus. The sequence goes on from NC_081193.1 coordinate 62,217,269, forward strand.
TACTGATCAATGCGAGGCCCTTGTCCCTTCTCCCTCAAGCATTTCATTCTCCCTTGATGAATCTTCAAACCCCTGACCGTTGTCGCCTTGCTCCAGCCGCAGACACAAACCTGGAGTTCCATGTCTTTGTTAACTGCAGATCTTGAACTAGTCTTTTGTGAAGTACTCTCCATACTCATATCCGTTTCCGTTCCTAAGTCGTTAACCGTGTTGTCCAACGTTGAGTCATCTTCCGCCCCCGCTCTCGCAGACTCTAGGGGTATTTTTCTCTTTAATTTCTTAGAAGCCTTGGGCGGGTGTCTCCAGCATCCTGTAAACACAGAGCTGGATACTGCCGACAAGGGTAGCTAACCCTTACCAGCCCCAATGGGGTCTCTTTCCTCCTGTCAGCTGTCTCTCCAAGCTGTCACAAGGTCTTTCCCTTGTTGCCAGCTGCACTATTCACAGCAGTCACTGGACGTATCCAGATCTTCATGATTTCCATTACACGAGAGTAGATGTTAAAACTTCATGCTGATTTGAACTCGGCTCTCGCCAAGATAAGCACCAACTAAGACGTAGCTTTACAGTAAACTAATGTGATCCATATGCGTCTCCATCCATTTACGTTTCCTTCCATGTGATGATGTAGATATCCTTCTGTCTGGTGTTAATGGCTGAAGTGTAATGCTGGCTCCAGGGATCAGCTTATTTTTGCCTCCCTGGCGCATCAGCACACACAACGGCTGCGATGCTGGCTCCGGGGATCAACCAAAGTGCGGCCTCCCCAGCGCATCAGCATGACAACCGTCTGGATTGAGCTAAGTAGGGTACATCTCTGGGGTTTTCAAGTGGGCACCTTCCATCCTCGGTGTTTCGTCGACTAGCCCACGACACCTCAAGAGGGCTCGACGGTGATTCTGGCGTCCCAGCATCACCCCCCTCCGTCCCCCACTCAACTCAGCCCAGCTTACTTACCTGTCCCCAGCCAGAATCTTTCCGTCTCAACCACAGCCAGTTGCTGCTCCTCTCTGCTGCTTCAGATAAGTTCTTCACTGTGCGACGCAACTCTTGGCCACTGAATCCGACGTCTCTGAGAAACCGGGTTGTAGAGTGTGCCACAAATCCTCGACAACCCACTTCCACTGGGTAAACCCGGACTCTCCATCCTCGCTGTTCCGCTTCAGTGGCTAGTTGAGCATACCGCAGTTTCTTCCTCTCATACGCCTCATCTACAGCATCCTCCCATGGCACTGTTAACTCTACCAGGTGAACAAGGCGTGCTGATCCAGACCACAAGACAATATCTGGTCGAAGGTTAGTGGTGGCAATCTCAGGTGGAAAAATAAGCCGTTGACCAACATCTGCCAGCATATTCCAGTCTCTAGCAGCTTCCAGTTGTCCTGGGCGAGGATTGGTTTTAACACCTTTTCTTGGTGGTTGCTCTCCTGGGCGGAGGAATGTTGTCTTTTGTGTGTAATGTTTTGATGGAACAGGTGGCAACTTATTGGTCATGTTACGCTTGTCTTCCAATGCTAAGGCCAAACATCGCAGCACCTGGTCATGGCGCCAAGTAAACCGTCCTTGGCTAAGAGCCACCTTACATCCTGTCAAAATGTGCCTTAATGTTGCAGGTGATGAACACAAAGGACATGAGGAATCCTCTCCTACCCAGAGGTTTAGGTTCTGTGGTGATGGGAGAACATCATATGTTGACCTGATGAGGAAACTGATCCTGCTCTGTTCCATTGACCATAGGTCTTGCCAGCCAATCTTGCGTTGTTCCACACTCTCCCATCTCATCCATTCTCCCTGTTTGGCCTGGGAAATGGCCTTTATACACCTCATCCTCTCCTCCTGCTTTTGCACCTCGTTGACTACCAGCTTCCTTCTTTGAGCTGGGGCCGCCTTGTGCCATGTAGGAGGAGTTGAACTGAAACCAAGACCCCCTCTTCCATGCTGAACTTGCCCCATGATATCACCAATTCGAAGGGCAGCCTTTGCATCTTCCACAGCTTTCTTTGCCGCCCACTTTCTTCCAGTTTTCAACACAGGTGCTGCCTCCCTTACGCATTTATCGCGTGACTCTACTAATGTCATTTCCAATCTGACCTTGGCGCACTTAAACTCCTCGGTTAGAGCAGAGACTGGTAGCTGCAGTATTCCTTTACCATAAAGTCCCACTCTGCTGAGGCAGCGTGGAACTCCCAACCATTTCCTGATGTATGAACTGATTAAAGCTTCCAGCTTCTCGACTGTTGTCAAAGAAACCTCGTACACAGTCAGTGGCCACAGCAACCTCGGCAGTAGACCAAACTGAAAGCACCAGAGTTTTAGTTTACCTGGTAGAGCGCAGCTGTCTATGCTCTTCAACCCTTCCACTGCTTGTTGTCTAACTTCTCCCACACAAACTGTGTCCTTTAGATCCCCGTCGTACCATCTCCCAAGACTCTTCACTGGCTTCTCAGACACTGTTGGTATTGCCTCACCATTAATGAAGAATGTTTTATCTACTACTTTGCCTTTAATTATAGAGATGCTCCTTGATTTAGTGGGCTTGAATTGCATTCGTGCCCATTCAATGTTATTGGTTAATTTGCCCAATAATCGATTAGTGCAGGCTACTGTTGTAGTCATGGTTGTCATGTCATCCATATATGCTCGAATTGGTGGTAGTCGCATTCCAGAAGCCAAGCGCTCTCCTCCTACTACCCATTTTGATGCCCTAATGATTACTTCCATTGCCATGGTAAAAGCCAGTGGAGAAATGGTGCATCCTGCCATTATTCCAACCTCTAGGCATTGCCATGTAGTGCTGAATTCTGAAGTTGAAAAACTGAATTGCAAATCTCCAAAATAGGCTTTCACTAAATTTGTTATTGTCATCGGTACACTGAAAAAATCAAATGCTGCCCAAAGTAGTTCATGTGGCACTGAACCATATGCATTAGCCAAATCCAGGAATGTCACATGGAGCTCCTTCCTCTCCTTTTTAGCGGATTGAATTTGTTGCCAGATCACATTGATGTGTTCTAAGCAACCTGGGAAACCTGGAATGCCCGCTTTTTGTATTGAAGTGTCAATGAAGCAGTTCTTTAATAGGTAAGCTGACAATCTCTGAGCAATAATGCTGAAGAAAATCTTGCCTTCTACGTTTAATAGGGAAATGGGACGAAACTGACTGATGCTTGTAGAATCTTTTTCTTTAGGTATAAAGACTCCACCTGCTCGGCGCCATGCTCTTGGTACAACCTGTTTTTCCCATGCCACTTTCATCAATTTCCACAGAATTCGTAGAACTCCTGAAGCACTCTTGTACACTCTGTACGGAACTCCATTAGGCCCTGGAGATGATGAAGCCCTTGCTTTTTTCACAGCTTGCTCTATTTCTTTCCACTTAGGTGCACAGTCCTCCATTTGGTATTCTGGTGGATTGATAGGTGGGATGTCTGACGGAATTGACATAGGCTCCTGCCTTTTTGAATCTGTATGTGTTTCCTCCAAATATCTCTCCAGCTCAACCTTAGATGCTTTTAGTGTGCCATTCTTCTCACTGGTGAATAACTTCTTTACAAATTTGAATGGGTCTTTATAAAAGTTAGCTCTCGCACGCTCCTTCTTTTTGTAGCGTTTCCGTAGGCGCTCAGCTCTGCGCAATGTTGCAAGCTTATCTTTTATGACCCTTTGTAAGAGATTGAGTCCCTCCTTCTGACTTTGTTCTGCTCTTCTCCATTGGTTCCTCAGCTGTCTCCTTTCTCTAACTAAGCGTTCAATCTCCTGCTGCCGTCTAGACTTTCCAGGAATAGTTTGTACTTTTTCCTTCCTTTTTTCAACTCCAAACCTCTCACTTCCATATGCGTAGATGATGTCCCCAAATTTATCCAGCTTCTTTTCAACTGTTCCACTTAATCTTTCCAATGCAACGCAGAGATCTGTGTTTACTGTGTCCCATGCAGTTTTCTCACAAGCTCTTGGCCATTTAACTCCAGGCTTGTGCCCGTTGAGGTTCTTTTCTCTCTTATGCTGGTTTGTCTGACCGGGTTCACAAGGATCATTAGGTTCATCACTAACTGTGTCCATGCAAGTCCTCCTCACATCTATGACAGGGGTGCTGATATCCTGCGAACTGTGGTTTGCTTCCTGTCGCTGGATTTCATTCGACTGACTTGACTGACTTCGTAAGAAGTACTGATCAATGCGAGGCCCTTGTCCCTTCTCCCTCAAGCATTTCATTCTCCCTTGATGAATCTTCAAACCCCTGACCGTTGTCGCCTTGCTCCAGCCGCAGACACAAACCTGGAGTTCCATGTCTTTGTTAACTGCAGATCTTGAACTAGTCTTTTGTGAAGTACTCTCCATACTCATATCCGTTTCCGTTCCTAAGTCGTTAACCGTGTTGTCCAACGTTGAGTCATCTTCCGCCCCCGCTCTCGCAGACTCTAGGGGTATTTTTCTCTTTAATTTCTTAGAAGCCTTGGGCGGGTGTCTCCAGCATCCTGTAAACACAGAGCTGGATACTGCCGACAAGGGTAGCTAACCCTTACCAGCCCCAATGGGGTCTCTTTCCTCCTGTCAGCTGTCTCTCCAAGCTGTCACAAGGTCTTTCCCTTGTTGCCAGCTGCACTATTCACAGCAGTCACTGGACGTATCCAGATCTTCATGATTTCCATTACACGAGAGTAGATGTTAAAACTTCATGCTGATTTGAACTCGGCTCTCGCCAAGATAAGCACCAACTAAGACGTAGCTTTACAGTAAACTAATGTGATCCATATGCGTCTCCATCCATTTACGTTTCCTTCCATGTGATGATGTAGATATCCTTCTGTCTGGTGTTAATGGCTGAAGTGTAATGCTGGCTCCAGGGATCAGCTCATTTTTGCCTCCCTGGCGCATCAGCACACACAACGGCTGCGATGCTGGCTCCGGGGATCAACCAAAGTGCGGCCTCCCCAGCGCATCAGCATGACAACCGTCTGGATTGAGCTAAGTAGGGTACATCTCTGGGGTTTTCAAGTGGGCACCTTCCATCCTCGGTGTTTCGTCGACTAGCCCACGACACCTCAAGAGGGCTCGACGGTGATTCTGGCGTCCCAGCATCACCCCCCTCCGTCCCCCACTCAACTCAGCCCAGCTTACTTACCTGTCCCCAGCCAGAATCTTTCCGTCTCAACCACAGCCAGTTGCTGCTCCTCTCTGCTGCTTCAGATAAGTTCTTCACTGTGCGACGCAACTCTTGGCCACTGAATCCGACGTCTCTGAGAAACCGGGTTGTAGAGTGTGCCACAAATCCTCGACAACCCACTTCCACTGGGTAAACCCGGACTCTCCATCCTCGCTGTTCCGCTTCAGTGGCTAGTTGAGCATACCGCAGTTTCTTCCTCTCATACGCCTCATCTACAGCATCCTCCCATGGCACTGTTAACTCTACCAGGTGAACAAGGCGTGCTGATCCAGACCACAAGACAATATCTGGTCGAAGGTTAGTGGTGGCAATCTCAGGTGGAAAAATAAGCCGTTGACCAACATCTGCCAGCATATTCCAGTCTCTAGCAGCTTCCAGTTGTCCTGGGCGAGGATTGGTTTTAACACCTTTTCTTGGTGGTTGCTCTCCTGGGCGGAGGAATGTTGTCTTTTGTGTGTAATGTTTTGATGGAACAGGTGGCAACTTATTGGTCATGTTACGCTTGTCTTCCAATGCTAAGGCCAAACATCGCAGCACCTGGTCATGGCGCCAAGTAAACCGTCCTTGGCTAAGAGCCACCTTACATCCTGTCAAAATGTGCCTTAATGTTGCAGGTGATGAACACAAAGGACATGAGGGATCCTCTCCTACCCAGAGGTTTAGGTTCTGTGGTGATGGGAGAACATCATATGTTGACCTGATGAGGAAACTGATCCTGCTCTGTTCCATTGACCATAGGTCTTGCCAGCCAATCTTGCGTTGTTCCACACTCTCCCATCTCATCCATTCTCCCTGTTTGGCCTGGGAAATGGCCTTTATACACCTCATCCTCTCCTCCTGCTTTTGCACCTCGTTGACTACCAGCTTCCTTCTTTGAGCTGGGGCCGCCTTGTGCCATGTAGGAGGAGTTGAACTGAAACCAAGACCCCCTCTTCCATGCTGAACTTGCCCCATGATATCACCAATTCGAAGGGCAGCCTTTGCATCTTCCACAGCTTTCTTTGCCGCCCACTTTCTTCCAGTTTTCAACACAGGTGCTGCCTCCCTTACGCATTTATCGCGTGACTCTACTAATGTCATTTCCAATCTGACCTTGGCGCACTTAAACTCCTCGGTTAGAGCAGAGACTGGTAGCTGCAGTATTCCTTTACCATAAAGTCCCACTCTGCTGAGGCAGCGTGGAACTCCCAACCATTTCCTGATGTATGAACTGATTAAAGCTTCCAGCTTCTCGACTGTTGTCAAAGAAACCTCGTACACAGTCAGTGGCCACAGCAACCTCGGCAGTAGACCAAACTGAAAGCACCAGAGTTTTAGTTTACCTGGTAGAGCGCAGCTGTCTATGCTCTTCAACCCTTCCACTGCTTGTTGTCTAACTTCTCCCACACAAACTGTGTCCTTTAGATCCCCGTCGTACCATCTCCCAAGACTCTTCACTGGCTTCTCAGACACTGTTGGTATTGCCTCACCATTAATGAAGAATGTTTTATCTACTACTTTGCCTTTAATTATAGAGATGCTCCTTGATTTAGTGGGCTTGAATTGCATTCGTGCCCATTCAATGTTATTGGTTAATTTGCCCAATAATCGATTAGTGCAGGCTACTGTTGTAGTCATGGTTGTCATGTCATCCATATATGCTCGAATTGGTGGTAGTCGCATTCCAGAAGCCAAGCGCTCTCCTCCTACTACCCATTTTGATGCCCTAATGATTACTTCCATTGCCATGGTAAAAGCCAGTGGAGAAATGGTGCATCCTGCCATTATTCCAACCTCTAGGCATTGCCATGTAGTGCTGAATTCTGAAGTTGAAAAACTGAATTGCAAATCTCCAAAATAGGCTTTCACTAAATTTGTTATTGTCATCGGTACACTGAAAAAATCAAATGCTGCCCAAAGTAGTTCATGTGGCACTGAACCATATGCATTAGCCAAATCCAGGAATGTCACATGGAGCTCCTTCCTCTCCTTTTTAGCGGATTGAATTTGTTGCCAGATCACATTGATGTGTTCTAAGCAACCTGGGAAACCTGGAATGCCCGCTTTTTGTATTGAAGTGTCAATGAAGCAGTTCTTTAATAGGTAAGCTGACAATCTCTGAGCAATAATGCTGAAGAAAATCTTGCCTTCTACGTTTAATAGGGAAATGGGACGAAACTGACTGATGCTTGTAGAATCTTTTTCTTTAGGTATAAAGACTCCACCTGCTCGGCGCCATGCTCTTGGTACAACCTGTTTTTCCCATGCCACTTTCATCAATTTCCACAGAATTCGTAGAACTCCTGAAGCACTCTTGTACACTCTGTACGGAACTCCATTAGGCCCTGGAGATGATGAAGCCCTTGCTTTTTTCACAGCTTGCTCTATTTCTTTCCACTTAGGTGCACAGTCCTCCATTTGGTATTCTGGTGGATTGATAGGTGGGATGTCTGACGGAATTGACATAGGCTCCTGCCTTTTTGAATCTGTATGTGTTTCCTCCAAATATCTCTCCAGCTCAACCTTAGATGCTTTTAGTGTGCCATTCTTCTCACTGGTGAATAACTTCTTTACAAATTTGAATGGGTCTTTATAAAAGTTAGCTCTCGCACGCTCCTTCTTTTTGTAGCGTTTCCGTAGGCGCTCAGCTCTGCGCAATGTTGCAAGCTTATCTTTTATGACCCTTTGTAAGAGATTGAGTCCCTCCTTCTGACTTTGTTCTGCTCTTCTCCATTGGTTCCTCAGCTGTCTCCTTTCTCTAACTAAGCGTTCAATCTCCTGCTGCCGTCTAGACTTTCCAGGAATAGTTTGTACTTTTTCCTTCCTTTTTTCAACTCCAAACCTCTCACTTCCATATGCGTAGATGATGTCCCCAAATTTATCCAGCTTCTTTTCAACTGTTCCACTTAATCTTTCCAATGCAACGCAGAGATCTGTGTTTACTGTGTCCCATGCAGTTTTCTCACAAGCTCTTGGCCATTTAACTCCAGGCTTGTGCCCGTTGAGGTTCTTTTCTCTCTTATGCTGGTTTGTCTGACCGGGTTCACAAGGATCATTAGGTTCATCACTAACTGTGTCCATGCAAGTCCTCCTCACATCTATGACAGGGGTGCTGATATCCTGCGAACTGTGGTTTGCTTCCTGTCGCTGGATTTCATTCGACTGACTTGACTGACTTCGTAAGAAGTACTGATCAATGCGAGGCCCTTGTCCCTTCTCCCTCAAGCATTTCATTCTCCCTTGATGAATCTTCAAACCCCTGACCGTTGTCGCCTTGCTCCAGCCGCAGACACAAACCTGGAGTTCCATGTCTTTGTTAACTGCAGATCTTGAACTAGTCTTTTGTGAAGTACTCTCCATACTCATATCCGTTTCCGTTCCTAAGTCGTTAACCGTGTTGTCCAACGTTGAGTCATCTTCCGCCCCCGCTCTCGCAGACTCTAGGGGTATTTTTCTCTTTAATTTCTTAGAAGCCTTGGGCGGGTGTCTCCAGCATCCTGTAAACACAGAGCTGGATACTGCCGACAAGGGTAGCTAACCCTTACCAGCCCCAATGGGGTCTCTTTCCTCCTGTCAGCTGTCTCTCCAAGCTGTCACAAGGTCTTTCCCTTGTTGCCAGCTGCACTATTCACAGCAGTCACTGGACGTATCCAGATCTTCATGATTTCCATTACACGAGAGTAGATGTTAAAACTTCATGCTGATTTGAACTCGGCTCTCGCCAAGATAAGCACCAACTAAGACGTAGCTTTACAGTAAACTAATGTGATCCATATGCGTCTCCATCCATTTACGTTTCCTTCCATGTGATGATGTAGATATCCTTCTGTCTGGTGTTAATGGCTGAAGTGTAATGCTGGCTCCAGGGATCAGCTTATTTTTGCCTCCCTGGCGCATCAGCACACACAACGGCTGCGATGCTGGCTCCGGGGATCAACCAAAGTGCGGCCTCCCCAGCGCATCAGCATGACAACCGTCTGGATTGAGCTAAGTAGGGTACATCTCTGGGGTTTTCAAGTGGGCACCTTCCATCCTCGGTGTTTCGTCGACTAGCCCACGACACCTCAAGAGGGCTCGACGGTGATTCTGGCGTCCCAGCATCACCCCCCTCCGTCCCCCACTCAACTCAGCCCAGCTTACTTACCTGTCCCCAGCCAGAATCTTTCCGTCTCAACCACAGCCAGTTGCTGCTCCTCTCTGCTGCTTCAGATAAGTTCTTCACTGTGCGACGCAACTCTTGGCCACTGAATCCGACGTCTCTGAGAAACCGGGTTGTAGAGTGTGCCACAAATCCTCGACAACCCACTTCCACTGGGTAAACCCGGACTCTCCATCCTCGCTGTTCCGCTTCAGTGGCTAGTTGAGCATACCGCAGTTTCTTCCTCTCATACGCCTCATCTACAGCATCCTCCCATGGCACTGTTAACTCTACCAGGTGAACAAGGCGTGCTGATCCAGACCACAAGACAATATCTGGTCGAAGGTTAGTGGTGGCAATCTCAGGTGGAAAAATAAGCCGTTGACCAACATCTGCCAGCATATTCCAGTCTCTAGCAGCTTCCAGTTGTCCTGGGCGAGGATTGGTTTTAACACCTTTTCTTGGTGGTTGCTCTCCTGGGCGGAGGAATGTTGTCTTTTGTGTGTAATGTTTTGATGGAACAGGTGGCAACTTATTGGTCATGTTACGCTTGTCTTCCAATGCTAAGGCCAAACATCGCAGCACCTGGTCATGGCGCCAAGTAAACCGTCCTTGGCTAAGAGCCACCTTACATCCTGTCAAAATGTGCCTTAATGTTGCAGGTGATGAACACAAAGGACATGAGGGATCCTCTCCTACCCAGAGGTTTAGGTTCTGTGGTGATGGGAGAACATCATATGTTGACCTGATGAGGAAACTGATCCTGCTCTGTTCCATTGACCATAGGTCTTGCCAGCCAATCTTGCATTGTTCCACACTCTCCCATCTCATCCATTCTCCCTGTTTGGCCTGGGAAATGGCCTTTATACACCTCATCCTCTCCTCCTGCTTTTGCACCTCGTTGACTACCAGCTTCCTTCTTTGAGCTGGGGCCGCCTTGTGCCATGTAGGAGGAGTTGAACTGAAACCAAGACCCCCTCTTCCATGCTGAACTTGCCCCATGATATCACCAATTCGAAGGGCAGCCTTTGCATCTTCCACAGCTTTCTTTGCCGCCCACTTTCTTCCAGTTTTCAACACAGGTGCTGCCTCCCTTACGCATTTATCGCGTGACTCTACTAATGTCATTTCCAATCTGACCTTGGCGCACTTAAACTCCTCGGTTAGAGCAGAGACTGGTAGCTGCAGTATTCCTTTACCATAAAGTCCCACTCTGCTGAGGCAGCGTGGAACTCCCAACCATTTCCTGATGTATGAACTGATTAAAGCTTCCAGCTTCTCGACTGTTGTCAAAGAAACCTCGTACACAGTCAGTGGCCACAGCAACCTCGGCAGTAGACCAAACTGAAAGCACCAGAGTTTTAGTTTACCTGGTAGAGCGCAGCTGTCTATGCTCTTCAACCCTTCCACTGCTTGTTGTCTAACTTCTCCCACACAAACTGTGTCCTTTAGATCCCCGTCGTACCATCTCCCAAGACTCTTCACTGGCTTCTCAGACACTGTTGGTATTGCCTCACCATTAATGAAGAATGTTTTATCTACTACTTTGCCTTTAATTATAGAGATGCTCCTTGATTTAGTGGGCTTGAATTGCATTCGTGCCCATTCAATGTTATTGGTTAATTTGCCCAATAATCGATTAGTGCAGGCTACTGTTGTAGTCATGGTTGTCATGTCATCCATATATGCTCGAATTGGTGGTAGTCGCATTCCAGAAGCCAAGCGCTCTCCTCCTACTACCCATTTTGATGCCCTAATGATTACTTCCATTGCCATGGTAAAAGCCAGTGGAGAAATGGTGCATCCTGCCATTATTCCAACCTCTAGGCATTGCCATGTAGTGCTGAATTCTGAAGTTGAAAAACTGAATTGCAAATCTCCAAAATAGGCTTTCACTAAATTTGTTATTGTCATCGGTACACTGAAAAAATCAAATGCTGCCCAAAGTAGTTCATGTGGCACTGAACCATATGCATTAGCCAAATCCAGGAATGTCACATGGAGCTCCTTCCTCTCCTTTTTAGCGGATTGAATTTGTTGCCAGATCACATTGATGTGTTCTAAGCAACCTGGGAAACCTGGAATGCCCGCTTTTTGTATTGAAGTGTCAATGAAGCAGTTCTTTAATAGGTAAGCTGACAATCTCTGAGCAATAATGCTGAAGAAAATCTTGCCTTCTACGTTTAATAGGGAAATGGGACGAAACTGACTGATGCTTGTAGAATCTTTTTCTTTAGGTATAAAGACTCCACCTGCTCGGCGCCATGCTCTTGGTACAACCTGTTTTTCCCATGCCACTTTCATCAATTTCCACAGAATTCGTAGAACTCCTGAAGCACTCTTGTACACTCTGTACGGAACTCCATTAGGCCCTGGAGATGATGAAGCCCTTGCTTTTTTCACAGCTTGCTCTATTTCTTTCCACTTAGGTGCACAGTCCTCCATTTGGTATTCTGGTGGATTGATAGGTGGGATGTCTGACGGAATTGACATAGGCTCCTGCCTTTTTGAATCTGTATGTGTTTCCTCCAAATATCTCTCCAGCTCAACCTTAGATGCTTTTAGTGTGCCATTCTTCTCACTGGTGAATAACTTCTTTACAAATTTGAATGGGTCTTTATAAAAGTTAGCTCTCGCACGCTCCTTCTTTTTGTAGCGTTTCCGTAGGCGCTCAGCTCTGCGCAATGTTGCAAGCTTATCTTTTATGACCCTTTGTAAGAGATTGAGTCCCTCCTTCTGACTTTGTTCTGCTCTTCTCCATTGGTTCCTCAGCTGTCTCCTTTCTCTAACTAAGCGTTCAATCTCCTGCTGCCGTCTAGACTTTCCAGGAATAGTTTGTACTTTTTCCTTCCTTTTTTCAACTCCAAACCTCTCACTTCCATATGCGTAGATGATGTCCCCAAATTTATCCAGCTTCTTTTCAACTGTTCCACTTAATCTTTCCAATGCAACGCAGAGATCTGTGTTTACTGTGTCCCATGCAGTTTTCTCACAAGCTCTTGGCCATTTAACTCCAGGCTTGTGCCCGTTGAGGTTCTTTTCTCTCTTATGCTGGTTTGTCTGACCGGGTTCACAAGGATCATTAGGTTCATCACTAACTGTGTCCATGCAAGTCCTCCTCACATCTATGACAGGGGTGCTGATATCCTGCGAACTGTGGTTTGCTTCCTGTCGCTGGATTTCATTCGACTGACTTGACTGACTTCGTAAGAAGTACTGATCAATGCGAGGCCCTTGTCCCTTCTCCCTCAAGCATTTCATTCTCCCTTGATGAATCTTCAAACCCCTGACCGTTGTCGCCTTGCTCCAGCCGCAGACACAAACCTGGAGTTCCATGTCTTTGTTAACTGCAGATCTTGAACTAGTCTTTTGTGAAGTACTCTCCATACTCATATCCGTTTCCGTTCCTAAGTCGTTAACTGTGTTGTCCAACGTTGAGTCATCTTCCGCCCCCGCTCTCGCAGACTCTAGGGGTATTTTTCTCTTTAATTTCTTAGAAGCCTTGGGCGGGTGTCTCCAGCATCCTGTAAACACAGAGCTGGATACTGCCGACAAGGGTAGCTAACCCTTACCAGCCCCAATGGGGTCTCTTTCCTCCTGTCAGCTGTCTCTCCAAGCTGTCACAAGGTCTTTCCCTTGTTGCCAGCTGCACTATTCACAGCAGTCACTGGACGTATCCAGATCTTCATGATTTCCATTACACGAGAGTAGATGTTAAAACTTCATGCTGATTTGAACTCGGCTCTCGCCAAGATAAGCACCAACTAAGACGTAGCTTTACAGTAAACTAATGTGATCCATATGCGTCTCCATCCATTTACGTTTCCTTCCATGTGATGATGTAGATATCCTTCTGTCTGGTGTTAATGGCTGAAGTGTAATGCTGGCTCCAGGGATCAGCTTATTTTTGCCTCCCTGGCGCATCAGCACACACAACGGCTGCGATGCTGGCTCCGGGGATCAACCAAAGTGCGGCCTCCCCAGCGCATCAGCATGACAACCGTCTGGATTGAGCTAAGTAGGGTACATCTCTGGGGTTTTCAAGTGGGCACCTTCCATCCTCGGTGTTTCGTCGACTAGCCCACGACACCTCAAGAGGGCTCGACGGTGATTCTGGCGTCCCAGCATCACCCCCCTCCGTCCCCCACTCAACTCAGCCCAGCTTACTTACCTGTCCCCAGCCAGAATCTTTCCGTCTCAACCACAGCCAGTTGCTGCTCCTCTCTGCTGCTTCAGATAAGTTCTTCACTGTGCGACGCAACTCTTGGCCACTGAATCCGACGTCTCTGAGAAACCGGGTTGTAGAGTGTGCCACAAATCCTCGACAACCCACTTCCACTGGGTAAACCCGGACTCTCCATCCTCGCTGTTCCGCTTCAGTGGCTAGTTGAGCATACCGCAGTTTCTTCCTCTCATACGCCTCATCTACAGCATCCTCCCATGGCACTGTTAACTCTACCAGGTGAACAAGGCGTGCTGATCCAGACCACAAGACAATATCTGGTCGAAGGTTAGTGGTGGCAATCTCAGGTGGAAAAATAAGCCGTTGACCAACATCTGCCAGCATATTCCAGTCTCTAGCAGCTTCCAGTTGTCCTGGGCGAGGATTGGTTTTAACACCTTTTCTTGGTGGTTGCTCTCCTGGGCGGAGGAATGTTGTCTTTTGTGTGTAATGTTTTGATGGAACAGGTGGCAACTTATTGGTCATGTTACGCTTGTCTTCCAATGCTAAGGCCAAACATCGCAGCACCTGGTCATGGCGCCAAGTAAACCGTCCTTGGCTAAGAGCCACCTTACATCCTGTCAAAATGTGCCTTAATGTTGCAGGTGATGAACACAAAGGACATGAGGGATCCTCTCCTACCCAGAGGTTTAGGTTCTGTGGTGATGGGAGAACATCATATGTTGACCTGATGAGGAAACTGATCCTGCTCTGTTCCATTGACCATAGGTCTTGCCAGCCAATCTTGCGTTGTTCCACACTCTCCCATCTCATCCATTCTCCCTGTTTGGCCTGGGAAATGGCCTTTATACACCTCATCCTCTCCTCCTGCTTTTGCACCTCGTTGACTACCAGCTTCCTTCTTTGAGCTGGGGCCGCCTTGTGCCATGTAGGAGGAGTTGAACTGAAACCAAGACCCCCTCTTCCATGCTGAACTTGCCCCATGATATCACCAATTCGAAGGGCAGCCTTTGCATCTTCCACAGCTTTCTTTGCCGCCCACTTTCTTCCAGTTTTCAACACAGGTGCTGCCTCCCTTACGCATTTATCGCGTGACTCTACTAATGTCATTTCCAATCTGACCTTGGCGCACTTAAACTCCTCGGTTAGAGCAGAGACTGGTAGCTGCAGTATTCCTTTACCATAAAGTCCCACTCTGCTGAGGCAGCGTGGAACTCCCAACCATTTCCTGATGTATGAACTAATCTAAATCTAAAACAAAATGGCCAAAATGGTTTAATAGATCAATTAAAAAAAAATATTCAGCGAAAACAGGCACTTTTCAGAGCGTTTAAAAGGGACCAAAAACAAAGTACACAGAAAGAGTACTTGGAACTGCAAACACAAGTCAAAAAGGAAGTTAGAAAGGCCAAGAGAGAGATAGAAATCAATATTGCTAAGGGGGCTAAAACCAATTCCAAAATGTTTTTCCAATATTATAACAGCAAGAGAACATTCAAAGAGGAGGTTAAATGTCGAAGAGACACAAATGGTAAAATCATAGATAAAGAAAAAAAAATAGCAAATATATTAAATGATTACTTTTCACAGGTTTTTACAAAGGAGGACACAGACAACATGCCCCACATGTCGACCTGTTCTTATCCAGTTTTAAATAACTTTAGCATAACAGAGGCAGAAGTGTTAAAGGGACTAGGAGCTCTTAAAATAAACAAATCCCCTGGGCCGGATGAGATCCTCCCAGTAGTACTCAAAGAAATGAAAGAAGTTATTTACAAACCGCTAACCAAGATCGTGCAACAGTCTCTTGACACAGGGGTTGTACCGACAGACTGGAAAATTGCAAACGTAATACCGATCCACAAAAAGGGAGACAAAACCGAACCAGGTAACTACAGACCAATAAGCCTGACTTCTATTATATGTAAACTTATGGAAACTATAATAAGATCTAAAATGGAAAATTACCTATATGGTAACAATATCCTGGGAGACAGTCGACATGGTTTTAGGAAAGGGAGATAGTGTCTAACTAACCTGCTTGACTTTTTTGAGGATGCAACATTGACAATGGATAATTACAAAGCATACGACATGGTTTATTTAGATTTCCAGAAAGCTTTTGACAAAGTCCCGCATAAAAGATTAATTCTCAAACTGAACACAGTAGGGATTCAAGGAAATGGATGCACATGGATTAGGGAGTGGTTAACATGTATAAAACAGAAAGTACTGATTAGAGGAGAAACCTCAAAATGGAGCGAGGTAACCAGTGGTGTACCACAGGGATCAGTATTAGGGCCTCAGCTATTCCTAATCTACATTAATGATTTAGATTCTGGTATAGTAAGCAAACTTGTTAAATTTGCAGACGACACAAAAATAGGAGGAGTGGCAAACACTGTTGCAGCAGCAAAGGTCATTCAAAATGATCCAGACAGCATTCAGAACTGGGCAGACACATGGCAAATGACATTTAATAGAGAAAAGTGTAAAGTATTGCATGCAGGCAATAAAAATGTGCATTATAAATATCATATGGGAGGTACTGAAATTGAAGAAGGGAACTATGGCTATCCCTCCTGGCTGGCCTCCCTGCGTCCGCCACCCGTCCGCTCCAGCTCATCCAGAACTCTGCTGCCCGCCTGGTGTTCTCTCTGCCTCGCTTCGCCCACGCTACTCCACTACTCCGCTCGCTCCACTGGCTCCCGATCACCGCTCGCATCCAGTTCAAGACTCTTGTACTAGCCTACAGATGCCTTGACCAGACTGCACCCAGCTACCTCCAGACCCTCATCTCTCCCTACACCTCCACTCGACCTCTCCGCTCCGCCTGCACTAGAAGACTGGCTCTACCTCCGCTACGCTCCCCTGCCTCCAGAGCCCGCTCCTTCTCCACCCTTGCTCCGCAGTGGTGGAATGACCTTCCTACAGATGTCAGGTCTGCCCAGTCCCTGACCACATTCCGGTGCCTCCTTAAGACTCACCTCTTCAAACAGCACCTGTAGAACTCCTCTGTTGTATCCTGGGACACTATCACCCTTCATTTAAATGTGCTTTATTTTGCTCTTATCTGCCCCTATTCTACTGCATTTAATCCTGTACTTCAGAATACTGTAATCTGCCAAGTGTTTAACCTGTAGTATTTTGTATTTAATCATATCCTGATGTAACTATCACTATTATCTGCTGTATTATTGAATTGTGGTTTGTCACACTTGTACTTTGCTTGAACAAAAGTTATTGTATTTCTTGCTCTTATTGTATTACTTGTATTGTAACGTTAAAACTTTACAATGCATTCGTAAGACCTCACCTAGAATCTTGTGTTCAGTTCTGGTCACCTCGTTACAAAAAGGATATTGCTGCTCTAGAAAGAGTGCAAAGAAGAGCAACCAGAATTATCCCGGGTTTAAAAGGCATGTCGTATGCAGACAGGCTAAAAGAATTGAATCTATTCAGTCTTGAACAAAGAAGACTATGCGGCGATCTGATTCAAACATTCAAAATCCTAAAAGGTATAGACAATGTCGACCCAGGGGACTTTTTCGACCTGAAAAAAGAAACAAGGACCAGGGGTCACAAATGGAGATTAGATAAAGGGGCATTCAGAACAGAAAATAGGAGGCACTTTTTTTACACAGAGAATTGTGAGGGTCTGGAACCAACTCCCCAGTAATGTTGTTGAAGCTGACACCCTGGGCTCCTTCAAGAAGCTGCTTGATGAGATTCTGGGATCAATAAGCTACTAACAACCAGACAAGCAAGATGGGTTGAATGGCCTCCTCTCGTTTGTAAACTTTCTTATGTTCTTATGTTCTTAGAGGCTTTCCATCCCCCTCCTTTTTCTTCGGAGGACTGGAGACTAAACTCCCTCTGCCCGGTTCAGGCATTGAGATGTTACATGGATAGAACGAGAGCGCTGAATCAGTCTGATCAGCTCTTTGTCTGTCATGGTGAAAGGACCCTGGTTCAAGTTCTCTTGAAGCAGCGACTGTCCCACTGGATTGTGGACACAGTTTCGACTGCATATACCAATGCCGGCCTACCCCGACCAGGGAGGGTGGCCGCACACTCTACCAGAGGAGTGGCTACGTCATAGGCCCTCTTTAGAGGAGCCTCATTGACCAATATTTGTACTGCGGCATAAAATGCTCAGTAAATTCCTGACCTGTGACAGGCATATCCCAAAAGTATTGGTTGTTGGTTGTCTTCTCTTTCAGGGAACCATTTTTTCTTCAGAAAGAGGCAAATGTCAGGGCTCAGATTACTGAGGGGCTGGAGGTGGGGTTGATCCCTTTAAGTTTCTCCAAATAGTTGTATTTCCAAATGTCCTTTTTTAACATGTTTTAAGCCAACAGACATCACTTAAAACAGAAAGGAACCTGTTAAAAATGTATTAATTGTACAATGACATTTCCTGCCTTGTCTCTGCAGTTTTTCAGTACCAATCAATAATAATGAGAAAGCGTCTCCTGACAATCTGAAAGCTTCTCTGCTCATTCTACATAGGCTAATGCTTATATTAAGGGAGATTAAATAGTATTCCGTTCATAAGCAAAGAAGTGACATTTCATTTGATCAGAAAAGGAATACAATTTAATCTTATTACAGCTTGATCCATGTCTCAGCCTATACCGTTGACTCAAAAAAGAATCAGCCAAGATCAGAAGACTTTCTCATTATCATTGAAAAATGGAATAGGCAGGAAACTTCATCATGCAATTAATACATTTTTAACAGGTTTCTTTTCGTTTTAAGTAATGCCCATCAGCTTACAGCATGAAGGAGTTTGGAAATACAACTATTTGGAGAAACTTAAAGGGTTTGTCTACATGGATTACTGTTTACCATACTTAATAACTACTCAGAAGGAAATTCCTGTTTCTGCAATCAGGGCAGCTTCTAAACAAAACTCTGTGAAGTAACCATTTAATAAATAGAAATATTGAGATATGCAATGTTTTCATACAGGAAGGGTCTGGTTTGCAAATTGGACAATGGAGAATAACATAGAGATAGAGATAGAGATAGAGCGAGATGGAAAGTGGAAATCAAAGAGAGAAGATGCAGTTTCTTGGGCAGTAATGACTAGGTTTGCAGCAGTAATCACCAATAAAATAGAATCTCGGAATTTTATATTATTGAATTGCTACTGTGTAATGTAATAACTATACTTGTTGTGTAGAAATAAAATTACAAAGACAAGAAGATAATTTATTCACAAAAAAGGCTTCTGAAAGTAAAAGATTCCACTCTGAATATCACCATGAGTCTCTGCATTCACTTTCAATATGATATTAGATCAAACATTGCCAAAGTGAAAATAAAAACCCTAGAGCTTCCCCGTAGCTTGGGTGTTGGAAGTTATTCACAATATTTCCAAACTGTCCCAGTTTAAGGACTTAAAAATCTGGTCACCTTACCTTTATATATGATTAAAAGGTAGCTTGAAATCATTTTGGAGGGCTAGTTCATGCGCCTTAATCATTTTTTTTCTGCGCCATAGATCGTCCAGTCAAAATGGCGAGCACACCTACTAATATTAGTAACATTCTTTTTCTGTTGAAGATGAAGTCAGGAGTATTTTTTATTTCAGTGAATGATCATCAAGGCCGACCCCAGCTTTTGATGTCTCTGTCACACGGGCCGTAAGTTTGACACCCCTGATCTATACAGAGGCCTTTCTTCACCCAAGCAAGCTAAGATACATTCTGGGAAACAATAAGATCTTCTGTTACCCTGATTACCTCTCCTTTTAATGAATAAGCCATTAAATATCCAAATTATACTCTTATGTTTAATGACACATGTGGTGCTGGACATAGCATTTAATGAGCAAAATTAATGTTGTGAATGCCTCTATTTATTTATTTTTATTCTGTCAGTTGGATTTGAAAAGTGGCATATACCTTTTGTTTCAAGCAGCAATTTTGTTGCAGTGACATCAGTTTGTCGTTGTTGTCTGATTCAAAAATGCAAAATAAGATGACAATTATTAAAATATAACTCATTTAAATGTGCTTCAATACTATGGCTGAGGCTGTGTCTATGGAAATCTATTTTAGGGAGATAGTCACTTTATAGGGGGTGGCATTAACTCTTTACCCTAATGTTTCATGTAAAGTTAATTGTGAAAATGGGTAATACATTTTTCTGTATCAATTTTTCATAAATTAGAATATGACACAAAAACCAATTAGCACCCACTAGATTTACAATTGCAAGATAAACCCAGTAGAAACACATAGTCACGTTTTGTGGTTTTTATTTTTAACTAAGCTCTCAGTTACTGAATTGCACCAATTATTGGCATAATTAGCCAAGATTAACAGGTGTTCCAGATCTTTAGACATTGATGACATAGGCACCTATAAAACCCAGGACCAGGGTTGGAGACCCCTGCTCTAGAGACAGTCTAGTAAATTAATTACTAATATACTATTAATATCAATAACCAGCACTTGAGGGCATTTTACCCATTGAAAAAATATGAATTCCGTACAATTTTGCTGCACAGCTTGAGTTTGCATGCAATTTCTTGTACTACGTTGGTTCCCGATGTCTCAATGGTCAATTGTGAATATACTGCATGCGGTAGCTAGAGAAATGATGGGACAGTGTGTAGCTTGCCTGAGAATTGCCTGGGAATTGCCTGAAACACGTGACCAATAAGTCTGGGTTTTCAATAAAACATTTTTTTAAAAAGCATACGGTTGAATCCACTCACTTGCAATGTGTGTTTGTGACTGGATTCTTGATTTTGGATTCTGGATTTCTCTGCGCCGTCTTAGTTCCCCTCAACCTAACTTAGAATTTACATATCTGTCAACTGAATGGATCAAACCGCTGGGGTATTTGGCATACGTTTTAGTAGGGGTATTGAAATTACAATAGGCCTCTATTAGTCAATTCCATGACTTCTAGAAACTTTATTTTCCAATGACATTCCAGTTAACCCAGGGACTTCCAATTCCAAAATGTTTCGGCTATACTTGGATACAGTTTATTGTGCAAGCAACTTGCCCTCCATTCCTGCAGCGCAAAAATCTCCTTCCTCTGAGCCTCACGAAAATCCAAAAAAGAGGACTGTGTGGATTCACATTAAAGGGCTAACCAACAATAAACATTCCAGCATTTAAATGAACACATACTGTATTTCACCAAACTGCAATTCTGCATTGTGACAGGGAGCCTTGTCGCTAGGAGAAATCAGCTGTGACGCGCAGCCGGGGATGTGTTGCTAAGTGACCAGTTGAGAACTGGGCTCGCCCTATGTTAAGCTGATCAGGAGGACCGGATTGGCTGGGGGGCATGCCCGGGAAAGTTGCACAGAGCTCAAAATGCGGGTGCGCCACAGCTCGGGGCGATTGCAATGATATTGACACACAGATGGGTGTTGAGTGTGTGTTTGTTGACATCAAGGAGTGGAGTGTCCGCTGTGCCGGAAGTACTGCTACGGAACCCTTCAACTGCAAGACAGTGCCTGTAAAGGTGCTTGACCAGCCAGGACCATCGGCCCGGAGTCACCAGGCCAGATGATCCCAACACAGTATAGACAGGGTTACCGTAGATTAGTAGTTTCCTGGAGTGGGACATTTTTAGCTTTGTTTTGTTTTCGATTCTTTATTAAATGTAACTCTAGGGCTACTATTGCTGGTACCCTGGTACAGGAACGTCCGGTCATGACACAACTCAGAAGCAAACTATGCTGGGGTGCTTCATTGAGAAACCAGTGAGTACTTCAAAACAAAAAGCCTCAACAAATTCACTCGCAGTGTGGATTGCAGCCAGCGGTCAACCAATTAATGTAATTGAAGACGAAGGGCTAGAAAAAGTTCTTCAAATTGCTCTTGGTTCAAATAATTACAGACTTCCCTCAATAAACACAATAACAGTGCAGATTACACAACTGTATGTTCAAGAGGTTGTGAGTTTGACTGGTGACTTCTGGACATCTGTGGCTAATGACAGTTACTTGGGTATGACCAGGCACTGGATTGATGAGGAGTGTAATTTTTCGTAGCGCCACTCTACAGTGAAAAATGTGACAGGACGTCACAATTCAGACTTGAGCACAACAGAATTTCAGGGCGTTGTTTTAGAGTGGAGACTGGTAGGCAGAATTGAAGCCATATGTACTGACAATGCACAAAATATTACTTTATGCATTAGTAAAACTGAATTTGACAATACACGATGTGTTGCGCACACTTTGCAACTCAGCATCAACAAAGCTTTGAAACTTGCTTCTATTGATAATCTTCTGTCACATTGCCGTAAAATTGTAGGTCATTTCAAACACAGCCCAGCCAACCAAGTGGAACTTTGTGCAAAAGAAACAGAGTTAGGACTTGACCTTAGGAAACTGGAACAGGACATTACCACATGGTGGAATAGTATGTTAAAGATGAGTCTACTTCAGGTAAAGAGGCAGTGCAGGGTACATTAGAATCAAGAGAAACAAAAGTAAGAAGTCTTACTGAAGTGGAATGGGAACAGCTAACAAAATTAAGAAATATTTTTTAACCATGTTTAGAGGTGACTGAATTGCTTGGTGGGAGTGAATATGTGATCTCAAGTGTTGTTATACCTGCAGTATCTTATTTGCGAGCACAGGTGGCATTTTCAGATAATGACCTTGGTTTCATTGCTCCATTCAAAGTCACTCTGATCAATGATCTGACTGAAAGAATGAGCAACTGGCCTCGAATTGAGAAATATGAAAATTCGACTGCGCTTTACCGTTGATTCAAGACACCACTGTATTCCCGAGGGAAAAAGAGAAGCTGTATGGGAGATAATACTGGATATTGGAGGGGATTTGGATACTAAGCCTCAGGCCGATATTGCACCAAGCTCCCAAAAAAGGCAAAAACTTTGCTTTCAAGCCGCTGCTATCATGCAGAACCAGCGAAGAAAGATCATCCTTTGCAGCTGAATCAGCAGTGTATAGATCATTGCCAGAACTGGATGATGATTTTGCCAATCCACTTGAATGGTGGAAATTACATTCTTTACAATTGCCACGATTTGCAAACATTGCCAGACGACTCATGTGTGTTCCAGCAACCTCTGCACCATGTGAGAGAGTATTCAGCATGGCAAGAATTGTGGTAAACAAACTGTGATCATCTCTAAATCCGGAAAATGTCAACATCCTGCTCTGTTTACAGAATTGGTTAAGACAGCAACAGAAGATCTCTAACTGAACAATCACAATAAAGGTAGTACATCTTATTGCTTCCCATTTTCATTATGACATTTATTATTATTATTATTATTATTATTTATTTCTTAGCAGACACCCTCATCCAGGGCGACTTACAATTGTTACAAGATATCACATTATACATTATTTCACATTATACAGATATCACATTATTTTTACATACAATTACCCATTTATACTGTTGGGTTTTTACTGGAGCAATCTAGGTAAAGTACCTTGCTCAAGGGTACAACAGCAGTGTCCCCCACTGGGGATTGAACCCACAACCCTCCGGTCAAGAGTCCAGAGCCCTAACCACTACTCCACACTGCTGCCCATTTACACTGTTAAGGTGTATGTATATTAATTTTGTGTTAATCAAAACAAGTTTGTTTAGGGCCCTGCGTTTTTTACTTTTTTGTTTAACCTGTAACTTAGTCCTCTAGCCACACAATGTCAATATAGCCTCCACAGTAAGCCACGAAATAAGCAACCATTGAACAGTCATCCCACGTTACTTTAACCATTTGAATTGGTCATCCTAATAATAAACAGAACAAAATGGCTACTGACATTTATTTAGCCCTTACATCCCTGTGAATACATATAACAGGATTTGTTTTCAATATTATTTCAGAGAACGCATAAGTGTAAATAAATTATGTATAGGCTTTTATTGACCAGCGCACTTATGCAAATCATTTGTTTAAAAAAATAAAATAAAATGTCCTTCATATCTATGTAATTTGTCAACAGAATGGAAGAATTGTGGCATCGATCCCTGAACAGTAGATTTAATATAACAATGTATTGGAATCTGTGCGTTTGATAGATTCTGTAACATATGTAAGCTGTGTTTTTTTTTTTAATTATTATTATTGGTTTTATTTTGTTCTTTGAATATAATGTAAAAAAAAAAAGTTTTTTCATAAGTGTTACTTATGTTTGCATGAAAGACAAAGAAATACATTTTCAGTTCTGCATTATATTTTGCTATTAAACTCTTTCATGGATTGATGTTGTTCTGTGAAAATGTGTTACATTTATTAGATAAAAATAATAATAAAAATGGTTTTAAAAGGGCCAAATTCCCGTTGGGCTTATTTTTATTTATTTTTTATATTCTATTGATTTTGTAAGTACTATGCAGGACAGCCACTAAGATTGTTACCTTTATTATAAATGTGCACAGATTAATCTACCAATTAATCAACTAATGACGATAAAATTAAACGATCAAAAATTTGAATTGAGTGACAGACCTAATAAATTATATATATATATATATATATATATATATATATATATATATATTGTAAAAGATTTTAACCACTCACGTTCGTTGCCCCTTTAAAAATACGACCCAACACACACACAACCAAACAAACAAAACAAAAAAAAAAACACTGACTACACATCCAAGTCCCTGACTAACTCGCAGGACGGCTAAGCCGTTTAACTGCCAAACAAACACACAAAAACCCACACAGGTTTGACACAACACTTACTCTCAGTACGACTGCTCGGAGACAGAGCACACCATCTGCCTCCTTCTACTCAGCAGCCCCGTACAGCCAGGCTGCACATCTTAATACCCTGTGCTCGGTTCTCATTTTTAATCACCCCTGGGTGCAGGGGATAACAGACAATAAAACTTTTACAAATTTGTGCATACGCATGTGTTTTTCCTGCAGGGAGGCTATTAACCCCCTCCCTGCTGTTACTATATATATATATATACACACACACAGAGTATATATATATATATATATATATATATATATATATATATATATATATATATATATATATGTGTGTGTGTGTTAAAAAAGACATCAAAATGTGTATGTAGTTTACTGTAATCCTATTGTCTGTCAATGTCTGAGTCATTGCGTTCCAAACTTCTATTTGTATGTAGTCTGTTCAGAAATAGGTGCAATAATTTTATTCACGATGGTTACTACTATTTAAAGAAATTCAAAATGCATATCTAAACATGTCTGATTTAACCTTGCCTTGGTTACAGTTTGAAATCACTGAAACGATACAATGATTTGTAAACTGTAGACACATGCTTTGTAAATTGTGCATGCATAGCGCACATCTTGATCCATTTTATTAAACAGACTTCGTTTTAGTAAGATGTTAGTCACTGGGCTTCAGAAAAAATCTTCTTGCTTCCTACAGCACTCAGTTGCTTTCAAATCAGTGCTAAATTTCTACATTTGAGATTCACTGGATACATTTATGGGTAACAGTGCTTGACAGGGGCTGTGAGTATTTCGCTGATACTAGACCGGAGACAACCACAACTGTATATAGTGGTTCATGTAGGCTGTCATTTACATATGAAGAATGCTTTGCCCCAGTATAATTCCAATTGTATAATACAGTAAGGACTAGTATCGCTTAGAAAAAATAGTAAAAAGTTTGGGGCAATGCGATTTACATACTTGTATTAATTATTGAAATGACATCACCCACAATTATATATAGTGGTGGATGTAGGCTGTCATTTACATATGAAGAATGATGTGTATTATACAATTGGCAGTATACAAGCATACAGTATGGACTAATATCTCTTTCGTTAAACGTTTGGGGCAATACAATTGACATACTTTTATTAACTATTGAAATGTTACACAGCAAATCAGCAGAGAAAATTAAGGAGTCTGTACCAGAATTTTCACATGAACATCAGCATTTATGATGCAAAAAAGCAACGACCATGTGCCCTCATAGTGAGTTACAGCAATGTGCCCACCTGCTGGTTAGGGATCAGGAGCTGGCAAATCACCAAACACAGCAGGTTGAATATCCCAGACAGAGCATCAAGTTCTCTAATTAAGCAGTGCCGTTGATGAAGGCTCTACCAACTGGTAGTTGACCACAACTGGAGTTATGCGTCCCGAAGGTCAAAGGTCAACTACCACATGAGAAAGCCTTCATTGAGAGGACACTATCGGTATTAGAAAAGATTTTTTTCAAAAACACTTTAAAATCTATATTTACCTTGAACTTGTAATGATTCGTCGGGTACCCTTTCACTGAGATTTCACTGAGGTTTTGGGAAAATGGTCCCAAATATTTTCATAAAGGATCACATACATAATTAGAGATAATTTATCTAGGCAGTGCCAGATATCTGAATAGAGCAATATTACTAAAATGTCCATGTCTCAGTTTGTTGCTGTTGTAAGAAGCTGTCTGAGCTACAGTCGAGCTGACTGGCTGTGATTGGCTGACTCAGCAGTTGCAGGGACAAGACTGGTTGCTTTCATCGGTGCAAAGTATTGATTGGCTGGTTTTGGTACAAAATAAAATACATTTGGCCCAATTGTATCTTTGTTTAAAAAAAAACGGTACTTGCGCATATTGATTTTAAATTTGATTCACAGTCGATGCAGTGACTTTCCAGCATGCATCTACTGTTATAAGCAGAGTTGGGGTAACTCATTATTTAAGTAACGCCTTACTGTAATAATAATACTTTTGCCAATAACAGTAGTGTGGAGTAGTGGTTAGGGCTCTTGACCGGAGGGTCGTGGGTTCAATCGAAGGTGGGGGACACTGCTGCTGTACCCTTGAGCAAGGTACTTTACCTAGATTGCTCCAGTAAAAACCCAACTGTGTAAACGGGTAAATAATGTGTAAAAAATAATGTCATTGTATGTATTATTTTTCCCCAATTTGGAATGTCCAATTATGTTTATTTTTTTCTCCTCACCGCAGCGAGTCCCCACACAGCACGGACATTCTGAGGGCGTGTGAGCATCCTCCGATCTCACAAGCCTAAAGCCAGATCATTTTTATGCTGAACAATCCAGAGGTGGGAGGGCTACCGATCCCGGAGAACAGAGATCAGCCCTGCTTTTAATCCACTCTGAATGTGCTTGTGTCTGGCCAGTAGGGTTTGCTGCTGCGCGATGAGAAGAAGCAATCCCTGCCAGTTTCAGTTTTTTCAAAGCCAAAGTACATTTCAGTTCAGTTCTAAGATGCCCGCTATAGCTGGAAGCTGATTGGATGATGATACAGAATTGTTTTCTAATAAGTATTTACTCAAATTAAACACAAAACTATTTACAAAAATAAACACAAACCCCACTTTTCATGTACATGGCTTCAGCCCTGCTACAGCATGTAATTACCAACTGTGATCGAGTGGTTTGCAGTGCGCAGGTGTACAGGTGATGCAGGTGCTCCAACAACGACAGACAAAAAGTTTACAGTGCAAAAGAGTTCTTTATTTTGCTGTTTCCCGGTTTGCAACCGGTTAAATAATAAGGCTGGGTCTACACAACGATGGTGTTCAGTCTTGAATTAATAATACAAAGAATAACATACAACACAGACACGGTCACTTCTCCTGGTAGTGAGTGCTCTTAGTGCAGGTGCGGTGCAAGGCAATTATAGTGACAGTTGTGAAGTGTAGTCCAGGTTTGATGCTGGCCTGTAGCGACAGCTCCCGGTTCGTGTTAGCCATCTAACAGTGACAAACACAGACAGTTAGTTTCCACAAACAAACAAAACACTTAACACTCACGATGTGCTTTTCACTGTCCGTTTCCTTTCTTGGTCTTTATCATAACCACATCAAAGGAACAGATTACATCATTACATCCCCAGTTATACCCTTAGTCATGCCCTCTGCGATAGCTAGTTCAGTCACGTCTACTCCAATCCATGACTGACTGTGGCAAAGTGGTAAGTTGTACGTGCAGGTGCAGGGGTAATGCAGTGCAGTAATGAAACACAGAGAGTTATAATCCAGTTTGAAACAGTTTTTAATTGTATCTGGGTCTGGTGACCAAATAATAATCTCCGGCAATACACAACAATGTGTAGTGCACGGAGTAAATAACAACAGGGTTACAGTCCCAAATAATAAACATGAATATCTGTCCCACAATACACTAATACGGTCACCAGTCCTGGGTGCGTGCAGTAGTGCTTGTGGTGGGTGATAACAATTATACAGTGACTGTGGTGTTGTTGTCCGGGTAGTGCTGGCCCAAGGCGACAGCTCCGGATATGTGTTAGCCGTCTAGTGATTTACAAAACAAAAGACAATTACTAACAGCAACAAACAAACAAAAACACTCACAAATCCTTTTTTATATTTTTGGGTTTCTTCCGGTCCTTCCAGTTTCGCTCTCGCTCAAAACCAAGTGAAGGAGTAGATTGCGATTCTCCATCCCCTTTATGCTATCACACATGACCCCTTGGTAAACGAGTGCAGCTGTCTCTACTATCTGCAGCTGCTACGTCGTTTCCCTTCCGGATCAACATGTTCCTGCAACAGAGTCTCGCCTGCTTCTAGACTGACCGACTTCCCGGCTCGGGGAAAGAACTGTCAGGCCAGCCTGTCCAAAGAACTCTCCTTTCGCTGCTTAGCACCCTCACAGGTCGGGAGGGAGATTTACAACCAAAACTCATTGTATTTCTGTCACACTGACACATCGTGTACCACTTTAGGGCGATGACTTCGGTCATTGTGACTCCGCCCCCTTCCTGGATGGCTGGCTTCCGACTGACCCTGGAATGAACTGCCAGACCAACCAGTACAAGGCACTCTGTTCCTGTTAAACAGAGCCCTCATAGATTGGGAGGGAGATTGTTGCCTAGGATTCATTTGCACTCTGTCACAGCAACTTAAGCATATTATGTGGCCACACAGTGCAAACATAATGAGGATTCCAGCAAGGAAGAATTATATGACATATATTTTTCATGAGGTAAAGAGTTTCAGGCTGCAGGTTTTGTAAGAGTAGGATTTTTTCATATCAGAAAAACTGTATATAGAAATCATGTGATCCCACTGTGTGCCATAAAACTGTAGGTGCATAAATTATTAAGACCACATGACAGCTCAGTGTAATTTTGAATGACAAGGATCTGCAATACTAAGAGTAGCATTGGGATTCAGTCTTAATTGTTTTATTATGTTAGTCAGTGAATGAAACAAGAAGGACCCATTTTCTTTTCTTTTTCTTTTTAATTTTTTATTGGAAAAGCCATATGAGCTATACATAGCTCCTTTACAAAGGCGTCTAAAGTACAGCGGCAAATTACAATCACATAAAACACATTTAAAACTTTACACAACATCACATACATACACAGGGCTTCTTCAAATAATGATACAACAGATTGTGTTAAAATGACGATGGAAAGACTCTGATCTAAGTCCTACTGGCAATGCGTTACAATCTGAAACTGCAGAAAAAACAAAAGATTTCCTTCCAGTAGCACTTTTTATCATCGGTATTTTAAAATATTTGGTACCACAAACATTTCATAGGCTGTAATCACAAGTAAACTCCTGGAACAGACTACTTAAATAAACAGGCAGTTTGTTATGTACCTCTTTAAAAGGAATCTGATTCCAGTGAAAGTTCCTTCTATTACCAGGTGACAACAAATCTACAAATCCTGTTGAACATTGTATCAATCTTCTTCAGCGACTCCTTACTAGCAGTCATGTAAATCACATCATTATAGTCCAGAATAGGAAACAAAAGCTGCTTAGCTAATTTAAACCTTGATGTGAAATTTAAGCAGTGATGTTGGCCATACAACAATCCAAGTTTTCTCCCAGTTTTACTACATATTTCTTTTATGTGTTTTTCAAATTTAAGAGTTGTATCGATATTGACACCTAGTATTTGAAAGTATCAACTCTCTCCAAAGGTGTATTATTACAAGTAACATTAATAAAATGGGAATTATTGTTTTGTATAACTTTCTCTGAACCAAATAACGTGATATTTTTTATTTTTATTTTTTTCATTTCAAATCAAACCATTTTTATCAAACCAATCTTGAAGTTCAAAAGTCATTCTACAGTGTCTTAGTTAAATCATGGACATTGTCAGAGCTGTAATAAACCACAGTGTCATCCGCATACATAGGTACATAACTTTTTCTGCAGACAGTAGGTATTTCATTAATAAAAATAGAAAATAAAAGCGGTCCAAGAATTGACCCCTGAGGGACACCTAAGGAAACAGGCATACATTCAGATTTCTTTCTGTCAAAGACAATGGCTTGGGAAAGTTCTGATAAATATGATTTAAACCACAACAGTGAAGTATTTGTAACTCCAAGATTTATTAACTTATTAAAAAGTATTTTATGATTAACTAAATCAAAGGCCTTAGAGAAGTCAATAAAAAGCGCACCAGTTATTTTCTTTATCTCTATAGCCCAGTATATATAATTTGCTAATTTCAGCAATGTTAGCCTTAGTGCGAAATTCAGGGGGTGGTAGCTGGGCAGCTTAATTAATTAACGTCTATCATCATTAACCTCCTATTTAAACCCCAATCTCACACTCCTTCTCGGTCTAGTGTTTTGCTTTCTTGCATAAGCTACGACCCGTTCTCTGCGCAAAATTTAAAACTCTTAATTTTCAGCATGAACCAAATATCTGCTACACCATTCTGCCTGCTTCTCAAGTGCACTCCCGCAAACTCGCTCGCCCAGAGCTTCAGAACAGACGGCACCGCACTTCTTTCCAGTCATGGTCACTGTCTTCTCCCAGCACAGCAACAACTAACACTATTTTAACCTCTCCAGTTTGTCTCGTATGTCCCTTCCTTTCCCATCTTTTCCAGCTGTTTCTTTTATGTTATGCACTGGCGCGACTCTGTTGTTTGTCTCACAGTGAGGGTCTCTGCAGGGAGCCAGGGGTCCATCCTTTGTGGGGGTAAGTGCAGATCCACTCCCCCAACCTCAGGTCAGTCATGCTACCTCGTCCTCGCACTAGGGGGGTTCTCACCGAGTGAGTCAGAGTGGACCCCCGGCCACACTATCCTTGCGCAGCTCATGCACCTATTCTACCTCACCACATGAGGCGCTGTCCTTCCTACACTCTAAGTGCCCAAGTCCCAGACTAACCCATCTCTCTCTGTTGCAGGTTCCCTGGGGGATGCCTTCCTGCTCCTGGCTTCGGAGGCCTGTGCCTCACCTCAAGCAAGGGCAGCACCAGACCAGTCAGGGAACCCTTTACTATCTCTCCTTTCAGTCCTAAGCTGTTGCACTATTCCTATCTCCCCGAGAGGCTCCTTTGCCGAGCAGGGTCCTTTTATATGTTTTCAGAGCGTCAGAAACGTGACCTTAGACCAAGCTCTGTCCTCGGCAATAGGAGAGCTCATTGGTCGGGATCTATTTTCTATGCTAATTTCAAGCCCGTGCTTCGGGCTTGTACTCCGGTCAATACTGTCTTACTAACAGCTCGTTTCTGCTTCCTCTGCTCTATCCTTACAGCCCAATTCTTTCAATGATCTTTGATAGAACAAGTAAGACAGATATTGGCCTGTAAATTGCCAGGGACAATAACATCCCCACTTTTTAAGATGGGAGATACTATAGCTTGTTTCAATTGATGAGGCATTTCACCAGACATCAGTGACATATTAATAAAATAGTAAGCAGCAAACTTAAAGAGTTTTGGTTCTATCCCATCTGCACCTGCTGTTTTAGTAACATCAGTTTGTGTTAAATATAACTCTTTGTCATGGTCAATAGAAGTTACAGCAGAAGTTTTTAATTTACCTGTATATTCACTCAAATTAGTAAAATAATGGTTGAAAGCATTTGCAATTTGCACCGGTTCACTAACCATTTGACCGTGTATATTTAAATGCGAGGTAGAAACCCCTTTCCCTCTGTTGAATAATTAATACTATGCCAAAAAAGTACATGGGTTATTTAGATTTGTATCAATGTAATTTAAAAAAAATATTCAGCTTTCGCTTTTCTTATTAAGGCTGTACTTTTATTTCTCAATTGTTTATATCATATTTTATCAGAATGGTCTCCAGTTAACCTAAACCTCTGCCAAGCATAATCTCTAGTGTGAAACAACTAATAAATCCGGTGTTACCCATGGTAAGTGATCTGATTTTACTTGCATTTTCTTAAAAAGGACATGTTAATTACATACCACTTTAAATTCTGAATAAAAAAAAAAGACCAGGCAGATTTTAAATCAGGAATTAGTTTAAACCTATCCCAGTTTATATTAATTATATCATTAACAAAGTCATGTAAAGCAAAGTTATGGAAGGCCCTGTATAAAATAAGTTTAACTGGACCTTTGATAATTTTTGTCTTCCAAACACAATAAACTGGACAATGGTCACTAAATTCATCTGATAATACTCCACAGTGGGTTACTGTCTGGGTTTTTGAAACCATAATCCAGTCAACAGTAGAACGATTTCCTGACGAATTATTCATCCTAGTAGGTTGATTAATAATTTGATATAAATGCCAGTCTCAAACATTTAGCATTCTCAGAGCTGTTATCATGCCAATTTAAGTTAACATCACCCATTAAAATCAATTCCTTTTCCGGGTCCATCTCATTTAAAAATGTACTCAAGTTTTCAAAAGTAGATGGATCAGATGAGAGATCTGTAAAGACAGCCAACTGTTATTATCCTTATTATCACCTAATTTAAGTTTTGCAAATACTGCTTCAAGAGG
Source organism: Acipenser ruthenus (assembly GCF_902713425.1). Classification (NCBI taxonomy): domain Eukaryota; kingdom Metazoa; phylum Chordata; class Actinopteri; order Acipenseriformes; family Acipenseridae; genus Acipenser; species Acipenser ruthenus. The sequence continues at coordinate 62,249,439 of NC_081193.1, forward strand.
GTCCAGTTCTTCTTTTTTTTATAGCCAGAGGACTGCAACTTGTTAGATATAAAACAAAGCTACACCTCCACCCATAATTGTTTCCACTGACACAATTGCTCTTTATCTCTGAATCCAAATTGATAAGCGATTGATTATGCATTTGTTACATGTTATTATATGCATTTGTTACAGGTTATTATGAGCACTGTGAGGAAAAAGGGCAGGGGCCCTTTAAGAAAACAGCCACGTTAGGGAAAAACTACATATCCCAGAATACACAGGACCGTAGTCAGGAAGGGGCGGGGCTGGGGATATAAAAGGAAGCAGGCAGAACAAGCCTGGGGGGTAGCATCATTGGGGATAAAAGGGAGGACTTTGTGGTGGATCAGAGTTTCTGAAGGAAAGAGGATTTAAAGTAAAAATTAAGGGGAAGTTCTCTGAAAGATTTGAGATGCAAAATGGAACTCCTCAAGGAAGTGTTATTAGCCCTTTGCTATTTAATATAATGATAAATGATCTAGCTGAGGATATTTTAGTAGGATCGAAAGGGGAGTTTAATAATAGAAGAGATATCATGTTTGAAATAATGCAATAATATAAGGAATGTGCAATAATGGGGATCAAAGTGATTTTAGTTCGGATTCCTGGTCACTCTGGTATTCTGGGCAACGAGATGGTAGATCTGGCAGCAAAAAATGGGTTAAAAAGAGAGGAAATTGATGTGGTGATTCCTCTGGGATCGCAGGAAATGGGAGGCTATGTGAAAAAAATGATAGTAAAAGAATGGCAGGAGAGATGGGATGAAAGCATAAAAGGAAGGTTTTATCATAATATCCAGAAAGAGGTGAATAACAGTTGGGTGAACAAAGAGTTGGGAAGGAAAGAGGAAAGAGCATTGGATAGGTTAAGGATTGGGTATAGTTCTTTAAATGAACATCTTTTAAGACAGGGGAAAAATGAAGATGGAAAGTGTGAAAAATGTAAAGTAGCTGAAACAGTAGAACATTATTTATTAAAGTGTGAGAAATATGAGGAGCAGAGAAGGAAAATGGAGAGTAGGCTGAGGGAAATGGAGGTATATGAAGTCAATATAAAGAACTTGCTGGGAAAAGGGAAAGAGGAAGAGAGACTGAATAGAGAAAGGATACTGACGAAATATATAAAGGAAACAGGAAACGAAGGGAAGTTATAATAAAGATTACAGAAAAATAAAGTAAAACAAAGACAGAGAAAGGACTACAGATAGAGGGCGCTAATCATCTAAAATAATAGATGGAATGCGCCCTATAGATTAACCAGAAGAATGAAGAAGAAGAAGCCTGGGGGGTGTTGCAGTGGGGAGACAATCCTGGGTTTATCCTGTTTTCTGTTTTGCCTGAAGAAAATCTGTGTTTTAGTAAGTACAGATTGCAACACATGAATGTATAACAGAAGCTTTGATATTTAGAAGAAGTTAGTTTACTTAGCGAATGTTTTGTTTAAAAGATTTATTTTGTGTTTGGTTGTGGGTTTGTTTGTTTGTTTCCTGCACCAACGTGGTTTGTTTTGAGTTGGTTCTTTTAGTTTATTTTGGTTTACTGCACAAAGGAATACTCTTTCACGGCGTAGAGGGCCGTGTGATTATAAAGAACATCGGATACAAACTGTTTTGAAAACATTACAGGAAATGTGCACACGGCTCTGGGAGAGTCGATCATGTGATCCGGGTGATACACCATGCCAGGAAACACCCGGGCTGTGTTGCTCTTGCTTTCCAAAGGAGGGAACGCTGTTCGACTTACCTGTATGGTTCCTGTGTTCCAGAGGAGGGAACGCTGTGTTGCTCCTACTTTCCAAAGGAGGGTTGTTCTACTTACCGGTGTGGCACTAATTTCCTGGCCAAGGAGTTTTCCTTACACCTACCTGGGCTGCTTCTGCTTTCCAGTGAAGGGAGCTCATCTCTACTTACCTGTACTGCAAATTTATTACTTACCTGGGGTCCCGCTTCCAGGAGACAGTGCACCATTACCAACTTCTAAACCTATAGCATATGACGGAGCAAGACGTGAGGTAGTTAGCTGCCTGTACAGGGCTGTTGTCCATTGAGACCTAAACCATTTGTGTTTGATTTGTTTGTAAATAGAAATACACTCACCGCTTGTAACTCCTCTGTGGCGTCCTTCCTTGAGAGACAAACTACACTGACTAGTGGCGAGAGTCAGCTACTGTTTCACAGCACTTAATATGTTACCAGAAACTCCTTTTAGCCACCTGCCCAGTAAGTGTATTTAATAGTAGTATTTTAATATTTATTAACAAGTAGCCTCAAATTACATTTTGTTTGTTTTTTTGTTACTGTTCCCTCATGTTTTTTTATATTGTTTGAAATATTTGGTTCCCATTGCAATTATTTAAATATTTACTGAATTAATAATATGCTTTGGGAGTAAATTTAAGAGATGCTTGTCAGTTCTAGTTGCCTGCCTGTGAACAGGCTGGCTAGTGGTTATGTTAGGCCAGGAAATGCAGGACACAGAGTGGTGAGTTAATTGCGCTGTTGTGCTGGTTTATTTTAAGTAAACAGTTAAACCAAAGCTAAACACTTTCACAAAACAGCTCACCAAGAAAAATAAAGGTTTACACAAAAATAACTCACAAACACAAAACACTGACACTCAAGTACTGTGCTGGTGCTTCCAGCACAGATAGCAAGTGTTATTATTTTTACCTCACCTCTCTCTCTACTCCTGTTTTCCACTCTGAACACCCAACCCTGAGTGAGTGATTTGTGCATCTATATATACAAGGGATTCAATTACTAATTAATCATTCACTTGAATCCCAGCATGTGAACTAATTTGTGCACTCCCCGTGCCCCCATACAAATACCCACTTTAATATGCACATGAAGTGATTGTACAATCCCTGTGCCTAAATACAATATACATTTTACATCACCTGTGCTCCACTGCAGTTATACATATAACAGACAATATAAGGTCTTGTGTAAATCGCAATTTCATGGGTAGCGAGGAAATCGTGAAATTAGCCCAATACCACAATTTTTACAATATTCTTAAAAAAAAAAAATCATAATTATATTTCATACAAAAACAAAAATCACATTAACAAAACTGTACAGCTCTGCTGTGTGCCTGCGTGTACTATTCGCCATGCACATAGTGCTGATTATGACATGTGACTATATGCAATCTAGGCGGGAAATTGTCTGAAGCAGATCACGCAAATCAATATCCAGCAGGAGTTTTACACAGTGATGGAGGTAAGCTCTTCTGTACGTCCTGCAACTTTACTGTAGATCACTACCGAGAATCGGCTGTTGACAGGCATTTAGATTCAAGTACTCACCGAAAGAGAAAGGCGGAAATCCAGAGCAGTACTGCGACTGCTTTACTTGCAAAGAAACAAAAAATGGTGACTTCCAGATTCCAAAAGTTCACTGAAAACCATGAAAAGCACGAAACACATTAAATTTTGACCTGACAAAGGCATTTGTTTGCACAAATATCCCTCTTGAAAAATTGAACAACAACAATTCTTCAGACTGAGTGTAGCAAATGGTGGAGTGATGCTTTCATCAGCCCAGCTGAGAAAATGAATACTTACCCAAAGTCAGGGCCGGTCTTAGTCTGTGTGGGGCCCTAGGCAGGGGCCCTAGGCGGGGGCCCTAGACGGTGACCCCCCCCCCCCCCAAAAAAAAATCCCCACACATTTTGTCAATAAAATGGTAGGCTACTGCTCACCTTCAGTAATCAAGTAGGCAAGCCATACTGCATTTGTGCTGTCACTTAAGTGAAATAAAAACTCTTTGCAAACATTAACTTTTTATATAAATCTAAAATTATATTTGACTGATCTACTTATCAAATCCACGTGTAACATTTCACATTTGGATACTGCACATTCAGCTGCAGTTTTGAGTGCTCTTTAATTTTTGCTGTGTAAATTACACTAAAACAATATGCCCAACAAAACATCATGATATTTTTTTTCTGAGTATTCTAGTCAAGAAGCAGCTTTATTTTATACGACACTGCATTTGCGAATGTACTTCAATGGGAGGTGAAAGTAACAAAAATTAAATAATGAATGACAATTCATTAAATGTTAAATTTAAACAAGTGTCAAATATTGAATATTAGCATCAAATAATAAATACTAGCATTAAATATTAAATTCATGTATCAAATGTTAAATTTTGACATCAAATAATGAATTCAACGTTGAATATTAAATGCAAGTGGAAAGGAACTCGGTACATTTGCCACTGCTCTTCAACTTTTTGCAATGTGAAACCAAACGTTTGGTTTCACATTGCAAAAAGTTGAAGAGCAGTGGCAAATGAACCACTCCAAACAGCAAAGCAAATTGTAGAAATTATGGAAGTGACTTACTTCAGCAAACACCAAGGAACGTGTCTCGCCACTGTCAAACATACGTGAAGTAGATATTGTCAAAAATGTGCTATTGTTATTATTATTATTATTATTATTATTATTATTAAACAAGCCCCTATGTTGCATCTATATCTCACCACACTGTCACATGTACAACATTCACAAGAAGCTATTTTTATTATTATTATTATTAGCAATAATAGCTTAATTGCAGTTTGTTGAATGTACATTATGTAAATCTTTTTTATGTTCACCTGGTAAAGAATGATTGTCTCTGGTAAAAAGACACTCCAAAAGAACAATGTTTTCGAGACAAATATGTGACGCTCTTTCAGCAAGTTTTATTTCTTTGGCAATGATTTGATATTGTAAGCCCAAAATAAACCAAAGGAACACAGACAAGAGCATAGCATGTAAAGTATTCTCCATGTTGGTCATGAGGAAACGTTTTTCCAGAGAGAACTTCCAAGAAAGAGAGCATTTGGAAAGTGAAATGCATGAAGTCTGGATGAAGCTGCAAGTGAACCAAGTTTGAATTCACTTTAAAAGGAGCTTTTCTTTGGTGTGAAATGAACCAAAGGAAACCTGAAGCTGAACCACGATTCAAATCACTTGCAAGTGAACTAGGTATGAAAGTGCCCTTATGCATTGTGTACAGTAATATTTTGGACACAGCACGTAGTGTATTGAAAAATAAAATACAAATAATATTAATTGTACTTCATAAAAAAGGTACTAGGTACCGTGATATTGCGATATAAAGTAATCTTTGAAATAGCTCTCCCAGGTAAGAAAGAATGTGTTACAAGGGACTCTAATGAAGGCATTAGCCCAAACATTTGTCTTACAAAGTTTCTTATAAATTCTATCTACAGTGTTGCAAAATCAACTCATCACAAAAAGTACACTATTAGGTACTTCAGATACTTGATGTTTACGTTTACAGAAAATATTTAGATACTCGTGTGTGTGTGTGTGTGTGTGTATATATATATATATATAAATATATATACTGTATATATATATATATATATATATATATATATATATATATATATATATATATATATATATATATATTTTAGTGAATTAGGTATACAATTTATTTAAATATAAATTAGTCTGTAGGCGCCGCCCTGTTTAAGAACGTCCAAATGTTAATAACTGAGACATACCATAATAGTTCGATGGGATCATGTAGAACTCGGATTACCTTAGACAATAACCAACATTCACACAACGTGTCAGAAATATAAAACAATAGTTTAAGAATAAAAAGAGGTGCACAAGTAATCTAATATTACAGAAAGGAAAGGCTATTGGTTAGAGTTATGCATGAATAGTAACCTCTTAACCTCTTAAACAGCAACAGACTGAAACCTGTATTAAGCACCCTTACACAGGTCTATTGTTATAAGAAAAATATGGTTTTAAATGGTATGTCCTAAATTCAAAGGAATACGGTAACCATTTTAGCGGTCTTTTATCCGTAATCAATAAAACAAAAGCACTCTCTTTTAAAAGAGAAAACGTGGAGAAACAAAAAGCACCTCCCTAGATGACAGAATTAAAGTTATTAAACTTGTAAAGACAGTAAGTGCCAGAAAAACTGCTGAAAAATTTTTGCACTAGAAAGACACAGATACAGCATTTTGAAAACGGAAAGAACTAGGGCTTGAAGTTTTAGGTTTTTATTTTTGTTCACGTGACCATGTTTTGAGCCGATTCAATATCTTAATTAAACTGTTAATTACTAAACAAAGTCGCTTCTTTTTACCTTGATGTCCTGATTGACTTGCTGATTCTGTTTCACCTTCTTCTTTATTCAAACACAAGAGCAAGCAATGACATTGATCACTTACCCCAGATGCTACTTTAACTTGCATTATGTTCTCGCACTTGCCTTACTTGAAAGGCAGACACAGGCATTGAAATTTGCAAAGGATTTAAAACATTTTGTGTGACCTGAGACAGGCAAGTATTCATTACTTTCACAAAAAGGGCAGCAGTGTGGAGTAGTGGTTAGGGCTCTGGACTCTTGACTGGAGGGTCGTGGGTTTAATCCCAGATGGGGGACACTGCTGCTGTACTTTACCTAGATTGCTCCAGTAAAAACCCAACTGTATAAATGGGTAATTGTATGTGCATAAAAATGTAATTGTATGTAAAAATAATGTGATATCTTGTAAATTGTAAGTTGCCCTGGATAAGGGTGTCTGCTAAGAAATAATAAAAAATAATTTGTTTTGTAAATGCATTATCTAAATGAATGTTATTAAATTACATACTTCCTTTTGTTCATATTACATCTTTTGGCTTTTACAGTGTATGTAAGACATACATAATTACAGGAAGGCATGTCAAAGAAAAATAGAAAATTTATGGGCCCTCTTTTAAGAGACCACTATTAGACTGTCCCCTGAGTGGTCTCTTAATACAGGTTTGACTGTATATATATATATATATATATATATATATATATATATATACACAGTATATATGGAATTTAGCTACTGTGCAAAGGTTTCAGAAATATAATATGATATTTTTATCACCTCATCAGTAGATATTTGTTTCTACAACAGATCGGCACCTCACTAAAATGGATGTGCATTCAGCAATTTTCTTCATTCAAAATAGAAGATTCAGCTTCCAGTCCACAAGCTGAAAACTGATATTACTGAATTAGACAAATTATCCAATGAAACCTAAATTGGAAATTGTGTGCATAATATGACCCCAAGGCTGTAGAAAAATAATGTTACTGTGGGCTGACATTCATAAAGGTTACCTGATGACTGTGTTTGTTCTGTTTATGCCCAATGAAAATCTTGATTGCTTGTTTATTATCCTGTGGCAATAGCATCTAAGCATTTGGGAAAAAGGGGCTATGATGATGGTGCTTTGTCTTTCTGGTGCGAGACACAGTATTACAATCATGCTTCAACAATTTGATTTGGTGCTATGCTAAAACAAAATGAGATGTAATAACCATCAGTGGCACAATGACCCTCTAGTGCAATGAGAATAGAGCACCATTTCCCATCTGACACAGGAAGAAAATAAAATAATTGACACAAAAGTCAAATAATTAACTACTCAATATAATTCTTTAGACTTCCTTAACAGTTGCAAATAGTTATTTATGTTTAAGTGTTTGATAAGGAATGGCAATTTAGATATTACAACACTGGATGAAAAGGTAAATACTTGGGGGGCAGGGGTGCATGTATAATCTCTGAGTAAGAACTGTGTGACTGGAATATAGAATGTTTTTTAAAAACTGACTTGAATACAAGGAACAGTCAACTATTCAGCCTTCTGGCCAGGGCGGGACACATCACTTGGTATGCTGGTGGCCAAGGGAACTTTTATGGTGTCCAACATTTTCAAACGGGGACAATATGAGGAGACATGTATATTTTGCACACACAATGCTTTTGCATGAATTGTTTTCATGTAATGGGTGTTTTTTTTATTAATAATAGCAGATATAATTGTTATTATTAAACATATTTTTATTATTATTACTACTACTAGTAGTTGTACGTAATAGCATTCATTCACTGATATTCCAACGAAACAGTAGTACAACACAGACTTATTTTTTTTCTACCCTGGCTGCCTGCCTTTTCGCATGTTACCTCCTTGTTTCCGCTCCTTCAAAATGTCACAAATACCGGCTGGGGATTGGTCAACAGCTGTTTTCATGTTGCTTTCGGCTGTCCCTTCTACTCCTGTGAAACTTTTCTCCACCCATTTCGCAGAGTGGAAATGGCATGTTTTGGTTTTGTGAGAAAGAAAATGTGATATGGAAACTAGTGATATTATCGCATAAACACCTCTTTCGCAAGAGCGATCTGGGTTTGATTTGGTCCGGCCCTAAAACTCAATAAATCATGAGACAAATCCTTCTTTTAAAAATAATAAATGTGTTTATTCTTTTATTAATTGTCCCTCTTCCGAATGTTATTAGAACCATTATGTTATGAAGCTAGGGTGACCACCTTTTTAAAACGCAAAACGAGACACCTGCCACTTTTGTAAGGGGGGGGGTATAATGTATTTACATATTTCAAAATTAAATATAAACTGTGAATGCTTCTTAATATCATTTTAACCCCAGTTTCCAATTCTAAAATGTTTTCTGTACAATGTATATAAAAAAAAAAACACTTGTTGAATCATTTGCACTTTTCCTAATCCACGTGTATAACCTAATAACCTAACCCATTACTCCCTGAATTTGCACAGGTGCTTACTTTTTTCTGTGGTTGAGTAGGCCTAGTCATATAGGGTCCTTCCTTTACCAGCGTATCACTATCAGTGTCACTTCAACTTTCAAAGTCAGCCATTTCGCATAAACAAAGAAAACACTGAAATTAAAATATTCTACATATTGTATTTTGTCTGCTGTTGCCAAAGCAGATCAGTGTCAGGCTGTTGGGGAAGATGTGATGTTAGTGTAAAAAAGTCACATGATAGTGGTACTTTATAGTTTATGTCTTAGATTGACAATCCAGTGTGTCACTCATTCTGGTGCTGTGTAGGCATTGCAAAATGATGCAGCAGGGGCGGAGTTTTGCACTAAGCAAATGCTATGGTTTGACTGTGGCGCTAAATCTGTAGATTGCCCTGTCTATGAATCCAGGACAAATTCTGTGCCGAAGTCATTTAGCCCAGGACCGGGACTTAATCTTTATATTTAGGGACTGTCCTGTCCAGTTAGGGATGGATAGTCACCCTATTTGAAGCTGCGTGATTCTGGCTTGCCGTCTGTGAAAATGTTCAGTAACCAGCTTTGCATGTTTTACAAAATAAGTATACCCTTGGTCAAGTTTTAGTGAAGGGTATATTTGAAATCATGACTGCTTTACCTCCCTGTGACTATCCAGTTATATTTTTTTATTATAATTTTTACAAGCAGCGCCGTCTACTGACTGTTTCTAATTAAAACCTCTGTCCTCCCACCAAACACAACATTGGTGCGTATGTTATGTAACATTTCGCGTCACACCACCACTTGCGATGAAACGTCAAATTCAAAATGTAAAGAATTACCCAGAAGATTGACTGTTAGTTTAAGTAAATACAGAGCATTTTTGTCACCCTTGCCAGAATTGCACTTCCAGTTTGTGCCAACATATATTCCTATAAGTATTTTCTAAGCCGCGTCACAGATGCTCTAAAAGGCATCAAGAAATACCAAACACCAATTTGCGTGGAGACAGACTTTTCCTGGGCAATGATAAATGCTGTTTTAGTGGCATGCAATTCCCAAAACATACATAATTATCTCCAGTACACATGGCAATGTCTCCATGACCCAGATAGAAAATGAACAGATTGTACATTTATTCATATTTGCACTGCCCACATAATGCATAACATGTCAAAAAATTTAAAAGAGTTGAAAGTTGTGAAAAAATGGTCTCAGTTTGTACTTTTTGTTATGGCTCTGCTTGTAGAATGTGAATCTCTTGTAAAAGCCGACAACATTTTTACCAAATTGTGCTATGTTATTGGCTACCCAACAGCAAATAAAAAAAAGAATGTCTCATTTGATGCTTTAAACAAAGCAGTAAAGCCGAGAAATGTAAATATTTCAGAACAGGAAGAAGAGCAACATCCAATAAGCCCAGCAGACGGAATAACACCAGGAAAGACAATAAAGGAAAAATCTCCTTACTTACAGCATGTTGCTAAAATTTGGCAAACTGTTCAAGAAAGTATGACTAAAGGACAAACCAAAGCCAAAAAATGAGTATTACAGTACAGATGCGATCAGTCTTTTGCTGAACACATACCTTCATGTGATGCCTTTGTGGAGCGGATTAATGTTCACCTATGGAAAAGATGAAAAAACAAAGGGCCTAGCAACAACACAGAACAAAAGGTTCACTAACAATTGGTTGAAAACTGGTTTGAAAAAGTAAAGAAATATGTGCTCCCTAAAAAAAGACACTGCTGTCGTCCTGGAGAATTCATTAGAAAACAATATGTAGCTATTACAGGTGGAGTTTATGAGGCAGAAATGTACAGTCCTGGACTTGAGCTGGAATCTTGGAGCAAAAGGAGAAAACAAGAAAAGGATACCCATGAAAAATGGCAAAAAAAGACAAAAGTGAGAAAAAAAGTTCTTCCAATCTACACAGTTGCCAAGGCCAAACATAAAAAAGCGAGGAGCTTTACACCTGAACAGCCTGAAGAAAAAATCTGAACACTTTCAAAACACAGAAGAATATTTCTGTAAAGATGAGGGAACATCTTCTAAAATACAAACCTCAAACATCCATTGTGAAATGTCTGAAAGGAAGTAAATAAACAATCACTCAACACTCCGTACATCACTCAACATTCCTTATTGGGGAGGAAAATACAAATACAAAGGTGCTTCAATTATTCTGAAAAACACATGCTCCAATAACAACCTGCTTTACATATATTTTATTATTTTAAAAGAACACCCTCATATCAAATATATGTTTAGCAGAGAAAATAGTTATATATGCAAGGACATACTCAAGTTGTTTTCCTTTATGGAGAAAGGAAACTGGACACATGCCAAAATATTATGACTTGAAAAATTCAGAGAGCATGTCATTCAAAGAGGAAAAATACTTTGATGGGATCTTTTCAGAAGTGAGCAGGAAAATTCTGTTCAACACTTGCAAAACATTCAAGGATCAGCACAGGGGTTGGAATGCTCCAACCCTCAGTGTCCACATCCATCAAGAATTACATAATCCCCAGACATATGCTTGAGGTAAGATATTTATACTATAAATATTGAAAAAATATGAGTGCCTATATGAGTGCCTGTCTTGCTTTTCAATGTCAAGAAGTCATATGGTAAAGTTTTGAAACAATTATTTTAAAGATAGGGAAAAATGATTTTGCCTTCAAAAATGTTATATGCTAAACATCAGTGCATATTATCTCTATTTACCTTTCAATGATAATCATCAGCATTTATAATTTGTTTTTCAGTGCACCTCAGAACAGCTATGGTGTTCAAAATATGGTTGACAACTTTATGAGTGGATTCGTATCACCTTGCAAAGCAGATTTTCTTGTATGATATACACACGCGCACACACAAACCTCTGATAAGCTCTGGTTTGGAGCATTTTTTCATGAATGAATAGGGAGAGATAAATGCCTCATCGTATAGTGACATTTGCATTCGAAGACAACACCTTTGAAAATCTGCACTGATGCCACTGACATCACGGAACAATGCATGAGGGCCACATTCAATAGAACATATTCCACCATTGATCTGGCAGTTATTCTGATGGAGGAATGGTGAAATGTTAAACCTGATATCTACAAAAATGTAGTCCAAAGTGGTAATGACAGGTCTACGCTTTGATCAACAGCAGCATATTAGAAACCAAATACATGTTTGTGAATTAATGACCTTACAGTACTGACACACATTATGGAAACAAAGGTACAAAGATATAACTTTTGATTTGTTGTATCATTTTGTAATAATAATAACATTAATATTTATTGAAATTGTCCAACAAATACATGCAGATTTCATGCAATCCTTGTAAACAGCTTTGGTTGGTAGGAACAGTTTCGCTTAATTATGTGTTTCAGTTGATTTAACTTATGGTGATGTGCCTAAAATAATAATATGATTGAACAACAGTCAATTATATACAAATATTCATAGCACTCTTTGTATGGTTATAAATGGCAGGGCACTAACTTTGATCATTAAAGGGTACTAAATTCTACAAAACTATAGGGAATTATCTAGTGAGAAAAATAGTCAACATAGTCACTCTGGTAATGATGTGTCAGTAGTGTATATGTTTATATGTATGTATACACACCAGCAACTAAGCAGTCATTGCTGCCGTCGCCTCCCGAGGGTCCGCTGCCGCCATCGCCTCCTGAGGGACCGCCGCTGCCCTGTCGTGCATTGCCTGGGGATGCCAGTTCGCCATCGCCTGGGGATGCCAGTTCGCCATCGCCTGGGGATGCCAGTTCACCATCGCCCAAGGATGCCTGCCTCACACCGCTCAGGGATGCCAAGCCCACTCCGCTCAGGGATGTCATATCTGGATCGCCTGGGGCTGCCTGCTGCTCCGCATCGCCTGGGGCTGCCTGTTGCTCCGCATCGCCTGGGGCTGCCTGTTCCTGGGCCGGGACTGTTAGACGGGACTTTGGGACTAAAGGGGGGAGGTGGCCGTTGGGCCATGTGTGCTTTGCACAAGGGGGGGGGGGGGGGGGATATGTAACAAGGCGAGGAGCCCTGTACATGTGTGTTTGTTTTATTTCAAATGTGTTCTGGCAGAGGCGAGATTGGTGCTCGTCCTCTGCCAGGAATAATTAATAAACTTGTGCAGATTGTGGCAGAGGGGTAATAGAATAATTACTAGCCAGTTAAACCCCTCGGCCACAATATAAAAGCCTGCAGCTCTCTGCACTCAGGGTGGGTGTGTTAGGAGTGAGAGGAGCTAGAGAGAAACGAAACTTACATTAAATACAGGATCAGTGAAGGCTACTGCCCAGCCTGACCGGTATTGTTTATTTTGTGTTTGAGATTTGTTTCTTCTTTGCTTCTGACCTGACGTCACCACTCGTCCACCCTGTCACACCGTGATTTAAATGCATGTAAGGAGAACGCGTGCAAGTTTAAACAATTGGGTACACAGGGCAAAACACAGAATATATTGCAGGTATAATATTTAGTTTCTAAAAGTGCAGAGTTAAAACTATGTTTTATTTTCAAGGGGTCTGTTTATTAATGATTGTTTAGTTTGTGTTGAATTAAACAGGGAGATTGCATTTTCTTTGAATGGAAAACACTTAGTTTAATAAAGCACCAATATTATTAGTATTAACTGGTTTTATTCTAATGTTGCATACATTTTATATGGATAGCTGAGTGAATCCACTAGTGGTCAGTCTACAGGTAACCAGAGTCTGAGGCAGATAGGTACAGTAAGTGATCCTGCTTCAAGTAATTTACATTAGCTATATTTAAGTAACATTATTAAGGTGGTGTTTCAATAAGGTGATTGTAGTGTGTAATTAGTACCAGGTGAGTGTGGTTAAATTGAATAGAGGTTGATTTGCTATTTGATTAGTTTCCACTCAGCTTTTATCCACCTAGTTGTTATATTATTCAGTTAGGCTATTTGTGCGCCAGCACGAAGCACCAGCCAACCGAAGAGCCTCACAACAAAAGAGCCGGGAGTCCAGCGAGGAGAGGCCTGCGCCGAGAGCCTGTTCTTTCCCTCCTCCTCCTCCCCCTGCTCTGATCTCTCTATCTCCAATCCTCTGGAATCTACCACACTCTCCCTCCTCCTCAGCTAAGAACCTTGGAGTCACCCTGGACCCCTGCCTCTCGTATTCCCAGCACATCTCCACTCTGGCACGCACTTGCCGATTTCTTCCTCATCCAGAACTCCGCTGCTCGCCTGGTGTTCTCTCTGCCTCACTTCTCCCACGCAACTCCACTGCTCTGCTCACTCCACTGGCTCCCGATCACCACTCGCATCCAGTTCAAGACTCTTGTACTCGCCTACAGATGCCTTGACCAGACTGCACCCAGCTACCTCCAGACCCTTATCTCTCCCTACACCCCCACTTGACCTCTCCACTCTGCCTGCACTAGAAGACTGGCTGTACCTACTCTACGCTCCCCTGCCTCCAGAGCCCGCTCCTTCTCCACCCTCGCCCCGCAGTGGTGGAATGACCTTCCTACAGATGTCAGGACTGCCCAGTCCCTGACCACCTTCCGGCGCCTCCTCAACACTCACCTCTTCAGACACTTCTGGACACTTTATCACTCTTCCTTAATGTGCTTTACTTGCACTTATCTGCTCCATATTTTACTGCATTTAATCCTGTACTTTACAGAGTATGGTACTGTAATCTGCCACAAGTGTTATTCAATCTGTAGTATTTTGCATTTAATCGTATCCTGATGTAACTATCACTGACACTGTTATCTGCTCTGATATTGATTCATATTTTGTAATATACTTGTACTTACTAGAACTGAAGTCATTGTATTTTATCTTGCTCTTAATTGTATTAATACTTGTACTGTGATTCTTGAAATGTATTTGTTTACGACTGTAAGTCGCCCTGGATAAGGGCGTCTGCTAAGAAATTAATAATAATAATAATAATAATAATAATAATAATAATAATAATAATAATAATAATAATAGTGTCATAGTTTTGCTAGAGTACACTACCATACACGAGTAGAGGAAAAAAAAAAAGTTGAATTGTTAGAGAGCAAAAAATACAATTCAAATGGGGAAAAAGAGGTCACATGATCGATATCAGAGTTATCTACAAGGATTTCAACTCTCTGCTGAGGCGTCAGAATCCAGTGACTCAGGAAAGACAGAAGCAGTGTCACTCAGAGCTACACGAGTGATGTGAAATGGGATGTTTGCACACATATGATATGTTTTGTTTATGGTGGTTACAATTGATATTTTACAGAGCTTCTTGCAGGAGAGGTGATGATAACTAGATTAATGTGATAACTGAAACATGAATAAATCGTGAATGACAAGGGATTATTGTTACACGGTGTTATTGATGGTGCAGTGGTGAACTGCAGGTATTGCAACTGTTTGTGTGAATAGAGTACGGATACTTTATTGTGGGAGTTTAGTGTATAATGGATTGGACTAAAATATTTCTAAACATTGTACAGAAAAGTTTTTGTGTGTTGTGTAGTGTGCAGATTTCTGTACAAGGGCTGGCCACCTTTGGACTGAAAGCAGCACATGGGAAAACAAAAAGGTGTGTTCATATAGAGATTTATGGGTGGGGTTAAGCACAGAGTGCTGAGCGAGGTTTGATGAGATTTTTAGGACAGATGTTTTCAGGAGATCTATAAATCTGAAACAAACTATGGGATTTAGACGAGAATATTAAAAATATTTTCGTGAATTAATATTTGTGTGTGAATTAAGTGTGCTTGTAGTGACGTCACAGACTGAGTGTGTTTGTTCATTTTTGTTTGTTTTGTTAAGTTTTTTTTGTTTTCAAGAATCATGCATACATATTTTGGTTATAAATTACATGAAACATTGGTATTATTAATATGGTGAACAAAATGGTGTGGGAAGCAGTTATCAGTGCAATTGCATGTACTGTATTCTCAAGCCAGTATGTTTAGCTATCTTTGATTTTCACGTCTCCCTACAAAGCATGTAAATGAAATTTCACTCAGAGAGAGAGTATACATAATACTATCTATCTCAAGAGTACTCATTCTACAAAAATACATTTAAAATAAACATTCATCTTTGTTTGATTATATGAATTGGATTAAACCAACAACTTTATATTACAAATTGGTAATACATTGTAATGGTGCTGAAGGCAAATTCTTTTGTATTGCATTGAGGTTGTTTTGGTGGTTAAAGTCGACTACCATTAAAATAACTTTAAAGCAAACTTTTGTTGTTTTTTTGTATTTGTAAAAGGAATGCAATAGAACATTTGGGTCTTTTAAAGGATAAGGAACTGTTTTATTTCTAAACTTGTTTAATTTAATACACATTTCATTATTCTTTCATTTCATTTTTTTTATTTTTCATTTTTCATTTTTCTGTTTTCCATATACAGTATATTTAGTAATTAAAACAGCTGGGGAAGTTTAGTCCTTACAAAGAACTTGTTAAGCAGCTTCATGATTTGAAGGAGTAGATTATGAAGTTAGAGGGCAAGGAGCCATCGAGAGGGGGGTGTTTCTGCATAACATATGGAAGATACTATTACACTTGAGGGGTTCAATGGTAAAGTATTTTGGGCAACAAAAACGCTGTTGTAGTTTCAAATTGGCAATGATAAATTTAAAGAGATATGGATGGGTTCCACAGGAGATGGTAGGAACATATTTGGTTGCAGTCTGAAATTGTACATTTTGTCAGCAACCGAAAGGGGGGAGTAATGTGCATTTTATGATATATATTTTGAACAATTGTCTGGTGTGCTTACAAACTAAACTTTCATTAGTTTAGACAACTGGAAGAGTCTTAGGAGTTGTTCTGTTGTAAAATATGAACATATGGATTGCTATGGTGATGCAATAGGATTGAAGTTTAGCTCTCATAAACAGATAAGGAGTCTTGATATGTTGCAGGAAAGAGAAAAAGCAACTATGCAGAAGGGTATTTGTTGAGCTGCAGAGAGGGTTAATAAATTTCAATTAGAAGATATATTGAAGACATAACATATAATGAGTTTTAGTTGAATAAATCATATAGTAAGATTTAATTGTTTTAAATAAATTAATTAATCTTTGGTCTTAGAACAAGCATAGTATACATATACATATACATGCCTGGCTGACATGTATATGTATATGTATATGTATATGTACATGTATGTATATGTATAGTTATATGTTGGAGAAAAAATATGGATGGTGTGATTGGACCAGGGTAATGAGAATGAATGAAAGAGAATATTGTTACAGCAGAAATGCATCAATGGATTATGGAAAGGAAAAGTGGTGCTGTAGTAGCTGTTGGGAAACATATCTCCCTCTTGCTTATTTTTAGGGTCCATGAGAACATTCCTTTGGTAAAGTTTGTGAACAAAGGCATAATAAATGGTCTAGGTGGCTTGTGACTACTTGCTTCAATGTTTGTTCTGAGTACTGAGATCTGGGTACTGGGCTAGGGAACACAAGGTACAGTAGTACAGGGCTAGTGAGTATTACATCTTAGGAGAACTGGCTAACATGGTAAATACTTTGTAGCGAGGGTACAAAGGGAATTGTTCAGAATGCTGTGTATACAATACATGTTATACACTGACACTCGGTGGTGGTTGTTGGAACTGCAATGAAATAATTCAGGAAAAGCATTGCCAATTGTAGTTTGATGTTTCAATGGGTGATGTTCTAATGACAATAAGATATTCGTTTGTGTTGAGACAAAGGGAGGATTTGCACTTTCAATAGGGATCTTGCAAATTAATCATAATTATTATGATGAAACAGATCGTTGAAATAAAAGAAGCAAACATTTCTTCTCTCACACAGACTGCATCATGTAGGCAGACATCACCAGGTGAAGATGAAAAGTCAAGGTTGAAATTAAATCAGATGTTATCAAAAGAATTAATACTGCACTTGATTTTCTTCTAGTTGCTGAAATGAGGTGATTCTGATTTTGATGAAGATTCAAATGTTGGGACAGGTGAAGACAACAATGAAACATTCAGCTGATGATCATATACAGAATCTCTTTTACTCAAAGAACAGGACTGACCATTGAAATTGTTGTTCTGTTAAAGAACAAATGGACTATGAGATCACCTTTCATGGACATTAGTTTTTTAAATAATGGGATATTTAAATGATATACTGTATTATTGAATATGTCTGGAATGAATGAAGGGAAATGTATGTTAATGTTATTTGTATCAATGGGTTAGCAATAGAAATATTATGTAAAATGATTGCATTTATGGGGTATTGTAAAGCATATCACAAGATGTAATGGGGTTTGCATAATTAAGGAGAAAAGGGATAATTGTTTACTAATGTTGCAGATAGATAGTTAAGCATTCATACACTATTTTAGTACTTATTCAATGTAGAGTGATCATTTTTTAAGTTAGTTTAAATCAATCTGATGTGAACATAAGGTTGATATGGTCTGGAATATGGATCCTGGAAAAAAACATTTTTACATAAACAAATGTTAAAATACTGTTTTACTAAAATATGTAAGAAATCAAATCTGTAGACTTTAGATTTAACTTTAGAATGTCTATTTTTGTGTTACACCTGTTAAACATCTGTACATGGAAAATATGTTTTTTCCTTCTGTTCCAAAAAGAATAGTGATTCATGCTGCTGAGACCTATGATTTCAATAAGCGTCGCGTGAATCCCTTTCCGGAAATTACAGATAGATTGAAACAACTACTGAGAGAGGAAGAAGGGATAAAGGTACATTTAGCAGAAATACAGGTTAAAGTGGACGCTCATCAAGACAAAATCGATGAATTCATACATGAAGGAAATTTTGAATTTCTGTACAAGAATACATACTAGGATTATCTGTTTAAGGGAGCAGTAACCTTGAGTTTAACTATTTTTGTAATAATACTGATGATGTTTATATATCTTCGTTGAATGATTTACTAGTATTATGGTGAAATAATTTGAATTCACACAAAAAGACTTCTATCTTAAGGAGTTGTTGATTTTAGGAATTATTGATTTAATAACCCGATCGATGGCAGGTATTCGAAGACAGGTAAGATCTAGAATGCATCTAGACAACCTAAAACAGAAGCTTGTCGCTGGGATTAAATTCAATCTTAAATCAGTTCCTTATAGATCACTACTTTTGATAAGGTTTGTATTTCTTATATGTATCACTGTTATGTAATTGAATATGAACTATTTCCTATGTATGATGGTGAGATACTCTCATATATTATATTTAGAGCATCTAAGGGAGGACTGTAAGGAAATTTGATAGTCCATATTCAGCACAGAGCACAGAGTTTAGGTGGGGTATTTTGGAATGCAGGGTCTGTCTCAATAAATTCCAGATTCACTAGAGAGAGAGCAAATATGACCATTTATGGGCATTTGTGAAGAGGGTCCCCTGTTCTGCTCTGTTTGGTTGCATGGGGGGATGGAAGAATCTCAGAGATAACAGATGCAAAGGAATGTGTGTGAGGCTTGAAAACTTGCCACGTACACAGGTATAGTGAGGAGGGGTCATAAATGACATCATTAAAAGGGTGTGTTTTGGAATCTACAAAACTGAACTGAATGCATTTTCTGGTGCTCAGTTCTATCAATCTCATTGCAGCCCAGAGTGACGCGACTCTGTTCAATACAATTGTCTATTCTACACTGTACCAATAAACATATATAATTGACAACTAATATTGTTTATCAGTATACATTTTACTTACACCATACAAAGCTTACAATTTAAAAAATCTTTAACCACATGGTATGTGCAAACAGATCAGTGTATGTTAGGATCCCAAGCCGAAATACGACCTTTACATTTTTAGATAGCCGAAATCGTGACGTGTTCGGCTTGGGGTTGTCTTGCGAATGATCCAGTCGAGGTGCAGAAGATTCACTTTACCCAAAACGTTTTCATCACTTCATGTAAAAGTGAGACTGAATTATTCTCCAGGGAAATAAATATAATAAAAAAAATTTTTTTTTAAAAAACCCTGTTATTGCTGTAATAAATATTTTGCAGACCTTTTTTTCTAAGTGTGAAAATGTCAATTATAGTATCAAATGAATTTTTGACAGAAATTAATGTTTTAATGATCAGTTTTACTAAAAACATAATAGTACTCACTGGAACCGGATCCCTGATATTTGTATCTGGTTCGTCGGTTCCAAAGCAGGAACCGGGTACCCGATTTCAAAGGAACCGGTTCACATATCTCTATTGCTATCCACACCATGACACAAGCAAAGAAGATATGTCGACAATGTTCCATAATAGTAAACATTTTATGTATGTATGTATGTATGTTGATTATACTAGTGACTGGGCTTTAATTATTAATAATTGTTCTTATTAATTATTTCTCTGTAATTCTCGGAACTAGTGGAATTAAATGTAATTAATAACTTAATTAAACGGCATTGTGAATTGGCAATAATTCTTATTTTTTTTTATTTTCTGTGGCAAGGGGGCGATGACTAAATGTAGTGCTTGTGGTGCAAAATACAATTCTTCGTGACAACAAGGGAAGTACTGGTGTCCGGGTTTGATGCTGTCCTTCGGCCTCAGCTCCGGATCGTGTTAGTAGTCTTAAATAACAAACAAACAGTTTTTATTAGACAAACAAACAAACACAACACTTACGTTTTTATCACAGGGTTCTCCTTCTAGGTTGTTCTAACCATTTACAAAGGAACAGATCACTTTTACTACGTCCCCTATTTATACCCTCCCTCATGACCCCTTGGTTAACGAGCGCATCCGCTCCTCCAATCTGCGGATGCCACGCCGTTTCCCGTCTGGGTCATTGAGTTCGGGTACCGTAGCTCCACCCCTTTTCTAGATGGCCGACTTCCACCTAACCCTGGGAATAAACTGTCATGCTATTTAGTCCAGGGTACTCTATTCCCTTTACACAGTGCCCTCGCAGGTTGGGCACTCATTCGATCTCTGTCACATGAAGACATTTCTCAGTCAACATGAACTCCTTGGACTATTTCATGGATTCCTTCTTCAATTTCAGTATCTCCCATATGGTATTTATAATGCAAATTTTTATTGCTTGCATGCAGTACCTTACACTTTTCTCTATTAAATGTAATTTGCCATGTGTCTGCACACCCCTTTATTAACTGGACCTTGTAATTAAGTGAGGGCTAGCCCTAAATTATTTTGTATTCCTTAGCAACTACAGATGACAGTTTCATCCAGATAAAAAATTTACAATTTCTTACTTACAAAAGAAAAACAAAAAAGGAAGAAAGTACAAATCACTCATTCTTTAATACAATTTACATACAAATAGTTTAATACGACGAAAATATATTTAATATTCTGTTGCAGTGCATTTTGTTTCTAAAAACCACAATGTTACTAACTTGGCTTGTGTTTTTCATGCATTCGATTCACTATTATTGTGCCTGAAAAAAACACACAACTGTAAAACCGATGTACTTGTGTCATAAAAACACAAGCTAAGTTAGAAGAAACAATTGGGGCAACCTTGACCCCGACCACTTTTACAGTTGTGGCTATTTGCTTGGTGCTGGCCAAGGTTGCCCCAATTGTTTTTTCTAACTTAGCTTGTGTTTTGCCCCAATGGTTTCTGTATGTTTGTGTGCTCTTACGTGATGTGCTGTAATGATTCCACCTTATCTGATGAATTCCTAGCAGTTGAAATGTCATTACTCTCTTTTAAAAAATGAACTAATGCATTTTCTGGACTTTGTTTGAAACAGGACTGTCAATTCTTGTTTTGTAAATTATAATAATTAAAATGATAATTATTTTTGCAACTATGAAATCTAAAGCAATTGTTTCTATTTTTGTTCACAGCCATTAGCAATTCCAGATGGTGAGAATCCACTCTACCCAAAAGCAAAAATAACTAATGGAGAAAGCTTGACCGCACTGCTGGCATTTATGCTTCAAAATCATGTTACAAAAGTGGAGTTTCAAGATTTATTGTCTTTGCTTCAAATGCATCTTCCACACAATAGTTTACCTTTATTTATTCAACAAGTTTTTCTCTTCAGTTAAAGACTAAGAGATGCATTATTACAGCAGTAATGTAATTAGTGATGATGTTTGCTGTTCTATTTGTGGTGTTATAAATATTTCTAGTAATAAATTATTTACATACATTAGATTCCTCAGGCTTAGTAAGCATTTGAGTGGCACGGTACTATAAAAACTCCTTTCAATTTGCCTTGTGCATTTTTTTTATTCTTCTTTTCAAAAAAATATTTATAGCTTAGTGTGCACTGCAGTTAAACCTCTTTTCCTTTAAAATCAAAATTTTTAATAAAATTATAACTGATATTTTCTTTGTCGTCTTTGGAATACTAATTTCACTTTATATTCATGCAGTAATTTCTAAACACTTATTTTGTATAAGAGGAAAATGAATATTGTAAACGAAAAAAAGACTGGATGTACTTCAGAGTTCCGAAATTCACTATGAAATGTATAGACTTAATATAAATAAAAACTGTTTTACAATTTCTAGGTTTTTCCACTTACGGTTCTATAACTAAACAAACAACTATACTTTAAATTTCACAGCAATGCAAAACAACATGGTCAGTGTCATAACTTCCCAAGTCGCACATTGTTCCCTTATTTATTCATTGTTCTTTAATAACAAATTTAGTTTCCAGTTATGTCTTAACACTAGAACAAAGATTGCTTCTTTTCCCATGGGATCTCCTGCGCCCTCGAAGATTCATCTTCGCAAGCCCATTCTGCTTCAGAACCAGATTCGTCATTGTTTGTCTCTGCTGCATCAGAATCATTGTTTGGTAAAATGTGCAGTAATTCCAAACACTGCTTTGCTGTCCTGCATCTTCCGCAATCCATTTTCAATGTGTATTGGGGTAATAATGATTTTTAGAAAAACGAGTGACTTATAGTAACCAGAGTGCAGACAGACAGCCTGGCGCTGTGAGCTGTCAAGGCTGATTGATGGGCTTTCAGGCGGCTCATTGAAACAATAGAAATACCAGAAAACCGCTCACTTGAGGAATGCAGACTGATATAATCAAACTTCAAAGCATGGCTGCAAGTCCCGACTCATAAATACAAATCATAATATGTTTTATATGTATCAGTCAATTTGACCGCTCTTTTTGCAGCTATGCGATTCTATAAAAGTATTACTATAAAATACTGTAAATTACTATATACTAATTGTCTTTTTATTTTTATTATTTATTGGACTTTCCTAAATGAGGCAGGCTGCACTTATGATTAAGGCTACGATTTTGGCACCGTGATTTTTATAACATTTCAAGAATTCACGGAAAGGTCACAGAAAATAATGTAGACTATTGTTTTTGACTGCTAACAAAAGTTTAAATGTTACTTTAGAGTACAAAACTTAGTTAAAGGTCTTTATAGTACGATGCAGGCTTTCACACCGGCCGCGTAGCGAAACAGACAGTGTGTACGTCCAGCGTAAATGTACATATTTACAAAATCATAATGTCAAATAGTTGTTTTTATTACTAAACTGTTCAAAACTAAACTGTATATATTTTCTCTTCAATAATAAGAACGACATGTTTAAATTGGTTGTTTCTGAGTAGCCTACAGAGCACTGCCCCTTTAAAAATGGAAACAAACAATATTATAGAGAGTTGAAAGGTCAAATCACACAAGCAGGCACCGTGTCCAAGAAACAGGGCATCACAAAGATCAGAAAAAAGACTACAAAATAGATAAACCTCTCATTTTATCTACAGTTTGCAGGAAATAAAAAAAGTTCCATGGCAGTCTAAAGCATTTTGTTTAGCAATGTTTAGTTTTAGAGAAAGTGAGTTTATTTTCAACAGTCTAGTTGTACACTACATTGTATGAAAAAAAGCTTTAAGAAATAAAATGTACGTATTAATATTTTTTGAAGATGCAAGCCCACTTTTTTGTTTAAAAAAATAAATTAACAAGCACTGTAAATATGTGAAGATCACAACCGAGAGTTTACAGTAACATACGATCTTTGTTCATTTACATGCTTGCTCGCTCAGCTACAAAATTCAAATCTCATTCGCTGACCTAACATAGCTACACGTAAATGCTGTGTGCACACAACCAAGCAATTTACAGATACTCACAGATTTGTATTTTCAGTGCATGACATACTGCATTTTTAAAGGAAATAAAGTGCCTAACCAAATGTATTTTTACATCCATTTCCAAGATTTCAGACTTTTGTTCAAATTCACGATTTCCGTGACATCCGTGACAAAATCGTAGCCTTACTTATGATTGCTTTTTTTGGTGTCATGTCATTCAGCCTTGTCCAGAAGTGAAATAACTCCTTATATAAATAAGTGTAAGGTTGGCAGGGATGAGGTTAAATCTGCCCCTGCCAACAATCACAGGTGTGGCCATTCCCCAGTTAGGTAACTGAGTGCTAATTGGGGAGTGGCCATCTGTATATAAGAAATACAAAATCCTTTGTGTGGGGAGAGGGAGTTAGGTGAGTGTATATGTGTGTAACAGTGGTTTTGGAGTGTAAACTGTATAGATAAGGCGAATGCCCAGCCTGTATTGTTTTGTTTGTGTGAAGTTTTTATTTTAGCCCTCATGCCATGTTTATTTTGTTCCTGTGTTTTGTGTTTGGTAAATAAATGTGCACAACAGAGCTTCACTGCAACTTCTGCCTCTGAGTCTCTAATTCCTGCCGGTAATATCTTGGGCTACAGCGCTGTCCTGTCACACTCCTCTTGTAAAATGGAGCGTGCAAGCTTCCAAATGTAAACTTTTTTTCCACATTTTTCTTACATTCAAATCAGAAATCTTTGTTTAACCCTTTGACGCCTAGGTAGAATGACCACTTTGTGTTTAGTGCCTGTAGTTTGGCAACCTTACATCAGAAATTAAAACCCAATATATTTATAGAAAGGCCTTTATTAGCCATTTCCAATTATATAGTGTGTTTTATTGTGGAATATATTATATGTTTTGTTTTTTTTATGTAAACTGCACCGCCCCAAAAATAATTGAAAAGTGTATACTTAATAATATATTTAAAAACTGCCAATTTCGACCCCTTTCCAAGTTAGATATAAAAACAAATTATCAGTATATGACAGATACAATATTTTATGAGGATTTCAAATAAAAAAAAATCAGATTTCAAATATCTTCTACTATTGAGGAGCTACAAGATTTTGTCCAAGCCATGGTCTCTATGCCAAAATTCCCCAAAACGTCCCTATTTTCAGAACTGTCTATTTCATGTAAAATAAGGATGACCACTTTGTGTTTAGCAATTGTAGTTTGGCAACCTTACATCAGAAATTAAAACCCAATATATCTACAGAAAGGTATAAAGTAACCGTTTCCAGTGATATAATGTATTTAATTGTGAGGTGTATTCAGTGCTTAATTTGTAAATCGTGAGGTCCCGGAACACATAGTGAGCGCGAGAGGGGGGGTGTTCCGGGGGCTCTGAGGTACCGGAACACATGAGAAAAAAGTGACAAACACAATGTAGCCAGACGATGTAACTATAACCTGTGTTAAGGTGTCATCTTTAGCCTTGGCTACAATGCTTGCTGCCGCTAAATGGGCCTTGGTTCAGGCATGTTCAAAAACCTTTTTTCTGAGGGCTTTTTGTTGTTTTTTTTACATCGGAGGCAGAGGGTGTTACTGTATATTCCACCCACTCTTTTGCTAGTTTCATCCCTCCAGTCTTTTCCGGACCCAAGCTCCCTACCTTTTTCCATGTTGTACAGCCCAGCTTTGAATTCTGCATGACAAACCAGGGGTTATATGTTTGCTTTTTCTTGAACTGAGCCTCTGTCCAAACTGCACCTGCTCCGGGCACTTCGTTGGTGGATGCACTGTCCTCCCTAGTGATGTGTAGTTCACGAACGAATCATTCTTTTTGAATGACTCACTAAGGTGAACGATGGGAATCGGATCAGAGTCCCCATGAAATTATTCCTTACCTCTCGAGTCTGGCTGATTTTGTTCGTTGTAACAAGGAAACCGGGTTGTCTCTCAGCTCGTTGAGTGTTATGAAACTGAAGAAGATAAGAACTCTGTGTGAGCCAAAATGGCGTCAATTACATCTTCCACACCATAACTATATTATCTATGATCCAGATGGTGTGTACTTCAGAGTGCTGCTTCACGCCGTCAGAAACTCAGATTACAATTTTGTGCACCAGAATTATTATTTTTCTTACAGTTCTTCTTAGTTTACTATGTACGTAACCTTGTGTAAGTCTGCCAAACAAATAAATAATAAAATGAATCACTACTAGTTGTAGCCTATGTGTGTTTGTTATTTTTTAAACACATACAAAATTAATCATATCTATAGTTAACTATTTTGCACCCATTATGATTAATACTTCTAAGTGATCTTGAGTAAAGTCAGCCAAATTACTTAATAATAATAATAATAATAATAATAATAATAATAATAATAATTGAGATATACACCTCATTTCCAAAATACATAAATACAAACATCTACTGGTATTGTAACGTTATTGTACCCAAGGCTTAATTATATAACGTGATTACATATTTGACCTTGAGGAATGAATGCATTTTATACATGACAATTTACAACTACGGTTAAATATTTTATAATTTAATAATGACGGCGATTCACTTTAGTCCACAAGGTGACATGTAGTATCAGCTACGATACAACAACCTTTTAGGAGGATATTGCACATTCTAACGGATGACGTTCTTAAATGTCTATTATATTTTATAAGCACATTAAATATACATTTTCTAAATGTTATTTTACTGTGTTAAATACTAAAAAATACTAAATATATACACATTTATATACACATATACAAACTTTGTTTATATAAAATGTACATGTTGCGGTTATGGGTGTGCTTCAACGTGTGATTGATCACATGACTAATCCCAAAGGTTTACTGGATAGAAGAGGAATTGGGCAAACAGCGTTTTGCTATGTGCTGAATAAATACCACAGATTAGTTCCACATATACCACTCGTTCGAGCCTCTCTTTTTTTGTTGTAAAAAACAATGGGTGACTCCAAATGTATAGAAGAAAAACACGTAAGAAATGCAATTGACTATTAATTTTTTTTTTTTTTAAAGATTCAATTAAATTAGATTGATACTGATGGCTAAACAATGCTAATGGTTCAAACTGTTATGTTATCTCCAAGATTCTAAATATATATATTATTATTTTTTTGTCAAACTATATTTAATTTAATGTTTATGAATCAAAATCATTTTTGATTTGGCTTTCCTTTCCCACGACACGTTTCAAATTCAGTAGCGACGACTAGCCTAGGCTATGTGACGTGATTACATAGGGACCTCTCACTAGCTGACCACCACTGTTTCAAGATCAGTTACTTACCTCGCCGGCCCGCCCTATAACCTCTATGTACAAATAAGAGAGCAGGTCTGGAATCGGTGTGGCAGGATAGGATGCACTTTTACGGGGGGCGGGAGAAATGACGAGGCAGAGGCAACTTTAACTGAATGTTTATTGGAATGTTTACAGTGCAAACAGTGGAAAAAAAATAATAAATCATGCCGCGAGAGGTACCGGATCCGGGCAAATTAGGTGCCGGAACGAAAAAAGTCAAATCTGAGAGGTGCCTGTACTGGGTGTATTATATATATTTTTTCTTATAAGCCATGCCTCCCATTTTTTTTTGGAAAAATGTATAATAATATTTTTAAAAACTGTCAATTTCGACCTCTTTCCAAGTTAGATAGAAAAAACCTTAGAGCATTTAGGGGCTGCACAATTTTCCAAGGATTTCTTCTCAGGAATCAGATATGAAATATTTTGTACACTCGCAGAGCTACACACAGTTTTATAATGCATGGTATTTTACAAAAAACAGCCTCCGAAATGGCAAATGCAGATCAGCTCAAAGACATTATAACCTATTTCTGATAAAAGTATATTTATTTATGAATATAGCAGTCACAAAACTAAAGAAGTATTTTAAAGAGTATTTTATTTTATTAAAAAAACAAGCAACTTACAAATAGCACTGGTACAAATAGTTGTGCACATGTGACAGTCTGGCTCGCAGTGGTGACGTCACGGACCTGGAAGTAGAAACCAAAACAATGGATGGGCGGTTGAAGCTGAGTGCAGTGGCACTCAGTGTATTTATTAATAAACAAACAAAAGATTTAAACAAAACAACAAAACACAAAACAAAAGGGCACGAGGGCCAAACGAATCAACAAACAAACAAGTAAGTGTCGTGCTGGAGAATCCAGCACGTTTTAGCAATTGTTTTTTTAAATGTGACTCGCTCTCTCTGCTCCCCGTACTCTCCTCTGTACACCCAACCTCGAGTGCAGAGAGCTGCAGGTTTATATACTCTGGCCGAGGGATTAACTAGTTGTTAATTATCTTATTATCCCTCGGCCAGAGTCTGCACGCGTTTGGTAAGGATGCATGACTGTCAGCTAGTTAAATAATCAGTAGCTGATCAGCCATGCATCCTCACAGGGTTTTTAAATATAATAATAAAAGACGCGGCGCTTTTATCCGCGCCGCTAACAAAAATACAAATAATAATAAATAGGGGCGGGACACTCCGCCACAGCACATTAATACATAAAAATACAAAAAACACTCTGTCATGACAAAACTTTGATAGAAAGATTTTTATTTTCAAAACTAGAATAAATAAATTGGGCTAAAAATGTCAGGTTTTACTGCAAAAACGTTATATTTTATAATATGTACAAGATAATGATCAGTAAACTGTTTACAGAAACAGTGCCTATGTAGTGTGATGTCAGTAGGGTAGAACGGTGAAAGAGAAAGCATGCAATAATAATAATAATAATAATAATAATAATAATAATAATAATAGTAGTAGCTAAATAATGACCAGCCACCCTTTAACACACACACAGAAACTATGCAAACATAGAAAGAGTAAACCAGTAATAATAAATGACATAGCTAATAATAAAAATGACTCGACAGCTGTTTAGGCATCAGATGCAGGGGATTGTGCCGGCGTCCATCTCCTGATCAAATAAATAAATAAAAACGTATATAATTAAAAATAATAAGAACACTAAAGTAGTACGCACTCACACACACAGAGACAGACGGAGGAAAAAAAAAACATTCAACATGTTTTTTTTAAAAAAGTGGAATAAAGTAAAAAAAAACAAATAAAAAACAGGACAGCTGGTTAGTCCAAGTACTCACCTTTCAAATTAGTTGAAGAGCAGCACTTTTGCAGAACCAGAGACACAGACGTCATGGCATGATTAAATTAAACTCACTGCAAAATGACCGCGCCTGGTGACGCGTCTTTTGTAATTATAATGTTATACGTCACACCCATCCTAGCCTAAAATAAACTATATGGAGACATGGCCGGTAGTCATGGCTATGACCCACAAAAAAAAAAAAAAAAATGATGATTGGACAGCTGAGATATGACATTAAAGGTCATGGATACAAAATATCGATTTTAAAGTGCTCCGGCAGCTAAGGGATAAAAAAATTCAAAATATGCGCTGTTAGACACGTTTCCTGTGCATCACTTTGTTGACGTGTATCATCAAAATTTGCACATAGGGATAGTGTTTTATTTACTCATACCTAGCCTTATTCAGTGACAAGGCTCAGAAACACTGATTTGTTTCCCCTGCTGCCTTTTTTCCATGAGACATCTCAGAAGAGACAGCGTGTCATCAGTGCTTAAGCACTGAAATTAGAATGGCTCGGCGCCAAAGGGTTAAAGCCAGTATACATTAGTTGAATGCAGGCCTGAATTGGAACAGTGCCAGACACTATTCAAAAACTGCAAATTTAAAACGCATGGCCAGTATAAAAGGAGAATCATTTCATTTTTAAGGCTAAATGTTAACTGCTTTAAATGCTGTTGAACATCTGGGCAAGGTTGTGGTGAGGTAAATGGTGATACTGGTTTGTTTTTCATGTTTCCTGGGTTTGAAAAAGAAACATAAGGAAAACATCCTGGCAGTTACAACTAGGGCCAGATCGATCATACGGTGGCAGCCAAAACCAGCTATAAAAATGGTGCAGTACTCTGTGATAAAACTGACCTGTCCTGCATCTTCTGCACGCTAGAGGGTGTTATCTGACTAGAATCTGGTGTGTCACAGATTACTGCTGAAATCCAATGTTTCACCAGCAGGTGTCACATGCTGAAGCTCCGGCAGTGACTACGTTGGCAGCGACACTGGGCACTCCAGCAGGGGCGATGGTGCTGGGCACTCTGGCCGTGCAGCTGGCTTTTGCTATGCTCCCCTCATCAGCAGGTGTAACAGCTACTGAGGTTGGACCGACGGTTGGCTTTCCGAGTCCGGAGCCGGCAGAAGCTCCTCTCCATCTAGCACTGGAGATGGCAATTGCTCCTCCCTCATTTGCACTGGAGATGGCAGAGGCTCCTCCCCTTCTGGCTATGGAGACAGCAACAGCTCCTCTTTTGCTTCTTCCGGGCAGGTAGATCCTCCTGCCTGAACTCCCTGCAGGCAAGGCATCAGCCTTAGTCCTCAAAGCAGACGAGGAGGGCATCCAATCCCACAGGGTATAGAAGGCAGAGAGGCCCGTCTCGTGCTGTCAGGCTGGCTGCTGGGGTCAGACCTTTTAAGAGCAGCCATTCCTTGCCGACTCCCCCTCGTCCCTCACAAAGGCCTCCATAAATTGAGGGTCTTCATACGGGCACACGTCTCGCAGGTGCCTATCCTCTCTGCATGCTCCACAAACCAGGTGTTCCTTTTTTTTCTTCTTTTTTTAACTGCTGTCCTGCTCTGTCTCTAGGGGACACTACCCCACTGCTTACACCATACGTAGCAGGATAGCGTTAGGAATGAGAGACTCACAAACAAGGAGCTGCAGTTAAAGTGTTGTTGGCGCACGTTTATTAAACAACAAATGAAAGAAAAGGGCACAAGGGCCAAAATAAACAGTTTAAACAAAACTCTTCAGTAATTAAGACATCTTACTTTCAGCTGCATAATATAGCTAAATTGAGTCCAATATTGTCTGACAAAGATGCTGAAATGTTGGTGCATGCTTTTGTGGTGTCTAGCTTGTTCAGAATGCAGCAGCTAGAGTGTTTACTAGCACGCATCGCTCACAGCACATCACTCCTGTTCTCAAGTGCACTGGCTTCCTGTTAAATTCAGTATCTGCAGGATCTGATTGTATCTTATACTCCCAGATCTTTTGGTTATCCCTCGCAGTCTCTTAAAATCAGGAGGAGAAAAGCTTTTAGTTTTTGAGTGCCTCGTCTCTGGAACTCCATTCCAAGTGATATCAGCGGTGCAGCTACAGTTGAATCTTTTAAGTCAGGTTTAAAGACAAATCTGTTTTCACGTGCTTACTGTTACGCTGGGTTGTTAGCCATTTGTTTTTGGGTCTTGTTGTAAAGCGCCCTGGGATGCTTCGCATGAAGAGCGTTATATAAGAGCAAATTGTATTTTACTGTATTGTATAATACTGAACACAAAACACTGTTGTCAGGCTGGGCGTTAGCCTTCACTGACCAGTACACAGCTCACACAGTTTACCAACTCCAACACCATCACCAACCAATGGATTTCTGGCTCTTTTTATACATGTGGCCACCCCAATTAGCACTCAATTACCTAATTGTGGAATGGCCACAACTGTAATTGTTGGCAGGGACAGATTTAACCCCATCCCTGCCAACCTTACATTCCCACACACTATTTACAACAGCAGGTCTTCTGCCCTACCACACTGCATAACAGAACATTACTGTACCTGTAAACTGCAGTTGTATTTACATTTAATGTGCATGTAATATGCATGTAAATTCACTCACCCCGCTTTCTACATCAAACTTCTTGCACTGGCATAACATTCCCTTAACGTTTTTGAGATTTTTTGGACTTATTTCCATAAAATGAATGTCCATATTTTTTTCTTTAAGTACATTAACCAGCCCATGCTGTAGTTTTTTTCAATCTTTGTTTTCTTCTTTTTCATTTAGCTGTTCCTCATCTACTGTTATGTGTCTACTCTTGCTGGTGCACTTATTTTATTATTATTATTTTTTTTTTTCAGATGGACTGCTGTCTTCACTCAGAAAGTTGGTGTTGAACCAGTTATGAGGGGTTTCATCCCCAAATATATTAAAGGAAATAGGTGAAATGCCACTCATTTTTGGCTGTGGTTTTGTAACTAATAACAAATAAAATGGCAGTTTGTCATAGAATTTAGAATGTAGTGGTGCGTAGTGATTTATTCAGTGTGAAGCAGCTCATTAGTATGCAAGTCGTGCTATACGCTATATATACGCACGGTCATGTGATGCTGTTTAACCAATCAGAGGTTGTTATTTTTCCAACCCGTGTTTTTACACTACAGGTTACAAAATATTATAGTGTGTATGTTTACTAAATTAAAATAAATGACAAGAACATTATGTTAAATAATGCTTACTACAATTGGTGAATAAGACTATATACACACAGTTTACACACAATGCAATACATGAAACTATTGGTGTGTCAATGCTTGTTTTCTGTTTTATTTTATTGTAATTTTGGTTACCAGTTTCCACTTACGTTCAGTCCCATCAAAATCATATTAAAATAATTTAATTGTATAGAGAATATATTTTCTATTGATAATCTTAATTTCCTTATCCATGGGGAAGTTGTTTCCACAACCTGGGTGTATTCAAGGAAAAAATCCAGCACTGCTTTATAACCTGCATTAGTTCCCATTTTGTGGTGCAATTCAATAATTGTGGGCAAATCCCAAGCATACCCCTTATGTAGCAAAAAGTTGCAGTGACAGCGGTGGAGTGACATTGTGTGAGAAGAGCATCGTTTTAAAAGTGCAGAGCAGTAAGGAGAACTTAACCCTTTGCGGTCCTATGTCTGACCTGGTCCGACATCATCAAAAAGACGTAAAAAACAGGTCTCTAGTCGGTTTTTTTTCCGGAAAAAGCAGAGAAAACCATTCAATGGCCGAGTGAGACCGATAGGAGCCGAGAGAAGCCGAAAAAAAAGAAAAAAGGGGCGTATCTGAGGAATACAGATAGCCCCGGCACCACAGAGATAACACGGACATAAACAAACAAGATAGCTGCTTCTGCATCCAGCACTCAAAGAATATCACAGACATTTGCAGAGCTTTTTTTTAGATGTTATAGTAATAAAATAATGACTTGGATCACATTATAGAGGAGTTTGGTGATAAAACAAGTGATCAGGAGATGATTTATCAGTATGCACTACTATGAAGAGGTATGTGAAAAATACAGCGAACAAGGGGTGGGGTGGGGCTGGAGATGCAGTACTGAGTGTCCTGTTGATATGCAGTGCCTTTTAAACCTATTTTACTGTGGGGAAAAAAAAAACTTTTAAACAGCGTGTCTAAAATAAACTGCACGTGTGAAAATAAATTGGACCTGACACACCTGAGACGCGCTGAATAAATGGACCGCAAAGGGTTAAACCTGGAATTGCTTTAATCTGAAAATACATTAATTGGGAAATTAATGCAGCTTAAATTCTAACAGCTGCGTGTATTTTTCTGATCACAAACTGAAACTTAGAGCAGCTGATTCAAATTCAGTGCCGTTCTGAGACAAGGGGAAGAGGCGGAAGCTACCAGCACAACAGAACACAACAAAGTGAGGCAGTTCTTCCAGCGACAGCATGAGAGCGAAATTTTGTGAGAAGTGTATCGTTTTAAAAGTGCAGAGCAGTTAGCAGTTTCAAAGCAGATTGACAGCTGCAGAAACTAAACTTAAACTTACAAAAAAAAAATTATATTAATAACATGGCCTTCAAGCCTGTAGTCTGTGACACCTGCATGATGTGGGAAATCCGAGAAAACCCAGCAGAGCTAAACCAAGTGTGTGTAAAGTGCTGCACGATCCAGGACTTGCTTAAACTAGTAAGTATGCTAGAAATGGAGCTGCAGGAAATGAGACAGCAACAAGAGCTTGAGCATCTGGCACACCCACAATTCTTGTCTGCACCCCTAACAGACTGAAAGCCACCAGAGAGATAGAAGAGGGTCAAAACAGCTGGGTTCAGGTAGGCAGAAGCAGGGAAAAAAAGAAACGTTGTCAAACACAACCACTAGAAATCAAAACATCCAACACAGTTTAGCCACTTCAAAATTTAGATGATCAAAACCAACATCAAGAGAACGAAAGGAACAACATTCAGGACCCTATTAACAGAGGTGGCCAGACAGCAAAAAGAAGGGAGATCATGATTGTTGGGGACTCCATATTGAGAAACACAGCAAGTTCAGTTCGCAGGAGCCTTTGTCACATACATCACTGAGAACGTGGACAGACTCCTAGAATGAACAGGAGATGACCCGGTAGTAGTCGTCCACATCGGTACAAACAACATTGGAAGAGACAGGCCAAAATCCCTGCAAAACAAATTCAGAGCTAGGAAGGAAATTAAAAGACAAGACTAAAACTGTGGTATTTTCTGGGATACTGCCGGCACCTTGCAAAGGAGCTTACGGACAGCTGGAAATAATTAATCTAAACGCATGGCTGAAAACGTGGTGCACACAGGAAGGCTTCACCTTCCTTGAACATTGGACCACATTCTACAACAAGGACTAACTATATATGCGGGACGGACTGCACTTAAATGAAAAGGGAGACAATCAGAAAGGATCCTCGAGGAGGTTCAGAAGCATTTAAACTAGAAAGGAAGGGGGGAGAAAACAAAAGCACAGAAGGGAGACCACATCAAAACAAGGGCAACAACTCAGGTAAGACAACTATTAAATGTATTTATCTTAATGCTAGAAGTCTCAGAAACAACATGTTAGAACTTGCAGCTACTGCACTAACAAGTAACTACGATGTAATAGGTGTTACAGAAACTTGGTTATCCGAGAGTGATGGAGACAAATATAATATTAGTATTGGAAAGACAAAAGAGGCGGAGGGGTAGCGCTATACATCAAAAATAGTCTTGAAGCCCAGGTGTTAAATCTGGAAAAAAAAACAACTCAGAATCAATATGGGTCAGAATAATGGACAAAAATTCAAAGGGCATAATAATAGGGACATGCTATAGACCACCAAATTCAGGCATCAAGCTAAATAATCTGTTATACAATGACATTAAAAATGTATGCAGCAAAGGAGAAGCTATATTAATGGGGGATTTCAACTTCCCCTGTATAAAATGGGAAAACCTGGTGGGGAGCACAACAGACGAAATTTAAATGGTAGAAATGACAAATGACAGCTTCCTAATGCAATTTGTCAATGCACTGACTAGAGGGGAGGTTAGTCTTTTCAAATAACGAAGACAGAATAACTGAAATAGAGGTTAGAGAACCATTGGCAAACTCAGATCACAACATGGTCTTATTTAAAGTGCTAGTTAAAACCCCAAAAGTAACAACTAAAGCTAAGGTTTATAATTTTAAAAAGGCAAACTATGAAGGAATGAAACAGAGACTAACAGAAAAAGTAGATTGGAGTAAAATAGAGAAAACTTGGACGGCTATTTAAAAAAATGTGGTACTAGTGGCGCAAAACAATTACATCCCAAAAGTAGACAAATCTAAAACAAAATGGTTTAATAGATCAATTAAAAAAATATGAAATGAAAGAAGTTATTTACAAACTGCTAACCAAGATCATGCAACACTCTTGAAACGGGTTGTGCTGACAGACCAGAAAATTGCAAACATACTACTACAGACCAATAAGCCTGACTTCTATTATATGTAAATGTATGGAAACTATAATAAGATCCAAAATGGAAAATAACCTATATGGTAACAGTATCCTGGGAGACAGTCAGTATGGTTTTAAGAAAGGGAGATTGTGTCTAACTAACCTGCTTGATCTTTTTGAGGATGCAACATCAAGAATGGATAATTGCAAAGCATATAACATGGTTTATTTAGATTTCCAGAAAGCTGTTGACAAAGTCCTGCATAAAAAATTCATTCTCAAACTGAGCGCAGTAGGGATTCAAGGAAATGCATGCACCTGGATTAGAAAACATAAAGTACTGAATAGAGGAGAAACCTCAAAATGGAGCGAGGTAACCAGTGGAGTACCACAGGGATCAGTGTTAGGTCTTCTGTTCTTCCTAATCTACATAAATAACTTAGATTCTGGTACAGTAAGCAAACTTGTTAAATTTGCGGACGACACAAAAATAGGAGGAGTGGCAAACACCGTTGCAGCAGCAAAGGTCATTCAAAATGATCTAGACAGCATTCAGAAATGGGCAGACACATGGCAAATTACATTTAACAGAGAAAAGTGTAAGGTACTGAACGCAGGCAATAAAATGTGCATTATAAATACCATATAGGTGTTTCTGAAATTGAAGAAGGAATCTATGAAAAAGACCTAGGAGTTTATGTTGACTCAGAAATGTCTTCATCTAGACAATGTGGGGAAGCTATAAAAAAGGCCAACAAGATGCTCGGATATATTGTGAGTGTTGAATTTAAATCAAGGGAAGTAATGTTAAAACTTTACAATGCAGTAGAATATTGTGTTCAGTTCTGGTCACCTCGCTACAAAAAGGATATTGCTGCTCTAGAAAGAGTGCAAAGAAGAGCGAATTATTCTATTAAAAGGTATGGTATATGTAGACAGGCTAAAATAATTGAATCTATTCTGTCTTGAACAAAGAAGACTATGTGGCGATCTGATTCAAGCATTCAGAATTCTAAAAGGTATTGACAATGTTGACCCAGGGGACTTTTTCGACCTGAAAAAAGGAACAAGGACCAGAGGTCACAAATGTAGATTAGATAAAGGGGCATTCAGAACAGGAAATAGGAGGCACTTTTTTACACAGAGAATTGTGGGAGTCTGGAACCAACTCCCCAGTAATGTTGTTGAAGCTGACACCCTGGGATCCTTTAAAAAGCTGCTTGATGAGATTCTGGGATCAATAAGCTACTAACAAACAAACAAACAAGATGGGCCAAATGGCCTCCTCTCGTTTGTAAACTTTTTTATGTTATATTTGGACCTCCCTACCTAAAAATCTTTAATTCGAGCCCTGCTTATACATATGCACATAAGAATTTGTTTCAAAATGCCGATGTGAAAAAATGCAGGGCAAGTGGTCCATGGGAAAAATCCAAACACCAAGGTGGTCCCTACATTAAAAAAGGTTGGGAACCACTGAAGTAGAGGTATTAAATAAGCTACAGGAGCTAAAAAATAATAAATCACAGGGCCCAGATATCATTTATCCAAGGGTGTTTTAAGAAACAAGGGTAGAAATAAGACCACCACTGGCTGCTATCATGAATAGTTCTATAGAAACAAGTGACTGGAAGCTTGCAAATGTTGTGCAATTATTTAAAAAGGGGGATAAGACAGACCCAGATAATTATAGACCTATTTGTTTAACTACCGTAACTTGCAAAATGATGGCAGCAATATTAAGAGGTAAGCTTGAAGACTATTTATACAGCAGCAATATTATAGGGGAAGCCAGCAACTTGCTTGAATAACCTATTTTTTGAGGATGTTACAGCTAATGCAGATGAAGGCAACGCTTGATATAATGTATCTTGATTTTCAAAAAGCCTTTGACAAAGTACCACATGAAAGACTTAAAAGAAAATTAAAATCAGCAGGAATACAGGGGAAGACATGTAATTGGATACAGAACTGGTTAAAAACAGAAAGCAGAGAGTAATTGTGGAAGGTGTAAAATCAGATTGAGAGGAAGTACTTAGTGGGCTACCATAAGGGTCTGTACTTGGACCCTTACTGTTCTTTATTTATATAAATGACTTGGACCAAGATACACATTGCACGATTGTCAAATTTGCGGATGATACCATACTTGGGGTAGTAGTGGACTAGTTATGCAAAGAGTATACAATGCCCTAGTTAGACCCCACCTAGAATACTGTGTGTAGTATTACATCATTGCACTCGAGAAAGTACATAGATGAGCAACTAGGCTGATCGCAGGACTTTATGACATGAGCTAAAATAATTAAATCTCTTCAGCCTAGAAAAAAGAAAAGAGGGTACTTGATTCAAGTCTTTAAAATAATAAATGGTATAGATAGTTAACCGAAGACACTACTTCAAATTTAGCACAGAGAGAACAGGGCATAAGTGGAATCTGAGTAAAAGTAAATTTAAAACAGAAGGTAGGAAGCACTTTTTTACACAGTTATGAATGCACAGATCTAAAACACTGGGAATATTTAAAAAGACAAAATTCTGTGCTTTTAAATTAGTTCCCCCCCAGTAGGGGGAAATGATGTGCTAACAGTGGACTTTGATTATGTTCTTATGAATAACTGTTAAGGCTGCCTTCTTCAGCCGTGCTTGCTGTTTCAATCTCTCACTCCAGACCCTGATGTTCTTTCTCTGGTTTGTTTACTGTGGTTCTCCTACAAAGGCAAGAAGCTCCCGCCGCCACACCCAGTCCAGATACCTGACTCCCCATGGCGTAGTCCTTCAAACGATGTGCGATGGCCCTGGGGTGTTCCTCCGCTGAGAAGACCTCCTCCCCAATCTTTTGGCGGTAGTCCTCTGGGGTAGCCCCCATGCGGTTCAGGATAGTCACCTTCAGCGTGAACTAGACAGGATCCATTCTGCTTCCTAGTGTACTGCACTGCTGTGTTTGGGCAGGGCCAGTGAATCCCACTGCTAACACCACTTGTGAGAGGGTGTGGGGAATTCACTAACACAGGAGACAGAAATGGAGTTGAACACACCACTGGGGTGCACCGATTTATTGAGTCCAGCAGATGGGACTGTTGCACTACGAAGAAACGCTACCAACGATGGTAAAACATTCCTTCCTTGTTCAGTTCCAGCTCACTTGCAGGTGCGGAAATAATAATCAAAACAGAATGCACAAAGGAAAAAGGGAAAATAAAACACTGTTAATAAAACTACAAATGAAAGTTGCTGCGTCCTGCAGCTTCCCACCACCATCGCTATTAGATGCGGCTCTGGTTTCAACTATGTTTTGTTATTCCCTCACTATACTTTCGGGGTTGCCCAGTCTTCCCCAGCTATCTACACACGCCCCACTCGGGTATGTGAAAAAGAATATATTTATAGAGGCTGCCTTCCTCAGCCGTGCTTGCTGTTTGTCTCTAACTCCAGACCCTGATGTTCTTTCTCTGGTTTGTTTACTCTGGTTCTCCTACAAGGGCAAGAAGGAAGGAGTAACAAAGCGTTATTTTTATCACTGCCATGATTGACAGGCGGGTCTTACAGGACTCCCTCCCCTCCCCTACAGGATCATGCATGCGTCAGATAGCCAGCACAGATCTCCCTTGTTACACAATGTTTAAACTAAACAGACCCAAATACTTACATTGTATACTTACAGTTTATATTGCTGTCATGTTGTCCTTTTTAAATATTTTTCAATTTCATTCTGTAACTTTCAAATTCTCATTGCTGTCAATCATCTGCCTGGGTTTGTGCAAAAAGGATTTTAAATCCATATTTATTTATTTTTCTGTATTCCCATGGCTTTCTAGAAACCTAATATAGATAACTTTGGATGTACTTCTCTCAGCAGCATATGCAGCAGCTGCTGAGGGAGGCATGGCTGTTGCACTACCAACTTGAGAGACAGTAGAAGTTAGCTGGGCTTCTCCCTCTGGTACTGGAGACAGAGGGGCTTCTCTGGGACAGACCCATGTATATATATATATATATATATATATATATATATATATATATATATATATATATATATATATATATATATATATATACTGCACACACTTTACAGAAATAAATCATTTAAAAATGTACAAAGAAAATGTTAGTGTACACATGGCTGCAAGTAAAACAGCCTACTTGCTACTTTTGTTTCTGTTGGTATGAGTCAGACTTTCTTTGCAAAAGCAATTAAAGACTTCATTATTAAAAATCAGAATTTTAATTGCATTATCTTGTTTCGAACCACTGTTTAAACTCATGTACTTAATTTTAGCGATTTCATAGGCTGATTTTTATATCTCTTCTGTTTATTTTCATTCTGTCTTTGGTGTCAGTATAACAGCTGTCATTTCTTATATTTTCTGGGCAATTTGAACTGTACTTTCTCAAAACATTCTAATTGTCTTGTTCCTGCTCTACTTTTTATCGGTGAACATTGGAGCGTCGTCTGTGACACGTTGTTTGTATTTAACAAAACACACACTTGCATTTAGACATTGCATCTTTCTTTGCCCTTTCCACGTGTAGCCTACGTATCTGCTCTTGTGCCAGTCAGCTGGTGTTAAACCACTGAAATATACTTTTTGCAAATGCTTTGGGACACTGGCACAGCCTTTCTGAAACTCGGCCTGTACCGGCTTTATCCATACCATTTCCTAGCATTTTTGACACCAAAACTGTAACACAAAACTACTAAAAATTATAATAAATGACACAAAAAGATAACAACACTCCTAAAACTCAATTAAAATGTAATTTTAGTACTCCTTACTATTTAGTAAACTTAGCATTAACAAGGATACTTTAACAGATGCGTAATAGGACTGAGTGAAAATGTACTTTGCTTCTTTCTCTATGCTAACAGCTGTAAGAAGTATGACATGAATCCTCTTATCTCATTCCAACACCTTTGCTGGGAATGAGACCTCAATCCTTTTATTATTATCATTAATTACCTTGTTCATTGGGCTCAGCAATCCTTTACGAAGCTGAAGGTGCTCTCACCACAGCAACTGAAATTGACAAATACCATAAAAAAGAAAAAATGACCTCATCCTGTTTCAATTACTTATTATGTTTTCTTATGGTGAATGAAAATTATCTTTTAATCCTTAAGTGTTAAGAAGCAATAAACAAGCAATAAAATGCTTATAATTTACTGTTGCAGCCTTCTGTGTTTTATATATTATAATTCACAGAGCATTTATCACAGTATTTTCATGCTTTGCCTGAGTATCACAACAAACCATACTAAGGACAATGGCACTGTCCAGAGTCCCTTTTCAAAACCTGACCAGCAAAAACCTTTGAGATTCTGAAAATAACAAAATGTAAAGGCATACACCCCATAACAACACTGAATTAAACAAATAAAAAACTAAGAGCTAAACAGGCTAAAAATTGAAGTGCAAGATTATGCTAACACTGGACCTATTACACAAGATAAAATATAATAATTATATCTTTTTACTTTGGAAGCATGAAAAGTGTCATTGTGTTATTTTTTTGTGTTTTCTCGCTGAGATAATCAAATATAATATAACCACATATGTCCTGGGGGTACATCCAGCACTGAGGACCCTATAGAGCCACATAATTCAGTTTAAGATACTAAATTAAACATACCTCTTAACAAATATTATCTGAATCTGTGACTGACCCAGAAGAGTCCTGGGCCTCAACAAGCATTCAGCCTCTGAATCTCATTAAACATCTGTCGTTATTAACTGCATTATGCAGATCAATGGGACGCACATGTTAAACATTTCTCTTAGGGTTGTGGAGTTTTTTTGAACACCTTTCATCACATATTTATTATTCTGTATCTATATCCTGGAATGGAAAGTGACTGCAAGTGTTATTAAATAAAATGGTCTTACATATACATTTAGTTAGTGGTATTATAGTGGAACTATGATGTGTCCACATTTTGTTTTAGATGAATAAGGTTACTCTACATACATAACCAATTGGACTATTCTGAAACAAGAAAAACATTTATGGTAACAGAGGCATATATTTGATTTACAGTATGTTTTTAAAGACCATTGAAAGACTTTTTTTATTAAATACATGTACTGATTTAAACAGCGGCCCTGTTCTGTGTTCATCACCACAGCAGTTTAATCACCTTCAATATGAGGAGCCACATCTGCCAAGGATAAACCATCCATATTTTAATGCTCATAAGTGACAGTCAAGTTGGACAGTGGGAATCTGCAGCTGTAAACATTCAGGTATGTCAAGATATATAGGATAAGAAAGTGAGGTAAACCAGGCAGGTGGTTACAAAAACTAAAGAGATTATTATATGTTTCTCTTAATCTTAAGTATTTTTCTTTTTAAAACATTGCTACATTTTTATATTCTATTTACACATACAAATGCAAACAAGATACCGAAAAATACCTAGTAATAAAATAAATGTATTAGCTTACTTAGGAACACCATCTACGAGTTTGTTGAAAAGACCAAAAGAATGAACAAGGCTGCCTTGTCACTGCACTCACTTGTAGCGTCAGAGTGGGTCATGATATCATTCTGTGTATGAAAGTAACAGAATTGAAATATACAGAGGGGGATCTTAGGCTATTCTCTGTGTCTATTTAGTTTCTGCTCACAAACTCCCCCACAGACAAAGAATGCTTTTCCTCTCATTGAATGAATCATTTAGGCACCAGCAGTATTTTGCAGTGACACTTTGACACTTCGGACAGAGAACAGTACCCCTCATAAATACAGCTGACAGGGGTCGAAACCACGGACCAATTGAGAACAATGGGCTGTCTCCGAACGAGAACAACCAATGAGAAACACCCCACGTGGACTCGGGCACAGCCCAAAATAACCAAACTAACCAATCACTGGGTGGAAGTCAGAACAAAACCAGCCGCACAACTTTCAGAAACGCTTGCCCCATGAGAGAGCTTCCATGAGCTCCCCACACTAGAAGTGTGCCCCACCGAAGGAACAGCTCTCCAGGCAAGAGAAAGAAGTGAGCTCCACCCACTAGAAGTGGCTTGGAGTTTGGAGGAACAAAATGGAAGCTAAACTGCTCTGAAGAAAGTTTCTGAATCATGGGGGCATAAGTGCTCGAATTCACAGAAGACAAGGAAGAAACAATGTTCTGAAGAGTGGCTAAAATCAGTTTTGAAGAGAGCAGTAGCTCTTTGCCCTACGAGAGACTGAAACAGTAAACGGAAGCATAGCCAGCAGCTGAACCTAAGGTCATGTACTAGCCGTACAGAAGAATTGCAACAAGAACACTTCTACGAACTACATAACTCTTCAATTGCAACGCATTATCTGAACTTAGTTACGTCTGACCAACTGAACTATTTCCAGCTGGAAAACTGCCAACAACTACTATAATGCTGCAAGACTTGGAGATCAACAAGCTGATCTCTATCTGAAAAGAACTATTTGTTTATTGCGAGCCTATGCAATACAATACGTACAGCAAAGTACCGTCTTCATTGTAACTTCAGATCCAGAGAACTGCAGTATTCATCGACACAGATTGACTTCTTTATATGGAAATCGATAAGTATTCAACATATCTAATATTAAATACTTTATGACTTGAGAAAGTAACTGTATTAAATGCTATCAAGTTAGTAGATAAACTGTTCTAGAAATAGAATATAACTTCCTGTTTTAGAGTGTGTAAGAAATGTATTTTGTTTGTTGAAATGTGCAACTCAAACTGCAGAGAATTTGATCATTGCCCCATTTCTGAGTTAATTTGAATATATAATCAATTGAGGTTGATAACATTTTATTAGTTTGGTACATCACGTCTAAACTAAATTAACACGGTAAAGTTAATTTGCTAAATTAGGTACTGGAATGTTGGATTCCGTTCTGAATGGGAAGATGAATTTGTTATGTTTGTTTGATGTTCTGTTTCCTGCTTTGTTTTGTTGTGTTTTGGAAGTCAGTCAATGCTGTGTGGTTGCTAGGTTACGTGTTGCCGGATGTTGTGAATGTGTGTCGTGCTTGCAGGGATGTGGTAAGTGAGAGTGGTTGGGAAAACGGATGTGACGGGCGACTGATGGTAGAGAGGATACTGTAAACAGCCAAAATAAACCAGCAACGTGTTTAAGACTACAAACACTGTTTTGCGTCCGTTATTGCAATATAACATTGGCGACGAAGATGGCGGAATTTTCGTTTACTCCACCGCCTCCTTTTTTGGCTCTGCCTGGCGAACCGCCGGTTCCGTGGGCTCGCTGGTTGGACTCGTTTAATACATACCTGCTTGCTATGGGCTTGGAAGACGTGGCCAACCCGCGTAAGCGTGCTATACTGATACACTGTCTGGGCACAGAGGGACAACGCGTTTTCCTGACACTGGGTCCTGCCTCGACTTTTGATGAAGCAGTCGGGGTTCTCGCTGCACATTTCGGAGCCGCTCAGAGCGTCCTCATCCGCCGGTTTAAATTCCGACAACGGAGCCAACGGCCTGGTGAGTCCATACTTCAGTATATATCTGCACTAAGAGAATTAGCGCTGCCTTGTAAATTCGGTGCACTGCACGATGAGATGCTTAGAGACCAGCTTATTGAAAAGACTTCCAGTACACAAGTGAGAGAGAGGTTATTATTGGAGGCTGATGATTTAACATTAACTCAAGCACAAAAAATTGCCACCCAAGTAGAAGCAGCTTTTATCACTGCACAGAA
Organism: Acipenser ruthenus; assembly: GCF_902713425.1. Taxonomy (NCBI): domain Eukaryota; kingdom Metazoa; phylum Chordata; class Actinopteri; order Acipenseriformes; family Acipenseridae; genus Acipenser; species Acipenser ruthenus. The sequence continues at coordinate 62,293,407 of NC_081193.1, forward strand.
ACTGACAGAGACATCCTCACCTACTACAACTACAGACTGTGCAGTTCAGAAAATGCTGCAGCCTCTTAACCCATTAGACACTTCAGCCCTCGCAGTTCAACAAGCGCAGCACCGCCCTGCACGTTCCAGGCCACGTTGTGGGAACTGTGGGTCCACCAGGCACGAGTCTAGAGCCACTGACTGCCCTGCCCGGGGCCAACGGTGCAGGAATTGCAGCAAATTGAATCACTTTGCCAGGTGGTGTCGCTCCACCTCAGTTTCAGCATCTGATCAGTCCCAGACCTCGTTCTCAGCTCCGGCTACCATTCATACTGTGCTCTTAACCCCATCATGTTTTAAAACATGTGATATATATCTCAATGACAAGTGCATTCCTCTGCTCTTGGACACTGGGGCTAAGGTTTCTCTCTTAAATGTTGACACATACAGGCAGTATTTTTCCAGCCTGCCCCGGCAACACTCCTCCACTGCCCTCAGCGGATACGGACATGCCAAAATTGATGTTCTGGGTACATTGGAGCTGTCGGTACGCTATGGCACCAGGCATGTGCCTACATTCACATTCTACATTACAAGAACTGGGGCCAACTTAATGGGCCTTGACTTGTTTACCAGCCTTGGATTTTCTCTGACAGATTACAGTGGCACAGAAATATTGCAAGTCTCCACTCCCTGGCAGCAACAATGGCCAGCACTTTTTGACGGTTTGGGCATTCTCTTTGCCTTCATCCACCAGCCGAAAGTGGACCCCACAGTGACACCGGTCATCCAGCCTCTGCGCCGCATCCCACTTGCCTTGCGGGACCAGGTCTCAACGGAACTGCAACTCCTGCTGGACGCTGGGATTATAGAGCCAATTAACGCATCCCCCTGGATCTCCAATCTTGTCATAGCGAAAAAAAAATCAGGGGGAATCAGAGTTTGTGTGGACTTGCGCGCTGTAAATAAAGCAATCATCCCTGACAAATATCCGCTACCTACAGCCGAAGAGCTCACTACCCAATTCTACGGTTCCACTGTCTTCAGTAAATTAGATTTACGCCAAGGCTACCTCCAGGTTCCCCTTTCTCCAACCAGCAGGGATCTCACAGCATTTGTCACACACACTGGGGTTTTCCGTTACACACGCATGCCGTTTGGACTGAGCTCTGCACCCAGCTGTTTCCAAAAAATTATGTCATCTATCTTTGCAGGCATTCCAGGTGTGTCCTTGTACTTAGATGACATTGTGGTGCATGGTCCCAACACTGCAGTTCACGATCAGCGCTTGCTCCAAGTGTTCCAAACACTCACCCAGAACAACCTAACGCTGAATGGTGACAAATGTCTTTTTGCTGTGCCCGAGATTGAGTTTGTGGGTTTTAGACTCTCAGCCCATGGGATTTGTCCCCTCCAGTCCAATGTGGAAGCCATTCACCGCGTTCCTGAGCCTAAATCTGCTTCTCAGCTTGCCTCATTCTTGGGAATGACAGCTTATTATTTACGGTTCTTGCCACAGTACTCTGCCACCACTTCACCGCTACGGCAGCTTCTGAAGAAGGAGGCCCCCTGGGACTGGACCCCGGCCTGCCAAGCAGCTGTGCGCATGCTTAAAAACCAGCTCACCACAGCCCCTATTCTGGCTCATTTTGATCTCCTTAGCACCACTTTGGTCACATGTGACGCATCGGCCACGGCAGTGGGGGCTGTTTTATCCCAGATACAAGAGGGTGTGGAGAAGCCTATAGCTTTTGCTTCCCGTGCTTTGAACCCCACAGAACAAAAATACTCAGTGGGAGAGAGAGAAGCGCTAGCTTGCGTCTGGGCATGTGAACGCTGGCACATGTACCTGTATGGTCGGGCGTTTACTCTCAGAACAGATCACCAAGCACTCACAGCTCTGATGTCTACTTCGGGCACGGGACGCAGACCACTCAGATTGTACAGATGGTCAGATCGGCTACAGCAGTACAATTTTCAGCTCCAGTTCACCCCGGGGCGAGATAATGCAGTGGCTGACCTCTTATCCAGATCAGTTGTAGCGCTTGAGCAGGGATCCCAATCAGAAGACACTGAGCAAGATCTGATTCAGATGCTTCACGGACCCCTGCAGGACATGGTGTCCCTCCAAGAGCTCCAGCAGGCATCGCAGAAGGACCCTACCCTCCGCACTCTACGTTCCTATATTACAGACGGATGGCCACGGCAGGTATCTGGCGAACTGCAACAATTTTCCAGGATTAAAGACGAGCTGTCCTGCTGGAATGATTTCTGTGTGGCACGAGGCCACCGCACAGTGGTGCCAAGTGCTCTACGTGCACGGGTGCTGAATATGGCACATGAGGGTCACCTGGGCATCGTCAAGTTTAAACAACGCTGCCGGGACCTGGTGTGGTGGCCCGGCATTGACCATGATATCGAGATTCTGGTCAAAGACTGTATGGCCTGTGTGGTCAGTGGCAAGTCGGGACTCCCTGCCCCACCGCCATTGCAGCCAGTTACCTGGCCATCTCACCCCTGGGAACATCTGCAGCTGGACATTTGTGGTGAAATACATGGTGTTCCCCATCATCAGCGTTATTTAGTGGTTGTCTATGACCTGCATTCTAAATGGCCTGAGGTCGTCCCCACTGGGACGGTCACCTCCCAGACTATAGTCCACATACTGGACACACTGATTGCACGCTGGGGTTTGCCACGGGTCATCACTACAGATAATGGTCCACAGTTCATCTCGGATGAATTCTCTAGTTTCCTCAGCATCAACGGCATCAAACACATTCGTACAGCAGTCTACCACCCCCAATCTAATGGGGGGGTGGAACGATTTAATCAAACACTCAAAAATGGTATCCGGGCACATCTAGCTCAAGGCTGTGCCTTTCAAACAGCCTTACTGCAGACACTTATGCACTACAGGGCCACTCAGCACTCAACCACAGGGGTCTCACCTGCACGGTTGATGACAGGACGTGAATTGCAACTTCCATTGGACAGGCTACGACCCCCGGGGACTGTTCCTACTTCATCTACTGCACGCACTGTCGTCCAACGGAGCCAACAGCGAATGAAACAGAGGTTCGACAAAAGGCACAGGACAAAGCCACCTACAATACATCCTCGTGATTGGGTTCGAGTTAAGCGGCCTCACAGAGGTAACAAGTTGCAATCCTTCTGGTCTCCACCACTTTGTGTTAGCCGACAGCTGGGACCAGCAACCTATCTGCTCCAGGATGGCTCCCGGTGGCACGCCAGTAGGATGAGGAAAGTACTGTCACCTGAAACCCAGTCAGAGACCCAGTCATTCAGCCAGCTGGGAGCCTCCTTCTGTCCCATCAGGGTCAGCGATGATACTGTCATAGCAGGTCCTGAACCAGCAAGACCAGTGCAACATCCTCCAAGAGTCCGCCAACGTCCTCTGCATTTACGGGACTTTGAGACTTCATTCCACACCTGAACTTGGTGGGAAAGGGGGGAAAATGTTATGTTTGTTTGATGTTCTGTTTCCTGCTTTGTTTTGTTGTGTTTTGGAAGTCAGTCAATGCTGTGTGGTTGCTAGGTTACGTGTTGCCGGATGTTGTGAATGTGTGTCGTGCTTGCAGGGATGTGGTAAGTGAGAGTGGTTGGGAAAACGGATGTGACGGGAGACTGATGGTAGAGAGGATACTGTAAACAGCCAAAATAAACCAGCAACGTGTTTAAGACTACAAACACTGTTTTGCGTCCGTTATTGCAATATAACAGAATTATCGATTACATGATCGATTACAACAAGAAACGGGTATTGAAAATATTAATGCAAAGTAGACACTTTGTGTGATAAGCCATATTTAATATTAGTATGTTAACCATGTATGCTAATGATGTTATGGTCATTGTAATCATTTGACTATGAGATAAATGAACTTTATACTATTCATGCATATCTCTAACCAATAGCCTTTCCTTTCTGTAATATTAGATTAGTTGTGCACCCCTTTTTATTCTAAATAAACTATTGTTTTGTATTTCTGACACGTTGTGTGAATGTCAGTTATTGTTGTGTGAATGTCAGACGGTTGTCATGCTGATGCGCTGGGGAGACCGCACTGTGGTTGATCCCCGGAGCCAGCATCGCAGCCGTTGTGTGTGCTGATGCGCTAGGGAGGCAATAAGCTGATCCCTGGAGCCAGGATTACACTTCAGCCATCAACACCAGACAGAAGGATATCTACATCACCATATGGAAGGAAACGCAAATGGATGGAGACACAGATGGATCACATTAGTTTACTGTAAAGCTACGTCTTAGTTGGTGCTTATCTTGGCGAGAGCCGAGTTCAAATCAGCATGAAGTTTTAACATCTACTCTCGTGTAATGGAAATCATGTAGATCTGGATACGTCCAGTGACTGCTGTGAATAGTGCAGCTGGCAACAAGGGAAAGACCTTGTGACAGCCTGGAGAGACAGCTGACAGGAGGAAAGAGACCCCATTGGGGCTGGCAAGGGTTAGCTACCCTTGTCGGCAGTATCCAGCTCTGTGTTTACAGGATGCTGGAGACACCCGCCCAAGGCTTCTAAGAAATTAAAGAGAAAAACACCCCTAGAGTCTGCAAGAGCGGGGACGGAAGATGACTCAACGTTGGACAACACGGTTAACGACTTAGGAACGGAAACGGATATGAGTATGGAGAGTACTTCACAAAAGACAAGTTCAAGATCTGCAGTTAGCAAAGACATGGAACTCCAGGTTTGTGTCTGTGGCTGAAGCAAGGCGACAACGGTCAGGGGTTTGAAGATTCATCAAGGGAGAATGAAATGCTTAAGGGAGAAGGGACAAGGGCCTTGCATTGATCAGTACTTCTTACGAAGTCAGTCAAGTCAGTCGAATGAAATCCAGCAACAGGAAGCAAACCACAGTTTGCAGGATATCAGCACCCCTGTCATAGACGTGAGGAGGACTTGCATGGACACAGTTAGTGATGAACCTAATGATCCTTGTGAACCCGGTCAGACAAACCAGCATAAGAAAGAAAAGAACCTCAACGGGCACAAGCCTGGAGTTAAATGGCCAAGAGCTTGTGAGAAAACTGCATGAGACACAGTAAACACAGATCTCTGCTTTGCGTTGGATAGGTTAAGAAGAACAGTTGAAAAGTAGCTAGATAAATTTGGGGACATCATCTACGCATATGGAAGCGAGAGGTTTGGAGTTGAAAAAAGGAAGGAAAAAGTACAAACTATTCCTGGAAAGTCTAGATGACAACAGGAGATTGAATGCTTAGTTAGAGAAAGGAGACAGCCGAGGAAGCAATGGAGAAGAGCAGAACAAAGTCAGAAGGAGGGACTCAATCTCTTATAAAGGTCATAAAAGATAAGCTTGCAACATTGCGCAGAGCTGAGTGCCTACGGAAATGCTACAAAAAGAAGGAGCGTGTGGAAACTAACTTTTATAAAAACACATTCAAATTTGTAAAGAAGTTATTCATCAGTGAGAAGAATGGCACACTAAAAGCATCTAAGTTTGAGCTGGAGAGATATTTGGAGGAAACACATAGAGATTCAAAAAAGCAGGAGCCTATGTCAATTCCTTCAGACATCTCACCTATCAATCCACCAGAATACCAAATGGAGGACTGTGCACCAAAGTGGAAAGAAGTAGAGCGAGCTGTGAAAAAAGCAACGGCTTCATCATCTCCAAGGCCTAATGGAGTTCCGTCCAGAGTGTACAAGAGTGCTTCAGGAGTTCTACGAATCCTGTAGAAATTGATGAAAGTGGCATGGGAAAAACAGGTTGTACCAAGAGCATGGCGCCGAGCAGGTGGAGTCTTTTTACCTAAAGAAAAAGATTCTACAAGCATCAGTCAGTTTCACCCTATTTCCCTATTAAATGTAGAAAGCAAGATTTTCTTTAGCATTATTACTCAGAGATTGTCAACTTACCTATTAAAGAACTGCTTCATTGACAATTCAATACAAAAATCAGGCTTTCCAGGTTTCCTAGGATGCTTAGAATGCATCAGTGTGATCTGGCAACCAATTCAATCAGCTAAAAAGGAGAGGAAGGAGCTCCATGTGACATTCCTGGATTTGGCTAATGCATATGGTTCAGTGCCACATGAACTTCTTTGGGCAGCATTTGATTTTTTAAATGTACCGATGACAATAACAAATTTAGTGAAAGCCTACTTTGGAGATTTGCAATTTAGTTTTTCAACTTCAGAATTCAGCACTATATGGCAATGCCTAGAAGTTGGAACAATGGCAGAATGCACCATTTCTCCACTGGCTTTTACCATGGCAATGGAAGTAATCATTAGGGCATCAAAATGGGTAGTGGGAGGACAGCGCTTGGCTTCTGGAAAGCGACTACCACCAATTCGAGCATACATGGATGACATGACCACCATCGGTTATTGGGCTAATCGGTTATTGAGCAAATTAACCAATAACATTGAATGGGCACAAATGCAATTCAAGCCCACTAAATCAAGGAGCATCTCTATAATTAAAGATAAAGTAGTAGATAAAATGTTCTTCATTAATAGTGAGGCAATACTAACAGTGTCTGAGAAGCCAGTGAAAAGTCTTGGGAGATGGTACGACGGGGATCTAAAGGACACAGTTAATGTGGGAGAAGTTAGACAACAAGCAGTGGAAGAGTTGAAGAAGCAGCAGAGAGGAGCAGCAACTGGCTGTGGGTGAGACGGAAAGAGTCTGGCTGGGGATCTCAAGCACAATAGAAAGAAAGAAACACTGATGTACGGGTAAGTAAGCTGGGCTGAGTTGAGTGGGGGACGGAGGGGGGTGATGCTGGGACGCCAGAATCACCGTCGAGCCCTCTTGAGGTGTTGTGGGCTAGTCGACGAAACACAGAGGATGGAAGGTGCCCACTTAAAGACCCCAGAGATGTACCCTACTTAGCTCAATCCAGACGGTTGTCATGCTGATGCACTGGGGAGACCGCACTGTGGTTGATCCCCAGAGCCAGCATTGCAGCCGTTGTGTGTGCTGATGTGGTAGGGAGGCAAAATAAGCTGATCCCTGGAGCCAGCATTACACTTCAGCCATCAACACCAGACAGAAGGATATCTACATCATCATATGGAAGGAAACGCAAATGGATGGAGACACAGATGGATCACATTAGTTTACTGTAAAGCTACGTCTTAGTTGGTGCTTATCTTGGCGAGAGCTGAGTTCAAATCAGCATGAAGTTTTAACATCTACTCTCGTGTAATGGAAATCTAAGGGTTCTACATGATCCCGCCGAACTTAAAATATGGTATGTCTCAGTTATTAATATTTGGACATTCTTAAACAGGGCGCCTAAAGACTAATTTATATTTAAATAAATGTTATACCTAATTCACTACACACTTTAGCGAGGGTCATCTCTCCCACAAATCTAAGCAGTAATGGGAATATTATTATTATTATTATTATTATTTATTTCTTAGCAGACGCCCTTATCCAGGGCGACTTACAATCGTAAGCAAATACATTTCAAGTGTTACAATACAAGTAATACAATAAATACAATAACTTTTGTTCAAGCAAAGTACAAGTGTGACAAAACACAATTCAATAATACAGCAGATAGTGATAGTTACATCAGGATATGATTAGTCCAACCAAACATAAACCCTGAAGAAACCCCACACTTTATTTAACATAAAATGTCCCTGACTACTCGTCAGAAATTGTAATATCAATTATTTCCAAAAATTGAACATTTGAACCTTCTGTTGATTGTCAATTCCAATTATTAATATACAGCTCTATTCAAGAAAATGCAGCCTAACTATTCATCTGTATGCATGTTTTAGGTAGGTACCAAACAGGAATGTACAAAATGTCTGAGTAATCTACTGTCATTATAGGGTAGACTGCAAGCCTTGGGATATATGCAGTCAATTTATGGGAAAAATAACAAATGAGTTGTTGCCAAGGATATATACAACAATGATAATGTATTTTAATTATCTAGATGGGTGTATGTATGTAAGGTTAAAGAAGGATGAAGTAATCCATTTATAAATTAGTATTTAAGTAAAAGTTTTATTTTGAATATTCAGGGTTGTACTTAGTCAGGTGAACCCAGAAATAACATGATTTCTGAGAATATCTATCGTCTTTTGAGAGTTATGTCATTGCCTTGCACATTCACCAGTCCCTATGTGTATGCATTAAATTACACTGAGGATTAGGTGTTCCTTTAACAAATAAAGTTCTCCCAATATTAACTTAATTAAGAAAAAGACTATAACAATGTAAACTAATGTGAAGAGTGATGCATATTTGTATTTCCAGCAGAATGTATTAAGAAAGGCGAAATGATTGCCTGAAAGAATATTTTAATACAGTCCAGTGGTCTTGTCTTAGATCAGCAGTTTTCAACCGGGGGTACACGTACCCCTGGGGATACTTTTAAAGGCCTGGTCACACTGGCAACTTTTGTCGATGGCAACAAGAGGAACACATTTGTTGCCTTGCAGTTTGCGGTGGTCACACAGGATACAAACCTGTGGGTGACAAGCTGGCAACACACAGGCAACAACGTAATACAACCCAATCATAATGCACGTTTTTGTCATGAGACGTAAACATGCTGTGAAGGAAGGCTACGATATAAAAATGTACAAATTACATTATAACAAATTAAATAAATAAATACATAAATAAATAAATAACGAAATAAATAAATACATAAATAAATAAAAATGGAAATAAATTTCGACTATTAATAATGTATTTATTTTTTTAAGGTTGGCACAAATGATCCTCCATAACTGCATACACAGCACATTAATTTAAAATAAAACATATTTGTACACATGTATTTTATTATTGTAGAATTGTATTCATAGCTTAAATATCGTGGACATTAACATTCACTTATCCACATACACACTGTATTGCATATCTATAGACTACATATAATTAATTGGATGAAATGCAGGAATCAGAATGCATCATATACACTGTCTGTGTTGCCTGAAACATAGAACATTGTCCTAAGTGGGAGTCATGTTGCCGGGGTGTTGCCCAGGGTGATCACTCGAGGCGACAAGCCGGCAACCTCTGTCGCCCCCTTGTAGCCATCGACAAATGTCGTCCGTGTGACCAGGCCTTAAGGGTCATAGGGGGTACGTAGGACAACTCCGCACAAATAAAAGAAAATAATGATCTTGGATTGATTTTTTTAATGGTATTATATATTATCTCTGGACCACTGTGCATAAATATGTCATCTTTGATTAGCAGCTCAAAGGGAACTAACTTTTGTATGCATGCGTGATTTTGATTGAGTGGATTTCCTGATATATATTATTAGGGTGGGTGAAGCAGGCATCCGGCGATTCTTCCTATTGAGAGCACTCTGTGCTGCTCATGAACTTTGATGTTTTCAACTTGTCGTATAATTGAATTCTAACCAGTGAATCTCACTCTGTTTTTTTGTGTATAAATGTGTGGCTGCATTTTAGCAACAGCAATAGCTGCTGGTTGGAGTTGTTTTCGGTGTTTGAAATTGATATATTTCTTACTTGCAAAAAACAACTAAGGAAGAAAACACAAAAGAGTCTACAGAAAGTGCAAAGCAACACAAAGTTAGACCGAATCCCTTTGGATCATTTTTATGTTGGCTTTAATAAAAACAAGTTTATCAATGGCGGTGTTTACATGCAAAAGTCATGACAGTTTTCCTCACTATGTGTTTGCCGTACTTTTCAGGAAATGCATTGCTATGCAGTTCTGATTTAGGAAAAAAAACGGCCGTACCAATGCAGATTATTCAATTCATAGTCATTTAGGGGAGGGGATATTTAAATATCCGTGTCTGCTTACTAAGTAGGAAAAGAACGACTCTGAATAACATGAGGAGAGCTTCATTCGTTGCCATGAAGATAAAAACATTTAACAAGAGAAATTAATTCATGTGTTGTCATGCACATTCTGAATTAAGTCACATATTAGCTACTTGTTTGTCTGGTTACCTTTCCAACACACACACACACACACACACACACACCTGTGTATTTCTATACTTGTGTGGACCTCCTATTGACTCTCATTATACTTCAACTCAAAAGAAAAAAAAAACTCCACATAGCATGAAAGTTCACAACAAATAAAGTATTTTTGCACTTTTATTTATTTATTTATTTTTAACGCATATTTGGAATTGTCAGGACATTTTCTCAAATTTGGTCCTCACAATACACGTACACACACACACACACATACACACACACACACACACAGGTTTATAGAGTTTACGGGGACACATGACATGGCCCTGAATTACGGGGACACACATTTCCTTTCATCCTTTCAGAGTAAAAAAATATAAACATGGTCTTTTGAATTGAAATAAGATACGCTGCTGTTCAAATTCTTGTTTTGAGCTCAGGAACTTGAATTTACATTTTACAGTACATTATAAGGACATTTATATTTTGTGGGGACACTTCCTTTACAATACGCACATCTGAAGCTCTGCTGAATTATGAGGACCAATAAGATTTGTTAGGAATATGACTCAGTGGACACCAGTGCATTTCAGAATGATTCTCTTTAAGCTCTTTAAGTTTTATTTATTATTATTATTATTTATTTTTTATCAGACGCCCTTATCCAGGGCGACTTACAATTGTTCCAAGATATCACATTATTTCACATTATACAGATATCACATTCTTTTTTACATACAATTACCCATTTATACAGTTGGGTTTTTACTGGAGCAATCTAGGTAAAGTACCTTGTTTTGTACTCACTTGTCGAATGTGTTTTTAAATGTTGTATTTTTTATTATTATTATTATTATTATTATTATTATTATTATTATTATTATTATTATTATTTCTTTTGTCTAAAGCACAAAAGTTTTTAGACACTAAGAGCATTACCAGCTCTTTCTGGCGGGGTATTTGTTGTTTTAGTACAGCTACAATGTAACCTCCCACTGCATGGTTGTGCAAAGCAGGAGCTGCTAGAAGCTTGGTTTGTTTTGTTTAGTATCAGGAAAGTGTAGTGGTGCGAGCATTTAGTGGTTTAATACCAGGAATGCTTCTGCAAACGATTCACAGTGCTAGAATTCTTGATTTAATCTGGCCCTAAGTCTGTAACACTATTAATCACAATTTATGTAGGTATGACAAATTCTCATACATTTTCTGTTTTAATAGAAAGTCCTCTGGAATATTGTTCATCATCTGAGAAAACCTCTTGTTGCTTTCATTTCTCTGTGGAAATTAATTAGCTACAATTATTTCATATTTATTTCTGATTTTAACTTAGCTGCAATGGAAAATAATTGTTACCTATTTTATTATCCAGAGACACTGGAACTTTTGTGCCAAAAGTGTGTTTCTTTGTTCATGCCTGTTATGTTCCTGTACTGTTCTGTAATTTGTGTTTGTGTGTCTGTGAGTGCAGGGGGTTGCACCGCAGCATGTGCTGCAGTTACTAAGACTGTATGTGACCCTGGGGGCTGGGCTGATGTTAAGAGAACTCCGTTGCCCACGTGGGCCCAACTCCTGCCAGTTCGAAAGCCCCTCTCCTCCAGACATCACAGCCCCCAAGGAGGATAAATATTTGAGCCCTGTATGGGTTTGGAGAGTCCGGGACTTGGTAGTGTGGAGGACAAGCTGTTTTCTGCATTTGCCATGGGTGGCTGCAGCATCTTCTTTTTGGTGTGCTCCAGGCGGAGCCTCAGTGCTGATTAGTTAGGCAGTCTGCTTGCACCTGTGCTTAGGGAATCTGCTTTCTGCTTGTACTGAGCTAGGATTTTCTTTTGTGTTCTCTGTTAAATGAAGCATGCACCTGCTGCACTTAAGACCTGTTAGAAGCCGGATTTGTGCCTCATTCTTCTACCCACGCAATGAAGGCTCAGATTCAGTACTATTTCTCTTTTTTTAGTTAAATGCAGTACCAGTATGTCTCAGACAAAATTAATTTAATTAAAACACAGACGCAATATCATTTTAAATGTTTTTTTTTTTTAGATTTAGCCTTATGTATAAAAAGAAGATGCATACCTTCGATTTCAATCTCAGCCAGAGATTTGCCTCAGAGATCTGGTAGGCAACCCCTTTCCATGGCTATAAGGAGTTTTGAAATTTTCGCCAACTGTAGCGTTGCTTCTGGAAGACGGTAATAACCTGGGTGCACTCTAACATCCTGGCCTAGGAAATCTGCTAGCTAGTCCAGTTCATTGTTCTTGAGGTTGAGGACTTGAGAAACTGTTGCAATGTGCTTGCACAATTGTGTTGATCGCAGATGTTCTGGATGATTTTGCTCCACAATGACTGGAATATATTCTCAGACAGCCTTGTCTTCTATAGTAACTATCACAGTTTGGTCTCCCAAACATAAACTCATTTGTGTCATCTACACCACATTCTGCTCTCTTCTCTTCTAGCACTGTCAATGCCTCTACCATGCTTGGAGTTAGTAGCATGGCTACCTTGTGTCCCCTTTTCCCCCTAATTTCAATCCTGCTGAGGTGATCACATAATTTTTGTTCAAATTCAATAAGACCTACAGCAACGTCTCCATGTAGTTCTGATTTATTTCTGCTCTGAAAAGTTTTTAATTTTATTTTAGAGACTGTGATAGAGAGAGAAAGGGTCAATGCCGTAAATCTCCCAACTAGAAAGGGCGCTGTGTAAGGGGGAAGGTATGCTGCCTCCTAGATCTGCCACTCCAGTGGTAGGTGGAAACCAGAAGGTAACCATATTAGAAGGGGCGCGTAGCTGCAAGTACTCGGGACGATTCCATTGCAGTCAGCTGCAGAGCAGCCCTCTATTGGAGAAATCATGGCGACGTGTTGATTGCAGGGAGTTTTCTGGGTACAAAGGGGAAGCAGTTACGTCAGTACCTCTCCTTGAGCTGAGATACTGAGAGCGACCGGCCGGAGCCAATGTGTGTTTTGTGAAGTTACGTGTTTGTTTTTGTGTGTCAACAGAGGAGCCGGAGGATGGGAGACTGTAGCCAGCGAGCCAGCACTTACCCCAGAGCACGCCCCTCATTGCACAGCACTACACCGCACAGCACATGCACCACAAGCCCTGAAAGAGAAGAGCACATTTTCGTGCATGGAGGACTGTGGTTACCGGAGTGTCTGTTTGTTTCTTTTGTTTTGAGCCTGGACCCTGCTGTGTTCTTATTATTTTTCAAGTGTGGATATTTTTCTGACATTTGTGTTTATTATTAAAAAGGATTATTTATGGGAGACATCAGTCTGGACATTCTATATCATTGCACTGCACCATTCATCCTGTCACAGCTGGCGATCAGAAGAGGGATTCGGGATGGACGCTGCCGCATTGGGAGCAATATTGGAGGCACAGGAGCGAAGACATCAGGAAGGAATGGCGACCATGATGGAGCGGATGCACGCCATGTTTCTGGAGGCCAATCGGGGGGGAGGACCGGCGACTGAACCAACTCCACCCATACCAAGGATAAGGGTGGTGAAGATGTCGCTGGAGGATGATCATGAGGCCTATTTAGTAGCCTTTGAGAGGCAGGCAACGGCAGCACAGTGGCCTCGGGATGGGTGGACTACCCAGTTGGGCCCCAATCTGATTTGGGAGGCCCAGGCAGCCTACCAAGCTTTGACGAATGAAGACACCCTCAATTACGACCGAGTGAGGCAGGCCATTCTCCAGTGATTAGACATCACTGAAGAAACCCACCGTCGTCAGTTCGGGGAATACCAGCGACCCCGCGTGGTGGCGCAACAACTGGTGGACCACGTGACCCAGTGGCTCTGCCCCGGCACTAATGATGCGGAAAAGGTGACCAAGCTCATCGCAATTGAGCAATTCATGAAGATGCTGGGGCCGGACACCCGGAACTGGGTCAGTTGCCACCGCCCCACCACGCTGGATGCGGCAGTCAGATTGGCCGAAGGATACGAGGACACCCTCCCTACCGCTCCAGTGGTCACCCTGCCTGCTCCTGCTTCCAATAGACCGCGAGTGGCGGCACCACCACCACCACCACAACCAAGCTTCACCCCCACTACCCATGGACCAGCACTGCAGCATCACCCCATGGGCGGCAACAAATCGAATCAGCAACGGGACACGCAGGCTCCGTGGGCACCCTTTCGCCCCACCTGTTACCTGTGCCAGGAGGTCGGTCACCTGGCGCGGAACTGTCCGGCGGCCATGGAGTGTGGGGTGACCACCCACTATGTCCTGACAGCACCAGGTAAGTCCAGGGGTAATGATTGGGAGGGGCCTTGTGTTGTTAATGTACGGGATGGTGAGGTGAGCACCCACGCCTTAGTGGACTCAGGATGTGGGCAGACTTTGATTAGGCGAGCTCTATTGAAGGGGGTACCTTGGTGGTCACGAGGGGTCGTGGTAATTTCCTGTATTCATGGGGTTAACAAGGACTACCCCCTCACCAAATTAGATTTGACAGTTGGATGTCATGCCGCGTAATCGTGGCTGTGGCAGAGAAGCTGCCATATCCAGTTATTTTAGGTTGAGACTGCTCGCTTTTTGACAGCATGATTAACAAAACGGTAAAGCCAGTCTCTGGTAAGACCATGGTAGAAGCGGGGGAAACTATTGGGAATATTTTCCTGCTGCACACCGATTTGTTCCACTTTCGATTTTGCCCAAAAAAAAACAAAAAGAGAGTGAAGGGTTGAAAAATGGGAAGGAACATTAATGAAACAAGGCTGGGGTTTGGTGGGGGAAGCCTCAGAATCTACAAATGTAAGGGAAAGGGGGTTGGGACCCAGTGCGACCTGCGGAGGCAGGTTACTGAGGCCCCCAGTGCTGAAGCTACTTTAGCTCCGCTCGATATCCGGAAATTCTGGGACCGAGATGACTAATGTTATTTTTCATGCCATTATTACTCCACCAGGGGTCAGAGTCCGGGAGAGACCGTACCGGATCCCAGATAGTCGCAAGGTGCCTGTTCACAAGGAGGTGGAGGATATGCTCGAGCTTGGAGTCATTGAACCTTCCCGGAGCGAGTGGTGCAGTCCTATCGTGATGGTGGGCAAGAAGGAAGGCTCTACTCGGTTCTATGTGGACTTTCGAAAGGTTAATGCCATCTCCAAGTTCGATGCATATCCAATGCCCCAGGTGGATGAGCTTCTCGACCGACTGGGTAAGGCGCAGTTGATTTCGACCTTGGACCTGACGAAGGGATATTGGTAGATTCCACTGATTCAGAGCTCGAGAGAGGAAACTGCTTTCTCTACCCCAGATGGCTTGTTCCATTTCCGGACCATGCCCTTCGGGTTGCATGGGGGTCCTGCCACCTTTCAGAGACTGATGGACCAGGTCTTAGCTCCCCATCATCAGTACGCCGCCGCGTACATTGACGATGTGGCGATTTTTAGCTCCACCTGGAAAGAGCATATTATTAGAATTTCAGCCGTCCTTCAGTCTCTGAGGGAGGCGGGGCTAACAGCCAAGCTGGGCAAGTGTGCATTTGGCAAACAGGAGACCCAATATCTTGGCTACATTATGGGTAATGACCGGGTGAGGCCAATCGCCTCCAAATTCCAGGCGTTGGTGGAGACGGCGATCCCGAGAACCAAGTCACAGGTGAGATCACTACTGGGGTTAGCTGGCTATTACCGCCAATTTATCCCCGAGTATGCCACCGTAGTTATCCCCCTGGTGGATCTCACCCGAAAGGCTGCTCCAAAAATAGTTAAATGGACAGGGCAGTGTCAGGAAGCATTTGATTTAAGAGGCGACTGTCAAGCCCCCACTCTGATTTCACCAGATTTCAGCAAAGAGTTCATCCTGCAGCCCGATGCCTCCCACATTGGTCTGGGGGCGGTCCTGTCCCAGCAAGTTGACGGGGTAGAACACCCTATTATTTACCTGAGCAAAAAAATGGCTCCTAGGAAGATTAACTACTCCGTCATTGAGAAGGAGTGTTTAGCCATCAAATGGGCTACTCACGCTCTTCGCTTTTACTTGTTGGGGCGTTCTTTCTCTCATCACTGATCATGCTCCTTTAAGGTGGTTACACACGATGAAGGACAATAACTCTCAGATAACTCGGTGGTATCTGGCGCTGCAACCCTTCCACTATACAGTGAAACATCGTGCGGGTAAGGAGCATCAAAATGCAGATTATTTTTCAAGGGAGGGGGGACCATTGGGGAATGTAGAGTTGGCCGAGTGTTCCTTCGGCATCACTCTGAGGGGTGAGATATGTGATGGAGAGAGAAAGGGTCAATGCCGTAAATCTCCCTCCCAACTAGAAAGGGCGCTGTGTAAGTTCCGTATTTGTTTTTGTGTGTCAACAGAGGAGCCGGAGGACGGGAGGCTGTAGCTAGCGAGCCAACACTTACCCCAGAGCACGCCCCTCATTGCACAGCACTACACCGCACAGCACACGCACCATAAGCCCCGAAAGAGAAGAGCACATTTTCGTGCACGGAGGACTGTGGTTACCGGAGTGTCTGTTTGTTTCTTTTGTTTTGAGCCTGGACCCTGCCGTGTTTTTGCCCCAATACCATTGCTGGTAGCGGGGCTTCTTATTATTTTTCAAGTGTGGATATTTTTGTGACATTTGTGTTTATTATTAAAAAGGATTACTTTTGGGAGACATCAGTCTGGACATTCTATATCATTGCACTGCACCATTCACCAGGGTTACTTTGGCATGGCTGGCATAGACCTGTGGTGATGGATTATTCTGAATTTTTTTTAATGGATTATCCTGAAATGTTTTCAAGAAGTCTGTGAAGCTTCTTAACATCTGCTGTAAATGACAGTGTAATTGGCTTGTTGTACTTTGAAACACTGAAAGTAGACAGAGCACTGTGTGAAATGTACTCAGACCATTTGGCGTTGTAAAGCTTTTGAAAAGATTATGTAGCTTTTACTAAATTGTAATCTTCGGTCATCAGAGCTCTGCACTGTACAATCTCACATACCTTCTGCAATGAGTGGCCTATTTTCAGTGCTAAGCTTGGTATTTTGTAGCTGTTTTTTCTTCATCAAATTCCGCCAATTCCTTGACAGCATTGATGACATGATTAAAATTAGCTGGTAGAACGGCCTCCTATAAGTTGTAGATTGATGACTTTTTGCGAATTGTTTCTCGTACTTGGTCTGGTCATGTCCATGTTTGCTATACAAAGACTGCATCTTAGTTCATGTGTCTCATCATTTTCCACACTCCTTCAGACACTTAAGGTCAGATTCTGCAAATGTTGCTAATTTCAAGACCCTCCTTCTCCCTTTATGCTTTTCATCTGAAGCAGGTTTGTCAGAGCACTTGCATCTTCTCATGTGCCTCCAAAGTTCCTTACGTACAAATAGCCCTTTGCAGTAAACACAATGCTGGTCATTTTTTTTTACATTCAGAGATCCCTCTCCATTCTTCAAGACCTCTGAATTATGCTGGAAATTTCCTTTATTCCTCAGTTTTTCTAGCATTTCTTCTCTTTGTTTGGATCCTTTCTGGTAACTCAAGACCTTAGCCATATCAATTTCCTGTTTTTCATTGATTGCCAGATGCCTCGCAAGTTTTGATTTTGATTTCGACAAACATAGCAATAATTTTGCATCCTGCTACTGTTAACACTGGCACGTAAATGACTTTGTGAGCTGCATGGCTGTTCAGATGTCTTGGAATGTTCACTCTCAAATTCCGTTTGGTCCTTTGCACAAGACAAGTCTCTTTACTTCGTGGATTCCTCTTCAGTTGAAGATGTTCTTATAGAAGATAAATACTTCTCACCCAGGTCCAAAGAGCTTGATTCATATTCCACACCAGATGCATGCACATACTCAGTGTTCAGTGTGTCTGCCAAATAATCTCTTACTGTTGTTGATGCTGGAATTTTGGCCTTGGTGGGGCTTCTGTGGTAGCCTTCCATATGATTTCTTTATGAGAATCTGAATGACAATCTGATTCGGTATCAATGTCAGAATCTGGTAAAAACTCTTCTTCAGAGGAGGTGTTTTCTTCAGTACTAGTGTCAAGCATGTCCTGCCTTTGTGCCTGAGAAATAATATAAATCACATTTTTTAGTCTTCAAGTTTGCTCTGTTACCTCAATACAAAGAGATACTAATTAAATCAACATTGTCATTACCAGAATATATTTAATTGTATCATATCTGCAATGTTAGTTTTAAGCAGATGAGAAAACACTGCACATTGAAAGGCTTTCTGCTATATTAGTTAACAGTTTTAAATAATAGTAACAAAAATAATTATTTAGGATATTTTGTTCCCATCTAACATATACATATTAAAAAAGAAGAAACCCTATCTAGTTTATTTAACAAGGTTCTGTTAGCACTCAAAACAAGTAATAGTCTTGAAGAAAAGAAAACTATTATGAGATCAATGTAAAATATATGATTTGTACCTTTAACAGACATTGAAAGGTTGGTTCAGATGGTTTCCAGATGCCACAGCAGAAATATCTATGCTATATTCTATATAGATTAGATAGAAGTATTGTCACAGGAAAGGGGTGTACTCACTGTAAACTGAAGAACCCTTTTGTGGTGTTTTTCCAGTGTTTTTTTGCATTAGGGTGGTTTAATAATAATGCAATGTTTAGCAAAATAAGTAAATAGTTACCCAAGACTGCTGCCTCTTCTCGGCTTCTTTAACTTTTGAAAAGCAGGACAAACAAAAGAACAAGCTAAAAGAAATAGTGTCAACTGATCAGTTATTTGGTGACATAACAGTGCTGAATATAACTGAAGTGTTTTAAAGTTTCCAGTGAATGACATTGAGATATTATTGATTATTTATTTCTAACATGTAGTTTTAACTTTGCTGATCAAATTATTCGCCTTTAAAGGCATCATTTAATCCAAAAGCAGTCATCCTTCAAATTGTCACATACAAAGTCACTTGCATTGGGGAATACAGATTAACACTGTATGCAATACACCAAAGAACACACAGTAGACAATCTGAAAGTTTTATAATTTCTGCATTTGATTTATGACATGAAGTTCACTATAAATCCTGCAAAAACTAAACACTCACCTGTACATCGCACTCCAGACCATTTCTTAGGTATAAACGGGGCGTTGCACTTCCTGCGCTACACATCTCTTCAGTAATGTTGTGTGTGAAGCACTGAAATTAAATTTACAGAAAACAATCTGATAGGGTGCACCATGTCCAATTTTCAATCAGATAAAAGGTATACTCATGGCTGCTTATGCCATATATACACTACAGTGCAAAAGTCTTAGACATTTTGCATTTTTTTACTCTTTTCTTTATGCAGAAACACAATTCTATGGCGATCTTCTACTGAAATTTTAGCCATTTTGTTTTACGCTAACAGTTAATCCTGATAGATCTGCATTTTACAGTACAAAAAGTACCCTTTTAGCTTTATGGATGTGTAGAGAGGAACAAATAATGTTACTGACGAGGAACACCTGACAATGAGTAATGAATTAGATCTGATTGGTAAATGTGATGGATAAGCTACTACAACACTTCATATTGGCTGCTCATGTATAGTTTACTTTGAGTTGTTGTGATCACAAGTTTTTGAAGATTCTGATCAATCTGAATTAAAGATTGCTAAATGACAAGATTGGTTTCTTTCCACCCTAACTAAGCTGTATTCATAACAGTCAAAGTTGTTATAACAGTAGAAAACACTAGTAGATGCTTTGAGTACATTGTTGATGCTCATAACATACATATATTGTAACTCCTGAATGTGTCTAAGACTTTTGCTCAGCAGTGTACATACAGTGGCTCTCAAAAGCATTTTATTGTGTTACAACATGGAATCAAAATGGATTTAATTAGGAGTTTTTGCCACTGATCAACACAAAAAAGTCCATAATGTCAAAGTGAAAAATAAAATCTACAAATTGTTCTAAATTAATTACAAATATAAAACAGAAAATAATTGATTGCATAATTATTCACCCCCTTTGTTATGACACACCTAAATAAGCTCTGGTGCAACCAATTGTCTTTAGAAGTCACATAATTAGTTGAATGGAGTCCACCTGTGTGCAATTAAGGTGTTTTACATGATTTCAGGTTAAATACACCTGTCTCTGAGAGGTCCCACAGTTGGTTAGTACATTTCCGAACAAAACACTACATCATGAAGACGAAGGAACATTCAAAGCAAATCCGGAATAAGGTTCTTCAAAAGCACCAATCGAATAGGATATAAGAACATTTCCAAGGCACTGAATATCCCCCGGAGCATAGAAAGTCCATTATTAAGAAATGGAGAGAATATGGCACAACTGTGAATCTGTCTAGAACAGGCTGTCCTCAAAAACTGAGTATCCGGACGAGAAGGGCACTAGTCAGGGAGGCCACCAAGAGGCCTATGGCAACTCTAAAGGAGTTACAGTCTTCCACAGCTGAGCTGGGAGACACTGTGCATACCGCAACAATAGCCTGGGTGCTTCACAAAACTGGCCTTTATGGGAGAGTGGCAAAAAGAAAGTCATTGTTGAAAAAACTCACATCAAATCTCGGCTAGAGTTTGCCAGAAGGCATGTGGGAGACTCTGAGACCAAGTGGAAGAAGATTCTATGGTCTGATGAGACCAAAATAGAGCTTTTTGGCCTCAACGCTAAGCGCTATGTTTGGCGCAAGCCTAACACCGCACATCATCCTGAGAACACCATCCCTACCGTGAAGCATGGTGGTGGCAGCATCATGCTATGGGGATGCTTCTCTGCGTCAGGGCCTGGAAAGCTTGTGAAGATAGAGGGCAAAATGTATGCAGCAGATTACAGAGAAATCCTGGAGGAAAACCTGCTGAAGTCTGCAAGAGACCTGGGACTTTGGAGAAGATTCATCTTCCAGCAGGACAATGACCCCAAACATACAGCAAAAGCCACACTGGAGTGGCTTAAAAACAAAAAGGTCAATGTCCTGGAGTGGCCCAGTCAATGCCCGGACCTCAATCCAATTGAGAATATGTGGAAAGAGTTGAAAATTGCTGTTCACCAAAGGTCTCCATCCAACTTGCAAATTTTGCAAAGAAGAAAGGGCAAATCACTGTAAATCAACAAGAGGCACTTGAGCTCCCTAATGTCCCGCCACCTGAAGATTAATGAGGAAAAACAGTTTTTCCTCACTAATATGCAGATTTATGCAAAATCCAATCAGATCGTCATCTCTACAGGGGGTACCTATGATGCAAGTATGACGTTTCCATCATGTATTTTTCTTGAGTTATCATGCTAACAAGAATGTGTCCACAGACAGACGCAGGGTCGACGACAAAATGTCCCGCCATACTATAATTTTTCTGTTTTTGACTAATATAGGCAGTAGTTAACTTCTAGTTAATATCTGCGATACTAATAGGAGTTACTTGAAATCATACCTTTTTAACACTTTCACTTGGTGGCTGCAGGTCGGCACTCTTAGAACAAAATAAAGAATCGCGATCACTGGTCTGCTGCAAAGAGATGATTAAATCATGGATAAGATTTCCCATGCTTGATGTAACTAAATATGCAGTGTTCAATAACTATTCATTTATTGTCTTGTTCATCTGTGAGACAGGGTTAATATAAAGAAAGTAAACAATCAGTCCTCCCAAAACACAAATGTCCTTACAAACCAGGCCTGGGTCACAAAATAATTACTGTCCTCATAGTGCATAACTGTCCCTTACACAGTGATGTTTAGAGAGTAGATCAACAGAGCTGACAAAGAGATGATTAAATCATAGATAAGTGTAACAGCGATTTGAAATAGGGTCATGTCTTTTAAAGGATCATATGAACCATTTTCTGCAGAGCACTGGGCATATTGAGGAATTGAAAAAGTGCAATTGTAATTATGATGGATCTGACTTACCTATCTATTGAGTGTATAGCTGCGTCAAGGCAGGTCATGACCCCCATAGTCCTAAGTTATTTCTTCTCCTTTCTGAATGTCATTCAGAGCAAATAAACAAAGGTGAGGCTTGTGAGACTTCTATTTTCCTCATTTAAGAACATGTTGAAAAGCGGTTCATTTTTTCATATTTTTTTCTCAGCCTTCTCCTTGGTCATTAGAGTGCCTCTATATTCTAAAATAAACTTCCTTTAGCGATGCTTGTTTTTGCAATCACACCACGTCCTGTACAAAATCACAAAAGTAATATTTGAGCAACGTATCACCGGCACTGCAAGAGTAAGTGAATAATAAACTACAGATAATATATAGAGGTAAATAATGCGCTTACCTTTAATTTTATTGATAAGTTTATGTTCAACGGTGTATTTGTCTTCCTGGGCAGTTATATATTTTTCTGCCTTTTAATTGGCTGTTGTCTGGTCCTTTCCTGTAGATCCACTGAAACGTATCGAGGGTGCAATACCGTTTATTCAGTTAAGACAATCTCACTAGACTATTTTTTAGAATTGAAACACCATGATACCAACATCTATTTTCAAAAGGTTATGGGTGATTCTTCAACTACAAGCCTTTTGGAGTCCCAAAGGAATATATGATTAATAATGTGTTATATATATATATATATATATATATATATATAATGTCAATAATGCCAGTAATACAAGAAGGTTTTCTTCATTTATGCCAATTCATATTTTTGCCAGATTATTTGTGTTAATACTATTTTTTTTATACTTTTCCATGTACATTTCATTGCTTTGTACTTGTCCCTTCTCTGATTTTTTCATTTTTTTTCTCCTGCACGTGGAAGGGCAAATGAAAAAAGGCCTCCAACTCTACAGTACACCTGAAAGAAACAATCAAATTCTATTTGTCAAGAAGAAGAAAAGGAAATTCAACGATTTTTTTGAGTGGGATGATAACAGCAGAACCTGTGCCACTGTCTTGCATGTCGTTAGCGATGGCCCAACCACACAGTACAGGACCAAGAAAAACTTCCTCTGCCTTTCCACAATACCCTTTGATATGGGTTTTCAAAAAGTCACCTGGAATTTTCTGGAAGCAGGACACGGAGAAAGACCCACTGATGGAATAAGTGCAGCTCTAAAAAGAACTGCTGATAATCTTGTTGTCAATGGGAAAGATCTGCCAAGTGCCAGGGCTTTGTTTGATAAACTGAGCAAACTGCAATCTTTGGTGAAGCTATTCTACATACCAGAGGAAGACATTGACAAAATGGATGTCTCTATTCCTCCAGATCTAGAGACTGTTGTGGGCACAATGAAGATACATCTGGTTCTTTACAGGAGATGTGTTATAGGTATTATTGTTGTTTTAATACTGTATGTATTGTAAAGCACAGTTTAGTTACTCCCACACCTGACAATTTGTTCTTAAACGAAAACGGAATGTTTGGATATACAGCAAATTCAAGAATGCTATTATAATGTCATATAACACACTGGAGAGACTGCACTTAAAGTACAGTGTCTAGTTCTGGTCAGCACAGTAATAAAGGGACAGTAAAATGCAACCAGAATAGTCTCAGGTCTTAAAAATAATGAGTTATGAAGACAGGCTAAAAAAAACACATGTGGCCGACAAAGAACAATTAGGGGTTTCATGAATTAAGTATTTAAAAGGAGCTGAATAGTTCACCAATATTTTAAGCACAGTACAGAAACAAACACAAAGATATAGAGATAGGACAGAAGTAAATAAACACCTGTTTTACACAGAGAGTGATTACAGTGTAATACAATAAGTTACCTAGTCAGGTTTTTGAATCACTTGGATGCCTTTTAAGATCTAACTTGATATGCTCTTATTTTATGTCATTCTTTTTCAGATTGTCACTGATGTGTCTGGGGAAATAACTTGGAGGATTCTGAGTTGTTTCTGCTCAAGTCCAGATTTCTGCAAATGTTTCAGTCCCCGTACTGTTCTCTTGTCAATGCCAGTGCACCACAATTAAGAACGGGAATGTACGGCTGAAATGGTATCTATTAGGGATATCAATGAAGGACTTGTAGGAAAGTGGTGTGTTGTTGGTGATCCTTATCCTGGCATTGTACAGGATGTTGATGCTAGCGATTCTGCTCAGGTTAAAACAATGCATCGTGGTGGCGTCAATCGGTTGTAATAGCCAATGAAAGATGATGTGATATGGTACAAACAAGAGAGCATTGTTGGTATAATTCCAGAGCCGAAACTTGTCACAAAACGACATATGCAAATAGAGACCCAGGTCTGGCAGGAAAAATGTGCCGCTTTGGATTCTAATTAGTGTACCTCAATTGTCCAGGTTCATTATTTATCAGTTTTGTTTGAAACAAAATGTCCACTACAGGCAATTCAGATAAAAAAAAAAATAATAAAAAAAAACCTCTTAAAAGTTTAAAATGTTGTTCTAAGAATTTGTAACATAATTTTATGAATTCAATACGTTGTTTTTAAAACAAGGTTTACACTAAAGACAATACAGTCTCAATTACCTCTAAGTTTGAGATGCTGTTTTAAAAATTACAATTTAGCAACATTTGTTATTTCATTTTATGAATGAAATCAGTTCTGTTTTTAAAACAAAATTTACACTAATGACAATACAGATAAAAATGAATTGTAGGCTATTTCATCTGTTACTGTAGCAATTACAATTTTAATAACAGATAGTTTTATGTTAAAGGTCATTCAAGGTATTTTTTATTGTTTGTTTGTAACTTCCACCACAAAGCCCCATTAACATTATGGTGTGAAAATAATACAAATAAAATGTACAAAGTAAATGTCTGTGTGTCATTACCAGAACATTCCTGTCCTTACCAAAACGACTGTGTCATTACCACGACAATCATATTTTTGGGATAATTAACTTATTTATGCTTCTAAAATACCTTATGTATAATATCCATGCTAAAAACCACCAGGTAAATATTAAGGTAACATTAAAAAAAATTTAGGAAAATAAAATTATATTTACAAAAAAATTATGTAAACGGCGATCAATTATAAAAAAAATCTAATTTCTTAGAAAACAAATATAAAAAGTGTCATCTTTAAAGTTAAAAAGTATTTTTTTAATGCAGTATCTATTCTCTTTACAAATAAATAAACAGATTCACTCTTTATTACATTAATTCTAACTGTGTATATTTAATTAAAATAGATTAAAATAGATTAGAATTGTGATGGCAATTACTTTTTTTCACAAGGGCTTCATGAAAATGGCTTAAAATGTATACATTCTAAAATGAATAAGTCACTGCTGTTCATAGCATCCTTTTTGTAATAACTGTAGCTAATAAATATCTGAATGGATATATTCTATTTTGAACCAGTTTGATTTGTAATCATTATTGTGTTGGCCAAAATGCTTGTAGTTGAAGAATCACCCTTATACAGAGACATCACACATGTATTCATTAAAGATGTTTTAAAATTAAACCATAATTATTTTAGCTGTAATTTTTTGTAGTTAAAAAAAAAAGTGTAAAACCTCTTTACTGTAGCTTTATAAATTACATTACAGTCAGAGTAGTTATTTAGATCATTTATTTTCTAAATTAATTTAGCAGAGTGATGTATTATCCACCTTGATTTCCCTCAGCCTTTGTTTTTATTTCTGTTCTTACAATTTTACATGCTGGAAATATATATATACATACATTTATACTTTTATACACCGCACCAATACCCTAAATTACTTGCTTATTCCCTACAGCAGGTCTATTATACTAGCCAGCCTAAGTAAATCTGTTCATATTTACACTATATTATATGCAAAGACTGTAACTCAGTAAGAGTTTCCGCACTCATCCAGTCTGCAGTAACGAGGTGTGAACTCAAAACAAATGATTATATCTACATGACCATATGAAACTATATGACTTAAGGTCCAGAATTAGATTTAATTATAATACATTACTAATTGTCAACTGAGAAGACATTTGTGTTTATTATTATTATTTATTTATTTAGCTGGTACCTACTGTATATCCAAGGTGACTTACAAGTATTACAATAGAAAATACAATATTCAAAAAAAATTAAGTTATTATTATTATAATAGTATTGCTATATTAGTAGTCACTGTAGTCGTACTGGTCATAGTAATGCTACTGTACCAACCATCCCAATTTTCCCAGGACAGCCCTCTTTTTAGGTAGCATGAATCTGTAATGAAGTGCTAAAACTTTGCTCCATTGATAATGTGGCTTAATTACCGCGAGGCAGCATGGCACATTGAATCTTTTTTTTATTTACATTAGGTATTTATATGGGAGATCAGATATATAGAATAACATGGAGAACAACAGCTAGAGCTCGCAGTGGCCGGTCCGTGGCAGCCTGTTTTTATACCGGTAAGGTTATATAGATTAAATATAGATTTAAAAAAAAAACGGACACAGAATATTTAGATTTAATGATGTAATCTTCTATTTAACATAATGTTGGCGCACAAGCTTTCAACAGAAATTGAGTACAGTACTGTAGTAGAGAGTGGCAAGTGAAAGATTTGTTTTTATTTGATCAGATATGTCAAAGCACCTGCCTTTGGATCAGTTTTTCGGAACTAATAAAAGTTCAGGGAAACATAATGCGAGGAATGTGATGAGAATGCAATGAAAGGGAAGAAGGATTGGAAAAGACGAGGAAACGCTCGGCCTTCAACAGAAAATACAATGGCGCATATATAAAGTATGGGTTTATTCCAAGCAGGGATGAAGAATGCCCAAAACCTCAGTGTGTTGTGTGTGGTGTGATTCTGAGCAACAAAGCTATGAAACCTTCAAAAATGATTTGTCACCTGGAAACCAAACACCCGAACTTAAAAGAAAAGCCAGTCGTATTTTTCCAACGGAAGCGAGATGAAGTGAAGTCTCAACAGAAACTATTGCACGCCGCAACAACAACAAATGAAGCATCATATCTGCTGGTCCTGTAATGAAGTCTTGGGGGATACAGCTGCCAAAAAAGTCAGTGGCATTCCTCTGTCAAACGATACTGTCTCACGTAGAATTACTGATACTGCAGAAGATATTGGATCACAATTGATAGAGAGAGTGAAAGTGTCAGGCTGGTTTGCAATTCAATAGGATGAGTGGATGAACATTTCCAGTGCTGCAGTTCTTATTGTTCATGTGCGCTATGCACATGAAGTGGCGTTTCACGAAGATGTACTTTGCTGTGAAGAACTGCCACAGAATACAACTGGTGCTGAAATTTTTCGAGTTCTAAATGAGTATGTGACAGGATGTGGACTCCAGTGGCACCGCTGCATTGGAATAACGAGTATGTGACAGGACTTGGACTCCAGTGGCACCGCTGCATTGGAATAACGAGTGTTTGACAGGACGTGGACTCCGGTTGCACCGCTGCATTGGAATAACGAGTATGTAACAGGATGTGGACTCCAATGGCACCTCTGCATTGGAATAACAAGTATGTGACAGGACGTGGACTCCAGTGGCACCGCTGCATTGGAATAACGAGTATGTGACAGGACATGGACTCCGGTGGCACCACAGCATTGGAATAACGAGTATTTGACAGGACGTGGACTCCAGTGGCACCGCTGCATTAGAATTTGCACTGACGGAGCAGCCGCAATGACAGGCAGAGATTCAGGTGTAGCGTCAAAAGCGAGGGAAGTTGTACCGGCTGCTCAAGCAACAGATTGCTTCATTCATAGAGAGGTATTGGCAGCCAAGAAATTATATCCAGAACTTAATGATGTCCTCGGTATAGTAGTTAGAATGGTGAATTTTGTGAAAGCAAATGCACTCAATTCTCGCATCTTTGCTGCTATGTGTGAAGAAATGGGGGCTGACCACCATCACTTACTTTTACACACTGAAGTGTGGTGGTTGTCGTGTGGTAAAGTATTAAACCGAGTGTACAAACTGCCTTTCTGTCTCAGAAGAAGTCTCCTTTGGCAGAATACTTTAATGATTTACAATGGCTGACCAAGCTTGCATATCTGGCAGTATTGTGGGACATATTCCGTGAATATGATAATACATGAACGTGTATTAGAAATGTAACTGGATTCATTAATAAAACTGTGTGTCTTGGGAAACAGGGCAAACTGCTGTGTCTTAAGAAAAAGGGCCCCTTGGTTCCTGGCAGACATACTGAACTATGTGACCTACTGATTAGAGGACCGGCGCATGAACTGGATTAGGCTGAGCGGACAGTTGAATTATGTACAGATAATTCACACGTGCAACAACAATTGTTTTGACACAAGGAAGATATAAACTAGCGATGTCCCAGTGGAAAAGGACATTAAAACATCAGAGGATTTGTGTAAAAAGTGGCTATCTAGCAGAGTGAAACAGACTATAAATATCCAAGCCAAACAAAACATTTTGCGCTCCATATCGAAGCTAAACAAGGTGCTGTCACTCTGCTAAGCAAAGCTGCAACTCCGGGACTCTGCCTAAAAACGGAATCAAGACGGGACTGTCTGAAAACAGACCCGACAAGGAAGCAAGCTGCAAGCGAGTCAATGACCACAAGCAACGAGACTGAGGCCCGGCTGAAGGAGTGCCGTCAAACTTACAGAGACTTATCAGACAAACCAGTCTAGGTCTGCTGTACACCTAAAAGCACAGTATCCAAAAGAAACTGTGCCCTGCTACCTGCGTAGATAAAAGATTCAGCGAAGAGGACAGAGCGGACGGGCGCTGTTGTGGATCCTGTACCGAGGACTGAAGACTTTGTGCAGCTGTTTGTTGATTCTATCAAGAATTGAAAGCTTTGTTGCCGAGTTTGATCCAATGTAGGATTGAAGACTTTGTTGCGGAGAGGAGAGTTTTTGTACTGGACACTTCAACAGATTGAGTTTCCAAAACAGCGGACCAAAAGTCTAAGCTTCAAGGAACTGTTGAGTATAATTCCAGTTGTATTTTCCTTTCATGGAACTAAATTAATGAATTGTAACACATTCTTATAGAATTGTACTGTTAATTATTTAGTTTGCTCACTTTGCGTGTGAAATAACTTTTACTGAAACTTGATGAAGTAACTATAAGTAATCTACCTCATATTGTTGTATGAAGAATTTTGTTAAAAGTAAACTTGCCATATACTTAATCTATATGCCATTAATAAGCTTAATATGATATATTCTAAGATTGTCTGCATCATCTCAGTTGAGGCTGTGTGCTTGGATATGGCCGTGTGTGTGTGTGTGTGAGCAAGCTACTACTCACAGCCTGCTTGCTTGCTCCAGTGCTGCTGGTGTGTGAGGAGACAGGCGGTGTCATATTTCAATTGCCTGCTAGTCAAGTTAAGGCATTGAGAGTTTTTAAATTGTGTTTTGTGCTTAGAGAGTTACTGGAATTGTCAAGTGATGAGGGTCTGAAGTTACAATTTCAAAAACTTTTTGGAAGAAAACTCAAAACTCTTTCACTTAATCTTAGGCTGTGACCAAATCAAAACTGTGACCCAATCAAAACTTTGACCCACCCGCTAATCACAATTAAAAAAACCTGGTACTGATGGCAACTCTTTAGCTTGTCAGAGGGATATTGCTTCTACCCCAAGGGGACCTGCCATTAGTACTGGGCTTGTAATTTGCGATTAGCGGGTAGGTCAAAGTTTTCATTTGGTCCAGACCTAATATGAAGAAGAACTTGTGTTGAAAAGGTCATTGTTTTAATGCCTTATATATGAAATAAAAGTACACTTGAGGTTATTTAATTTTATTTTCTTACAATATGACATGTTTTGAGTTCACACCTCGTTACTACAGACTGATTTGGCAAAATAAACACTGTCCTATTCTACCATACATACGTTAATATCCTATCATACAGTCAGTCTAAACATCATAATACTACCCCTCTTGTTGATTCATACAGTATATATTTTTTCAAATTGAGTTTTGGTACGTGATTACCATTGAGGAAAAGGAGATGTTTTTTTATTTAATATTATTCGTAGGCTTTTATTTTTGATGACGTGGCATCTCTCAAACTTATTTTGAGACTCGTTTTCTTAATAAAAGTAAGCTCAATGGTTTTCACCTTCATATTCTGATTGAGCCTGGTTTCACTGTCTAATATTTAATAAAAACTGAGACAATTAGTTCCCTAATTTAACATCTGATAGGATAGATGTGTTGACAAACATTTTTGATGACCAAGTGGGTGTCAAATTTCCTCAAACTTTGCTAAAATGGGACACATGTATTCTACTGTACCACAAAAAAAGAGAAACTTGAAAAAAGCCCCTATTTACCATGATCGGGTGGGATCCACTGCTACTAGCCATAAGTCTAGTCACTGAGTGCCTGTATTACTTACAAAACATTCCAAATTCATTCAGTGAGCAGATACAGGTATTCCACTTGGCATAGCTGGGCTGGAAAGGGTAACCTGTAACACATTCATTTATACTATTGGTGAATTGCTTATGTAAACTAGATAACTAGGTAAACAACCCTTTGTAGAATAAAAACAAGAAAACATGCTCCTACAGATTATAGACGATGTTGACTTTGGGAGACTTTTTGTATCCCCGTTGCTCTTCAATCTCTGAAGACTGTTTTCATTTTGTCAGAAGTTCAGTATACATTTGTGAGTATATATACTCACAAATGTATACTGAACTTCTCCCTGAGAAAAAAAAGAAATATACTTTCATGAAATGTGTTTTCTAAATTAAGCCTTTATTGTAAACCCTATCTACACAGCATGCTCCGCTTAAAAAGGCGAAGTACAAGTTTGACTACTTAGAATTGATATGTGTGTGTGTGTGTGTGTGTGTGTGTGTGTGCGTGTGTGTTTGTGGAACATCTAAATCTTGCATTCCATTAACACTAGAACCGCCTTTTACAATACATGTTTTTATTTTGAATATAACCTACGATATTCTTTTTTTTAAATCTATATACAAGCCTGTTGTTATCTCTATTGGACCTGGCAGTCACCAATTTCTTTGTTCTATACAAGATAGGAGAGATTTAATCTTAAAGCTAGCCACAGCACTTCAGCAGAAACATTTCGATCAGGAAACTGCAAAGCAGCAGGCTGCAGCAGCTCAACCTGGATTCTGTGCTGCGAGTGACACACACGCAAGAGAAATCATGTTACCTTCGTTTTAGATTAAAAACTACTTTTTGTTTTTACAGTTTTGTATGTACATAAACCTATGTACACCTGTTTACACACTAGTTTCGTTTGAAATGTTTATTTTATTATAGTTTTTCATTTTTTTGAAGTAGTGCTTTATCGTGTTAAGTTAGAAAATAAATCCTTTTATGTTTAATTGTTTATTTAAATACGGTGTTTCGGCTGTGCAGATGTTTGATATGATGTGCTTGAATAAAACACTTGAGTTGTATCCGATAGTTTGTCTTTCATTTTAATATTAATGATGTTTAAAATGTACTGCCGTCGGCGGTTGTTGGTATGAGTATGAGTATAACCTCGGCGGTTCTAGTGTTGAAGTAGTCCATAAATGTGTGTGTGTGTGTTAGGGGGTCTGTGTATGTTTTGTACGGCCTTTCTGCTGGAAATTACGTGATATTAAGTCAGAGGAACGGGATCTTGACGGCTGAAATCTTGTGAGCCACAAGCACGAGTCCTGCTCCGGTTTACATGGGTTTTTACAGCTATTTTTATCGTGAGAAATCGATTGACCCTACCCTTAAAGTCGCGCTGCAAAAAAGGACATGTAAACCAAGCCATTGTTAGTTCTTATAGTTTTATCTTAAGTTTAATGTTTTTGATATTGTAAACATTTGAAATGGCACACATAATTATGCCGAGATGGGAAGTAATTGGTAACATGATAAACATTGACAGTGCAGACTATTTTGTATTTATAATATATTTGCCGAAAAGAAAGCGAATACAAGTGTTTCCAAAGAGATTCCCAAATATTGTTGTAATTCTGTGCATCCAAAGACATGCAATTAAAAGTTTTAAGAATTAAGCCTACTGTTTGGTATTCTGTTCTAAACCAGCAGTTTGTTAGTCCCAAACTGTTGAAATGATTATTATATAAACAGAAAACAAAATGTGTTACTCAGATTATTCTGCCTTTTATTGCAACTGTGGTACCATTCACTACAGCACAAATTGTAAAGGGGTACAGTTTCAAAAAAAGGTTGAAAACCTGTCTTACATGATTATCTCTTTTGAGAGCAGTTCCCAACAACAAAATCCAAGAAGCACTTATCTGGTCTTGTCATACTGTTGGACAATTCAGTTTTGTTCTACTGATAGACATTTCTTAGAAAATATGTGAAAATCAATCATTTTGTGAAGACATTTTAAATAGAGCTGACTGCAGCACATAATCTGCAGACATCTGAGCAGACATTCTCAGCTTGATACAGATAATGAAATGTTTCTAACTGCCTCTTAAAGCTACAATTGTCTTCTGATTGAGCCACAAGAATAACATATCTAAAAATAGGTGACACAGGTAGGATTATATTCTGATTTAAAGAATACCCGTTTTCACTTTTTTTTTTTTTTAATATTTTACTTTTACAATTACCCACACAAATGTCTTTTGGGGTTATACATAGCAATAGAAAGTGTTTCCAGATCTTCCACCTTCACTTTTGTCTGATTAGAAAACACTGAG
This sequence comes from Acipenser ruthenus, assembly GCF_902713425.1. Taxonomy (NCBI): domain Eukaryota; kingdom Metazoa; phylum Chordata; class Actinopteri; order Acipenseriformes; family Acipenseridae; genus Acipenser; species Acipenser ruthenus. The sequence goes on from NC_081193.1 coordinate 62,325,844, forward strand.
AAAAAAACCCAGAAAAGGATCTTTCTGTTTATTGTGGCAGCAAGAAATAAATCAGAACAGCATTTCACTTTTCTTTTTTTTTATGTGTATTTGTTAAAGGGTATTTAAATGAACTTGACCCTTACTATAAAAAGTATGTAACCCATACAAATATTTATCTTTTCTGGGTGTCGGGGAGACCTGGGAATAAATATTATAATGAGTAGGTAAATATATTTAAATACTTCAAATATTTGAAGGGATTGTAAATATTTAAACCATCATCCATTAACATTTGAAAGATATTTAAGTATTAACCTTGATTTACAAATATATTTATAACTATTGTCAAATAACGCAACACATACTGTAGTGTATTTCAACATTTATTTATACGTGCAAATATACAGGTAGATGATAGTTATATAAATTCACAAAACACCATAACAATCCCTAGCATGTGTAGTGACCCATATCTCCCCACCATCAGAAATCATATTATGAACAAATCAATCCAATCCCATCCAAGTAAATCAATATGATTGTCCATTGCCTTTATTGTAAGTGACGATTGCACTTCCTGAACATTATACCCCTTCACCACTGGCACATCTGACCCATGAGGGCTCAGTACAGTACGAGTATGGGTGGTTCTCCACTGGCTATTTGTCAAGCCAAGCGAGAACCAAGCAAGAACCAAACTGTGAAACTCCAGCCTCACATCTGAATGTGGCTCAGAGCCAAGCCAGGCCAGGATGGAGGGGTTAAGGATTTTCGTCATTTCGTTGCATTAGTCAGTACACTCCAGAAAGACAAACAACAAGCAACATGGTGGGCAGCAAGTGTGATGGGAGAAAACTACAGCCTTGGGACACTGAGGAAGTGCAGGCCCGAGTTTCTCTGCTTAGATAGAAGTGTTCATGAAGATCTGGAGCCGTGTGTCAGAAATGAGAACGTTTATGCTCGAATTTCTGACGATTTGAAGCAAATGGGCATAAACCGCGGGTAAGGTACACTTGACTCACACACTCAAAAACACAAATTCTACCAAATTTGTCATCCATGACCTTTATTATATTAATATAAAGGGAAAAAAAAATGCTGGTAATAAAAAAATTCTGAACTTATTTACAAATATATATTAAAACAAAATACAGCTGTGCCATACATACAACCACAACTCTCGTTGCGCTCATGCAGCTTCTTTTTTTAAGCACCCAAACATGGCAAATCATATTTTTTGCATTAAAGTTGCTCAGGAAGGTCCTTAGACCAATGATGCTGCGAATGCCATAGCTGGCAGAAACAATGTTGGAACCCTGGGTGAGGAGAGTGGCATCCTCAAACGGTTAAAGAATAGCCACAAGTTCATCGAGGCATTGGATGTCTGCTGGGGTCAGCTGTACTGGTGCATTGATCTGCTTGAGTTTATCTTGGTCAGCCCTCAAAATGGATCACATCATCTTGAGATCAGAGTTCCAGCATACAGCAGTTGCAGGCTGAAGCTTTCTTTCTCCATCCAGAATGTCAGCTGCAATGGTTGATTTGTGGGTGTGGCACACAAGAGAACCAGCTTTGGCAAGGTCTTTCCGGGATGCTGGGCACTTGGACAGGCCATCATTCACAACATGCTGTGTGACATGGGCAAAGCAGCCTTCACGATGGGGGAGTACATCATGGGATTTCACAACGTCAACTCTCTCCTACAGTATCCTCATCCCCACTGTCAATGTCACTATCACACCGACCCACCGACTCAAATCAGGGCAGTTGAAAATGTTTTTTTTTCATATTACTGGCATTTGTCAGTGATAACATTGGTGATTTTCACTTTAATCCCAAATTGGTTTACAGTCTCTTCAAATGCAACACTGATGTTGTCTCCTGTGGGAAGCATTGTCTGGTATGAGGAAATGCAATACGGCTTTAGATCTTGGTAGGCACATGTTGTTTGTCCCTCAGTGTAACTTGACATATGACTTAATTAGCGCTGGGGAATGGCAGCTTTTATATTAGGTCTTACGATTAACTCATGATAGTTGAGATGGTTCTCAAACGAGGAGAATGCTACATACACATGTTCATTTCATTAATTCAGAACAGGCCACTTTGCCAATTGAGGTGAACAGAGCTAAACAGTGAGCAGTTAACCCACTCAATTACCTCTGGACAACTGCTCTGTTAATGGCAGCAGGTGTAATTGGTTATTGATGAACAGCTAACGAGGACAGGGGTTAACCTGCTTTGGATTCAGGATATTAATTAGGCTTTCATTACATTTCTTTCCATATATAAAGATGGATGAATATATTTCATTTATTACAACTATTGTACTAGTAATTAATTATTTTCAAATACTGTTTCATTTCTGAAAAAGTTATTTAAATGTTTTCAAAAAATATTTTCTTTCTGCAAATTATATTGAATTATTTCCAATTATTCTTTACATTATTTTAAAGCAAATATATATATATATATATATATATATATATATATATATATATATATATATATTGTATCTGCTATTACACTGGGTTAAATAGCTCCGCGAGGCCCTGGCTTTAGCTCCTGTCCTTGCTTACCCTGACCCGGAGCAACCCTTTATTGTGGACATTGATGCGAGCAATGTGGGGGTCGGCGCAGTGCTGTCACAGGAGAGAGAGAGAGAGAGAGTACTACAGCAAAGCCCTCAGCCGACCGGAGTGCAACTACTGTGTGACAAGGAGAGAGATCCTGGCTGTGGTGCAGGCGGTCCGCTACTTTCACCCGTACCTGTACGGTTGCCCCTTCAAGCTCCGGACTGATCACGCTTCCCTCACCTGGCTCCTCCACTTCCGGGGGCCGGAGGGACAGGTGGCTCATTGGATTGAAGTACTTCAGGGCTACCACTTCACCATAGAGCACCATGCTGGCCGCCTCCACTCCAACGCAGATGCCCTTTCCCGTCGGCCGTGTGAGCCCCTGTATCAAGTTGGAAGACAAGGAGGAGCAGCAGCGCAGGCCTCCGATCCAGTGCTGAGCCAAGTGCGGGGCTGGATAACTGCCCAGCAGCGGCCAGCCTGGGACCAGGTGTCGGCGTCCGCCCCGGAGGTAAAAGCACTCTACTCACAATGGAGCAGCTTGGTAGTACGGGGTGGGCTACTTTACTGAGCCTGGAAGGAGCCAGCTCGGGATCTAACTCGTGGCAGCTCTTGGTCCCAAAGACTCTGCGTGCTGCAGTGCTGCGCAGTGTGCATGGAGCAGCTGGAGTGGGACACTTCAGCATTAACAAGACACTGCGACGCCTACGGGAGAAGTTCTACTGGGCTGGCTGCCAGCAAGACGTGGAGCTACACTGCCACTGCTGTGACATCTGCACTGCGCAGAAGGGACCCACAGACCGCACGCATGCACCGCTCCATCAGTACCAGGTGGGAGCTCCGATGAAACGGGTGGGGGTCGATGTCCTGGGCCCCTTCCCTTTGACTGAAGCGGGGAACTGTTTTGTGCTTGTTGCAATGGCCCGAGGCATATGCAGTTCCCAACCAAAGCACCGACACTGTAGCCAATTGCTTGGTTAACGAAATGTTCAGCCGGTTCGGGGCCCCCGAAGAACTCCACAGTGACCAGGGGTGGAACTTTGAGGCGAAGGTGTTCCAGGAGGTGTGTAAACGCTTGGGAGTGCATAAGACCCGGACCACCCCGCTGCACCCACAAAACGACAGCCTCGTGGAGCGCTTTAACCACACTCTGGCCACCCAGCTCGCTATCTTGACCAGCCAACACCAGCAAGACTGGGATCTGCACTTACCCCTGGTCAGCCGTGCAGGAGTCCACCGGGTGCACTTCCTGTCTATTTAAAGATATCTCTAAATAATTTTAAGATAGTTCTAAATGTCTTCCTGTCCATGTAAAGATATCTCTAAATAATTTTAAGATAGTTCTAAATGTCTTCCTGTCCATGTAAAGATATCTCTAAATAATTTTAAGATTTCTCTAAATGACAGTTTGGTGTATCATGCTAGTAAAATCCCCATGATTTACAGATATTATTTAAAGATATATGTAAATCAATTTGAGATACCTTTATAACATTTTTAGATATCTCTAATTGCTTTAAAGATATCTTAAAATTAATGAGATATATCTTATTTATTCATCTATTTTAAGATCTCTGAAAATGACTTAGAGATATCTTAAAATATTGTGAGATATCTATAAATTGATTTGAAATATCTCTAAATGATCATTTGGCTTACCATAGTAGTACCACATATCTGGTTTTAAAATGAAAATACAGGTTTATAAAATACGTTTCTTTCGAACCTGAATATTTCAGACAAGTTTAGCAAATGGAAGTGAACCATGGGTAAGATTTATAAAATTATTTTGTTTGACCTACTATGGAATTATGGCACTATATATTTTTTTTATTGGAACTTGAAGGGGTGTTAAAATGGATACTGGAAGATAGTAAAATGAGTCACTGTTGCCCTAAAAAAAATGTACTGAACCCTTGGCAGAACTGATTTTGAAGTATTGCGTTTCGCATTATATTGTAGCACTGGTATAGTGTTATGGTACAGCATTCATCCATCCATAAATAAAAAACTATATTAACCCTTTGAGTAGTGAATTCTAAAATGCACTGTGTTTTTTTTCTGTCTATTACGAGTACAGTGTACAAACAAGCTGAAAGCTATATGTTTGTATGTATGTAATGAACACTGACGAAATACAAACAAATAATTTTTACCGTAAATAAAACAAATAAATATAATATTTTATTTTGTCACAGGGAAAGGTTTTGACTAAAAAATAACAGGTAAACAATAAACAACGGGTTGGAACAATCACAACACGTCCTAATAAAAAAAAGGGGGCTGAACAAGCGGGAGAGTGAGAGAGCGAGAGAGAGACACAAATAAATCATAGCCGGGTAAACAGGTGGTGGGGATGGAGGGAGTGAGTGTCTAATGCTTCAGCGTATGATACTCCTTGAAACATGGAGCAACGCACAGAGCTTGGCACCGCCTCTTCGCTGTCACTTGATGTTGATGGTAAATATTCTTCACTGACATCAAATTCAGTGGAAGAATTGTATGTATTTGAATTTAAATCAGAATCTGAATTCAGTATTATTTCTAATACTTCTTTCTCACTGAGCAGTTTTCGCCAGTTTACAGACATCACTGACATTTTTGTGATGGTTTATTGTAGAGGGCACAAGAGACCAATAAAAGATGTTACAGAAACCTAGTGTTACAATATCTTGTTATCAGAAGTTTTGTAGGCTCGGTAATTCAAGTTTAAAGTTGCAGAACGTACTGGTACGTTCGTACTCCCTGGGGACCATAGAGCAGTTAACGTACCGGTACGGGTTAAGTTTCATCAAATGCCTTCATCTGTGTCATGAATGACTGCAATGTGTTACTAGTATGTATTGATTAATGCAATTATTATACTAATCAAATATCTTACCATTCTGGCACCATTCTGTCTTTGACTGAAACCTCTGTAAATGGCATAAATGGAATATGAAAAAAAGTAAATTTAGAACAGATGCTAGGAAGCACTTTTTACACAGTGAGTTATAAATACATGGAACAGCCTACCAGGTGACATAATAGGATCTAAAACACTGAGAACAAAAAAAGACAACACTGTCCAATTAATGTTAGATCCACCTAATAGTGGTGAATGGTATGCAAGGGGTGAGTCTTATGTTCTTATGTAACTGCTCTTGTGTTACCATTGTGCTACATTTCCCCTTAGTACAGAAATATTGCATTACCTAAGATCATTTGCTAAGACATTAAATGGTGACTCTCCAGCATTGCACATATTCATCAAGAATGTGCTGAGGAGGAGGAGATGAGGCTTTATTCTATCTTTGCCAGCCCTTTTCTTCAAAATACTTGACTGATATCATTGCATACATAAATATTGAGAGTTTAGGTTCTTCATCGCTCCTATGGGTTGCTACTCCATTAAGGATTTTCCAACCCCTTGGGAAGAATCCAGACTATTAAGCCAGAGCAGCACATAACATAAACAGAAGGTCCCAAACACAAGAGTGCCACTCAGGAGAAAACAGAAAGTTCCTCCATTAAAAGCCATTGGGGGTCATGTATCAAGTTTTAGCGACAACATTAAGGCCATAGCGCTGAGTTTACGCCTGCCTTAAAACTGCCTTGTATGTATCATGACACTTTTGGCAAGTTAAGACAGTGTTAGCAGCGCCAGAATGCGCTCCGCCGTGCAATGCGATCCCCCGTTCATTAACCGTGCACTTTAAGTGTGTCTAGCCTTAATTATATGCTTGGGCAAATTGTAAGTGAGGCTTATTTGTAAATAAAGTCTGTGATATTAAAATGAGATTTACGAAGCGGCAGAATAGCTGCACCGGCTCTAAAAGAGTCCACAAATAAGTCTTAATTCAGCTGCTAGGAAAGAGCATTATAGCAGCAGTCATAACATATTTCTTACGACAGAAAGTGCAGGGTTATGCAATGCCTCATTAATTTTGGACCAGTTAATACATCCAGGATGGGGTCAAATTTGTGCCACCGCAGAACACTATTTTACAGTTGGCCAATTTACCACTGCACCGTCGATCTTGCTACATGTTCCCCCCATTGACTCTAAAATGACCATTTGTAGAGTCGTTTTTTTATCATTGGTAAAATCTACCAAGAGGCAGAAGTGTTAAAGGGACTAGGAGCTCCTAAAATAAACAAATCCCCTGGGCCAGATGAGATCCTCCCAGTAGTACTCAAAGAAATGAAAGAAGTTATTTACGAACTGTTAACCAAGGTCATGCAACAGTCTCTTGACACAGGGGTTGTATTGACAGACTGAAGAATTGCAAACGTAATACCGATCCACAAAAAGGGAGACAAAACCAAACCAGGTAACTACAGACCAATAAGCCTGACTTCTATTATATGTAAACTTATGGAAACTATAATAAGATCCAAAATGGAAAATTACCTATATGGTAACAGTATCCTGGGAGACAGGCAGCATGGCTTTAGGAAAGGGCGATCGTGTCTAACTAACCTGCTTGACTTTTTTGAAGATGCATCATCGACAATGGATAACTGCAAAGCATATGACATTTCCAGAAAGCTTTTGACAACACAGTAGGGATTCAAGGAAATGCATGCACATGGATTAGGGAGTGGTTAACATGTAGAAAACAGAAAGTACTGATTAGAGGAGAAACCTCAAAATGGAGAGAGGTAATCTCCATTAATGACTTAGATTCTGGTATAGTAAGCAAACTTGTTAAATTTGCAGATGACACAAAAATAGGAGGCGTGGCAAACACCGTTGCAGCAGCAAAGATCATTCAAAATGGTCTAGACAGCATTCAGAACTGGGCTGACACATGGCAAATGACATTTAATAGAGAAAAGTGTAAGGTACTGCACGCAGGCAATACAAATGTGCATTATATGGGAGATACTAATATTGAAGAAGGAATCTATGAAAAAGTTTATGTTGACTCAGAAATGTCTTCATTTAGAAAATGTGGGGAAGATATAAAAAGGCCAACAAAATGCTCGGATATATTGTGAAAGGTGTTGAATTTAAATCAAGGGAAGTAATGTTAAAACTTTACAATGCATTCGTAAAACCTCATATATTGTGTTCAGTTCTGGTCACCTCACTACAAAAAGGATATTGCTGCTCTAGAAAGAGTGCAAAGAAAAGCGACCAGAACTATTCTGGGTTTAAAAGGTATGGCATATGCAGACAGGCTAAAATAATTGAATCTATTCTATCTTGAACAAAGAAGACTATGTGGCGATCTGATTCAAGCATTCAAAATTCTAAAAGGTATTGACAATGTCGACCTGAAAAAAGAAACGAGGACCAGGGGTAACAAATGGAGATTAGATAAAGGGTCATTCGAACAGAAAATAGGAGGCACTTTTTTACACAGAGAATTGTGAGGGTCTGGAACCAACTCCCCAGTAATGTTGTTGAACCTGACACCCTGGGCTCCTTCAAGAAGCTGCTTGATGAGATTCTGGGATCAATAAGCTACTAACAACCAAACGAGTAAGATGGGCTGAATGGCCTCCTCTCGTTTGTAAACTTTCTTATGTTCTTAAGTAACTAAAAACACATGACCGCCAGAGATCCTCCAGAGATCCCTATTACTAAGGCAGTGAAAACAGTCCAGTAAACATTTCTCTGTTCCACTTCAGCTACAGCAATTAAAAATCTACCACTGACTGCAGAACAGACACTGGGCAGGATCATCCCCAACTTGCGGCCAGTCTGATCTGACCATGAGCTAAAGAGGGTGGCTGACGTTATTTATGCAAGGCTCATGACAGCTGTATATACCAGCAATATATGGGAGGTTTTGCTCTAAATTGCCTGGTTTTCTTTGGTGTGGTTTTCAAAATGTCCACAGATATTTTCGCTGTGATACAGCACATTACAACCCTGAAAAAAGATGAAACTATTCTCTCCATCCCTTATACCAAGATCAGAAAAGGGCTTTTATTTAACAGCTTTAACAAGATTGGATGCTTGAAACCCTTTTTTTTAATCAAGCATAATTTAAAAGCATTTTGTATTGAATTTGCCAGACAACTTAGGAAAACCCAGTAGATAGGCATCTGTTGAAGTGAACAAAAAGTACAATATTGTCACACAGTTTTACCTATAACCACTTTAACCCCCTATTATGAAAAACTAGGTGCTAGAAGAAAAAAGTGTGTTTTTTGTAAGATTGTTCGATTTTGTATGTTGCTTTGTCTGTGTATTTCCCTAAATTCATTGTAAAGGCAAGCTTGTGGAAGGTTACGGATAATGACATATTCCTTATTTGGGTATGATATATGGAGGTTGTCAGTATCGTATTCTGTTGTAATCTCTTGTAGTAATATATCTTTTTAGTAGGGTGTGTGTGTAGTAGGTATTGTGGGTATATTTATTAGAAGCTGTAATGGAGGAATTAAAAAAAAAAAAAAAAAAAGAATTGCTGAAGAATGATGGATCCACAGGTTAGGTATAAAAAGCTTTGTTCTTTTGTTCGACCAGAGAAATGATGACTGCACACTCTGTTGTCTCCTGTAATTATACACATACAATGCCTTGTTTGTATTTGCATGCTGATTTTGATAGGTAAGGTTTTTAAAGATATTAGCATTCATATTAAACTGACTAATTGTAAAATACAAATAATTAATTGGTTTAAATGAATTATGCTGTTACCATATGATTACAATAATATATGGCAATGTCATTTAACCATTTAAACTCATAGATTTTCCTCCCACCAAAATAGATTATTTGTGCTCCTCGTGCATATTATTTTGTTTTATTTAAATCCGAATATTGTTATTCCGTGTCACCTAATTAGAGCTTCTGGGTTGATTTTGAGACTGTCTGCCCATTTGGGAGGCTATTGTACAGGGGGTTGATGGCGGTGGGGGGTTTGTTGACACCCTTTAAATTAATGAGCAGAGACATGGTAATGTTAATTAAAACACATACGTGTTTTAATTAACATTACCATGTCTTTGCTCATTATTTCTTTTACATTATGTCTTTTAATCTGAAAATAGAAGAGAGAACAGCTGAAAAGATATTTGACATTTTTAACTAGGTTTAATTTGGTGAGTGAAATGCAGCCCTTGGAGTAATAAAAAAAACTGGAAGGAACAGACAAGCAGCATATAATTATTTTCTGCAAATTGCCTTCAACCCCCCAAAGATGTGAAATGCAACCCAAAATACAAGTCTGTGATTCAAGACTGTACTTTAATTAACCCATTCCTTATCTTTTTAATACATCTCACTGACTCTCTGTAGACTCTTGCAACTAAATCCTGCTAAACTATTTAGGGTTTGGAAAACAGGAAAAGGTTTAGACTGAACAAAATAGTAACTAGCTTCAAAGTGTCTTTATAGAAGTCAGTGCTGAGGCAAAATATCAAGCAAAATATCAAGTCTACATTACATGCATCCATGCAGGCAACTGGAATTGAACAGCAGCTCCTGAAACCACATAAAAGTACCCTAACAAACACTACATCCAAAAGTAGAAACAAATCATTATTATTATTATTATTATTTATTTCTTAGCAGACGCCCTTATCCAGGGCGACTTACAATCGTAAGCAAATACATTTCAAGTGTTACAATACAAGTAATACAATAAGAGCAAGAAATACAATAACTTTTGTTCAAGTGTGACAAACCATAATTCAATAATACAGCAGATAATAGTGATAGTTACATCAGGATATGATTAAATAGTGATAGTTACATCAGGATATGATTAAATACAAAATACTACAGGTTGAACACTTGGCAGATTACAGTATTCTGAAGTACAGGATAAAATGCAGTAAAATAGGGGGCAGATAAGAGCAAAATAAAGCACATTTAAATGAAGGGTGATAGTGTCCCAGGATACAAACAGAGGAGTTCTACAGGTGCTGTTTGAAGAGGTGAGTCTTAAGGAGGCGCCGGAATGTGGTCAGGGACTGGGCAGTCCTGACATCTGTAGGAAGGTCATTCCACCACTGCGGAGCAAGGGTGGAGAAGGAGCGGGCTCTGGAGGCAGGGGAGTGTAGCGGAGGTAGAGCCAGTCTTCTAGTGCAGGCGGAGCGGAGAGGTCGAGTGGGGGTGTAGGGAGAGATAGCTGGGTGGAGGTAGCTGGGTGCAGTCTGGTCAAGGCATCTGTAGGCTAGTACAAGAGTCTTGAACTGGATGCGAGCGGTGATCGGGAGCCAGTGGAGCGAGCGGAGCAGTGGAGTAGCGTGGGCGAAGCGAGGTAGAGAGAACACCAGGCGGGCAGCAGAGTTCTGGATGAGCTGGAGCGGACGGGTGGCGGACGCAGGGAGGCCAGCCAGGAGGGAGTTGCAGCAGTCTAGGCGGGAGAGTACCAGGGCCTGGACCAGGAGCTGGGTAGCGTAGTTGGTGAGGAAGGGTCGGATTCTTCGGATGTTGCTCAGGAAGAATCGGCAAGTGCGTGCCAGAGTGGAGATGTGCTGGGAATAAGAGAGGCAGGGGTCCAGGTTGACTCCAAGGTTCTTAGCGGAGGAAGAGGGAGAGAGTGTGGTAGATTCCAGAGGAACAGAGATAGAGAGATCAGAGGAGGGGGAGGAGGAGGGAAAGAAAAGGAGGTCAGATTTAGAGAGGTTAGGTTTGAGGTGATGCGAGTGCATCCAGGAGGAAATAGCAGACAGACAGGTAGAGATACGGGAGGAGATGGTAGAGTCAGAGGTGGGTAAGGAGAGGAAAATCTGAGCATCATCAGCATAGAAATGGTATGAGAAATCATAGGATGCGATGAGGGGGCCCAGGGAGCGGGTGTAGAGAGAGAACAGGAGAGGACCCAAGAATGACCCTTGGGGGACTCCAGTTAAGAGAGGGTGAGGTGTGGAGGTTGCTCCACGCCAGGTTACCTGGTAAGTGCGGTTGGAGAGGTAGGAGGAGAACCAGGCCAGAGCAGTGCCAGAGATCCCCAGGTCAGCAAGAGATTATAGTAGAATAGAGTGATCAACAGTGTCAAAGGCAGCAGAGAGGTCGAGGAGAATTAGGACAGAGGAGAGAGAGGCAGCTCGGGCACACTTAAGTGAGTTGGTGACAGACAGGAGGGCGGTTTCAGTGGAGTGAGCAGAGCGGAAGCCAGATTGGAGAGGGTCAAGCAGAGAGTGGTTGGACAGGAAAGCAGAGAGCTGGCGGTGTACAGTCCGCTCGAGGGTTTTGGAGAGGAAGGGTAGGAGGGAGACAGGACGGTAGCTCTGGAGGGAGGTGGGGTCGAGGGTAGGTTTTTTGAGGAGGGGAGTGATAGAGGCTTTTTTGAAGGCAGAGGGGAAGATGCCAGAAAGTAGAGAGGTGTTGAGGAGGGAGGAGATGAAGGGGAGTAGAGCAGGAGCAGCAGCTTGAAAGAGGTGAGTGGGGAGGGGGTCCAAGGCACACGTGGTGGGTTTGTGACCCTGGAGCACTCTGAATGATGTAATGATCATAAAAAGTTAATGGGATAGTAAAAGAATATATGAATTATAATCTAAAGCTACTGCACTTACTCTTAAAAATGACATTGGGTTCCCAGTGACTCGTTCGTTAACACTATTAGCTGGAGTGCAAGATGAGTCATAAAATCAAAAGCTAACTGGTTCAAATTTAAATTGCCTCCAACAGGATAGTGAGAAAATCGACTGGTGATAGTGCACCTCACCATGCTATTGAAAAGAGTGTCAGAGGGTAGGTAGTTTTTTGTTAAATTAGGCTGAACAAATTTAAGGCACATCATTTTTATAACTACAGTATAAGAGAGATTCTGCAGCCCTGAAAGGAAGGGCCACGTTTGAATGCTATTTTTCACAACTTAATTGAAGTTGTGGCTCTTTTAAAAGTGTTCTTTCCATAAATGTTTATCACTGATTTTGCAGACTTATATCTATGACCAATAATACATTTGGTTAGTTAAGCCACTTTGCTTTGTGTTCTCTATATAGTAGTTTTGACTGATTACAACAATATATATATATATAGCTCTTGGTGAAAGAAAAAGGACAAACCCTAAAAAAAAAGTCAAATGTATTACAATATTTAACCACGACAAAGCTCTAGAGATGCAGCGACTTTACCAGAATATAAATGACCAGCTTATACATTTCCAATGGGGTATGTAAACTTTTGACTACAACTGTATAATATGTATATACAGTATGACCACTTTGCAAATATACAGGGGCGCTGCTGGGGCCAAGAAAATTGGTTGGAGTCATTTTTGAAAACTTGGTCTAAATTCTACACAGTTAAAGTTGTAGAGTTGGAGGTTTACCAACCATTCAGTCTTGGGTTTCTCTCAGTCTAGACTTTTTAGGGATATAAATTTAGGTCAGTAATGTCACTTGAGACCTGAGCTGGATTTTAACACAGGCCTCCAGAGGTAAACTGTTAGAGAGCTGAGACTTTTTAAATTGACTCTCGTATGATAGGCTTCCTTTAACAGTTGATCAACTTTTTTGAAAAATGGACAAACGCCAATCTTGACACAAGAAAAATGTAGCAAAACTGCTGACATACAAACTAATTACATGCATACGACCTTCGGCAATAACCTACTGAAACCTCCTATACCCTAAAAGTGGATTATTTGCCCCCTGTGAAACAAAGCATGCTGAAAATGTATGCATTTACAAAGTTGTCATCCTAATTGTATATCTGGATACAGGAAAACTTTATAACCAACACATCATTGACTGGGATGACAGACGGTAGCACAGTAGAAAAGCAGCAGTACTATGGGCACCAGTAGATTAAATAGCCGTCTTTACAGTATTTATTAATTCATCAATTAATATGTATTCTTTTTTAATTGATTTTATTTCACATACATTCAGAGTGAGGAATTCCTAAACTAGCAATGCAGAGACAAATGAGAACTGACTATAGTTTACAAGATTCTTCAATCTTAAAATTCAAGTTTAGTGATGAACCTAATGATCCTTGTGAACCCGGTCAGACAAACCAGCATAACAGAGAAAAGAACCTCAACGGGCACAAGCCTGGAGTTAAATGGCCAAGAGCTTGTGAGAAAACTGCATGGGACACAGTAAACTCAGATCTCTGCTTTGCATTGGAAAGATTAAGTGGAACAGTTGAAAAGAAGCTGGATAAATTTGGGCACATCATCTACGCATATGGAAGCAAGAGGTTTGGAGTTGAAAAAAGGAAGGAAAAAGTACAAACTATTCCTGGAAAGTCTAGACGGCAGCAGGAGATTGAACACTTAGTTAGAGAAAGGAGACAGCTGAGGAAGCAAAGGAGAAGAGTAGAACAAAGTCAGAAGGAGTGACTCAATCTCTTACAAAGGGTCATAAAAGATAAGCTTGCAACACTGCGCAGAGCTGAGTGCCTACGGAAACGCTACAAAAAGAAGGAGCGTGCGAGAACTAACTTTTATACAAACCCATTAAAATTTGTAAAGAAGTTATTCACCAGTGAGAAGAATGGCACACTAAAAGCATCTAAGTTTGAGCTGGAGAGATATTTGGAGGAAACACATACAGATTCAAAAAGGCAGGAGCCTATGTCAATTCCTTCAGACATCCCACCTATCAATCCACCAGAATACCAAATGGAGGACTGTGCACCTAAGTGGAAAGAAGTAGAGCAAGCTGTGAAAAAAGCAACGGCTTCATCATCTCCAGGGCGTAATGGAGTTCCGTACACTGTGTACAAGAGTGCTTCAGGAGTTCTACGAATTCTGTGGAAATTGATGAAAGTGGCATGGGAAAAACAGGTTGTACCAAGAGCATGGCGCCGAGCAGGTGGAGTCTTTATACCTAAAGAAAAAGATTCTACAAGCATCAGTCAGTTTTGTACTATTTCCCTATTAAACGTAGAAGGCAAGATTTTCTTCAGCATTATTGCTCAGAGATTGTCAACTTACCTATTAAAGAACTGCTTCATTGACACTTCAATACAAAAAGTGGGCATTCCAGGTCTCCCAGGATGCTTAGAACACATCAATGTGATCTGGCAACAAATTCAATCAGCTAGAAAGGAGAGGAAGGAGCTCCATGTGACATTCCTGGATTTGGCTAATGCATATGGTTCCGTGCCACATGAACTTCTTTGGGCAGCATTTGATTTTTTCAGTGTACCGATGACAATAACAAATTTAGTGAAAGCCTACTTTGGAGATTTGCAATTTAGTTTTTCAACTTCAGAATTCAGCACTACATAGCAATGCCTAGAAGTTGGAATAATTTCAGGATGCACCATTTCTCCACTGGCTTTTACCATGGCAATAGAAGTAATCATTAGGGTATCAAAATGGGTAGTAGGAGGAGAGCGCTTGGCTTCTGGAATGCGACTACAATCCAATTCGAGCATACATGGATGACATGACAACCATGACTACAACAGTAGCCTGCACTAATCGGTTATTGGGCAAATTAACCAATAACATAGAATGGGCACAAATGCAATTCAAACCCACTAAATCAAGGAGCATCTCTATAATTAAAGGTAAAGTAGTAGATAAAACGTTCTTAATTAATGGTGAGGCAATACCAGCAGTGTCTGAGAAGCCAGTGAAGAGTCTTGGGAGATGGTACGACAGGGATCTAAAGGACACAGTTAATGTGGGAGAAGTTAGACAACAAGCAGTGGAAGGGTTGAAGAGCATAGACAGCAGCACTTTACCAGGCAAACTAAAACTGGTGCTTTCAGTTTGGTCTACTGCCAAGGTTGCTGTGGCCACTGACTGTGTACAAGGTTTCTTTGACAACAGTAGAGAAGCTGGAAGCTTTAATCAGTTCATACATCAGAAAATGGTTGGGAGTTCCACGCTGCCTCAGCTGAGTGGGCCTTTATGGTAAAGGAATACTGCAGCTACCAGTCTCCGCCCTAACCGAGGAGTTTAAGTGCGCCAAGGTCCGACTGGAAATGACATTAGTAGAGTCACGCGACAAATGCGTAAGGGAGGCAGCACCTGTGTTGAAAACTGGAAGAAAGTTGGCGGCAAAGAAAGTTGTGGAGGATGCAAAGGCTGCCCTTGGAATTGGTTATATCATGGGACAAGTTCAGCATGGAAGAGGGGGTCTTGGTCTCAGTTCAGCTCCTCCTACATGGCACAAGATGGTGGGTGGTTTGTGATAACAAACGGGTGTAATATTAAGCGAGGTGATATAAAACAGGTTCATTTGTAATGCTTTCCAATATAATGAGGAAGCATGGGAAACATTTTGTATTAGTGTATAAAAGCACAGCATATTGTATAAGGAAGCCTGTTTCTACATGCAAGTGATGATTTGGAGTAAATAAAACGAAACACATTTTCTTGTGTATTCTAGCTTTTATACTTTATTCTTTCTAAAAAATAAAACATTCTAGATATTTTCCTTGTGTTTTATTTTCAAGAACTTCCAGAAGCATTTCAGTAACAATCACTGCTTTTCCTTTGACCGACATGTTTTCAAAGGTGAATTAATTCCTTTGTGCGACTTTTGGAAGTTGACCGTAAGTCCAGCATTGAAATATCT
The DNA here is from genome assembly GCF_902713425.1 of Acipenser ruthenus. Taxonomy (NCBI): domain Eukaryota; kingdom Metazoa; phylum Chordata; class Actinopteri; order Acipenseriformes; family Acipenseridae; genus Acipenser; species Acipenser ruthenus. The sequence goes on from NC_081193.1 coordinate 62,341,836, forward strand.
GCAAGGAGCATTAGATTAAGCATTAAGACTTGACAGGAGGTCTGATTAACATGAGATAATCACACTCCTAAAGGCATTATGAAGCATGACGCTATCACACTCCCTGGAGTTGACTTAAAGCTTTTAGGCAATGTTTTAAATAAAAAATGTATAATGTCATTTATTTTGTTTTATTTTTTCATTGAGTGGATGTGCCTCGATGTTGCTAAGAAAGTAGTTATTTTAAAAAGAATTGCATTATAATACCAGGCGCGGATTCAGACCAATTCACATTGGTTCACATGAACTGGTCAGAAAACAAATATCAATCCATACTTTCGACATTCAAGAATTTGTATGTATTTATTTATTTAAAATAAAGTAATAATCTGAATGTGATGCGTTCTTAGAAACGATATTACACTGATGCTTTTGTTTCACTTGCCACCACTTGTTTCACCACTTTCAACTTAAAAGTTTACTGTTTAGAAGCATTTCAGGACAAACTTTCCCTGTAAAAAATGTTTTTTTAATTATTTTTTTTTTCTTTAGATTTAGTTGTGCTAACCTAGGGCCGGACCAAATCAAACCCTGTTTTGCAATAATATCGCTAGTTTCCATATCGCATTTTCTTTATCCCGAAACCAAAACGAATCATTTCCATTCCGTGAAAGGGGCCGCAGGAGTAGGAGGGACTGGCGAAAGCAACATGAAAACAGCTGTTGACCAATCCCCAGCTGGTATTGGTGACCTTTCGGAGGGGCGGAAACAAAAGGCATGCGAAAAGGCAGATGAAGGCAGCCAGGGCAGAAAAAAAATCAATTAAAAGCAGTGTTGTACTACTGTTTTGTTTTGAATATCAGTGAATGCTATTACACACAACTATTTGGAGGCGGTGTGGTCCAGTGGTTAAAGAACTGGGCTTGTAACCAGGAGGTCCCCAGTTCAAATCCCACCTCAGCCACTGACTCACTGTGTGACCCTGAGCAAGTCACTTAACCTCCTTGTGCTCCGTCTTTCGGGTGAGATGTAATTGTAAGTGACTCTGCAGCTGATGCATAGTTCACACACCCTAGTCTCTGTAAGTCGCCTTGGATAAAGGCGTCTGCTAAATAAACAAATAATAATAATAATAAAATAATAATAAAAGTATGTTTATTAATAATAATAATAATAATAATAATAATCTGCTTTTATTTTTATTGTGTAAAATATTGAAAAACACAGAGGCGAGTATGAAAGATAAAACGCACACACACACACACACACACACTTGGCAAATACCTCGTTTCCACGACGTCTGCAGCATCGTGCTGCATTGTTCTGTCACCGTTATGAAAGCGTGCCACATTCTTTTCATGACTTTTGTGAAAATCCATACCGTGCCCTGGCTTGTGTCAGCACCATACAATGCCAGCATCCTCATACCCGACTGGCACGGTGCTGCCCAGAGCCCTGTCGAGCACAAGGCTGTATAGTAACTGCACAAGAACGAAGATTAATAAATAAATAAACAAATCATGGTTAACAAAGAAACTCTTTGCGAATATTATAAAATGAAAATGCTGATTAAAAAAAAATATATGTCAGTTCACAATCACATTTAAAAATAGGTATCCTATGTATTATGTTTTCTGATCTCTGTATGCTGCTGATCAAGCTTGAACCGCACATTTTATTGTGTTGGTTGTATTTGTAATTTCTAAATTATTGCCCCTTGTAAATTTTGGTGGTGGTCTCAATGGGTAAATTTCCTGGTTAAATAAATACATGAATAAATATATTTTAAACAATATTATTTACAGTTAAGGATAATAAAAACAATAGCATCAGTAATAAAACAAATTTAAATTAGATGGATGTAGTAAATGTAACAATTTAATATGTGATTAAAACCGAGATTAACTAAGATTTTTTTTTTAAACGTGAGATTAATCGTGATTAATTTTTTTAATCGACTGACAGCCCTAATATATATATATATATATACAGTATATGTACATGAAACTTGTACTTTTTATATAGCAATATAAATGTCAATTGCTGTGGATAAACGCATCAGCCAAATCAATTAATATGACATAGTTTTCTAGCTTGCTATTTATTAATTTATTTATACATTTATAATATAAATATGTATTCATTTCTACATTTATTTATTTAAAAATATATATTTCTAAATTTATTTATTCCTCTATTAATTTGTTTAAATCATTTATTTATTTCTACCAAATAAATTATTCCTTTAATTATTTTTAATTAAACAAGGAACAACAATTTATCAGAGATTTAGACAAGGAAGTTACATGCCACTCTTGTGTACAATTCCATTCTATGGTATCTACCATTTAAACAGGAAACTCGATATTTTCAAACAGGAAATAGAACATTTCTAGAATCGAGCAGAACCTTCAGGTTTTCAGCAAAAGCTGGTCAGGCATGGGATGTAAGCTTAAAAAATGAACACATTTCAACAACAGCCCAGTGGTGCAGCAGGCTAAGGCCGTGTGCTCTTCAAGGATGTCATGGTGCAAGTTCAAACAACGGTAATTATTTTTTTTAATTATTATTATTATTATTTTTGTGCGATTATGTGCTGTTTTAAAACATAAATACATTGTATAATATAAATGGTGTGGATATCAAACTGCTTGCGTTCCCTGGTTTATATTGACGTTGACCAACGTGTGGAATCACATGATTGGTAGATGTCCAGTTATTTAGCTTTTCTGTTTGAAAAGTTGCTACACACTCTTAAAAAGTAAATCGGAAGAGGAAGAAGAAGGAGAATAACAATTTTACTTTAGTTTGACGACTTATATCTCATTGTGTATAAGAGGTATTTACGTCTTTTTTCACATTTGATGTAAGAAAGTTTTAGTACTGGTATAGATGGGAATTCTAGATTTAGTTTTGCCGCTGCAACATGGTGAAAACAGCAAAACTCTTGGAGTTGTATAGAGACTTGGTAGTTTCAAACAAGTTTTTCTAAGTTGTAGGAGGAACTACCGTTCCTCTCAATTCCATAGGTTCGATTTTTTACAATAGAAAATGCAGCAAATAAACACTATAGTGTGATTAGCCCTTTAAGCTGAACTGACAACAAAGATTATTGACAACTAATGGCAATGGCTGTATGACTGATGCAATTAAAATTATTTATTTACAAAATTACAAAAAATAAACAGAGAATACTAAACTTTTTCTAAATTAATCTTTACAACTTAACCAGCCTAGGCCATGACTACCCTGTGACAAATCGATTCATCAATATGATTAACTGATCAATAGAAATTGTCAAGATTAAAACCCCCAATATTTTATATTATGACACATTAGATCACTTAGCAATATACACGTCGTTTTTCAGTCATAGCAAACTGCCTAAAATCAAAAAATTTGTATGTCCACTCTTAGTGTGCACAATGGCTTTGACAGCACTTCTGAATAAGGTACTGTAGAATATTCTTTTAGCTAAATTAAAGCCTAATTGTGAGGAATGTGGAATTGTTTCTATTTAGATTGACCAGGCTAATAATAACACAATCATGTGTAATTATAAAACAGAATCAGCTCAATTTGTTTAAAGGGACTTCACCTGATTAAAAATAAAACCTCAAAACTTCAAGCCCTACTTGTGTGTGTGTGTGTGTTCGGATTTACTTTTTCCACAATACTTGTTATATTTCTTTTTAGCAATATGGATCTCTGTTAATATGGGGCATAACACATTATTTTAAAATAAAATACAGTGCATGGTGGGATACTATCATATTAATTTCCATGGTTCGTTACGCTGCTGGGAATTGTAACTGAACTATTCTAATGGTGTGTGGATGCATTAAACCTGACTAAACATGAAACGGTACTTCAGTGTGGACGCTTTGAGCTGGATTAATTAGATTGGTTTCGAGTTCGGTTCTCGAGATCGGTTATGTAGTGTGGACAGGGCCATAGAAACTGTGCAAAAAAAAATCATGTGAGCTTAGAGATGAGTTGAATGAGCATCAGTTAAGAAAAATAAATAATAAAAAGGAATGACATGCAGCAGATTATCAGTAAGGATGATGATTTAAGTATACATATATATTAATTTTTCATATGCTTTTTTTGCAATATCATGAGAACCTTAACTTTTGCTAGTATTGCAGATTTAATAATTCCTGATGTTTTTTGTACAATTTAAAAACAATTTATAATTTATTTAAAAAAAATGTGTACAGGAATCCTGCGGGAAATCCCACAGAAAATTGATCCCAAAAACTGTGGGACTTCCTGCAGGATTCCTGGATAGAATTCCTGCAGAAAGTTTTTGTAAGGGTGGGGTACTGAAATGTGTTAATTCATCATTATTAAAATAAAATAAAATGCTTCCTTATATAAAATAAATCTTTTAGATACAAAGCTGATAACTTTCTTTTTGAAATTGTATTAGTGGTTTAATTAGGCTACACAGTAGAACCTGTCATATCCGATCCTGGAGTCTGCCCGGTTCGGGGTGCCAGAGAGTGATTCTTGTCTGACTGAGGAGATCCATGTGCAGTGGGATCTCTCAGGGCTGGCCTTGCAGTAGCTGGCAAAGGTTTGCAAACCAGATTCTCCTGGGCCATCGCTTCTTCTCTCCGAACTTTCTCTAGGAAGGCCGGGAGCAACAGTATTGGCAGGAATGCGTATAAAAGAGTTCTGGGCCACTCGTTGGCTAGGGCGTCGACACCTAGTGGACCTCCACAGCGGTGGAGGCAGAGCCATAGGGGGCAGGGAGTTATCTCTGCCGTGGCAAAGAGTTCGACTGGGGCCCTCCCGAACCGTTCCCAAATGCGCTCTACCACCTGAGGGTGGAGTTGCCATTCTGAAGGGTGAGGATCCTCCCTCGAGAGGAGGTCCACAGGTCAATTCACCACTCACGGGAGAGGAACAGCCAGGAGGGATAGCAAGTACCTCTTTGCCCAGGTCAACAGCCAAAAGGGTATGAGGTGCAACCCCGGGGACCAAAGTCCTCCATGGTAGTTGACATATGCTACTACTGACATGTTGTCCATGCAGACAAGGACATGTCTCCTCTGGAGCACTGGAAGGAAATGCTGGAATGCGAGGTGAACTGCTTGCAGTTCCACGCATTTATGTGCAGGGGTGGCCATCGACCCGACCAGGATCCGCGGACTCCTCTGCCTGCCCAGACCGCACGCCAACCCGAGTTGGGTGTCTGTCGTCACCACCCGATGGCTGTGGATCACTCCCATCCTTACGCCTTCGCACAGCTGAGAGGCTTGCCTCCACCAGTGCAAGGCTTCCCAGCATACATGAGACACGGTCAGTCGACAGTGTCTGTCACGTTTGGGGCGTAGCCGGAAGGCATTGAGCCACGCTTGGATCGGACGCACATGGAGTAACCCCAGTTGGATGGCTGATGAAGCTGCGGCAATCAGACCCAGTAATTTCTGGCACAACACCAATTGTACTGTGGATCCCTGTTGAAACAGGGCTAGACAGTTGTGAATGGCAGCCACTCTGTCGTCTGACAGGTAGACTCACATTGTGAGGGAATCCAGCCGGAGACCCAAGTAAACCGTACTTTGCACCGGTATTAATTGTCTTTTGGCATCGTTGAGGGTGAGACCCAGTCTCGCCAGATGCTCTGTCACGATTGCCGTGTGGGCCACTGCTCCTTCCTGCGACTGGGAAAAGATCAACCAGTCATCTAGGTAGTTCAACACCCTGATCCCCTGCAGCCACAAGGGGGCTAGGATGGCATCCTCGCACTTTCAGAACGTGTGGGGGGCTAAGGAGAGGCCTAATGGCAGCACGGAAAACTCAAAAACGCTTCCCTGAAAGGCGAAGCAGAGATATTTCCTGTGCGCAAGATGAATAGGTACGTGAAAATACGCATCCTTTAAGTTCACAGTGGTAAACCAGTCGCCTGGCCGGACAGATTGGAGGATGTGGCGATGTGTGACCATCTGGAACTTCCTCTCCCTCAAGAACCCATTGAGGTGTCTCAGGTCTAGGATGGGGTGAAGGCCTCCATCCTTTTTTTTGGCACTAGAAAGTATCTTGAGTAGAACCCCTCTTCTTGAGAGGTATGTTCTACGAGGCGGATGGCTTGCTTGAGAAGTAATGTCTTTACTTCTTGTCTGAGGGCCGACATGGAGAGGGTAGCTCACGGATGTAACCATGGTCCCTCGAAAGGAAGGAAGGCCCACGCAGAACTGCAGAGTGTAACCGGTGTGTATGGTGGCGAACACCCAAGTGTCTGAGGTGCAATTGCACCAGTATTGCAGCTGGTGTTGTGAGAAGGGGCGGGGTCTGAGGCTGCAAGCCTTCAGGGCCCCTGCTGGGGCTGCTGAGGCTGGGGTGGAGCCTGTCATGGAGGCTGCCTCGGTTAGTTAATTTGGAACTATTTCCCGGAGCTCTGATGCGCTGGGGCCCCACATTCGGTGTTCCCCCATCCTTTGTGGGCGGCCCCAGGTATTAGTTGCTGCGGAAGCCTAAAGGCGATGCCTCAGGTCCCCACATGGCGCAGTGGGGACCGGAACCGTCCAGACCACCATCTTTATCATGGGAAGGAAGCATCGCAGCCACTTGTCGAGACACCACTCACTCTTGGTGGGAACGTTGCAATTTCTCCTCCACCGAAAACGGCTGGGGAGGGTCGAAGCTTGCATTGGTCTGAACACAAGCGCTGACTTCCAAGGGACCTGGAGGAATTTGGAGGCTCACTCCATAAGCGCTTGAACTGAGCGAGATGGACGGTTAACACCAGTCTCTGAGGCAACTACAGTCGCCAAGCAATGTAGGCTGTTGAAAGAAAGAAAGATTTTTTTTTTTTAAATGGAGCGCAGTTGCGCAGCGTTTCAAGCTCAGCCCTCAGAAGCCGTGTGTCCAATTCCAGGAAGTGGCAAGCCGACTTCCAGCAATAAGGGAATTAGCAGAAAAACTCAAAGTGAGAGCTCTTTTACAAAGAATCAATCACGCAACTGGAGAGACCTTACCTACCTGATTGTGAAAAACAAAAGAGAACCTGATCTCCACGGAGTGTCTACTTAATCCCTCAGTAGGCGGGTCCGAGGATGTCACTCCTTGGAGGGGTCTGTCAGCAGCTCTGACATAAAATGGTCAGTAAATACTTGACCTGTGGCAGGCATATCCCAAAAGTATTGTTGTTGGTCATCTTTGAATTGAAAGGGAACTGATATTTACATATGAAAAGCAATAACTTACTGTAACAGGGGGAGACCTGTGCTGACTCTTCTGATGTGTTCATAGTGCTGCAGGGAGAGGGCAGCAGGCCGTCAATATCCGCCTGTCAGGCATGGCAGTGACACGGAGAGGGGGGAGAGTGGATGTGCGGACTTTCCTTCTCTCTGAGTGGCTGAGAGGCGGGTCTTGGGGGAATTGCTGGCCCTATAAGTTAACATTCTGCTGTTCCCTCAGGTCTGCCCTCCGAGACGTAAAAGGTGTGCGGAAGCGCTGGAGAAAAATCAGCAGGGACGGAAATCCCCACAAGAAAAATAAATAAACAAATAAAGAAAAGAATTAGCGGTAGCGGGGAAAACTCTTGGGCAGCCCCGGTAAAGAGTGTATAGCAGGCTGAGGTAGTGTAGGACGGAGACCCGGGCCGTGTGGGTAGCGACGGTTGGGGTGAAGCTGCCGAGCGCAGCACCTTTTATTTTGTAGTTTTGTTTACTGTGTTTTATTTTTCCTGTTCCTTTCGCCTTTTGATTATTGTTTTGTTGAAACTCTGTACCCTGTACCGCCCTGGTATAGTTGTGGCTCTGTCGCTACCATAGCTGGTACGGCAGACCACAGACAACAGCGCCCTCTGCGGGCTGAAAAGAAATTAAGCTCCCATAATAAAACTGGTCACCTGTGCGGTGTTTCAGAATTACTTCTCTGTGTCCGGTGTCAGTGAATTACCCACCACCCTTCCACACTTACTTTAACTTAGTGGTGCTTTGCTTCACAATATCCATGGAGAAAAACAAGGCCTTATTATATTGTTTTACTATTCTATCGAAAACCGAAAAACCGAAATACGTCTATACTTCACTGCGCAAAGACAATCCGGAAGTAATTGAATCTTCAGCTGCTCTGGCTGTAAATTCTGACTCACAACACCTCTAAACCTACTAAGTATGGTGTCATGCTGAATTTTGCTTTATTTTGAGATGTGTCTTGATGTTTAAAAGTACATCTTATTTATAAAACTGAAGTTCACATTTTAAAAATACATTAATAATAGAGTATAATGAACTGCCGACGCATGCACTTCTCAAAATAATGCAAAATGGATGGCGAATGGTGCTTATGTAGCATGCAAATAACAAAGCTGCCTCTGTGACTTTGAAAGGGAGTTATTACGTTTAAGTCGATTTAAATCTTTTTAAAAATGTGTAATTAGTTTCAGAATTGCTCTGTTAAACTGTTTCAGTTAGCATACTGTATACTGTTTGCGTGCATTATTACACTAGCGCAGTCAGTTTATAAAAGTATTCTCCAAACTAATCCAATATTTTTTTCTGCTACGTGCTTTTAGTGTCAAATAAAGACAAGGCGACAGCAGAAATCAGCATAGATCCTTGAAAAAAAATGAGAAACGGTGTAGATTTTCTCGTTACATTACCGTAAGTAACGCTTCTACTAATACATCTAATAATACGCAATAATACACCATTTTGTTTTACTTATCACAAAACTGTTTAAGTACTAATGTGTTATATGCAATTGAATTATTTATTTTTGTTGATTGTTTCACTGCAGTTTCTTGTTGATATTTAAATGCTTTTGTAACTGTACCTGAACTACAACTCATCCCTAATGTTTATACATATACGATGGATCCCAGGAACCAATTAAAATCGGATGTGACAGGTTCTACTGTAGTTTATGTATTTGTCTTGACTTGTAGAAAAACACTACATTTACATTTTGGTCGCCTCCAGTACCTTGCATTCTTATTTTTTTCCCTGATCTGCCAGGAAGCTATGGACACACTTAAACAACACTTTCTACAATAGTTGGTGCTGCATTTTTTTTACTGCTCAGCTGAAAAAACATGAAAGAGTAACATATGTGACATTACAATGGCTCAGGATTTTTAGAAAGGTTTTGGGAAAATGCATATTGCTTTATAATGTTGTTTTAGAGGGCAAGAGAGATCATCATAGGGGATAAGAAAGCAATGTGCCCCCCTGCTGCCAGTACATGTGCACAATCTAAACGTAATTACAATGTCTGTAAGAAAATTGTTGTAGAGAATTGATGTAGTGTCTGGTTTTGAGTCATATATAACACTTCCTGTGTTGGTTGATAACTATGCTTGTATTCAACCCCTTGTGGATAACAGTATGAATTTCTAATCTGCAGTAAGGAAGCAATTTCACCCAGTTGTCTGACTTTGCTCAAGAAATAAAAGCTATGGTTTTAATATCCTTATACTTTAGTTTTCAGAACTGCTACATTAAAACAACATAGCCCGATGTACAAAAAAACTGTGGTGGTTTACTGAACCACCTACAAAGCAATTTTCAGTGCAGATTATTTTCCATAAACCCCTGAAGCCAAACTCACTAACCTGCTGTGTTCATAGCCCATTGCTCCACGGCTTATTCGTTCTCTAATGAGACTGGACTCACCTGAATGATGTATTCCAAGACCACTGTGCCTCTAACTCTTCTGAAAGTATGAATTTTTAGGATTTGCATAGGTACCACTTCTTTTATATTGTAGAGTTTTGGGTTCTTTTTGGGACAGAAATGAGACTGCAACCATGAGTAGATGAAGGCTCAAGGCATTTATTTTTACAATAATTAAATAATCACAAAATAAAATAAAAATCATAAAGTGAGGGAAAGGGAACTGGGAGTCGAAACTGAAAATAAATGATTGTAGTAGTTTTTCTTTTATCCTACTCTATCTCTCTATCTCCCCCGAACACAACCTTCTCTCACACTCTTGTCTTCCCCAATCCTCCCCGTCTTTTCCCTGCGTCCCCTTATATGCCCTCGCTTCCCCCACCCCAATCTTTTGTGCCAAACCTGCACCCCAACCCCCCTGCACACACACACACAACATGAAACCCTGCACACATACACTCACCATGCAACCCCTGCACACACACACACAACATGAAACCCCTTGCATGCACACATACACCCACCATGCAACCCCTGCACGCACACACCACCATGCAACCCCTTGCACACATACACACACACATACACACACCCTCTACACAGGGGTGGAAGCACAGCAAAGTAGCCAAGACTGAAAATGTATGGTGCCGAAAATGTATGTAAGGCGAGCATTTTTAGCAGTTTATAGTTTAACAGTAGTTGCACGTGGCTTATACACTACAAATACAAAGCAAAAATGCATATACAACCTACATACATAAACACTGTGCACAATAATTGCAAAAACTGTTTCATTTTACAAAAAAAGTTATTGTAATAACTTGTTACCTCTAAGTCACCGTGCATAAGGGCATCTGTCAAGCAAATACAAAAAATAAATAATAAAAAAAACCCCACAGACTATACTTCTGCTGCCTTCAAACCAAAACTAAGTGCTTATTACTGTGCTGAGAATACCTTGTTTCCAGCTAAATATGGCTGCTCGTTTTCACTGCATTTTCTCAGGTACAGCTAATCAAAGATATTCAATTTATTTCTATTCTATTAAATAGAAAATCTTTGAGCTAACCTTGGAAGTATTTGCGCTACGTCAAAGGTCAAACGGCATTCAAACATTGAAACTCGGGTCGCTATTGAAACAATCTTTAAAAATGTATCAATGTTCTGTAAATGTGTTAGCTGCAAAAAAATGTAACAAGCAGACAAAAATAGATTTTTTTAAAACAACCTTGAGTGACAAATTCAGCTTCATTTTCAAGTTTTATAAAACTTTTATAAAACTATTGAAAAGGGACGTGCAATATCCATATTGCTGCCTTTAAATCAATAAATCGAGAGGAACGGTAGTTCCTCGTGCCAAGTTACAGTATCATTTATATTAAACAATTTATTGATATTTTAAAATGGACTAGTCGCATGCATCGCAGTAAAAATAAAATAAAATAAAATAATTTGAAGACCCCAGGCACTTTTAGCCACACATGTATATTACAGGACATTCGAATTAACTTGTTTTGTCAGCATGGAAATACACACACTTATTGTGACATCTATATCATTTATATTAAATGATTTATTTCTGTTTTAAAATGTAACGTTTGCCTGCAAAAAAAACCTTTCTTTAAATAAATAAAAACAAGGTCTGGTACACGTGGGATTTGATTTGAACCTACAACCTTCAGTTTGCTAGCGTGTTGTGTTAACTGTCATGCTACACGATTAGTTGAGACAAGCAGTACTTTGAAAGATGAAGTCAGCCAGCTGAGAATTCTCAGGACTTTGTTATATATTTGAGATTTTTCGAGCCATCATTTATCTTCATCACCCTCATTCTGAGATTTTGATTTAGATTTTTGGTTTCCTGTCAGTGTAACGCTCATTGTGGTCCCTATTGGTACAAGGAAGTACAGTTTCCTCTCTTGATACTGGTTAATGAGAGTAATGCTATTTGTGATCCCCACTGGACAAAAAGGAACATTAATTTCTGAGAATTAGCTATGCTGAAGGATAACCTATATATTTGGTAAAAGTAAAACATAACTAAATAAATACATTAATATAAATATTGAAATACATGAATACATACATGAATACATAGACATTTATGTATTTATTTATTTATCTTGATATGTATTTATTTATTTTTCACTTCATATAAACACTGACATTTAATACTGTGAAACAAAAATAAATATTTAACAGTTCTTGTTCAATTGTATATTAATGTACATAAAGGTCGTCATGCTCTCATATATTTTATTTCAAATTAAAAAATATATATTGTAACGACCCGGACAGTTGCTTTGTTGCAGGACTTGCTGTCTGTTCAGTTTGTCTCTTTGTCTTTTATATATGTTACATGTATTGTAAGGGGAACGCGATGGGTCACGTCGTTAGTGAATGGGGAGAATGTGTGTTGTTGTTTCCAGGGGTTGCAGAGCATTTGAGAATTCCACACCGTCTCCCTGAGTTAGGGTTGCCACCTGTCCGGGAAATGGCAGGAATTAACAAGCCCGGACGCCCTGATGTCCGTGAAACGCACAAGAAACACCAACCTTCCTATAATGTTTGCAATTATTGTACTTTTAAATATGTTATCAATTATGATATTTCCGTGATTTCATATTAGTTCAATAAAAGAATAAATGTAGCATAATTCATTCTGTTAACGGTAAAAGCATATTTTATGTAAGGACTGAGACCAACCCACTTACTTGTGTTAAACTGTAATACAGTATACTGCAGTTTTGATAGACCAAGGTTGACTAAGAAATATGTCCGGGTTTGGTCTGTGGAAAAGGTGGCAACCCTACCCTGAGTACTACTTCCTAAACATGAAAACATTACAATATACTAAATGAACACATCAAGCTTATTATGATAGTTTGCAAAATCAGATGAAAAGTCTCAATACAATCTGGATAATTGTGGCAATGTGCCCCGCCCCTGTGTGCATATTATGTGTTGTATGCTGCGTGCGTGTGTAAATGTTGGTGTATAGATTGGTACACGGGATATAAACGGGTCTGTGTTTCACGTGTGATTTAAAAAGGTAGATTTATATTTAGGCACGAGGAGGGCACAAATCACTTCACGTGCGGGTAATATGCGAGCACAGGGTTGCACAGAATTAATTCACGTGCTGGGATTCAAGTGAATAATTAATTAGTAATTGAATCCCAGCACAACAGTATATATAGATGCACGTTTCTTTCACTCAGGGTTGGGTGTTCGAGAGTGGAGAACGGGTGAGAGAGAGAAGGAGAAATAAGTTTAAAATATCAATTGCTATTACGTGCTGGTAGGACCAGCACAATACTTGTTTATTTAAAACTCACCGTGTTTGTTTGTGTGTCTGTCCGTGCACTGTATAGTCCGTTTTGTTTGTCTCTTTATTTTGGCGTGAAGTGCCGTGTCCTGTGTTTTTGTTGTTTCAAACCTTTTATTTTCTGTTCTGTTTATTAAATGCTGAGCGAAAGCATTCGCTCAGCTTCACCAAACCCCAAATCTCTGTCTGTTTATTTCCTGCTTCTGGTCTGACGCCACCCACTCCGGCCGTCTTTGTGACACGTGGTGTCCTGCATGGGATTTACAGCGCCGCCAGGACTCAGGCCAGAGCAGGAACCGCATATTTGGATTAAAAAAAAAAAAAAAAAAAAAAGAGGAAATATGGCAGAAGACGCCATCAAACTGCGGGACTGGATCCGGGAAAATGCTGGGCTGGAGGCCCAGTCGATACCAGTAGCCGTCCGGTTCCTGCGGTTGATGGACAGTGAGCGATGGGAGGCGTATGCAAGGGAACACACCGTAAGCACCTGGGAGGAAGGTGTGGAGTTGGTCCTCAGCTACCTGGAGGGAGTTATAAGTGGAACAACAGCCCAGGTAGCAGGTCCACCAGCAGAGGAAGAATGCCTGCTGTCCCCGTCTCCACCAGCAGAGGAAGAATGCCTGCTGGTTTTGCCTCCACAGCCCGAGCGGGAGGAGCCAGAGCGTCCACAGCCCGAGCGGGAGGAGCCAGAGCGTCCACAGCCCGAGCGGGAGGAGCCCGAGCGTCCACAGCCCAAGCGGGAGGAGCCCGAACGTCCTACGCCTGAGTGGGAGGAGCCCGAACGTCCTACGCCTGAGTGGGAGGAGCCCGAACGTCCTACGCCTGAGTGGGAGGAGCCAGAGCGTCCACAGCCCAAGAGGGGGGAGTCGGTGCGTCCACAGCCCAAAAGGGAGGAGTCGGTGCGTCCACAGCCCAAAAGGGAGGAGTCGGTGCGTCCACAGCCCAAAAGGGAGGAGTCGGTGCGTCCACAGCCCGAAGAGAGGGAAGTCGGGGCTTCCACAGCCCTAGGACCCAAGCTGCCAGCAGAGGGAGAATACCTGTTGGTTCACCTGCTGCTGCCATCCCGAGAGCTAAAGGGGGAGGAGCCATCGCTGCCGTCCCAAGAGCCAGAAGGGGAGGAGTTACAGGCGCAACCCCCTGAATTTTTCTGGGGGGGAGAAGGGCAGGATGCTGGTGTCCCCCAGCAGCCTCTATTTATGCTGCTGAAGGGAGCACGGCGCACACCAGCCCAGCCGCCACAGCCTCCCTCTGAGTGGCCAGCATCAGCCCCATGGCCTCTGCCTCCACCGCAAGGAGCAGAGCAGCAGGAGCTGCCTCTGCCTCTGCCACCTCCACCGCTTCCTCCACTAGGAGCAGAGGAGCAGGAGCTGCCTCTGCCTCCACCACCGCAAGGAGCAGAGCAGCAGGAGCTGCCTCTGCCTCCGCCACCTCCACCGCTTCCTTCACTAGGAGCAGAGGAGCAGGAGCTGCCTCTGCCTCCACCACTTCCAGGAGCAGAGGAGCAGGAGCTGCCTCTGCCTCCACCACCGCCAGGAGCAGAGGAGCAGGAGCTGCCTCTGCCTCCGCCACCACCACTGCAAGGAGCAGAGCAGCAGGAGCTGCCTCTGCCACTTCCAGGAGCAGAGGAGCAGGAGCTGCCTCTGCCTCCGCCACTGCCAGAAGCAGAACAGCAGGAGCTGTCTCTGCTTCCCGTACCTCCACCACAGGGAGTACGGGGGCCGGAGCCCCAGAAAGGGGAGCTGTCGGCCACGAAGAAGGGGGAGGAGGTCTGGAGACCACCAACCCCAGCAGCAGTTTCGCTGCCGGAGATCGTGGGGGAGGTCCGGAGACCTGCTCCCACTGCAGCAGTTTCGCTGCAGGAGTGGACCAGCAGGCTGTCAGCCGTGCCACTACCGGCAGGGGTGCTGACAGCATGGCCAGCCATGGGCCCACTGAAGCCTCCCTTCCCAGCCCGAGACTTTGTTCTGGACTGCTGGATTTTTAAGGGGGGAGGTGGCCGTTGAGGCCATGTGTGCTTTGCACAGGGGGGGGTATATGTGGCAATGTGCCCCGCCCCTGTGTGCATATTATGTGTTGTATGTTGCGTGCGTGTGTAAATGTTGGTGTATAGATTGTACACGGGATATAAACGGGTCTGTGTTTCACGTGTGATTTAAAAAGGTAGATTTATATTTAGGCACGAGGAGGGCACAAATCACTTCACGTGCTGGTAATATGCGAGCACAGGGTTGCACAGAATTAATTCACGTGCTGGGATTCAAGTGAATAATTAATTAGTAATTGAATCCCAGCACAACAGTATATATAGATGCACGTTTCTTTCACTCAGGGTTGGGTGTTCGAGAGTGGAGAACGGGTGAGAGAGAGAAGGAGAAATAAGTTTAAAATATCAATTGCTATTACGTGCTGGTAGGACCAGCACAATACTTGTTTATTTAAAACTCACCGTGTTTGTTTGTGTGTCTGTCCGTGCACTGTATAGTCCGTTTTGTTTGTCTCTTTATTTTGGCGTGAAGTGCCGTGTCCTGTGTTTTTGTTGTTTCAAACCTTTTATTTTCTGTTCTGTTTATTAAATGCTGAGCGAAAGCATTCGCTCAGCTTCACCAAACCCCAAATCTCTGTCTGTTTATTTCCTGTTTCTGGTCTGACGCCACCCACTCCGGCCGTCTTTGTGACACGAATACATAATTATTATTTATAAAATCTTGTTCGTCTCGTCCCTTTTTAAAAACTGTAACTTTACTGCTATACTACTTGCAAATGTAGTGAAATGGAAGTACAAACTGTGGCATGAAAGCTAGAGCATCTGCATTGCAAGCTGCATTGGAAGCATGTCTTGGGTTTGATTCCCACACAGGGTTTATATTGCAAACTTAAAAAAAAAAAAAAAAAATTATTAAATGTATTTTATTTATGTGTAACAAACACATTTTCAATATGAAAAAATGCAGTTGATATGAATGACACTTTCATTGAACATACATACTTTTGCACACATAACTTTAACGTGCATATTATATATATATAGGAAACACTTCTTAGATGTTGCCACCGCCAAAGAGAAAAGATGGCAAATCTCAAACATGTGTCTCAATTATTCATACTTTATTCATTAAAACAAGGTAAGAACAGGTACGCTGACATGTTTCGACATGTTGTCTTCATCAGAGCGTATTGAAAGCAGGACTCATTAGATATATGAAATGCACCCGGCACTCATTGTCATTTAACACCAGTATCCGATTACTAGAAATAGGAACCTAGCAATCAATGCATTCACTTCATATTGCATATAATTAACAGTCTTATTAAACATTATTGATGATTCAGCATCATGCAGTTGTCATATTACACTAATCCTCCCGGAAGACCTATTGTCGCAGGTATAGGTTAAGTTATTGAACCACTATGTCAATATATAGACTTTTATTTACAACTCTTTGTCCGTAAACTCCCTTCCTTTGTTTCTGATGCATGTGATGTTCTTAACTGTATTAATGAAATCAGGGTGCTCCCCGATAATATTCTTGTGTCACTTGATGTCACTAGTTTGTACACCAACATCCCACATACAGGGGTGTTGATGCTGTCACTTTCTATTTAAATTCCAGAACCACTGAGGTTATTCCACCCTTTCAATTAATTATAGATTTACTTGATTTGTGCTTAAATTCCAATTATTTTGGCACACTCTACAACCCGGTTTCTCAGAGACGTCGGATTGAGTGGCCAAGAGTTGCGTCGCACAGTGAAGAACTTATCTAAAGCAGCAGAGAGGAGCAGCAACTGGGTGTGGTTGAGACGGAAAGATTCTGGCTGGGGATCTCAAGCACAATAGAAAGAAAGAAACGCTGATGTACGGGTAAGTAAGCTGGGCTAAGTTGAGTGGGGGACGGAGGGGGGTGATGCTGGGATGCCAGAATCACCGTCAAGCCCTCTTGAGGTGTCGTGGGCTAGTCGACGAAACACTGAGGATGGAAGGTGCCCACTTGAAGACCCCAGAGATGTACCCTACTTAGCTCAATCCCGACGGTTGTCATGCTGATGCGCTGGAGAGACCGCACTGTGGTTGATCCCCGGAGCCAGCATCGCAGCCGTTGTGTGTGCTGATGTGCCAGGGAGGCAAAATAAGATGATCCCTGGAGCCAGCATTACACTTCAGCCATCAACACCAGACAGAAGGATATCTACATCATCATATGGAAGGAAACGTAAATGGATGGAGACACATATGGATCACATTAGTTTACTGTAAAGCTACGTCTTAGTTGGTGCTTATCTTGGCGAGAGCCAAGTTCAAATCAGCATGAAATTTTAACATCTACTCTTGTGTAATGGAAATCATGATTGAAGGTCAATATTTTTCCCAGATAAAATTTGCTCTGAATTATGCCAATTTGTACATGGGATTTTGAGGGGAGAAATTAATCTACAATAATAACATCTTTTTACCATGTATCTCTCTATGGCTTAGATACATTGATGATGTCTTATTAATATGGATGAAAGACTCAACTTGATCATTTTGTGGATTATATTAATTCTGCAAATAGTCATTTAAAATGATCTAGATAGAGATACATTTTTTAGACTTAAGATATCTAAAGGTAAGAACAGCACCTTACAAACTGTTGTATTCAATAAACCAACGGATCGGAATTTGTTACTGGTAAAAAGTCAACATCCTCGCTCACTGAAAAGAAATATACAGAAAGGTCAATTCTTACAGGTAAGAAGGAACTGTATCTATCACAGAGTCACAATTTGAAATGAAATCTGAAGAAATGCACTCTAAATTTATTACCTGAGGATATGACGACCGTATTCTTAAAGAAACAATGTACAAAGCTAAAGATTGTGATTGAGAGATACTTCTTAAAAAGAAAGTTAAAAATACTAAAACTGATCTACTATGTGTTTTACCTCTGAATTTAATTATTTGTCTAACGATATAAAGGGAATATTTTTCAAACATTGTCGGGTATTAAAAAGTGATAATTCCTTGAATTCAATAACAGATAAACTGCCCCGTATTGCTTTTAAACGTAAACAAAACATTAGACAAATTGGTTCATTCATTTATTCTAAAAGTGGACAAAGCAATTACATGGTTATCTAATCCACCGGATGGTAATTTTAAATGTGGTCATTGTGTCCACTGCTCCAATACTGTAAATACTAAAACTATTAATCACCCATGATCGGGTAAAAATATACAAATTCAGGTTTCATTAACTGTAATACCACAGGCGAAATTTATAATGAAAAAAGCCTTTAAAATAAGGGTCTTTGAATATAAAGCAGCAATTAGGAACCAAAATCAAGAATATGCACTAGCCAAACACTATAAAAATCACGGATCATCTCCACACTCATTACAATTTGTAGGGGTGCAGAAAGGCAACTCTACCAGCTTGAGGTGGGAATTTGATACCTTTGTTACTACGGAGAGAAGCATACTGGATATTTGCCCTCCAAACATTAGAACCAATTGGTCTCAATGACATCAATTTGTGTTCTTTAGTATGAAATCTCTGATTTAAGTCAGATATGTCAATTACATTATGTCAAAGTATTTTCGATGTTGATAGTTTCTATTGTATGTATTTGTGGTATACTGTTGATGAAATAATATGAAATCATGATCGAATTTGGATATGTCAATTGCATTATCCTGAATCAATTATTATATTTATTTAAAAAAAATACACTTTCATTTATATGGCAGATTGCTGCTGAACATATGTAGCACCCGGGAGGGGCACTCGTTCTTTCTGATCGGGGTGGGATCAGCCAGGCAGAATACCAGAAGGAAAATATAAACTAGACCACACTACTATGTCGGGCAATGAACATCGTTTTATTAAATACAGGTGGTAAACTATACTTAACAAACAGGCAGATCTAGAATACACAGTCACGGCAAGCGGTTTGCACTGCCCGTTAATTAAAACAATGAACACAGAATTACAGTTTAAAACTAAAGGGCAGTGCGGCTTAATACCTGCACAGAGACAGGGCTCACAAAAAAAACAGCAATAAAACCAATACAGCCCATCTCCAGCACTCCTCTAAAACCCCAATGCTTTTTAAAATACTATTTTAGAAACATACATGACAAAATGGAGACCAAAAGGGCAGACAGGGAGATATGCCTTTAAATTCGGCAGCTCTTTCTTTCCTATTTGTCTTTCTATCACCTGCCGAATTAGAGAGCCCCGTACCTGACGAAAGAGAGAGAGCACAGCTGGGGTGTGGTGCCAGAAAAAGCTGTGGCGCTCAGAGAGGGAGTGGGATGAGGTCATCCAGGTGGTCGTCGCGTCGCTGCCAGAGAATCCCGCTCCCCCGGAGGGAGTGTACCCGGTGCCACCAAGGATGGAGCGTCCTTTGCTGCCAGCGCCAGAGCCCCAGAGAGAGAGCCATGCGCTACTGTCTGAGAAAGAGAACCCTGCGCCGCAGCTACCGCCAGAGAGCTCCGCTCCACAACTGCTGTCTGAGAGAGTGTCCTGCGTCGCCTGGGAGAGAGTGTCCTGCGCCGCCCAAGAGAAAGTGCCTCACACTGCCAGTGAGCGCATGCCATGCCGCGCCGCCGCCAGTGAGAGACTGCACAGCGACGTCAGCAAAAGAGTACCTCCCGCCACCTGGAAGAGACTGTCCTGCACTACCAGAGAGAGAGTACCTTGTGCTGCCAAAGCCCCAGAGAGAGAGCTCCACGACGCCAGACCCACAGAGAAGGAGCCCAGCGTTGCCAAAGCCCCAGAGAGAGAGAGCCCCATGCTGCCAGAGGCCCAGAGAGGGAGCCCAGCGTCGTCAGAGCCCCAGAGAGAGAACCCCACACCGCCAGAGCCCCAGAGAGAGATCGTCACACCAGAGCCCCAGAGAGAGAGACCAGGCTCACCACCCGAGAGAGTGTGCCCCACACCATGGCTGGAGCACCCAGCCCTCGCCCAGGTTTCGAGGTTGCTGTTGGGGCTGTGCTAGCTAGCCTCTGCCCTGCTGTGTGGAGGGGGGCAGTGGTCCCAGGATTCCCGGACCCAGGAGTGATTGCCTTCCAGGACTGGCACGGGGGTCTAGGATTGGTGGCTGCCCTGGACCCATCTGTTGCTGTCCTCTACTCTGGCAACCACACATGCTGCCACACCGGGACCAGGTCAGTGTTCCCTGGGAGGAAGCGTTTGAGTGGGGGGCAGTGTAATGGCGGGTCAATTTGGGACTGCTTGGGACTGGACGCTGGACGCTGGGGGGAGTAGTGGGGTGCGTGAGTGTTAGTCTTAGTGTATTACTGTGAGTAGAAGCGCG
The DNA here is from genome assembly GCF_902713425.1 of Acipenser ruthenus. Lineage (NCBI taxonomy): Eukaryota > Metazoa > Chordata > Actinopteri > Acipenseriformes > Acipenseridae > Acipenser > Acipenser ruthenus. The sequence goes on from NC_081193.1 coordinate 62,362,074, forward strand.
TTTTGTGTCTAGGCAGTGCTGACGCTACCTTCTGATTCTGGGTATACGCATATATTAGTGGTGGTAGATTATGCAACCCGGAAACAGTTCCATTAAGGTCCACTAGTGCAGCTGCAATAGTCAAAAAACTAGTGCAGATTATGGTTAGAGTAGGGACCCCCAAGGAAATCCTGACTGATCATGGAACTAACTTTCTGTCTAACACGTTACAGCAAGTTTACAAAATACTAAAAATATGTCCCATCAGGACATCTGATTTGGTGGGACATTTTAATCAGACCCTAAAGCAGATGCTGTGACAATTTGTGAACCAAGAGCAAAAACACTGGGCATCGCTTCTCCCCTACCTCCTTTTTGCAGTGAGAGAGGTGCTACAGAGTTTGTCAGGGTTCCCTCCCTTCGAGCTCTTGTACGCCCAACAACCTCGCGGCATCCATGATCTTTTGAGAGAGGGGTGGGAAGAGCCCGAAGACTTGTCCAGAAATCTAGTGCAGCATGTGCTCCTACTGAGAGATCGCCTGGATTTGGTCGGTCGTTTGGCCCAGGACAATCTCAAATCGTATCAGCACCGGCAACAGCAGCATTACAATCAAAATGTAAGTATTCTAACCTTTTGACCAGGAGACAAAGTAATGCTGCTTCTTCCCTCGTCAGAATCGAAATTATGTGCTAAATGGCAGGGGCCATATGAGGTGATTCTGGCTATAGAAAAGGTGATTGCCGTAATGAACGAGGAATGTGTCATGTAAATTTATTAATGCCCTGGCAGGCAAGGGAGGCCTTATTTATAGCCCCAGGCAAAGTACAGGATGATTTATGCCCTGGTCTAGAGACCTCTAGCACTAAAGACATTTCAATGGGGGAACAGTTACTTCCAGATCAGCAACGATACCTGCGTAGGTTAATTGAGGAGTTCAATTATGTTTTTCTGACTTGCCCAGTAGAACTAGCCTTGTTGAATATGCATTTCTCTCTCCCCCGGGTGTCATGGTGCAAGAAAGACCTTACCGGATCCCAGAAAGTCAACGAAGTGGCATTATCAAAGAGGTATGGGCGATGCTCGAACTTGGGGGTGATTGAGCCTTCCAGGAGCGAGTGGTGCAGTCCAATTGTGATAGTGGACAAAAAGGACGGCACCGACCGCTTCTGTGTTGATTGCCAAGTTCGATGCTTAACCCTTGACTCGGGTCGACAAGCTTCTCGATAGCCTGGGAATGGCTAGGTTTATCTCCACTCTGGACCTGACGAAAGGATACTGGCAGATCCCCTTAACCCACAGTTCTAGAGAGAAAACCACATTTTCAATTCCTGAAGGGCTGTTCCATTTCACAACCATGCTGTTTGGGCTACATGGTGCGCTCACTGCCTTTCAGAGACTGATGGACCAGGTCTGAATATGCGTCAGCATATATTGACGATGTGGTTATTTACAGCTCCACCTGGCTAGAGCATTTAGCTAGGATTATGGCCATCCTTCACTCTCTAAGGGTAGCCTGGCTAACAGAACAGAGACGCAATATTTGGGATTTGTAATTGGGAATGGAAGGGTGAAACCCGTTGTCACCAAGGTCCAGGCTTTGGTGGACGCAGCAATTCCCAAAACCAAGGCTCAGGTGAGGTCTCTACTGGGGTTAGCTGGTTATTACTGCTGCTTTATCCCTGAGTATGCCACAGTGGTCAATCCCTTAGTTGACCTCACCAAAAAGAGCGCACCAAATTCAATTAAGTAGAATGTCAGGGGGTGTTTGATACTATTAAGCAGAGATTCTGCCAGGCCCCCACTATCATCACACCAGACTTCACCAAGAGATTCATCCTCCACACCGCTGCTTCGGATGTTGGTTGGGGTGCAGTTTTGTCCCAAAAGGTAGACGGAGTAGAACACCCGATACTGTACCTCAGCAAAAAATGCTCCCCCGGGAGTGTAACTACTCCATGGTTGAAAAGGAGTGTTTGGCCATTAAATGGGTTGCTCACTCTTTACGATTTTACCTGCTAGGACATTCATTCAATATTGTCACAGACCACGCCCCACTCAAGTGGTTAAGCACAATCAAGGACAGCAATGCCCGGATAACTCGTGGTATCTGGCATTGCAACCCTTCATGTATCATATGATTCACCGTGCAGGGAAAGAACACCAAAATGTGGATTATTTTTTCCAGGAGGGGGTAGTAATGGGAAAGGTAGATTAAGCGGAGTGTTCCTTTGGCTCCACTCTGAGCGGTGGGATATGTGACAAAGACAGAACGGTTCTTGGTGTTAAATCTTCCCCCCGAGGGCGCTCTGTAAATGGAACAGAGTGCCCTGGACTGGATGGCCAAACAATTCATTCCCAGGGTTAGAAGGAAGTCGCTCATCTATGAAGGGGGCAGAGCTACGATACACTAAATCATCGACCCAGAAGGAAAACGACGTGGCAGCCGCAGATTGGAGGAGCGGTTGCACTAGTTAACCAAGGGGTCATGATTGACGGTACAAAAGGGGGCGTAGCGAAGTTATCTGTTCCTTTGTATGGTTAAAGCTGAACCGGAAGGAGACTGTGCATTGTAATCGTGAGTGTTTTTTTTGTTTTGTTTTGTCGTGTCTAAAGAACCACTTGTTTGTTGTTATTAGACGGCTGAACACGATCCGGAGCTGTCGCCAAAGGCTAGAACTTACCCGGACATCACTGCACATTGTTTCACAAATAACTGTATTTACATCACAAGCACTTTAGCACGCACTGTGGACTTGTGTTTGTGTTTTGTGTTACGTGTGGGTTATTTAGGAACGGGACTATTATTATTACGGGACCAACCTGGGGATTAACAACAGAGCAATACACATATTGCCTGTTCTCATTGTTATTATTTACTGACATTTGTCATCAGAGTTTGGATTGTACAAATAAAATATCATTACACCCAGATAATCCTTGTCTGTCTGTTCATTGATCACTGCTGCATTCCTGCACCTGCACACTGTTAACCACTTTGCCACAAGCAGTTATAAACTTTACCTCCTGACTAGCATGGGGTTTCCTGTTGGTTTTGAATGCTAGTCTTTCATCCTTTTGTTTAAAACAACTTACAACAGATGTCTAAACTTCTCAGTGCTGTCCTGACTTCTCCATTTAGGAGGTGGGAGATACAGGCTAGTACTCAGGGTTAATTGTGTAAAGAAGCCAAAGCTCTCATAAAATCCTTCCGCCATGTGTACTTAATGGCAGGTATGGCTACATATAGTAGGGGTGTGTCTTTATGTCAAAGTGTACAAAAACATGCTGTTTCAGTTAAACATGAACTACATTTAACTCATTACATTGTATTTCTTCATTTATTTTTCACAGAAAACACAATGTCAAATAAATAAAAAAATAATAAAAACCATATAGCACTAGTTAGTGAGCGTGGGTGCTAGGTAGCAAATCTCTATGCTGTCTGTTTGTTATTTTCCAGAGTATAATAGAAATGGTTGAATGCAAGGTGGTGTTAGGGTTTCCATTTGTATTCAACCAGCCATACTCTATTACCAAAAGACTTAATTTCATAGAGAACAATTGGGAAAATAAAAAATAAAAAAGCCTTTCTTCGGTCATTTCACAAGAGATGATTGTCACACATCAGGGCCGTAGCCAACCATGAAAAATGACGTAAGAAAAAAAAGATTTATTTAAAGATTATTTAAATACAAAAGTTTAGTTTTTCTGAATAAGATACTATTGTAGAATTGAGTACCTGAGTTTCTAAATTTGCAGGACCTGTGTGGTTTACAGTGCTGTAACACAGCAACTATATACAGAAATATAAGTCATGGAATACAGTGCCCTGATTGGCTTTATTCACACAACATAATGTGCATTTGATTTTAAATGTAGTTTGCTAATTGTCTTGTGACCACTGGCATCAAATTTCTGCAAAAGTTCTGTTCTGGAGAGATCAATCTTGTCACAACAAACTGACTAGCCTATATACTAAATACAAATAAGTTGCTTTTTTTGCAACATTGAAATTCAATATAAAAATAAGCAATCCCAGAATATTTGTTGTAGACTCTATACTTAGTTTTAAATCCTAATTGATCAAACTTGAATTGGGTCATTGTGACAGAAATCGAATGATTCTTGGTGTTAGATCTCCCTCCCAACCTGCGAGGGCGCTATGTAAAGTGAACGGAGTACCCTGGACTGGATGCTATGACAGTTAATTCCCAGGGTTAGGCGGAAGTCGGCCATCTAGAAAGGGGGCGGAGCTACGGTACACGAAACCAATGACCCAGACGAGAAACGGCGTGGCATGCGCGGATTGGAGGAGCTGATGCGCTTGTTGACCAAGGGGTCATGGGTGACAGTATAAAAAGGGGATGTAGTGATGTGATCTGTTCCTTTGTGAATGGTTAACACGAGAACCAAAAGGAGACTGTAGAAATATAAATCGTGAGTGTTTTGTTTGTTTGTCTTGTCTAAAAATACTGTTTGTTATTGTTTAGACAGCTAACACAATTCAGAGCTGTCAAGAAAGGACAGCACTAAACCCGGATCAAACATCACTGCACATTGTTTTCACAAGAATTCACCATGAGCACTAGAGCACGCACTGTGGACTGGTGTTTGTGTATGTGTTAAGTGTGGGTAAAATATAACGGGACTATTATTATTTCAGGTTACGGCTGCAAATTACAAATAAAAGCAATACATTCCCTTATTTATTCCTGTTAGCATTTCTCATAGCTTTCATATATTTTTATAATACAGTCTCTTGGGGGATTATAAATATGATGTACTGGAGGTGGACATGGATATTCAGATTGTTGGCGTTACTGGGGAGTGCTTTGGGCATCAAATAAGTTTTTGATTAGCTACTTCAGCCATTAACTTGACTGTCTCACTTTCTTTGCGGAGGGGGTGTGTAAATATACTGTACAAATAACACAAGGTTTACTTGTGCCTTATTGTAGCTGAACAAGCAAATGAAAACCAAAATTTAATTTTAAATAAAACAAACATGGAAATGGTGTTGTAAAACGAACCATTTTGGTTCTCGTTTATTACATTCCACAAAACAGAAAGTCGCAACGTAAAAAAATATAATATGTACAATCTATATAAAAATCACTATGCAACATTTCCAGCAGGTTGAGGACTGTTTAAGCTAGGCATTTCAGAATGATGTGCTTACCTTTTTTTCTGTCCCATGAGAGTCTGACTCGCTCAAAGCAGCACAATACCTTTTGGACCTAGATGGCTTTCCATAGAGATCACTATGCGTGCACGCGCATATTCTGGTTTGTTTACTTTTTGCTGTCTAAAACTTTTAAATAGGGGCTCAAGAGTTTTACATATGAATCTCACATATCACACAAAGCTGTTTTTCATTTGCCATTTTTCAAACTGTCACGCAACTTCTGGTGAAGCAGTAAATAAGTGCAAGGTATTTTTGTCATTTCTACAGAATACGAACATCTGATTTTTGTATCCGAATACATGTCAAACATTCGTTTTAATATTCGGATATTTGTCCCAGCACTATTATATTGTTATTATTAATAAATGTTAGGGCTGTGTGTGTCATTTATAGGAAGTGGTTTTATACTTTTAGGATAAAATGGTAAGTGTTTTATATTTACACATTTTTAGGACAAAATGTTTTTATTACAACACCCACCCACCCACCGTCCCCTACCCTCCTCAACACCCACCCTCTCCTACCCACCCAAGGCCTGCCATTTTCCAACTAATGTCTGATACCCTCAGCATTTTAGAAAGAGATGACTGCTCAGTCCAAAAGATCTTTCTGAAATGAGAAATTGTCAGGCTAAGAGGGACTCTAGGATGAATGAATAGAGAGGGACTCACATATGCACAATAAATATTAAATAATTAGTTTGTAATTGGGTTCTACAATTATTACACATTTAAATGTTTGGGATAGTTATTTAACAGTACCAGTTAATTGATTACAAAAAATAATCTGTAAATATAGGTTATTAAGGCTATAGTTGAGGTCCTTAATAATAATCATACTAATTTTGATGATGATGATGATGATGATGATGATGATGATGATGTAATTATTTAGCAGACATTATTTATCCACAGCATCTTATAGAAATAAAAACAAAATAAAAAATTCACCGGTAATACCAGTGTCTCAAGCCATATATATATTATTATTATTATTATTATTTATTTCTTAGCAGACGCCCTTATCCAGGGCGACTTACAATCGTAAGCAAATACATTTCAAGTGTTACAATACAAGTAATACAATAAGAGCAAGAAATACAATAACTTTTGTTCAAGCAAAGTACAAGTGTGACAAACCACAATTCAATAATACAGCAGATAATAGTGATAGTTACATCAGGATGTGATTAAATAGTGATAGTTACATCAGGATATGATTAAATACAAAGTACTACAGGTTAAACACTTGGCAGATTACAGTATTCTGAAGTACAGGATTAAATGCAGTAAAATAGGAGGCAGATAAGAGCAAAATAAAGCACATTTACATGAAGGGTGATAGTGTCCCAGGATACAAACAGAGGAGTTCTACAGGTGCTGTTTGAAAAGGTGAGTCTTAAGGAGGCGTCGGAATGTGGTCAGGGACTGGGCAGTCCTGACATCTGTAAGAAGGTCATTCCACCACTGCGGAGCAAGGGTGGAGAAGGAGCGGGCTCTGGAGGCAGGGGAGCGTAGCGGAGGTAGAGCTATATATATATATATATATTATTTGAATATATCAGTCGGGACTTGCAGCCATGCTTTGAAGTTTGATTATATCAGTCTGCATTCCTCAAGTTAACGGTTTTCTGGCATTTCTGTTTTTTCAATGAGCCTCCTGATAGCCCATCATTCAACCTTGACAGCTCCCGGCTCCCGACTGTTAGTCTGCACTCTGGTTACTATAAGTTACTTGTTTTTTTAAGAAATTCATTGTTACCCCAATACACATTGAAAATGGATCGCAGAAGATGCAGGACAGTAAAGAGTGTTTGGAATTACTGCAAATTTTACCAATTATTCTGATGCAGCAGAGACGGACAATGACGAATCTGGCTCTGAAGCAGACTGGGTTTGCGAAGATGAATCTTCCAGCTGCAGTGACACCGAGGGTGCAGGAGATCCCGTGGGAGAAGAAGCAATCCTGAAGCCCACCGACAACTACAAGATGATCCTTGGTCAATGCCCTTAGAGGAATTAGAAGCTTTCATTGCACTATATGCCTGTGGAGCATTTCCTGCCAGAAGCCTGGGTTACTGTTTATAGCTGTGCCAAATGTGTAAAGACAGTCTGTGGTAAGTGCACTGCATATTTTGCAAGATCTGTGTCATTTGTGCCAGCACTTAGACTTTGTAAATGATTGTAAATGAAGCCCATTCTGTTCAAATGTTTATGTATTCATGTCATTTCGTCTGTGTATAAACGCATAGCTTCGGTTGCATATATGCGCTTTGTTATGTAGGCAATATAAACCCATTTATTAAAAAAAAAAAAATTACACTTATTTACATCATTTCAGTTGTACAGTTTTGTATGTACATGATGTACCTGTATATACACATTTATTTTCAAATATTTCTTTATTTCATTTTTTACCATTTTTTGAGCTTGCACTTTGGCCACTCGCTGTGTTTGAGGTTTCCTTGACAACAGTAGAGAAGCTGGAAGCGTTAATCAGTTCATACGTCAGGAAATGGTTAGGAGTTTCACGCTGCCTCAGTAGAGTGGGACTGTATGGTAAAGGGATACTGCAGCTGCCAGTCTCAGCCCTAAACGAGGAGATTAAGTGTGCCAAGGTTTGATTGGAAATGAAACTGGTAGAGTCACACGACGAATGTGTGAGGGAGGCAGCACCTGTGTTGAAAACTGGAAGAAAGTGGCAAAGCTGTGGAAGATATAAGGGCTGCCCTTTGTATCAGTGATGTCATGGGGCAAGTACAGCATGGGAGAGGAGGCCTTGGTCTCAGTTCAGTCCACTATGAAAGGTGCTATATAAAATAAATTTTGATTGATTGATTGATAAGGCAGAGTGGCAAATGAAACGCACATGTCTGTGTTGGTTGCACAAACTAGACTCCACAAGGTAATTTTTTTTTCTTTTGAACACTTTTTTTAATGTAGTCCTGTTGTGCATGATTATATTACAAAATAAAAATAAAGTTACGGAATAACAGTGTAGCAAACCAGCTATTGCAAGACTGGAGATGGAAATTACCATTGAATAGCCAACAGAGTCGAACTCAAGCACGAAATTAGACGGGTAAACATAAAACACTCCAACAAATGTGGGCACTGTAATTCTCTACTGATCCCACTGCATCTCAAAAGTCATCTCCGGAGCTCCCGAGTGGCGCATCCAGTAAACGGCGCTCCACGTGGAGTGCAGGATGCACTCTATAGTCTGGACGTCGCGAGTTCGAGTCCAGGCTATTCCACAGCCGACTGTGGACGGGAGCTCCCAGGGGGCGGCGCCCAATTGGCCAAGCGTCGCCCGGGGGGAGGGAGGGTTAGGTCGGCCAGGGTGTCCTCGGCTCACCGCGCACCAGCGACCCCTGTAATCTGGCCGGGCACCTGTGGGCTTACCTGTAGTCTGCCCGAGAGCTGCGTTGTCCTCCGACGCTGTAACTCTTGGGTGGCTGCATGGTGAGTCCGCAGTGTGAAAAAAAGCGGTCGGCTGACGGCACATACTTCGGAGGACAGTGTGTGTTCGTCTTCGCCCTCCTGAGTCAGCGCAGGGGTGGTAGCGCTGAGCTGAGCTTAAAAATAATTGGCCATTCTAAACTGGGAGAAAATAATAAAAAAATAATTTAAAAAAAAAGGTGTCTCTAAGCTGCTAAAACCATTCCATTTTATAGCCCAGCATTTGCATACATGTGCAACATTTTACACAATGCAACCAATCAAAACTCCCCTTCCAACACCACCCCCAAGCTTGGTGTTCATCACGTGTATCACGCAGGCTGCAAAAACAGTGTCACAAACACAATCCTGGAGGAAAACAATAATGTCAAACAAAAAGTTTTTTTTGCAACCCTGTGTTCTTCGTGTTCATTTGCGCTCCAAATATCACAGGCAAGATGGGGGAATGTCTGATTAAATTAGTGCAGCAGTAGCCTGTTCTTTATGATAAGCAGCACAAGAAATATCTTGATAAAGAATACAAAGAAATTATGGGAAACTATAACTAAGGAAATCGGAATTCCAGGTAAGCACTATGTTTAATGTTAAAATAAACACACTGTTTTGACTATAATGTAAAGCTGTGTGTGCTGTCTGATGTTACATCTGTACTTCTAATTTTGTTAAACACATAACAGTTTTGTCATGTGCGACGCTGCTGTAGTTTTATACACAATTTAATATAGCAGTTAAAAAGACTGCTGTGGTAGTTCTAGGTATATATGTACGTCCGGTAGAACATAAGAAGTACATAAGAAAGTTTACAAACGAGAGGAGGCCATTCAGCCCATCTTGCTCGTTTGGTTGTTAGTAGCTTATTGATCCCAGAATCTCATCAAGCAGCTTCTTGAAGGATCCCAGGGTGTCAGCTTCAACAACATTACTGGGGAGTTGGTTCCAGACCCTCACAATTCACTGTGTAAAAAAATGCCTCCTATTTTCTGTTCTGAATGCCCCTTTATCTAATCTCCATTTGTGACCCCTGGTCCTCGTTTCTTTTTTCATGTGATGTCCCTTTAAACATATTTTGAGCAGATTTGCTTTCTTAATCAAACACTAATTAACAAAGGAAGTTGTTTCTTTTTACCCTCATATCTTGATTTAGTTAACAAACGACATGCATTGATGTTACCTGATTCTATTTGAACCTGCATTACGTTCTGGCTCTAATCGCCGAATTCATCTTATTTATTTCCACTGCGTTAGTTTCTAGTAGTGCGTCGCTAATTTAAACAATCTGGTATTCAGTTAAGGCTTAACAACTATTAATTAAGGTTTAAAGGGAGGGAGAGAGATGGAAAATAAAAACCGAAAACTAGAAGCCTTATCTATAATCTTTGTTTGTGTATATGTGGGATCAGTAATGAATATGTATGTACAGTATATGTTAATGTGTATGTGTTTACATGCCTATACGCTGTGACACACTGGGGTAAGTCTGTCACTTGCAGGACCGTCTTCACTGTCTCCTTCGGTGTAAGACAGAATCACAGGACCACAGAAATGAAATAAAACAGTACGGTGCCTGTGTATTTATTTACACCAAACAAAACAAAACCAAACAAAACTAAACAATATCTAACTCAGTTTGGAGATCTGACTTCCCCCCCCCCCCGTTATCTATCTTATTCACTGGGTAGCTAAGCTACTTCCCAGTTTTAAACTTGTTGCACCGGATTTCTTTTTGTCTTTTCCCTAATTTCTCCTTTCTCCACACAGTCTAACCGCAACCACCATAAGCCTCCCCCAGCTCGACCCTGAACAAAGGAGATAATTTCCTTTTATTGTAAACCAGTCCAGCCACTTACAAAACTAACACATCTTAACCACCTGCAGCTGTGCTGGTTTACATTTCAATTAAACCCTTGTACCCCTGGTCCTTGTAGTTTCTTTGGTGGCTGCCATTTTTGTAGGCCCTATTAACTACAACTCCCGCATTGTCTCTTGGGAGATGTAGTCTTTCCCTGCTCAATCCGGCACTTTCCAGTGCCCCGGTCCTGTATACCATAATATGCTAGGACCCACATATTTACCATTCGTGACCAGCCCACGTCTATGGTCACATATCCTCCTCCCCAGCTTCGATCCATCGGATCGAGCGTCTGTGGATACCATGCAATGTACCCTCGAGAGTCCGTCAGCATTCCCTTGTTTGCTACCGGCTCGATGTTCAATCTGGTAATTAAATGGTTGCAATTCTAAAAACCACCTGGTGACACGCGCATTGCGCTCTTTATTTTGATGCATCCATGTCAGAGGTGCATGGTCTGTCACCAGTGTGAATTTCCTGCCCAGTAAGTAATATTTTAATGCATTCAAGGCCCATTTTATTGCTAGACATTCCTTCTCTACGATAGCATAGTTCTTTTCAGATGGTGACAATTTACGGCTAAGGAATAGGATGGGGTGTTCCTCCCCATGTATCTGCTGGGAGAGGACTGCTCCCAACCCCACATCAGATGCATCTGTTTGGACAAGGAATTCAGCGGAAAAATCAGGCGTTACCAACACCGGGTATGCACACAGTGCATTCTTTAAACTCTGAAATGCCGCCTCAGCCTCGTTTGACCATTTGATCATCACGGGCCCCTTGGCTTTAGTGAGCTCTGTCAGGGGAGCAGCCATCGTGGCAAAGTTAGAAATAAATCTCCTATAATAGCTGGTCAGGCCAATAAACGCTTTCACCTGTTTTTTATTTATTGGTTGTGGCCATCGTTTGATTGCTTCCACTTTGTCTATTTGGGGTTTCACTACCCCCCGTCCTATCACATATCCCAAGTATCTGGCTTCTTCCAGCCCAATCGTGCATTTCTCTGGGTTTGCCACCAGCCCCGCCTGTCTAATTGCGGTTAATACTGCCTGTACTTTTTTTAAGTGAGACCCCCAGTCTTCACTATGTATGACCACGTCATCAATATATGCCGCCGCATATTCCTTATGTGGTCTAAGGATCCGATCCATCATTCGCTGGAATGTTGCGGGGGCCCCATGTAATCCAAACGGTAGTACTGTGTACTGAAACAATCCGTCTGGGGTTGCAAACGCAGTTTTTTCTTTGGCTTTCTGAGTTAGGGGGACCTGCCAATACCCCTTAGTTAGGTCCAGAGTTGTCAGGTAACGGGCGCTGCCCAGTCGATCAATTAATTCGTCTACCCGTGGCATTGGGTAGGCGTCAAATTTAGAAATATTATTTAGCTTGCGATAATCGTTACAGAACCGTAAAGTACCATTTGGTTTTGGTACCAAAACTATGGGGCTTGACCATTCACTTTGCGACTCTTCAATGACTCCCATTTTTAGCATTTTTTCTACCTCCTCCTGTATAGCCTTCCTTCTGGCCTCTGGTACCCGATAGGGCTTTAAATTAACTCGTTTCCCCGGCTCTGTGATGATGTCATGGAATATCACGTTAGTGCGCCCGGGAGACTCTGCAAACACCTGTCTGTTTCTATTCAGGAACTCTCTAACTTCCTGCTGCTGGTGGACAGACAGGGTGTCAGATATCTTTACCTGGGCTCCGCCTGGCTGAGTTTGCACTGGCTTGGCTGTCTCCAGGGAAACCAAGACCTCTCTGTCTTTCCATAGTTTCAGCAAGTTTACGTGGTAAATCTGAACCGGTTTTCGTCTCCCTGGCTGGCTAACCTTGTAATTTACCTCCCCGACTTTTTCGAGGATTTCATAAGGTCCATGCCATTTTGCCAGGAATTTACATTCGACCGTCGGTACTAAAACCAGTACCCGGTCTCCGGGTTGAAACACCCTTATTCTCGCTCCCTTATTATACGATCGTTTCTGGGCCTCTTGAGCTAGTCTCATGTGCTCTCTTACCATCGGCATCACTTTTGCGATGCGATCCTGCATCAGAGTAATGTGTTCAATTACACTCCTATAGGGGGTGTTTTCTTGTTCCCATGTTTCTCTGGCTATATCTAGCAACCCTCTGGGATGTCTCCCATACAACAGCTCGAAGGGTGAAAATCCTGTTGATGCCTGGGGAACCTCTCGAATAGCAAACATAAGGTACGGTAATAGACAATCCCAGTTCTTTCCATCTGTTTCAATGGTTTTTTTTAACATAGATTTTAAAGTCTTATTAAATCTTTCCACAAGCCCGTCCGTTTGTGGGTGGTAAACTGAGGTCCGCAATTGTTTAATGTTCAGGAGGTCACACAATGCTCTGGTTACTTTAGACATAAATGGGGTTCCCTGATCTGTAAGAATTTCTTTGGGGATTCCTACCCGGGTGATTAACAACATCAGCTCTTTAGCAATACCCCTAGCCGACGTATTTCTCAGTGGCACAGCTTCGGGATATCGGGTGGCATAATCCACTATCACCAAAATGTGTTGGTGCCCTCTAGCGGATTTTGGGAGTGGACCAACCAAGTCCATTCCAATCCTTTCAAATGGAGTTTCTATAATAGGCAGGGGAATTAATGGACTCCGAAAAGTTTTACACGGAGCTGTTTTTTGACACTCAGGGCAGGATGCACAATGCTTAGTTACTGCTGTTACTACCCCAGGCCAATAAAATGTGCGTGTCACTCGTTCCTGGGTTTTTTCCGCTCCCAGGTGTCCCCCCAGTATATGACCATGTGCTAAATCCAGCACTGTCCTCCTATATGGTTGGGGCACTAACAGCTGCTCTGTAACCCCCTCCCCTGTCTTCGCTACCCGATATAACAATTCGTTGCGGCTGATAAAATGGGGAAAATATACTGGTCTAGCAGGATTAACCAATACACCATTTATCATTTCTATTTTTTCCCTCGCGTTTGCTAACGTAGGGTCCCGTAATTGTGCTGTGCCAAAATTATCAGGGTTTACACCATGTACTGGAAACTCCTCCCCTCTGCTGCCCTCCCCTGTACCTGAGGGACCAGGAACTTCCGGTCCCGGTTCATTTCCCACCATAACTACAGGTGGCTTCGTTCCAGTACTGGCCCGGTCGGGCTCAAAATTAGGTAATAACATTGCCAATTCTTCGCTCAGAGGTTCAATGTCAGCCTCCTGTGAATTGTTGGGCGAAGCCAATAGGCCCTTTTTGTTCCAAAGTTGTTCAAACAATGGAAAGTCTCGCCCCAGGATTACCTCATATGGCATTACAGGTACCACAGCTGCTCGCCATTGCACAGATCCTACGGCCGTCTCGAACGGTACCATGGCGCTGGGGTATGACTGGGTGTCACCATGTATACAGGTAATCCCAAGGTCCCTAGACTTAATCAATTGTGTGGGCCTGACTAAACCTGTCGAGACCAATGTAACCATACTTCCCGAATCAAGCAAAGCTACAACATTATTACCTCCTATGTTTATTCTACAACAGGGGTTTCCCTCCGACCTGACCCCTGTCAGCACCGACACCACAGTGCATGTATACAGTCCCTCGTAACCGTCTCCCTCCCCCACATTACATTGCATGGGTTCAACATTTAATGGACAATTTACAGCAATATGACCTGGACCTTGACATTTAAAACAAATTATATGTGGTTGTATCAGTCCCGATTTTGGTCTAGCTCCCCCTTCTGACTTTGACGGCCAGAATGTTTTTTCATTATTACTTTCCAGTCCCTTCGCAGCATGCCGCTGCCCTTCTGCCCCCCTTTTACTTGAAACAGTCTTACCGGTATAGGCGGTGTCTCTCTTCTGGGGGCCCTGGTCCGCTCCGATTGGTTTCACAAGGTCCCCTGCTGCGAGGTATCGCTCCACCAACGCAACGAGCTGGTTTGCATCGGTCGGATCTCCCTGTCCGACCCATCTTCTGATGTTGGAGGGTAATCCACGAAGAAAGTGGTCCATGACCACTCGTTCTACAATAGCAGACGGGCTACACTCCTCGGGCTGTAGCCATTTCCTGGCAAGATGTATGAGGTCATACATTTGTGACCGTGGTGCTCTGTTGAACTGGTAAGCCCACCCATGAAACCTCTGGGCTCGTACCGCTGAGGTCACTCCAAACCGGGCCAAGATCTCTGCTTTTAACAAGGTGAAATCATCCGCTTGTTCGGGTTCCATATCGTAGTATGCCTTCTGTGCATCTCCCACTAAGAACGGAGCTATAATCCCGGCCCACTGGTCCTGTGGCCACTTTTCCCGTTCTGCAATGCGTTCAAAAGTTTTGATAAACGCCTCCACATCATCCTGTTCTGTCATTTTCTGGATGAACTTGTTAGCCCTGATAGGTAGGGAGTGGGGGTGTTCTCTGGTACTGAGAGCTAGGATTTTTTGATCCAACTCATGTACCTCCTGTCGCAGTGCTTGGGAAGTGTTTCTTTGCTCCTCCAAAAATATGCGGTTGGTCTCCTGCTGCACCCGGGTCGCTTCTTGCTGAGCTCGGGTTGCCTCTTGCTGAGACATCACCGCTTGTAGGAGGCTTTGTACCACCGCTTCCATGTTGCTGTGTTTGCGCTATCTTTTATCAGTGGAGATGAAATGCCCGCATTCTCCACCATATGTGACACACTGGGGTAAGTCTGTCACTTGCAGGACCGTCTTCACTGTCTCCTTCGGTGTAAGACAGAATCACAGGACCACAGAAATGAAATAAAACAGTACGGTGCCTGTGTATTTATTTACACCAAACAAAACAAAACCAAACAAAACTAAACAATATCTAACTCAGTTTGGAGATCTGACTTCCCCTCCCCCCGTTATCTATCTTATTCACTGGGTAGCTAAGCTACTTACCAGTTTTAAACTTGTTGCACCGGATTTCTTTTTGTCTTTTCCCTAATTTCTCCTTTCTCCACACAGTCTAACCGCAACCACCATAAGCCTCCCCCAGCTCGACCCTGAACAAAGGAGATAATTTCCTTTTATTGTAAACCAGTCCAGCCACTTACAAAACTAACACATCTTAACCACCTGCAGCTGTGCTGGTTTACATTTCAATTAAACCCTTGTACCCCTGGTCCTTGTAGTTTCTTTGGTGGCTGCCATTTTTGTAGGCCCTATTAACTACAACTCCCGCATTGTCTCTTGGGAGATGTAGTCTTTCCCTGCTCAATCCGGCACTTTCCAGTGCCCCGGTCCTGTATACCATAATATGCTAGGACCCACATATTTACCATTCGTGACCAGCCCACGTCTATGGTCACAACGCACATTTATCCTTTTGTTTATGTGTGCATGTGGACATATGTATATGTGTGTGTATGTTTGTGCCTGTCTGTGGTCTCTGTGTATGTATGATTATGGGTACATGTGTTCATCTATGCATATATATATATGTATATATGTAAGTCTGCCCACATCGAAGTTTGTATACCTTTTTTTTTCCCTATTCGGAAGTAGAATAATATAAAAGAGGAAAGCTTTTTCTACTTTTCTTTTTCCTTTAGTTGTTGGTTGATCTTGGTTTCATTATATAATGTGGCTGTGGGACTATTGGGGTTTAGAGCATGCTGGACTTAACTCTTGTAGATGTGCCACACTAATAGAGTACACAATGGGGGGGTGTTGTGGGTGGGCCAATTACTCCTTCTGTCTCTATTATTCTTAGTTTTTTTTCTTTTCTCTTCCCTTACCTTTTTCTTTTGCTTTCTGTATTTCCCTCATTCTTAATTTAGCACCTTCCTTCTATCTTGATCTTTTATGTCTTGCAGAGGGGACGTGCCATACCAGCGACATTTTAATTGATGTGTCAACATGGCCCATTTAAATAACAAATCTGGATCTGTGGGACACTCTGTAAATTTTATAAGCTGGAACGTCAAGGGTCTAAACCACCCCGTCAAACATAATAGGGTTATAACACACCTCCAGCGTCTTAAGTTCAGAATTGCATTCTTACAGGAGACCCACCTTCGCACCTCAGATTATTTCCGGATTCGCAGGGGCTTGGTGGGACAGCTATTCCACTCTAATTTTCATAGCAAGACTAGAGGTGCGGCCATTCTTATACCTCAAGATACTCCCTTTATTACATCTCAGGTTGTAGCGGATCCTAAAAGATGTTACATAATTGTAACCGGTAAACTATTTAACACTTCTTTAATCTTAGCCAATGTATATGCACCCACTGGGATGATAACACTTTTAAATCAAATTTGTGATCTCTACCAGATCTAAACTCCCACCATTTGATCTTGGGAGGCAACTTTAACTGCTCCCTGTTCCCTACACTGGACAGGTCTTCCCCCAACCATATTTCCCCCAGAAAATCTGCTCTGACCATCCAATCTTTTTTCTCAGTCTCAGAGTTGTGGCACTTCCTTTATCCATATGCTAGACAATATTATTTTCATTTTCATCATACCTTATCACGCACTGATTATTTATTTCTGGACAACAAACTGCTCCCTTTGGTCCGCTCATGTGCCTACAACAGCATCGTGATATCAAATCATGCTCCACTCACTTTAGAACTTACATTTCCAGACCAGCCTGCCTTTCACGGGCCCTGGTGTTTTAACCCCTTACTTCTCTCTGATCAGAATTTTACTGAAATTATTTCCTCTCAACTTGCTTTTTTCTTCAACACCAATAGAACACCAGGAATCTCTTACTCAGCTCTTTGGGAGACCATGAAAGCCAAGCCAAGACATAATCTCATACACCGCCCAAGCTAATAAGCGTCGTTTGGGCAGGCTTTCGGAGCTGACGGACCGAATTCTAAAATTAGACCATCAATATTCTACCAGTCCAACAGCAGACAAGGAACGTCTGGTTCTTAAAACCAATTCGATATTCCCTCTACCAAACAGGCTGAACAATTAATATGCAGATCATGTATGAGTACGGTGACAAAGCTAGCAAGCTGCTTGCCCACCAACTTCGTCAACGGCTTATCACTTGATCACACAGATCAACTCAGAACCCATTCCAACCACAGATCAATGAGATTAATAATCAATTTGAAAACTTCTACTCTAAACTATACATCTGAATCACCCGCAGACCCCTCCTTAGTGGACACTTTTTAAAAAAATGATTTTACTCTTCCTACTGTTGACCCCCAATCTGAGACTTGCTTAGAAAAGCCCCTAGAACTTTATGAGATAGCTGATGTGATTCGAGCCATGCAGAGTGGTAAGGCGCCTGGTCCAGACAGATTCCCAATAGAATTTTACAAAAAATGAACCCTCCTGCTTTCTCCAGTGCTGAGATTCATGCTCCCTGAGTCCTTTGCATCTTCAATGTTAACCCCATTTCTCTGCCAATCATCCATTTCTCTAATATTAAAGAAAAACAAAGACCCCCTGAATTGTGGCTCATACCGCCCTCTTTGCTCAATGCAGACATCAAGATACTTGCTAAAGTCCTAGCCCGGCAGCTTGAGTCCACTCTTCCCTTTATAATTTCCACAGATCAAACTGGGTTCATACGGAATAGGTGCTCTTTCTTCAATGTCTGGCACCTATTTAATGTTATTTATAACATCTCGACACCATCGCGTCCTGAGATTTTGGTTTCACTAGACGCAGAAAAAGCCTATGACCGGATGGAGTGGGAACACCTCTTCCTGGCTTTGCAGAAATTTGGATTTGGAGCTAAATTCATTGCCTGGATTAAATTGTTGTATATGTCTCCCACTGCCTCAGTTCGCACTAATAACACACATTCCAAATATTTCCCCCTGCAGCACGGAACAAAGCAGGGGTGCCCCCTCTCCCCGCTCCTGTTTGCAACTGCCATTGAGCCCCTTGTTTGTGGCATAATTCAGGGTGGACAGGAGCAAAAGGTCTCCCTATACACAGATGACCTACTTCTCTACCTCTCTGATCCAGTCACCTCTCTCCTTCGTGCCCTGTCTATCTTAGATCAGTTTGGTAAATTTTCTGGGTACAAGCTTAATTTAGATAAAAGTGAACAATGTCTTCTATTAAATGTGCTTCACACCATCTACCCCCATCCTTATCACTTAAGATAGTTAATACATTATTATTATTGGAGTGTACCAAGCAAGACTTTGCTCATTGGCCCACCCTGCCTCTCTCACTTGCTGGTTGTATTAACTTAGTCAAAAGGAATACCATACCCAAGTTTTTGTATCTCTTTCAATGTATCCTGGTTTTTATTTCCAATTATTTTTTCAACTCTCAAATTTATATCCTCTTTCATTTGGAACAAAAAGCCTCCTCGCATCCGTAACGTCGTTCTCCAAAGGCCTAAAACAGTAAAGGGGCTTGCCCTCCCCAATATTCAGTTCTATTATTGGTCCGCTAATATTTGTAGTGTTTTAAATTGGCTGCAACCAGGGGCTTCATGCGTTACTTCCTCACTACCTGCTGTGCTATGTGCCCCTCTTCACTCTCTCAGGATCTGGGCCCAGTTCAGGCGTAATTTTGGTTACAAGCTCTGTCCATGTTCTGTCCTGTGGATGCAAACCATCTATTTCCACCTTTGCTAGGAGACTTTGCATTTCGCATTTGGCATAGAAATGGAATCAAATCTTTAAATGACCTCTTCGTGAGGGATTGCTTAGCTTCTTTTGAACAGCTATCAATAAAATACAACCTACCACATACCTACTTCTTTCACTGCCTACATATTTGTGACTTTGTGCGCCATAAGATAGCTCAGTTCCCCATCCTTAAACTCAACCCAAGCTAAAGGAGGTTGCTATCCAAAATCTATTCCATAATATTTCACTTCATTGCCCTTCACTTTCCACACTAAAGATTTTGGGGAAGCAAGATTTAGAACCCGAGATCACTGACGATGACTGGAAGTCCAATGTTACCGTGTTTGAAAAATCAATAAACAGAACTGAGAAAGAAAAAAAATGTAATGTCTCCATAATTAAATACAAAGTCTGTTTTTTTACTGTGTCTTACTGTATGCAAGTTAAAATTATGGAAATATTTTGTTTTCTTGCTGTGACAAGGAGAGCCCTGTCACTGGTTCTTGCGTGGATGTGTGCAGCTGGGACGTGTAACAGGAGACACATTGCTAGGCAACCAATTGAGCAGGTAGGCTGGTCTGGCGCTGAGCTGATTGGGAGGTCCTGATTGGCTGGGGGGGTGTGCCCGGGGAGGTTGCGCAGAGCTCAAAAAGCATCTGTCCCACAGCTTGTGGCTACTGCATGGCCATTGCTGCACAGACAGGCGCTGAGCGAGAGCTTGTGTTTGTTTGCATCGAGGAGGAGAGCGCTCTGCAGGAACTAGTACACTAAACCCTTACACTCCAAGACAGTGCTCCTGAAGGCATTGCCAAGCCGAGGCCGTGTGAAAAGGCTGTTTGGAAGAGGCAGGAGTCGGCGTGAGAATGCCGGGACTTCCGGAGCCCGTAAAGATGTCATTTTAGGCGATGTTGATCCCAAACAGTGTATAGAGAGGGTTTGCGTAGAGTAGTAGGTTCCTGTAATGGGACGTTCCTTTTAGTGGGACTAGTGCTCGCCGTTTGTGCGGCAAACTTATTTTTAGCTTTGTTTTGTTTTCTTTATTAAATGTGAAACTAGGGCTACCATTGCTGATACCCTAGTGTCAGCACTTGTGTTAATTAAATCTCCGTGCCAGTGTGGCGTGTCAACGGCCAATTCTGTGTGTCTGTCTCATGATTATTCAGTGATGACTCACACACGTAACAAACCCCTGTTACACTTGCATACAAATGACAACCAATGTAACATATTTTAATCTAACAAACTAAAAGTATTCTATTGAAATAGATTAAGAACCATAAACCAGGCAATCAAGATTGTAATCCATATTTAGCATTTGTTGGTAACACATATATATATTGTGTGTGTGTATATAATATTATATATATATATATATATATATATATATATATATATATATATATATATATATATCAAGATTAGCCTAAATAAAACAAAGTATTAGTATTGTGATTATTATTTATGATTACCTGAGCATTTATACTTCAAATTAATGCAGAAGGATTGTGTTTCACTGATTATTATTCAATTATATGACAAGTTGAAAATTGCAAAGATCATGAGCAGCATCGATGACTCTGAGCAGAGCTCTCCATAGAGGCAGAACTGCCAGTCACCTGCTTCACCAAAATACATCAGAGTATCAATCTAAATCATGCATGTGTACAGGTAGATGATGATTTTAAAACTGTAGTCAGAATGTAACCTTTGAGCTGCTGAAATTAAACAGAAAGTAAATATTTATGTACAGTGGTTTAGTGATAATATATGATACAGTTAAAAAATCTATTAAATATAATAATTTTCTTTTACTTTCATTTTTATTTTTACATTTCTGAGTCATCCTGCATACCCTGATAGAGGTTAATGCTTGATGCTGGTTAAAGCGGTGGTTCAATAAAAATTTCATTTCTAATATTAACTGATTGTAAGGGATACTCAAATAAAATGCCACATGTAATTATAGGCACCTTTTTTATACACCTGTACAGGGCCGGGGCTTTACCTCTTTGTGGGCCCTATGCGGTGGACAAATGGAGGCCTCCCTTTTAGCCATGGTAAGAATAGCTACACAATGTCTTAAAGGGGTTGGTAGCCTGGACAACCTTTCCTGGTTAATAATCAGTAGCAAAGCAGTCTAAAAATGACACTGCATAAACTACATACAAAAAAATAACCTTTTGTCACACCTAAAAATGTTGCTATAAATTTAGTAACTCTCATCATCAGAAATGATGATGAGAGTTACTAAATTATGATGTCTTCTTGGCTTTTGAGCATTTATTTTGTTCTCCTTTTTCTCTTCTGCAATAGAGAGGTATTTACGCCCTTTCGCCTCTCTCTGCCACTGCCATAAACGCATAATTATTGTAGATTTTTTTTCGTTATTAAGTTTTCAATTGCACCAATACCCTGTTCATTTGTATTTCTTGTGTGGTTTCGGTTCTTGTCTGCAGCTCTCTATTTTTGTTTATTTAATTTGCTCTTAAAGTTAGTGAGCTATTATTCACTGTTTGTCTTGCTTACAGACTTGTTTCTCTGTCTTCCTCAATATTATTAAATTTTGGAGGGTTCAATGCAAAAGTGCTTGATGTATTCATGCTTGCTTGCTAAAAAAGTAAATGCAGAAAAAAACTTATTGAAACCAAGCAGTACAAGCAAATATGAAATAGTGCTGATCACAGTTAAGTTACTGTTCACAACTCTGCTCTGAACAACTTCCCCACGGCGGCTTCAAATAATCAAGAAAACTTAACTGAAACTAAAATATATATTATAAAGAAATAATGTACATTTTCAGACATTTACAAATCGAAGATAACACCAACGGCAATTACATTTGGGTAACATTGAAATGGAAACCTTTTTTCTAGACCTGTTTTAAATAAGAAATTTTATACCAATAAACATTTGTTTTTATTGCTATTTTTACAAGGTGGACATAAAAACCAAATATTCTACAATTTAGTATTTACTGTTTTTTGAGGTAAGCATTTAAACATTAAGGAATATTTGTTGTAATAACAACACCATTTTATTATGTTATGTTTAAGCATGAAATATCTTGAAATACCTATTTTTAGACCATCAAATGCTGTGAAATAAGCCATTTTTTGCTGTGAAAAAACCACACTGAATTCACTTACACAGCAATGATGTACAATGAGAAATGTTTACCCACATTTGTATGTTTGTGTGGGAAAGGGATAATTCTTTAAAACGACAGTAGACCAATGCGCATACAAAGTCTTGGCAGAAGTGCGGTGCGAGCAACCAAGGGAAGCTATATGCGTGGTGCTTTGAGTCGCGGGGCCCTATGCAGTCGCATTAGGCTGCTTAGGCCTAAGGCCGGCCCTGCACCTGTATACATAGGCACCTAACTTTGTTGAAAAATGTTGGGGCAAACTGAGGGACTAACCTCCAAAACGAAGCGAGGCAAATTATTATTATTATTTTTTTAAATTAAGAAACCCTAAGAAACAAGGCAAACCTTGCTGCTCAATCTTTGTGAAGTTACGGTTGCAAACCCACAAAATTGGTCAGGTGTTTCAGCATAAAATCTTCAATATGTACTTACTGAACATGTATTAACTACAAATAGATGTAAGTAGCACCAAATGGCACAACCAGTACCAATGGCATCTCTGCACATTGGTACACCTAACATTCCCACATGCAGCTTATTAAATGAAAATGTTAAAAAATCAAAGAAAGAACTGTTAAAGGTAACTAAGGCAGTTCAGAATACTTGCCATGTCAGAAGAACTGGTTTACTTTAAAAATAAGTGCATATGCAAATACATTTTTAGCTGAATAAACCAGTTAAGAGTTGTTCCTTGTTTTATACCATTTAAATGTTCTTTTTCCTCTGAGAAATGCTTGCTTCTAAATAGGGTCCATTGAGTTAGCGGGCAACCTTTGCCCAAAACAAAATAACTTAAACACAATAATGTAACTGCTGTTACTTTTAATATATATATATATATATATATATATATATATATATATATATATATATATATATACACATACATTTTTTTTACTTTAAATTTTGGAGCAAGTTTTGCACTTGCTTCGAATCAGATACATTATTTTATATCTTTAACAAAGGCTGACAGAGATCACAACGTAAGCAAATAGATTTTAATTACCTTATGATTTAACATAGATCCTTTAAAGTAAAATGACCTGACCCGTCATTTTTTATACATAAATAAGCTTACATGACTTGAAAAACATCTTAAACGATGCAAGCAAATTCCTACACTGTACTTGGTTTGATTGAATGCGCATTGCACAACAAACTTCAATATGAAAGCTGAACATTAATTTTAATAAAGAACAACGACAAGATTTTAATGAAAAAAAAAAAATCGTAGCCTATTTTACTAAAGTAAAAACTGACTTCTGTTATTTTGAAATACCAGTGCTTCAGATTATTATTACTGCTTAGTAAAAATAACAACATTTTAAAACATTTAAAGATGAAGCCATAACAAAACACAGAATAACAGTGACTGAGCAATTGGCAAAATATATAGTCTGCCCCCTCTGTAATCAAAGTGTGTGTGGTGTGGGTGCGTGGGAAAGTTGGTGAAGTGCCTCCTCTGCCCTATGGGTTAGGTGCCTATGCCTGTATATGGAGTAGAAAAACCAGAAAATAGTTCCAAATCATCAATGATAAACTGTTCACAAGGAGCTGCTGGTATTTTCAGCAGAGCTGCCTCGGGTCACTCCAGTGAATACAAATAATAAAAAAATAATAGCAACTGCATTCAAAATAAAGACTTCTACACACCAGACCAGAGGCAATCATGAAGGGCTTCAGAAAACAACTTTATTTCTCCACCAACATTCTCTAGATCTGCTGAAATACCACATTAAGTACTATATTCCTTTTCCAGAACATCCAAATGCTCCACTATGTCTTTCAAGTGTCAGTTAACTTGGTTTCTAAATTGGGTATAATATTTGATCTGTAGAGACACAAGTGTAGTGAAGAAATTAAGCTGACAAATGGTTTTTGATTCAAAAACACTTTATGTACAAGAAAGGTATACCTCCAATACAATCATATAAGCACGAGATATAAATTGACTTTGGACAAGACCTCAGTACAGCTCAGTGCATATTTTTGTATTAGAAAGCACGGATATCCATGGAGTCAATTCGAAAGAGATGAAAAGACTGACAAAACTTCACAATGTTTGGCATTTATACCTTTGTAAACAGACCCGTAGCGTCCATTGAGACAGCCGAGGCGGCCGCCTCGGTAAAAATCTGCTCAATTCTTAATTGTGAAGACGAAAAAAAAAAAAGTACCCACTTTATTTTTTAAGAGTGTAAAATTGAGATGTATATATGTATAATAGTATTTTTAATTTCTTCACATTACTGTGATCTCGGGTTGTACAGACACCGCGGTATGTCAAATTCGTGCCACAAAGACGTTTCTCATTCGTCAGTTTCCCAAGTTACTCTGTAGGCTACTCTGGTTTACAGTGCAGCACCAACATGAAACGGAGAAAAAACCAACCAATTGCACATTTCTTTCTAAAGAAGCCAACACTTGGTAAGAATCAATGTTAAGTGAATTTATCATTTATATTGTTGTTTTTCCCCTGCGCAATGTGATATTTAGCTGCAATATGTTTTGATAAATATTTTTTTCTTTTTTCATGTAGAATGTTTTAACGCCAGCACAGCAAAAATCCAAGTACCTGTTTTTATGATGACATTAAATGTGTAGATAAACCGGGATAGCTGTCTGTATGTTTTTTTTTTTTTTCTCGTCACTTTAATTGGACAGTCAGCTCGTCCAAGTATCACCCCACCTGCCACAGCATAGCGTTTTAATATAGCATAGTGGCTGTGTATTTGCATCTATAGCGACCCGGCCTGTGCGCTAGGCAGCACCAAGACCTCTGCGACCGGTTTCCCCCGCCTGAACTACTGTACTACTTCCTATCGTCGATTTATATTGACAAAAGAATATTGGAATTGTGTGAGAAACTGTGTAAACGTTCAAAGGAGAGCTAGCGTTCAGAGGTGGGAACATCACATTATTATTATTATTATTATTATTATTATTATTATTATTGTTATTTTTGGAGAATACCTTGACAAAGTACTATAGAGTTGTACACGAACAGCACCAGTCCCAGTGTCAGCACCAGTGTCAGCACCAGTCCCAGTGTCAGCACCAGTCCCAGCAGTGTCAGCACCAGTCCCAGTATCAGCACAGGTCACAGTGTCAGCACCAGTCCCAGCAGTGTCAGCACCAGGCCCAGCAGTGTCAGCACCAGTCCCAGTGTCAGCACAGGTCACAGTGTCAGCACCAGTCCCAGCAGTGTCAGCACCAGGCCCAGCAGTATCAGCACCAGTCTTACCAGTCAGCAGCAGTTACCAGTCCCAGCAGTGTAAGGCAACTTAAGTAGCAGTGAACCAAATGCAAGTCAATAAAGGTATGAACCCATCTACTTATTAATATTGATGTTATATTCTTGTCCTTTTAAAATCACACATTTCGGACAGTATGAATATGGTCATTTTAGGTTTCTGTGGTTTTGCTGGGAGACAATTAGTTTTAATCTTTAAAATAATATGGGTCATCAAATTTTAACATTAACATCATCATCCAAGTGACTTAATATTGCTTTGCAGTTTGCATGAACAGTCTCCAGGCTTTATAAGATGATAACTTTTACCTTTGTAACATGAACAAGATCTGCAAGAGGTTTGTTCAACTTTTTTTTTTTTTCTTTGCATCAGTAAAAATCTAATCCTAGCTACGCCCCTGGTAAACACTTGTTGACTCCACTCCCATTTGTCTTACTTCTGTCCAATGATAGGGGTTTCCACTCTATCATTGCACACTCCCACTGCGAGGGGAAAGGGGGAGTTGCATACCACGTGGTACCTAGCAAGGCGCATCCATCTTGTCTTTCAGTTCCCCTCCCCCATCTCACACTATCTCTGCTAATATCCTGTCTTTTGGCG
This sequence comes from Acipenser ruthenus, assembly GCF_902713425.1. NCBI lineage: Eukaryota > Metazoa > Chordata > Actinopteri > Acipenseriformes > Acipenseridae > Acipenser > Acipenser ruthenus. The sequence continues at coordinate 62,388,089 of NC_081193.1, forward strand.
TTTAGCTCCGACACTTATCTGTGACTTCCAGTCGTGTTAGGCGATGCAAAACTATACGTAGCTGGTTTTACCGATGGGAAATGAAAGAACTCAACACTTACACAATACTGCATATTAAAACAAGAAACAAAACACATACACACAATTTAAACATGATTAAAAACAACTTAAGTATAAAAGAAAAACACACACATAATGTAAAACTTATAATTAATAACATAATTAATACCTCATACAGAAAGCCATCACTACACAAGCTTGCTGTGTAATACTGTTGCGATTCTGTATATCAGCAATCAATAGCTGCCAGTTTGTAGATTAATAGTTTGCACATCGTCGTACCAAGTAAGCACTCAGGGGTAGATGTGCTAAGATGGGCCAGTCGTAGCTCAAACATACCGTCCAAACATACCACATATTTGCAATTTCAATGCGACAATTCGCAAAGTATACATTTTGTTGTATGTACCAAAGAAAATATGTTAATAAAGAGAGCCGCAAAATACTCATTTAAATATGCATTGCATCATCTTAGCGAGATCTCTAGCATTGTGAGAGTCGTGCAACAATTCTTTGAATAAATAGTGAAAGGCAGTTTAATCCCATCAGATTCTATAGTGGGGCCCCCACCTTCACCCCAAATAAAAAATGTGTTTCTATCAAAAAGCTTTTCATAGTCATACAGTAGCCCCTCGCTAAACTGGACACGTTTGTCTGACATAAGGAGGTGTCGGGTTTCAGAAAATGCAATAAAATCGCACACATACATTTACAGTTCTCTATGTATTTTAAATGTAGAAATCATTGCGCTGAAATAACATTAATGTGTTTTGGGTAGGCTACACATTACATTATGTAAAAATATAAATATGTACAGTAGGCCTATACAGTACAGTAGTAAAATCTAATGAATACCTGGTGCACATTCTTTTTACTTTAGCCTGTAGGCTACCGGTAGAACAAAATAAATCATGCTGCTGCATTGTACACATTGGTGTACAATGCAAATAAAATATTAATTTAAATTCAAACTAAATGATTTTAGCTTTTTTATTATTATTATTATTATTATTATTATTATTATTATTATTATTATTATTATTTTTAACTTGGCCTACTTAGTAGCCTAGATAGTTAACACAAAATAGATCACGGTGCCGCATTGACAAATTATGATACTTACAGGAGGATAGTCAATGCTCGTTAATATGAATTTCAAGGGACCAACAAATTTTGCATTATACCACTAATTTTGTATTATCATGAGTAGCCTCTAAGCCAAATGTATACTGTCAGTTTTTATTTAAGTTAGTCAGGGGTGTTAAATTGTGCTCAGTTACAAAACACAAATTGTGCTCAATTACAAACCATTAATAGAATAGGTGTGTTTCCTATTCCTATACAGATGTTCAGAATGAGCTGGAGGGGTTAGCGGCACATTTGTGCAATCTATTGCTCCCAACACGTTGCGGAAACCAGAAATGTCATAGAAATTTGTTTTCAAGGCTTGTAAGTACACACTGCTTTTAGGGAAAAATAGGTATTTGGGTCTTTACCTCAAAAATGCATTGAGCACAACTGGCAACGCACAAGAAAAAGTAGATTGGGAAATACCAGCAACTTTACTACATCTCATTATAATATTTAAGAAACCTCATCTCCACCCCATTTCTAACTCTTAATGGTATATCCGAGAAATTTCAGTCTGGTTTTCATGCTGCACACAACACTGAGACGGCCCTTGTCAGAATTGTGAATAATCTGCTAATAACCTCAGACTCGGGCATTCCATCAGTTTTAATTCTTCTAGATCTAAGTGCTGCCTTTGATAGTGTAGACCATTCCATACTACTGAATTGTCTTGAACGCACAGTAGGACTGTCTGGCCTTGTCCTATCCCGGTTCAAATCTTATTTTTGAGGAGGTAAAATTGGCATTATCAGAAGTTGTCTGTGGTGTTCCACAAGGCTCTATTCTAGGTCCCTTGTTGTTTTCATTATATATGCTACCGTTAGGTGACATTATCTGCAGACACGGAGTGAACTTCCACTGCTATGCTGATGATACCCAGCTATGTTTGTCCCTAGCCAGGAATTTCTTCTGCCTGGGTGTTATTAGCTACTTGCCTTACAGACATCAAGCATTGGCTGTCACAGAATTTTCTAATGTTGAATTCAGATAAAACAGAGGTTATGCTATTGGGATCACAGAACCAACTAAAAGGAAATGTGGGAATACATGAGCTTGACCCTTGCAGTCTCTCATCAAAACTTAAACTAGAAATTAAGAGTTTGGGGGTCATCTTTAATCCTTATCTATCATTTCAGACTCACATTAGGGAAGTTACTAAAGTACAGTGCCATGAAAAAGTATTTGCCCCCTGTCTGATTTTCTGCATTTTTGCACATTTTTCACATTGTATTTGGTCAGATTATTTTGTGGGTTGTAGTAGTATATAGAGGGAGCCTGAGAGAAAAAAAATGACACCAAAGTTTGGTGCTTCTTTCATTTGTTTGGTGTGCAAGGTAATCAAACATGTAATCTTCAGGTGTGAAAAAGTTATTGCCCCCCCCCAGTTAACTCAACCCAATTAAAGGGATAATTAGGGTCAGCTGTTTGAGTACTTTGGTTAACAACCAGGCCTGATTTGGGCCAGCCCTGCCAAATATAAATCTGACTAACTTTGGCCCTTACCATCAGTGTGAAGCTGTCAGCACACAGGTTCTAGAGGCACATCATGCCACGAACAAAAGAAATTCCTGAAGACCTCTGGAAAAAAGTTGTTGATGCCTATCAGTCTGGAAAGGGTTACAAAGCCATTTCTAAGGCTCTGGGGCTCCACCGAACCACAGTCAGAGCCATATTGTCCAAATGGAGAAAGTTTGGGACAGTAGTGAATCTTCCCAGGAGTGGCCGTCCTGCCAAAATCTCTCCAAGAGTAAGGCGTAAAATCGTCCAGGAAGTCACAAAGAACTGTAGAACAACATCCAGGGATCTGCAGGCCTCTCTTGCCACGGCTAAGGTCAGTGTTCATGACTCCACCATCAGAAAGACACTGGGCAAAAATGGGATTCATGGCAGAGTAGCAAGGCGGAAACCATTGCTCACTAAGAAGACCATGAATGTTCGTCTCAAGTTTGCCAAAAAGCACCTGGATGATCCTCAAGAGTTCTGGAACTATGTTCTATGGACAGATGAGTCAAAAGTGGAACTTTCTGGCCGACATGGGCCCCGTTATGTCTGGCAAAAACCAAACACTGCATTCCACAGTAAGAACCTCATACCAACGGTCAAGCATGGTGGTGGTAGTGTCATGGTTTGGGGATGCTTTGCTGCATCAGGACCTGGACGCCTTGCCATCATTGAAGGAACCATGAATTCTGCTCTGTATCAGAGAATTCTACAGGAGAATGTCAGGTCATCCGTCCATGAGCTGAAGCTGAAGCGCAGCTAGGTCATGCAGCAAGACAATGATCCGAAACACACAAGCAAGTCTATATCAGAATGGTTGAAGAACAAGAAATTTAAAGTTCATGCTCGAAAACCCACAAATGTCAATGAGTTGAAACAGTTCTGCATGGAGGAGTGGGCCAAAATTCCTCCACGGCGCTGTGAGAGACTAATCAATAACTACGGGAAGCGTTTGGTTGCAGTTATTGCTGCTAAAGGTGGCGTAACCAGTTATTGAGTCTAAGGGGGTGATTACTTTTTCACACTGGGACATTGGGTGTTGCATAACTTTAATAAATGAATGTATCAATTTTTTGTGTTATTTGTTCACTCAGGGTCCCTTTTATCTCTGCAGATAAATGCAGAAAATCAGACAGGGGGCAAATACTTTTTCACGGCCCTGTATCATTTTACCATTTGAGAAATATAGCCAAACTTAGACCAATTATTTCTGTATCTGATGCCGAGAGACTAATGCATGCCTTTGTTTCATCTAGAATTGATTATTTTAATGCACTTTTTTTCTGGTATTCCTAAACGTGTGGTATCTTGCTTGCAGCTTGTTTAGAATACCGCCACTAGAATTCTGACTAAAACTAGAAAAAGTGGATATATTACCCCTATTTTGGCCATTTTACACTGGCTCCCTGTGCAGTATAGGATTGATTTTAAGAGTTTGCTGTTAACTTACAAGGCCCTGAATGGATTAGCACCTAGTTATTTGCAGGAGTTACTGACCTTGTATCATCCAAACTGCACTCTGAGATCACAGGATGTGAGGCTGATGGTTATTCCTAGGGTCAACAAAAGCAACACAGGAGGTAGGGCTTTTTCTTGTAGAGCTCCTAAATTTTGGAATGCTCTGCCTTCGTTTGTCAGGGAAGTTGGGACCGTTACAGTTTTCAAGTCAAGACTAAAAATGCACTTTTATAAAATGGCTTTCTTGTAATGTAACTTTAAAATTGCTGCTTTTGTATTGTGTATACTGTTATTTAAATATGTTATTTAAGTGGACTGATTATGGCTGTTGGATGTGTGATATGCTATACAAAAGTATTGTGGTTTGTTCAGCTTTTCTGCTATGTACTGTATAGTGCTTTGCGATACTTTTGTACAAAAAATGCTATATAAATGCAATAAATAAATACATTTGCACTATCTCCACCCCTTACATATTAATCTAAGACTGAACCACAAAGAAAAATTGCAGCTGCAAAGCATTGTTTGCGACCATTGCGACAACCGCAACACTTTAGTACATCTATCAATCACTCAATCACTTGCAGCTTACAATACCATAAGTTCACAGGCATGTGTTGGGGTAAAAAACCAACAACAACAAAGAAAATAGTTTAGTCGCAAGTTCAAAGCAAAGCGTTGTTCTGTTACTCCTATGTGAAAGGTCTGAGAAAAACAATTAGGACCTTGCTTGTACTCAGTATGCTGCAGGTCCTGAAAGTCATTCTAATTATATATCAAAATACACACGTTTTTTGTACATGGTGTAGTAACATGAATGCTCAAAAAGGAAGGGGGCTGCAAACTATATTAGATATTATCCGATTACTTGGGATGACTTAACATTTTTGTGAAATCCCCCCCCTTTTTTTTTAAATAGTTACTTTCCCGTTTGTTTTGTGGTATATGATGGTAGCACTTTCACATTGTGGCCTTGGTCAAAGAAACAAAAATGCTAGTTTATCAGCCAATCAGTGTTGCCTGTCACCGTTTCCAGGCGCTTGTCACAGCTTCCAAACTATTTCTATGTGCTGTCTTGATGTGGATACATTTTAAAATTACAACATTTTGGTGACTGTAACAGGGCGAGGAGTCCTGTACATTAATTTGTTTGTTTATTAATTGTTAGAACGGGGTCTCCCCCTCTGCCCCTGTGCAGGTTATTGTTTTGTATTTGTTTTATGATTTATTATTGTATTTGTATATGACGGCGAAGCGCCACGGGTTTTGTTATTGTTTATTTGTATTTATTTAAAAATGTATTGACGGCGTAGCCGTGCGTTTTGTTTGTTATTGTTTTTGTTTATTTAAAATGTCTTCTGGTAGAGCCGAGAGTGGGTACTCATCCTCTGCCAGGAATAATTAAAAAAAACTTGTGCAGAAGGTGGCGAATTAATTAAGTGATTGATTTGTTGCTAAATTGGGAGATGGTCACCTGCATATAAACCTGCAGCACTCTCGGTTCCAGGTGGGTGTTCAAGAGGAGGAACGAGAGCGAGCGAGAAACAAACTAAAATTGAAAGATTCCAGGAACAGTGACAGCAACTGCCCAGCCTGACCTGGGATCGTATTGTTTTGTGTTTGTGATTGTTTTGTTTAAATATTTATTTTCGCTCTGTGAGCAAGTCTTTTTGTTAAAATATTTTATTTATTTTTGTTATTTAAAAATAAAACGGCGCAGGCGCCTTTGCACCATATCTGCAGTACTGGTGTCAGTCTTTCCTTCCTGCTTCTGGCCTGACGTCACTGCTCAGCCACCCTGTTACAGTGACCAACACATGCTTCTAAAAATACCGTTACATTTATACAAAAATGCTCCAAGCCTAGTACACATTTGTAAAACAGTACATTTGTAAAATGCACCAATGCTAATTTGAATCCCAGTGCACAACTACAGTCTTATTCTGCTAGGCAAATGTTATTATTACTAATGTGATTAAATGTAGTCATATGTGTTGGCCATAACTGTATTTAATTTATTTTTTAAGAATTGTTATTTTTTATGCATATTTATGCAAAATTGCATCCAATAGTCAGTGCTGTAAGAGTTTTTTGGCAAACATGTTTGTTCTGTTTTGTTTTTTCATCAGATTTTGGTAATGTGAATTAATTAAAAAAATGAATTTAACTAACTGTGACTTACGTTTTCTTATTTATTTATACTCATTAACGCTGTTTTTCATTAAAAAGTCATTGCTGGAGAATTTTGCAGAAAACACTCTTTTCTTGTTGCAGATTTTAGGAAATTTTACCACAGATTTCCGTGGGGACTAATATAACTATAACATTTTATGGAAACACTTAATGTATTATATGTAAAAACATTTCGTGAAATTGCATACAATACTAGACTTTTAATGTAATCATTGCAGAAGATCCCAATTAGAATCAGCCTTCTTAAGTCCCTTCCACACTGGCACTCCTACCGGGTCTGGACCTGGTTCCTGGCTACCTGGGTCACAATCCTGCTTAGTGTGAAACCACGTACCTGGGTCTTACCCGGGTTGACCGCAGGATGTGGGTCGACACGCTTTGACCCAGGTTGAGTGAGACAAAATGCATGACGGACGTTCATGAGCCAATGCAATAACAAACAGCCACATCTGCGTGAAGGTTTCACTTCTGCAAGGAACATTTCTGTTTATTCTGTTTAGCCATATTGAGACACACCATGAGCCAGATTGCAGCAGGGATGAAGAAACATTTGGTCTAATCAGCATTTGGGCCAACAGTTCAATCCAGAGAAGCTTGGATGGAAGCGTCTGTAACAAACTGCTTCTGGGGTCATTGATACGTGTATTGTTTACTTGCGTCTGTCACCCAGATCAACCCTGCTTTATCAATTGCAATGTGAAATCACGTACCTGACCCACATGATACTGGGTCCTGACCCGGGTAGATCATGCTAGTGTGAAAGGGGCTTTAGTTGGAATAATAAGGTAGAAGTGCATGTTTCACAGAAACTATTGGCCTGACCAGTTCAAAAGCTGATTTTGCCGAATCGTTATTGAAACAGCATGTACACAATATGTTGCTGCTACCGAGAATCAGATATCCGCCCTGTCATACAACTCATTCTAAGGCTGCTGTGTTTACAATCAGTGGTACAATGAAATATAAACCATAGGTATTTCTTTACTATAGTTATCCTTAACTTTCTGTGTATTCTACTTTTTTTCTGAATGCAGAAATAGTTTAACAGTTTGTTTGTTAACATTTAGCTGTATGGGCACAAGCTCGCTTTACACTTGTGTTATCTTTGTGTTTGGTCATCGGGTAGCTGATTGCTTTAGGCCTAGACTGCAGTAAGATGCAATTTGTTCTACACAAGCCTTAAATATCATCTATCACAGGTACCAACCAAGGACAAAAAAGTCATGTTCGTACCCCAAAATGCATTAAATTAACATAGCTTGGAATTCGTGCCAGTGATCTCCTTTTGAGTTGACCACTATTGAGTTGAAGTTAAATCTCTAAACCTTTTATTCAGCAAGATTTGTTTTAGAAGAACGAAAACATTCGAAAAAGAAAAAAAAACTGGGTTCCACAAATTTGTTCAAAAAGATAAATATGGGGCTTTACATGAGCTTGCTGCAAGACTTACATAACAAAGTTACAGAAAGTTACAAAAAAGCCTTGGTGTATTAGCATCTCCTGAAAAATGTGTTGAACTCTTATGGACTATCGGTATACTGGATCTCCAATAACAACATCAAAATATATAAAACCACATTCTACTGGCGAGAGCCTTGCACTATCCCTACTGAATTTGGATTCAGGTATTTATTATTCATTATTATAAGAATATTACAGTAAATGTGGGCAAGTAGGGCAGCCGGTTATAGATTTCCTACCAGTATTTGAAAATGTACCGTAATAAACATTTTGACTGGATCATGTTTTATATCATTAACCTCGTGCTGGATTTTAGCTCCATTCATAGACTACTGTGATGATCACTATTACTGAAGCTACTGTTCTGTGGGAAAACTTTAGATTATATATCTACATGTACAATAGATTTATAATAAATATATACGCAGTAAAAAAAATGCAAATTATACATGGATAGTAAGCAGCGCTTTCTTATGGAATGTTTTTTTTAAAAATTGTGTACAGCTATGTCTGGATTTTTGCGTTGTTTCCCTCTGCAATTGCGGTTCTTCAACACAACCTAAAAACTTTGTGTGAACCCAGTTTGAGAGCTGCACAATATCAGTCGTTGCACACAGCCAAATTGGAACTCAGACAGAAATATTTAAGTAATTTGCATTTGGAAGAAGAATTTCTCTCCCTAAAAGAAAAGTACATGGAAACCCAAATTACCCAAAGGGTACTACCAAAATAGCGTAAGAAAAAGGTGACTTATTTTTATTTTTCCATGGAAACCCTGCCTTTGATCCAAATAAAAATTATAAAGTTACGTGCCCCCCCCTTACCCCTCCCCATCCCCCTCCCCCCCCCCCTCCCCCTCCCCGTGGAAGCAAGTCCCATTGAATTGCATTTTAAGTATGCCAGGTTTTACATACCAAGTTTAATTATGCCACGTTTCCAGCTGAATTCAGTCTGTAAAACTGTTTAATTTTGTTGCAATATGTCACAAAGACGGCCAGAGTGGGTTGCGTCAGACCAGAAAGGAATTCAAACACAGACACGGTGGTTGTGATGAGCTGAGTGCAATGGCTGCACTCAGCGTTTATTAACAAATAAAAGGGTTGAAACAGCACAAAAACAGGACACGGCACTTGACGCCAAAATAAACAGACATACAAAAACGCACTAAACACAAACGGTGCACGGAGAGACAAACAAACACGGTGAGAACAAACACTTTACGTTTACGATTTTACTTATTTTAACTCCTTCTCTCTCACCCGTTCTCCACTCTCTGAACACCTAACCCCGAGTGACTAAAAATGTGCCTATTTATACTGTTGTGCTGGGATTCAATTACTAATTAATTATTCACTTGAATCCCAGCACGTGAATTAATTCCGTGCAACCCCGTGCCACACATTTTACATTTAACCAGCACGTGAAGTGATTTGTGCTCTCCTCGTGCCTAAATACAAATCTACACTTTTTAAATACACGTGAAACACAGACCCGTTTATATCCTGTGTACCAATCTATACACCAACATTAACACACGCAACATACAACACATAACACACAAAATACACACAGGGGCGGGCACTTTGCCACACAATATCATATTGGATCTACCATCCATTATTTCTGCTGTTTACATTCCAATCTGCAGCTGGATGTCACACAAAAGGTAAAATATTGACAGGAAAGTATGCAGTTTAATTGCTAGTCATTCATTACATATACAAACCTCTAATATTCGCTTGATAGTATCATCAAGTCACACCCCCCATGCAGCCTTCAGGAAATGTGGCATTAGTAATAGGCTCAAGTATAACCTAATAATGCAGTATTTGTATTTGCAATCTGAATTCAATGCACCTTGTTGCAGGGTAGCGGCGAGACAGAGACTCAGAAGCAAGGAAGCTGCAGTTTCAGTGCTAAAGCGCACATTTAATAAACTAAATAACACTAAGTACAAACAAAAAGACATAAGGGCCAAAATAAAGGCAAACCAAACAAAACCGTTGGTTGGGCATTCGCCTTCACTACTTTACAAGTACACAATGCAGACACATTAACAACAGATTTCACTCACCAAACTCCTCTCTCCTAGACAGAGGATTTCTATGGCAAGCCGAATTATCATTTAGAGATATCTTCAAAATATCATCTCTAAATGGAGTTTTAAATGAGATATCTAAAATGCATTTTGATATATCTTTAAATCATTCAAAGATATGTGAAATTCAATTTAAAATATCTTAAAATGACTTCCTGTTCATTTACAGATATCTTTAAATATTTTTTCTTTAAATGAACAGGAAACCATTTCAAGAAATCTCAAAATGACTTCCTGTGTAAATGCTCTATGTTTTGAATGGACTTCCTGTCCATTTAGAGATTCTGTATCTCCGAATGAACAGGAAGTTATTTAGAGATCTCTCTAAATGAACAGGAAGTTATTTAGAGACATCTCTAAATGAAAAGGAAGTTATTTAAAGATATCTTTAAACGATTTAAACATATCTCTAAATGAACAGTAAGTTTTTTTGAGATATCTTCAAATGATTTAGAGATATCTTTAAAACCCTCATTTTAAGATATCTCTAAATGACAGTTTGGTATATCATGCTAGCAAAATATTTGTAAATTAATTTGAGATGTCTATTTCATTTTTTCATTTCATTTTTCTTTATTTCATTGAGGCATTTTGGGTAAATCATTTAAAATAAATAAATAAATAAATAAATAAAAAGAAGGCCAGATGAAACTAGTGTGTACTAAACAGCATACCACATTTGAAATCAATACACTATTGCAGTCAGTCACACTGTTTTATCAAACAAAATATTCCACCAGCACTGTTCATTAAATCTTCTCCATGAATGAGGTGTAAAGTGTTCACTGCCCTGTGCAAAGAGTGATGATGTTACCATTTAATACAAACTGATTAGTCTGTCAATGGCTTCTTGAAGGCAAAATAAAGCCAATGGTGTAACACATTAAGTTGAATGTAACAGTTTTCTGTGAACCCGAAATGGTTCTACCTTCAGAAAGACATGTTAAAAAATAAAGCACAATAAAGATTTTATGGTCTTCATAAATCTGCTACTTGTAAAGGAGATCAGGCTGCACAAGGAATTTAAACCTAAAAAACAAAGGGCTATTACTGTATACTGCACAGCTTTGATCCTGTGAAAGCACAGTTCATTTTATAATCATTAATGGTTTTCAACTTTAATCATTTACTTTGCAATTCAAATAATTACATTTTGTCTACACTTTCTCTTTTTTTAGTACTCTAACAAACCTTCTAAGCTACAGTAATTATCAGTGTAAGAATGCCCCACTTTTGTCCTAAAAGATAAAGTTGTATGTAAATAAATATACATTTCATGGTGTTACTACTGCAGATTTATCTGAAAGCTGTTCACAAGACAGAAACAAATGAAACAGAATGCGCAGGAACCCCCAAAAGAAAGTAAATAAACGAGTTGTTGGCTTGTTAATGTGGTTGTTGACGAGGTACAAAGAGCAGCTGATAGTGAATGTGTATCAGTATTGCAACCAGATCCATTACAGTGGTGGAAAGGTAGAGCATTCAAACCCTTTAAAACACCTTGAGAGTAACTAGCTCATTTAGCCCTGCATATTTTCCTTAATCAAATAAATGTATGTGGAAACTGTACACTCCTGTAGGGGCTTTTGAATAATCTTAAATGGGTTCTTATTCATTTTACAGTTGCAACTGGTGTTTTTGTTCCCTTTCAGAAAACAAAAAAAGGTATTAATGATGATTTGTAGGAAATGGCTTTGACAACCTTGAGAGCTATGTATTTCTACAAATTATATTACTGTTTTACTAATATAATGTCTGTATTTACAAATTCTATGGGTTCAACAAATACAATATGTAATTCATCTCTTGACGTGTTTGAACCACAAAATGTCTTTTACATTTTTTTTTTTAAATTCCAGTGGTTTTATTTTGTCCATTTCTGTTTGTTTTTTCTGGCAGTCACTTTTCAACTTGAAATTCCTTTTTTTTTGATACCTTCAATACCTTGATTCTATGTGAACACTCCAAAAAAGAAAAGGTAGCCCAGAGCTGGCCCAGATTTAGGCCGCCGTTTCAATGTGGCCCAAGGCTTGCAATCCAGGACCAGGGAGTGAGACTGTGTGGAGTGAGACTGTGAGGGACAGAGCTAAAGGCTGAAATCGAGTGCCTATCGGTGAAGCAGTGAAAGAGCCCAGAGTGATTCGGAAGAACAGAGAACAAGAGCGAGTGAGAGTGTTGGAGGAAAGAAAGAGAAGAGGAAAGTGAGAGGAAGAGCACAGAGCGAGGGAGTTATTTTTATTCATTGATTGGGCGTGAACCCCAGCCCAAACAGGGATTCCCTGTTATTTTATTTAGTGCAGTAATTAAAAGCAGCAAATTTGGAATCCCATCTGGTCTCCCTGAGTCTTGTTTCACTTCCAACTCAGCGGTTCATTATTATATACTGTGTATATATATATATATATATATATATATATATATATATATATATATATATATATACACACATATATATAGTGAAGAAAATAGCAGTGACACCTTTAAGGAACGGCGTCGCTGGGGGAAAAACTACACCCCCCAGAAACCTCAGCGTCAATGGTAGGGTGGGGTTATACAGTTTAAAAGGAACCAGAGCAGAACAATCGGGGTGTTGTGTGACTGTGGGGAACACTGCCCGACTGTTCTGCCTGTGCAAGCCTTGGGGATTTTTCCTGTCTTCCTGTGTCTGTGGGAAAGCTATAGTAAGTGCTTTACATTTCAGTCGTAGTTATTTCTTGAAAGTTTAGTTTAGCGCGTTTTACCTCTTGGTGAGGCAGCCTTTTGTTTTGTTTTGTTTTTGTTTCACTTTTGCGATTTGGTTAAATTGCTGTGTTTACTGCGGCCTACGTTGTTGTTAGTAGTGGGGTGCCTGTGTAGTGCAGACACAGTGAATTATACTGTGTTACCAAGTGTGTTACTTATATGACTGGGACTGGTTAAGACACTGTTTGGTTACAAGCTGCAGGAGCAGCAATCTGCACATCGGTGTGGGAAGTGTTTATAATACAAGAAACTGAAACACAAGCCCGTGGTATTGGGATATTGTTTATTACTATCTGGGATTCAGCATCCATCCGTACGCATCCTGGGACCCGGCTGTAGTAGGAACGCTTCTACATATCCTGGACTTCACTTGTTTGTGTTCCCGGCTCACCACCAGAGGGAGCCCCACCTCTACTTACCTGTGTTCCTGGCTCACTCCACCAGAGGGAGCCCCACCTCTACTTACCTGTGTTCCAGGCTCACTCCACCAGAGGGAGCCCCACATCTACTTACCTGTGTTCCAGGCTCACTCCACCAGAGGGAGCCCCACCTCTACTTACCTGTGTTCCTGGCTCACTCCACCAGAGGGAGCCCAACCTCTACTCACCTGTGTTCCTGGCTCACTCCGCCAGAGTGAGCCCAACCTCGACTTACCTGTGTTCCTGGCTCACTCCACCAGAGGGAGCCCAAACTACTCACCTGTGTTCCTGGCGCGCTCCTCCAGAGGGAGCCCAATCTCTACTTACCTGTCTTGCAGGTACATTTCGGGACATCGGGACATTCTACAGGCAAAGCCTGTCACAGCTTGGTCGTCTCGCAATAGCATAGAGAGATATATATATATAATGTGTGTGTGTATGTGTGTGTATATAAAAGAGTGAAAAGGGAGAAAGGCAAAATTTGGTTTGCTTAGGGCGGCAAAATTCCTTGCGCCTGCCCTGTGTGTGTGTATTGGAAAGGTAACCAGACAAACAAGTAGTTAATGTGCGGCGTAATTCAGAATGTGCGTGACAACATCTGAATTAATTTCTCTTGTTTTATCTTCATGGCAACACATGAAGCTCTCCTTGCGATATTCAGTTGTTCTTTTCCTACTGAGATTTAAATATCCCCTCCCCTAAATGACTATGCATGGAGTAATCTGCATTGGTACGGGCAATTTTTTTTTTCCTAAATCAGAACTGCATAGCAACGCATTTCCTGAAAAGTATGACAAACATGTCGTGAGCAAAAATGCCATGACTTGTGCATGTAAACGCCGCCAATGATAGTCATTTGCAGTCTGTGAAGTATCCGTTATGTAAATAAATATTTATTCCTGTCAACATTAGCAAGTTGCTGTTTCCCCCATTCTAAATTCCTCTGTGTTCATCAGAGAATAATGTGATTGTGGGTGGGGGTAAGCTCAGACCGTCACCCCATTACACACTTGTGGCAATGTGCCCCGCCCCTGTGTGCATTTCTGTGTTGTATGTTGCGTGTGGTGTGTTAATGTTGGTGAATAGAGATGGCTGCACGGGATATAAATGGGTGTGTGCAGCACGAGTTATTTAAAATGTATAATTGTATTTAGGCACGAGGATTGCACATCACTTCACGTGCATTTAAAGTATTTAATATGTGAGCACGAGGTTGCACATAATTAATTCACGTGCTGGGATTCAAGTGAATAATTAATTAGTATTTGAATCCCGGCACAACAGTATATATAGATGCACGTTTCATGCACTCTGGGTTGTGTGTTCAGGGTGAAAGAACGGGAGAGAGTGAGGAGAGAAATAATTATAATAATCAATTGCTACGTCATGCTGGAGGACCAGCACGGTACTTGTTTGTTTAGTGTTCGTCCCTGTGTGTTAGTGTCTGTTTGTTTTTTTTGTCTGTTTATTTTGGCTAAAGTGCCGTGTTTTGTGTTTGTTAAAACCTTTTTATTTTCCCGTAATTCTATTTCATCTCATCTGTCCTGTATGTTATTCATTTCCTGGATCTGAGGGCACCACTCAGCCAGCCGTGTGACAACACCATAACATTAAGTCAAAATAATGAATAATATAAGTTTTTTTTAACTTGCTACTGTGGTGCATTGAAAAACATATATTAATAAGAAACACCTGCTACAAATCAAGGATTACTGTATATCCCGGTAGCTCTTCCATTCCGAGTGCAGACTATCATTCCATAACAGATCAAATAAAAAAAGTCAGTTTGCCACATTTTATGCTTTCTTTTCCGTCACATATGTGAACGCGCAAAGGCGCCTTAAACTGCAAATGTGAACAGAGTTGCAGACCAAAATCTGAGACGAACCCAGCACAGTAGTGTGAACGGGGTCTAACACAATCATAAAAACAGCTCTCTGGTGTGGCAGCTACATTGAACCAGATGGAGAAAGTCTTTATACTGCTGGTGATATGACTTGATCAATACATTCAAGCACTTCAACACCTGGCCTGGGATTACAATAAACACGTACTGTATTTGCATTCTATTTGTTATACTTTTGAGCCAGCATTTAAAAGAGACTTGGTTTATATGCAATATTTCTCAACAGCAATTGCAATAATTGTTACTAGACTAGCATAATTGGAGACAAGCATAATTTAATTAAGTAAATTACTGTGATAACCTAATTTTTATTGCAAGTAGAGCACTAATCATCCTTATTGTGTAAAAGAAAAAAAATACATTATTCATTTTACAGGGTTTTATTAAAAAAAAAATACTGGTAGTTATAAAGATTTAGTTGCCTTAAATAATAATATGTCTCAATGTACAACATCAGTGTTTTTTGCTTTTTGCTTATAAAATGTGCTGTCCAACCACTGGTACAAAAAGGTAATCTTCAAGTATGTACTATTAAAAAAAACGTTATAGCTATCTGCAAGTTCTGACTGCTGTGCGGCAGATCCCGGACCCACTTTGGGATACAAAAGACCTGTCAAGTATTTTATGTTTAAAATAAGCTCCTTTGCATAACATGGATTTGCCTACTTGATTTATTTGTTTCTAATCAAGTGTTATACATATCTGTCAACACTTTTTTGAGTCCAACTTGTATACCAGAGCTTTCAAACCCTTAAGGAATGCTTCCAAATCTTAAGAAATTTGGCTCTGACTCGAAAATAATAGTATTAAAAAAATGTGAAAGAAAAAATACTAAACTTCTCCCAGTTTATTAATTGAAATCGGCAGAAAAAAGCTTTTTCATCATTTGCTGTGTATTATTAACATCTTTAACATTTCACATTCTTCTTACATGGAATACAAAATGTGTAATCCCCGCCATCAGGAGAAGCCCTTATCAAGCCACAAAATTCAGGTTTGTTCTCCCATTCCTTAAGGTACCGTCCACTGTAAAACTTTCCAGTTTTGTGTTTTTTTGAAGGAAGCAATCAGTGACGAGCGTGCTCTGCATGTTTTTCCCTGACCGTGAGGTTTTGATTTGCCCGTAAGATGAAAATAGATTTGAAAACTTAAAAAAAAACTAAGAAATACGGGAAATCCGTAAGAGTTGACAGGTATGGTTATATTTCTGTATTAAACTTTAAACTACCCAGAATAGCATAATTAGAACATAACAATATTTACAAACGAGAGGCGGCCATTCAGTTCATGTAAGCTAATCCAGTTCCTAGTAACTGCTTGATATCAAAAAGATCCAAATGATTCTGCCTCAACAACATGACTAGGTAACCCATTCCATAACCCCCTCATCACTCTTTATGTAAAGAAGTGTCTTCCTCTTCACTTAATTGCCAACTGTGTCCTCTGGTCCTGGTTTCTGTGTTGCACTTAAGGTATTGGTTAGGGTCTGCTAAATAAACACATAATAGGGTTAAACCCTTTTAAGATTTTAAACTTCAATACACCCATTCTTATAAGACATTTTTCTTTGGCTTTTAATTTTAATTTTATTTTTGTCTTATCTGTCTTTAAGGTGTTTTTCGTTGGGGTATTTTTTCATTTTATTATTAATGTTTGTGTTAATGAACTCAAGTATTTAATTTAATACTGTATTAGTATTACCTTACAACTGGGGTTTAAACAGTACTTGACATTTACTACTAGGCAGTCCATGATACACTTTCAGTAAAATAGATTATTTTTCTGAGATACGTGGGTTGGTCCAAATGAGGGAACACACTTTGTTTGAATTCTGCAGCCTTTAATTTTTTTTTTTTTATCTAGATAACAAGCTATGCATTGTTAGAATCAGAAGAGTATTATGAAGTTTCTAAAAACCCAAAAGAAAATGCAATACCTTGAGTAAAAATACACCTTTGCACATGTCAACTTTAGAAGCACTCTATGCTAGACCTGCTAAACATATGCGTGTATACGTTCAATATAAAACAGTTCCCTTGCAAACTCCTTTAGGCAGAATATCTTTTTTATATATTTTAATTCTCAGCCAAGACAAGTAGTTGTTACGTGTATGTGCACATTATCATTAAAGCTGTATTTGGTTCACTGTTATCATGGTATTAGGTTCCATGTGAAAATTCCCATTTCTGAAAGAATAGTGTAAATATTAGGGCTTTTCCAATTAACAGATTAATCGGACCGATTATCAACTAAAGAGTTGATCGCAGATTACATTGTTTTACAATTTAATCGTGCATTCTGGGTAGAGAGAGAAATGCGTGCTGCTATTTAGGGAAGTGCTGATTTGAAGCACGCTCTCTCTCCCTGGAAGTGGTAGGACACTGGTTTTAAGCTTGTATAAAAAGGGGTTAAAGTTGTGTAAAAATCATAATTGTCTTGTTTTGTACAAGGATTGCTGATAGTGTGCTATGGATGTATATACGTATTTGGAACTGTAATGTTTATCTAAGTTGATTTAAATGATTGCCAAACATGTGTCTGCAAAGTTACTCGTGTGCATTGTTACTCGTGTGCATTGTAACCAGAGCTGTGGGGTACGCTGTGGTAAAATCCAGCGTGGCACATTTATCAGGTCCCTAAATCTGTTTTATAGGGTGATAGGATGGAAAGGTAACATTTGTTACATTTACTAAATAAAAATAATAATAAAAATGGTTTTAAAAAGACCAAATTCCCACTGGGCTTATAAGATCGCTATAAGATTTTTACCTTTATTAAAAATGTGCGCGGATTAATCTACCGATAAATCAACTAATACCCATAAATTTAACGGATCAAAATTTTTAATCGAGTGACAGCGCTAGTAAATATACATATTTGTTTTGGCATTTAAGAAACAACACAGCAAACATTTGCTTTACTGACACACTACCTTTTTACATTTAGGAACTAACAGCCGGTTAATGATTGAACACATTGCTTAGAGCTGCACGACTTATTTAAAATGTATTAAGTAAAAAAAAGATTGTACTGTCCAATACAAAAAGGGGATATTTCACATGTCTATTATTATTATTATTATTATTATTATTATTATTATTATTATTATGTTTGATAATTCCTCACAGTGAAAATAGAATGAATGACCTTGTTTCCATGGATAGCCAACTCAAGTAGACTCGAGTGCGCTCAGATTGGTCTGAATTCTCCCAGAAGAACAACTCAAGTTGGTGAAAAAGAAGGCATTTCCATGCCTTTCTGAGTTACCTGAGTTATCACGTGAGTTGGGCAGGAAATGCTTTTCCCCAGAAATACTTGCGAGTTAAAGGTCAATATTTGCATTTGCTGCAGACGGTATTACAGTCAGATTGTCAATGATTTAAAAGATAAATCCAGCTGGATATTCTTTCTCATTTGTTTCATGCAGTACATATACATCTGGCAGACTGGTATGCGAATGGGAGTGATGAAGCCAATTTGCTTGAAAACATTAAAAGTAGACCGGACATTTCCATCAAAGGATTAAAAAAATCTGGAATTGATGTAATGCGATCAGAAACCCATACGCACTTTAAGCTGCACCTGCTACTGTAGTAGGACTGTTCTGTTAACATTTTTCATGTTCTTTTTTTATTTTTTTTATAAGGGTTTAATTAAGTAACAGTCAAAATTGTTTATGCCAGACCTAGAAAGTCTGTAACAAAATGGTTGATTGTTAATGGCTATGTTTCCATTGCAGTAGATTTATTCGCTAAAAGTTTACGGATTAATGGCTCAATGGAAATGGGTATAATTCGCAAAAACATGTACATTTATTCCAACTTTTAAAAACCCTAGACATTAGGGTTTTAGGAAAGTCGATATTTTCAGAAAATGCGAATTAAGGTGCCTTAATGCGCATAAATTTAAATGGAAACAATTTTATTCGCATAAAATAAGCAAATCCCCCAAAGTGCACTGCAGCTCCTAAGGAAGTTCTTTACTGGGAGGAAAAAATGGTGACTAACAGTAACAGGTGCAACTGGGAGACTGCATATTCTGCACAGCTAGCCAGCTTATACAGAGTGATAGCGATTCTCTTTTCTGTTGGTATAGGTGATCTTGAACTGAACTGAACTGTTCTGGAGCAATATACGGGTCAAGTTTAGTGCACAATTCGAACACGTGCGCAATGGCTTTAATTCTCCAGTTTGAACAGAATAATGTAATATCTATATGTCACGTCATGAACACCAATCTTTCCTGTACAAATACATTCCTTGCTTTTATGGCATGAATTTTATTAATCTAAAAATGACTCTGATAAACTCATACATTTTAATTAATATTTTATTGTAAATATATAAATAAAATTCAGTAATAAATGTAATTAATTACAAAGAAAATTCAGGTCATTTACCATGTATAGCATTCTGCCTTTCCTCCTTTTTCTTTTGCAATCCATGCAATTTAGAAGTATAGTGACATCAAACATTAGCCTACATAAAACAAAGTTTGAAACCCTCTTCGTAATGTTCTCTCTTGATTTTACACAAACTGAAACAACTGCTCTATATACGACTGTATATAAAAATCAGGCAGATGCTTAACTTCATGTTTATTAATAGAGAAAATAAGAGGGGGGTAAACAAAGAAAAACATACTATGAAAAGTGTGTGCTTATTAAACGTTTAACATTTCTCATAATTACAAGAAAAGGTGAAAATGCTCCTGTAATTTATGAGAAACGTACTGAATTTTACAATACAAAAAGTATAGTATTCAAGTACACAGGTCAAATATTATGGTTAGATCGGATGAAAAAACGTTTTTTAATCCGAGAATACTGTAGCAATCTTGGTTCCCGCAGGCAGGCGCATCACACAGGGAGAGGCAATCCACACACACAAGCGGTGGGCGGGCGCGAACCCAGGATCTCTCGCACTAAAGCAAGGCGCCAATACCGCTGTACAAAAGAGACGGCTCTCTTGCAAGGAGCGTATATCGGGCATATGTCTTTGTGTGTGATTACGTTACCTACCAGCCCTGCTACCTTCCCCCCGTGCACGCTACAATACTTTCAGAATAATTATTTTTTTGTGAATAATAAACTGGTGGGAAGTGAAGGACAGTAGACTGCTGTTTAGTAAACTGGGGTTATTCGCTAGATGTGATATGTTATCGTACAAGTAAAATCGCATACATTTATAAAGTAAAATCAAGGAAGAGTGGAAACGGTCTGTCGCACTATTCTTCTAGCGTATTTCAGTTTTCGATGCGAATAACTTTAGCTCCGCCCACAACGTCATCAGGTCGGCCAGTTTGTCCGCTAGAAATTGATTTGAATGGAAACACAATTTTAGGTTGATTATGCGCATTACTTTTGCCAAATTTCAAATGCACATAAGATGTTATTCGCTTCGATATCTTAATGGAAACATAGCCATTGTCGATATGTTGTAGATATTACTAAAGACACCCACCATGCAGGTATCACAAAGTTGATAAACAAAACAAATCATTAAAATAAATTAGTTTTGCACCATATAAAACAGAGCTGATTTTACCAGTGCTCGCTAGTCTAATTGATTAGAAGGCCTTCTTTATTGTTTTATTGTTGCTGCAGTGACATGTAGATCAGGGGTGGGTAAACTACGGCCCGTGGTCCAAATCCAGCCCGTGAGCTACCTTGTGTTTTAATAATTGTTAAAGTACTCGATTACTATAAATAGTAAAATATAAAAATCCATTCAATTGATCCATGTTATTGATTGCTTTGGGTTAGAAATAACTAATTTACTAGGCTAATTTACAACCCACACAGACACAGAGTGCATTGCCAAAACAAAGCGCTTTGCAACGTCTCACGTGGGATGCAGTATGTGTATGACATTTATTTTATTTGCTAGAATGCGAGCAAGCTTCAGAAACAGTTGTTTGAATTGTAGTAGTTAGGGTTTTGTTTTTATGCTTTGTGAAGAAAAATGACAACTTCAAAGAAAAGTGGACAGTGAGAGTTGGGTTTTCAAAAAAGAGTGGATTGAGAAATATTTTTTCCCAAACATCGACTCAAATGCTGTACGCCTTATTTTTCAGGAGAGCATCGCTGTGTTCAAGGAGTACAGTTTGAATCGCCATTTTACAACCAAACATCCTAATTATGGCAGCACCTTAACAACAGAAGAAAAGTCAGGAAAAGCTCAGAAACGTGCTACTAATTTAAAAACTCAGCAAAACATTTTTAACTGAGAAACTTTTATGCAGCCATTTGCCGACACATTAACCTTGGTCAATACCAAACTGAGAGATTTAGATCAAGGGTATCTAACATTGAGCAAGAGAAGCAAACTTCAGCTCTTTCAGTATTCTCCTCCATTCCTGCTACTTCCGGTTCAGCTCTAACATTGGTACCTTCAGAAGATCCTCCTGTCTTCAACCTTACCACTGCTTCAGCATTTGGTTCTGTCTCCCCAACCATAGATAGGCATCATTCAATATCCCTGCCAATTCGGCGCAATATTATTGAAGGTAAGGGCATTAATCTCGTTTCATTACTAATGGCGACATCAGAAGACCTGGATCACAGAGTTGTGGATTGCGGAGATCTGTCAGTAACATTAAAATCCAGAGACTCAGGGAAATTCGTCCTTGCTTTCTTCATATTTAGAGATGTGCTGTGCTCAGTATATCCTAACTGCAGAGCTGAATTAAGGTGCTTTCACACAGAAGAGTTATGACGGTTCAGAACCGCCACTGAAGCGGCTTATAGGTCTGTGTGAATTGCCTATACCACCACAGAACCGTCATAACTGCCTGTGTGAAAGGCTATACCGCCACTGAAACACTATAGTGGTTGTGGTTTCAAAGTCAATATGACATGTCACTATAGTGTAGGTAGGTAAGGGGGTGTGCATGCAGTGCTTAATTTGTGCTGGGGCATAGCCCTGGAACCTCTGGGTGTGCAGAGTCATAGTGCCGGTACCGCTAGTTAAAAATCTCATAAAATGCTTTCTTTTTAAAATCTCAACACGGTTGCATTAAGTCTGCAAGTTCTTGTGTGCATGCTGAAGAGAGACAATCCGCTGCCACATTTGTAGCCTACTCGAAATTACTTCACGATATCAGCTTGAGTGCCTTTAAGTAAGATGACACTGGCTGCAACTCAATTGTCGTTTTTTATACACAAATAAGCTTACTTGATTTGAAAAACATCATGAATGATACAAGCAACTTCTTACACTACTTGATTAAATGAGTAGTACACAACTAAATATGAAAGCTGAACATTAATTTCAACAAACAACAGCAACATTTTAATGAAAAAAATATATATTGTAGCCTACTTCAATAGGGACACTAGCCTGCTATATTATATTAAACCAAAACAATAAAAATTAATAACGATCTGGTTCTCTTGCCTTTTTCAATTAATATAATTTAATTACATTCCTATACATTCTTCAGTTCCTCCCGACAAATATGGGCAAGACAAATATGGGCGCAGAATCAGATTCGCAGGAGGAAGGCAAATTTGCAATAACTTCAACACCGGTTTCTGTTCAAACAGGCAATGTAATTTCATTCACATGTGTTGCACTTGTGGAGATGCTCACTCCAACACAATTTGCCCTTTAAATCGCAAGTGACTTTCTCCGATGCTCATAGTCACACTCCCATAAACATTCCAGCATTATGTAATAAATAAAAAAAATCATCCTGACATCAATTTCCCCAATTGCTTAATTGATGGATTAAAAAACTTTTTTTCATCCGGTCTAAGTCAAATTCCTTCTTCCTCCTTTCAAAGCAAAAATCTTCATTCTGCTAATCAAGATCCAGTCAGTTCAATCTCTCATCAAAAAAGAAATTAAAAAAGGATGTATAGTCTGCCCATTTTTAGGTACTCCTTTTCCAGTCTATAGAATTAATCCTATTGGCAGAGCAATTCGGAAAATGTCAGGAAAAAAGCATCTTATCATTGATTTATCAGCACCACAGGGTTCAAGCATCAGCAGCATCAACTCACTTATTCCTCAAGATCAATTTTCTCTTCATTATGTCACTATTTCAGACGCAATTCACTCAATTAAATTAGCAGGTCGTGGTTCCTGGCTAGCAAAATCAGATATATCAGATGCATTTAAAGTAATGCCAATCCATCCTTCTCTTCGCCATGTTTGGTATATGCTGGAAAGGAAAGTTTTACTTTGCCACTCAATTAACTTTCGGCTGCCGCAGCAGCCCAAAGATATTTGACACCCTGTCAGAAGCATTATGCTGGATACTTCTCAATGCCTACCATGTTCCATTTCTGCTCCACCTGCTTGATGACTTTCTATTGATCTCCCATCCATCAGATCCGCCAGCAGAAGCATTTATGGGGAGCAGTGTGGAGTAGTGGTTAGGGCTCTGGACTCTTGACCGGAGGGTCGTGGGTTCAATCCCTGGTAGGGGACACTGCTGCTGTACCCTTGAGCAAGGTACTTTACCTAAATTGCTCCAGTAAAAACCCAACTGTATAAATGGGTAATTGTATATAAAAATAATGTGATATCTTGTAACAATTGTAAATCGCCCTGGATAAGGGCGTCTGCTAAGAAATAAATAATAATAATAATTTACTAATCTTAAGAGTTTATTTTTAAAAGTTGGCGTCCCGCTCTCAGAGGAAAAAACAATAGGCACCCTTCATTCTCTGGAATTTCTAGGAATCATACTGGACAAAAGTGATTGAGTCCAAGCTCAATCACATTTGTTTTCTTATTCAGAACTTTCAGATCAGTAAAACAATCAGAAAACGTGCACTTTCATTGCTGGGTCACTTCAACTTGTATTATTCCCCAAGGGAGGACATTTATATCTCGTCTACTTGCTCTTGCATCAACAGCAAATAACTTGGACTTCTACATCAATATTTCATCAGAAGCTAGGAAAGATATTAAAATGTGGTCTGCTCTTATTCAGCACTGGAATGGCTTTCATCTCAGCACCACACAACATGGTTTTGTTTACAGACGCATCATCTCTCAGGTGTCTCTTAAACAATCAATGGTTTTCCAGTATATGGCCCCAGGAAATTGAAAATCTATCTCCACATCTAAAATCCACAGCTCTTCTTGAAATTTACCCAATAGATGCAGCAGCCCAGCTATGGGGTCATCTCTGGTCTAAGACATCAATCTTATTTTATTGCGATAATTTAGCTACAGTGCATATCATAAATAAAGGCTGTTACAGTTCCCCTCTTATCATGCAATTACTGCGGCGACTAGTATGGATTTCAGTATCCAACAATTTTCTAATACAAGCTCGCCATCTACCGGGCATATTTAATAATGCAGCTGATGCTCTCTCTCGTTTACAGATATCCAAACTCCACAGCTTGTTTCCTACAGCTCTGCCATCCCCAGCACAACTCCTCAGTTCAACCAGCTGATTTTCAGCTGAATCCTACCATCAATAAGCTACTTAATTCAGCCCAAGATTACATGGCTTCAGCACTTGCCCCTTCTACTAGATCCTCATACTCTACATGTTGGGCTCTTATGTAACCTTCTGTTCACAAAACAGGATCAATCCTACTCCTTTTAACCAGAATTGGATCATGACTTTTATAGTTCATGCAAAGGATTCTCTACATCTGGCAACAGTTACAATTAATCCTATTTGTCAGGAATTTCTTCTCCAACCATACTATCATTTGTCTCCTCCTGCGAGGAATTTCCAAGAGCTCTCTGGCTGCATCTTCCACTTGCCTGCCTATCTCTCTAGCTCTTTTTCTCCAACTGATGACCTAACAATGGAAGCATTATTCCTCTCTGCATTTTTTGGATTTTTGAGATGCTCTGAATATACAGTCTCTTCTATTTCCAGTTTTCCTACTCTGGGTATTCGCTGCAGTGACCTTACACATATTTTGGATTTCCATTTTATTCTCTTTCTATGCATTTCAAAAACAGATCAGCTTCAGCAAGACAATGTATTCAACTTTCAAAAATGGACTCTCCTCTATGCCCATATACTTCCATGCTGAAATACATTACAGAACATAAACCCAAATCTCCTTCCAACCCCCTGTTCATCAATGCAAGCGGGTCTGTTGTCTCAAGACACTGGTTTTCTCAGCTCTTCACTTTGGTTTCCAGAGCAGGTCTTCCCCCGCAATTCTACACTCCTCATTCATTCAGAATCAGGGCAGCCACTTCAGCAGCAGGAGCAAAGATTAACCAGCATCTAATGAAAAATATCGAAGTCTAGTATGTCCGGAGTGGGGACGACCTATGCGCCTGGGCCACCAAAGGTTTCCTTCTAAAAAAACAAAAGAAAATTAAAGGGGGTTTTTCTTTCCACTGTGTGGAGGATCTTCACATAGTCAGTAGGGTACAGTTACTAACCCTGTGTCACATTATTCTTTCTTTTTGTGTTAAATGTTTTCTCTCTTTTCTTCTTTTCTATATGCCTTGGCGGGTCTCTTTTTTTCTTTTCATAAACGTCTTCAGCGGGGAGCCGGGGGTTAGTGATTCCACTTTCTCCAACCCTTTGTTAAGCATCGCTTCATTTACCTCATAGAGGAGGGTCCTCCATGAGTCAGAGGGGACCCCCGGCCAAACCCCTCCTTTAGCATGCATGATACCTTGTCTTCTCTTTCAGGTTCTGATGCCTCTATTTATGTGAGGGCCCCAAGCGGCGGAACCCCTCTTGTTTGTTGGGTCTCCTCAAAGACGTTGACCCCTCTCCTGTTTGTCGGGTCTCCTCAGCGATGGAACCCCCTTCTATAATGTTGGACTTTTGAAGAGGTGGAACACCCCGCTCAATATGTTCTAACATCTATTAACTTTATGTTTTCTTTCCGGTTCACGAGCCTTTTCATATATGTCGGGTAACCTCAAAGACGATGCCCTGGTTTGTTTGTTGGGTCTCCTCAAAGACGGTGGCCCCCCTCCTATTTGTCTGGTCTCCTCAGCGACGGAACCCCCCTACTGCATATGTTGGGACATTGAAGAGCCGGAGCCGCTTTTATGTGTTAATATTACTAATCAATGTTTTTTTCTTTCTGGTTCGTGAGCTTCTTTGTATGTCGGGTCATGTCAGAGACGGTGACCCCTCTTCGTATGTCAGATCATCTCAGAGACAGTGACCCCCCCCCCCCCCCCTTCCCTCTCCTGTTTGTCGGGTCTCCTCAATGATGGAACCCCCCTTTACATGCGTAGGGCCTTCGAAGGACAGAGCTTCTCTCTTTATATGTTCTATATGTTACTAATTTTTTGTCCTAAACATTACAGCAGGTGGCCTTGCTCCGCCCCGTGAATGGTAATATGTTGTTTTAGAGATGACAGACTGCATTTTGCTGGATAAAAATAAACAACAGGTACTGCCTCCTGACTGCTCAGAATTTATCATCTTAAGACTTGCCCAAATAAACCACACCAAAAGATCAGCTTTTCCAGCAAATTGCTGATGAGGGAAGTAATTTAAACTGAATCTTTAAAAAGACAAATGCTCCCTTTTACAGATTGGCTGACATTATAATTCAGTTTGTGTTTAATTGTCTAAGCAGCAAATTGCTTGATAGATGCGTTGTGTATACAGTAGGTTAAATTGTGTAGGTATACTGCGCTAAGCTTCAGATGGGCAACAAATACATATTATTCATCCTGGAATGATCATTGTGCTTAACTATCCCACATGATAAAAAAAGATTTGGGTCATGGTGATAAACATTATGTTACGGATAACTGAAATTTTGATAAATGCCACTGACATGCTCTTGCATTACATTTTTAACAAGTGCTTCTCTAGATATAGTAAAACCTATACAATCCGGTGTCACTTGAGACAGGAAAATTGTACAGTTACTGTAAAAAATCTAATACTGTAAAATGACAAAAACTATTTGAACATTAAAAAAAACTTTATTACTGTACATACAGAGTATAATAAGCACAGTAATGCCTCAGCAAACTTTAGACACAACAATGCCTCAACAAAATCTACCTCTTACTAGCACAAGCCTGTTTAAACCATTCCCAAAGAAAAACATTCTCTTGTTTGCACTGTACCTGCATGCGGGATTCAAGGGCTTTGTGCTGGCATTCAGGTTTTCTTTTAAGTGGATGAGAAATATAATTCTTTTCAGCTGGAATAGAATATATGTAAGCCTTTGTGGAAAAGTCAGGATGACTACTTTGTCTCATAATCGAATTTACAACAACATCTCTCACAAAACAAGCTGCATTTGCAGCAAAATACCCAGAAGGTGAGGTGTGGCAAAAGGCCTGTGAGGAGCTGCAAAGAAAAATGAAAGCAGGGCCAAGTAAACTACTGGCATGGTTGAATAAAGGTGGAAGTTTAAATTCAGCAAGTTTTGCAGGCTCTTTAGATATTGTTTGCAAAGGTATGCTTAATATAGCCAAAGAGCTATTTGAAGAATTCCCCAACAAAGACAAAATCTTGCAGCAAATACAAGATATGCCTTTATCTACAAAAACAGTTGACGATCGAGCTGTGAAAATGGCAGATCAGGTTGACACGCAGCAAATAGAAAATATAAGTTCTGCTACATATTTTTCATTTGGTTTGGATGGGTCAACGGATTTCTGTGATGTTGCACAACAATGTATTCTCGGGCAATATATATGTAGCAAGTTAGTATAAGAAGAAATGCTTGCAATTCTGCCAATGGAAATTCAAACAAGGGGCGAAGACATATTTAAAACTGTGCTGGATTTTGTTAGCGAGAAGCAGATCCAGTTAGGGAAGCTTGTTTCATTGTGTACTGAGGGTGCACCCAGCATGATGGGGAAAAACAAGGGATTCGTTGCTCTTTTGTTAGAACAACAGAAACGTCCCATTTTAAGCTTTCACTGTATTACGCACCAGGAAGCACTTTGTGCCCAGTCGTATGGAGTAGAACTTTGTGATATAATGGCATTGGTAGAGCTTATTGTCAATTGGATTCTTGCCCGAGCCCTCAATTACCATAAATTCCAGTCCCTGCTGGAAGAAGTGGATTGATTATTATTTGATTAGTATTACCACTTATGCTTTTTGAATGTTTTAATCTAGTTGGTTTTCCTTTTTTTGCACAATTTGTTTATTTGAATTATTGGTTTATTTTTGAGCACACTAGATGTACTGTATGTGTATTTATTCACTTAGTTGATTTTGTATTTTGTACCCATGCTGTTGGATGTTGGCCGTTTCCACAGCAAAGCCACTGAAACCAGTTGCACGGAGTTACTGACTTGTTGCTTTTGATTCCAGGTGTAGGCAATAGGTAATCAGCTGTGTACTATAAAGGTTGGGGCGGGGGCTACCGAAAAGGGGGCATTGGACAAGCAGTTGATGGACAATTGGTGAACTGAGAATTCCAGAACGAGAAGAAGAGTCCGGAAGGGGAAGCCAATCGGGGTGCACAGAGCCACGCGCAGAGCCAACCTTTCACTGGAGAGGAGTCGGGACGAGAGACGTGAGCAGCTGAACACGGCCGTCCAAGAAGTGCAGGTCGGAGAGAAACAGAGCACGGGCAGTCTATGAGAGAGATACACGGCGAGAAGCTGAGCATCATGGAGCGCTATATTTAACTACTAATCAGCTAAGTGGTTGCTTTATTGTCATATACTGCTGTTATATTATACTATAACCGAGTAGTTCTTAGGAACTGCTATATTATAGAGCTGACTATATAGCCGTGTGGTTTTCATTTATTGTCCCATATGATTGCTACATTATACTACAGCTGATTGCTTTATATATTGCTGCTACTTTATACTATGGCTGTGTGACGTCCATTTAATGTTCTATACTGTTGCTATATTATATTTTAGCTGATTATGTTCCAATTATTGCTATATATACTTCTGCTGTAGTTTATTGACTGATTATCCCCCATCTACTGCTATATATCATTGTTGCATTATACCATAGCTGCAGACCTTCTATGTATTGTTGTTGCTGCTACATTATATCATAATTGAGTGTCTATTGCCATATATTGCTGCTATATATATATATATATATATATATATATATATATTGCTGCTACTGATTGGACCCTAATTAGCATTATAGGAGAAGTAATTTAGTGTTGCTTTTAGTAATCACATTCTTGTTTTGTTTTAATAAATGTAATAGTTTTTGCTAACTTATTTGTATTTATGCGGATAGACAAATTGTTGCTAAATTTCCACAGTAAATGTACCATCTTTATTTGCCTTTTATTAAGGAACTGGGAACCTGTGCAACAGTTTTTCATTAAGTATATAGAAAACTACAAAGCGGTATGTAATTCAATATATTAACGTAACATTATTAGCAGGTTTCATTCGACTTTATGAATCAAAATTTGTTAATTCTATAGGGTGATGCAAAACCTTTGGCCATAGCTGTAGACGGCCTCTTTGAGGTCTGGAGGGAAAAGGGTATAGAACATCTGGAGCCACCTTCACACACAAATACCACTACTGAGCCGTCTCAGAGACGTTTAAAAAAATATTTAAAATACCCATTCACACAGCACACAATTGCACAATATATGCCGGTATAATACCGTCGTAACCTTTTCACACAGCCAAAGGGATCAAGTGAGTACAACTTTCAAACCTGTCCGTCAACAGATAGTTTTCATGGCAACAGAAACCAAACAAAATCACAAAACAAAATGGTGGTGTTGTTTGTCAAAGAAGTAAATTTGGCTGCATTTTGCTTGCTTTTAATTTACAGTTATACAATAAAACAACATGTTACGCGTCAAATTGCAGCAACTTCAGGCACAATGTAGGTCTCATATTTTATTGCAAAGAAAGCAATACAATACTATATATATACAGTGCCTTGCGAAAGTATTCGGCCCCCTTGAACTTTGCGACCTTTTGCCACATTTCAGGCTTCAAACATAAAGATATGAAACTGTAATTTTTTGTGAAGAATCAACAACAAGTGGGACACAATCATGAAGTGGAACGAAATTTATTGGATATTTCAAACTTTTTTAACAAATAAAAAACTGAAAAATTGGGCGTGCAAAATTATTCAGCCCCCTTAAGTTAATACTTTGTAGCGCCACCTTTTGCTGCGATTACAGCTGTAAGTCGCTTGGGGTATGTCTCTATCAGTTTTGCACATCGAGAGACTGAAATTTTTGCCCATTCCTCCTTGCAAAACAGCTCGAGCTCAGTGAGGTTGGATGGAGAGCATTTGTGAACAGCAGTTTTCAGTTCTTTCCACAGATTCTCGATTGGATTCAGGTCTGGACTTTGACTTGGCCATTCTAACACCTGGATATGTTTATTTGTGAACCATTCCATTGTAGATTTTGCTTTATGTTTTGGATCATTGTCTCGTTGGAAGACAAATCTCCGTCCCTGTCTCAGGTCTTTTGCAGACTCCATCAGGTTTTCTTCCAGAATGGTCCTGTATTTGGCTCCATCCATCTTCCCATCAATTTTAACCATCTTCCCTGTCCCTGCTGAAGAAAAGCAGGCCCAAACCATGATGCTGCCACCACCATGTTTGACAGTGGGGATGGTGTGTTCAGGGTGATGAGCTGTGTTGCTTTTACGCCAAACATAACGTTTTGCATTGTTGCCAAAAAGTTCGATTTTGGTTTCATCTGACCAGAGCACCTTCTTCCACATGTTTGGTGTGTCTCCCAGGTGGCTTGTGGCAAACTGTAAATGACACTTTTTATGGATATCTTTAAGAAAAGGCTTTCTTCTTGCCACTCTTCCATAAAGGCCAGATTTCTGCAGTATTCGACTGATTGTTGTCCTATGGACAGAGTCTCCCACCTCAGCTGTAGATCTCTGCAGTTCATCCAGAGTGATCATGGGCCTCTTGGCTGCATCTCTGATCAGTCTTCTCCTTGTATGAGCTGAAAGTTTAGAGGGACGGCCAGGTCTTGGTAGATTTGCAGTGGTCTGATACTCCTTCCATTTCAATATTATCGCTTGCACAGTGCTCCTTGGGATGTTTAAAGCTTGGGAAATCTTTTTGTATCCAAATCCGGCTTTAAACTTCTCCACAACAGTATCTCGGACCTGCCTGGTGTGTTCCTTGTTCTTCATGATGCTCTCTGCGCTTTAAACGGACCTCTGAGACTATCACAGTGCAGGTGCATTTATATGGAGACTTGATTACACACAGGTGGATTCTATTTATCATCATTAGTCATTTAGGTCAACATTGGATCATTCAGAGATCCTCACTGAACTTCTGGAGAGAGTTTGCTGCACTGAAAGTAAAGGGGCTGAATAATTTTGCACGCCCAATTTTTCAGTTTTTTATTTGTTAAAAAAGTTTGAAATATCCAATAAATTTCGTTCCACTTCATGATTGTGTCCCACTTGTTGTTGATTCTTCACAAAAAATTACAGTTTCATATCTTTATGTTTGAAGCCTGAAATGTGGCAAAAGGTCGCAAAGTTCAAGGGGGACGAATACTTTCGCAAGGCACTGTATATAAAGGATGTTCGTGTGAATGCTCAACTTGGGCAATGGAACGCCAACATGGTGTTTGGAAACAAACACTCCCAACATTTTTGGATAGTGAGTGGGGAAAAAAAAATTCTGCATGAGAAGAGAAACATTTGAGTTCCTAGCTGAACAACTGCCTCCAGCACTGACAATATGTCACCAACGATGCTTGGCAGTTGTTTTGTGGTGGCTTGCATTGCCATGTGAATATCGGACAGTTTCTAGTATTTTCGGCATTGAAATATCCACATTATGTGGTCTTGTGCGTGAAGTATGTAAAGCTATCAAAAATGTTGTATATAGAAAATATGTAAGGCTACCAGCGAGGCATAGCCTAGGCAACACCATTGAAGGCTTTAGAAAAAGTCTACTTACTACTTTGGGGATTTTTTGCAGGTAAGTGGTCACTCAGTTTCATATAGCTGATTGTAACAAGACAAAATGTTTCTCAGTTTTATAGACACCTATGTGGGATGGCCAGGAAAGACCCACGATGCCAGAGTATTAGCAAACTCTGATTTGTATATTCTTGCAGAAGAAACACGCAATAGATATCCTTTCCCAAGAGAGGTATGTTTTTTTTTTTTTTGGTACCTCTACTCCTTTGAACATTTAATCTGCCTGTTTTAACATCAGTGATCAGGAGCTGTATGGTCAACATAATTTAGTATCTTGCATAAATACCATTGTTTCTTTTATATACATCTATACATATACATTTTTTATTTTTTTTGGTTGAAAAGTCACATTTCGAAGCTAGCTAATGAAAGGATTCCAAGGCAACACAGAATCAAATGAAGAAAGAATTTTCAATCACTGCCTCAGTTTAGCCCGTATGGTGGTATAGAATGCTTTTGGTCGACTAAAAGGGAGATGGCGTAGATTATTAAGCAGTGTGATATTGATATCTCTTCGGTTTTGAATATAGTTATTGCATGTTGTGTGTTGCATAATATATGTGAGGTACATAGAGAATTTTACCTTCCTCTTTGGACCAAGAATGTGAGAAGGAAGAGCAACGATAAGCCGGCAGGAGAACAATTGAATTGTAAATAAAGTCTGTGTATTTTGAAAAAAATGGGCAGGGTTGGGGTTAAAAACCCTGCCTTGTGCGGAATGTGGTTGAGCGTTAATTGATGGATTGATCGTCAGTTAACCTCAGCCACATGGTTTAAAAAGAAGTCTGTTTTTTATTTTTCTTTGTAAGACCAAGGACTCACAACCATGAGTATATAGTGAGTGAAGCACAGGTAGGGACTCGTTTAGGGGAGTCTAATCCCACCACAGTTCAGTTTGTATAGCGCAGTAGGTTTCTGCAGCAGGACCCTCTTTATAGTGGAGGTAGCGCTTAGCCATTGTTTGTTAACCTTTAAATTGTAACTGTTTTAAAAGTGTTTTATTTCCTTTATTGTGCACTATAGTTGTATGTTCACATGATTTTCTTTGTTTAAAAATAAATCTGTGTGGCAACCTCAACCTCCAGTCTCTCTTTCTCTCTCCTATACACCAGTGGATACCTGCTACCCTTCAAAACATCTTTACACCAAAGTCATCATTATGACATACTTGTTAATAAAACAAAAAAAAAACTTTCTGCTGAAAGTATATGGATCACCCGAAGCCAATTTTCATTTATTTATTTTTTTTATTGAGACATTAGCACCTGTATTCACCTTTTATTCATAACAATATTGTGTCTGAAGTAATGACTTAACACAGATTGGGAAAATTCACAAAGAAGTTTAATTAAACTTTTTGTTTACATAATAACAAATCTTAACTTTATTTCCTAAATAAATCTGTACTGTTGCTGACAGATGTCAACAGTCCACTAATTACCATGTTACCCAGTACTAAACTTGTAGTTCACTACAATGACACACGTTAAATGTCGAATTCCCCAAAAATATTAGTTCGACTGAAGTAAATTTATATAGGATAAACATCGGTAAAACCACTCGCTATTTTTTTTTTCTTTCCAAAAATAATAATTTAACAAATCTAGTCTGTGTAGTTTTTGCTGTCTGTGAACTCAGTAGTTCCTTAATAGACTAGTGTAGTTTCACTGTCAGTCACACACACATATATATATATATATAGTAGCATTCTTGGTTAACGCAGGCAGGCGCATCACACAGGACGAGGCAATGCACACACAGGCGGAGGGCGGGCGTGAACCCGGGACCTCTCGCACTAAAGTATAGCGCCGATACCGTGGTACAAAAGAGCCGGCTCCTTTGCAAGGAGCGTATATCGGGCTTATGTCTTCGTGTGTGATTACATCACCTACCAGCCCTGCTGCTGCCTTCCCCCATGCACGCTACACTATATATATATATATATATATATATATATATATATATATATATATATATATAATATATATATATAAATACACACACACACACACAGCTGTAGTCAAAAGTTTACATACCCCAGTGGAAATGTATAATTTCTAGAAATGTATCAACAAAAAAATAATTTTAGGAAAAATCTTTTGTAGCAAAAGTTTTACAAGAAATAGATGTCTACAATTATTTATTTCAGCAATTTTTCACAAATTCCACAAAACTCCACAAATGCTAATTCAAAAGTATTCATACCCTCTGATGCTATGATAGTATTGTTTAGAAATTTCAATATGATAATGCAGAACCTAATTCTATAAAAGTCTAGAAAATGCTGGCTTGTAGGTGAACATTCTTAGAGAGTATAAAAGGATTAGGCATAGGATGATTGCTGTCATTACCAATAAGTCAATATGGGATAAAGTAAAGAGCTATCGGAAAACCTTAGGCAGAAAATGATTTATTGTCATAAAGCTGGAGAAGGATACAAGAAGATTTCCAGGCATTTGAGTATCCAAATTTCAACTATTGTTTCTATTATCAAGAAGTACAAGACTCATGGTACTGTCACAACGCTTCCTTGGTCTGGAAGAAAGAAGGTTCTTTCACCAAGAACAAGTAGAAGAATTGTAAGGAAGCTTAATAACAATCCCAGATTGACTGCCAAAGATATTCAAAGTGAATTGACTGCAAGTGGGACTGGTGTTTCCATTTCAACCACAGGTCTCATATTGCATAGTGAAGGTCTCAATGGTCACAGGCCAAGGAAAACGCCACTCTTAGGAAAACATCACAAGGACAGTCGCTTAAAGTTTGCAAAACAGCATGTGAATGATGGATATGAGTTCTGGTCAAAGGTTTTGTGGAGTGATGAAACAAAAATCAAGCTACAGTGCTGTGAAAAAGTATTTGCCCCCTGTCTGACTTTCTGCATTTTTGCACATTTTTCACATTGTATTTGGTCAGATTTTTTTGTGGGTTGTAGTAGTATATAGAGTGAGTCTGAGAGAGAAAATGACACCAAAGTTTGGTGCTTCTTTCATTTGTTTGGTGTGCAAGGTAATCAAACATGCAATCTTCAGGTTTGAAAATGTTATTGCTCCCCCTAGTTAACTCAACCCAATTAAAGGGATAATTAAGGTCAGCTGTTTGAGTACTTTGGTTAAAAAACAGGACTGATTTGGGCCAGCCTTGCCCAATATAAATCTGACTAACTTTGGCCCTTACCATCAGAGTGAAGTTGTCAGCACACAGGTTCTAGAGGCACATCATGCCACGAACAAAAGAAATTCCTGAAGACCTCTGGAAAAAAGTTGTTGATGCCTATCAGTCTGGAAAGGGTTACAAAGCCATTTCTAAGGCTCTGGGGCTCCACCGAACCACAGTCAGAGCCATATTGTCCAAATGGAGAAAGTTTGGGACGGTAGTGAATCTTCCCAGGAGTGGCCGTCCTGCCAAAATCTCTCCAAGAGCAAAGCGTAAAATCGTCCAGGAAGTCACAAAGAACCCTAGAACAACATCCAGGGATCTGCAGGCCTCTCTCACCTCGGCTAAGGTCAGTGTTCATGACTCCACCATCAGAAAGACACTGGGCAAAAATGGGATCATGGCAGAGTAGCAAGGCGGAAACCATTGTTCACTAAGAACATGATGAATGCTCGTCTCAAGTTTGTCAAAAAGCACCTGGATGATCCTCAAGAGTTCTGGAACAATGTTCTATGGACAGATGAGTCAAAAGTGGAACTTTTTGGCCGACAAGGGCCCCATTATGTCTAGTGAAAACCAAATACTGCATTCCACAGTAAGAACCTCATACCAACGGTCAAGCATGGTGGTGTTAGTGTCATGGTTTGGGGATGCTTTGCTGCATCAGGACCTGGACGCCTTGCCTTCATTGAAGGAACCATGAATTCTGCTCTTTATCAGAGAATTCTACAGGAGAATGTCAGGCCATCCGTCCGTGAGCTGAAGCTGAAGTGCAGCTGGGTCATGCAGCAAGTGATCCGAAACACACAAGCAAGTCTACATCAGAATGGTTGAAGAACAAGAAATTTAAAGTTTTGGAATGGCCTAGTCAAAGTCCAGACCTAAACCCCATTGAGATGTTGTGGCAGGACCTGAAACGAGCAGTTCATGCTCGAAAACCCACAAATGTCACTGAGTTGAAGCCAAAATTCCTCCACGGCGCTGTGGTTGCAGTTATTGCTGCTAAAGGTGGTGTAACCAGTTATTGAGTCTAAGGGGGTGATTACTTTTTCACACAGGGGCATTGGGTTTTGCATAACTTTCTTTAATAAATAAATGAAATATGTATCAAATCTTTGTGTTATTTGTTCACTCAGGGTCCCTTTTATCTAATATTAGGTTTTGGTTGAAGATCTGGTAACATTCAGTGTCAAAAATATGGAAAAATGCAGAAAATCAGACGGGGGCAAATACGTTTTCACGGCACTGTATTTGGTCACGCTGATAGTCGTTACATTTGGAGAAAGTCTAGTGAGGCGTACAAAGAAAAGAACACCATACCTACTGTCAAGCATGGAGCTGGTAATATCCTTCTATGGGGCTGTTTGAAAAAAAGCTCATTGAAAAAAAGAGAATATTATTGCTAAAGGTGCCTCAACTAGCTATTAATTTCATTTTCCTTGTCAGGGTATGAATACTTTTGACTGAGCATTTTTGGAGTTTTGCAAAAAAAATGCTGAAATAAATAATTGTAGACATCTATTTCTTGTAACTTTTTTTCTTCGTCCACAAACAAAACTTTTGCTACACTAGATTTTTCCTAGATCCCTGCCTGTAAATAATGTGTGTGTGTTTTGTGTTTTGGTGGTGGTTGGCAGGGATGGGGTTAAGCCCCAGCCTACCAAAATGCACATGAGAATGTGGCTGGTCTTTAACAAGGTAATTGGTGCTAAGTGGGAACAGCCACATAAAATAAAAAGGGAGCTGGAAGCTCCATTAGTGGGAGGATGTGGAGAACAATAGACGGAAACCAGTGAAGGCTTTGCCCATCCTGGTTAAATTAAAAAGAGTGGTTTTGTTGAGAGAATGGCTTAGCCATCCCAACCCTTTAGTTAACAAAAATCAAAAAGTTTAGTTAGTACTCCGAGGGGAGTTAGATTTTTGTTTGTTTATTTTGTTTTTGTGTTTAATAAAAGTGTGCAATTGTGCCAAAACTTCAATTTCTATGTCTGGGTCAGTATTTGAAAGGGTGCAAACGAGCCCAAGCTGAGGGCTTTGCCACAATATATATTGGGGACGGAGGGGGGTGATGCTGGGACGCCAGAATAACCGTCGAGCCCTCTTGAGGCGTCGTGGGCTAGTCGAAACACAGAGGATGGAAGGTGCCCACTTGAAGACCCCAGAGATGTACCCTACTTAGCCTAATCCAGACGGTTGTCATGCTGATGCTCTGGGGAGACCGCACTGTGGTTGATCCCCGGAGCCAGCATCGCAGTCGTTGTGTGTGCTGATAGGCTGGGGAGGCAAAATAAGCTGATCCCTGGAGCCAGCATTACACTTCAGCCATCAACACCAGGCAGAAGGATATCTACATCATCAGATGGAAGGAAACGCAAATGGATGGAGACACAGATGGATCACATTAGTTTACTGTAAAGCTACGTCTTAGTTGGTGCTTATCTTTGCGAGAGCCGAGTTCAAATCAGCATGAAGTTTTAAGATCTACTCTTGTGTAATGGAAATCACAAAAATCTCCTCCAGTGGACAGCCACAGTGAAGGGGAAGAAAAGACAGCAACTCCTGTTAAAATCTAGTCCACACCCACACAGCGTTCTCAATAAAAGCAATAATCTTTATTCTTGCATTACAAACATTGGAACATTGGACTTAATGAGGAACTGAACTTGTATCCCTTAATATGAAATGCAGGTTTATATATTCACTGATATGTGAGATTAGATAGACTGAGTTATACTACACTATACATTTAAAAGTATTTTTTTTATCTGTTTGCTGTTGCTGCTATTGAAGAAAATGTGTTAATTAATAACTGATGACTATGTTCTCGAGTTTATTGGAAATGTGTTTTCTGATTTTAAATGTCCACTTATAGTGAGGAGTTTAATCTTTGTCCCTTTATATTAACTATGTAATTATGTCTATTGTTATGCTAGATATAATATATTTTAATGTAGATTGTTTCATTAACTTGGTGATTGTCTGTTTGCTGCTGCTACCATTAAAAGAATGTGTTATTTGTTAATTGATAATTGTTGTGATCTACCTTTGTGTCTAATTGAAATGTGATCTGCTTAATGTTTTTTTTTTAAATGTTCACCTGAAATGAATATTAGAACATAAGAAAGTTTACAAACGAGAGGAGGCCATTCAGCCCATCTTGCTCGTTTGGTTGTTAGTAGCTTATTGATCCCAGAATCTCATCAAGCAGCTTCTTGAAGGATCCCAGGGTGTCAGCTTCAACAACATTACTGGGGGAATTGGTTCCAGACCCTCACAATTCTCTGTGTAAAAATGTGCCTCCTATTTTTTGTTCTGAATGCCCCTTTATCTAATCTCCATCTGTGACCCCTGGTCCTTGCTTCTTTTTTCAGGTCAAAAAAGTCCCCTGGGTCGACATTTTTGTCAATACCTTTTAGAATTCTGAATGCTTGAATCAGATCACCACGTAGTCTTCTTTGTTCAAGACTGAATAGATTCAATTATTTGAGCCTGTCTGCATACAACATGCCTTTTAAACCCGGGATAATTCTGGTTGCTCTTCTTTGCACTCTTTCTAGAGCAGCAATATCCTTTTTGTAGCGAGGTGACCAGAACTGAACACAATATTCTAGGTGAGGTCTTACTAATGCATTGTAAAGTTTTAACGTTACTTCCCTTGATTTAAATTCAACACTTCTCGCAATATATCAACAGCGGGGCTGCTCCCACCTCCACCGCTTCCACCACCAGGAGGAGAGCAGCAGGAGCTGCCTCCGCCACCTCCACCGGTAGGAGCAGAGCAGCCGGAGCTGCCTCTGTCTCCGCCACCGCCAGGGGCAGAACAGCAGGAGCTGCCTCTTCTTCCACCACCTTCACCGGCAGGAGCAGAGCAGCAGGAGCTGACTCTGCCTCCGCCACCTCCACCAGCAGAAGGTGAATATCTGTTGGTTCCGCCTCCACCAAAGTGGGAGGACTGCTTGCCGCTCCCACCTCCACCACCAGAGGAGCTGGAGCTACCTCCACCACCCGAGGGAGAGGAGCTACAGCTGAGTTTGCTATCGCCCGGCAATGCCTTCACGTCACCGCCCGGGGATGCCTTCACGTCACCACCCGGGGATGCCTGCCTCGCACCGCCCAAGGATGCCTGTTCGCCATCGTCTGGGGCTGCCTGTTGCTCCGCATCGCCTGGGGCTGCCTGTTGCTTCGCATCACCTGGAGCTGCCTGTTGCTCCGCATCGCCTGGGGTTGCCTGCTGCTCCCCTTCGCCTGGGGTCGCTGCCAGCCCTGCATGGCAGCAGGAAGTACTGTGGCCGGAACCCCACCAAGGGGAGCTGCCGGCCACCAAGAAGGGGGGGGGGGGGGGGGTCCGGAGACCACCAACCCCAGCAGCAGTTTCGCTGCCGGAGATCGTGGGGGAGGTCAGGAGACCTGCTCCCACTGCAGCACTTTCACTGCAGGAAGTACTGTGGCCAGAGCCCCACAAAAGGGAGCTGCCGGCTATGAAGAAGGGGGGTGAGGTCTGGAGACCACCAACCCCAGCAGCCTTTCCACTGCCAGGGGTACAGCGGGAGAGACAGCATCGCCAGTAGCAGCCTGGCTACTGGGAACATTACCACCCATGAACCCCTTAAAGTCGCTGTTCTTGGCCCAGGACTTTGAGCGAGACTTTTGGGATTTTAAGGGTGGAGGTGGCCATTGAGGCCATGTGTGCTGCGCACAAGGGGGGGATATGTGACAATGTGCCCCGCCCCTTTGTGCATTTCTGTGTTATATGTTGTGTGTGGTGTGTTAATGTTGGTGTATAGATATTGCTGCATGGGATATAAATAGGTGTGTAGCACAAGTTATTTAAAATGTATAATTGTATTTAGGCACGGGATTGCACTTCACTTCACGTGCATTTAAACTATTTAATAATATGTGAGCACGGGGTTGCACAGATTTAATTCACGTGCTGGGATT
This sequence comes from Acipenser ruthenus, assembly GCF_902713425.1. NCBI lineage: Eukaryota > Metazoa > Chordata > Actinopteri > Acipenseriformes > Acipenseridae > Acipenser > Acipenser ruthenus. Next base: position 62,428,004 of record NC_081193.1, read on the forward strand.
CACGTGAATAATTTAATTGGTAATTGAATCCCAGCACAATTGTATATATAGATGCACGTTTCATTCACTTGGAGTTATGTGTTCGGTGAGTGGAGAACGGGTGTGGAGAGGAGAGAATTTAAAAAAAAGTATACTAAAAGAACAATTGTTATTTGTTTTGACTCACTGTGTTTGTTTGTCTGTTAGTCCACTGTTCGTTTAGTGTTAATCCGTTTTGTTTGTCTATTTATTTTGGCCTTGTCGTGTCGTGTTTTCTGTTTTGTCATGTCCTGTTTTCTGTTTTGTTCAACCTTTTATTTTTGTTTGTTTATTAAAACACTGAGCGCCACAGCGTCTCAGTTTCACCTGCCAGTACTGCCTCTCTGTGTGTTTCTTTCTGGCCTGACGTCACCCCTACAGCCAGCCTGTTCACACACCGGCATTCACACTGTAGTGAATTAGGTATACAATTTATTTAAAAATAAATAAGTCTCTAGTCGCCCACCCAAGGATGCCAAAATGTAAGAAATTATATATATACACCTTATGAGTTCTGCATCACGTAGAACCCGAATTCCCTTGACAATAATCTACATTCACATAACATGTCATAAATATAAAACAAGATTTTATGTAAGAATAACAAGGGTGTACAACTAATCTAATGTTATAGAAAGGAAAGGCGATTGGTTAGAGATCTTCGTGAATAGTATACAGTTCATTGATTTCTATGATCAAACGATTACAACGACCACAACATTACGAGCATACATGGCTAATATAACAACATTTATTATGGCTGATCACACAAAAAGTGTCTACTTTGCATTAGTATTTTCAATACTCGTTTCTCGTTGTAATTGATAATATTTCATATCAAAATACACAAGAATTAATTCAACTTCCCATTAAGAACGGAATCCAACATTCCAATAACTCATTTATCAAATCAGTTTTACCGTGTTAATTGAGTTTAGACGTGATCTACCAAACTGACAATATGTTATCAACCTCAATTGATTCTATATTCAAATTAACTCAGAAATGGGACATTGATCAAATTCTCTGCATTTATTAGGCAACTCCTTTGAATTACACATTTCAACAAACAAAATACATTTCTTGCACACTCTAAAACAGGACGTTATTGAGAGGAACGGTAGTTCCTCATACAAGTTAGAGAAACTTGTTTGAAACTACCAAGAGTTTTCCTGTTTTCACCATGTTGCAGCGGCAAAACTAAATCACTTAGAATTACCATCTATATCAGTACCAAAAGTCTGAAACTTTCTTACATCAAATGTGAAAATAAAACGTAAATACCTCTTATACACAATGAGATACAAGTCGTCAAACTAAGGTAAAATTGTTATTCTCCTCCTTCTTCTTCCTCTTCCATTTACTTTTTTAAGAGTGTGTAGAGACTTTTCAAACAGAAAAGCTAAATAACTGGACATCTACCAATCATGTGATTCCACATGTTGGTCAATGTCAAAATAAACCAGGGAACGCAAGCAGTTTGATATCCACAACATTTATATTAAACAATTTATTTATGTTTTAAAACAGCATATATATCAGGGAAAAAAAAAAATACCGCAGTTTGACCTTGCAATATGATGTCCTTGAAGAGCACACGCGGCCTTAGCCTGCTGCGCCACTGCGCAGTTGTTGAAATGTGTTAGTTTTTTAAGCTTACATCCATTCCTGACCAGCTCTTGCTGAAAACCTGAAGGTTCTGCTCAATTCTAGAAATGCTCTATTTCCTGTTTGAAAATATCTAGTTTCCTGTTTGGTAGATACCATAGAATGGAATTGTACACAAGAGTGGCTTCCGTGTCGAAATCTCTGATCTCTGATAAATTGTAGTTCCTCGTTTAATTAAAAATAAAAAAGGAATCATTTATTAGGTAGAAATAAATAAATGATTTAAAAAATGCATAGAGGAATAAATATATTTAGAAATAAATATTTTTTAAATAAATAAACGTAGAAATTAATGTTTATATTATAAATGTATAAATAAATTAATAAATAGCAAGCCAGAAAAATATGTCATATTAATTGATTTGGATGATGCTTTTATCCAGAGCAATTGACATTTGTATACCTATATTTCATGTAAAAAAAAAAAGTGTCAGACATTAGTGCTTCTTAACTTGTAGCATATGTGGAGAAGTGGTTAGAGCACTGTGCTCCTGACTGGAGGGTTGTGAGTTCAATCACAGGTGGGAGATACACTGCTGCTTTACCTAGATTGGTCCAGTAAAAAACCCAACTGTATAAATAAGTAATTGTATGTAAAAAAAAACAAAAAACGTCACAATTGTAAATTGGCCTGGATAAGGATGTCTGCTAAGAAATAAAATAATAATTGTTCAGGCCTGGTTGGTACTTGGATGGGAGACTGCTTAGTAATACCAGGTACTTTAAACTTTTCTTTGGAGTTTTACTCAGGGTCTGAGGGTATATGCAGGTAAACAGCGTTTACCCACTTTGAATTTGAGCAATATATTGTTTACCCAGGGATACAAAGTTTACTCACTTCTACTCTCCTGTGATGTGCATATCCTGTGTTAAAGACAATATGTTTTAACGGCGAGCGTCTGTGTTGTGTTGAGTGTGAGCGGAGCGAAGCAGTGACAATTCTGCTCACCGCTCATAATAATATCCTCTGCTCTGCTCTGCTCTTTCTTTGCTCCGCTTGGCTCTTTCTTTCATTCTGCTCCGCTCCCCCGCTCCAGACAAAATGGTATTAAAATATATATATAATAAATAATCTAGCTTTTTTTCCCCCTTTGTGTTGCCGATTGCAGATGAAAAGATGTAATGTACATTTAGAAAGGAATACCATTTAATTGTCCTTATTAATCACATACCTTGACCAGCAAAGAAAAACGCTGACATAAATTGCTCAGAGAAGTTATCTAATTGAATTCAAAGACGCTTTCTCATTATTATTGTTTGGTTCTGAAAAATTGTGTGCATTTCAAACTTTACATATGATTCGTATCAAATTAGCTTTATACAGGCATATTTGTATCCGAATATCTCATAGGGTGCTCAAAGCAACCCACGAACACATATGAGTGAGTCAACGGGGCTGACAGACCACCCTGTACTAGTGTATGAACTACTCTTAAGAGTGCAGAAAATATAAACCATGTTAACAGCGCTGTATGGTGCATAATCGTAGAACTGTATAAGAACAATAACCGCAGATAGATGGACACACACACACGGATGATGTTTCTCACATTTTTATATGGCACAAATGCAATCAGGAATATATATATATATATATATTTGAGTGTGTATCGGATGTGCAGAGGACATGTGTAAATACTGGTGCATGTCAGTAGGTTTACAGAAGAGGTCAGTCTCAATTGAACCTTCTTCAAGTTTTACTATGGTATCTAAAAATTCTATTTCTTTCCTTGTCCATCGAAGATCCACCTTAATATTACTGTGTATTTCATTTGCCATTTTATGAAACTGGAAAAGAGATTCTTCTCCATGTGTCCAAACCCCAAAAATATCATCTACAAACCGAATGTATTCTAAAGGTTCTCTCTCTGATTTTCTAAGTAATTGTTCTTCCCATTTCCCCATGTATGTACTGGCAAAATGCATTCCCAATTTAGATCCTATTGCGGTACCATCGTTTTGTTTGTAATTCTTATCAACAAATGTAAAATAACTGTTTTCTAAAACTATGTTGATCATGTTCAGTACCTCTGCTGTAGGTATTGATTTATCTAGTCTATTATCTAGTGCTTTTTGACAAGCTTCTAAAGTTTCTTTACGAGGGACACTTGGGTACAAGGATTTTACATCCATGCAAAATAAAATTGTATTCTCTGGAAGGTTGTGTTTTATTGATTCAAGTCTTTTTAAAAATTGTGTTGTATCCTTAACATAGCTTGGTAATTTCTCAACGAATAAGAATACGAAGAATATGCTCAAAAGAAAGTGACTATGTAAAACAAAGAAATGTATTAAAAACAAATCTTAAAAAAAGAGGATACAAAGAAAGAATTATAGAGACGGAGTTAAGAAAAGTGGATAAACTAAAAAGAGATGATCTACTAGATTATAAAAATAGAGATAAAAAGGTCAAAAGAGTCCCATTAATAATGACTTACTCTAAACTTTTGCCCAATATTTCTAAGATAGTTTGGAAACACTTGCGGATTCTACATAATTCAGAAAAATTAAAAAAAGTATTTCTTAAGGCCCCAGTTGTAGCATTCAAAAGAGAAGCTAATTTAGGTGATATTTTAGTTCACAGTAAACATAAAAGAATAATTGACAAAATAGGTTCTACGAACATATGCACTAGTAGATGTAAAGTGTGTAAATACATAGACAAACGTAAAAATATAATTAAACATAAGAACACTACATATCCACTAAAAACTAATACCTACTGTAAAAATAGCAATGTTGTTTATGGAATAGCCTGTGAAAAATGTGATGAAATCAAATATGTTGGAGAGACTGGAACTACTTTATATAAAAGAATTCAGAACCACCTTTCGTTAATTAGAAATAAAAAAATGAATGAACCAATAGTACAGCACTTCACCAGTCAGGGACATGACATAAATGATGTAAAGTTTGTAGTATTAGAACAACTCAAATTAGACAATGCGACATATAGAAGAATAAAAGAAAGTAAATGGATAAATAGACTGAACACGATTATGCCAGCGGGACTCAACAGAAAAGAATGAACTAATTAACTTCAATAAATATATAACATTTAAATAAATAAACAAAATTCATTCAAAAGTTGTGCATGCTGATGCGCTGGGGAGGCCAAATCTAGACTGATCCTCAGAGCCAGCATTGCATGATATAATAAAAATATAAGTTTATATAAAGTAGTGTTAATTAGAATTAATACAGATTCAAAGATAGAAGTAAAAATGATGTCACAATATATAGAACACCATTACATCATGTAAGAATAAATCATGAATTTGAATGTAAACAATAACAAGTAGTTGTCATGCCGTCAAAAACCTATAAATACCTCCAATGTTTGGATTCAAACACAGGCTCCCTTGAGAAAGATATGTACAACATATCGAAACGTTGGGCAGCTGGCTCTTTGAGCTAATATATATATATATATATATATATATATATATATATATAGATATATATATATAGATATATAGATATATATATATAGATATGAAGAGTTTAGATGCAAAATGCGATATACGCCATTTGCACCATTCATCTCAGGAGGTATTTAATCTTGTAAATTGTGATTTTATGATTAAATGATGAATAATTTTTTAAAACTGCAATGAAGTCAATTTTCTAACGGGGTGTAGCAATAGTGAATAAGCATTCACAAATGATGCTTAGAAAACTGTCACTCAATCGGAACTGTGAAACCTCCCTTCATCTCCATTGCAATGCCAACCCCACTTAATGGTGTTTTATGTTTGTGTTCTCCCTCTGAGCGGGATGAGAAGTTTATCGTTTTAATTTACTGAAATGCGTTGCATCTTTAGAAGTAAGTGTAAAGTCATTTTACAAAAATGTAGAGATTTATACTTGGTTACGACCCTGACTAAAGATGTCATTAGCAAAGAGGGCCGGTTGTACTAACAAGGTCAAACAATAGGTCACGTTTTACTAAACATTTTAAAACTAATAAACAAACATTACCATAATGAACACTATCATAGTATGTTGCTTAAAACATAATAACACAATATTCATAATACAGTTGAGTTCTTATCTATAAACAGTAACACATTTGAAGCTTAGGACTCACTGTCTGTAGATTGGTGTTGTTTACATTATCGTCTGCATAGTTTAAGTGATTGGAAGCTGAAATTACTTTTTTAAAACACACTTTTCTTATTATTATTTATTTCTTAGCAGATGCTCTTATCCAGGGCGACTTACAATTGTTACAAGATATCATATTATACATTATTTCACATTATACAGATATCACATTATTTTTACATACAATTACCCATTTATACAGTTGGGTTTTTACTGGAGCAATCTAGGTAAAGTATCTTGCTCAAGGGTACAACAGCAGTGTCCCCCACTGGGGATTGAACCCACAACCCTCTGGTCAAGAGTCGAGAGCCCTAACCACTACTCCACACTGCTCCATACAGTATTGGTGAGCGATAATCAGTTAGTTTGAAAAACAGGCTTTAATCACTGATAATAGGTACATAGGCGGTGATTCCGTGAGTGCTCCGGGGCTCAAGCACCAATGGGAAAATAAGGTTCTGCACAGTGCAAATAAATCGCCTGTTCTGTCAAATTATAGTGTGGATGCTTCACAAGCAGAACTGTTATTGCAGCGTTTAAAAATATAAAATTCATTTATACAAAGTCTCCCAGCTTTCTTGAAAAGATCTGCGGTTCCCTTGTTTTTCTTTTGTATTTGTTTTGCTCTCATTAGTATCCATAGTAGATACATCAATCATATATATCAATCATAATTAATAAAGTGCCACATCAATCACATTGAATATAAAAGAAAAGTAAAAGCTTTTTTAAAAAAGAAATGCAATTCTCAAGTCTGCAAAACATAAAAGTGCCTGATTGTGGTTTGAAACTGGAAAATGAGTGGTTACCATGCACAGGCATGATGGAAAATACTGGAAAGTGACTGCATCTGTATTTGTCACCTTTTTTTTATAACTCTTTTGTCCAAAATCCATGGCCGAACATATATTTAAGAAAAATAAAACCGTGCTCTGTAAAGGAGCGGGCCGGAAACATCCGCTCAAGGAACTACACCGCTCCACTCCCCCGCTCCATATACAATTGACTCGCTCCGCTACGCTCACACTCTGGGTGTTCCTGCGTGTGAGACTGACAGCTGAGACCTCAGTCAAGACTGTGGCGCGAGCAGGGGGGCGTTTACACTTTCAATACTGTCCAAAAGTCCCTTCTACCATTATTTTACTTTCAAATCTTTTCTCATTTCTCTTATATTACTCTACTTATTACTCTCTTGTCTTGTCTGTCTGTCTATTTACCGTACACATTCTCAAATATATTTCCCTCGCTTTATTCATTATTTGATGAAGTAAACAAAAGTAGTGATATCTATAACAAAAACATTGTCAATATAAAAAAAACAAGTTAGAAAAACGCAACAGCCATTTAAAGTGGTGATATCAAACACAAAAGACAAAGTTAGGAGAAGCAATTGGGGCAACCTTGTCAAGCATCAAGCAAATAGGCACAATTGGAAAGGTGCTGGGGGCCCAACATTCACACAATTGTTGCTTCTAACTTGGCTTCTTTTTTTTGATATCTCCACTTTACATTGAAATGCTCTTTGTACAACTTCAAGGGGATTGTGACCATTCCTTTATCAGCTCAAAAGTCACATCTGCAACAAAAAACATTGACAATGCACAACCAAAAAAAATGCTCCAACACCCCAGCCCTGGATCTGCAATGCCTGCCCCATCAACAGTCACTTCCCATACACTTACCTTGCATTCTCATTATCCCTTGCACTTGTTGCCATTATTGGTCTTGTTCATCATCTTCATTGTTGGAAATATATTGCTTCATGCGCTTTCACGTATTCTTGTATGTATGGGCTAAATGTCTGTCCATGTGTGCCCTCATCTACCTGTGCCTTACCTGCATGTTGTCCATGTGTCTTCCCAAAGCATACTTGTCTGCGCCTGTGATGACGCCTCTCCCATTCCCTGTCTGTCTTTCTCTCTGTAGTAGTGATTGTAAGGATAACCAAGAACACTTCAGTCTGTTTTGAGCACTTTCCTTGGCACATGTGTCTTAGCATCTTTATTCTGGTTAAAGCCAGCTGATAAGGGAATGAGCATTTCAATGTAAAGTGGAGCGATCAAAAAAAGAAGCCAAGTTAGAAGCAACAATTGTGTGAATGTTGGGCCCCAGCACCTTTCCAATTGTGCCTATTTGCTTGATGCTTGACAAGGTTGCCCCAATTGCTTCTCCTAACTTGGGCTTTTGTGTTTGATATCACCACTTTTACATGACTGTTGCGTTTTTCTAACTTGTTTTTTTACATTACAATGTTTTTGTTGTAGATATTCTGTTCCTAGAACAATTTATCCACTAACTTGACTAACTTGATATGTTGAATTAAACCTTGACCCCTTTTGATTGGATCGTTGAATTCATGGGTGGTGTTTAACGTCACGGAACGTGCTTAAACACTGCGAGAGCTTGGAATTATAGGGTTCTCACTGACAAATTTGTAAAAATTTAGATTTTGATGTAGGAAGGTTTTATCTGGAGTTTTTATTTTTTGCTATACAACATGTCCAGTACATGCTAGCTACTTAATAATAAGGTAAAATGGTTGTTGCAAAATGTTCTTACTACATATCCTTCTATAGAATTGAAATTATAAGGGTTTATCTGCACCACCATCTCCATCAATTGGAATAATAAGGGTTTATCTGCACCACCATCTCCACCAATAGGAAAGACCCTCACTAGCAGAACAGCCAATTAACTCTGAGTTTTTAGCATAGTGCCATCAGATGGCATCATGGCAAGCAGATCACATCAAAATATTGCCAACCATTTAGATTTAAATGCAATTTTTGAATATTTTTTTTAAGATAGCCAAGTGTCATCTCAGGATGACTACACTCCTTCAGACACAGAGCCTGATACCAGAGAATGGTAATTACACAGTAATAGAAAAAGTTATGACATTTTGGAGTTAACATTGAACCATGCAGTGTGAAAACTAAAACAAGAATTAAAATAGTTATGTACTGTAGCTCTAAACACTGTTAAAATAGTTTAATAGATGTCAGGTATATTCTATTATAAGCAATTAATACAGTTATATCATAGAATTGTATCCTTGTAGTGTTCACGTACAGTACTAGTCTAATTATAAAAAGAGAGTAGGCTATAACTAGAAGTTAAACCTTGTGCTTTCCTCGTCGTTTTTGGATACCATACAGTATTTTAAGTTTTAAAATTACAAGTACCTATGTAGTTAATAAATTATAGAAGTTATTATAATTTGAATGATTACAACACTTTGATACATGCCATTTATATTTCAGTCAAATCAGAGAGCAGATACAAGAGAGTGGCTCGCAGCAGGGCTCTCCACAGCCAGGCACCAGTGACAGTATTAACCAGGGGTATGCACAGCCAGGCACCAGTGACAGTATTAACCAGGGATATGCACACCCAGGCACCAGTGACAGTATTAACCAGGGATATGCACACCCAGGCACCAGTGACAGTATTAACCAGGGATAGGCACAGCCAGGCCCCAGTGACAGTAAAGGGTCCACACAGGCCAGTGACAGCACGAGAGCAAGTAAGAAAAGGTCAAAAGAGAGAATTGCAAGCACAAAGGAATGGAAGGTAAATAAAAATAAGTTGCTCCACCAGGAAGGAAAGGCATACATAGGTAGTAATGGAAAGCACGTAGCTCCTAAAAATGTTAAATCATTTAAAGATTGTCAAAATTCATGTACAGTTGCATGAAAAAGATCTCAGAGAATGAGCAGAAACAAATATTTGACAACTACTACAGTTTACCTCAGGACAGAAAGTATGATTTTATTGCTACTACCACAGAGTACCAGACCAAAGCAAGAGCTACATGAAGCCAAATATTTTTAATATTCAAGGTGGTAGAGTCTGAGTTTGCAAGCAATATTACTTGGGCACACTCGACATCAGCCTGAAACCAGTGTACAATGTACATAAAATTAAAAGTCTAATAACAGGGACTCCAAAATTAGATGGAAGAGGAAAACATCCCAAAAGAGTTGTACCAGATCAATGAAAGATAAAGTTAGGGCTCACATCAACTCCTTTACAGTGGTGGAATCACACTACTGCAGGGCAAAAACTAATATATTGTATTTAGGGTCCAGTCTAAATGTAGCAAAAATGTATGATTTGTACAAGGAGCAGTGCAGTCAAACTGGGGAAAATCCTGTGAAATTATCATACTACCGGCACATCTTTGTCACTGAATTTAATCTTTCATTTAATGTACCAAAGTCAGATAGGTTTGATCAGTGTGAGGAATATAAGGCTGCTGAAGGACAAGGCTTTTCTATTCCTGACCTTGAAAAACACCATCAGGAACATGTGTTGGAAAAGGAAGCTATGTGCAATGAAAGGCAGAAAGACCGTGATAACAAACAAAAGCTGACAGTAACTTTTGACCTTGAAAATGTTATAATATGTTCCAAAGCTGAGGTTAGTTCATTCTTCTATAAGCGGAAACTAAATCTGTATAATTTGACTGCATAGTTCTCTTACAAGAAAAGGTTACTGTGCTGTGTGGAGTGAAGCAATGTCACGATGCTCTGGAAATAATATTGCAAGTGCTTTTGTGAAGATCCTGGGAAAAGTAGTGACTGACCATGAAGATGTGACTGAGATTACTACATGGAGTGACAGCTTTGTTCCCCAGAATCACAACTCTATAATGGCCTTTGCAATTGCTTCCTTTATATCCCAGCATCCACAGACTCAGAAAATCACCATGAAATATTCCACTCCGGGACATTCGAGTATGCAAGAAGTAGACAATATGCACAGTAATATTGAGAAGGCAATGACAGTTTCTGAGTTTCTCACCAATATCATTTCTTAGAGTGCTACTAAAGGCAAATCGAAAATGTCTCTATACTGTTATACAGATGAAAAATAATTAATTTCAAGATTTCAAGGCATGCACCAAAACCATTAAGTACAAAGTGATTCCTTTCTCACTGATCTGCGTATCTGTTCCAAAGCCAAGGGTGCTTACAAGAGCTGAAATTCTTCCTGAGGCCAAACAAAAAGTCATAAAGTCCATGATGAAGTTCATGGGAGTTGTGGACAGGGAGTACTATAAAAAGATATGCAACATATAAGATAAAGGGGGCAAGGGCCTTAACACTAGAAGCCCTGCGGCAGTCATTTTGGCGTTTTTTGGTTTTAAAATGTAATTTTCTCCATTCGTGTAACACATATGGGGCTGTGCGTTCGTGTACCTTATGTATGTATTAAATATTCTCACAAAACATGAAACGCAGGAGTGCAGAAATAAAGGATATATTACATTATACCTAAAAGCCCCGGGAGCAGTCACATTGACAGCCATACAAAAAACAATTGTATTTTGATTATACAGAACGGTAATCTACTTTATTATTTGTATTTATCAGTCCGCAATGTGTTTAGCTGTAATCAGATTAGTCTCTACTCTCTGCCTGAGTGAATGACTGATAGTCTATTGTTTTCAATCAGCCTTTTGAAGGTTGCCAGCTGCGCTGCTTTGGTCAGTCTATTAGCATTGGGACTAGTGAAAATAAATACCAGAGACTGTGGAGTTTACAACACAACAAAATATGGAGTTGATGTTTTGGATTAGATGACATGGACGTATTCTGTGAAAGCTGCCTCCCGACGGTGGTCTGTTCAGGTGTTTTACAATGTATTGGACCTAGCAGCCATCAACTCCTGGGTACTTTACAAAGAATGGACAGAGAAGAATTTACCAAGGAGAGAATATATTTTACAGTTAGCACAGCAACTTCGCAAGAAGCATTTGAAACAGAGGGAGACTGCTAAGTGTGTACCCACAGCTGAAGCTGGCAATCCCGTTGAGAGCCGCAAGAAATGCCAATGGCAAGTGCAATAAAAATAAAACTTTTGACAGCTGTGCTCTGTGCAGAAAGGCGACGTGGAGAAGCACATTATCTGTGTTGACTATGAACAGCCTTAGGCTCAAGGTAAAGGAATACCCTTTTGTCGAAAAAAAGAAAAATAAATTAGACTTTTTTTATAACTTCTTGAGCTGTGCGCTTCTTTAAAAAAAAATTTTGAAGTGTATTTATCAGTTGTTTTTGCTCATCTGATAATAAACTGATTGCTGTTGAAAAGTTCAGATGTTTATTTATTTACATGATCTTCAAATCCACTGTTTGACCTGGATTATAAATGCAATAAGGCCCTTCTGTATATTCGATGTATACGGACAGCCTGTCGGGCCTTATTGCATAAATGTGTGTGTGTGTGTGTGTGTGTGTGTGTGTCTATATATATATATATATATACTTTTTTTTTTTTGGTTGTTTGACTTTTTTAACCTCTATTTAACCAGGAAGTCACATTGAGATTCAAGAAGGCAGCAATACAGAAACAATCACACACATAAAACTACATAGATTAACATGAACATTTCAAAAAATATTAATACCATTAAAAAGTAATTAATCAATACATTTCATTGGATTGTTTGCAACTTTAAAATTAATTAAAACAAATACATTTATCAGAAATAAAATTTCCAACCCGATTTTTAAAATCTCATAATGATATATAATCAGATAGTTTTCAGTGTTTTTGAAGGTTGTTCCATGACCAAGGGCCAGAATAACTGAAAGCTTTTTTCCCAAACACAGTACATATTTTTTGAATTTATAAATTTTAATATTCACTGGGATCTAAGTTGGTAAATATTAGTACTGGTGGTTACCAGAGCATTAAGATAAGATGGAAGTTTTCCCAGAATAAATTTATATACAAAGATATACCAGTGCTTCAGTCTGTGTGAAAAAAGTGAGGTCTACCCCATTTGCCTGTACAGCTCACAATGATGAGTTAAAGATCTAGAATGTATTACAAATCTAAGAGCTCCATGATAAAGAGAGTCTAGTATCCTCAGACTAGATGCAGGTGGTTCTGATTCTATTTAGGTAACATGGCTAAGCTTTAGAAAGGCAACTTGCAAGTTTATGTGAACAAATTACAGTCAGCAAGATTTCCATTACATGAGAGTAGATGTTAACACTTCATGCTGATTTGAACTCGGCTCTCGCCAAGATAAGTGCCAACTAAGACGTAGCTTTACAGTAAACTAATGTGATCCATCTGCATCTCCATCCATTTGATATCCTTCTGCCTGCTGTTGATGGCTGAAGTGTAATGCTGGCTCCAGGGATCAGCTTATTTGGCCTCCCCAGTGCATCAGCACACACAACGGCTGCGATGCTGGCTCCGGGGATCAACCACAGTGAGGTCTCCCCAGCGCATCAACATGACAACCGCCTGGATTGAGCTAAGTAGGGTACATCTCTGGGGTCTTCAAGTGGGCACCTTCCGTCCTCTGTGTTTCGTCGACTAGCCCACAACACCTCAAGAGGGCTCGACAGTGATTCTGGCGTCCCAGCATCACCCCCCTCTGTCCCCCACTCAACTCAGCCCAGCTTACTTACCCGTACATCAGCGTTGTTTTCTGTCTGTTGTGCTTGAGATCCCCAGCCAGAATCTTTCTGTCTAAACCACATCCAGTTGCTGCTCCTTTCTGCTGCTTCAGATAAGTTCTTCACTGTGCGATGCAACTCTTGACCACTGAAACCGACATCCCTGATAAACCAGGTTGTAGAGTGTGCCACAAATCCTCGACAACCCACCTCCACTGGGTAAACCCGGACTCTCCATCCTTGCTGTTCCGCTTCAGCAGCTAGTTGAGCATACCAAAGTTTCTTCCTCTCATACGCCTCATCCACAGCATCCTCCCATGGCACTGTTAACTCTACCAGATGAACAAGGCCTGCTGATCCAGACCACAAGACAATGTCTGGTCGAAGGTTAGTGGTGGCAATCTCAGGTGGAAAAATAAGCTGTTGACCAACATCTGCCAGCATTTTCCAGTCTCTAGCAGCTTCCAGTTAACACCTTTTCTTGGCAGTTGCTCTCCTGGACGGAGGAATATTGCCTTTTGTGTGTAATGTGTTGATGGAACTGGTGGCAACTTATTGGCCATGTTACTCTTGTCTTCCAATGCTAAGGCCGTGGCTAAGATCCTGTCAAAATGTGCCTTAATGTTGCAGGTGATGAACACAAAGGACATGAGGGATCCTCACCCACCCAGAGGTTTAGGTTCTGTGGTGATGGGAAAACATCATATGTTGATCTGATGAGGAAACTGATCCTGCTCTGTTCCATTGTCCATAGGTCTTGCCAGCCGATCTTGTGTTGTTCCACACTTTGCCATCTCATCCATTCTCCCTGCTTGGCCTGGGAAACACTCGGCCCTCGAAAATTGTTGCTATTTAAAAAGAAATATATTGGGTTGCAGCAGCATTTTCTTGAGAGGAAACAACAGGAAGGGTAGTCTCTAGAGAGTTCTCAGCAAACCAGATGGGATGCCAAACTCTGATCAGGTGATGAGGGACCAGTTTGTGGAGTACGTCCATGATGGCATTGTATGCAGAGAATTAAAACGGTTTGTGCGTCAGCAACCCAGTATTTCCTTCCTAGACGTACGTAAAGAGGCTATTCTGTGGGTTGATGAGGGAGAGCTTGGGAGTAGTTGGTTCCTCACTCTGGTGTTGTGAGGCTGAGGTAGAAGTTAGGGGTGAATGTGAGGTAGTAGCAGCTGTGGGTAAACCTTCCTCAGACATTTTATAATCGAAGGAATTAATGCAGAAGCAGCAGACCCAGTTAGATGCTGTAATGAAAAATTGGGAATCTATGCAGAACAAAAGGGGTATACCCCCACTAAGTAGTAATCCGAGCTACCCTAATGAGCAACGTAGATGCTTGTGGTGTAACCGGCTAGGTCATACAGCACGTTAATGCCGACAGCCCCTGCCTATTGATTTTAAAGTGAAATCTAAAACTAATGAACAGCCCAATGTACAGAATGTGAAGTCGGAAAACTAGCGCCCTCTGGTGTAATGAGCCAAACATGAGGAGGGGTTGAAATAGGCTATTTTGGTACAGTTCCTGAGTATCCCACTATAGTGCAGTGTTTAGTGGATTGGTTTCCAGTAGTCAATGTCGTTATGGGCGGGGTGAGTGTTCCCTGTCTGCCAAAGACCCCCCTGGTGCCAATTTGAGACAAAGAGTTACTCCTGGGTTACTGTGCATAAATGTGATTTGTGAGTGTTATAGTGAGCTTTTTTGGACAACACAGTCTTGCATTATTTTCAACCCCTGAAGTACAACAGGATGAAACTGGGTGGAAACAAGCTTTGGTGCAGTATCAGAAGTGTGATAGTTTGCCAGGCCCCTCTAGGCCAAGTATTGGCAAAGTGAAAGTTCAGGCCAAACTTTCTGTACAAACCCCTGCTGGTGCTATGTTATTGGTGTCTGCAACATGTCCCTGAGTTTATGAGTTTGAGCTTTCAGTGGCATTATTAGAACCTGAGGGAACAAGTGAAAGCAGTCTTCCACCTGGAGTGATAATTTCCCCTGCATTTTTAACTATGGAGAGAGGGTTAGTTCATGCCCCAGTAGTGAATGTAGGGACTTCTGTGACTTAGTTGAGACCCAGGGTTGCTCTTGGTGTACTTTACCAAGATGAAGCCCTGGGCCCATCTGAGGCTGTAATTGGTTTTAGAGAACAGGCCACACCTTAAGGACGTATAGCTCACATCCAGTCACAAGGAGTGAGTGTAACGTCAAGGTCGTTCCCTGAGTTAGAGGCTATGGAGTTATTAGGACTCAATCCCCAAGAAGAACAGTCTGCTAAGAATTTGTTGTTTAAGTACCAAGAGGTGTTTGTTAGGGATGAAGGAGATTTAGGTTGTACCTCACTTATAGAACTCCAAATCCCTTTATCTGATGATATACCTGTTTGGCAGCATTACAGACGGATCTCCCCATCCCAGTATGAGGCAGTTAAGAGTCACATTAAACAGTTGCTGGGTTCTCAGGTCATTATGGAGAGCTGTAGTCCCTACTCCTCCCCTATTGTGCTGGTCCAAAAGAAAGATGGCAAGCTGTAACGGTTGGCTATCTGGGGTGCCAGGCAAATGCATAATCTACCATATTTAATTGTCACCAAACCGCTACTAGGACATAGTAATTCACTTTTCTATAGGTGACACAACTACACCCTATGTATGCCCAGGGAATAATAACTGTGTAATTGAAAATAAATAATTAACAAACAGGACAGAAGAGGTAAACAGCTAGGAGAAGAAGCACTGAGGAACCATACCATCCTCAAGCATTTATTACGCTCTACAAGTAACAAGCAGGCCTCTTGGTTACTGACAGAGAACCAACAAAGGAAAATATACTAGTTAATTACATCAATTGACCAATCACACTATTAATTAGTTATACGGACACCAACCATAAATATATTGCACAGCATTGTTATATATTGCACAGCATTGTTATATATTGCACTCAAATAAGTTACATATATATATATATATATATATATATATATATATATATATATATATATATATATATATATATATATATATATTGCACACTTAAACTTGTTACACATATTGCATGTAAGTAACTAATAAATATACTGCACATAACATTTTAATTAAATAGTTAGCATATAATAGATTAGTTAATCATCAATTAAATAATAGTTATCTATTGATTTGTCTCAAACCACCAATTCAAAATCACAAGCAGCATTTAAATTTCAAAATTAAGTGATCAATTAATCACGATTTAGAAAAAACCATCCATTATGCTATATTGTTTATAATTTGTCCTTAACTGACACTACTGCCACTATTCTTAACTTGCAATAGTCGATAAAAGCTAGATTCAATGGCCCACTTATGCTATGCAAATATAAATAATAAAACTATATAGCATAACTAATAAGGTTGCAATGCATTGCAATACAGGAAAACAATTTACAATTATATAGCATGTAATCCAACAAACAATATATTAATTAAATGTTGCACAAGAGTTCCAGCACGTTTATCCAAAGAAGCAGGAAAAATGAAACAGAAATAAAGTGCATCTGTGAATAAAAACAAATCGCAGTAAAGTTAGTTTAAGAGCAATAAAACTAGTAGTATGCTCTCCTTTTCCACCGTAATAAAAAAAATCAGCATGAAATAGTCAAGACAGTTCGATGAAAATGCAATTGTCCATATCAGGAAAAACTATAAACAAAAGTTTATTTTCTCAAACCCGATGTAGATTCGGCAGCAACACGTCTCCCCAGGTTCCACACGCACTCCAGCCACAGCTCTCACCGCAACACTGCAACACAGCTCACTCGAATAGTTCGTTATTTTTCTTTACTCTATTCTGTAAAACATCCAACAACTATATTTGCAAAAACAAACAAAACACAGCTAAACTTGTGGTCTTCAGTAGCGTGCCGCCATATTTTCAAAACTTTCCTCTTTCTCTGTCTCTCTTGCTCAGCTCAACCATATCTCCCGCAACACACCTTGCGCACAACGTCTTTTTTTTTCCCGTCCTGCAACAGTGCTAGCTTTATATCCCTGCCCCTGCAATACCATTGTTACGTAATTATTTTTTTTTAAAAGAAGCTAGTAATATATAGCCAAGCACCGACACATTTACCTATCGTCTCAACGCTGAGGATGTGCGTTGATTACAGTCAACTAAATTCCAAGACTTGAAAAGATGCTTACCCCCTGCCCAGGATAGAGGAGTCATTGGATGTTCTCACTAGTGCTAGATGGTTTCCTACCCTGGATCTTGCTAGCGATTATAATCAAGTTCGTTTAGCTGAGTCTGACCGCCCTAAAACCGCTTTTTGTACACCATTTGGGCTTTTTGAGTTTAGCCGAATGCCATTTGGGCTCTGTAATGCCCCAGGAACATTCCAAGTCTCTTTTGTATCATGATGATGTTGTAATCTTTTCTTCCTCAGTTGAACAACATTTGCAGAAGTTGGAGTTGTTGCTGCACACGTTACAACAACAAAAGTTAAAAGTGAAACTTAATAAGTGCTGTTTCTTTCACCAGGAGGTGAAATATCTAGGGCATGTTGTTTCAACACAGGGAGTGGCTACAGATCCAGGGAAGAT
The DNA here is from genome assembly GCF_902713425.1 of Acipenser ruthenus. Taxonomy (NCBI): domain Eukaryota; kingdom Metazoa; phylum Chordata; class Actinopteri; order Acipenseriformes; family Acipenseridae; genus Acipenser; species Acipenser ruthenus. The sequence goes on from NC_081193.1 coordinate 62,445,793, forward strand.
TGCTGCAGTGGTTGACTGGAGACAACCTCAGAATGCGCAGGAGCTCCGGTCCTTTCTTAGGTTTTCCAGCTACAATCGACGTTTTGTTGAAGGTTTTGCTAAACTTGCTGCACCTTTACACCATTTACTGGCAGAACTGACTCGTGACCAGAAGGGGAAGAGGGAAACTAAGCAACCCTTTGGTGAGCGCTGGACAGAGGCATGTGAACAGGCATTTCAGTCCCTCAAGGCAAAGCTAATAATAGTACCAGTTCTGGCCTATGATGATTTTAAGGAGCCCTTTTTTTTGGAGATCGATGCCAGCCATAGCGGGCTGGGCGTGGTTCTCTCTCAAGAGCATGAAGGGAAAACAAGGCCCATTGCTTTTGCCAGTAGGGGCCTTAGGCAGTCTGAGTGCAATATGGACAACTATAGCTCCATGAAATTAGAGTTTTTAGCACTCAAGTGGGCAGTTTCAGAGAAATTCAGAGAATATTTGTTAGGCAATCAATGCACAGTGTATACGGCCAATAATTTATCGACCACAAAGCTAGGAGGACTGGAGCAGAGATGAGCAGCACAGCTTGTCGTGTTCTCCAAATACACGCTGTGCAGACACAGGACCAATGTGCTAGACTGTTGCTAAAGTGCTTGTTAATGGATGGTTCTATCATTTTGGGGTCCGACTAGGAAAACTCCATATAGGCCTCAAGGTAATGGTCAATGTGAACGCTTTAACAGAGCCTTGCATGACCTTCTGCGTACCCTTCCCTTGGAGAAGAAATAACGATAGCCAGAGTGTTTACCTCAGGTACTTTTTGCATATAATACCTCACAGCATCAGTCTACTGGCCAGTCTCCTTATGTTTTAATGTTTGGCAGAGAACCTCAGTTACCTGTGGACTTCTTGCTGGGAAGGGGTGACCAGAGGCTAGCAGGGGGAAGAGTTGCAGACTGGATGGCAGAACATCAGGAGAACCTAAAGACTGTGTATCAAAGTGCCAAACGGCGTATGGAAACAGCAGCTGAGCATAGGGGGAGGATTCATAACAGCAAGGTGAGGGACTGTGTCTTACAGGAAGGGCAGCTTGTGTACCAGAAAAACCATCAGAGAAGAGGACGTAATAAAATCTAGGACATCTGGGACCCTACCCTTTATAGAATTGTACTATGCCCAGCTGACCAGGGATCCATGTATTCCATTGCTCCAGTGTATGTCGCTGGCCCAGTGAAACAAGTTCATCAGACTGAGCTGCGTCCAACATACTGCTTGCTACCTGAGCAAGATGAGACTAAGGTATTCCATTTGAGTGTTTTAGCAATGAGGACTGAGATTCCCTTATTCTAGAGGTACAAATGATGCCACTTGACCTATAAGCTGATTCAGCAGAGAGGATGATACCTGTCCCTGATGTTGAAGAGTACCCTGTGGTGAATGAGCCAACCATGGAAGATGACACCATTGAAATACTGGCGAACTCAGAGGACCACAGCAGGTTACCATTCCAACCCACATCACCTTCCACAAGCTGCAATGTCTTTGGTTATGAATCTTCCTGAGTCCAGGCTATCCAGCAATTGTAGCACTGTCCCTTATGCTTGTTTTCGTCCTTTCAAACACAAACTGCAAACTAATACAGGCTGAGCTGTGTGAGACTTCTCCAACTTGTATGCATATTAACAGCTTACCTGAGGTATTGTAGGGTAAACTGTGGGGAGCTGTGTGGTTTATGAACATGCCAGTCTGCCTGTGTGCCGATTTATTGTTTATTAATGTTTACTTATTGTTTATTTGCTTATTTATGATTATCAGCCCTCTTTATTTACTGTATCTATTTGGTTATTAAGAACATAAGAAAGTTTACAAACGAGAGGAGGCCATTCAGCCCATCTTCCTCGTTTGGTTGTTAGTAGCTTATTGATCCCAGAATCTCATCAAGCAGCTTCTTGAAGGATCCCAGCTTCAACAACATTACTGGGGAGTTGGTTCCAGACCCTCACAATTCTCTGTGTAAAAAAGTGCCTTCTATTTTCTGTTCTGAATGCCCCTTTATCTAATCTCAATTTGTGACCTCTGGTCCATGTTTCTTTTTTCAGGTTGAAAAAGTCGCTTGGGTTGACATTGTCAATACCTTTTAAAATTTTGAATGCTTGAATCAGATCACCGCCTAGTCTTCTTTGTTCAAGACTGAATAGATTCAATTCTTTTAGCCTGTCTGCATACGACATGCCTTTTGAACCTGGGATAATTCTGGTTGCTCTTCTTTGCACTCTTTTTTTATAGCTTCCCCACATTGTCTAGATGATGACATTTCTGAGTCAACATAAACTCCTAGGTCTTTTTCATAGATTCCTTCTAATTTCAGTATCTCCCATATGATATTTATAATGCACATTTTTACTGCCTGCGTGCAGTACCTTACACTTTTCTCTATTAAATGTAATTTGCCATGTGTCTGCCCATTTCTGAATGCTGTCTGGATCATTTTGAATGACCTTTGCTGCTGCAACAGTGTTTGCCACTCCTCCTACTTTTGTGTCGTCTGCAAATTTAACAAGTTTACTTACTATACCAGAATTTAAATCATTAATGTAGATTAGGAATAGCAGAGGACCTAATACTGATCCCTGTGGTACAACACTCGCTCCATTTTGAGGTTTCTCCTCTAATCAGTACTTTCTGTTTTCTACATGTTAACCACTCCCTAATCCTTTAATTCCTACTGCATTCAGTTTGAGAATTAATCTTTTATGTGGGACTTTGTCAAAAGCTTTCTGGAAATCTAAATAAACCATGTCATATGCTTTGCAATTACATTGTCAATGTTGCATCCTCAAAAAAATCAAGCAGGTTAGTTAGACACAATCTCCCTTTCTTAAAACCATGCTGACTGTCTCACAGGATACTGTTACCATATAGGTAATTTTCCATTTTGGATCTTATTATAGTTTCCATACATTTACATATAATAGAAGTCAGGCTTATTGGTCTGTAGTAGTACGTTTGCAATTTTCTGGTCTGTCAGCACAACCCGTTTCAAGAGTGTTGCATGATCTTGGTTAGCAGTTTGTAAATAACTTCTTTCATTTCATATTTTTTTAATTGATCTATTAAACCATTTTGTTTTAGATTTTGATTTGTCTACTTTTGGGATGTAATTGTTTTGCGCCACTAGTACCACATTTTTTTAAATAGCCATCCAAGTTTTCTCTATTTTACTCCAATCTACTTTTTCTGTTAGTCTCTGTTTCATTCCTTCATAGTTTGCCTTTTTAAAATTGTAAACCTTAGCTTTAGTTGTTACTTTTGGGGTTTTAACTAGCACTTTAAATAAGACCATGTTGTGATCTGAGTTTGCCAATGGTTCTCTAACCTCTATTTCAGTTATTCTGTCTTCGTTATTTGAAAAAGACTAACCTCCCCTCTAGTCAGTGCATAGACAAATTGCATTAGGAAGCTGTCATTTGTCATTTCCACCATTTCAATTTCGTCTGTCGTGCTCCCCATTGAGTTTTCCCATTTTATATGGGGGAAGTTGAAATCCCACATTAGTATGGCTTCTCCTTTGCTACACACATTTCTAATGTCATTGTATAACAGATTATTTTGCTCGGTGTCTGAATTTGGCGGTCTATAGCATGCTCTAATTATTATGCCCTTTGAATTTTTGTCCATTATTCTGACCCATATTGATTCACCGTTGTTTTCTTTGTCCAGATTTAACACCTGGGCTTCAAGACTATTTCTTAAATATAGCCCTCCACCTCTTCTGTCCTGCCTGTCTTTCCTATACAGTGTATACCCACTAATATTATATTAGTCTCCATCACTCTCAGACAACCAAGTTTCTGTAACACCTATCACATCGTAGTTACTTGTTAGTGCAGTAGCTTCAAGTTCTAACATTTTGTTTCTGAGACTTCTAGCATTTAGATAAATATATTTATATATAATATATGGCTGTCTTACCTGATGTGGTCTCCCTTCTGTTTTTTTGTTGTTTTCTCCCCCCTTCCTTTCTAGTTTGAATGCTTCAGAACCTCCTCAAGGATCCTTTCTCCGAGTAGATTGGTTCCCTTTTTGTTTAAGTGCAGTCCATCCCGTCTATATAGATAGTCCTTGTTGTAAAATGTGCTCCAATGTTCAAGAAAGATGAAGCCTTCCTGTGTGCACCACGATTTCAGCCATGCATTTTGATTATGTATTTCCAGCTGCCTGTATGCTCCTTGCAAGGTGCCGGCAGTATCCCAGAAAATACCACAGTTTTGGTCTTGTCTTTTAATTCCTTCCTAGCTCGCTGAATTTGTTTTGCAGGGATCTTGGTCTCTTTCAATGTCATTTGTACCGATGTGGACGACTACTACCGGGTCATCTCCTGTTCATTCTAGGAGCCTGTCCATGTTCTCAGTGATGTGCGTGACAGAGGCTTCCCATCCACACTACCAAACAGTACAAAATAAAACAAAACATTTGGCTACGCCGTCAAAACAATAACAAAACAACAGGGCTCTCGTCGTCATATTTACAAAACAATAAACCATAACAATAAGAATAATACAACAATAATCATAATAATAATTAACCACAAATACAACAAAACAAATACAAAATAATAAAGTGCACAGGGGTGGAGGGGTACCCCGTTCTAAAAATAAATAAACAATACATTTATTTCATGTATTTCAGCTGAAACCTCATTGAAACCTCATTGAAACTTCAGGCTGAAGGGGTACAGTTTAAAAAAAAAAAAAGTTGAAAACCACTATCTTAACACAATACAAGTATTATAACTATATACATACTGTGTATACATATTTACAGTAATATTTTTCGGAACAAATTATTTAGCAACTCAGTAAGTTCCAATAATAAAGCTTCCACTGTTTTCTGTGTCAGAAGCCTGTGATGCCTTGACTGATGTTTTTTGGATCAATGCTTGTGCAATGCATTTTGGTAAGTATATAAACAGAGAAAGAGACAGCCAACACATTAAATATATATATATATAACCTTGGTTTCTCAAGGATGACAGTCTAATTCCAACCTAGGTTGGTGGTCTGTGTGAAATGTGTTCTTGCCTTAGCCTAGTTAAACTGCTGCAGTATATCCACTGTTTTGTCATTTAAAATATTTTCACAAAACAAATATTAAACTTTAAAGCTACAGTGTGCAGTGGAAAAGCACGTCATGAAAAACCACATCTGTAAGTGAAAAATGCTAGAATAAAAGTCGCTACATTTAAAAATATATAAACATGGGGCTCCCGAGTGGCGCATCCAGTAAAGGTGCTCCACGTGGAGTGCAGGATGTGCCCTATAGTCTGGACGTCGCAAGTTTGAGTCCAGGCTATTCCTTTGCCAACCAAGGACGGGAGCTTCCAGGGGGCGGCGCTCAATTGACGGAGTGCCGCCCGGGGGGAGGGAGGGTTAGGTCGGCCAGGGTGTCCTCGGCTCACCGCGCACCAGCGACCCCTGTAGTAGCGGTGAGCTGAGCATAATAAAATAATTGGCCATTCCAAATTGGGAGAAAATAATAATAATAATAATTGGCAATGACTAAATTATTATTTTTTTTTATAAATTTAGTCATTGCCAATTATTTTCTCCCTATTTTCTTCCGGATCAAGCCCATGAAGTCTCAGATTGGTCTTTTTGGGATTGTTTTAGACTGGTTTGAACGATATTTTTAAGGGCAAACTTCCTAAATTGCCCATCACACTCTTCAATGGTGCTGTCTCATGGATTAATACAATTGCTTAATGAAACTGTCAGTATCCTGTATGTTTCATCCTTCACATTTAATTGTATGTCCTCCATGTTTCTGTTCCGCCTATGATCTGCAGCTGTCCCATCGTTTATTAACTGTCAAGTGAGAGCATGAAGTCTTAACAGAGGACACATTAAAACAAGTCAAGCTGTTCAAAATGGTAAATCTACTCTAGTATACAGCTAGGGCCAAAAGTTTTGCATCACCCAATAGAATGAACACATGATGCTTCATAAAGATGCATGAACCCTGCTGAATAATGTTATGTTAAAAATTGACAAATGTGACATTTCAAAATCTAACATGAAATACTGTACTGCTATTATGGCTTCCAGTAGACTTTTGCAATATAATTTGTAGTTTTTTGATTAGATGATGTTAAACAAAATATCTAAATTATGTTCATATAGTTATTTTTAATTATGTCTCAATCCTAAAATTCTAGGTGATGCAAAACTTTTGGCCATAGCTGTTGGTACAAATTGTCAAATACTGCGTTTATTCTTTAACTCTTAATGTTATTTTTAAATGAGTGACAACTGTTTCTTTAGCTCTTTCACTTCTTATGATGCTGTGTTGTGTTTCTTTCACACTGTATAAGATATTTAGTTATTACCGCAAAAACCTGCCTCCTGCTTTCTGCCATAGTTCTCAACTCAGGGTGTTTCTTTTCTTCTTCTCAAACTCTTCCCTTATAATACATCATTGCCTAAAGCAACACCTTTTGGGAAAAGCCAGGGCTCGTAGAGATAACTGCCCTTCATAGTAATGGGCAGCAGTGTGGAGTAGTGGTTAGGGCTCTGGACTCTTGACCGGAGGGTCGTGGGTTCAATCCCCGATGGGGGACACTGCTGCTGTACCCTTGAGCAAGGTACTTTACCTAAATTGCGCCAGAAAAAACCCAACTGTATAAATGGGTAATTGTATGTAAAAAAAAGGATGTGATATCTTGTAACAATTGTAAGTCGCCCTGGATAAGGGCGTCTGCTAAGAAATAAATAATAATAATAATAATAATAATAGTAAACAGCTTGCTTTGCATCTGAACAATTACTGTAAAGGTCTTTCTTCCCTCCACCCCCAGTGGAATGCAAGACCTCACGAAGAAGAGGATATACCACTGCTTTGTGTGATTGACATCTGGAATCCAACACCTCATCAGGCAAGATTTAGGCCAGATCCTGGCGTGTGTGGCACAGCATGAAATCACATCATTAAAAGAGAAGCAGAATACCTAAAGGTGAAAGGGAAACATGTATATTTAAATTAGCCAATTACATCTTAGGGACTTTTCTCTGTCCAAAACAGTAACAGTGGGATACCATTATAAACATTTACCTATTAACACTACAACATTACAATGTTTTCTTTTAATATTGATATGTGATAAAAATGGTATCACAACACTGCAGTGTGTATTGATTAATACCATTATGGCAACTGAAAATGGTACCACTATGATACTATTCTACCAATGCCTGAATTGTTGCAGTGCCATTACATTGTATTTGAACATCATTTTGTAGGTAGTTGAAACATTTTCTAATTGCTTCTCGAGATTTAGAGATGTGCCATTATATGAAAAAATAAAATGTATTATTTGATTTTATTATTATTAAAACAGCTAATGCTAATGCTAAAAAAAAAATAGTAAGAAGCAACTCATGTTTAGGCTTGGGTCGATACCCATTTTTTTATACGATGAATAGCGAGCGTTTTCTAACAATAATTCCATAAAAACATACAGGTTTAATACTTGTTCTTTTATTATTTATGTATGCACTTAAATGGACACCACATCTGTTTCATTTCTGATTCTGAGAGACCTGGGGTCCTGATTTACCCCAGTGTGAGCCACAATTTCATCGTGGTGTAAAGTGTAAGGGGTGTGTGGCAATGTGCCCCGCCCCTGTGTGTATTTTTGTGTTTTATGTTGTATGTTGCGTGTGTTAATGTTGGTGTATAGATATTGCTGCATGGGATATAAATGGGTGTGTGTAGCATGAGTGTTTAAAATGTATAATTGTATTTAGGCACGTGCATTTAAAGTATTTAATAATATGTGAGCACAGGGTTGCACAGAATTAGTTCACATGCTGGGATTCAAGTGAATAATTAATTAGTAATTGGAGGCTGTATGGTCCAGTGGTTAAAGAAAGGGGCTTGTAACCAGGAGATCCCCAGTTCAAATCCCACCTCAGCCACTGACTCATTGTGTGACCCTGAGCAAATCACTTAACCTCCTTGTGCTCCGTCTTTCGGGTGAGACGTAATTGTAAGTGACTCTGCAGTTGATGCATAGTTCACACACCCTAGTCTCTGTAAGTCGCCTTGGATAAAGGCGTCTGCTAAATAAACAAATAATAATAATAATAATAATAATTGAATCCCGGCACAACAGTATATATAGATGCATGTTTTACTCACTCGGGTTGTGTGTTCGGTGAGTGGAGAACGGGTGTCGAGAGGAGAGAAAGTAAAGTAAACTAAAATAAACTAAAATAATAATTGTTATAAGTATTTGTACTCACCATGTTTGTTTGTCTGTTAGTCCACCGTTTGTTTAGTGTTAATCCGTTTTGTTTGTCTATTTATTTTGGCCTCAAGTGCCGTGTCCTGTTTTCTCTTTAAACCTTTTATTTTGCAATAAACGTACTGAGCGCAGCCATTGCGTCTCAGTTTCAACTCCAGTACTGTCTGTCTGCGTATTTCTTTCTGGCCTGACGTCATCCCTACAGCTAGCCTGTCACAAGGTGGTTCAACATTTTCAAGAAAGTACAAGTCATTGTCTTATTTCAGACTACACCCATAAAGAGACCAAATCAACACATTAAAAAGTTAAATCCCAGGAAAGAAAACAAATAACCAAAGACACATTGTGAGAGGATAGCATCAGTAATGCGACCGGAGTCAGGAAGCTGCAGGGGAAGCGCTGTTTGTGCATTTATTAAACAATTATACAACAGAAGATGAACAAAGAAACGGAGCACAAGTGCCAAAATAAGGCAGAGCCTTCACTGGACCTCTTTCCAAACTCCTCCAACAAAAAAAATAATGTTGCCTTCCTTTATACCATGTGGCTGGGACTTGATTGATGATCAATTATTCAAACAAGACCCAGCCACATTCCACACGTGGCTTCGGCAGGGATAGAATTAACCCCATGCCTGCCAAACAAATACAAAATAATAACTCATTAATACCCCCACAACCAAACATCACTATTTACAGGGCAGGGCTTCTGTCGCACACATACAGCAAATTACAACTAAACTAAATTAATCATTGTTTCAGAAAATTACCTTTTTTTACACCATCAAAAATCCTACTGTATGTTTTTACTGTTTTTTCACACACACACACACAGCAGTGTGGAGTAGTGGTTAGGGCTCTGGACTCTTGACTGGAGGGTCATGGGTTCAATCCCAGGTGGGGGACACTGCTGCTGTACCCTTGAGCAAGGTACTTTACCTAGATTGCTCCAGTAAAAACCCAATTGTATAAATGGGTAATTGTATGTAAAAATAATGTGATATCTTGTAACAATTGTAAGTCGCCCTGGATAAGGGCATCTGCTAAGAAATAAATAATAATAACACACACACACACTCACTCACACACACATTCTGGTTAGTGAAGAAAAATCAATCTGTGCACCCAACTGTATATGAAAAGAAAGCATCAAATCAAATGAACTTACAAGGAAGACTGCCAAGTTATTAAACTGTTGTACTGTATCTATTATCCAATATATGTTTCAAATTATTCAATGGAATCATGTTTGTGTTTTCTTTATTTCATTGTAAAATTAAAATATACAGTGTTTTGTTTAAACCGACAAAATACTCCGGGACTCACATGCTGTTTACCTAAAGTGAAAGGAATATATTTAAGTGTTAGATTGGATAAAAAATAAAAAAACGTTTTGTTCTTTGCAATCGTTTTTGTTTTTTAAATGGGGCAGATCAGGCCACTGAAGGTTACCAGATGCAAAGAGGTTGAGGACAGAGCTGCAGTGCTTTCAATGCAGCTCTGCCCTCAACCTGTTGTTTTGTTTACTTGTGGTCTGGATTTTCTCAGAGTGGGTGAACGGATCAATTATTGCACAGGTAAGAGTTTTTTTTTCTGCTGTTGGGGTATTTTGCATGCGCTTTAGTAGGGGTATTCAGCTCTGTTAGTATTAAGCTTGTGCATTTGAACTATATTTATGATTTCTTTTAGACTGAAACCACTGGTATTTCATTGTCCTAAGCACAGGTGGTGAAAGAGTTTATGGTGTGATGTGCTCGATATTCAGAGAAATGAGCAGACCTACAAACATTTCCCCACATATTGCTGGGAAATATATGAAAAACACAACTGTCTGAATCTAATTACATTTGCTATACTCCAATTGTTTGAAAATGAATAGGAAAATGTGCAGGAATGACAGGCACTGACTTTCAGAAATGTTCCATGCTTGAAATTGACAGGTTCTTGGATATTCAAAGTTTGCATAGTCGTGTACAGCCAGTTCGCCATTCTAGTCTTGCCATATTTGATTTATGAAGCACGTTAGGGCAAGAGCAAGCAATCACTCACAGAGCCAGGAGGTGTGATAGTATGCGCACATCACCACAGACATGTGGACCACCATGCAAACAATTGATTATAATATATAAATATCATGTTACCACTCACTTGCTGTTGGTTGCTAGGTGATACTTATATTAACTGCCAGACCCACAATCACCATATTTCATTTTCTATTGCCAGACACCTTACAGCAGACTGGCCAAGATAAGGAAAATATTTAAAAATGAAAGTTCCATATAAATTATTTTAAAAATGCATACATTTTATGTCAGTTAAAATCTCAAATGTTTCCACAGGTTTTGTTTAAAAGTGTTATAAGAAAAATAAAATACTGTGGAGGAACAGTGGTGCACTGTTCTTCAGTCAGAAAGGAAAGTGCTTGAACAAGGACAAACCCTTGCTCAGCTACCAGACCAATTGGTGGCAGACAGAGCAGGGCTCTCAAGACCGACAGGAAAGATCTTCACCAGAAAAAGCCTGCTCCTATTTTAAATTGAAAACAAATCAAATCTGTCATACGACAGTTCTAAATTATTGCATGCAGTTATGCAGAGTGTACAATTTACCGGCAAGTTACGGTTTTAGAATAATTTACAGGTAGTGGACAAAAAAATGGAAACACCAATGTAAAGTCACTTAATAGGGCGTTGGGCCACTTTATCCCGCTCTGTGGAGTTCTCGGCGGACTGTTTTTGATGAAACTGGCTGCTCGCGCCCCAGGTTGAAATTTGCAGTCAATTGATCTGCAGTTGCTCGCCTGTTTTGCTTTGCACTTAATTAATGCACGGATATCACGATCCTGGAGTATGCGCTTCCGCCCACTGTTGCCCTTTGTTGATGATGTCTTTCCCTGCCGACATCACCTTAGACACCGTTGCTCGTGAAACATCAGCAAGTTGAGTTGTCTTGGTCACTGAAGCTCCTGCCAAAGGCGCCCCAACAATCACCCCTCTTTCAAAGTTACTGAGGTCTCCTCTTGCAGCCATGCTGGCCATAATTATAGGCAACCAGGCCTGTCCAGCATTTTTATACATGAGCCTAAGCATGCTGGGATGTTATTTGCTTAATAAACACAAGAGCCACACCTGTGTGGAAGCCCTTGCTTTCAATATACTTGGTGTCCCTCATTTACCCAGGTGTTTCCATTTTTTTGTCCATTACCTGTACATTGCTAATAACAGCTTAAAAACTTGGACCAGCTTTTACAAGAAATAAAATATATTGGTACAAATTGTTTATAAAGCTCCAAAATCTTGCGGTCTAATTTTAACTCCTCATTTGTGTGAGCTCAAAGATAAATTGCATAATTAAAATGTTATGTGTGATTTCTATTTGGGCATAAAGAAGTTATTTATTTTGCAAATAATTCTGCACTGTATGTTAGGCTGCTGGATAGTTATTCCTCACCTACTCTCCCATTAAGCATTTATGCATAGACCTCTGTGAGTTTATTAGGTTTTTATTCAGTATTTAAACTTCTCCCATCTGAAACTGAAGAGTTGCCTCCCTAATGGATGTTTTTAAATGTATTATTATATGGCTTTCTAAATGGGAGCATTTGTACTCTGTGCCCCTGGAGTCTAATGCTGTCTTATTTCAGCAAAAAAAGCTATGAATATGCATGATTAATTTTATAAACAACATGAGCATGATGTAAGATCTCATTACTGTTGAATGGTTTCTTATATGTGAGCCCTGAGGTTGAAAAAAGCTGTTATCAGACCTAAATGGAATATCAGGGATATGGTCCTTGACAGTGAATGCAAGGCAAGTTTTATAGTTTGAATCTACATCACCTTTTTGCCCATAGCAGTAGATGAAAGACTCCCAGCAACCATACAATATTTAAGCTGTCACTTTAAATTTTGAACATTGGGGTCAACTTGTTATTTTCCCAAACAGTATCCCTGCTATACCCAACAGTTATACCTTCAAGCAATGGTACTGTAGATATTGCTACTTGACACTTTAGGGTTTGTAACACTTCAAAGTATTTAAAAAATATCTATTTGGTTACCTCATTAAAATACACAACTAAATAGGCTTGTGTGGCGGAGTGTCCCGCCCCTATTTATTATTATTTGTATTTTTGTTTGCGGCGCGGGTAAAAGCGCCGCGTCTTTTATTATTATTTAAAAACCCCGTGAGGATGCATGGCTGATCAGCTACTGATTATTTAAATAGCTGACAGTCATGCATCCTTACCAAACGCGTGCAGACTCTGGCCGGGGGATAATAAGATAATTACCAACTAGTTAAATCCCTCGGCCAGAGTATATAAACCTGCAGCTCTCTGCACTTGATGTTGGGGTGTTGGAGTAGAGAGTACGGGGAGCGGAGAGAAGGTATAACATTTAAAAAACAATTGCTAATACGTGCTGGATTATCCAGCACGGCACTTACTTGTTTGTTTATTTATTCGTTTGGCCCTCGTGCCCTTTTGTTTGTATTTTGTTTAAATCTTTTGTTTGTTTATTATTAAATACGCTGAGTGCTTTTGCACTCGGTTTCACCCGCCCATCCACTGTTTTGGAGTCAGTTACTTCCTGGTCCGTGACGTCATCCACCACACCACTGCGAGCCAGACTGCCACAGCTTGCCATTCCTAGTCTTCATAAAGCTATATTAATGTCTTAAACAACCTGGTTCTCTACCCTGGATCCTGTTACCATATACTAACTTGCCCTATATGTCTGAATCAGAGTGGTTATATAACAATGCTAGGTAATACCCCACAGACTGTACAAGTCTTTTTCTCGTTTCAGTTTTTTTAAAACATATTCCTGATATTTTTGTATTCACACATCATAGGTAAATTAACTAGGGAATTACTTTGTTTCAACTTTTACTCGGGAACGTTCGCCAGGAGACAGAGATTTTGTCTTCCAAACATCGCAGTGTATCCAGTCAAGCTCCCTTCTGAAGCAATGCTGGTGCTCTGATTGAAATGAGTGGGATTTTTTTTCTCCTGGCGAATGCTCCTGAGTAAAGATTTAGAAATTGATTGTCCATTTGATTTATGACCCATGATGTGTGATTAAAAATGTAAAAAGAGTCGACAATATGTTTAAAAACATAATGATGCAATAAAAGACAACACGGGACACAGCGAAGGTATTGGAATGCGTTTCTTGTAATCTTGACAGGGTGTTCTGTAAGACTTTCACATTCCAGATGAGGTAGGCTATACTGTGAAGCTATTGTCATCACGTGAGACTTGGCCCCTGTTGGAATACCAGTATGTTCAAATATGACTCTACCTGAGCTTTATTCTATAAATACTGATGATAGGGGTCCTATGAAATATTACTGGGTCTGTTGCGTTGCCATTGTTGGTAATGATGTGGCCTGGATTTATAAATGTATCCCAGGGGAAGCTGTACTTTATATGCTGCACTTTATATTGCAGCATAGGCAAGATGACTACTCTGTCTAGCCTGACATTCACCCAGCTTACTCTGCTTTGCAGCACAGATTTTTATCTTTGCTCAAAACAAACCTCCTATGCTCTTACTGCAGGTTCTTTTTATATAGCCCTGCCCTTTCCTACTCACCCATGTATCAGAACACCTTATGTTTGGACAGACCCAAAGCCCCTCACCATGCCCTTTCTAAGGAAACAACAAATACACTAAAACAAAAGCATTGTCTTTATTTAGCAGATGTCTGTCACTATTTTAAAAATTGCCATGTCAGTTCGACTGGAAACAGAATATATAGTACCCCTTCTGACTAGTTACAATAGTAGGAAATACAAAGGGGTAGGTATACTAAGATGGGCCAGTCACAGCGCAAATATACCACACTTTGCATTCTCATTGTGACACTTAAAGTAAAAATGTTGTTGTACATACTAAGAGAAAATATGTTAATGAAGACAGACGCAATATATTAATTTAAATATTTGTTGCATCTTAGCAAGATCTCTAGCATTATACATTGCAACATTGTTCACATAAATTAGCAAAAGTTGAGTTGTGGTTTGCTGCAGCAGAGGGTGCGCGAAGGATGATGTCTATGCATGCAAGGGTGCAAGAATCAAAATAACATTGTTTTTGTTAAATTTAAACAGCAACTGTACAATGCATTCTGTTCCATCTCATTTTACCTATTTTAATACTGTATATATATATATAAATGAAAAGCAGTTTACTCCCATCCAAATCTATAGTGGGGCCCCCATCTTCACCCCCAAATAAAAAATGTGTTTCTATCAAAAAGCTTTTCATAATCGGGGTCCCCGAATGGCTCACCTTGTAAAAGCACTGCGTAGCGTGCAGGGTGAGTCATACAACCAGAGATTGCATGTCGAATCCTGGTTGTGCGATGCAGGGGATTCTGTGGGGGCGCCGCATTGGCTTTGGCGCTCCTGGGGTTGGGGAGGTGGGATCCGGCTTATACTGTTTCTCTTCACCGCTCTGTGGTGACCCCTACAGGCCAGTGAGTTTGGTGACAGAGGTTTTCTGGGCTGGTCTTTAGCCCAACGGCAGTCGACGCTCCAACCTGAGCTCTCCCCCAAGCTCCAGCAGCAGATGGCGGGAGCCTTTTTCAAGGCTCCGGCCCAGCGGCAGTCAACGTCGCAGCCTGAGTGCTTCGCCGAGCCACAGTGGCAACTGGACGCAGATGCTCTATTCGCTCCAGGTCGGCCCAGCGACCACGATTTCCCAAACATCAAATACAATTGAAAAATGAAGCAAACATGTCACATTTTTACATACATCTTGCAAAACCTTGTTGACATTAATTCTTCAAACATTTAAGTTCATATCGTTTAACTCTTCAACCAAAATAAAATACATCTTTCAATTGGAAATAGATAATGCAATTCAAAGGCTTACATTATCAAACAGAAAACCAGTATATACAAAACCTTTAATGTTTTTGCTATTTCATGGGCACTATATTTAGTCATTAATTTATAATTTAAAAAAATGATCAACTTACATGATCAATTAGATTTTCATTCTGCATCACTAAGCCGCTCATAGTTTAATCAGTACGTCACAGTGGATGTTCTGCATGAGCGGGCAGCTCTTTTTTCAATCCTAAATATTCTGGAATATTTATATACTAATTTACAATCCATATGCATATTTACTATATTATTATTTATTTATTTATTTATTTATTTATTTATTTATTTATTTCTTAGCAGACCTCCTTATCAAGGACGACTTACAGTTGTTACAAAATATCACATTATAGATAAGAGCAGTTATAAGATATACAGTAATAAAGTCAGTAGTAAATAGGAACAAATTCAAATAAGAGAAAATAAATACAGTATATAATTACATTTGAGAGCTATTTCAACTTAGAGCAGTTAAATTTATAGTAAAAAAGATTTGATTATAAGAGTATATTCCATTAAGAGCAAGTAGTAAGTGCAATAAACAGATTTTTAACATCAAACTTGTATGCATGAGTGACATTTGATTAGAGATTGATAAATTGTAAAATTTGCATTTCCATGTGTGTAATGTTTATTTAAAGTAATGAGCATTAATTGTGAGCAACAGTATACAGATATGTGTTTTGAAACTTGTATTAAAGTGATGGAATTGTATTAAGTGAACAATACAGATGATTTATAATTTTGCATTTTGTGTGTTAACCAGAGAATTGTGTGAGTAGTTTTGCAAATGAGGAGTCAGTTTTGGTGTTTGTGTTAATTGTTTTGAGAATTGTGCTAATAGCTTCAGGAATTTTGCTTCAGCAGGTGTACTTACAAGCCTTGAAAACAAATTTCTATGACATTTCCGGTTTCCCCAACGTGTTGGGAGCAAAAGACAGCACACATGTGCCACTAACCTCTCCAGCTCATTCTGAGCATCTGTATAGGAATAGGAAACACATCTATTCTATTAATATGCAGGTGGTTTGTAATTGAGCACAATTTAGCACTGCACCACTGACTAACTTAAATAAAAACAGATAGTAGGCTTATAGGCTACTAATGATAATGGGAATTAGTGATATAATGCAAAATTTGTTGCTGGTCCTTTGAAATTTGTATTAACGAGAATTGACTGTTCTCCTGTAATTATCATAACTTGTCAATGCGGCACCATGGTCTAGTTTGTGTTAATTATCTAGGCTGCCAAGTTAATAATAATAATAATAATAATAATAATAATAATAATAATAATAATAATAAAAAAAAAAAAATAATAAAATAAAATAATTTAGTTTCAATTTAAAATAATCTTGTATTCACATTTTACACCAATGTGTACAATTCAGCAGCATGATTTATTTTGTGTTACCATACTGGTAT
The DNA here is from genome assembly GCF_902713425.1 of Acipenser ruthenus. Taxonomy (NCBI): domain Eukaryota; kingdom Metazoa; phylum Chordata; class Actinopteri; order Acipenseriformes; family Acipenseridae; genus Acipenser; species Acipenser ruthenus. The sequence continues at coordinate 62,462,391 of NC_081193.1, forward strand.
CGTACAGGCTAAAGTAAAAAGACTAGGTGTTCATTTGATTTTATTACTGTACTGTATACAGTATAGGCGTACTGTATAAATCTTAACTGTATAAATCATTGTGCTGAAATAGTGTTATTTCAGCACAATTATGTATACAATTAAAATACACTGAGCACTATAAATGTATGCATGTGCAATTTTATTGTATTTTTTTAAACACGACACCTCCTAATGTCAGACAAACTTATCCGGTTTAGCAAGCTTTTTGATAGAAACTGACAGATTAAACTGCCTTTCAGTTATATATACATTTATATATATAAATATTTCCAACAGTATTAAAAGAAGTAAAAATGAAGATGGAACAGAATTGTACATTGTACGGATAACGTTTACATTTAACAAAAACAATGTAATTTTGATTCTTGCACCCTTGCATGTATAAACGTTATCCTTCAGGCACCCTCTGCTGCAGCAAACCACAACTCAACTGCTGCTATTTATTTGAACAATGTCGCATGACTCCGCAATAGAGATCTCGTTAAAAAGATGCAACAAATATTTAAATTACTATATTGCAGCTTTTTTCATTAACATATTTTCTCTTCATACATACGACAAAATGTATAATTTCCTAAGTGTTGCAACGAAAATGCAAATTGCGGTTGTTTGTGCTGCGACTGGCCCATCTTAGTACACCTACCCCTAAAGAGAACACTAATGTTAGAATCACTTGTTGGAGTTTAGCATTGCAACCCTTCGCATTTGGGTTTGTCTTAGATTGGGTGGGGAACATCAAAATGCTGATTTCTTTTCCTGGGGAGTAGATTTATTTTCCTGGGGAACAGAGGCTGGTAGTGGTTGCAGTTGGCGATTTGACAGGGGCTTGGCTCTAGAACAGTGGTTCCCAACCTTTTTCAATGTAGGGACCACCTTGGTGTATTTTTCCCACAGACCACTTGCCACACATTTTTTCACAACAGCACTTTGAAATTAATTTGTATGTGTATATGTATGATTTCCATTACACGAGAGTAGATGTTAAAACTTCATGCTGATTTGAACTCGGCTCTCGCCAAGATAAGCACCAACTAAGACGTAGCTTTACAGTAAACTAATGTGATCCATATGTGTCTCCATCCATTTACGTTTCCTTCCATATGATGATGTAGATATCCTTCTGTCTGGTGTTAATGGCTGAAGTGTAATGCTGGCTCCAGGGATCAGCTTATTTTGCCCCCCTGGTGCATCAGCACACACAACGGCTGTGATGCTGGCTCCGGGGATCAGCATGACAACCGTCTGGATTGAGCTAAGTAGGGTACATCTCTGGGGTTTTCAAGTGGGCACCTTCCATCCTCAGTGTTTCGTCGACTAGCCCACAACACCTCAAGAGGGCTCGATGGTGATTCTGGCGTCCCAGCATCACCCCCCTCCGTCCCCCACTCAACTCAGCCCAGCTTACTTACCTGTACATCAGCGTTTCTTTCTTTCTATTGTGCTTGAGATCCCCAGCCAGAATCTTTCCGTCTCAACCACAGCCAGTTGCTGCTCCTCTCTGCTGCTTCAGATAAGTTCTTCACTGTGCGACGCAACTCAGTGGCTAGTTGAGCATACCGCAGTTTCTTCCTCTCATACGCCTCATCTACAGCATCCTCCCATGGCACCGTTAACTCTACCAGGTGAACAAGGCGTGCTGATCCAGACCACAAGACAATATCTGGTCGAAGGTTAGTGGTGGCAATCTCAGGTGGAAAAATAAGCCGTTGACCAACATCTGCCAGCATTTTCCAGTCTCTAGCAGCTTCCAGTTGTCCTGGGCGAGGATTGGTTTTAACACCTTTTCTTGGTGGTTGCTCTCCTGGGCGGAGGAATGTTGTCTTTTGTGTGTAATGTTTTGATGGAACAGGTGACAACTTATTGGTCATGTTACGCTTGTCTTCCAATGCTAAGGCCAAACATCGCAGCACCTGGTCATGGTGCCAAGTAAACCGTCCTTGGCTAAGAGCCACCTTACATCCTGTCAAAATGTGCCTTAATGTTGCAGGTGATGAACACAAAGGACATGAGGGATCCTCTCCTACCCAGAGGTTTAGGTTCTGTGGTGATGGGAGAACATCATATGTTGACCTGATGAGGAAACTGATCCTGCTCTGTTCCATTGACCATAGGTCTTGCCAGCCAATCTTGCGTTGTTCCACACTCTCCCATCTCATCCATTCTCCCTGCTTGGCCTGGGAAATGGCCTTTATACACCTCATCCTCTCCTCCTGGTTTTGCACCTCGTTGACTACCAGCTTCCTCCTTTGAGCTGGGGCTGCCTTGTGCCATGTAGGAGGAGCTGAACTGAAACCAAGACCCCCTCTTCCATGCTGAACTTGCCCCATGATATCACCAATTCGAAGGGCAGCCTTTGCATCTTCCACAGCTTTCTTTGCCGCCCACTTTCTTCCAGTTTTCAACACAGGTGCTGCCTCCCTTACGCATTTATCGCGTGACTCTACTAATGTCATTTCCAGTCTGACCTTGGCGCACTTAAACTCCTCGGTTAGAGCAGAGACTGGTAGCTGCAGTAAGTACATGTAGAAAGTAAAGTATTTATATAACGTACCTAACTTAATGAGACTCCTGGGCAGTTTAATAAAACTGAAGTTTGGGAGGAGGGATGGCCCCTGTGCATTACGTCATCTAACAGTAACCTTTCAAAATACATAAATAGCCATGTATCTCACCCTCTCTCACGTTTGATTCATTCACGTTTGTCATAGAAGGAATTCTAGATTACTCTACGGACAATGATCTGTTTGCCTTCTCACCGCAACAACACTAACCTTCTGCTCTTGAGACCCTGGCTTCTCTTCAGACTCCAGCTTCTCCTCATCAGCTACGATCAGTTGTCATCCCAACTCCATCTTTTTCGGCACTTCAGCATGCAACTACAAACAGAAACAGGAATCCCGGCTCTACACATATCCATTCTTTTCAGCCCAGCTGTCTACTCCAGTTCGCCGCAGCTCTCGTCTCCCCCTTCACAAAACAGCAGTTCCTGACATTAAGAAATTGACTATTTCAAAACTAAAAAACTGCCTCAATGAAAAGAACATTCCATTCCCCTCATCTGCCTGCAAAGAAAAGTTATTTTCTCTCTACCTGTCTTTAATCAACTCACATCCTGATTCCAGTCGCTCCAGCAATGACATCATCACAAATAACCACTCTCCAGTAACTAGATGCAGTACAGCCCCCTCAGCTGATGGTGGCCACAGGCATGGCCATTTTGGAGTATGTAATTGTGACAGAGAGTGAATGACACCTAGTCAACAATCTCCCTCCCGACCTGTGAGGATATGGTATATCAGGAACAGTGTGCCCTGGACTGGGTGGTTTGGCAGTTCATTCCAGGATCAGTTGGAAGTCGGCATCCAGAAAGGGGGCGGAGTCACAATACCAGAAGTCATCGCCTTAATGCGGTAGGCGATGTGTCAGTCTTGGATTGGAGGATACATGATTGTACTCGCTACCGAAAGGGGTGTGACTGAAAGTATATCAGGGGATGTGGCAAAACAATCTGTTCCTTTGTTATGGTTACGGAAAGACCTGTAAAGGACGTAGAAACGAAAAAGTACAGTGAGTGTTTACTGTTGTCTTATCTGTCTGTTTAACTGTTGTTGTTTGTTATTCTAGATGGCTAAATATCTGGTAGCTGTCGCGTTAAGCCAGCATCATACCCGGACTACACTGCACTACTGTCGAGGTGATGTCTTAGCTGTCTATAAGACACAAGTAACAATTATAGACAAGACAAACAAACACTCACAATATTTTACAAATGCTGCACGGGTCCTTCCAAGTTATTTTTGTAACCAAAGTGAAGGAACCAATTATGATTCTCCGTCCCCCTTATATGCTGTCATGCATGACCCCTTGGTAAACGAATGCAGCTGCCTTTATAATTTGTGGCTGCTACATTGTTTTCCTTCCAGGTCAATACGTTCTTGCAACGGAGTCTCGCCTTCTTCCAGACTGACTGACTTCCCGACCCGGGGAAAGAACTGCCAGGCCAGCCCATCCAAAGAACTTGGTCCTCGTTGCTTAGCGCCCTCACGGGTCGGGAGGGAGATTTACAAACAAGAATCATTATATTTCTGTCACACCTCCCCATTTTTTTCAGGGCGTCGGCAAGTGTGCAACAATTTTAACAACAGAGCTTGTTCTTTTACTTTTTTCACATTTGCAGCCATTGTGGAGAAGCTCACTCCCAAGCAGTATGCCCCCGTCGACCCAAAACTTCAGCCACGACTCAAAAATACAAACCTCCCAAAGCAGATGTTCCTAAATGACTTCTCAAATTCCAGTCAACCCCGGTAAATATTCAAGCGCTTGCTTCCGAATTAACTCTTCACCCTGATCCTCAATTTGTATTTGTATCCTCAATGGGTTTTCAATCAGGCTATACTCCTTTCCTACTTCCCCCTCATTATGCAATAATCTGCAATCTGCTATTTCTATTGAATGGCTTGCATTAGAAAGTTTCAAGCAACACCCCAGAAATAGCTGCACGCTTGCATTTTTCTCTCTGTAATAGTAAGTATGCTATAATAAGGATAACATGCAAAAGAGTTGATAACAACTTAATAATCGGTCCCTTCGACACACCACCTTTTTTTACTTACCATATTAGCCCACTAGGTATAACGATGCGTAAATACTCAGGAAAGAAAAGACTTACGATTGACCTATCCGCCCCTCACAATTCCTCTACTCCCAACATCAACAGTTGAATCCCTCATGAAGATTTTTCTCTCCAGTACGCAACCATCGACTATGCCATTTCCCTCATCAAAATATCAGGTCAAAATGCATGGCTTGCAAAAGGGGATATTTCAAATGCTTTCAAAATGATGCCAATAGATTCCTGCTTCATCTCATCCATTATTTTTTACTTGATTTTCATTATGCCGCACAGAGTCTTAAGTATTCTCAAGTCTGTATTTTCCAAACTAGGGATTCCTCTAGCCAAAGAAAAAAATCTATGTCACCTTAATTACGCAATGAGAATTATTCCACAGGATTGTGTGTTTATTTCATATCGTCAGCTTGCCTCATCCGTCAATTCCCACTTTCATTCTTTTACCATTGATTCTTTTTGCGTGAAGAATAACGCCTATGGAAACTCCTTCTAACCCAGTAGAATGCAATAACTTTTTTCTATGATAAATGCCTTCTACGACCTGAAGATTTACAGCTGTTTACCGATGCTTCTCCTTCTCATGGTTTCGGAGGGTACATTAATGGAAAATGGTTCACTGCTTCTTGGCCTGAAGAGTTTAAATCTATTCCTAACTCCGATCAGCCTTCTGCGTTGTATGAAATGTACCCAGTTGCAGTAGCTGTATTTCTTCAGGGGTCTTCCTGGACTAAAAAATCTATCCTCATCCAGTCAGACAATTTAGCTACTGTTCAAATTATAAACAAAATTTGAACAGTAGCTATTCAGACTCTTGGCTCCAGAAGCAGTTCTATATCCATCCCCGATTCCCCCCTTTTCAGACCTAACATTTCTGTAAATCACTTATCTTACAAGTGCAGGAAACAGCCTTACTCAGCATCTCACCTTGCATGCTACAAACATACTGGTCAGCCTGGAATAGTTTAAAGAAGTTCCATACAACTTTTAACATTCCTTTTCCTTCATTTGCTGTCTCAGTCACTGCATCTTTTTTAACCTACCTCAAAAACTCTCACAAACAAGCTTCTTCCATTAAAGTGGTCACATCAGGCATTCAATTCTTTCACAAATTAATATTTGGTTCCCCTAGCCACACTCTTGCTAATTCTCCAATTTCTTTAGTTCTCAAAAGGTTCAAACGTACCGCAGCTTTCCCATCTAAGCCTCATTTGCTCATTACAATAGAAATACTAATTCACTGCATACACACTCTTCGTTCAAAACCGATTAAGAAAGGAAAGGATCCTTGATTTATTATTTCAGAGTAAATTCAATAATAAATCCTTATGAATCCCTCTTCCTTTCATCAAATTCATCTGTCACAAGGCGCTTCCAGTTCAGATCCCCTGTTTGTAAACGAAAATGGAACTATCGTCACCCGCCACTGGTTTATCTTTCACCTTCACCAGATCCTGATCAGATCGGGGTTTCCAGCAGGTCATTCTTTTTGAATAGGAGCAGCTTCATTGGTCTCCCGTTGCAGAATTCCAGATCACCTCATCAAACAACTCGGACGGTGATCATCAGAGGCATATAAATTGTATATCAGAACTGACGTCAACGTCCTTAAAAAGGCTTTTGCTCAATTCAGTACTTAAATCTGTCTGCAGCATTGGGACCTGCTCTGATCTTTTGGGGGGTCTCCTGCTTCATCTAAAAGCCAGGTAGTGGTCCCTCAAACCAAGCAGGTTTGATGCCAAATTGTTTCCAGTCAACCTTCACATACCTGCAAAGGCACATTGTTCCCTTGCCACAGCGCCCTCACAGGTCAGGGGGGAGATTTCTAACCAGGATTCATTCTCTCTCTGTCACAGCATCATATTGTAACGTTTTGGAGGAGGCAGAAAACAGGAGAAGACACGCTTTGTTCACTACTCTGTCCACTTCACAGCGATCAACTTCCCGACACTATTTCAGTGCCCGCCACAGTCCACTGCTCTGTCTGCTTCACGGCATACACTTTTCACACAGGAACCCAGGAACCATGGCAACCAGAAAAACAACAACAATAATGGTGGCGCAGCTACTTTTTATAACCATAGGTCAGCCCCTTTATTCGAATAGGGTACAGGAGCTTACACATATCATTGGTCCTCAGCCGCACACTTTGGGCCAATGGGAACACACAGAACACATGTACACAGTGATTCACAGACAGGACCAATCACAGGGGAGACACAGACCATGCACTACAAGCAGGCTAAGACTACACAAATCCTTTACATTCAGCTGTTCGAAAAGGGCGATTAGTTTTATACCAAATTGTATTCCCTGGGAGGGATCCAAAATAAATTTCACTAACAGAAAATTGAATTTATATTAAAGAAAGAATTAATTTACAGTAAGCAGCTGCTAAAATTGTCCAGGACCATAGAACATACATAGTATCAGGAAACCTGTCTAATCCGAGTTTGTTTTAACTAGAATTGATTATATCAAACAAAGATTTTTTTTTATCTAGACTGTATTGGACTGAAGTCTGCTTTAGTCAATCTCATAAAAACATATGGAATCAAATTAGTCAAATTATATGATGTTTAAAATGCAGAGACACTAGGTACTGTACCAGCAGGTAGGTTGACATTGCAGAGGCACCTAATTGGCCATCTAGGTTTCTTTCATAAGGGTTACTTGTAGCACAAGGGTAGCTACAGTGATAGTGCTGGTAACATTTTATATTTTAACAGTCAAATGGTTACTATATTAGGACCACAGTGGAATATTTGTTTCCAATTTACTACAGTGATACAATAATTCTGTGGTCTACAAATTATTCTGTTAGGGTTTCTTAGGGTAATGTACTGATGTTATAATGTTTATATTGTTTGTTGAACACTGAGCTACTTTTACATGCAAATATTTTTTTTACAAGGCAGCATATTTCTTAAACAAACTGTGAGAGTTATTGTGACAGCGAGAAGGTATTCAAACTGCAAATCTCCCACCTGACCTCAAAACGCGCTGTACTGGCGGACTCAACGGTAGACGGAAACCGGAAGACGGCCATCTTTGAGGGGGCGCGCATCTGTCAGTATACGGAACGACCTCATTGTGATCAGCTACGGTCCAGGCAGCGATTGAATATGCCCTGGAGCCAGGGGAGGAGTTAAGGTAGTACAAAGGGGACGCAGATGGGTGAATATGGCCCCTTACGCTTGAATGACTAACAAGCAGTGTTTTGCGTTTTGTTTGTTTTTGTTTAACTTGCAGAGGATTAGGAGCGCGGGAGCTGCAGCCAAAAAGCCAGCATTACCACTCGAGCACCAGCCTCACAGCACGGGACATAGCACTGCACCGAACTGCACAGCACAGCACAACACAGCAGAACATAGCATGAGCAAGTAGTGTACTTCACTGCATTGGGGGATGGAAAGCACATTGCTGTGCACAAGACTGTTGTGAAGTGGGTTGTTATTGTTTATTATTTGAGGATTGAAAACCTGCCGTATACCACAATACCATTGATGGTAGAGGGGACGATTATTATTTGGATTTTGTGAAATAAATAGACTGTTAATGGGTTCTCCCTCCGTGCATTTCATGCGTGGGGGGCGGGCCCATGTTTCAACTGCTTACTTTTCATTCATCCTTTTCCTATTTTGGATGTAGGTGGCATTGCACCACTACAGTTGTTGCATGAACCTTTCATCATTTTCTTTTTTCCAGTCCTGGTTTGGCGGCCTTGTCTTTTGGGTGGAGGTGGCCCTGTGAGCCACTTCCTGTCCGCGGCACTAGACTACATGATGTCATCGTGTTTTCGCTAGTCGGCCAACATTGCGGATAGCTGTCAGCACCCACGGACAAGGTCTCCGGCCAAATTCATTATCATTAAATTGTCTGTTCAATTGCAATTTAAATCGTCCGTGGATTCTCCATACTGAATGGAAAATCTTGGTTGTGTGGCTTGCATTTTTTGTAGCTTCTTTTTGTTTGGCCTCCTACTCCCCTGCCACCACGTTGCAGCGTGCTTTGTCTGTGGGGGGAGGTGGCCCTACGAATAAATAAATAATCTGTTCAATTGCATTTTAAATCATCCATATTGTGGATTTTCTGTACTGAATAGGTGGTTAAAGGGTTTATGGTGTGATATGTTCTTTGTAAAATATTTTCACTATTTGTTTAAGCGCATTAGTGAACAACCCTTTTTTAACTGAAAATAACAACAAATTCTACTAAACTCTTAAGCTTTCAAGATACAGTTCTTTCTGTAATATTAAGCAAATTAGGTTGAGTTTATTGATTTTGAACTGGAGAATATATGTGTGAGTATGCAATGGTTTTAAAACTCTGATTTCGCCTCAGTTGCATTACTTGGACTGTTTTCCTTTGTAGCTTCTATGTTTTAAGCCTAGAAGCAAGATCTCTATATCAAATTAAATGCCACAAAATGTCCTTTCATATGGTTAAGGTATTTGAAAAAAAAATAATAGTGAGTTTCACTGTTGAGAAAAGGTGAAAAACACACAGGCTGCCATCAGTAAAATTGTAAATAAATGGTTACATTCATTATTTATTTTTGTGGTATTCATTACTGTACATCCAACCCAATTGAGTATAGGTAAAAGAGCCTCTGTATGGTCAATAACAAAATCTGCTTATAAATAGGCCAAGCAATCGTTAATTCACTGAAATGGAGACAAAACACAAGCCAGAAAACTTTAATAGCAAACATCAGTGGGGCAAGTATGACCACATTATTGTGCATCTCAATTGTGTGTTTTTAATTGAAATGATATTTTCTTTTTACTTGTAGATTGGTAATCTCCTGTAAAATGAATCTGATTAAATCAAACTGTCTCAAACTGTCAGAACTAATGACTTGAATTGACCCAAGCCAGATAGATGATTTGACTCGACTCGAGCAAACTCTGTGACTCGACTCGACTCGACTTGAGCTTGGCATGTCAAAGACTCAACTCTTACCCCCCTGTGACTCGACTTGACTTTTACGCCACTTGCTAGACTAAAGCTCAAAATCAAGCACTGATGGCTTAGATGTCCTGCAATTTTTTCAATGACCCTCTGGACTGTGAGGTGTTGATTAACTATTGTTTTAAGTACATGTTTAATATGCAAGTCACATGCAAAAAAACAAAAATGAAAAATAAAACATACAAACTGCTGTGTAAAGGGGCTGAACTGCACATGACTGATTCATTATTAAAAGGACATACAGTACATTAGAAAAAGGATCAAAGATGTCTATTAACCTGATTGGTCAATATGAGGTCCCTAATCTCTGATAAAGGACCTTGAATGTTATCGTTAAAACTATCTTTGATCTCTGTTGCAAATCAATCCACTGGAAAATACGTAAATATTGTATTCCTTTATGTATTTTACCCTTTTTATGCTTGATGAAAGAAAATCTCCATTCTAGTAAATGCCCTCTGAGCGTTATCTGTCAATGTAGGCTGTCTGCTTCCTCGCTGTCCTATACATTCAATCTATCTATTTAAATTTAGTATAGCAAATAAAGTTTTTAAAAAATCGAGAATACTGTTTGTTGTCAGTGGCAATACAGTAACCAAAATAAGCAATAGCAACTAGTCTCTGGTTTGAATGACAAGTTGTAGAAGTCAAACAACTGGATTCAGACAGATTACATTCTGTAACTTTATTTCAGCATGCCATTATAGCAACACCGTGCTCTCTTCTCAAACAAAGCCAGGATGCTTTGAATAAACTTTGTGAACACACTGTCAACAAGTTACTGAACAAACAGCACTGTCAGCACATGTAGGCTACTAGATACTAACTAAAACTATTTTTTATTTATTTTTTACATTCGCTAATACATTTTAGGACCTAACAATAACTTAAATACTGAAACTTACACAAATATATGTTTTACAAACAGTTCACAAACCATGTTCGCTTTTGTGTACGAGATACCTGAAATGAAGGACAGCTCCATGTAAGTTGAAGATTTTTTTCTTGTATTCAGGCTATTGGAAATACCTACTACACAACATCATCAAGTAGGATAATGAAGCCTGAAGGATAACAGACCACAGATGGAATTCTGAGCAAACCACATTACTCTTTGTATTCATTTGTATTCGTGTGAACGTGTGCGTTGCAGTGCGTAGGTGTAGGGGTGATGCAGGTGCTCCAAGCAGGGACAAACACGCAGTTCACAGTTCAAGCTCTTTTATTTTTCTTGTTCTGGTTGGCTTGACCGGTTTAAATAATAAAGCTGGCTCTACCCAACTATGGGTGTTGCCAGCGTCAAAACCAAGGGGTTGCAGTCACAAAATAATAATAACAAACACAAACACACAACACAAACACAGACACGTCTCCGGACAGTGCGTGCTCTCAGTGCATGTGTGGTGCTGGTATATGTACAGGTGCAGTGGAGTCCGGGTTTATCGCTGGCGTAAACCTGCAACTCCCAGATGAACGGTCCTCGTTTCCTCCCATTAACCACAACAAAGTACCGTAAGCCCCGCCCCCTCCAATAGCTAGTTCAATCATGTCTCCTCCAATTCATGACTGAAACTTCGCTCAACGTACTAAGGCAATGACTCCAGGTACCATGACGCCTCCCCCTTCCTGAATGGCCGGCTTCCGACTGCCCCTGGAATGAACTGCCCAACCATTCAGTACGAGGCACACAGTTCTTGTTTTCCAGTGCTCTCGCAGGTCGGTCGGGAGATTGTTGATTCAGAGTCATTCGCGCTCTGTCACAATTCGTTAGCAACAAAAACTAGTGCTGCATAAAATAAAATAAAAAACAAACAGAAAAACTTTAAATGTTGTTTTTAACATATCCATTTTCTAATAGCAATACAACCCAATGAAAAGGATCTTACCATGTGGTAAGACGGTAAAGCCCTCTTCTTCGGGTTCTATTGCTTTATTGTCACTTCCTGGCCACTATTAGGACCTGTACGGAATTGAGTGGGCCGGTTATCCCTAACCACAACCTGGCACAACATGGCTGAGTCTCCACAAGGTGCTGGAAGGTGTCCCGAGCAAGGTTAACTATTCAGTCATTAATATTTCACACAATTGGTGCAGTGGTGTCAGTAGAGGATTGTAATTCCTAATTTGTTGTTTGAGTTCATTCCAAACATTGAGATTGAGATCTGGGGATTGTGATGGCAATGAATGATGCCTGAAGTCTTTGTAAGGCTCCTCAAACCATTCTGGCATAATTCGGCATGGCGGATGAATGCGTCATCTTGAAAGTAGCCATCGCCACAAGGGTACATTATTATGTAAGTGCATTATTATTGGGTGGACTTGATCTGCTACAACTTTTAAGTGAACTACAGAATGTGTTCGTCTTTCCAGAGTAATCAAGGGACCCAGAGTATATGAGGAGAACATGTCCCATGCCAGGGTGTTGCCAAATCTAATCGGGTAGTCTTAACTGTGATAGCTAATGTTGAGTTGAGAGGGGCCTTCATAACCAAGACTACACATGCAGAACAGTGTCCAAAGTTAATATTATATGTCCAACTTCCTAAAAATGTATTTATATTAAGATATTTTTTACTTGTAATGTGTTCATTACATTCTTGCTAGGGATATCTGGTCATTATTGCTTTGTTTAACTTTTCATTGTGTTGCTAAAAATGTAAAAAAAAAATAATCAAAAAGGGCTTTTGTTCTTTTAGAAAGATTATTAAACACTAGAAATTGTGTGTTTTGGTCTTTAACATGTTAATTAGTGGCTAATGTTCACTAAATACTTGTATTTAACATGTTTTCTTGAATTATCTTATATTAAGTGTAGGGTGCCAATACTTTTGCCTCCAACTGTAATTGCATTTTGATCACGATTTAAGGTATTTAGTTACTGGAATTAAAAAGTACAGTGTGTATACATTTACATTCCAAGAAGGGGGCTATCTACGGTATATTGGTGTCACAAAGCTTTTCAGTCTCTAGGACAGTGTTAAATCTAAGTTACAGCCATAATATGCTTGTTTACAAAAGCCTTAACACTAATAAGACTATATTGCTCACAAAGCTACTATGTTTAATATAACGCAGTCCTTTAGTATACTTATGCCGGCCGGTGAACATTGGTCGCCATTCTTCAGGTCCCTCCTCATCTTTCCCTGCTAAAATCTACGGTCTACACAGGACAATAATATAGCGAGTTCCGTTTCTTGGTCAACACAGCTCCATCAGTGGTAATCTTTCGCTACCACTCTGTGTTGGCTTTCTTTTTTGGTTCACCGAAGCCGTGTTTTTAGCTGTGTCAGCAACCTCACTCCTCATTCCTCCTTGTTCACTGTGCCTCCTCTCTCCGCAGTGACGAACTCTCCAGTCTGTCTCCTTCCAGGGACTTAAACAAAAAGTACTACACGTAGTCCTCCAATGAACCGCAATACCGCGGGAACATTCAGAGTCAAGTAACAATGTCCATTTGTGATCATCTATAATTATGGCTTCTGATTTTCAGTTTTAACCGATAAAAACCGATAAAACATCCGATACAAAAAAAATTTAATCGGTGAACAGCCAATAAACCAGAAAAACACTGAAACTGGTTACTCTAGTCACGTTGATTTCACCCCTTTCCCATAAAAAAACCTACAAAAAAATAACTATGCTAAAAGCCTAGCCTGGATACAGCTGGGTTATGGGTGGAATGGCATTTCCTGATTCAAGCTGCACCATTGAAGTTAATTTATTTGTCATGGTTTGTAAGGAACTTCCTGAGTTTTGTGGCTTCAAGCTTAAACCATAACTATGTTTTAACAAAGTTTTTTTGTAATGAATCAAAATAACTTTAAAACCACAAATCCAATCTAATCCAACCACTGTAGGAAATTAAGTCAGCAGAGCCTGCTACCTTGGCACAGAGTACTATATATGTAGCTATTGCAGTTTTTCTCCAGGTCTGATGAAAAATGATATTATAATTTGGAATGTACACAGGAGATTTTTTTTATCTTTTGAACCCCACTGTTTAAAGATTTAAAGACAGAGTGTCAAAAGTATTTATGTTCCAAAGGATATCGCTCTACACCCTACCACTGCTGAGATATTAATGGTTGAAAATGTGAATTTAACATAGAAACTATGTTGGAATCATAACTATTGTGTGGCTTTGCATTAGAGACGTTCCAGGAATGTGAACTGTATAATGATAGCTGACATTTCATATAAACATGTTTGTGTTTAGGAGTATTTGTCTACATGTAACAAAAAAGGCCACTAAAGAACTGCAGGACTTGAGGACCTGTCATGCTGGTATCTTAAGATTTTTTAGGGATACAATGACATTTCTTTAGTATGTTATTATTTTTTAAACTTACTAGCTTAGATAACATTGGCTCTGATTTTAAAAGACTGGAGTTTGTGTAATGTTCAATTCTGCTTGGCTGCTTTTCTGTGTTTAATCAAGGGGATGAACACTTGTTTGCCTTCCATGAAATGGCTCCTTCAAATGAGAAGTGTCTGAATTTTAAAACTGCAACCTAGTCTATGCTTCACTACTCTCATTCTGGTTTAATAACCATGCATAAAAAAGGTAGACTGCAAGCTGAAACTTTCCGAAGAATAAATAAATCGTCAAAACTACCTGTCATGTCCCTTAACAGTAGCCTTTACATACAGGTGCTCTTTGTTGGCTGTTTTTCCACACTCAGACAGCTTGCCTACTAAATAACTTTTGAATAAATGTCTGCTCTTTGGATATATGTAAATTATTTAAATGGTTGTATTATGTTGATTCCAAAAGTAATCCAAAGTTGGTGTAAACTCTGTAAGAGTTATGTCCATCACAGTAGTGTACTTCAATGCTATTTTTTGGGGTATAAACACACTGATTTTTATATCAGAATATTATTAAACGTCTGACTGTTTCTTAATTATGTTTTGTTTCCAGCTTTGCAACTGACATTAGGAACCAAATTGAATTGCTGATATAATATAAAGATTCAGCTACACAACACTGATTAAAAAGAACACTGTTACAGTAGGGGCAATAATGCTGTTACAGTACATTAATGTATGGTTTCACAGACCCCTATTTAATAGATTTAAGACAAAGATGCTAATGAGTGAAACCAACCATGTTTTCTTTTTAGCAATATAGAATATTTAAACTGAATATTTACTGTCTGGCTTCAACCATAACCTCAATTAATCAATCAGTTCAATATTTGGATTTGCTTATCTTCTTGCAATTACTTCTTATGCTTTAACAATTCAGATTTTTGTACTTTGGCATTTCAGTTATTATTTCAGTAGTGTAGTTCTCCTATTTATTTGTATATATATATGTACAGTATTAAAATGTGTTTAATTTTTGTCTGCCTTTTGTGTTTGTTTTTACAATATTCCTATGAAACAGTCTTTTTTTTTCACAATCTCTAAGTTTACATAATCAAATTCCCTGCCAATTGCATTCTTTGGGCCTCATTTACTAAAGGGCACTAAATTTAGAGTTAGAGCACATGTAAAGTAGTGAGCCTGACGTGCGCGATAAATCTAAAGTTACTGCCCCATTTACTAACAGAGAAACCATTCATTTATGTGCACACTATTTGGCTCATTTACATGCCACAGCACACACACTAAATTTAATGTGCACGATAATGTCCAAGACTACACGTGACCACCTTCATATAAAAAGCCCCAGCAGTCCAGGCGTATCTTCTGGTCAGTAGCTTATTGTGAAAGGTGGAGGTGGCTTACATTGACCGAAAATGAGCACTCAGACGCAGCACTCAGCAGGGGATAGGCTGAGGCAACGTAAAGTGAAACTGCACTGCTTAACTTTTAATTTTAACATGTATTCCTTGTCTGACGTAAAAAAAAAGCATTGTTCCTTTCTCTTTTAATGCATGTACAATAAAAGTCATGTTGTGCAATTGCATATTTTTCTTTTTGTTCTGCTTACTCGGGTAATATTGATTGATGAGACATAGCCTCAATTCTCTTCCTTGTCGGCATTGTCACTCTGCAGAGCAGGCTTCATGGATCGGGGTGACAGTCACATTGAGGAAGCCAGCAACCTGGTAGAAGCCCACTTTCATGTCCTGTAAACCTGTCCTCTGTGAGGGAAATGTAATATAATTCCCTGTGAGCTTTAGCAGGGCATGCAGTTGTATTATACACATGAGTAGTTACAGATTTTAATGGGAAGCCTGTGAATCCTGTGAATAGGCTAGGAGAAATCCTAGTGCACTGGACAAATGTGACACTGTTCTGATTTTACTTAGTAAAAAGACTGAAGGTACACAAACCTAAAAAAAAAAATAATGATATGCAAATACACACAGAATATATGAATACAAGGTAGCTAACAATGTATCAGAACCCTGGAAGTCTCGCTTGATCTCGTGACAGACACATAAAAAAGATCTTTACGTACTTAATTGCAACTGGCAGAATAAATAACACATATTATTGCTGTATGTGCGATCCTCTCTGTATAATCCTGTATAAAAAGGAATGTAAGAAATCTTAATTTCATACACTATAGGTGTTACATTTTTTTTGTTGTAAATTGCAGGTTATAAAATAGGTTGCAGTTAAAGCTGAATGACATAGTTTAAAATAAATAGTTAATACTCTAAAGTTTTCTCCCTAAAATTGCAATAGTAAATAAGGCAATCATGAACGTGCACACCAATTTCAATTATCACGCACCATAAAGTTTAGCGTCCTTTAATAAATGAGGCCCTTTGTCGTAGTTGTATTTAAAAGGTAAAATGAACCATGGGCACCAACAATGATAGCACCACAGCGTTCAGCTTTCTTTCACTAATACACTTGTTCATGCTAACCACCAACTTGTTTCTCCCAGACAAATTGAAATTCACAGCCAGGAAAACTTTTGCAACCCATGCATGATTTATTTAGACATTTGTTGTAGGCTTACACAGTCAGCTGGAGATGCAGATTGACTTGTAATTAGTCAAAGCTAGCTAAATAATTTCCCTTACTTTTGGTTTATTATTTGTATTGTTTTTGGTCACTCATTAGAAAAGCATATGTAGTGAATAACATTAGCTGTTGTAACTGGACTTGTGACCAAGTAGACTGAAGTTTAGGTACAGTAGTATGGCATGTGTTTCTGATTTTCATTACACAAAATAAACTGTTATTTACGTTAAACTAATATTGGACTCTGCTTTTGCCAAGAGAAAATTAGATAGTAATGGTGAGGACCAGCCAAGACATAGCTTTGCTGTAATATATGAGCCTTCAGTGCTTTTCCTCCACCAGGTAACGTGGATCTCCTATTGGCCCGGTGTTAATGACTGAAGTGTAATACTGGCTCCAGGGATCAACCAAAGTTTACTTAACCCAGCTCAGTTTATGTATAGCCATCTATTCCTTTTTATTGATGTTAACTTCATCCATCACGTGTCTTAGCCATCCATTCCTTTTCACTGATGTTAACTTCATCCATCTCCTCTCTTTGAAGGTCCCAAATTGGCCCTCTTTCCTATTCAACCAGAACCAGTTGCTGCTTCTCTCTGTCTCTTCGGATAGAGCTTTCACAATGCTCCACAATTCCTGCACTGAGGCTGACCTCAGGACACCGTCAGGTCGAAGGTTAGTTGTAGCAATCTCGCATGGGAAAATAAGGTGCTGGCCAACTGTCTGCATTCTCCAATCTTAAGCAGCCTAGAATTGTCCCAGGCAACTCTTAGTTCTGTACCCTTTCCTGTTGGTTACTCTCCTGGATGAAGGAATGTCGTTCTCTGGTTGCCAGGTATTACTGATATTGGTGGTGAGCTGCTGATCTTATTACGCCGTTCCTCCCATGCTAATGCCAAGCATCGCAGCACCTGGTCATGACACCAAGTGAAGCAACCCTGGCTCAGAGCCAACTAAATCCTGTAAAAATATGCTTCAGGGTAGCCGGTGATGACCACAAAAGACATGCAGGATTCTCTCCTACCGATACATTCAGGTTCTGTGGTGATGGAAGAACATCATATTTGGACCCGATAAGGAAGCTGATTCTCCTCTGTTCCGTTGTCTACAGGTATCTTCAACCGATCTTACGCTGTTCCACATTCTCCCATGTCATCTGTTCTCCCTGCTCAGCCTGGGACCGCCTTGACACACCTCATCTTCTCCTCCTGCTTTTGCACTTCAGTAACTATCAACTTCCTCCTTTAAGCTGGAGCTGCTTTGTGCATCTCAGAGGAAACGAACTAAGACCAAGGCCTCTTCTTCCCTGTTGCATTTGCCCAATGATATCACAGAGATGAAAGGCAACCTATGCATTTTCCACCAAGTCTTTTGCTGCCTGCTTTTTCCCTTGCACACTCGTCACGTGATGCCATCAGTGTAATTTCCAGCCGAACCTTAGCACACTTGACTTTCTCAGTTAGAGCTGAGACTGGCAGCAGCAGTTTCCCATTACTGTAGAGTGCTACCCCTTAAGCCATTTCCTAATGTATGAACTAATCAAGGCTTCCAGTCTCTACTGTTGACAGGGAAACCTCATACACAGTAAGTGGCTACAGCAACCTTGGAAGAAGACCAAATTGAAAGCACCAGACTTTGTCCAGTAGAGCACTCATTTATGCAAGGGCAGACTCTGTGGTGCATACAGAAATAAAGAGACTCAAATGTACTGCTAGATGTTTGAGTTTCATAACCATGGTAAACACAGGAATATATTTTAATGACCTTACATATGAAAAGCAATAACTTACTTTATTATTATTATTTGTTTATTTAGCAGACAGAGACTTACAGAGACTAGGGTGTGTGAACTATGCATCAGCTGCAGAGTCACTTACAATTACATCCCACCTGAAAGACGGAGCACAAGGAGGTTAAGTGACTTGCTCAGGGTCACACAATGAGTCTGTGGCTCAGGTGGGATTTGAACCGGGGACCTCCTGGTTACAAGCCCTTTTCTTTGACCACTGGACCACACAGCCTCCTACTTTAACTTAGTGGTGCTTTACTTCACAATATCCATTGAAAAAAAACAAGGTCTTGTTAATAGTTTTACATTAGCCACCTCAAAACCAAAATATTTCTATACTTCACTGCACACAGACTTCACGGTTGTTCATTTTCTAGCCAATCCAAAAGTAATTGAAACTTCAGCTGTTCTGCGTATAAATGCTGACTCACGACACCTCTAAAAGTATTAAGTATGGTGTCATACTGAATTTTGCATTATTTTGAGATGTATTTTGATGCTTTAAAAGTGCATCTCATTTATAATACCGAAAATTCACATTATAAAAATACATTAATAATAGTATAAGTAATCACATGGACAAAATGCAATGAACTGTTGACGCATGCTCATATCTCAAAATAATGTCAAAAGTGCTTAATGCAGCATGTAAATTGTGTTTGGTACCTAAACACCAATCAGTGGAATAAAATGGTTAATAATACTTTAGTGTGTGGTGTTTGCCTACAAGTCTGACAATGATTGGTATGTATAGGGTTTGTTGTATCTTAATATAAAATAAACTTGATTATACTTGTTTGTATTTTTAGCAGTATTAGCAATAAAAAGTATGTCTCTGCGGGCCAATAAAAAGCTACTAGGAACACCTTGGCCCGGTCCTGCCTGATTTTCTCCAGACGCAGCGGGAGCAGGGCGAGCAGTGGAAGGCATATATCAGATGCTTCAGCCACTGATGTGCCAAGGCATCTATTGCCAGCTGGTCCCCACCTCCTATTATGAAGAACCAGAGGGGACAGTGGGTCGATTCCTGTGAGGCAAAGCAATCTATTTCTGCTCTCCTGAACCTCTCCCAAATGAGGCTCACTGCCTTGGGTGAAGTCTCCACTGAGCAGCTGGGGACTCTCCTTGAGATGAGGTCCGCCGCACAGTTTGTCAACCCAGGCAGATGCACTGCCCGCAGTGAGAGGAGGTTCTCATGCTCCCAGAGCAAAAGCTTGCGGGCCACACAATGGAGACTGGGCGAACTGAGGCCACCCTGGTAGTTGATGTAAGCCCAAGTCTCCATCAAACCTCCTGCAAAAAATTTTGCAAGGCCAGGTAAATCATTGATGTGGAGACCCTGCCAAGGGGGTTCCACATACCTTGCGCACCCGAGCCATTCCACAAAGCGCCCCAGCCCAGGCTGGACGCGTCCATGGCAACAAACTCTCTCCTGGTGACACTGCCCAGCACTATGCCGAGGCAAAGATGAGCCGGCTGTTTTTACAAAGAGAGTGCTTTTAGACAGTGATGAGACACTGTCAATAGGCGGTCCCAGTTCAACGCAGGCTGAAAAACCCTGCAGAGGGTGCATGTGCAGGAGACCCAGTAGAAGGGTCTGGAAAGCTGCTTCCATCAAGGCCAGAAGTTTCTGGAAAGTACTACCACGAGCGCTCTGTTGAGTTGAAAGAGCTCCAAACAGGTAGCTATTCTTTGCACTCCGTTGTCCGACAACATGGCCCTGGAGTCCAAGCACACTCCTAGATAGGAGGCTGTCTGAGATGGCATGAGCTGGCTCTTCGCAGGACCTGGGGAGAAACCAAATGGCAAGACACATAACTCATACACTATTCCCTAAAAGGTGAACCGCAGGTACTTCCTGCTCGCTAGTTTTATGGTAGTGATGCACCGAATCCAAGTTATTGGGATTCGGACGAATACCATATCCATCTCAAAAGATTTGGCCGAATACCAAATCTACAAAATCTATCAAGAAAACTGAAGGAAACTGTTGAATGAAAAACAGACTGGCAGCTACTTACAAGGGACGCGCACAATCTATAGTATTGAGCCTTTTAGTTAATAGTATTTTTATTATCGAATGGAAGTACATCCCTGAATGAGATTTCAGTTTGAAACATACACAATTTGCCTCTAGAAACAACAGAAACATCAAAATACAGAACTGTTTACTGTACCTTTACAAGAAAGGAGAGCTGCATCTTTGCCGTAACCCACTATTTTCTTTAATGAAGTTTCAACCTGTGTCACCTGATCTGACAGTAGGGTTGCCAACAGGCTCCAGAATCTCGGGACACTTTAAGGCAGGTCAGGTTTTATAACTCACCTCTCTAAACTGCATCGTATTCAGTAAAGTGAGTGTGAATTGTGCGAACTGTCGCTAAATTAATTGAATTGTTTTACTTAGTTGTTACCAAAAGCACACACATGCCTGCGAGGATCGTTTCCATCAATCAGACCTATAAAGCAACTGATTGGCTTTCTGAGTCTCTGACTGGGCGGGACTGTGTGAAGCAAGAAATATTAAACAAATTGAAACTTTACCTGCTGTCACAAGGTTAAATGATTAATCGTTGTTGTATTGGCACATTACAATAACGTCATTTAATTTACTAAAGCATATTGTTCAACAAAATCTTGCACATCTGACAGTTGTAAAGTTACAAAAAATATATATTTCTGTACACCCATTATTGTTTTTTTTATTTCAGTATGATCGCTAGAACACGTTTGACAGACAAAGCAACAAAGCACAAAAGTCTACAACAGTTTGCTGTTACTATATATTACAGGTTTACTGCATAACTTTACTCCATGAAAAGTGTGATGTGAATGTGCTGTTGCATACGGTGGTATGTTTGCATTCAGCAGCTGCATGACGTGTTTAGTGCGTACCTGTGACAGAGATCGAATGATTCTTGGTGTTAGACCTCCCTCTTGACCTGTGAAGGCACTGTGTAAAAAGTACAGAGTACCATTAACTAAAGGGCACGACAATTTATTCCTTAAGGTAGGTAGGAGTTGGTCATTTAGGAAAGGGGCGGAGCTACGGTACCCAAACTCAATGACCCAGACGGTAAACGGCGTGGCATCTGAGGATTGGAGGAGCAGATGCGCTCGTTAACCTAGGAGTCATGAGCGAGGATATAAATAGGGGTCATAGTGTAAGTGATCTGTTCCTTTGTAAATGGTTAGAACAAACATAGAAGGAGTATCCTGTGTTGCTAAAACCGTGAGTGTTGTGTTTTAGTTGACTGAGTAAAAACTGTTTGTTTGTTATTTTAGACTGCTACTAAAGATCCGGAGCTGTCGCTATTCAGCCAGCATCAAACCTGTAATCAATCACCACTTTGCCACACGTAGTTGTCAGAAGTCAGATGGACTATGCAGCGCTGTTGGCACTGCTGGAGCAGCTGGACAGCAGACGGGAGGCTGAGGAAAGACGAAGAGAGGAGAGGAACACAGCGCTGATTGAGATTGTCGGACTGGGAGCACAGACAGCAGCAGCACTCGTCATGATGGCCCCGAAGGCGAGGACGCACAAAATGACGGTGGAGGATGACCCAGAAACGTACTTGGTGGCATTGAGCGGTTGGCTAACACCGCGCCATGGCCCAGAGAATTCCGGGCAAGCCAATTAGGACCCTGCCTGATTGGAGAGGCACAGGCAGCTTACCAGGCTATGTCGGATGACGACACCGCTCAGTATGACCTGGTAAAGCTAGCCATCCTCCACCATCTTAACATCATGGAGGAAACCCACCATGTGAGGCTTAGGGAATACAAAAGGTCCCGAGTGCACGCCTCAGGTGGTGGCGCAACAACTATGTGACCACATGGTACACTGGCTCACCCCAGCGCTGAAACAAGTGCACAGATGGGTGAGGCCATTGTGATTGAGCAGTTTTGCCATGTGGTCGGCACCGTGACCCAGGCGTGGATACGGCACCACAACCCCAACACCCTGGACCAGGCAGTAAAACTTGCAGAGGACTTCGAGGACTCCCTGGTGTCAGCCCAGTCCGGGCTACTCACCGCTCCAACACCGCAGAGCATCCGAGCACCACCTCCTCTCTCTGCTCCTCCACCCCCACCACCGGGACCGGGTCAACGACATCCTAGATCGCCGGCCCCAATGGGCAACCTTGCCTCCCCTCCATGGAGACCAAGGTTGGCCCCCAGCTGGGGTAGAGATGCTGCCCCCGACCCATTGCCATACCAGCAACGGGACAAATATCTAACCGCTGTGCCCTCCTTTCCCCCTACCTGTTTTAGGTGCCTGGACTGCAGCTGCGGTAGAAGTGCAAGGTGCAGAATCCACTTAACACACACACATTATAATTAAATATGGATGTATTGTAATATTATAAACATTCAAACAAAGGTCTTTATTTAAAGTGATATGGTACATTTATGTTGTTTGTTAACTGTATCCATTGCTTATTGCACAATATGCCAATTGATGCTAACAATTCATTCCAGTTATGTGCGGTGGAAGAAGAGGTTGAGCTCTGTTGTTCCTGGGACATCTTAAAAGAATTATAGAAAGAAAACATGACTATGATTCCTGAGAGGCCACACATTTGTGGAGCTCCTCAGCAATCAATTAAAAACATATAAAAAACAGTTCTTAAAACTTTTATTTTTCAAATCTTTTCATTTATTTATTTTTATGATTTCCATTACACGAGAGTAGATGTTAAAACTTCATGCTGATTTGAACTCAGCTCTCGCCAAGATAAGCACCAACTAAGACGTAGCTTTACAGTAAACTGATGTGATCCATCTGTGTCTCCATCCATTTGCGCTTCCTTCCATATGATGATGTAGATATCCTTCTGTCTGGTGTTGATGGCTGAAGTGTAATGCTGGCTCCAGGGATCAGCTTATTTTGCCTCCCTAGCGCATCAGCACACACAACGGCTGCGTTGCTGGCTCCGGGGATCAACCACAGTGCGGTCTCCTCAGCGCATCAGCATGACAACCGTCTGGATTGAGCTAAGTAGGGTACATCTCTGGGGTCTTCAAGTGGGCACCTTCCATCCTCGGTGTTTCGTCGACTAGCTCACGACACCTCAAGAGGGCTCGACGATGATTCTGGCATCCCAGCATCACCCCCCTCCGTCCCCCACTCAACTCAGCACACCTTACTTACCCGTACATTAGCGTTTCTTTCTTTCTATTGTGCTTGAGATCCCCAGCCAGAATCTTTCTGTCTCAACCACAGCCAGTTGCTGCTCCTCTCTGCTGCTTCAGATAAGTTCTTCACTGTGCGACGCAACTCTTGGCCACTGAAACCGACATCCCTGATAAACCGGGTTGTAGAGTGTGCCACAAATCCTCGACAACCCACCTCCACTGGGTAAACCCGGACTCTCCATCCTCGCTGTTCCGCTTCAGTGGCTAGTTGAGCATACCGCAGTTTCTTCCCCTCATACGCCTCATCTACAGCATCCTCACATGGCACTGTTAACTCTACAAGGTGAACAGGGCATGCTGATCCAGACCACAAGACAATAACTGGTTGAAGGTTAGTGGTGGCAGTCTCAGGTGGAAAAATAAGCCGCTGACCAACATCTGCCAGCATTTTCCAGTCTCTAGCAGCTTCCAGTTGTCCTGGGCAAAGATTGGTTTTAACACCTTTTCTTGGTGGTTGCTCTCCTGGGCGGAGGAATGTTGTCTTTTGTCTTCCAATGCTAAGGCCAAACATCGCAGCACCTGGTCATGGCGCAGAGTAAACCGTCCTTGGCCAAGAGCCACCTTACATCCTGTCAAAATGTGCCTTAATGTTGCAGGTGATGAACACAAAGGACATGAGGGATCCTCTCCTACCCAGAGGTTTAGGTTCTGTGGTGATGGGAGAACATCATATGTTGACCTGATGAGGAAACTGATCCTGCTCTGTTCCATTGACCATAGGTCTTGCCAGCCAATGTTGCGTTGTTCCACACTCTCCCATCTCATCCATTCTCCCTGCTTGGCCTGGGAAATGGCCTTTATACACCTCATCCTCTCCTCCTGCTTTTGCACCTCGTTGACTAGCAGCTTCCTCCGTTGAGCTGGGGCTGCCTTGTGCCATGTAGGAGGAGCTGAACTGAGACCAAGACCCCCTCTTCCATGCTGAACTTGCCCCATGATATCACCAATTCGAAGGGCAGCCTTTGCATCCACAGATTTCTTTGCCGCCCACTTTCTTCCAGTTTTCAACACAGGTGCTGCCTCCCTTACGCATTTGTCGCATGACTCTACTAATGTCATTTCCAGTCTGACCTTGGCGCACTTAAACTCCTCGGTTAGAGCGGAGACTGGTAGCTGCAGTATTCCTTTACCATAAAGTCCCAAAGTTCCAGCTTCTCTACTGTTGTCAAAGAAACCTCGTACACAGTCAGTGGCCACAGCAACCTCGGCAGTAGACCAAACTGAAAGCACCAGAGTTTTAGTTTGCCTGGTAAAGCGCTGCTGTCTATGCTCTTCAACCCTTCCACTGCTTGTTGTCTAACTTCTCCCACACAAACTGTGTCCTATAGATCCCCGTCGTACCATCTCCCAAGACTCTTCTCTGGCTTCTCAGACACTGTTGGTATTGCCTCATCATTAATGAAGAACGTTTTATCTACCACTTTACCTTTAATTATAGAGATGCTCCTTGATTTAGTGGGCTTGAATTGCATTTGTGCCCATTCAGTGTTATTGGTTAATTTGCCCAATAACCGATTAGTGCAGGCTACTGTTGTAGTCATGGTTGTCATGTCATCCATGTATGCTCGAATTGGTGGTAGTCGCATTCCAGAAGCCAAGCGCTCTCCTCCCACTACCCATTTTGATGCCCTAATGATTACTTCCATTGCCATGGTAAAAGCCAGTGGAGAAATGGTGAATAATGCCATTATTCCAACTTCTAGGCATTGCCATGTAGTGCTGAATTCTGAAGTTGAAAAACTAAATTGCAAATCTCCAAAGTAGGCTTTCACTAAATTTGTTATTGTCATCGGTACATTTAAAAAACTAAATGCTGCCCAAAGAAGTTCATGTGGCACTGAACCATGTGCATTAGCCAAATCCAGGAATGTCACATGGAGCTCCTTCCTCTCCTTTTTAGCTGATTGAATTTGTTGCCAGATCACATTGATGTGTTCTAAGCATCCTGAGAAACCTGGAATGCCCGCTTTTTGTATTGAAGTGTCAATGAAGCAGTTCTTTAATAGGTAAGTTGACAATCTCTGAGCAATAATGCTGAAGAAAATCTTGCCTTCTACGTTTAATAGGGAAATAGGGCAAAACTGACTGATGCTTGTAGAATCTTTTTCTTTAGGTATAAAGACTCCACCTGCTCGGCGCCATGCTCTTGGTACAACCTGTTTTTTCCATGCCACTTTCATCAATTTCCACAGAATTTGTAGAACGTAACTCCATTATGCCCTGGAGATGATGAAGCCCTTGCTTTTTTCACAGCTTGCTCTACTTCTTTCCACTTAGGTGCACAGTCCTCCATTTGGTATTCTGGTGGATTGAGAGGTGGGATGTCTGAATGAATTGACATAGGCTCCTGCCTTTTTTAATCTGTACGTGTTCCCTCCAAATATCTCTCCAGCTCAAACTTAAATGCTTTTAGTGTGCCATTCTTCTCACTGGTGAATAACTTCTTTATAAATTTGAATGCATCTTTATAAAAGTTAGTTCTCACACGCTCCTTCTTTTTGTAGCGTTTCCGTAGGCGCTCAGCTCTGCGCAATGTTGCAAGCTTATCTTTGATTTTTTACTGGTGATTTTTTGCAGTGCAGGTGGTTTGTTTGTCTTGTCTTGTTTTGTGTTGAAAAATAAAAACAAACAAAATAAATAAAAATAAATAAATAAATAAAATAATGAGTGGGCAATCCCAAAAAGCCCCGAGAAGTTGGGCACAGGTGGCTACGGACACTGCAGCCCCCTTAAAAAATATAACAAGGAGGCATGGGGTCAGGTGCCTCCTCAGAGACACCCTCTTGATTACGGGATTTGTTAAGGCCATGGCCAAGGTGATGGGGCCATCGGCCATCATGGCAGCCTCCAAAATGTACGAGAAGGCCGTGTTCTTCCTGGAATCAGAGGCCGCCACGAACACAGCAATCGAGAGGGGTCTCGTGGTGGGGATGTTCAGCCCCGTCGAACCGCTCACGGGCCTCAACACAAGTGTCGTCCTATCAAACGTCCCACCTTTCTTGAAGCACGACCTGCTCAGGCCCCAGTTGCAAGCCCTGGGGGAGATCAAGACGACTATCCACTCCATCCCCCTGGGCTGCAAGGATCATCCCCTCCGCCACGTTCTATCTTTCCGCCGCCAGGTGACCATCCACCTGGCGGGTCAAGAAGTGGTGGAGGGCAGCTTTGTGGTCCCCTTCGAGGGGATCAATTACATCATTTTTTATTCCTCGGAGGAGGTGCGGTGCTACCGCTGCAGGGCACCAGAAAAAGAGGTGCCCCAAGCTCAAGCAGGGCGCAAAGCCATCCACGCCAGCACTGCGCCCCTCCGAGTCCACCTCACCCCTTGGGCCATCAAAAAGGCCCACAGAGAGGGGTAAAATGACACCCGCCCCCCTCCCAACAAGGGGCGGAGGGACTCACGGATCGAGTGGCTGGAAAGGGAGCTGCTCGATGTGGAGAGCCGCCTGGCTCGCGGGGACCAACTCGAGCAGAGTGTGTACGAGAAGAAGAAGAGCACCTTGCGGGACCTGCAGCTCCAACGGACCCAGGGGGCGTTTGTGCGCTCCTGGGTCCAGTTCCTTCAGGAGATTCCCTTCCTGTCACGCTCCAGCAATTCCAGTGGAGCGTGGACAGTTTCAAATACCTGGAGTCCACCTGAGCTCCGC
This sequence comes from Acipenser ruthenus, assembly GCF_902713425.1. Lineage (NCBI taxonomy): Eukaryota > Metazoa > Chordata > Actinopteri > Acipenseriformes > Acipenseridae > Acipenser > Acipenser ruthenus. The sequence continues at coordinate 62,489,596 of NC_081193.1, forward strand.
GGAGACCTCGGTCACAGCCAGCTGGGTGGAGTTGGAGGACAAAGTTGTTGCGAGACTGAGGTTGAGGTCAGGTCTGCTAAAACTGCTTTCTTTCAGGGGCAGGGCTCTGGTCATCAACCAGATGGTGGTGTCGATGCTCTGGCATCGACTCACCGTCCTGAGCCCGCCCTCTGAGTTTGTGGCTAGGGTCCAGAGGAAGCTGATGGACTTCTTCAGGGCCCGAAAGCATTGGGTCTCTGTTGGGGTTCTGTGCCTCCCTCTGAATGAGGGAGGGCAAGGGTTGGTGTGCATCAAGAGCTAGGTGCACACCTTCCAATTACAGACCCTGCAGAGATACCTGTACGCAGAGCCGGCCCCACAGTGGTGTGCACTGGCTTTTCTCCTCCTGCATCAGTTGTACGACCTGGGCTACAACCGACAACTTTTCTGGATCGATCTCCGGGGAATCCGTCTCCCCGAGCTGCCGGTCTTTTAGGACCTGCTCAAGACCTGGAGTATGTTCAACGTTGGCCGAGACATCATTCTGACCGAGGGTGAGGGACTCTGTACTCCTCGCTGGTCCTGCGTCACTTTACCGACTCGGACTCCGCATGCCCTTTCTGCAGTCAGTCCGAGTCGGTAGTTCACATTTATTTTTTGTGCGCCAAACTGCAGCCGTTCTTCCTGCTGTTAAAGAACATCCTGTTGCAGTTCTGGCTTCACCAAGGCGAGAGACCTCCTGGTGAATCTACTCCTGGCTCTTGGAAAACCGGCAATTTACCAGGAAGCGCAAGATCACTGGGGAGGGTCTCTTTGCGTGCTCTGTACCACTCCCCCATTTGTTCTCAATATTTAATTTACAGTCCGTTTTACCATTTTTTTAGTTAAATTAGTTAAGGTTTGTCCTTGTTAGCATCCTCAAGGGTGCTAAATAGAATTTTTTTGCAGTCCTCATTGTTACGGGCCTTAAATAGGACTAATAATAATAATAATAATAATAATAATAATAATAATAATAATAATAATAATAATAATAATAATAAAAGGCTAAAAGTTTGGTTAGTTGTGTTTAACAACATGCATTTTACAAACATTAATAACACCGTGTAACAATTTTTTTTTTTTTTTTGGTTCCTGGGTAGTAAGTGTTATTTCCTAATTGCTTATGCCTCAAAAGTATAGAAAATGGCTATTATTCCCCACAAACTTTGCTTTTGTGACCAGGACAGTGATATTTTGAAATTTACCTATTTTCCAGAACATTCCAGATAGATTCAGTGCTGAGTAAACTTGGAGTAACTTCTAGAACTTTCTAGAACTTTCCAGTAATAGAAATAGTAGTATAAATACAGGGGCGTTAAGCCCACCAGTTCAGTTTAGTTCCAGCTGCCTAAGTGGATACACATCTGCATTTTTCTGAGATGGCATCAAGGTCATAGGAGACTTCAAAATGGTGGCATTCCTGAAGGGTCTCCAAGGCGGTTTTACCAAGTTTCCCTGCTATCTTTGCCTTTGGGACAGCAGGGACACGAAGGCGCACTACCACAGGCGGGACTGGCCACAGCGGACCGAGTTCTCTGTGGGGAGGAACAACATCAAGTGGGAACCACTGGTGGACCCCCGGAAGGTGCTGTTGCCACCCCTGCACATCAAATTGGGCCTTATGAAACAATTTGTCAGAGCTCTAGATAAGGAGTCGGCAGCCTTCAAGTACCTTCAAGACTTCTTCCCTAAGCTGTCTGAGGCAAAGGTCAAAGCCGATGTCTTCGTCGGACCACAGATAAAGAAGATCCTGGAGTGCAATGAATTCCCCAAGAAGCTCACTAGTAAGGAGAAAGCGGCTTGGAACAGCTTTGTCGCAGTGGTTCGGGGCTTCCTGGGCAATCACAAGGCCGAAAACTATGTGGAGCTGGTTGAGACTCTGGTGAAGAACTACGACACAGTGGGCTGTAGGATGTCCCTCAAAGTCCATATCCTTGATGTTCATCTTGATAAATTCAAGGAGAACATGGGAGCGTACTCGGAGGAGCAAGGCGAGCGCTTCCACCAGGATATATTGGACTTTGAACGCCGCTACCAAGGACAGTATAACGAGAACATGATGGGAGACTACATTTGGGGGCTGATTCGTGAAAGTGATTTACAGTATAATCGTAAATCTCAAAAAACTACTCACTTCTAAATATTTTGTAGTCATTTTTGTATTACTTTAGTATAAATACATGTTAATTTGGATTCATATGTTGTTTTTTTCTGACTTTATGTGAACGAAAAGACACAAATTCGCCCGTTTTCTCATTGGAAACAGGTACATTTCAAAATATCACTGTCCTGGTCACAAAAGCAAAGTTTGTGGGGAATAATAGCCATTTTCTATACTTTTGAGGCATAAGCAATTAGGAAATAACACTTACTACCCAGGAACAAAAATTGTGTTACATAGTGTAATAGGCTGTACGAGAGGTTTACATTTGCAGCGTCTTTTGCGTTCTTTCTTGCGCGCGTGTGTGTGTGTGTGTGTGCGTGGTTTGGTATGGCTTTGCTGAGGAATAAAATGAGATTCCACCTGTTAAATGGGATCTTGACTGCTGAAGTTTACATGGGGTTTTACATCTATTTTATCGTGAGAAAGTGATTGACACTGCTCTTAAAGTCGCGCTGACCAAAGAATGTTTTTTTGCTGTTTCACGATGGATTCGCATGACAATGTCACACACTCATGACTGTAGAGTTGATTTTCACGTGCATCTAAATCCAGCCAAAGTTAGTTCAGGTCAAATGTAAATAGGCTATGGTAATTACATTTTAAACTACATATTAATTAAATCCCTAACATTCTAAAAGTGCATTTTCTAAAAATGTAAATAATAAAATGTTATTACGAACTTATAACAGTGGCATACATTAGCCTCCAAACAATAACAATAAAAACAGTATAACCGTTTTTATCTGCCCTTTCCAGTCCGAATTGCACCATTAGGCTCCTAATACAAAAAATAAATAAAAACACTGATAGTTTTTACTTGTTAGTTGTAGAGTGCATGATCAGCTTTTGAAGCAGCAGCTGTAAATCCACAGGGCTCTGTTGGGTATTTCTTAGATTTCAGCTTTTTGGCAGGGTATTTAAGACTATATAGATTCCCAGACATTATAGTTCCTGCTTGTCCTTTAGGTTCAATTGGAGATCACAGCTCTATATAATCTGTGGATTATATGCCTACAAGTTAAAGTTTTAAGGTTATCTGGAGCACTTTTTGGAACAGACATTTTTAAGCTACATTGTTGGCACTCATATTGCTAGAATTGTCATTCTTAACCTCAGGCTTTGTGATGTGATGGTGGTAATGGGAAGCTGTGGCAGAGTGTCCCACCCCTTTGTTTATTATTTATTTTATATTATGATTTATGTTTATATTACGGCGAAAGCTGATTGCTATTTGTTATTCTTTCATATTTATATTTAAAAAAAACCTTGTGAGGATGCGTGACTGATCAGCTACTGATTATGACTAGCTGACAGTCACACATCCTTACTAAACTCGTGCAGATGGTGGCCGAGGGGTAATAAGATAATTAACAGATAGTTAACCCCTCGGCCAGAGGCGAGACGTGCTTTGCAAAGTAAGCGAGAAAAACAATTGCTATAGATAAATATACTTGTTAACGTTATCGTTTGTTTGTTTGTTTGGCCCTTGTGCCCTTTTGTTTGGTGTTTTGTTTAAATCTTTTGTTTTATTATCTAATAAAATAGCTGAGCGCCATAGCGCTCGTTTCACCACTGCCATTACTTGTTTTGGTTTCTGTTTCTGGTCCGTGACATCACCACTCACACGCCACTCAACAACAACTCGGTCAAAGAAGCATTTCTTTTTAATTCCTTTATGGCGCTCTGTGACAGAAATATGAGTTCTGGTTGTAAATCTCCCTCCCAACCTGTGAGGGCACTAAGTAGCGAAAGGGAAAGGCTTTGGACGGGTTGGCCTGACAGTTCATTTCCTGGGTTGGAAAGTCAGTCAGCCTGGAAAAAGACAGGGCTCCGCTGCAGGGACATATTGACCCGGAAGGTAAACGAGGTAGCAGCTGCAGGCAATAGAGTCAGCTGTAATCGTTTACCAAGGGGTCATGCATGATCGCAAAAAAAAGGGCCAGAGAATTGTAAATCTTTTCCTTCGCTTGGGTTTTATTAAGAGACTGGAAGGACCGTGTGAGACGCAGAGAAAGCGTACGGGAAAATGTCTGTGAGTGTTTTGTTTGTTTGTTTGTGTCTGTTTAGTAACTGCCTGTGTTTTTGTTATATAGCACTAGACGGCTAAACACGAATCCGGAGCTGTCGCCAAAGGCAGCACAAAACCGGATCAACACTACACTACAGTCACGATTAACATTGTTATATTGTACTTCATCACAAGCAATGAGAGCGGGGGCTCCTGAGTGGCGCATCCAGTAAAGGCACTCTGCGCGAAGTGCAGGATGTGCCCTATAGCCTGGAGATCGCAGGTTCGAATCCAAGCGATGTCACAGCCGACCGTAACCGGGAGTTCCTAGGGGGCGGCGCACAATTGGGTGAGCGCTGCCCGGGTAGGGAGGGCTTAGGTCGGCAGGGGAATCCACGGCTCACCGCGCATCAGCGACCCCTGTGGCCGATAGGGCACCTGTGGCTCTGCAGTGGAGCCACCAGATCTGTGTTGTCCTCCGGCACTATAGGTCTGGTGGCATTGCTGTAGATCTACAGTGCGAAAAATGACGGCTTGGTAGGAGCATGTTTCGGAGGACGCATGTTACAGCCTCTGTTTCCCGAGTCGGTGGGGGGGTTGCGAGCGGTGAGCCGAGGATACAGATAATAATTGGGCATACTAAATTGGGGTGAAAACCAGGGTAAAATAATTGGCGACGACTAAATTTAAAAAAAAAATAAATAAATAAATAAAACACTGAGAGCACTCACTTTGGACACTCACTGTGATCGTGTGTGTGTGTCTAATTGTGTGTGTTAGTATTGTGCTTATTATTTTGATTACTGTGCAAATACACATTGTTGTGTATTGCCAGTTCATTATTATTTTCTGGCTGGTCATCAGACCATTGGATTAATAATCATTAAATTAACCATTTCACCCGTACTTTGTTGTCTGTTTGTTCTTGGGATTACTGCAACTGCACCGCACCTGCTATACACCTGCTACTAATTACCACTTTGCCGCACGCACTTAGTGGCTTTTATAAAGCTGTATTCATTAAATGGCAAAAGATATATAATGATAATACTAATGGTAGCAATGCAAGCAGAATCTTTCAATAGGCTGAAGTCTTTGGATTACCTTAAGTATCAATTGTGACATCCAGACAGTCGAATACATATGCTTTTTGTCAGTGCTATCAGTTGTTTTTCTTTGACATGCAATGTGGAAAAAAATAAGTGTCATAAACATCTAAAGTGGCTTAAACCAAAGCTGCAGCTCGAACAGAAACATATAGCCGCTGATAGACTGCATGGTCTTCCTTTGACAATGAGTAATTACATTCCAAACATTAGAATACACTTTTGGCACTCTTAGTCATTTATCTTAAATAACTCTAAACAGTGTACATCATTCCTTCCTGTCACTGGAGGGCACATACTAGTGTCAACTGATTATTTTTTTTGATCTCTTGACTGCTAGTGTGACAGTTTAGTCTATTTGAGCTAAGCAAAAGCCTTTGAGGATATTAAGGACAAAACTCTCCAGATTTTAGAGAAATGATTTTCTTATTTAACAAAAAATCTGGATTGCAGCATTATTTTCAAGATGAAGAGGAGATATTAAATACAATATTATATAATAATGATTTGGATTCAAAATATTGTTCATAACTTTGGAGAAGGAGAAGGGTAAAATAACAAAACATGAATGGTAGGGGGAGAGGGGGAGTTGAACTTGTCTACAAACAATGCTGGTTATCTTAAGACAAGGTCTGTAGTATTGAGTGCTGCTGCATTCTTCTAGAGCAGTAAAGCAATGCAGATTAAAAAGAATATTTAGGGTTATAATCCAGAAGCACCCTGTTCAATCCCCTATGAAGGGGATATACTGTAGAGGAGGCAGGAGTGCGTCTGTACATCACACCCTACCTGTTTCCATATATCTGGAGAACCGCTTATCCAGTTGTCAATAAACTTAGTATTAATAGATTATAGTGCACCATTGCACTCTAGTCATAATCAATTATTGACCTTAAGCTGCTGTGCTCCACAATCATATTACATATTTTCCAGTTTAGCATTCTATGCACTCTGCTTCATTAGAAACCAGATATTGGTGGTTGGTTAATGTAAGGTAGTTTTAGCTGCAGGTTTTCTGGCTCTGTTGATGTGAGACTTAATTAACCTGCTACAAGCAGCAGCATATAAAAGTATTTTTTTGGCTCAGGGATGCAAATCAAAATGTAAAATGGGGAAAATAGATAATGTATTACAGATATGCTGTTTTTAAGAAACACACACTAAAATACTAGGAGCCAACCACTAGAGGTCGCTGAAGTGCAATGAGCCGAACTCCCAAACCCAGCGGAAGCACAAAGGTTAATGCAGCTCTCTGCCAAGATGGGCAACTTGGCACAAGCAGAATTTGAAACATGCGTGCATGAGTGACTGTGCATGTTTACATTCTTAGTGTTTTTTATACGGACAACATCTTGCAAGAACCATATAAATACAGTTGTCTCTGGCTAAGAGAACACCCATCTGAAAGCAAGCAAAGAGTTGTCTTAGCCAACGTGTTCCTGTGACAGAGAAAGAATGAATCTTGGTTATAAATCTCCCTCTCGACCTGTGAGGGCGCTGTGTAAAGGGAACAGAGTTCCCGCAGACTGGATGGTCTGACAATTCATTCCAGGGAAAGGTGGAAGTCGGCCATCTAGAAAGGGGAAGAAGGGAAGCGATGTGGCAAGCGCGGATTGGAGGAGAAAAGGTTGCACTCACTAATCAAGGGGTGTGACTGATGGTACAAAAGGGGACGTGGCTAGGTGATCTGTTCCTTTGTTATGGTTCAGACCAAATCACTAAAGGAGAACTATAAATGTACCACGAGTGTTTTGTTTGTTTGTCGTGTTTAATTATATTTGTATGTTCCTGTTAGACGGCTAACACGATCCGGAGCTGTCGCTTGAGGCCAGACCCAGACAACATATCACAACTGTGCACGAATAAATTGTATTTCACCACGTTAGCACTCACTGTGGACTTGTGATCGTGTGTGTGTGTCTTGTGTGTGTTTAATACTGTGTTTATTGTTTCGGGACTCTAACCCGTGTTTAACAGTGCAATACACATTGCTGATTATCATTTGCGGTCATAGCGACCTGGATTATAAACTGTATGAAATGAAACATTGTTTGGACAGTGAACTTACGTGTTTGTCATTACCATGAGTACTGCAAACCACTTTACAAAAACTCAACCATTACAACCTTTTCATTTTTTGTCTTGTGAGCAAATAATATGTGTTTTTTATTTTCTTTTGTTTTAATTTATTGTAAAAAAAAATGTAAACAAACGAAACAAAGTAACAGATGGCCTCCATAGGAACCTTTTATTTTCTTATATGTAATTATTTCTCAAACCAATCATTTTATTACCATGTGACACTACTATCAAATATGATTGGCTGGTATTGAAAATCCTAAAGTGGGAGACACGTCACCGGTGTGTCAGGGTGGTCACACAAGGCGACAAGACAGCAACAGCTGGCATCCCCTTGTTGCCGTCAACAAAAGTCGCCCATGTGACCACACCTTAAGAAGAGAGTTGACCACCGGACAAAACATGCCAAGGCCAATCACGATATGAATCAATAAATACCAATTTTACTTATGTCGTGACGCACATGCATCAACATTAGTGGTTGCAATCCCGGGATCCCATATGCTAATTCAGCTCCCGAAATCCTGGGATTTTTATAGAATTTAGTAACTAGGCAACTAACCCCTGCCGCTGAAATTCACTTTAATGGTAACAACCACTGTTTTCAGCTACTCCGCTCAACACGGTAGAGGGAAATTAATTATTTTCTTTTATTTAATATAATAAAGGAGCACCGATATGGTCTTTTTATCTTAGATCAGTGTGGGGAAAAAAAAAGCAGTGTGTAAGATCTGCAAAAAAGTAATAAAATGTGACGGCGTTTCTACAAAAGGACTACACACTCACTAAAAATCGGCCCACAAAGTGAACTTGCTGAAAAGAGAGCTTGGTGCAGATGCAGACAATACCAGACAAGAAAGCAAACAGAAGATGCTAGGAAAAATAAACAATTATTTCCATTTTGAAGAAACTTCTTTGCCTGACTGAATGATTGCATGGGACAGACTTCTGTTCAGTGTTTTTATTACTTCAACTGACCTCTGTAAAGCACATAAATAAGCAATCTGCCCAAGTCTGGAAATAGGACAAAGGAGCTGGTTTTCTGTTATGGAAACAATCTGCATGAAAAGATCTGTATGACTTTGAAAAATGCTTTAGCAAATGACAAGGGGTTTAGTGGACTTCATTGAAAAACAAACAATACTTGAATGTTAATATTCATGCCGGTGTGTTGTTTGGAACATTGCAGAATACGGGGCAGCTTTTCTGCTGAGTGGTGCTCTGAAGTTCTATCTTCGGTTAGTTTGGTGTTGATTTGGAAAAGGACATTGTCGCTCTCACAACATATGGCTGTGCAATGATGAAAAAGTTAGGGCGAATTGTGCAGCCTCTCCATCAAGTGTGCTATGCTCATGTACTTCAGTTAGCTGTAGTCGATGTGCTTTATAAGAGAATCAGTGACCACTGAAGAGGAGACTCAGGATGAGCTTGTTTTAAATGATATGGATGATGACAACGACGCCACAGAGGAAGATGGGGGATTAATCATTTTGGAATCTGAAGAACAAGAGCATGCTGCTAATCAACTGGATATTGTTGAGGATGCATCAGTTATTCGAAAAGTGCATCAATGGTCAAAATCTTCAAATGCTCTCCACTTAAAAATGACACTTTGCAAGCATAAAAACAAATTCTGCTGGTTTGACGCTTATCCTTGATTGTAAAACTCGTTGGAGCAGCCTGGTGGACATGCTTGAAAGAGTAGTTAGAATAAAGTTCTGTATTCAAAAAGAGAAAATGTCTGAGATTGTTTCTGTGCTGTAACCCATAAAGCTTGCTGTTGAGGCTCTGGCGTTGAGATGTTAATTTAATCACTTCGGTTCTACAATCAAATTTCTGAATGAGCAACTGAGATCAAGTCATTCACACTTGAGTGAATCACTTTGTGAGACAATTCAGCAGCTAATCTCAAACAAGCACTTTATGAATATTTCTGTTGTGCTTCAGTATGTCCACATTCCTATGGAGACTGCAGATGATATTAGTATAGAAAAGAGGCTGCAAATGGCTATTGAGAAATCTCTAGAAAGCACACAACTATCATCAGAACAAGAAAATGTTGGTAGCACCTGGTTTGGCCCATTGACCAGGGTAACGGGATAATAAGACGTCATACTGGGCCAGTATTGGACTGTAAAGGACTGTAACAAAGGAGACACAAAGGAGACATTCAGTTTATACCTTTAGTTGTACAATTAACTGGAATGTGTTTGTTATTTGTTTTATGAAAACTGCATAGAAGGATGCATCGTTTTCTGTTATTTCTTGTTAATTTGACTGTATTTGAACAAATGCGGTTTCTTGATTTAAACGTCATAAAAAAAACTGTACTCAAGTTTATCTGTTTTCACTCTGCCTACTTAACAGTCCTCTTGCTGTGTGATGGTGACTAACAGAAAAAATTATTTAAATTCAGGTATTAATAAGCTAAGGGAACAGTTTTTGCCAAAAGTTTTACCAGGATCTCATCTGTGCGCGACCACATTTTTTTTCATAGACACGTTAGCATCCTGGGATCCCGGGATTTGAGACACTAAAATCCCGAAATCCCGGGATTCTTAAAAAGCCTCTGGATTGCTATCACTAATCAACATATGAAATTAACAGAGTAAGTAAGAGAAAAGCAATAGGCAAGCATATGTTAATAAACTATAATAATAAACTAACTAACAAACTAACGTTAATAAACTAACTAGCAAACTAAATTAAAAACACCACTACATTACGGTAGGAATGCAACAGCTGCTCTTTATGAATACGAGAATGCATTTTAACACAATGGTTACTAACACAGCACCACCCTACACACAATAAATGCAGCAGCAGCTCTAGATTATTATCGCGATGACAAGTCAGTTTTGAAAAGATTGAATAAACCATTTGAGTTTGATGATGATGAGTTATCAGGTTGCAAAACAGTAATGTATCAGTTTTGAATTGGTTATCAACAAATCACTATCGGTGCCAAAAAGGTGTTCTTTTAAGTGAAGTTCCTGTTCCTTTCGGCAGAGCATTTACCATGAGAAAATTCTGTTTCACCAACAAGGTTGTTCCCTAAGCCGAAGTGCTCTCTTAGGAGGTGTTCCTATACAAGGAGACTACTGTACCATGTGCCTACTCCAAAAGCAAAACTCAGCTTTGAGTGTGAATGAAATGATTGTTAAAAAAAAAATCTTGAGTCATTACAATGTTGACAAACACATTCAATTCCCTTACTGGCTATTGCCACGCTACACTGTAAATAGTAAACAAATTTGCTTTCCAGCTTAAACACTGAAGGCGTGGTTTCCATGGAAAAAAACAAATGTCTCACCTTTTTCTCACACTATTTTGGTAGTACCTTTCGCCTAATTTGTGTTTTCATGTACTTTTTGTTTAGGGCTTCAAATTACAGGAGGGTATAGTTAAATATGGCCTTGCGCAACAACTGATATCATGCAGGTTTCTTAAACTGAGTTTCCACTAAGTTTTTAGGTTGTGTTGAGGGCCAGTTTTCAGCCCCTCCTTTCCCTCAATTCCACATCAATCCTATTGGAGTAGCTACAAGGAAAATGTCAGACAAGAAGCGCCTCATCATTGACCTCTCTGCCCCTCATGGCTCTTCTGTCAGCAGCATTAATTCTCTCATTCTCTCTGATCAGCTTTCTCTTCATTACATCACCATATATGATGCCATCCATTCCATCAAAATATCTAGATGGGGTTCCTGGTTAGCTAAAGCAGACATTTCCGACGCCTTCAAAGTCATGCCTATACTCCCTTCTCTCCGTCATCTTTTTGGTATCTTTTGGAAAGGGCAATTTTACTTTGCTGCTAAACTAATGCCGCAGTAGCCCTAAGATCTTATCTTTGCGAAGCCCCCTGCTGGATTCTACTCAATATTAATCGCATCCCCTTTCTGCTGCACTTATTGGATGACTTTCTCCTTATATCTCCTCCATCAGCCCCTCCCGCTGAAGCACTCTTAGAACTCAGGTCTCTCTTCTCAGCAGTCGGCCTCCCTCTGTCCAGTTCACTCTCTTGAGTTCCTAGGAATAACTTTGGATACTATTCGATTTGAAGCCCGACTGCCTCCCGATAAACTGAAACACATTCTCTCTCTCTCTCATGCAATCCTTTGAGATCAACCATTCCATTTCTAAACGGAACCTCCTTTCACTCCTGAGACATTTCAATTTTGCAATTTGTATCATTCCTCAAGGTAGGACATTTATTTCTCATCTTCTCACTCTCTCTACAACAGTAATATTAATATTACAACTGAAGCCCGGAAAGACATTAGGATGTGGTCCTCTCTCCTACACCAATGGAACGGCCTTTATCTGTTTTACAATTACTTTCTGCCCCCCATGACCTCTCACTCCATACAGATGCTTCTTCTATTGGTTTTGGTGGAACTTTTCTTAATCAATGGTTCTCAAATGTCTGGCCTCCAGAAATCAAAAATCTTCCTCCTCAGCTTAAATCCACAGCCTTATTTGAAGTATTCCCTATTTTGGGGGCCCATTTTGGCAGAAAAAAACCTATTTTAATCTTTTGTGATAATCAATCTACTGTTCATATTATTAATAAAGGCCGTTCCTCTCCCCCTCTAATTATGCAACTTCTTTGCTGGCTAGTCTGGATTTCAGTTATCAATAATTTTATTTTGAAAGCCCAACACCTTCCAGGTATCGCTAATAACACTGCTGTTGCTCTTTTTCTTTTGCTCAATTCAGACGTCTGGCTCCCTCAGCACAACATTTCCCTCTACCCATCCCTCCATCCAGAGAACTGGTTTTCAACTAAATTCATACATTTGCAATCTTCTGTTTTCATATCATTCAAAGCTGTCCTTCCTCTCCAATTGTATCCTCCAATTCATTCCGTATAGGTGCAGCAACATCAGCAGCCAAAGTTAAAATCAACCAGTCCTTCCTCAGCAATGGAATCTTACATTCACTCTTCTCTCCTTGATATTATTTGCGCTCAACAAAGTATTGCTAGCATATCCAGAGTGGGGGCCATCTCTCTGCCATATAATAAGGGGGAGTTTTCTTCTCCACCAGGCGGTTCAATTAGTTTAAGTAGCTGGCTCTATGAGCTAATAATATTATATATATATATATATACAGACGTGCTCAAATTTGTTGGTACCCTTACAGCTCATTGAAATAATGCCTCATTCCTCCTGAAAAGTGATGAAATTAATAGCTATTTTATCATGTATACTTGCATGCCTTTGGTATGTCATAGAATAAAGCAAAGAAGCTGTGAAAAGAGATGAATTATTGCTTATTCTACAAAGATATTCTAAAATGGCCTGGACACATTTGTTGGTACCCCTTAGAAAAGATCATAAATAATTGGATTATAGTGATATTTCAAACTAATTAGTTTCTTTAATTAGTATCACACATGTCTCCAATCTTGTAATCAGTCATTCAGCCTATTTAAATGGAGAAAAGTAGTCACTGTGCTGTTTGGTATCATTGTGTGCACCACACTGAACATGGACCAGAGAAAGCAAAGGAGAGAGTTGTCTGAGGAGATCAGAAAGAAAATAATAGACACGCATGGTAAAGGTAAAGGCTACAAGACCATCTCCAAGCAGCTTGATGTTCCTGTGACAACACTTGCAAATATTATTAAGAAGTTTAAGGTCCATGGAACTGTAGCCAACCTCCCTGGGCGCAGCCGCAAGAGGAAAATTGACCCCAGATTGAACAGAAGGATAGTGCAAATGGTAGAAAAAGAACCAAGGATAACTGCCAAAGAGATACAAGCTGAACTCCAAGGTGAAGGTACGTCAGTTTCTGATCGCACCATCCGTCGCTTTTTGAGCGAAAGTGGGCTCCATGGAAGAAGGCCCAGGAGGACTCCACTTTTGAAAGAAAAACATAAAAAAGCCAGACTGGAATTTGCTAAAATGCATATTGACAAGCCACAATCCTTCTGGGAGAATGTCCTTTGGACAGATGAGTCAAAACTGGAGCTTTTTGGCAAGTCACATCACCTCTATGTTCACAGACGAAAAAATGAAGCTTTCAAAGAAAAGAACACCATACCTACAGTGAAACATGGAGGAGGCTCGGTTATGTTTTGGGGGTGCTTTGCTGCGCCTGGCACAGGGTGCCTTGAATCTGTGCAGGGCACAATGAAATCTCAAGACTATCAAGGCATTCTGGAGCGAAACGTACTGCCCAGTGTCAGAAAGCTCTGTCTCAGTCGCAGGTCATGGGTCCTCCAACAGGATAATGACCCAAAACACACAGCTAAAAGCACCCAAGAATGGATAAGAACAAAACATTGGACTATTCTGAAGTGGCCTTCTATGAGTCCTGATCTGAATCCTATCGAACATCTATGGAAAGAGCTGAAACTTGCAGTCTGGAGAAGGCACCCATCAAACCTGAGACAGCTGGAGCAGTTTGCTCAGGAAGAGTGGGCCAAACTACCTGTTAACAGGTGCAGAAGTCTCATTGAGAGCTACAGAAAACGTTTGATTGCAGTGATTGCCTCTAAAGGTTGTGCAACAACATATTAGGTTAGCGGTCCCATCATTTTTGTCCATGCCATGTTCATTTGTTTTCTTATTTACAATATTATGTTGAATAAAAAATCAAAAGAAAAGTCTGATTTCTATTAAATATGGAATAAACAATGGCGGATGCCAAGTACCTTTGTCAGTTTCAAGTTATTTCAGAGAAAATTGTGCATTCTTCGTTTTTTTGTGGAGGGGTACCAACAAATTTGAGCACGTCGTATATGTATATGTATATATATATATATATATATATATATATATATATATATATATATATATATATATATATATATACAGTACTGTGCAAAAGTTTTAGGCAGGTGTGAAAAAATGCTGTAAAGTAAGAATGCTTTCAAAAATAGACATGTTAATAGTTTATATTTATCAATTAACAAAATGCAAAGTGAGTGAACAGAAGAAAAATCTACATCAAATCAATATTTGGTGTGACCACCCTTTGCCTTCAAAACAGCATCAATTCTTCTAGGTACACTTGCACACAGTTTTTGAAGGAACTCGGCAGGTAGGTTGGCCCAAACATCTTGGAGAACTAACCACAGTTCTTCTGTGGATTTAGGCAGCCTCAGTTGCTTCTCTCTCTTCATGTAATCCCAGACTCGATGATGTTGAGATCAGGGCTGTATGGGGGCCATACCATCACTTCCAGGATTCCTTGTTCTTCTTTACGCTGATGATAGTTCTTAATGACTTTCGCTGTATGTTTGGGGTCGTTGTCATGTTGCAGAATAAATTTGGGGCCAATCAGATACCTCCCTGATGGTATTGCATGATGGATAAGTATCTGCCTGTACTTCTCAGCATTGAGGAGACCATTAATTCTGACCAAATCCCCAACTCCATTTGCAGAAATGCAGCCCCAAACTTGCAAGGAACCTCCACCATGCTTCACTGTTGCCTGCAGACACTCATTCGTGTACCGCTGTCCAGCCCTTCGGCGAACAAACTGCCTTCTGCTACAGCCAAATATTTCAAATTTTGACTCATAAGTCCAGAGCACCTGCTGCCATTTTTCTGCATCCTAGTTCCTGTGTTTTCGTGAATAGTTGAGTCGCTTGGCCTTGTTTCCACGTCGGAGGTATGGCTTTTTGGCCGCAAATCTTCCATGAAGGCCACTCTCTGGACAGTAGATGGGTGTACCAGGGTCCCACTGTTTTCTGCCAATTGTGAGCTGATGGCACTGCTGGACATCTTCCGATTGCGAAGGGAATTAAGCATGATGTGTCTTTCATCTGCTGCAGTAAGTTTCCTTGGCCGACCACTGCGTCTACGGTCCTCAACGTTGCCTGTTTCTTTGTGCTTCTTCAAAAGAGCTTGGACAGCACATCTGGAAACCCCTGTCTGCCTTGAAATTTCTGCCTGGGAGAGACCTTGCTGATGCAGTATAACTACCTTGTGTCTTGTTGCTGTGCTCAGTCTTGCCATGGTGTATGACTTTTGACAGTAAACTGTCTTCAGCAACCTCACCTTGTTAGCTGAGTTTGGCAGTTCCTCATCCAGTTTTATTCCTCCAACACAGCTGTTTCTGTTTCAGTTAATGATTGTGTTTCAACCTACATATTGAATTGATGATCATTAGCACCTGTTTGGCATAATTGTTTAATCATACACCTGACTATATGCCTACAAAATCCCTGACTTTGTGCAAGTGTACCTAGAAGAATGATGCTGTTTTGAAGGCAAAGGGTGGTCACACCAAATATGGATTTGATTTAGATTTTTCTTCTGTTCACTCACTTTGCATTTAGTTAATTGATGAATATAATCTATTAACATGTCTATTTTTGAAAGCATTCTTACTTTACAGCTTTTTTTCAAACCTGCCTAAAACTTTTGCACAGTACTGTATATATATATATATATATATATATATACTGAGTGTACAAAACATTAGGAACACCTTCCTAATATTGAGTTGCACCCCCTTTTGCCCTCAGAACAGCCTCAATTCATTGGGCATGGACTCTACAAGGTGTCAAAAGCGTTCCACAGGGATGCCCACTTGTCACATGCACACTTTGACCAGTCTTAGCCATAAAAGCCTGTAGCTCTTGCAAAGTTGCCATTGGCCTCTTGGTAGCCTGGAGGGACGGCCTGATCTAGGCAGGGTCTTGGTGGTGCCATACACCTTCCACTTCTTAATAATCGTCTTGACCATCTTCACCAAAGGGATATTCAAGGCCTTTGATATTTTTTTATACCCATCCCCTGATCTGTGCCTTTCAACAACTTTGTCCCGGAGTTCTTTTGAAAGCGCCTTGGTGCTCATGGTTGAGTCTTTGCTTTGAAATGCACTACCCAACAGAGGGAACCTACAGGAACTGCTGAATTTATCCTGAAATCATGTGAATCACTACAATTTAACACAGGTGGAGGCCACTTAACTTGGTGTCTGATTTTGAAGGCGATTGGTTACACCTGAGCTAATTTAGGATTGCTATTACAAGGGGGGTGGACACTTATCCAACCAAGCTATTTCAGTTTTTATTTTTAATTAAATTTCTAGAATATTTTTTTCACTTGGAAGTTGTGGGGTAGGATGTGTAGATAAATGAAAAAAAAAATAATGCATTTTAATTCCAGGCTATAGGCAACAAAAAGTGACAATTTTGAAAGGGGGTGTAGACTTTCTATAGGCACTGTATATATATAATTGGAATTAATCACTAACTGTCATTTCTAACTAACAATTTTTTCTCTTCTTTGCATTGGTGGCACAGTTGCGGGGAGCTGGGGGTCCTGTTTTGGGCGCAAGTGAAGCTCACTTCCCAACCTTAGAGGCTGACTACATTGTCTTGCCCTCCGAGAGGAAGGTTCCTGCTGGTCAGAGGGACCCCCCAGCCAAAAAACGTAACTACATTTCATTTTACATTCTCCTGCTTAACACTAGAACTACCGGAGCGGTCTTTTTGGCGCATCACGGTTTTAAAATGCATTTTTCTCCACTGGGCACCTGTGTTTTTTTACTTTTCCTATATATATATATATATATATATATATATATATATATATATATATATATATATATATATATATTTTTTTTTTTTTAGTCGTTGCCAATTATTTTTTATTATTTTCTCCCACGAACACACACTGTCTTCCGAAGCGTGTGCCCTCAGCTGACCACTTTTTTTCACACTGCGGACTCACCATGCACCCCCCCAAGAGCTACAGTGTCGGAGGACAACGCAGCTCTCGGGCAGCTTACAGGCAAGCCCGCAGGCGCCCGGCCAAACTACAGGGGTCGCTGGTGCACGGTGAGCCGAGGACACCCTGGCCGACCTAACCCTCCCTCCCCCGGGCGACGCTCGGCTAATTGAGCGCCGCCCCCTGGGAGCTCCCATCCACGGTCGGCTGTGGAATAGCCTGGATTCGAGCCGGTGACGTCCAGGCTATAGAGCACATCCTGCACTCCACATGGAGTGCCTTTACCGGACGCGCCACTCGGGAGCCCCATTTCCTAAATATATTAAACATCTCAAACCATCAGTAGACCCAGGGTTGCAGAAACTTATGGAGATATAATACGTTATACCTAGAACTACCGCAGCTGTCATATTGACTTTCATAGTAAAAACAGTGGGTTTGGCTTAGTGCTGCTGAACTTGAGAGCTTCGCACTTGTTATGAATAGCTATAGGAGACATTTTCAGATGTGATTTATCTATCAACAGCTGCAAAAATACTTATTTTATACTTAAAATGAATAGACAAATACAACACAGGACTGCAAAAAAAAGTTACTGAACAATAGTGAACCAAACCAGCTATTGCAAGACTGGAGACGGAAATTACCATTGAATAGCTAACAGAGGCTAACAGGCACAAAGTAAAAGGGTAAACAAAAAACACTTGTATAAAACAGTCAAACAAACAAATCTCTGGCACTATTCTCTATTGCTCCACAGAGTGTCATAAGCTCTTGCTGCATGTCAAAAGTCACCTCTGAGCTTTTATAGCCCAGCATTTGCAATCATAAGTCCCCTTCTAACACCACCCCCAAGTCTCGTGTCAGTGCTCGTGTTGTAACAGGTTTTCCTCACTTGTAACAAGCAGGCTGCAAAAACTGTGTCACAGACAATATCCTGAAGGAAAACAAACAATAATATCAAATGCAAAATTTTTCACAAACCAAAGTTTTTACACTCCAAATATCACAGGCAAGATGGAGGAATGTCTGATTTACAAAGAAATTATGGGAAAATACAAGTGAGGAAATCGGAACTAAAGGTAAGCACTATGTTATGTTATAAACACACTGTTTTGACTACATTTAAAACAGAACAGTTACAGTAGTTTTATACACATTTTAATATATTGTAAAAAAAGACCGCTGCAGTAGTTCTAGGTATGTATGTATGCCCGCTAGTTCTACTGTTAAATCTATTCATTTGCACCAGTGCCAGCGCCTCCTTCGGAGAGCAAGCTTGCTCCCAACTTTCGAGCTAGTCATTGACTCAACTTACCAAAGGTGGTTCTTATAGCTGGGGGGGAGGAGACCCCTGGCTCTCTTTATGTGTTTATTTCTTTATTATCTTTTCCAGTGCTTTTGTTCTCCCTACATAGATAGCAAAGCTCTCCATGCAACCTTGGAACGTCAGCCAAGTCTGACCTCTCTTGATTAAACGACTCAGTAATCCAGGGAGACCTTTGTTTGTCCTCTATCCTTTCTTAGTTTCCCCTTGGAGGAAGTTCCTTGCGTCCCGGCCTTGGAGGGCGATCGGTTCAGCCTTACCTCAGCAAGGGTGGTTCTCCGAGTAGTCAAGGGGAAACCCCTATTCAGTTGCTAAAGTCACAAGCACTTGTTTTTATTCTAGTAGTCCCTTTACGTAAGCCCTGCTCCTACCTTGTGAAGTCTACATTGGCAATAATGTACTGTATTTCAGAGATAAAACTCGTTAGGGAGTCGCAGATGAATGGGGTGTGGATGAATGAGGTTCTACTGTATGTATGTGTGTGTGTGTGTGTATATATATAATAAAAACATTGTCAATGTAAAAAAACAAGTTAGAAAAACGCAACAGCCGTTTAAAGGGGTGATATCAAACACAAAAGTCCAAGTTAGGAGAAGCAATTAGGCCAATCTTGTCAAGCATCAAGCAAATAGGCACAATTGGAAAGGTGCTGGGGCCTAAGATTCACACAATTATTGCTTCTAACTTGGTGCCTTTTTTGATGTTATAAATGGTTCAAAACGTACATATGCATGTCCGTGCTAAAGGGTGGTATACTAACACATTTTAATGCTGAAAAAAAACATTATTCTCCTTGATATAGTGGTGCTATGAACTTAGGCTAAGGCATTTGTAAAGCATTAGATCTCTTCATAAAAGGCCATTGTCACCGGGCCGAGTGACTGGGTTTGGCTTGCCAAAAAGGATGATAAAAACACCAGAATTAAATTGCAAAAAAAACGATTTATTTATATGAAACAAAAGAAACACAAGAGAAAGTAATACGCCATGAGTCTCTCCAGCACCCACCTTCAAGGTTAGAGCTCTCCCCCTGAGCATTCCAAGGCCTTTATATATATAATTAATTTCCCATAAGGCAACTCTCATTTAAAGATACAGCTCTCATTTAAAAAAAAAAAAAATAAATACAGATACAAAAATGCTTCATTAGCATCATCAAAAAATATTTTGTCCAGATCCACACACATAAGGTTAACCATACACATATATAAGACAACAACATAAAGAAAAGTGCACTTTTAAATATTAGCTATGACCTTTAACCTCAGCAACCATTTTGTTTCTGCTGATGTGGCACTATCAGCCATCTTTATATGCTGAGGTATCACTGGCGGCCATCTTTTATACACTGCTGATCAGCTACCACCAGCAACAAGGATTTTTATACCCAGGTATGAATAATACAAACTTTGGTTTTTTAATTATATTTTCTCTTGGCTTGTGTTGTTCTCCAAGAATGGGGATACACTGCAGTGATTTGGGGAAAATAGGGGAAATGGTAAGTCAGAATTCATTAATCATGCATATCACAAGCACACACACATTCAGACATGAAGGGAAGTAGGAAAGGTTCTTGGAGTAAACAAAAATACCTTGGTACAAAAATAAATTAAAAAGCCACCCTGTCACAGCCATATACATGTCGTTTGCATTTCTTGCCCATGGTTTGACTTCAATAAGTGCATCATTTGCATGCACCCATTTTCCAGTAGCATGACTTATTGTGACTGAAACCATGCAAGACACTTCAGGACAAATTTCAGACAATTTGGTGAGAAACTCTGCAACATCTTGCTGCTCACCTCTATTGAAAGGTTCTCCTAAGAAGTGACAAATATCCACAGTAGTTAGAGACGCAGTGGATGGCAAGTGATCCTATTTGTGAACAAAGCTCTTGATAGCCTCTTGTTAACTGTTTTCTAATGAATCCTTCAGAGGATGCAAGTGAAGAAGGCACTGCAATGTTGGATTTGCATAGTATGAGGTGAAATTGGGGTTGCTCAAGCCTCTGAATGGATGTGTAAGTGCAATGTTCTCTTAGAAGACTGAGGCTTTTGCTGTTCCTGAACATTAATTATTATTAGTTTATTTAGCAGATGCCTTTATCCAAGGCGACTTACAGTGACTAGGGTGTGTGAACTATGCATCAGTTGCAGAGTCACTTACAATTACATCTCACCCGAAAGACGGAGCACAAGGAGGTTAAGTGACTTGCTCAGGGTCACACAATGAGTCAGTGGCTGAGGTGGGATTTGAACCGGGGACCTCCTGGTTACAAGCTTGTTTCTTTAACCACTGGACTACACAGCCTCATTAATGATGGCTCGGTGAATGAAATGCACATGATCTTTTACCTTGTGTTCCTTGTGTGTGTTAGTCTCCTTCAAGCTTTTCAACTTCGGACAATAAATCCCTCTGAGCCGATGGTACTCTTCAACTGTAGTTTGACATGCATAGATGCAAGTGGGGTCAAAGTTGATAAGGTGGATACTGCTTAAGGAAGTAACTGTGGAAAGTGCAACGAAACTGTGTCCATAGGAGAAAATGGAGTTACCACGATCCATCATAACTGTTTTTATAGTCATCCCCTGACATTTGTGAATGGCGATTGCGATATCCATGTCTAATCAGAGCATTTGAATTATTTGTAGAAATGGCTGGCTGCACAGGCCTCAATTAACACTAATCTAGGACTACCTCATGTTAACTCAGGTAAGGTAGTCCAAGATTAGTGCTGATCAGGGTTTGTGAAAGCAGCCAAAAGAGTTGGATATTTCAAGTTATTTCTAACATTGCATTAAGTCACTTATTGTTAGTTCTATTGGGGGATCAATTTAATAATTGAGAACTCAGTTGGAACACAAACAGCAGACACAGTGGGCCCGCAGGACCAGGTTTGTGAAAAACTGACATAAATGATGAGATATATGTATATATTTATATATGTGTGCATTGCACAATTATTATTTTTACTTGTTTTGTTTGTTATGTTTAATAAACATGAAGTGTCCTTTAGTTTGCATCTTTCAGGTTAATCAACTTTGCAGGCAATGCTGAAAAGTCTCTCTGTTTTATTATGAGCATTATTATTAAAAAGTGTTTAAAATTGAAATATTTTTTAAGCTTTCCCATGATTTGAAATTCAAATGCAAAGTCAAATCAAAGTCAAATGGAAATAGTTCAGCAGATTGCATTTAAATTATTATTATTTATTTTTTAGCAGACACCCTTATCCAGGGCAACTTACAATTGTCACAATTATATCACATTATGTTTACATACAATTATCCAGTTGTTTATACTGAATCTAGGTAAAATACCTTGCTCAAGGGTACAACAGCAGTGTCCCTCACCCGGGACTGAACCCACAACCCTCCGATCAAGATTCCAGGTATAATGAGGTATAAACACTGCTGTTTAGGAAAAGAGCACTATTTTTTTTACTATACACACATTCCATTTACATACAAACCTGACAAGGGGCAACCCCTCTGCAAGCCCCACTTGTATTTAGCCCGGCCCAACGTGGTTTACTGGGGAAGAACAGCAGATTAATACCCTTTGCGGTCCATTTCAATAAATTAAAAGTAAATCAGGTCATTTTTGCTGTTTAATCTACTATTTGTTAATAATACAAGTAAAACTTCAAAGAAAAGTTTGAAGTACAGTATCTGGTATTGCCAGGCAGTCTCCCATCCAAGTACCAACCAAAAACGCATATTATTATTATTATTATTATTATTATTATTATTATTATTTTAGCAGACACACTTATCCAGGCCAACCTACAATTGTGACATACAATTACCCATTTATACAGTCGGGTTTTTTACTGGACCAGTCTAGATAAAGCAGCAATGTGCCCCACATGTGATTGAACTCACAAACGTCCAGTCAAGAACAAAGTGCTGTAACCGCTACTCCACAGATGCTGCAAGCGATGGATCACCAGTGTCTCGTTGTGTAAGGCCACGGAAAATTTACGATTTCACGAATTTGACTGCCTACCGTGAAAATGTAAATATTGGTGATTTCTGGCTGAGGTATGAAATCAGATTCCGAAACATTGCAAAAATCGCACGCTGTTTTTTGTCAATTCCACCAAACTCTGTGGATGCAGTTTCTGCATATGGACAGGTTTTTACACAACAAAGACAAACCATGAGTGTTGAAACTGCAACGAGATGCACGATTATTATTATTGTTATTTATTTTAGTACAGCAGCAGTGTCCCCCACCTAGGAATGAACCCACGACCCTACGGTCAAGAGTCCAGAGTCCTAACCACTACTCCACACTGCTGCCCATGCTGACCTTCAACAAATAACTAGTTTTCTGGTCACGGGCCAGATAATTTGTGTGTGTGTGTCTGCCTGTCTGTCTGTCAGTCTGTCTGTCTGTCTGTGTGAGAGAGCATGCTTGCGTGCGCATCATATATAATTTAGTGTGTGTAAGAAAAACAGTTTTGTCACTTGCACAAATAAATTATTATTATTATTATTATTATTATTATTATTATTATTATTATTTTTAATTAAACGAGGAACTACAATTTATCAGAGATCAGAGATTTAGACATGGAAGCTACATGCCACTCTTGTGTGCAATTCCATTCTATGGTATTGTGATGAGTCAAAGGGGTTTCGGTCTGTAATTCAGCCTCCCGACAGTAGAAGGCACCAAACCAACTCGGGACTTCCCTTACCAAGGTCTCGTGACCATGACGAAAGTCATCTTTATGAGGGGCGGCACCTTGGTGAGGGGCGGAAGTACGAGTATGTAAATTCCAGCCACTGGAGTCAAGTGAGTTATAAGGACACTTGTCAGTTAGGGATTGGTGTTCCACTGACTACAGGGGCGGGGCGTTGCATACAAAAGGGAACGTACTACTGTGTTCGGGGTTGGTCCTTGAAAGGATAGGCAGGGTTACTGGGCCTGAGGGAGGCACTAAGCATTGGCTTGGTTTGTTTTTACTTGTTGGCACGGTGTTGGAATATGCACTAACGTTTTCTGTTCTGTTTTTATCCCTTTTATGTTCAGGGATATTGTGAAGAGGACAGAGGAGATTACTATTATTATTATTATTATTTATTTCTTAGCAGACGCCCTTATCCAGGGCGACTTACAATCGTAAGCAAAAACATTTCAAGCATTACAATACAAGTAATACAATAAGAGGAAGAAATACAATAACTTTTGTTCAAGTAAAGTACAAGTTTGACAAACCACAATTCAAAAATACAGCAGGTAATAGTGATAGTTACATCAGGATATGATTAAATACAAAGTACTACAGGTTGAAAACTTGGCAGATTACAGTATTCTGAAGTACAGGATTAAATGCAGTAAAATAGGGGCTGATAAGAGCAAAATAAAGCACATTTACATGAAGGGTGATAGTGTCCCAGGATACAAACAGAGGAGATCTACAGGTGCTCTTTGAAGAGGTGAGTCTTAAGGAGGCGCCGGAATGTGGTCAGGGACTGGGCAGTCCTGACATCTGTAGGAAGGTCATTCCACCACTGCGGAGCAAGGGTGGAGAAGGAGCGGGCTTTGGAGGCAGGGGAGCGTAGCGGTGGTAGAGCTAGTCTTCTAGTGCAGGTGGAGCGGAGAGGTCGAGTGGGGGTGTAGGGAGAGATGAGGGTCTGGAGGTAGCTGGGTGCAGACTGGTCAAGGCATCTGTAGGCTAGTACAAGAGTCTTGAACTGGATGCGAGCGGTGATCGGGAGCCAGTGGAGCGAGCGGAGTAGTGGTGTAGCGTGGGCGAAGCGAGGCAGAGAGAACACCAGGCGGGCAGCAGAGTTCTGGATGAGCTGGAGCGGACGGGTGGCGGACGCAGGGAGGCCAGCCAGGAACCCTTCTTTTTGTTATTATCTATTCCAGCACCCCCTCCCTCACGCCATTCTTTTTTCATTTTTTTATTTTATCGTGTAACTAATAATATTAATAAAACAAAATATTTGGTTACACGTAAATTACTGTCTGGACATTCCATTATTACTCACACGCCTCACACGTATCTACCAATCAAACAGGAAATCGAAAATTTCTAGAATCGAGCAGCACCTTCAGATTTTCAGCGAAAGCTGGTCAGGCATGGATGTAAGCTTAAAAATGAACGCATTTTGAAAGGTATTAGATATGTGCAGGGGGTAACACATTGTACAAAATTGGAAGGTATTATAGTAGATATTGTAAATAATAGGAAAATGAGGGTAGTGAATATATGCAATATGTGTAAAATCATTGATTTAGATGAGTTAAAGTTGTTGGTGAAAATCATTTACCGATTTTGGTATGTGAAGATCTAAATGGGCATAATGAGTTGTGGGGTAGTGGTAAAAGGGATAGGAATGGGAAGATTATAGAAGAATGTATTGATGATAGCAATTTAGTGATACTTAAGAATGGGGAAGCAACAAGGATGGATGCATATACAGGGAATATGAGCAATATTGATTTTTTGTTAAGTTCTCCAAGTATAGGGGGCTCCCGAGTGGCGCATCCAGTAAAGGCGCTCCTCGTAGGATGTGCCCTATAGCCTGGAGATCGCAGGTTCGAGTCCAGTCTATGTCACAGCTAACCGTGACCGAGAGTTCCTAGGGGGCGGTGCACAATTGGCTGAGTGCTGCCCGGGTAGGGAGGGCTTAGGTCGGCAGGGGAATCCACGGCTCAACGCGCATCAGCGACCCCTGTGGCCGATAGGGCGCCTGTGGCTCTGCAGCGGAGCCGCCAGATCTGTGTTGTCCTCCGGCACTATAGGTCTGGTGGCATTGCTGTGGATCTGCAGTCCGAAAAATGATGGCTTGGAAGGAGCACGTTTCGGAGGACGCGTGTTCCAGCCTCCGTTTCCCGAGTCGGCGGGGGGGTTGCGAGCGGTGAGCCGGGGATACAGATACTAATTGGTGAAAACCAGGGTAAAATAATTGGCGACGACTAAATTATATATAGTATAGCAGGAAAGTGTGAATGGAAAGTTAATTAGTATTTGTATGGGAGTGATCATTTTCCAATTGGTATTAGCATAGGAGGAATGTATAATGAGGATAGAAGAGAAAGAAGTGCTATGTGGAATTTTAAGAAAGCAAATTGGGAGTTATATACATTTAAATATGAGGAGGTGTGACAGAGATCGAATGATCCTTGGTGTTAGATCGCCTTCATTTCACGGAGAACTGTAATACACCACTTGCACTTATTCACTATCACTAAGAACTGTGTTTGTGTTTAGTGTTTAGTGTTGGTGTTTAAAACTGGACTTTTGGTTACAGGTCAAACCCGGGGATTTACAAATACCGAGTGATACACGCCACTGTATCACTCCATCATTATTATTTACAGGTGTTCACCATAAGGCACTGGACATTGTCAATTAAATCAATAAACACCCTTGCACCTGGAAATCATTGTCTGTTTTGTATCCACTCTGCACTGCACACACCTGTATTCACTCACCACTTTGCCACAGGAGGCTATTGATGATTCTCTAGTTTTGAGTGATGTCAATGTTTTCTTGTGAAAAGGTGACTGAAGCAATTATCAATGTGGCAAATGAGACAGTCCCAATTAAGAAACCTAGGAATGGGGGGCAGAATTCTGTGCCACGGTGGAGCAAGGAGTGTTAAAGTTTAAAATAGTAGAAATTTTGAAGATTTGATGGAATGTAAAAAAGAAGGCCATGCCCATTAATATTATGATAAATGACTTGCCAAAATCTGTTGAAGATAAGGACATTTTAATGTATGCAGATGACTGTGTGGTTTTGAGTAGACATAGGAATTTGAAAAGTGAGATTAAAGTGTTGAATGGGAAATTGAAGAAAATACATTTATGGGCAAAAAAATGGGGGGTAAAGTTTTCAAAATCAAAAACTTAAGGGGTTATTTTCGCTCGTAAGAAGAAAACAGAAGACATTAGAATTGGGTTTGATGGGATGATGTTGATGTGTGATAAAAGTTTAGGGGTGAGAATTAAGAAAGATATTGTAGAAATATAAACTCTGTCATCAGTCCATGGTGTTTTATAAATCGTGATTGATCTGTGTTTATTAAAAGTTATTATTTATTTCTTAGCAGACGCCCTTATCCAGGGCGACTTACAATTGTTACAACATATCACATTATACATTATACAGATATCACATTATTTTTACATACAATTACCCATTTATACAGTTGGGTTTTTACTGGAGCAATCTAGGTAAAGTACCTTGCTCAAGGGTACAACAGCAGTGACCCCAACTGGGGACTGAACCCACAACCCTCCGGTCAAGAGTCCAGAGCCCTAACCACCACTCCACACTGCTGCCCAGTTAAAGAAAAGAAAGGGTTTTTCTGTGAACTGGCAGGGAAATGGGTAAACCGTGTAAGGGAAAATTACTGTATGATTTTTACAGATGGGTCTAAAAATACAGATAATGGTAGGTTTGGAGCAGCTTATTACATTCCAGAATTTGAGATAGGAAAATGTGTACGTATTACAGATAATGTGTCTATTATGACGTGGGATTATTTTGGCATTATAATGGATTATAGAGTAATTTTGTCTGAGTCGTTATCAGGGCTACAGGCAATTAAGAATGAAGGAAAAGGGACTAGAAGGGATTTAGTAGAGGAAGTAATGTATCTACTGTCAGAATGTGCATATTTAGGACTGTATGTGGTTTTTGTGTGGATTCACAGTGTATTATAGTGAATGAATGGCAGAATATGTGGAATAGGGAAAAAAAGGCGTAGATTATATAAATCACAAAGTCAGTTTGCGGGAAGGATGGTATGGAGGGAATAGACTGGAGGAAGTTAACCTAATAAGGCTGTTTATAGGACATTCAACTTTAGATGAACATTTATATAGAATTGGAGCGCTTGAGAATGGGTTATGTATGAAATGTGGGTGTGGCAGGATGGCTCGCAGCGGTAAGGTGTGGTGACGTCACAGACCAGGAAGTAACCGAATCAAAACAATGGATAAAATAAAAAAAATCTTGGTTTTATCTCTATACTGAACATGGGTATGTAGTACAGGAGCATAAAGTGTTAATGAAAAACAGTTTAGGTCATTTATTTGTATTTTATTCATCATATGTTAACATTTTATAGCAATTACAGGTTTGAAAACATTATTATTATTATTATTTTCAAAATCTGGTACCTGGGAAGGAGTTTCATTTTTACATCTGGAGATGAAGTAGGTAAAAGAAGACAAAACAGTGGACTATAATTGTTATAAGAACTGTACACTGTATATTTACTTGGAGAAGAATCCAAAGGGGAAATAATGTGGATATTTTCATAACGAACTTTTATGTTTCAAGTCCTTGTTATCATGTTTTGATTTTTATTAATGAACAGAATACTGAGGTCTCAAGAAGTGAATTTAGCTAATACCCCAAATTGGGTTGGGTTTTCTTTTCGGTATTTGCGCCATTTGATTATTTATTGTAAATAAACTTTCCTTTTGGTTTCATTGAATTACGGTATCTGGGTTTCATTTGTGCAAGGATTGGTCTGAATATATAGATGCACATATTTAGGAAAATATAATATTTAAAATTAATTCCTCAATATCCTAGGCAACACCCCCACTATGTTGGTAAAATACAAACATTAGTTAATATTAATTTCTCAATATAAAGGATGATGCCTACATTATGTGATTCGTATTTAAATATAAATATAGGGTTTTTAGTCTTTAACATTCATCATATTAAAATGATATTCACCATTGCATTATTCTATTTATCAAATATATAAAAATAACTATGAAAGTAAAATAAATATTAAGGTTAAGTTAAAGAAAATGTGCTTTTCAGATTCTCGATCAAGAGCGGTTAACCAGTCAAATAACTAAGTCAATAAACTAACATTAAAAGTTGATATATATCATAAATGCTTACTTGAGTACTCGTAACAGTTGATTAAGTATAACAAAAGTAAGTAAAATATAAAAGTTAGAAATCACAGTACCAAAATTATAAGTATAGACGAAGGAATGAAATATTTAAAATAAACATTCTCACGAACAAGCAGGCTTCCATATGGTTATGAACACGTCCACTCAGAATCCATAGCACCTTACGTACAGTAACGCTGTTAAGCAGTGTCTGTTGTGTTGAAATGAAGGCTGCGTTATGTTTCATCAAGTTCAGTTTGGAAGCATTTTCAATTGCATTTAGTATTGAGTTGTAATATTTGTTACTTCAAACTTGTAGAAAAAACTCAATCAATGTTGAAATAGTTCAGAAGTTTGTAGTTGTTGTTTTCAAATACACACAATATCAATTCAGTTAAAGTCTTGTTTCTATTGTTCATCAAAGTAATATTGTTTGTCTTTTTAATCTTTAGCAAAGTGACAAGTTGTATTATTATTATTATTATTATTATTATTATTATTATTATTATTTATTTCTTAGCAGACGCCCTTATCCAGGGTGACTCACAATTGTTACAAGATATCACATTAATTTTACATACAATTAGATTATTTTTTTTACACATTATTTTTTTTTTACATACAGTTACCCATTTATACAGTTGGGTTTTTTACTGGAGCAATCTAGGTAAAGTACCTTGCTCAAGGGTACAGCAGCAGTGTCCCCCACCTGGGATTGAACCTACGACCCCCCCCGGTCAAGAGTCCAGAGCCCTAACCACTACTCCACACTGCTTCTTCTTACTTCTATTGCATATAGATATTTCTAATACAAACAAATTGTATTTTACTTGAATCTTAAAGTCTGAAATTTAATACGTATTCTGCAGATGTGTTGGTTGTTGAAAACAAAGTTTGGAATGCAGTTGGTCTTCTTGAAAACATGGAGTTGATGGATGTAGAGTCGAGGAGTCTTCTTGGAAACAAGGAGTTGCAGTTGGATGTAGAATCAACATCTTGGGAGGATGTCAGCATTACAGTGGTTAGAATGAAGCCCCATTCCAGTGATGGCTCTGAGTTTACTTTATTGCAATTTTTTCCAGATCAAAAGAGAGAGCAAGTTCAAGCTTGTTTCTCTTTAAATATAGCTCCCAAAAGCACTTTACTTTGTTGATTCCATCACTGCCAGGTCAACACAGGAAGTTTATCCCTGAACGAAATCAGTCCTTTCATTGTAAACACTCCTTCGACCCGGCTGACTTACCTAATTTCAGTCCCATCTCCAATCTCCCTTTTCTCTCCAAAACTCTCGAAAGGGCTGTAGCCAGTCAGCTGATGAAACATCTCACGGATAACAATCTGCTTGAATCTCTACAGTCTGGCTTCCGGCCGCATCACAGTACTGAAACTGCTCTGCTCTGGATTGTGAATGATCTCCTGCTTAATGTTAATGCTGGTGCTCCCTCTGTGCCTGTCCTCCTTGACCTAACAACCACTTTTGACAACATACATCACGGCATTCTTCTTGACCGCCTTCAGATGTATGCTGGGATCTCTGGAACCTGTCTCTCCTGGATTATTATTTGTTTATTTAGCAGACACCTTTATCCAAGGCAACTTCAGAGACTAGGGTGTGTGAACTATGCATCAGCTGCAGAGTCACTTACAACTACGTCTCACCCGAAAGACGGAGCACAAGGAGGTGAAGTGACTTGCTCAGGGTCACACAATGAGTCAATGGCTGAGGGGGGATTTGAACCGGGGACCTCCTGGTTACAAGCCCTTTTCTTTAACCACTGGACCATACAGCCTCATTAATGGATGTCCTCTAACCTATCCGGACGCATGTAGTCTGTTTTCTATACTGGATGCTGTGTTCACTTGTGGTGTCCCCCAAGGATCTGTTCTTGGGCCCCTTTTCTTCAATATCTACATGCTTCACTTGGGTCACCTCATCCGCCAGCACAGCCTCATGTTTCACTCCTATGCTGACAACACCCAGCTCTACTTAAAACTCGACGTTGGAAGCCCCTCTGCCATGGTCCAGTCCTCGGCATTCAAGACATCAAGGCCTGGATGTCTGCCCATTTTCTTCAGCTGAATACTAACAAATCTGAACTCCTTCTACTAAGATCTAAAACTCAACTTAAGAATCTCAACTTAGCTGCCCTGAACCTCGGAAACTGTCTGCTGCTGCCTTCCCCCACAGTACAAAAAGCTGAAAAAATGTATTGCAATTTTAAAAGCTTTTAAGTTTTAACCACAATTTTAACACTTTAAAAGAGCGCCCTAAAGTTGTACACTATGTTATACTACCACAGTATGTATTTTTCTAGTATAAAGATCAATCCTTTGCTCAAAACAACGTGGTGCTGCAGTTTGTTAGAAAAATTGTAACATACAAATACATAAATAAATAAAGTGATTTGTTCAGCTGATAGTAAACAGAATTAGGAAATCATTGGTCATATTGCTAAAACACAACATTTACTAATGCAGGTTATTTTTTAAGAGCAGAAAAGAAGTGTAGTAAGGGGTAAATGAAATATGTACCTAGCGACACTATTAAAAGATAATTTTAATACAAAGACATGTTATTGGATTTATATCTACAGTTCATGTGGCACTGCACAAGTAAACTTCCATTATTAAACATATGGAGTATATACATTATCAGTGAGAAACCTTGGCCATGCATCAACCTTTTTAATATGTTATTTTTGTTGCATTATTTTGAAACAATATTCCAAGACAAGTATCTCAACAATTTTACAATTTACTTTAAATTTAAACAAGACATTTATTGTGGCTCTGCCTCTGATTCTGATCATCATCCTCTGATCATATATATATATCTATATATCTGGCAATGGAACGTGAAACAAGCAAAGTGATTGGTCGAGCAAGGTTCCAGCTGTCCGTATATTGGATGGATACAGACAGTTGGAGCCTTGTCACTTATTCTAAATCACTGCCCTACCTAACAGAATTTATAAGTTTCAGACCCAAAGTAGTAAGTAGACATGCCAATTAAATGAACTGGAAGATAGCAAAAAAAAAAATAATAATAATAAATTGCTGTCTTTATACTCAGTCACCCCGACTTTGTCACTTAAAATAATGTACTTTTAGCGGTTTGTAAACACTACAGAAACACACAAAGACACTTCTACACATTATCCACCCCTCTCAGACACATACCTTGAAAAATGACTGAAATCCAAGATGTCGTTGTAGTTATTTTTATTCCTCCCGTTTGTTCTGCTCAAACAAGTCTGCACTGTCAGCTCCGCTCCCTGGTGTATCTTTTCAATGGCAATGTTCACAATATCATAAATACAGATGTACTTTATTTTGCATGTTCAATAAAATTAATTTACTAGGCTTAACTTAGTGTGTGGTTCAAAGTTATAAATGGGACTACTTTATTGGCATAAGGATATTTAATAAAAAAAACACGAATAATTTATTGCACACAGCAATACATAATTTATCAAATGAAAATAAATAAAATCTGCCCACTTGGGCCCTGTCTAAACTTCTTGCAGGCCCTATGTTTGGCCTTGCATGAGCTAATCTCAGTGCAAGTAAAACACACTCATGAAACAGAAATTGTCCAGTCCAGGTTTTCCCAGATGCCACCGGTCCAATGTGGTCACCTTGTGAGATCTCCAGGCACAGGTTCACTCAAAGTAAGTATCAGGATCACCAGTAGTTTTGTAATCCACAAGTGTCTGTGCTCCTTTCAAGTGTCTGTGCTCATTTGTTTTGTTGTATTATTATTATTATTATTGTTATTATTTATTTATTTATAATTATGACGACGGGGCCATATATTTTGTATTGTTTTGCAGTGTGGATGGGAAGCACGTCCACATTAAAAACCTTGTGGTAGTGTGTGGCTGTCAGCTAGTGCGTTGTTAAACTAGCCGGCAGTCTCACGTAATTCATAAACTTGTGCAGATTGTGTCTGAGGGGTAATAATATAATTACTAGCTAGTTAAACCCCTCGGCCACGATATATAAACCTGCAGCGCTCTCAGTTCAGGGTGGGTGTTCGGAGGAGCGAGCGAGAGAGGCGTGTGAAATAAAAAAAGAATAAGATCAGTGTCAGTGAAGGCTACTGCCCAGCCTGATGAACAGGTTTTGTGTTTGTTATTTTGTTTTTGTGTACCTGTTTTATTTTTGCTCTGTGAGCAGTGTTTTTTTGTTTAAATATTTATTTTTGTTTTATTATTCAAATAAACGGCGCCTCAGCATCTTTTTGCCCTGCAGTACTGCCTCTGTTTGCCTTCCTGCTTCTGGCCTGACGTCACCACACTGCCATCCGTGTCACAGTCGGGTACTGATTTAACTGCTGTGATTCTGTTCCTTATTTAAAACACACAGTCCATTAGGAACAGGTCTGGTTTACTTCATTCCAAACCAATGAGCTGTTTAAATAAAACAGTATTTTTTTCAAAGGACGTGCTGGTTTAATACGAGGTTCCACACAGAAACCAACGTGGATACAGTCCATATAAGTGCTCCCGCACTGTTTAAAATAAACCTGCGCAGTATTTAAAACAAAGAACTTTAACCGTGTGCTTATTTATGCAGTGTTGTATTTACGACCGTGAGTAAAAACACTCTCCCCTATAGAATGGTCTTCTTAAAACCTTGTCACACAGAGCTTGGGTTTAATTCCATTCTTAATTAATTCATACAGAATAATTGCGGGTAAGTTTTTAGTACTCATAGACAGCTGCTTGCGCTTCCTTTTCTGTTGTAAGTCACAAGTCCACAGCGGAGGTAAACACACCAAGATTCCTTCGGTCAAACTGGAACACAGCACTACTCACGTTGTTCAAGTAAATCCACACAGGTACCTGTGGCAAAGTAGTGGAAACAGGTGCAGTGCGGTAATTAAACAGACAGAGCCTTGTAATCCGGTTTGGAAAGTGAAATCTTTATTTTATATTCCAGGTCTGGTGACCTAAACAATAATTCCCCGGCAATACACAACAATGAGTACTGCACGGGGTAAACAGTAATGGGATTGCAGTCCCAATTAATAAACACAATATCTGACCCACAATAATACAAACACGGTTACCAGTCCTGGGTGTGTGCAGTAGTGCTTGTGGTGGGTGATACAGGTTAGTTAGTGACAATTGGTGAAGTGCTGTTCTGGCTTAGTGCTGGCCCTTGGCGACAGCTCCGGAACTGTGTTAGCTGTCTGGTAATGTGCAAGACAAGACAAGACAAGACAATTACAAACAAAGAAAACACAACAATACTTTTCACTTTCACGGGGTCTCTCACAGTTCTTCTCGGTTAATAAACACAAACCAATGCAAAGGAACAGATTGCGATTCACCGTCCTCTTTTATGCTGTCACACATGACCCCTTGGTAAACAAGTGCAACCGCCTCTCCAATCTGCTGCTGCCACGTCTTTTCCCTTCCGGGTCAATGCGTTCTTGCAATGGAGTCTCTCCCCCTTCCTAGCTGGCTGACTTCCCTTGAACCCTGGGAAAGAACTGTCAGGCCAGCCCCTCCAGGGAACTCTGTTTTCGCGTTTCTGCTTACTTCGTTGCCTTCCTGCAACCGCGCTGCAATACCATCAATAGCCTGTATAGCCACACCTCTCCCACTCTATCTGCAGCTATCTTTTTATATCCCATAATTCCCACACAAACCAAGTCACCTGACTTTACAACTCAGTGTATTCATGGGAATTGAAGTTCCAATATACATTATGTTATATACAATGACAAAATGTAACTCTTCAGTTTGGCTGCAAAGGCAAGACATCAGCCCTCCCACTTGTCTGATGTATTCCCTTTGCCTTAAAGCCTGATCATCTGTCACACATCCTTCCTCCCGCTCAGACCTACCGGGTCGAGCGGCCTTTTTTACCCCACTAATGTACCCTTGACAGCCCATCTGCGTTAATATTTTTTGATCCACTTCTATGTTCTACTGTAAACTTGTATTGTTGTAGTGATAAGAACCACCTGGTCACTTTGGCGTTTCTCTCTTTATTTTCCTTCATCAACTTTAGTGGCGAGTGGTCTGCGACCAATGTGAACTCGCGACCCAACATGTAGTATTTGAGAGTGTCTACTGCCCATTTCACCGCTAGACACTTTTTTTCTACCACTGCATAGCTGGACTCTCGTGGTAATAATTACATTACATTACTGGGTGTTCTTCACCATCAAACATCTGGGAAAGGATAGCACCCATGCCTACCTCAGAGACATCTGTTTGAACACTAAAACGTTTAGAAAAGTCTAGAACCCTTAGCATGGGATCACTACACAAAATTTCTATCACCTGTTTAAATGCTTTATCTGTCCTTTCCGACCACTTTAGTTTATTTGGGGCCGATTTCTTTGTGAGGTCGGACAACGAGGCTGTTATTGCTGAGAACTCTGGCACGAATTGGCAATAGTAACCGGCTAGACCTAGAATTGCCCTAACTTGTTTTTTATATTGGGGTATTGGCCAGGATTTTAAGGCTTCAATTTTACTTAATTGTTGCTTTATTGCTCCTCCCCCTACCACATAAATGAAATATTTGGCTTCTGTTAGCCCTATGCAACACTTCTCTGGGTTGTCTCTCTAAGGGATTGTAAAACCTTGTTAACCCTCAGTAAATGTTCCTCCCAATTGTCAGAAAATATCACAAATGTCATCAATATAGGCGGAAACATAATCAATGTGGGGTCTCAATACTTTGTCCATGAGCCTTTGGAATGATGTGGGAGCTCCGTGTAGACGAAAGGGCATCACTTTGTATTGAAATAACCCTCGAGGGGTCGAAAAGGCTGTTTTTTCTCAGGCACTGTGGGCTAGTAGTATCTGCCAATACCCTTTAGTCAGGTCAAGGGTGTTCAAGTACTTGGCTTTTCCTAATCTCTCGATCAACTCATCCACCAGGGGCATTGGGTACGAGTCAAATTTGGATACCAGATTCAATTGGCGGAAGTCATTACAAAATCTCCAGCTCCCATTAGGCTTAGCCACCATTACGATGGGGTTTTTCCAAGGGCTAGTCGATTCCTCAATAAAACAATGAATACTTACTTGACAATGAAAGTGCTGGGCTGAGGCTCATCTGGAACAGCTTCTTCCTCTTCATCTCTATTCTCTTCCATCATCAGCTCCTCATCCAGCTGGTCCTCCTCCAGTGGATCCATCCCCTCGTGGTCCTCAAGGAAAAGGGTGTTGATATCCTCGAGATCAAGGGGCTTTCTGGTGGTCTTCAGGGACTCCATCGGTCAAAAACATATTATTTTTTAACAAAACATGTTCTAGTGTTATTTTATGATGACTGTGAACAAGACAGTAATCAGTCAAGTATATCCAAACATTTTAATAAATCAATTGTGTAACAAGATGAATCAATTTGATTAATAACTCGATTTAGTTAACATTGAAACATAATAGGCAAGGGCTTGGGTAGGCTGAAGCCACCCCAAAGTTTACCTTAGCCCCCTCTGTAGCCCCGCCACCGAAAAATTAAAAAGGGATATCTCAAATTTCTGAATTAGCGACGTGACTTAAAGTTGTATAAGATTTTTCGGAGACTTCATGTGGGTTTCAACAATCGAAAACCATTCCAGGTATCATCTTCAACAAGGCGACTTTAATCAGGGACCAACAATACAGTACAGACATTCAACATTAACTGAGTGCTTGCTGTGTGAGCACCTACAACAAGCTACTCTCTTTCGTGCTGAAGGGGGAACGGTGTTGCTACTAAACATTCCCTCCAGTAAATGCTATCTCACAAACTCTTTCATTTCAGTATGTTCAAAAGGTCCTACTAGTTTCTATTTAAAAAACACATTTAGCAACTCTTAATGGTTTACTTTTAAACATTATATTTAGTTTAACTTTCAGTTGTTACAATCAATGTTATTTAAACTAATTATTTCAACTTCTACCCCTTGCTTAAACATTTAAATATAATCTATAAAAGTTACAGTTCTTTGTTCACTTCATGACTGCTTATTTTATTACAGTGTAACAGGCAGTGTTGTTTGACACACTGCCGTTCCAGATCCTGCCCTGTGTCAGGGTGAGATGAGATGACGTTAAAAGCTCTAAAACCACGACTGCAAATGATTCCGGCTCTTTTGCATTGTGGTTTACCCTCCATTCACATGGGGGCTTCGAATGCCCAACTGATTTTTATGCTGCACTGTATTTTTTGATATGTGTAGATAATGGTGAATAACAATAATAGATCCGCACCAGGGTCGATTGCCCAAACGAGATGAGACCACCTATTTCTCTGATCTCGAATCAGATCGTTTGCTCTAAGGCTCCATTCACATGGAGGTGTATCGCGTGAGGTGTATGGGGTTGCCGGTTCCCGCCCAGCCTCTGCCCTGTTACAACAGCACTTACTTCATACTGCACTGTAACCCTTGTAAATTGTGTTGGATAAAGGCATCTGTTAATTATTATTATTAACAAGCACTTAATCAGCATCAGATTCTGCCATCCTAATACTGAACTCATAAGCAAAAACATCATTCTATGAACAAAGCATTTTTTTAATATTTTGACCGTCCGTTGATGGAATTTTGTGAGGCAGCCCATATAAAAAAAATATAAACAAATCATACAAGCTTTTTCTATGCTATGTATGTAAAATATATTTTATATATATGAATTTAACATACAAGTATAAACATTGTCACATACAAGGAAAAATTCAACATATAAGGCAGACAAGATTTTATAGGTTGACTCATATATGACTGCTTAATATTAGGTCTTACCTGGACATCGTATGAAGTTTGCATGGTTGTCATATATACATACTGGTACACTGGATCCAATAAGGATTTGTATACCAAGTGTACAAATAATTATCGGAGCCACGTTGAGGATAGGAATGAATAATATGGAACTTCAAATAGCACATAAAAAAACACAATGAACAAATGTAAATGACTGAATTTTTAATGAGTATACATTATACTTGCAGTGGTTCAAAGAGACTATGTATTTAGCATTATTTCATATTAACATTTGTTTTAAAACTGGTCACCTTTATTAAAAAGTAATGTGTATTTTCAATCTATGTGCTGATATATAAGAGGGGCAACACAGTCAAAAGTTTTCTTTATAGTGAAAACAAAACACAAGTAGAATTTTTGAAATTATGTCTTTTGTTGGTCCTATCTTACTCAAATTTCCACAGCTATGTAAGTTGTGTGTGTTGCATTTGAAAATAAATATATTCCTGATAAGTAAAAGTACACTTCCTAATAAGGAAAGATGCAGTAAATATGTCAAGATTAACTGATTCTCTGGAAGTCTTATCCAACATATATATGAAGATTGTGCATATGGTTGTTTTTTAAAACATACATTTGTATAAATGTGTATTTGTGTGTGTTTCAATAGTCAGGTGACCTAAAGTGACCATCATTCATGGGGTTTCCATGCAAGTATTTTTTTTTTAAATGTCTCGTGTAAAGTACTTATTTGGGTTTCCATTTGCTCATTTTATTTTACTCGAGTAAACCAGGCTCTTTCACCCGACGTCATGCAAATGAATGGGAAAGGTGGGGGTTGATATGTAAATTAGCTATGCGTAAAGTACTCGTGCTGTTTTTGAAGATTACTAGTGACATTTTGTGAAAATGTGGTTTCCATGCGCAGAGAACTGGTACACGAATGAATCTAAGCTGCTGTAATAAAGCAAAATACCCTGTGCCCGCTTGGTTAATAATGTGATTTACTGCTCTTGGCCAAATTGTTTTTCAAATGTCAGGTGGGTTGGCTTGTCGTTAGTATTGAATCCGGTTTCAACTAATTTATCTGACGACTCATTAATTAAAAATTAACTTGGAGGTATAAAATGAATCAGACCAACACAGGTATTGCAGATATACCATGGCTGAAAAGCGCATAACAGTCTCGCGTTTTGATTGGTCAATGTCTGTCACATGAATATGTCGTCACACAAGTGGGAAAGCTTGCAGGCATTTTTAACATTGCGATCAGAGAGAGAGAGAGAGAGAGAGAGAGAGAGAGATCTGCTTTCCACAACCTTTCAATTAAAATATAATGTGGTATTTTGCTGTACTAATATAACAAACTATGGGTTATTCCTTTATATGAATTATCATGTTATGCACGAATGTACGAATTGGCTTTCTGTGGTGGTGTACTTTTTTCTTTCAAATAGCATATACCTATAATAATAACCTATAGTTAGCGCAATATATTTTAATATCAAATATATATCTTCCACACTATTACAGTTTTGTTACAGGATAAATTAGCTCTAATGTAATCACAGTTTTACATATAGACTGCCCCTGTTTTCATTTACGTCCCAAATTCTGGGCTGATTTGGTTTTTACAACGCCCCAAATTCTGGGCCGCTTTGGTTTTTAGATAATGTCCCAAATTCTGGGCTGCTCTGATAAAGTCCTAATTTCTGGGCTGCTCTGGTTTTTAGATAACATCACAAATTCTGTATTTTCGAATTCATCCCCGTTTTTGAGATATTCTGCTTAGCTGACAGCTGAGTTTCCAAGTCATGCCTGCACAGTTTACCATAAAGTGGATCGTGAATTCATTTAAGAGTAACCATTAGTGCATTAATCAAAGTTAATGTATTTTTTACTCACCACAGAAAACATTATTTTTTTTATGAAGAAACAGAAATAAAATGTAAATGTTAAAAAACGTATTATTACAATGAAGAAACTACATTGCACTGAAACAGATACATGAACATTAATTAAAGCAGTCGTTTTCCTTTATTGAAGGCTAATGGGGGTTCCCGAGTGGCGCATCCAGTAAAGGCGCTCCGCGCGGAGTGCAGGATGTGCCCTATAGCCTGGAGATCGCAGGTTCGAATCCAGGCTATGTCACAGCCGACCGTGACCGGGAGTTCCTGGGGGGCGGCGCACAATTGGCTGAGCGCTGCCCGGGTAGGGAGGGCTTAGGTCGGCAGGGGAATCCACGGCTCACCGCGCATCAGCGACCCCTGTAGCCGATAGGGCGCCTGTGGTTCTGCAGTGGAGCCGCCAGATCTGTGTTGTCCTCCTGCACTATAGGTCTGGTGGCATTGCTGTGGATCTGCAGTGCGAAAAATGGCGGCTTGGTAGGAGCACGTTTCGGAGGGCGCGTGTTCCAGCCTCCGTTTCCCGAGTCGGCGGGGGGGTTGCGAGGATACAGATAATAATTGGGCATGCTAAATTGGGGTGAAAACCAGGGTAAAATAATTGGCGACGACTAAAAAAAAAAAATAATAAAATAAAATAAATTAAAGGCTAATGCGCAACCAAAATTTCAAATCCCTATAACTCAGAAACAGATGAATATTTTTTCACCAAACCAGAAAAGGTACTTACTATTCTGGGCCAGTCCCCTTGTACCCTAAAATTGTTAAAAAAAAAAAAAAAAAAATATATATATATATATATATATATATATATATATATATATATATATATATATATATATATATATATATATATATATATATATATATATCTCAAACCCTTTAGGAGCTGGAGACTGACAAAAAAAAACCCAGCAAAAAACACAGATTTTTATTTTTGTTTTCACTATCTGGATCTCGGAATCCGCATATCCGAGCAGATCGAAATGACCCACATCAAGAGATCTAACCGGAACTACACATCCACATTTTTGTGCAAATCCATTGAATGGGTCAGAGTTATTAAAGGACAGAAATTGGTGTTTAACATTAAACTGCCTACTTCACCCTAACTATATTTTAGGGCAGTTAACTTCTGCGATTAACGTGTTATTTTTTGGCAGATTCATTTTTTAACATGCTCCTGTCTTGTCCCTCTTAGCATACCGTAATTAATTTCCTGCGCACCATTTTAGTGAATGACTGTATGTCGTCATCGTTTGAATATAAAATGAGTCACGGAACCACATTATGTAGTGTGGTATTGTGACTCGGTCACTGATGGTCTGATTCTAGAAAAGAATTCACCCAGACTCAGAAACTGTGGTTTAAGCACCTCAGTGTACTTTTATTAAACACAGATAAAAGGTTTGAACAAAACTCGCCCACAAAACCAAAATAAACAAAGAAAATGCTAACTCCTTCTTGGGAGCACTGATTATACAGTAGTGCTTTGTTTCCCTGACTATCGTCAGGACCGATAAGCTGTTTCTCTGACCAAACACCAAACTATGGGATCGGATTTCACCTAGATACACACAGTATACACAGGACAGATGTTTGACTCAGATTCACTGCAGTTACAACAGACCTTACTTGCAATTATGTTTGTTTTCTCGCTGTCCTTTCTCTTCTTACCAGTACCGCTCGGAAGCTGTCCTACACACCCTCTCCGAGCCGGACACACCGCGTCTTTATACACAGGTGGATTTAATTTGAAATTGAAACCACCAATTACCCAATAAACAATGAATGCCACATCAATTATTCAACTTGATCGCGTTTCAGGCGACATCTAGTGGTCAAAATGCACCAAGGCAGGAAATAATGCTCATTTTTTTTCTCAAACCTATGTACTTTCCTTGAATTACTGTACCACAGTAGCAAAGCACTCAAACTGAAGGACTTGTGAATGGGACGATGTGACAAAGAGCGAATGAATCTGAATCAACAATCTCCCTCTCGACCTGTGAGAGCACTGTACAGCAGGAATTGCGTGCCCCGTACTGAATGTTTCGGCAGTTTATTCCGGGGGAGGTCGGAAGCCGGCCATTCAGGAAAGTGATGGCGTCACGGT
Organism: Acipenser ruthenus; assembly: GCF_902713425.1. Classification (NCBI taxonomy): domain Eukaryota; kingdom Metazoa; phylum Chordata; class Actinopteri; order Acipenseriformes; family Acipenseridae; genus Acipenser; species Acipenser ruthenus. The sequence goes on from NC_081193.1 coordinate 62,530,622, forward strand.
ACCAGGAGTCCCCGACCTAGCACGGTAAGCAAAGTTTCAGTCATGAATTGGAGGAGACGTGATTGAACTAGCTATCGGAGGGGGCGGGCTGATGGCACTTAGGGAAGTGACTCCGTAATCGGTTCCTTTGTTGTGGTTGATGGGAGGAAACGAGGTCTGTTTGGAGCGAGAGTTAAGTGTTATTGTTTGTTTTTCAACCGTGTGTCTCTTGTCATTGCCAGAATAATTAAGCACGGATCTGGGAGCTGCAGCCTGCCAGCGATTCACCCGGACTTCACCGCACCTACACTTAACCAGCATCACTGTTTCCAGCATCGCACCTGCCCTAAGAGCACGCACTGTCCGGAGACGTGTCTGTGTTTGTGTTGGGCTTAGGTCGGCCAGGGTGTCCTGTAGCTCTGAGGTGGCTGCATGGTGAGTCTGCAGTGTGAAAAGAAGCGGTTGGCTGATGGCAAACGCTTTGGAGGACAGCATGTGCTCATCTTCGCTGCTCCTGAGTCAGCACGGGGGTGGTAGCGGTGAGCTGATACTAAATATAATTGGATTAAAACCAAGATTAACTGAGATTTTTTTTTTAAATCACAAGATTAATCATAATAATTTTTTTTTAATTGCTTGACAAATGTTGTGGCTAATATATATGCCACAACATAAGTGATTTCTATAATTTCTAACTGTTCTATTGAAAAATATATAACTTAAAAGTAGAGATTCAGCTTTATAATAAAACAACAAATTATTGCATAACATGCATGAAATGAAAAACATGCAAAAACAAATTTCATACTTTGACAAAAGTATTTGGGCACCCTTACATTAGTATTTTGTGTGCCCACCCTTTGCTTCCTTTACAGCTTGCAGTCTTTTTATGTATTTTTAAACCAGTTCCTGGCATCTTTCCAGTTCCTGTGTTTGTTTCTTGTTCCTGCCCAACTCGACTCCTCTCTGTATTTTTGGTTCCTATTTTATAGCAGTCTTGTCAATTGATGCAGAATGGCACACAGCTGTGGCAATTAGAGTCTGGATCCTGGGAAAGGTATGTGACTAATTGTGCAAGATCATTAATTAGTGAACAAAGCAAAGAATAAACAATATGCACAAATACTCAAAACAATACATTAATCAAAACAAGTCACATGGCAAAATACAAACAATATCTTAAATAATGAGAACAAGTTACACAAAAGAACACACACCTGCACACAATAACTATAAATTATATACCACCATACACTCTAAAGTAGTCACTTGTGACAGTATTATCTTGTTTCAATTGTTCATCAAAGTAACATTGTTTATATTTTAATCTTTAGCAAAGTGATACATTGTATTAAATGTTTTTTTTCTTCTGGTTGCATGTAGATATTTCTTGTATAAACAAATATTTTTTTACATGAATCTTAAAGTCTTTGAAACGTAATACTTATTCTGGAGATGTGATTGTTGTTGAAAAACAAACTTGGGTCCCCATTCAAGCAAAGGCTCTGTGATCACTTCATGGTGAGATGTTTTCGAATCCAAGAGAGAGCAAATTAATGCTTGTTTCGCTTTCAATATAGCAACCAAAGGGTGTTTACTAGTGATTCCATCACTTCCAGGTCAACATAGGAAGTTTATCCTTGACCGAAATCAGTCCTTTCATTGACTTCCAGAGTTTCAATGACAGTTCCTTGCACACAAGCAATGCATGTCATTAACATAATCAACTCCCCTTTCTCCAAAGCTATAATATAAAATAAAGCTTAATTTTGATATAACTTTAGTTATATTGATCATAGAAGGATACACATTTCATTCAATAACACCGTGTAACTTTTTTTTTTTTTTTGTTCCTGGGTAGTAAGTGTTATTTCCTAATTGCTTATGCCTCAAAAGTATAGAAAATGGCTCTTATTCCCCACAAACTTTGCTTTTGTGACCAGGACAGTGATATTTTGAAATTTACCTATTTTCCAGAACATTCCAGATAGATTCAGTGCTGAGTAAACTTGGAGTAACTTCTAGAACTTTCTAGAACTTTCCAGTAATATAAATAGTAGTATAAATACAGGGGCCTTAAGCCCACCAGTTCAGTTTAGTTCCAGCTGCCTAAGTGGATACATATCTGCATTTTTCTGAGATGGCATCAAGAGGCTGCAAGCATCCGGCAGACGCATTTTGTTATGTCTGCGGCCAATTTATCAAGACAAGAGCAAAAAAGTACTCTGTGGAAGCATCTGCTAAGATGTGTGAGGCCTACAAGGCATATTTCGGCATGCCTGTCGGGGATCAAGACAAACCCTGGGCACCTCATTTCACCTGCGAGCACTGCAAAAAAACTCTGGAAGGTAAGATGGAAAATTGTTGCTCGGAATTTTATGTTATAAAATTTGTTAAAATTTTTTAAATTGTAAAAGTTTTTAATTTTAAAATGTTTTACAATTTTCAATGTTATTGAAAAAATATATCATATATGAAAAATGTTGCGAGAATCTCTTACACATTAGTCATGGGTGAAATAAATGTATTTTTGTAGGATGGTACAGAGGGGAAAAGAGAGCCATGAAGTTTGCTATCCCAAGAATTTGGCGGGAACCCACTGACCACTCAAGCAACTGCTACTTCTGCATGGTGGACCCTTCCAAGCGGACCGAGTTCTCTGTGGGGAGGAACAACGTCAAGTGGGAGCCACTGGTGGACCCCCGGAAGGTGCTGATGCCACCACTGCACATCAAATTGGGCCTTATGAAACAATTTGTCAGAGCTCTAGATAAGGAGTCGGCAGCCTTCAAGTACCTTCAAGACTTCTTCCCTAAGCTGTCTGAGGCAAAGGTCAAAGCCGGTGTCTTCGTCGGACCACAGATAAAGAAGATCCTGGAGTGCAATGAATTCCCCAAGAAGCTCACTAGTAAGGAGAAAGCGGCTTGGGACAGCTTTGTTGCAGTGGTTCGGGGCTTCCTGGGCAATCACAAGGCCGAAAACTATGTGGAGCTGGTTGAGACTCTGGTGAAGAACTACGGCACAATGGGCTGTAGGATGTCCCTCAAAGTCCATATCCTTGATGCTCATCTTGATAAATTCAAGGACAACATGGGAGCGTACTCGGAGGAGCAAGGCGAGCACTTCCACCAGGATATACTGGACTTTGAACTCCGCTACCAAGGACAGTATAACGAGAACATGATGGGAGACTACATTTGGGGGCTGATTCGTGAAAGTGATTTACAATATAATCGTAAATCTCAAAAAACTACTCACTTCTAAATCTTTTGTAGTCATTTTTTTATTACTTTAGTATAAATACATGTTAATTTGGATTCATATGTTGTTTTTTTCTGACTTTATGTGAACGAAAAGACACAAATTCGCCTGTTTTCTCATTGGAAATAGGTAAATTTCAAAATATCACTGTCCTGGTCACAAAAGCAAAGTTTGTGGGGAATAAGAGCCATTTTCTATACTTTTGAGGCATAAGCAATTAGGAAATAATACTTACTACCCAGGAACAAAAATTGTGTTACATAGTGTAATTAAAGTAAACATTTAAGAATTATTTTAACTTTAGACTTCAATAAAACACAATGAACATTTCATTGTTATGGGGAAAACATACTTAAACAATACTTAAACTTGTGTCCGAGGGGGCTCCCTAGTGGCACGTCCAGTAAAGACGCTCCACGTGGAGTGCAGGATGTGCCCTATAGCCTGGACGTCACCAGTTCGAGTCCAAGCTATTCCACTGCCAACCGTGGATGGGAGCTCCCAGGGGGCGGCGCACAATTGGCCGAGCGCCACCCGGTGGGGGGGAGGGCTTAGGTCAGCCAGGGTTTCCTCGGCTCACCATACAGCAGCGACCCCTGTGGTCTGGCCAGGCACCTGCAGGCTTGCCTGTAAGCTGCCCAGAGCTGCGTTGTCCTCCGATGCTGTAGCTCTGAGGTGGCTGCATGGTGGGCCTGCAGTATGAAAAAGAAGCGGTCGGCTGGCAGCACACGCTTTGGAGGGCAGTGTGTGTTTATCTTTGCCGTGCGGGGGTGGGCTGAGAATGTTTTGGTGGGAAGGTTGGGTTGAGGAAAAGACAACTTGATTAACATCACAGCATCTCAAGTCTCAGATTTAAGAATGAAAATGTAATTTTACCAAGTACATTCAATTTTAACTACAAGTTTTCCCCACAGCCACGTTGTTCAACATGCCTTTACTTTTGATCAGACTTACAAGTAAACACATTCTCTATCAGACGGTTCTGGACCCTGCGTCCTTTCCTTGCTTGCGGTTCCGCAATAGGTTCTTGTGGCTCGGCAGGTGCTGGTACTTGGAGTGTCTCATCCAAATGCCCCAACACATAGCCAGATTGTAGAGCATACCACACAACACAACAATTTTACAGACCTTTTCAGGTGCATACATGAGGGCACCCCCACTATGATCCAGGTAGAGAAACCGACACTTAAGTATGCCAAAAGTTCTCTCAATGACACGTTGCTACATGGGCATGGTTGTAGCTTCGGTTTCTGCATTGTTCAATGGTGTCATCACCCAGGGTCGCAGGCCATAGCCACTATCTCCTAACATGGAAAGGTGTGTCCTAGTATGTTATAATTATGTCCATCGCTAAAAACGTATATTAAATCATGCATATACATTTTGCAGTATAAATTATCTATATACATTTTTTATTTTGTCTTATAAAAACAATTTTGAATGTTTTATTGTATTGTAAAACTGTTTCCTTAAGGTACACTTTGATTTAAATGGAAATAAATACTGAAATAAAGAATTCATTTTAGTAAACAAATTTTACTCATAATTAATACAAAATCTCACAAGCTTTCCGTCAAGGACATTAAACAGACTTTGTAATAGATAAGACGCCATCCAACGTTACTGACTTTACTCTTTCAGTTTTGCCAGGTTTTTTAATCCCGTCAGGTTGTTGAGCTAGAACATTGTCCTCTATAGTGAAACGGCTCATTTAGTTTTGGCTTGCTTACATTTATATGCCTGGGGTTCTATGGAAGAGTGTCACGCTGTGGCTTTTTTTTTGTTATGCTTTTTCAGCTGAGACTGTCTGAAGCCTACAAATCTAGCAGAACTATCAAAAGTGTAAATGAACAAGTACACAACAGAACAGTCCTGCATGAAGTTCAAACCCTTTTAAAACAATGACATTTCTGTGAAGGAATCGCGACCCTGGTTATAATCACTATACCATAATTGTTTCACATAGCATTGGTATCATGGAGATAAATCTCACTCTGCTGGAATATATAGGAATTATGGCCAGAGCCAGGAAATCTGGCACATACATTTGTAATGATGTGATGTGCATCACAGATAATTTGCACATTAATGGAATGATAATGTTTTCAATTGCTATATACAGTATGTGCTCATCATTTCTGTGGGGGATCAAGGTCACGTGTGTGCCATCAATGGCTCCTATTACAATGGGGAAACCAGCCACTTGATAAAACACTAGTTTTGTATTTTGCAGAGAGGCAGTATCCATAGGAAATGATATGTATTGGCCCATCCTTTTCAGCATGACATAGAGAAATTTACCTAGCATTCTGGAGAAGTGACCCTGGGTGTGACTATCCAGCGTCTTCTCCATCTTAACCTTTGGAGAAGAAGGGCTTCTTTCCTCTCCTCAACAAGAGCCAAGCGTCGTTGCATCAGGCAGTGTACCACAGCAGCCATCCTGAGGCCGATGGTAGGTCTCAGAAGGTGTGTTCTTTTATACAGCTCTTAATTACTAGCTTCTACAATGGTTTGTTTTTGGGGGTCAGCAATTGCAAGGCAAAAGGTGTGTAAAGGAGTTAAGGTCCAAACAGGTAGTGATGTACACAAAATGTCCTGTTTTATCTGCACACAAAATGGTGGATCTTCAGGCCCAAACAAAAGGAATAAATAAATAACACACAGTCCAATAATCCACAAAGTGCACGGAAAAGTGCTCTGTGGGGGTGGCTTTTGTGGTCCTGTGCTGTGCAGAAGTAGTGGTGCTCCTGGGTGTTTATGCTGGCTTCGTGGTGGCAGCTCCTAGTTCCTACTCGTCTGTAAAGCAAAAAAAAAACAACCACAGTGCTCCGGCGCATTAGTTTCAGCATAAGGGGCCATATTTACGTAGCTGCGTTCCCTTTGTACTGCCTCCCCATGATCAGCCCGGGGCCACGGTCAATCCAATCCATGGGAAGGCATACCACCAACCTTACATAGCACCCATCCTGGTCAGGAGGTAGAGTTACAGCTCAGATTCATTCCCTCTCGTTCACACAGCCACAAATCACTTTGCACGTATCCTTACATCAGCCCCTGATGCCTCTTTTCCACTGTACAACCGAGCAGCGCCAGGGCCATATCAAGCCCTCACGGTGCAGTTAAGGAGAGCCTGGGTTGTTTTTCCACTGCAGAGCCAAGCCGTGCTACTGACGTCACAAGCAACAAAAGACCGTTGTTATTAATTATTGTTATTAACTAACTCAGTTTGCCAAAAGATGCTCAAACAAATGGTGTTTAAAAGTTGATAGACCAACGGTACAGCTGTATCTTGTATCGCTATATTTTGTAAATATACTTAGGAATTTATTTATAATCCACAAATTTGACTGATTATATCGACCATAAGGTTCAATTAGCTCTGTTGAAGGGGAAAAAAGAAGGTTTTAAAAATATGATTTGCCAAAAATCCTGTTTAAGGATAGTTGTTGATTTTTCTAGAGTTGTTTTTTGTTTTGGTGCTTAAATAACAAAAGAAACTGCACGTGCACAATGAGAGCTGTAGTTGTATGTATGGTACAGCTGTATTTTGTTTTACTATATTTTTGTAAATAAGTTTAGAATTGTTGTATATTCTGCATGCTTTTCTTTAAATTAATATAATAAAAGTCAAGGATGAGAAATTTGGCAGAATTTTGTGTGTGAGTTAACACTATAACTACCGGAGTGGTCTTTTTGACCTGGAGGTTTTTAAATACATTTTTCTCTACTGATTTAGCAGCTAGGTGCCTGTGCTTTTTTGACTTTCATACATCTCAAAGCATCAGTAGACCCAGATTTGCAGAAATGTATGGAGATATAATACGTTATACCTAGAACTATCAGAGCTGTCATTTTGACTGTCATAGTAAAAATGGTGCGTTTGGCTTAGTGTGCGTGATCGAGCTGCTGAACTTGAAAGCTTTGTGTTTATTTTCAATAGCTACAACAGGATACTTTTTCAGACAAGTGATTTATTTATCAACAACTGTAAAAATCTTATTGGCTGATGAAAACGAATAGACCATCACAACGTAGGACTGCACAGCAAGTCTTGCAGTACTTTCAGGAGTTACCATAAGATGAATCTGGACATGAAAATGCGCCAGACCAGGAGACAGTGATGAAACTTGCTGTGATCACAATGAGGTTACTGATAGTGACAGTGAAAGTGAAAATGAAGTTGCAACAATTTTGGGACAGAGACAAACACATCCACAGCTGCATATTCAAGTTAGATTTCTGTTACCACCCGGGAGGCAGCATTTACCTACCTTAGATAGAGGACAATCGACTGGCTGTGTGACGGTACAAATAGGGGATGGAGCGACGTGATCTGTTCCTTCGTTTATGGTTAAGGAAATGACCCTGAAGGACCTGTGTTGATATATCATATGTGAGTGTTATGTTTGTTTTGTATCGTCTCTAATTGTTGCTTGTTATTATTAGCAGACATCTAACAGGTTCCGGAACTGTCGCCAGAGGCCAACACGAACCTGGACATCACTACACTTGTGTCACGATAATTATTATATTAGCACCACGAGCACTGCAGCACGCACCAAGGACTGGTGACCGTGTTTGTATACTGTGTGTGTTTATTATTTGGGACTGCAAACCCTTTATTTAGAACAGTGCAATACACATTGCTGTGTATTGCCTGGGATTATTATTTACGGTCACCAGACCAGGATTAAAAAAAAACCTCCTTGCACTTTGGATTCTTGTTGTCGGCCTTTCATTGACCACCGCATCACTCCTGCACCTGCACACTGCAAGACACTTTGCCACAACAGTATCATTATATATTATTTATATTTATATTATACTGATGCTAAAATGACAGAAGGAGCATAAACAAAATATAGCAGAATCTATATAAATTAAAATATTGTTCCATTCCCAATGAACAGGCAGACAAGACTTCAAAGTAAAATAAAACAAAGAACTCTTTATTAAAGTGTAAATAAGTACAACATTTAAAAAAGCAGGCTTCTGTGCCTTTAAATCAGATCATTCTTGCACTTCCTACGCCTTACAGAGATATGGTGCTCTTCCAATAACAACAGCTAACAGCTCTTCTCAAAGACTGACTGGATAACTGAACTCAGCAACAGCCTTCCTGCAACTGAACGCAACGCTCATTGAGCAGGCTTCTTATATAGCCTCAGCAGAGTGGGTGGGGAATTTCCAGAATCAGGTCACATGCACTATCATGTGCCTTAGATTGTCTATTACATAATATTCTGGCCATTTCCAATATTAACATATAGACACAATGTTAAGTCTACTACATAAGCGTTCCAGAAAGATATATTACCAGAAAATGTAATACAATACAGGTGCCAGTAATGGCAAAACACAAGTGATACACAATATTTCTAGATATTTCCAATACAGATAAACTCAAAAACACCCAACTCACTATAATATCAATGACACTGTATCTAGTCCCCTGTGAAACACGTGGCACATTTTTCTAAATTCTGCAGCAAGGGTCCATGATTTCTACAACAGAAATTCTTGAATTCTGCGGTAGCCTTAAAACCAGTTAAAACCATCCTGGTTCTTTGTTATTTTTTTTATAGGGCTAAAACAAATAGCAGAATGAAACCACAAAACATTTATTGAAACTTTAATAACTTCTATTAATTCCAAAAACAAAATTGTGAGGCCACTGTCAGCAGGTAGAAAAGTAAAATAAATGATCAAATAAATACTGGTGTTTTGCAGTTTTAAACCTTTACTGCTATGAGGAAAAAATACTTTTAAAGTGAGCAACTGCAATGAGAAACTATAAAATTGACCTGAAATAAAAATAAATTAAAACATTTTCTCAGGACTGTGTCAGGTGTTTAAAGTCCCGCCTTCCCATTGAAGTAGATGAAACAGGGCTCTGAGAGTTTCTTCAGAAACGACATGCACGGTCTGCAAGACAGTTTACCCCCGTTCTCATACAAGTGTCTTGGGTATTCCCCAGCACGACCAGCGGCTGTTTAATTTCATAAGTGGCTTTTGCCTCCAGGCACATGCTCTTAAGAAATGTATTCATGTTAGCTGAGGATTTTAATAGCCACAGCACGTCAGTGTGTAAAATGAGTGGTTTGCTTTTCCTAAGAGCGGGTTGAGAAAGATAAACAAAGCATAGGTATTCAAAAATCTCACTGCGCCACCTAGTGGAATGTTTAAAAAACTTAAATTTGTTCTTATGAATACTAGTTAGGCTTGTTGCCATGGAAAATCAATAATTCTGCAAGCCAGGATGCATTCCGCAAAATCTCACCGTGATCTGTGATCGCTTTTAGTGCTGTAGTGCTCATGGTGCAAATACAATTAAACAAGACTCAAGTGCAATTTAGTCCGGGTTTCGTGCTGGCCTGTAGCGACAGCTCCGGATTGTGTTAGCCATCTAATAACAAATAAGTATTTTTGGACACGACAAAACAAACAAAACACTCAAACTAACCAGCATTAACCATAACAAAGGAACAGATCACCTTGCTTCCGTCAATCACGCCCCCTGGTTAACAATTGCAAATGCTCCTCCAATCCGCGGCTGCCACATCGTTTCCCTTCCGGATCAATGATTTAGTGTACCGTAGCTGCGCCCCCTTTCTAGATGGCCGACTTCCGTCTAACCCTGGGGATGATTTGTCAGGCCATCCAGTCCAGGGCACTCTGTTCTCTTTACCTCACAGGTCAGGAGGGAGATTTACCACCAAGAATCATTCTGTCTCTGTCACAAGCAGAGATGGAGTCTCGAGACCCGGTCTCGGTCTCAAGGCCAATCTTGAGGCCACATTTTAAGGCCTTGGTCTTGGTCTCGGGCCATCTGGTCTTGGTCTGGGTCTCGGTCTCGGCACGTCAGGTCTTGGTCTTGATAGCAGGCAGCACGCAGATTGGTCTCATTCATAAACATTCTCAAGATTGTTTTATTTCCTCTTTTATCATATATCCTTTTTTATCCTTCAAAATTCACTCATTTTATACATTGACAGCTATTAAATACAAAATAATGTAGCCATTATACTCTAGAGCAGCATTCAAATTACTAAATTTAACCCATTAGACTTTGTGATGCTACAGCATCTCTCAGCCTCTCCCATGAAGCAAACTTTCCTCCTGCCACCAAATAAATGGCCTGTAATATATTAGTTACCTTAACAAAATTGTGTCAGTAACACAAATGCCTACAAATATGATTATCTGTACATATCTGTCAAGTCTTCCGTTTTGATCAGGACCCTCCTGTTTTCAAGACCAATCTCCCGCCTGGGACCCATTTAATCTAGGACTTTCCTGGCTTGTATATTAGGCTATAAATACATTATTTTTCTCTTATTTATTTAAAACATATAACAACCAAAAATGCCATTCCATCATGGTTATGTTGTATAATTTTGGAATTATGTATGTTTTTGTCTAGCCAAAAAAGAAAATATGTCTGTGCACCTGCATTTTGTGCTTTGCTACGTTTTTTGCTAACTATACAGCACTTTGAGATGCTTTGCATTTAGGTGCCATATAAAGTAAAAGTTATTTATTATTATTATTATTATTATTATTATTATTATTATTATTATTATTATTATCGCCCCCCACCCCCCACTGTAATAATGTATGAAGTTACAAGTATATTTTAAAAGTCTCGATAACAATTTATTTCAACAGGCTACAGCGTAAGAATACACCAACATAAAAAACAATTACAATAGGCTATTTATTACAAATGAGGACTGCATCACATATTCATATTCTACTTCTAAAAAGCACACCACAAATACCAGGCATTTAATCAATTAAAAATGAAAAAGGTGTGTGGGGGGGGGGGGGGGGGGGGTATAATTATTATTATTTGTTTATTTAGCAGGCACCTTTATCCAAGGCGACTTACAGAGACTAGGGTGTGTGAACTATGCATCAGCTGCAGAGTCACTTACAAATATGTCTCACCCGAAAGACGGAGCACAAGGAGGTTAAGTGACTTGCTCAGGGGTAGGCTACTTTGCATATGATCTTATTTCCATGTGATTTTTTAACGTGTGTGTGTGTGTGTGTGTGTGTGTGTGTATATATATATATACAGTGCCTTGCGAAAGTATTCGGCCCCCTTGAACTTTGCGACCTTTTGCCACATTTCAGGCTTCAAACATAAAGATATGAAACTGTAATTTTTTGTGAAGAATCAACAACAAGTGGGACACAATCATGAAGTGGAACGAAATTTATTGGATATTTAAAACTTTTTTAACAAATAAAAAACTGAAAAATTGGGCGTGCAAAATTATTCAGCCCCTTTACTTTCAGTGCAGCAAACTCTCTCCAGAAGTTCAGTGAGGATCTCTGAATGATCCAATGTTGACTTAAATGACTAATGATGATAAATAGAATCCACCTGTGTGTAATCAAGTCTCCATATAAATGCACCTGCACTGTGATAGTCTCAGAGGTCCGTTTAAAGCGCAGAGAGCATCATGAAGAACAAGGAACACACCAGGCAGGTCCGAGATACTGTTGTGGAGAAGTTTAAAGCCGGATTTGGATACAAAAAGATTTCCCAAGCTTTAAACATCCCAAGGAGCACTGTGCAAGCGATAATATTGAAATGGAAGGAGTATCAGACCACTGCAAATCTACCAAGACCTGGCCGTCCCTCTAAACTTTCAGCTCATACAAGGAGAAGACTGATCAGAGATGCAGCCAAGAGGCCCATGATCACTCTGGATGAACTGCAGAGATCTACAGCTGAGGTGGGAGATCTGTCCATAGGACAACAATCAGTCGTATACTGCACAAATCTGGCCTTTATGGAAGAGTGGCAAGAAGAAAGCCATTTCTTAAAGATATCCATAAAAAGTGTCGTTTACAGTTTGCCACAAGCCACCTGGGAGACACACCAAACATGTGGAAGAAGGTGCTCTGGTCAGATGAAACCAAAATCGAACTTTTTGGCAACAATGCAAAACGTTATGTTTGGCGTAAAAGCAACACAGCTCATCACCCTGAACACACCATCCCCACTGTCAAACATGGTGGTGGCAGCATCATGGTTTGGGCCTGCTTTTCTTCAGCAGGGACAGGGAAGATGGTTAAAATTGATGGGAAGATGGATGGAGCCAAATACAGGACCATTCTGGAAGAAAACCTGATGGAGTCTGCAAAAGACCTGAGACTGGGACGGAGATTTGTCTTCCAACAAGACAATGATCCAAAACATAAAGCAAAATCTACAATGGAATGGTTCACAAATAAACATATCCAGGTGTTAGAATGGCCAAGTCAAAGTCCAGACCTGAATCCAATCGAGAATCTGTGGAAAGAACTGAAAACTGCTGTTCACAAATGCTCTCCATCCAACCTCACTGAGCTCGAGCTGTTTTGCAAGGAGGAATGGGCAAAAATTTCAGTCTCTCGATGTGCAAAACTTATAGAGACATACCCCAAGCGACTTACAGCTGTAATCGCAGCAAAAGGTGGCGCTACAAAGTATTAACTTAAGGGGGCTGAATAATTTTGCACGCCCAATTTTTCAGTTTTTTATTTGTTAAAAAAGTTTGAAATATCCAATAAATTTCGTTCCACTTCATGATTGTGTCCCACTTGTTGTTGATTCTTCACAAAAAATTACAGTTTCATATCTTTATGTTTGAAGCCTGAAATGTGGCAAAAGGTCGCAAAGCTCAAGGGGGCCGAATACTTTCGCAAGGCACTGTATACATATATATATATATATATATATATATATATATATATATATATACATACATACAATTGCAATATATGTGTGTGTGTGCGTGCTTTTTTTTCCATATGCATATGTTTTAGCACATATTTTTTGGGGGATGGAAACATAGCTACTGACAGTTTCCATAACAAATTCAGACCTCGCAAGTTTCTCTTCTCAAAGAGCTGAAATGGCATCGAAGCAGTCGTCGTCATTCAGTTTGCCTTCATCAATTCTAAAATTGATGAACAGAATAATAAATGGATGGCAAAGTGCAAGCATTGTAACACAAAGGTGACAGAAGTGCGGGAACTTCTTTTACTAGGTAAGCCTAATGTTTTACATGTGTATAGCTGTTATATCTAGCAAAACCGTCTTCAGCCAGGGGGGCCTGATCATAACACCACATTGAGTGAAACTGTCGCCGCAGCTTCTCTCATTTCTGGTGTTTCTGAGATGCAACAAACACTGGTGATTGTATCACAAGTGTCCAGCTCAGTTTGGAAGGATCTTAGCGTCTCTCGGCTTCCACATGTCCCAGCAATATACTTAATCTCTTCCAAGTCAGTACAGGGGTTACAGCACTGAGCTAGGTTGAATAATTGGCAATTTCTTAATTAGAGTATAAACGGTTGTAAAATAATTGCAGATTCAAGTTTTAAGTTCAAAATTCTCTTAAGATGTTTCCAATTATATGTAAATATTTAATATAAATGTTTTTACACACCTTTTCAGGGTATGTAGTGTGTAAGTGAATTGATTGTAACTGGAAAAAGTTAATAGAACACATTTTTTAGTTGTTGCATTTTTTGTGTTTATTTGGTTTATCAAAAGAAAAATAGCTTTCAAAAAATACATAGTTGTTATTATCGTTGTTGTTCTAGCAAAAAGTTTGGTCTCGGTCTCGGTACGTTTGGTCGGTCTTGGTCTTGGTCTTGGTCTCGGTACGTTTGGTCTCGGTCTCGGTACGTTTGGTCTCGGTCTCGGTACGTTTGGTCTCGATCTCGGTACGTTTGGTCTCGGTCTTGGTCTCGGTCTCGGTTCGTTTGGTCTCGGTCTTGGTCTTGGTCTCGGTACGTCTGGTCTTGGTCTTGGTCTCGGTACGTCTGGCCTTGGTCTTGGTCTCGGTACGTTTGGTCTCGGTCTTGGTCTTGGTCTCGGTACGTTTGGTCTTGACTACATCACTGGTCACAAGTGGCATGATGGTAGCTCCCATAGTAGAAAAGTGATTATCTTGAAACCATGTTATTTTGTTTTTAAACTAAAACCTGTTGAAAAAAAAATTAAAACCTTGCCGTCTGTCATAGACACTCATTATTTTTCTGCCTAATGGCAAGACATTAGCCTGCCTAAAATATGACAGGGTTTAGAGGGAAAATAAATGTGTTTTGGTATTTTGATGCGGTAGCTAGAGGCTTGTTAATATATATTTCACAATTTGAAGCCCCAAAATATATGTATTCCCTTATAGATATTTTGAAAATTACCACTATCAGCATATTATTCAGAAAACTATTAACAGACCACAAAATCACAAGCAATGACAAAAATTATCACACAGTCGTCCTGGTCTCATAACACAATGACACTGATATGTTAACATAGACCTTTTCACATTCCCATAATGCCTTAGGCATTGCAGGGTTCTGACGTGCAATAGCTACACAATAATTATTAATAATTTAGAGGTTGGTAATCAATCTCATGTGTAAATTATTGTTTTGTTCCCTGATGTGTACCAATTAAATTAACTATCTTGGGAGAGACAAGTGTGTGGATCACCAGTTTTAAACCATACCCTAGTGTCATTTAAAAAATACAAGATCCTCATAACGTTTGTTGTTAAATTCATATTTGTTATTACAACAAAAGTTGTTATTTTTTTAACTCTTGGAACCATTTTTTATTCTGATTCCATGTTTCATGATAGCTTTTTGGTCTCTACATAGTAGTTGACATGTCTCAAACCATTGCAGCTGTCTTACTATAAGGAACAGCTATGCTGCCTGCTTTTCCACATAGCCAGAATACATTTGCTGGGAAGACAGGTGTATTTTTATTTTACTCAACTCAGTCAGCTACTATTTCCCATTAGTACAAAACCACTGTTGCATTGCTATTCTAATAGCGTTTCTGCATTCAAATTAAAGTACAATTCTGTTCATGCTTGCAAAGCAATATAACAAAGATTGTGGATTTTTATGAAGCAAAAGCATGTCTATTAACATGGATGATTGTATCCCTATAGCTACAGCAGGTCAACAAGGTCTTTTTTAGACTCAGCATAAGGATAAACTATGAAAGGCTGCATTGTTACACAGCTTGTTAAATATAAAAAGCATTTCATAGGAAAAACTGCTTCAGGAGCTAACTGTAAAGCACTACCTAATGTAAACCAAGTAAGTCTTGGGCTGTCAGGCCTGACTGTCGTCATGTACTAAAAGGACAAAGAAACATGTACATGTAATAGTACACACAGTATGAGCTTACGTTGGCTTCAGAGGGGTTTTGGATTTGTTCCGGAAGTTACACAACAAGCAATAACATAAAACTTCATTCAAAATCCTGTCATACATCGGTCCCCAGCACAGTCTCCATATGCATCAGCGTGAAATATATTCCATGGCATGCAAAAGAGGAATTATACATTAGCCAGTGCTTTTCAGTGTAACATTTGGAAAACAGACTTGACAGGCCTTGGAATTATTTTGCATTGGTTGAGTTCCTTTTCATCTGTATTCCTTCGATTGAAATTCCTTTAAAACCAGAATATGACATGTTGCTGAATTCAGGGTGGTTAACCCCAATGCCCTTACATCAATCGTCTCTTTTAAAATTACATCTGTGCTCTGCAAACAATTTCCGACTGTGGTTCAGATCATAGAACTGTGTAAAAGTAAACAACAGAGTCATGTGTGTCAACTTCTTACTAAGGAACATTATTATCCATACGCTCACACTTAATTACATAAAGGCTATCAATTTGTGAATACTAAAAACGCACATAAATATACTTTATAAAACTAATAACATTATGAGATCCAATACTTTTACCCAGTTTGTCTTTAAACAAGTTTTTTTTGTATCATTAGGCTAAACAGCCATCCAAATCACATATGGAAGGCACAATAGGTACCCTTACCAAATGATGTGGCACTACAATAGCCATATACAATAATGTGCAATAGTAACACAAGGACAGCTACAATACACTATGATATTGATGGTGAGAATTATGAATATTTACATTTGTTTTCATGCATGTGTCAATATACTGTAGCATAAGAATAATGGAGGGGGGGCTTAAAAAAACAGTGTTATTCTATCGCGGTATAGTAACAGCAGATTTAGTAGCAAGTGATTTTCAAATGAAATTTGTTAATAAAAATCAATCCATTAATGCTTTAAAATTGAGTTGATGAGGTTGTTAATGAACGCATTTCTTGTTAAAAAGCTTAATTGTTGCAGGTCACGTACATCACTTCCTGTCTCAATGACTAGATAAGTTAATCAAAATGCATGTTAAACGAGATCAAGAAAAATGAACGGAAGCATAATTCGCTGTTATGGAAACTACTAGCGCCAGGGAGACGGCTCTTCCACCAGCAAGCAGCAGCCAAGTGGAAATAAAAAAAGAGAATATCTATTGTGTATATAATTTGTAAACTTAATTTAAAATAGTGCATTTTGTCATCCAGAATGTACATTTATTTAGAATACTTCACATATAAAATGCTGATTTTACGATTATCTGGAGTTAAAACAAGTGAATGAATCATATTCACAAGCACAAGTATAGAAAAGGTTAAAATATTTTCATAAGTACAAATATTAAATTACCTAGGTAATCGTACAATACTGACCTACTAAAATGCCGTTTGGTGTATTGGGTCTCTGAAATTGATTAAACACAGCAGATTGTGTCCAAATGTAAGTAATGACAGGAGCCAGGGAAATCTGCACATACGTTCTATATATTCTAGGATGCACAGTGCTGCGGTTATTTGAGTGCAACGTGTGTGCAATCGATGGCTACCATTACTCTGGAAAATCCAGCATTGTCATACAACTCCCTTATAATATTTTGTATCTGCTTCTGATTAAGTGGGATACTGACATAATCGTTAACCCTTTTTATCAAGTCACCCGTGGCTCTTTGAAATGACCCAGAGACATCGAAGGCCAATGCTGCCAACACCTTTGTATGCAGGGGTACAGCACGGCTCCTTTTCGTAGGCAATTCAAGGTCCTCCCACAGAGTCTGACAGAGGTCGACAATAGCTGCATCTGGTAAATCTAAGGAATTAACCTTGGTCCTGTAAACCCTCTCTCTGTATCGTCGGCGTCACAGCTGGGGTCTGTCAATCTCAGGCTCACACTCTAACTCTAAAATTAAATTTCCTGCTACTGCTACTACTACCAGTTTGTTTATTCTATTTTTAACACCAAAGAACTTAAATACTGTTTCAAGGTGAGTTATATACTTTTTCGTTAATTAAACCCCCAATTTCCAAGTGCAAATTAACTCCTGATAAATTATGACAGCACTGATTTCCTTTTAAATTCCAGCACAAACAAAAGAAATAGTCGCAAGAAGCAGTGCTCGGTAAGATATTAACATTATTTCGTAAATCAACATAATTTCATAAATCACATTAGCACAATTATTTAATAATGAAATGGGCATAATGACCACTTGAAAGGTCTCACCTCCAAACACACACCCACCTTAATGAGGTTTTAGCTGTCCCTTAAATACAGGTGGCTGGGGGTTTGATTTTCCCATCAACGACCCATTAGCATCCCATCACATTCCTCCCAAGGCACCTGTCACCAGGCAGTTCACCCGGCAGCCATTTTGTGACTTTGTCGGCCATTTTGTACGAGGACACAACCCCGACAAAATGTCCACCTGCACAGACCTCCCATTGATTACCTCACACCCTTGGACTGCCACACATCCTCCCCCTCAGCTTCGACCCGTTTGGTCGAGCGACTGCTGCATAAAATGCATGCACCCAGGATAAACCGTCAGCATTGCCCATCTCCTTTACTGCCCTATGTTTAAGGGAAAAATGAAATGGTTGGAGACTTAAAAAATAGCGCATTTTTATCTTTGGATCGGTGCATCCTTGTGAGGGGGGCATGGTCACTGCTTTCCAGGGCCCACTTTACCGCCAAACACTCCTTCTCCACTATCACATTGTTATTTTCATTGGGCTCTAATTTCCTACTTAAGAAGAGGATTGGGTGTTCCTCCCCTTCTATCTCCTGGGACAAGACCACGCCTAACCCTACCTCTGAGGCGTCGGTTTCCTGGCCAAGTGGATCAGGTCGAACATCTGGGTCCCGGGGTGGGAGGCGGGGGTTGTCCAGCTGTGTAGTTCCACTGATGGAAGCAATGGGCCTTCACGGTGGGTGTAACTCCCAGCCGTGTCAGGATCTCTGCCTTTAGCGTCCCGTAATCCTGGGCTTCACTCAACCAGGTCATGGTACACCTTCTGGGATTCCCCGGCGAGACTGGGGGTGATTAGACTGGCCACCTTCTCCTTCGGCCATTTCTCCCACTCCGCAGTGCTCTCGAAGGTCATGAGGAATGCCTCCACATCATCTTGAGGTGTCATTTTTTGGTCTCGTGCTGAACCTGCAGAGCCTCTTGACGCATCCACATCGATCCTGTTGTGCCGATAACCGATACCGATTACCTATTTGTCTTTTGTTAAGCTGTTACTGTTTGTAACAGCACTTGTATCACTGCCTCCATACTCTCAGTTGTGTAGTTGTCCTGGTCTTTATGTCCGCATTCTCCACCAACTATGACAAAGTATTGACCTGCAAAGGCGAACTTAAGCACAAATCGGTCAGAGAACAGACACAACACACAATAATATCAGAGTTAATCAGGACAATGCTTGTTTGTTTATTATCTCCCTGGTCCCAGGCAGATGGGTCGTCGGGTTGGATAGCAAAGTTCAGTACACAAAGAAGGTTTTCATACAAATAGGGTCTTACAGCCGGCAGAGTAGTCCAAACAATCCAAGTCATACACAGATATCCAATAATTCTGAGTTCAGTAATTCTCCTTCTCGCCCCACACCGATCCAACAAAGCAGTCTCACCTCCAAACACACTCACACCTTCATGAGGTTTTAGCTGTCCCTTAAATACAGGTGGCTGGGGGTTTGATTGCCCC
This sequence comes from Acipenser ruthenus, assembly GCF_902713425.1. Lineage (NCBI taxonomy): Eukaryota > Metazoa > Chordata > Actinopteri > Acipenseriformes > Acipenseridae > Acipenser > Acipenser ruthenus. The sequence goes on from NC_081193.1 coordinate 62,549,776, forward strand.
ATCAATGACCCATTAACAACCCATCACATTTCTCCCAAGACCTGTCTCTGGGCAGTTTCCCTGTTGGCCATTTTGTGAGAGGACACAACCCTGACAAAATGTCCGCGCGCACATACCTCCCATTGATTACCTCACCCAATATACACTACCAGTCAAAAGTTTTAGAACACCCCAATTTTTCCAGTTTTTATTGAAATTTAAGCAGTTGAAGTCCAGTGAATAACCTGAAATGGTACAAAGGTAAGCGGTAAAACTGCCAGAGGTTAAAAAAAAAAGTTTAGGTTACCAAAAACTGATGTACATTTCAGAGTTATACAAAAAGGCCTTTTTCAGGGAACAAGTAATGGGTTAACAACTTACAGCTGTTCTGCAGCAATGGAAGAAAATTAAGCCTTGAAAGTTGATGCTAACAATTCCTACAGGTGTCCCAACTTTTGTTGATTACTTACAAACCCTCTGTCTGTATAAAAGCAGTGTTGGAACAGACTCTGTTACTACACCCTCTTAAGCATTATTTGGACAGTATTGTACTGCAGGAAGTAGTATATTGCTCTCATAATGGCGAGAAAAAGGCAATTAACAAAGGAAGACAGACAGACCATTATAACCCTTAAAAGTGTAGGTCTTTCCTTTAGAGAAATTGCAAAGAAAGCCAAGGTGTCAGTGAGTACAGTTTCCTACACCATCAAAAGGCACTTGGAAACTGGAGGAAACTCTGACAGGAAGAGGTCTGGCAGACCCAAAGCCACAACAGAATCAGAAGACAAGTTTCTGAGAGTCAACAGCTTGCGTGATAGGCGGCTCACAGGACAACAGCTTCAAGCACAGCTTAACACTGGTCGAAGTAAGCAAGTCTCAGTTTCAACTGTGAAAAGAAGACTTTGAGCTGCAGGTTTGACAGGTCGAGTGGCAGTAAGAAAGCCATTGCTAAGATGGCAAAATAAGAAAAAGAGGCTTGCCTGGGCCATGAAGCGCCGCCAGTGGACTACTGAAGACTGGAAGAAGGTCTTATGGACCAATGAATCAAAATTTGAAATCTTCGGTTCATCACGCAGGGTTTTTGTACGCCGTCGAGTAGGCGAAAGGATGGTTCCTCGGTGTGTGACACCAACTGTCAAACATGGAGGAGGAAGCGTGATGGTCTGGGGCTCTTTTGCTGGATCCAGAGTCGGCGACTTGCACAGAGTGAGTGGCACCCTGAACCAAAACTGCTACCACAGCATTTTGCAGCGCCATGCAATACCCTCTGGTATACGCCTAGTTGGTCAGGGGTTCATCCTACAGCAAGATAATGACCCAAAACATACCTCCAGGCTATGTCAGAACTACCTTAGAAGAAAAGAACAAGACGGTAGGCTTCAAATCATGGAATGGCCAGCACAGTCTCCAGACTTAAACCCCATCGAGCTGGTTTGGGATGAACTGGACAGAAGGGTGAAAGCAAAGCAACCTACAAGTGCAACACATTTGTGGGAACTTCTGCAACAGTGTTGGGAAGAACTTTCCGAACAATATTTGATTTCCATTGTAGAAAGAATGCCACGAGTGTGTTCGGCTGTTATATCTGCAAAAGGTGGCTACTTTGATGAGTCAAAAATTTAGATTAAATTTTGTTAAACAAAACGATTCCATGATTCCTTTTTTATCTCCAATTGTTTATTTGTTCTATGCTTTAATTTCAGAGTACATTGAGACATTAAACTGCGTAAATTTCAATAAAAACTGGAAAAATGGAGGTGTTCTAAAAGTTTTGACCGGTAGTGTGTATATATATATATATATATATATATATATATATATATATATATATATATATATATATATATATATATATATATATAGTAATTAAATCATATTTCATGTTTTACTGTAAAGGTTATGTATTTAATCACACACAGATCAATGTATTGTAACGCATCCGTAGAGGATAACAAAAGCTAGAAAAGTATCAACATTATGATTAAATACTAAGAAAAAACACACAAATATATTTTAGTTTTTACTGTTTGACAGGCGCACAGACTCTCCTCATTGAAAAAAACACATTTATTCTTATTGTTAGTCCTGTTATATAGCTAATAAAAATGTATACATAATATCTTTTCAGAATGCTTTCAGTAAGCCGAGCAATCCCCCAAGGCCTGCTCCTCAGCCACCCAGAGAGAGGGAAAGCCAACACACCCTCTTCCCCACCTCTCCACCAAACAGTCAGCACAGATCCCCCTCCCACCCTCCCCCGTTACAGCATTTTATAATAATTTTGTAGGAATGGGGTGAAGAGAACATGCTGTAGTTCTCATGTGCTGAATCAGTGATGTCATCTCTTGAAGGGTAATCAAAGAAAATACCTCCTTAGTAGCCTTAGAGGTACTAATAGGTAATACTGTGCAAAAAGCCTCCTTAATGGAATATGTTTGTGGAATCTGATTTCTAATGTGTAGTATTTTATTTTGAAAGTGATTTAAGAAGTCATTACAGCTAGGAATAAAACCAGTGTCAAGGGTGGAACTATTTGGAGAAGGATTAATTAATTTGTCAATTGTAGCAAAAAGAATTCTAGGATTATTTTTACTAGTTTCAATTAAGTTAGAGTAATAAGTTGATCTGGCCAATGCCAGAGCCTTCCTATAGTTAGCCAGGTGGTCCTTCCATATAGTGTAGTGAACATGCAGTTTCGTTACCCGCCATCTCCGTTCTAATTTCTGACCCTTATATTTCAATTTGCGAGTAGCATCATTAAACCACAGTGAGGTTTTTTAAAAAACACCCTCCGAGTTTTGACTGGCGCTACAACATCTAAGATACCAGTCAATAAGGTGTAGGTATTCACCATCTCATCTACAGATAAACACTCCGGGATTGATAATAAACTCAGTATACCAGAAAATTTACCAGCAGTTAAGGAATTAATATCCCCAGATGTAAGTGTACGTTCCATGGATTTTGTAGTTACTGGTATGCTGACCTCAAAAAGAATAGCAAGATGGTCAGCAATGTTGAGCTCTGTAGTTAATACATTTTTAACAACTATACCATGAGAGATTACCAGGTCCAAAGTATGGCCACGATTATGTGTGGGACCTTTTACATGCTGGATATAATCTAAGGTATCTAGTAGCCTCATAGTGCAAGTGATTAAGCAGGGATAATAGGAATCTGAGTATGATTACTGTAACACACATCTCTATGATTACTCACTGGGAAGCGGGAGTGGCTGGAAGCTACAACCTCAATCTTGCATATCTCTTTAGGTCCTCCCCCCAGTGCCTAGATTAAATACTTTGCAAGGTGGTTCTCAATATTAGCAGCTAACCTGCTTGCCCCTGATCTATTTAAATGAAGTCCATCCTTCTTATAAAATATATTTCTTCTCCAGAAACAGTCCCAGTTATTTATAAAACCCAGACCCTCTTGAGCACACCAGCCACGCATTTACAGCCTTAATTCTGCTGAATTTTCATCGCCACAACCAATAACAGGTAATAGACCTGATAGAATAATTCTGCATCCTGACCTTTTTAGTTGTTTTGTTAACAATCTGAAGTCCTCTTTTAGAACTTCAGATTTCCTATTTCTTATGTCATTTGTACCTACATGTACAATGACCACAGACTCTTTTTTCTGATTATTTAATAATTTGCACACTCTTGATTCAATGTCCTTAGTTTTTGCTCCAGAGAGGCAGGTAACAGTTCTGTTTATAGGGTCTTTATGGCTAAAATCTCTGTTAACGTGGCGAATAATTGAGTCGCCTACTAACAGGACCTCCCCCCCTATTTCCAGTCAACACATCGCCAGTATTTCTCAGTGCTTGGAATCTGTTCGATAATTTGATCTCCTCTATATTTTGACTACTTATCTGTCTCCTCTTACTACCTTTTCTAGCGGTCACCCAATCCTCATTCAACTCTTGCCTTTCATCTATATTTATATTTCTCAGGTGCCTCTACACATATGCTTCTGCAATCAGGTTGTGGTATTGAGATTTTGAATGGAGCAGCCTCATTTAAAAAATTAGAATCAGGGACTTTGTCTGCTTCACCCTCATTATCCAACACTAGCCAAGTGTTATTCATTTTGTTAAAACTGGTTTCAATGAAATGCTCATGATTGTGTATGCTTCTGAGAGTCTATATTTGTTTTTCAAGATCAGAAACCTTTTGCAATAGGGACCGAGTAAAAGAGCACTTTTTGCAAATTCCACAAATTGAAGAGCACTAACCGCCAAATACATTTCACAGGACTCACAGTTTAATGCATGCATATCAGAACCCTATGACGAATGACTTGCTTCTCACATTGAACAACCACATTTACTAGGTCAAAAACCATACAGAATGACTTGATTGTATCCAATCCATTTACTGTGTTAGAAGAGAAAGAAAGATGTCAGTGAAGCTCCTTTTTTGCATGGCAGATTGATGAAACAACGGGTTTGTAGTTGTGCCTCTTCTGACTTAAAAATCCCAGCATAAACAGGTCGATTAGGAATTTCTACCGACATCGGTGAAATTTAGTCCTGTGTGAACAATCCATTTTTTTTCCCCCAGATAATTCTCAGAGGTCCTCTGATCATGGCCTTTCAAGGAACTAGTTAAGGTCCTTAAGCCTGGTCAGATATGGAAAATATACAAAATAGGCACAAGGGTTCAGGCAAGATCTTTGTCTAATTTAGTGGTGGAAATGCCAACTGGCTGTAAATATGATTCTAAAGTGTGGCAGTCTGGAGACATGAAAGTAAGCCAATATTATATGGCTCATGGAGTGCCTAGAATTATATATCTGTGTGAACAAATGGAAATGGACAAGTACAGGACTTTTCATAACTGTCCTGCCGGGGGCTAAGGGTAATATATTCCAGGAAGAAGAGGGCCCCTCCGAGACAAAAAGATTGTAACTGTGACAGATGTCAGAAAAGAAAGGGAAACTCTAAGGGAGATTGTAAAGCCTTGTTTCCAAGATGGGAACATGTCTATGCTACAATTAGCTCAGGAAATGAAGAACTAGTGAGGGTGACTTGTCTTAAGTGCAAAAATCACTGTAGAATGTAGGGAGCACACAGAGAAAGTTTCAATACATTACAGGGGTCAGCCAGAACTGGTTCGGCATACCAGGTCTCGCATGTACTGGAAGCCAGAAGGGAGAATCTCTCAAATTGCTGATGCCATGCCTTTGAAGAGGTGGGAAAAAATAAAAGCACTTCTTCAATGACAATGCTATGCAGATAGCAGCTGAAGACGAACCAAACAGAGATAGTCTATTCAAGGTGAGACCCCTACTGGACCTTGTTCAGAAGCAATTGAACAGCATTCCAATGGATGAGAAGCTTTGTGTTGATGAGCAGATTGAGCCATTTAAAGGAATCAGTAGCTTAAAGCAGTACCTCCCCCAAAAAAACAAAAATTGGGTTATAAAGTGTTTTTGCTCTGTGACTCAAAGGGCATTGCATACAACTTTGATCTCTACTGTGGGAAAATGTCCCCAGTAAATGGAATGCCTGATCTAGATGCCAGTAGCAATATCGTCTTGAAATTGGCTAACATAATACCCCAACATCAAAACTTCAAATTGTGCCATGACAATTGGTTCACAAGCATAGGCATAGAAGTGGAGTTGGCAAAGAGAGGGATATATTGCTTGGGCACAGTAAGATCGAATAGGTTGAAGGAATGCACACTGAAAACTGATGCTGAGCTTAAAAAACTAGGGCGAGGATCATATGATGAAAAACTCACATCAGTTGACGGAGTGCAGTTGATTGCAAGCAAATGGCAAGACAATCAATCTGTAACTTTGTTGAGTACATTCTCTGGCATCTACCCCACTTCCAGTGTAAAAAAATGGGACAAAAAAACTAGACCAGAAATTGATGTCCAATGTCCATCTTCTGTATTGATGTACGACAAGTCAATGGGTGGCACGGACTTGATGGATTCACTGATTGCACTGTACCACACCAAAATCAGGTCAAAGAAGTGGTACCTGCGTATCTTTTTCCATTTTATGGATATGCTTTGTGTGAATTCACAGTTGCTCTATAGAAGAGACTTTACCAAAGAGAGAAGAACTCCACCTCCTGGAATTCAAGACATCTCTAGTAGAAACACTCTGCAAAAAAGGTGCAAATATTTAAGGAAAGCGTGGTCATCCGTGCTTCATCAATGTGCAAGAACCCCCTGAAAAGAAACATCATCATCCAAAAACTGTAATGCCTAATGCAGACGTCAGGAAAGATGAAAATGCTCACTGGCCTCACTTTGTAGAGAAGCAAGGAAGATGCAAAAATTCAGGATGTGATGGCCAAACAAGGGTGAAATGCCAAAAATGTGCAGTACAAAACTGTTTCTTGGTGTTCCATGAAACCCAAGGTGTATCTTAACTTTTGAAAATATCAACAAAATAATAATAGAATAGAATAAAAATAATAACACAAAAGTGCTGTAATTAAATTGCATGTTCAATATGTTCATTTGATGTTTGAAATGTGATGAATTAAAAAAATATATACATTACTTTTAGAAGATTCTATGTTTACATTAGTTTTTCAACTTCAGAATTCAGCACTACATGGCAATGCCTAGAGGTTGGAATAATGACAGGATGCACCATTTCTCCATTGGCTTTTACCATGGCAATGGAAGTAATCATTAGGGCATCAAAATGGGTAGTAGGAGGAGAGCGCTTGGCTTCTGGAATGCGACTACCACCAATTCGAGCATACATGGATGACATGACAACCATGACTACAACAGTAGCCTGCACTAATCGATTATTGGGCAAATTAACCAATAACATTGAATGGGCACGAATGCAATTCAAGCCCACTAAATCAAGGAGCATCTCTATAATTAAAGGCAAAGTAGTAGATAAAACATTCTTCATTAATGGTGAGGCAATACCAACAGTGTCTGAGAAGCCAGTGAAGAGTCTTGGGAGATGGTACGACGGGGATCTAAAGGACACAGTTCGTGTGGGAGAAGTTAGACAACAAGCAGTGGAAGGGTTGAAGAGCATAGACAGCTGCGCTCTACCAGGTAAACTAAAACTCTGGTGCTTTCAGTTTGGTCTACTGCCGAGGTTGCTGTGGCCACTGACTGTGTACGAGGTTTCTTTGACAACAGTAGAGAAGCTGGAAGCTTTAATCAGTTCATACATCAGGAAATGGTTGGGAGTTCCACGCTGCCTCAGCAGAGTGGGACTTTATGGTAAAGGAATACTGCAGCTACCAGTCTCCGCTCTAACCGAGGAGTTTAAGTGCGCCAAGGTCAGACTGGAAATGACATTAGTAGAGTCACGCGATAAATGCATAAGGGAGGCAGCACCTGTGTTGAAAACTGGAAGAAAGTGGGCGGCAAAGAAAGCTGTGGAAGATGCAAAGGCTGCCCTTCGAATTGGTGATATCATGGGGCAAGTTCAGCATGGAAGAGGGGGTCTTGGTTTCAGTTCAACTCCTCCTACATGGCACAAGGCGGCCCCAGCTCAAAGAAGGAAGCTGGTAGTCAACGAGGTGCAAAAGCAGGAGGAGAGGATGAGGTGTATAAAGGCCATTTCCCAGGCCAAACAGGGAGAATGGATGAGATGGGAGAGTGTGGAACAATGCAAGATTGGCTGGCAAGACCTATGGTCAATGGAACAGAGCAGGATCAGTTTCCTCATCAGGTCAACATATGATGTTCTCCCATCACCACAGAACCTAAACCTCTGGGTAGGAGAGGATCCCTCATGTCCTTTGTGTTCATGACCTGCAACATTAAGGCACATTTTGACAGGATGTAAGGTGGCTCTTAGCCAAGGACGGTTTACTTGGCGCCATGACCAGGTGCTGCGATGTTTGGCCTTAGCATTGGAAGACAAGCGTAACATGACCAATAAGTTGCCACCTGTTCCATCAAAACATTACACACAAAAGACAACATTCCTCCGCCCCGGAGAGCAACCACCAAGAAAAGGTGTTAAAACCAATCCTCGCCCAGGACAACTGGAAGCTGCTAGAGACTGGAATATGCTGGCAGATGTTGGTCAACGGCTTATTTTTCCACCTGAGATTGCCACCACTAACCTTCGACCAGATATTGTCTTGTGGTCTGGATCAGCACGCCTTGTTCACCTGGTAGAGTTAACAGTGCCATGGGAGGATGCTGTAGATGAGGCGTATGAGAGGAAGAAATTGCGGTATGCTCAACTAGCCACTGAAGCGGAACAGCGAGGATGGAGAGTTCGGGTTTACCCAGTGGAAGTGGGTTGTCGAGGATTTGTGGCAGACTCTACAACCCGGTTTCTCAGAGACGTCGGATTCAGTGGCCAAGAGTTGCGTCGCACAGTGAAGAACTTATCTGAAGCAGCAGAGAGGAGCAGCAACTGGCTGTGGTTGAGACGGAAAGATTCTGGCTGGGGACAGGTAAGTAAGCTGGGCTGAGTTGAGTGGGGGACGGAGGGGGGTGATGCTGGGACGCCAGAATCACCGTCGAGCCCTCTTGAGGTGTCGTGGGCTAGTTGACGAAACACTGAGGATGGAAGGTGCCCACTTGAAGACCCCAGAGATGTAGCCTAATTAGCTCAATCCAGACGGTTGTCATGCTGATGCGCTGGGGAGGCCGCACTTTGGTTGATCCCCGGAGCCAGCATCGCAGCCGTTGTGTGTGCTGATGCGCCAGGGAGGCAAAATAAGCTGATCCCTGGAGCCAGCATTACACTTCAGCCATTAACACCAGACAGAAGGATATCTACATCATCATATGGAAGGAAATGTAAATGGATGGAGACGCATATGGATCACATTAGTTTACTGTAAAGCTACGTCTTAGTTGGTGCTTATCTTGGCGAGAACCGAGTTCAAATCAGCATGAATTTTTAACATCTACTCTCGTGTAATGGAAATCACTACATTTTCTACACAATAAAGTAACTTTTTATTATTTCATTCTTGTGTTTATTATTATTCTTTTAATAAAATTATGAACTGAAGTTGCACATTGTCATGTATAAATTACATTTATCCCAAAAAAGGTTACAGGTCAAATATTTAATATAACGTTATGAAATTAATCCTTGGGTACAGTAAAGTTAAAATACCAATATTATTATTTTTTTTGTCAGTTATTCATAATGCATGCAATAGAGGGTTAATAATTTATCACTTGGCATACAGCAAAAAAGATTACCTTAACTGAGGATTCAATCCATGACTTATGTGTAACTGTCATGCCCTTTCCTCTAAAAACTCCACCACAGCGTAGTCAGACATCTGTAAGATTGAAATAAACGCACATTTTACATCAAGTGTTCTTTCACAGTGCTATTTATTTAATTTATTATGATCAAATATTTTTTCAACACTTCAGGGTATTGGGAGGGGAAGGGGAGAACTATTACAATATTACAAATAATTTGTTTCCGGGCAGAGGCGCTGGGGATTTTGCTTTGGTGCAGTGGTTTATTCCCCACGTATTAAGCTGATTACTGCATGATTGCTACACTGTTGCATGGGACTGTCACAATAACAGGCACTTGAGGCATTGTTTTCCCTTACAAAAAAGCACTTGAGGCATTTTTTTCCCTTACAAAAAAGTCCTGCAGGATTCCTACTGGAAATCCTGGTAATGTGCAGGAATTGTGCAGGTGTCCTGCAGGAATTGTAGGTTTCCTGCAGGAATTGTTGGTGTCCTGCAGGAATGATATATGTAAGACTTCTGATTTTCGGTTTTAACCGATAAAACCCGATAAAACACCCCCCGATACAAAAGAATTACATCGATGGATAGCCAATAAACACCGGAAAACACCAGAAAAACTGTGGAAATGGTTAATCTATTCATGTTGACTTTACCCTTTAACTATTACAAAATAAAACCTACTACAAAAATAATAATAAATGAATTTCCCAATGCTGCTGGGCAATGTCCCGCCTTCCTGACTTGCATCTATCATTGATTCGTTCTGAATACTTTAAACCAGCTCCCAACTACTGAGTGACAGCACATTCCTATGTTTCTATTGGAGACTCCGTTTGTGAGATTTAAAACGAGATTACAATCTGGAATGGAGGTTTGTTAGTGGGATTTCAAGCTGTATTACAGATAAGATACGGAGGACTTAAAATAGAATTGTGGTAAAATGTACAAAAATGCCTACACACAAAAACCCCAGAAGAATGTGCCTGTGACCATAGGGATTTCGTTGTGGAAGACAGCAAAGGAAAGAAGGTACAACTTAAGTGTGCAAGTCCTGTCGAGTTACTACTATACATATTTTGAGGAAAAAAAAACGCTCAAGCATTTTGAAAAGTAACGAAAACACTAATTTCATACAGTATATCACAAACGAAAGCCCCGAAAAAAAAACGTTTTACATAAAACTCGAAAATGGCTCAAAATAAGCACTGAAAGATACAATTAATAAAACTCGAAAAACAGAAGCCCTAGATATATGTTCTGCAGGAATTGTACTCAAGTCCAGCACGAATTGTACTTGAGTCCTGCAGGAATTGTAATCGAGTGGGAACTGTAAGTGTCCTGCAGGAATTATATGTGTCCTGCAGGAACTAGTCGTTCTGCAAGAATTATACAAAAACTCTACCTGTGCCAAATAAAATATTATTAGGATAATATTGTCTAAATATCCTATTTTGCCCAAGTATAATTTTGGTATACCTCTTTATTTTGTAGAATTCAATAATAACTTTAACTAGATGGTAACTTTACAAGTAAAGTTGTGGGGCTTGCTTTATTGGGAAAGTGGTCAAAGTAGCTGATTTGTGTCAAAAGTCACATTGTTTACTAATTGTCTCATGCTTAGAATGTGCTAGAATTTGAAATTTCTCAAAGTTCTATGACAGTTAATTCAACAGTGGGAAGTAGCCTACTGAAAGAAGTTGATGCGGTTACTAAAACAGTTGTACCTCTTGATTGGTAGATGTCAGTCCTGTTTTGATTTCATACTTGAATAACTGAGAAGTAGAGGAAGATTTCATTTGCTCTAAGTAGTTGTCTAACTTTTTGGGAAAGTGGTCAAAATGGCAGTTGTTTATAAAAAGTTAGAGAAAATTTAGTTGATGCGATTACTAAAACAGGTGTACCTCTTGATTGGTAAAAGTTATTTATGTTTTGATTTCGGATTTGAATAGCAGAGAAGTAGAGGAAGATTCCATATGCTCTAACTTTTTGTCTTACTTGTTGGGAAAGTGGTCAAAGTAGCTGATTTGTGTCAAAAGTTACATCGTTTACAGTAAGTAGAATGTTGGAAGTCTGGGAGTTTTTAAACAATGGGGAGCTTTAGAATGTTGAAAAAAGTCCCATTAAAGTGAATGAAGATGGACAAAAAAGGACAAAAAGCTTAATAGTTTAAAAAGTATAAAAGATATCAAAAAGTTGCATACAAGCACACTATTCCAGACCGGTCTACACGTTTTAGAGTTTGAACGGCGTTTCTGGCTTTAATGGTGTAAGAGGAGTAGCGAGCCAAAGAAGAAGAAGAAGAAGAAGAAGAAGTATGTCGAAGATTTAAAGTGGGGACTCTTGCTTCGCAAGCCCCACTAATAATTCAAATATAAACCAGATAAATATTAGAAATATTTTGCAGTTTGCCCCTTTGCATACAGTACATTCTTCAGGATACTTTATCTTCAGGCTGCTTTTATCCCCTCTAAAATAGTAACATTGTTCATAGCATTAAGATGAAAGAACTACTGTACAAAGATTACAATCAATGACAATGGTGTATAGTTGATGCAATTAAGTGTTTTTATTCACATAATGCAGACACATCAGCAGTTTTTGACATTGATATTAGCAACAACAAAAAAGGCATGACATATTTGTATATAAATACAAAAAGTCTTAAAACATTCATGTGCAGTTAGGTAACTTTTTTCAATTATTAATTATTATTTAATTATTAATTATTATTTATTTTCAAAACAAGAACATTACTGAAATCAAAACAACAAACTTCAAATAAAATAAATACAACTATTTACTATTAATAAAGAAACTCCTGAGTGCAGGATAAATACCAGTTTTATTAAATGCCATCTATTTTTGACAATAAAATACCATTGGCATTTACCCACTTCTCATATAGGGAGAAAGACTTTTACTTTCCTGTGAACTCATTTGTATTATTATTATTATTTAGACATTTAGCCTTCACCTAAAGCTATTCCAGGATCTGTCAAACAATAAAATGCAATGTACCATAAAAACACTGCTTATGTGCAGGGCCAATAGAAAATTTGCAGATTCTGCAAAGAAAATAAAAATAAAAATACCACCCACCCAATTTTCATATTTTTATATATTATTACATATTAGTGCATATGGACTGGAGAGGAGGGATATAGTGGAAATTATTGACCCGAGGGAAGACTATTGTACCAACGGTACCCGGATGTTATGGCAACATAACAAAATATATGCTCTCCTCTGAACCAATCACAGGCCAGAATTTCCAAGCACTGATTACTACTGTAGCCTCCAGAATTATTCAGACCCTTGCATAAATAAATGAAAACATGAAAAAAATACTGAATGTACACTTGCATTTATTTTGCTAAAACCAAATTATAGTGTATAACAACCATCATTATTAATATTACTTTGTGTTCTTAACAAAGTAGTACTAAACCAATTAGAGTGTATTAAGGGTATGAATAATTCTGAATATACAGTATATATATATATATATATATATATATATATATATATATATATATATATATATATATATATTCTCGTTAAACATAGATGACATCAAATCATGTAATGCTAAATAAATTGTGAAATGTATATTTAGTACTGACACTCAGATGGTTAAAAAAGGACACGTTTGCACTAGTTTAAGGGAGTAACTGTTTTGAAAAAAAATATATATATTCTTATTATTGCTAATTATTATTAAAATAAGAGGAATAATATGAATTGGTTCACAAGCACCCTAGCTGTGCCCAGCTTTAGCTACCAATAAAATACAGAATGAAAGCTAGGCCCTGATTGTCTTTAACATACTGTACATGTCTTTACAAATTATCTGTCACTTTAGTCCACTTCCCACTTATTTGGTTGAATGCATGGTCAATAACACCATGGATTTTGCATAAATAAACATATGTTGTTAAGGTGTCTGAGTACTTGATCAATTGAATGTCATTAGAAACGGTCGCTTTCCTTACAATTCCAGTAGCAGTAGCACCTGTGCTTATCTGTCACAATGCTGCTGTTACATGTGACAACAGGATTAATAAATGCAAATGCTGTCATACACTCATGTCCAACATCAACAAAAGATCCAACAATCCAAAATGATCCACCCAATTGTACCACAGCACAGTTAATCCTTTTGAACAACGTTTTCCATGAATGCAATTTCCATTAATCATTGCCCTATTATGGAATTTACAATTACGTACTATTTGTAATCCAGATTCTCTGAGTAAGTGAGCTTCTCTTGGTGTGGGTATTCTCGTCAGTGGATAGCCAAGGAGCACAACATTATCTTTTCGGACACATTTTCTGTGTGTACCCCCTTAGCATTTGTTCAACAAAACCTTTGCTTTGGGCTTCTAACCCCTCCACATAAGCATGTGTCATGATCATGGGGACATGTTGGTATAAGCAAAACATGCTAACAATTTGTTCAGGTACACCTTGTGTTCCATGAAACAGTTTTAGGAGATTGCCATCATTGCCCTCATAAGGAAAAGTACTTTGACACCACAATTGGCCCCAATTCCTTACTGAATTACATGCATGCAGTAAAATGTGGACACTGCAGCTCACATGACATTTTCCATATAACTTTTCAAAATAAATTACTCATTTTTTAAAGAACAATTCAGCCAAATCAATGTCTTTTGGGGAGACTAAGTCCTTCAGAAGAATGAATGTACCTTGTTTGGTAAGATTCCGTTTAAGCAAGGAAGAGCATAGAATAAAAAAAAATGTCTGTATTCAGAATCTTTCCAATAACTTTGTAAATTAATTGAACGTGGTGCCCTTGTAACATTAGTAGGTGGTTTTATAGCAAGAATCTGATTGTTAACCATATCTATTTTTTTTTGCCAATATACCATGCTTCACAATGGAACTTACTGTCAAACCACAAAGTAAACATTTGATGACAGATACCTAAAAGAATGCAGTGCATGTAGTCAAATGCAAATCCAGAAATCATGTTAAAATATAATAAAAACCATTAGTGGTAATGGCCCTTTTACACTAAACAGTGCAGCATCATTTTATTTTATGATAGATGCTGCATGCTCACAGTGTTCATTGTGTGTTCGTAATTATGGTTCTGGAAGGTTGAGTGGATATATTCTTGCATAACCATTTCCTTTTTGAACTACTTCCCCTTCATGGCAACACTGATTACAGCCAAATTCACCACTGAACTGCTTCACATTTTGTACCAATATCGAGCGACTGAATCACAATCACACATTAAATTGTAAACCTGTACCACTGTCTTTTGTCTCTTCCACTCACAAGTCAAGCCTTGCCTATCTAGAAGTGTGCATTCTTCCACAAATGCCTGCAGGAAAGTATTCATATCTGGCCTGGTAGATCAAAACCACAGTCCACCAAGCAGTATATTTTCCTTTCTTAACTTTGGAGGAATGAATATATAATACACATTTCCATCTTCTTCATGATGTCACAATAAGTATGAGTATCCAAAGTTGTAAAAGTAATTGTTTGTAAATATAATTTAATATTTTTTATTTTGTACCATTGTGTGGGATGTACAGTGGTCAGGTTGTTCACTGGAAATTCCCTCTGAAAGATCAATGTTGTCTTCTTCAAGTGTAATTTCAACAGAGCTGTCACTCTCCTATAGAAATTATTTTACAAAACGTTAATATGATGCAATAAAATAATTAAAAACCACAGTGAAATAAAGTTATAAAAGAAAAACAGTACTAACCTGAAAATATTACATTGAGTCCTCCAGAAGATAGCTTTCATGTAATGGAAGAACCTATAAATGAGAAATAAAGAAATATAGAATGTTAGTTACCCATTAACATGAATATACAGTATGCTATCTTCCGTAATCATAGACATACCGGTAATAAAAAAAATACAAATTACATCATTAGGCCTATTCACTGTTTCTGATAATTGAACTTCAAGTTGATGACTGTGTAAGCCAATTCTTGTAGCATTTTCTCTTTGTTGACTCTAAAAAGGAAATAAACATTAAATAGAATAGGGGAGACTGGGGTAAATTGAGACACTTTTTTCAAAACATCACGGATATGACAAATTATGTATACAATAGGCTTTACCTTTCTATAAACAAATCATGCTGTACAGAAACACAGTAGTTAAGATATGTGCTTTATTTATTTGGTTATGAGTCAAAATATATCATTCTTTAAAATTTACTCCAGGCTGTGAAAAGCAGTTTTTTTTTTTTTACATAAAATTTTGATAACTTGAAATAACATACTGTAGCAGGGCGGTAGAAAGCCCTGCTGTTTAAATGTATTGTTTGTTTATTTTTAGAACGGGGTCTCCCCCTCTGCCCCTGTGCAGTTTATTATTTTGTATTTGTTTTGTTGTATTATGATTTATGTATACATGACGGCGAAGCGCCACGGGTTTTGTTACTGTTTTGTTATTTATAAATGTGACGGCGTATCCGTGTGTTTTTGTTATTGTATTGTTTAGTAGCGTGGATGGGTAGCCCCATCCACAGTAATTAAAAAAAAAAAACTCGTGCAGATTGTGGCCGAGGAGTAATAAAATAATTACGAGCCAGTTAAACCCCTCGGCCACGATATATTATTATTATTATTATTTATTTCTTAGCAGACGCCCTTATCCAGGGCGACTTACAATTGTTACAAGATATCACATTATACATTATTTCACATTATACAGATATCACATTATTTTACATACAATTACCCATTTATACAGTTGGGTTTTTACTGGAGCAATCGAGGTAAAGTACCTTGCTCAAGGGTACAACAGCAGTGTCCCCTACTGGGGATTGAACCCACAACCCTCTGGTCAAGAGTCCAGAGCCCTAACCACTACTCCACACTGCTGATATATAAACCTGCAGCTCTCTGCACTCGTGGTGGGTGTTCGGAGGAGGAACTGGAGAGCGAGAGGAGCGGAGCGAAACGAAACGAAAAATACAAATACAAATACAAATACAAATACAACTACAACTACAACTATATAGGCGATAGCCCAGCCTGACCTGTATTGTTTTGTTTTGTGTTAGAGACTTATTTTCCTTTTAACTTTTATTTTGCTCTGTGAGCACTGTGTTTTGTGCTTAAATATTTTATTTATTTTTGTATTATTTAAATAAACGGTGCACGCCACGTTTGTTTTGAACTGCAGTACTTGCCTTGTGTGTTTTGCTTCCTAATTCTGCCCTGACGTCACCACTCGTCCATCCCTGTCACACATACCTTAAAAGCTTAAATAAATTGAAATGAGGCACCTACCTTTATTTTCTGTTTTCCACCTCCTCTTTGTGACTGCTGGAATTTTTGGCGACTGGTTTTCGTTGTTTAGGTATTTTTTGTATTCCATTTTTTCTATTAAGAAAAAATGAAAAAAAAGTTCTGATTAATATATTCACTTATACTTTACTTTTTATAGCAACAATGATAGTGTTATCAACACTTTTCAGGGAGAACAAAAATAAGAAATTTTAGTTTGTTACAGAAATGATTACATACCTTAATTGTCTTTTTTTTCTCCCGATGAGTTCAAACACTCTGGGGGCCGTTTCCCGATAACGGTAGTGCTTGAGGTTTCAAGATGATTCTCACGATTGACCGCAGCTGAACTCGATCGATCCTCACGTGCGTTTCCCCAAAACTGCATCTTAAGAACGACCTTAAAGTGCATAGTAGAAGGTGTTGTCCTAGCAAAGGCGCTAAAAAGGATGGGGAGTCAATCACAAAAGAATCGATTTGTTAAATATTAAAAGAATCGATTTGTTAAATATTTTCTCTGTGATTTTAATAAGAATAGGCATACATTTAAAACTCATTTGGAGTGGAATCGAGATTTTATATTGTATGACTGAGTAAAGGAATAGATTGAAACTTAGTTTAATCATCTTATAAATGTGTTTGTGACAACCACATTTGTCTGCATAATTGATTTATCCTCACCCCAATAATGTAAGACTTGAACACGCCTATAAAATTACCCTAGTAAACGCTACTTTTTTGTATAAATAGTAGAATTGTAGAATAAGGGAAAAACAATAGGTTACATTTAAGGATGGAGAAGGACACCAAAAAAAGAACACACATATTCACTAAATCAGAGAGGGAAATACTTGTCAATGAAGTGGAGGCCAACAAAGATGTGTTGTTTAGCAAGCTGAAAACAACAATAACAAATCAAATTAAAATTAAAAAATGGGAAGAAATAGCGGCAAAGATCAGTGCCTCAAGTCCCAAACCGCCAAGAGAGGCCAAGGATGTCAGAAAAAAGTGGCAGGACTTTGCGAGTCTGGCAAAACATAAGGCTGCTGAAATTAAAAATGCACAGAAAAAGGGAACAGGGGGTGGCCAGATATCGTTGGAACTAACCCCAGAGGAACAAAAAGCCATAGACATCATGGGACCCACTGCCTTGCATGTGACTTGTTTGCTGGAGAAATTCCCACATGTGTGGTGTCTGCCTCTAATAGTGGTCAAGCCAGTCCCCAGCAAGACCTTTCTCTGCAAGACAAAGACCTTTCCCAGCAAAATTCTTCCCTGCAAGATGACTTTCCTCAGCAAGACATTCCTCTAGGAAGAGAAACACCTTTAGGCAGTGAGGAACCAACAACCGGGGAGAAGCAACAAGGCAAAAGAAAAAGAACAGACAAGAACACATGTGGGTGCAGCAGGGAATTGATTGAGCTCAAATACAATAAGCCATGTATTCTTGAAAACATAAATGAAAACCTTGAGAGGAGTATTCAGCAGCAGAACTGGTGCCACAGGAAATAAGTTAGCTGGGAAATAAGTTAGCATTTGCCGTTTTGAGGCTTCCTACGCATGCGCGAATCTTAGAACTTAAAGGCAAGGTTAAGAAGCCGCATTTTTCTGTCTGTGAAATTTAATTCAGAACAGACTGTTATTGCAATCTTTCCAATGTGTCTAGTATATTGTTTTAATTATATGTGGTAAAAGTTTTAAATACATTGTTGTAATATTAATAACATGTTTTTCATATTATTATTTAATAATAGGTTAACTTTAGGCTGCGTAGTTTACAAAGATTACATTTAATCGCTGGCTACTTTATATTATAGTTTTTCTTCATACATGTAATTGCAATATATTTGTAAATATTAGCAAAAGAGAAATAAATACAATACATCATTACTTTGTATATGGGTTATGACTTAAGCAGAAATAATTTATCATTTGTCGTGCAATTATATTTGTGTTTAAAATGTAATAATAACAGTTTCTAATATGACATATTATCTATTATTTAATAATAGGTGTTAAGTTTAATTCCCAGTTTACAAAGATGTGGCAAACTCTCACCAGAGTTGTCATTTTAAATTTGTAATCGCCACAGATATTTATGTTAGGTTTTCTTTGTACAAATACAGCAAAGAGAAATAAATACATGTATAATTGTATGTGTTGACATACTGTATCAGAAACCATTATGTATTTGTCTTGCGATTTATTTTGATGTGCAATTATATTTGTGTTAAAATGTGTTGACTTTAATTTTTACAAAATACCATACAAAAAACAAAACCAGACTGCATCATAAACATTGACCTGTAAGTACTGTACCTCTAGTTTGTCATGCATAATGCAGGTGTGTTTATGTATATTATACACACACACTTATGAAATACACGTGTTTCTTCGTATGATCATATATAAAATTATTAGCAAATCTTAAAAAGATACGCATGATTCCCCACCTTTCTTGCTGCAAATTATTACGGAAAAAAACATCTTCTTTAAAATTAACAGCATGCAGGGACGTAGGAATATTGTGGGGCTTAATAATAATATGCAACATTTATTATTATTATTATTTTTATTTATTTCTTAGCAGACGCCCTTATCCAGGGCGACTTACAGTCGTAAACAAAAATACAATTCAAGAATCAGAGTACAAGTAATAATACAATTAGGAGCAAGATAAAAATACAATGACTTTGGTTCTAGCAAGTACAAGTATAACAAAATACCATTCAATAACGGAGCAGATAACAGTGTT
Organism: Acipenser ruthenus; assembly: GCF_902713425.1. Taxonomy (NCBI): domain Eukaryota; kingdom Metazoa; phylum Chordata; class Actinopteri; order Acipenseriformes; family Acipenseridae; genus Acipenser; species Acipenser ruthenus. Next base: position 62,568,990 of record NC_081193.1, read on the forward strand.
AGTGGTAGTTACATCAGGATATAATTAAATACAAAATACTACAGATTAAATAACACTTGTGACAGATTACAGTACTCAAAGTACAGGATTAAATGCAGTAAAATAGGGGGCAGATAAGAGCAAGTAAAGCGCATTTAACCCTCAGAGTACTACAGGGCCGATGATCGGCCCACAGAGGTGTGCTGCGTGAGGACTAAAGGGCCGTCTGACATAGATCTGCCCTCCCATTTGCTCTCTGTTATTTTTTTATTGGTCAATTTTACCTAGCAACAAACTGTGCCAAGCAATAGCAGAGGGCTTTGGTGTTAATATTAGCCAATTAAAATGGTTGTAAAGCGAACACCTTTTTTATTGGTTAAAAAGAAAACCCTGTCTCCTAGGCTAGCTGAGAGTTGAGAAATGACGGATTTAGAGAGTGAGTTTTTAAGCGATTCGGACGGAGAATGTTTTGAAGGTTTTACGGCTTTTGAGGCTGATAAAACGTATAATTGGTTGGGACTGTATAGCTATGTGGATAGTGATGACAGCGATTTAAAAGAGGAGGAGTATGGAGAACAGGAGGATGAAGAGGGGGATGGAGAAGAGGAGGAGGATGTGGCGGGAGGTGACGACAGTACAGACGAAGACGTGCCTTTAATTTGGTTGCTGAACAAAAACTTCAGAGTCCCGATTTGGACCTAAGTAACAGAATTGCCAGAACAGAAAATAACATTGAACATAAAGAAGTGCACAGAGGTTAGTGGTCCGAGATTTATTCCACGCAGCGCAACCCGGCCTGCTGAATTCTTTGAGCTGTTGTTTTCAACAGAGCTCCAAGAACACATCTGCAACAAGTCCAATATATACGCATTAGAAATTAACAACACATACAGGGAAAGAAATGCTAAATCTAAAACATATGAGAGGCTATTTTCATGGTGGTCGGTGTCTGGCGGTATGACACAAAATAGATTACGTGCTGTTTTAGGATTGTGGCTGAATATGGGGTTAGTGTGGAAGCCTGACATGAAAGAATACTGGAACACGAAAGATGCACTACAAGCAACACCAGGATTCGCGCGAATAATGTCCCGCGACAAGTTTCTTTTTTGTCTTGCAAACCTGCATTTGAACAACAACAAAAACCAAAAGAAAAAAGACGAACCTGGTTACGACAGTTTATTCAAAGTACGACCAGTACTTACTAAAGTCTCTTCTTACGAAGTAGTGTACTACGTTTTAAATGAATTCATTGCAATCAATGAAAGCCTGGTTGGATTGAATAACCGAACGTCACTTATGCAGTATCTTTCAAACAAAAAACGTCACCGATTTGGAATAAAGCTGCGGGTGCTTGCTGACAGTGCAAACGGGTACGTATACAAATTAAAAGTGTACACAGGTGCTTCAAACGACACAGCGAAGAGTGAATTTGGCCAGCCCTATGATGTTGTTATGTCTCTCATGGATGGTCTGTTGGATAAGGGACATACTTTGATTACTGACAATTTTTACACATCCGTACCACTCGCTTCAGTTTTCACTTATCAGCACGAAACCCAGCTTGTTGGTACACTGCGTGGCAACAGAAAATACCTACCTTCGGTTCCAAAATGCAAAGTTGGTGAACAGGTGGTTTACAGGTCAGGGAGATTGCTGTATACTGCTTTCAGACAAAAGAAAAGCCAGAGAAAGCCAGTTCTCTTGCTCAGCACAAGGAACACAGCCACTGAAGTAAAAGTGAGACGTGCAGGTAAAGATGTTACAGTACCGGAGTGTGTTCAAATGTACAATCGAAAAATGGGAGGTGTAGATTTGGCAGACCAGAAGATTTATTCTGATGAGAATGAAAGGCGATCGTACAAGTGGTACATGAAAATATTTTTCAATGTGATCAACAGGTTGGTGCTGAATAGTTACATCCTTTATCAAGGCACAGTTCAACAACGGGAACAAATGGAAAGTGCTGTACACTTTACCCACTCAGCAGAAGGAATTTTTTAGCCTCACTTGTTGATGACTTCTGCAAAGGTGTGTGTGACAATGGGAAAGTTGCTTCGATCCCACAACCAGTTTTTTACATTTTAAAAAGAACATTCCTGGGGATTTATATGTTGTATTTTGAAAGTGTTTATATGCATGGTTGGTTTTGAAAATAACTGATGTTTTGATGATAAAAATACAGTTTGTATAACAAAGGTGTCTTTGCCAATGCATATTTCTATATTCAGTCCAAAAATATATCAATAACAGAAAGAACAAAAAACTTAAATGTCTTACGTTTCTTGTGATATATAGGTTTCATATAATATATACATTTTTGGGTGTAAAATTAAGTAATTTGCTATGCTATCCCAAGCGCTGTTATTTGCGTGTGACAGCTGTAGTCCTGTGGAGTAGAGCACTCGCCATGACGTAGTACTCTGAAAAGAGGAGTTCTACAGGTGCTGTCTGAAGAGGTGAGTCTTGTGGAGGCGCCGGAAGGTGGTCAGGGACTGGGCAGTCCTGACATCTGTAGGAAGGTCATTCCACCACTGCGAGGGTGGAGAAGGAGCGGGCTCTGGAGGCAGGTGAGTGTAGAGGAGGTAGAGCCAGTCTTCAAGTGCAGGAGGAGCGGAGAGGTCGGGTGGGGGTGTAGGGAGAGATGAGGGTCTGGAGGTATCTGGGTGCAGTCTGGTCAAGGCATCTGTATGCTAGTACAAGAGTCTTGAACTGGATGCGAGCAGTGATCGGGAGCCAGTGGAGTGAGCGGAGCAGTGGAGTTGCGTGGATGTGTTGACATACGAGGCAAAAGTATTCAGACCCCTGACCAATTCTCTCATATTACTGAATTACAAATGGTACATTGAAATTTCATTCTGTTTGATATTTAATTTTAAAACACTGAAACTCAAAATCAATTATTGTAAGGTGACATTGGTTTTATATTGGGAAATATTTTTAAGAAAAATAAAAAACTGAAATATCTTGCTTGCATAAGTATTCAACCCCTGTGCTGTGGAAGCTCCCAGTTTACACCGATGAAAGAAATTGCCCTAACGAGGATACAGTTACCTTACCATTGGCCTCCACCTGTGAACCATTAAAGTTGCTGTCACATTTTCTGGATAAAGGCCCCACTGTTGAAGGATCATTGGTCAGGCTGTGAATCTGAAGGAAAAGGAAGACCAAAGAGCATTCTACAGAAGTTAGAGATAAAGTAATACAAATGCATAGATTAGAGAAAGGGTACAAAATAATATCCAAGTGTTTGGATATCCCAGTGAGCACAGTTGGATCAATAATCAGGAAGTGGAAGCTGCATCACACCACCCAGGCACTGCCAAGAAAAGGCCGTCCCTCAAAACTCAGCGCTCAAACAAGAAGGAGACTTGTGAGAGAAGCCACAGACAGGCCAACAATCACTTTGAAGGAGCTACAGAGTTCAGTGGCTGGGAGTGGAGTAATGGTGCACCAGTCAACCATATCAAGAGCTCTGCATAATACTGGACTGTATGGGAGGGTGGCAAGAAAGAAGCCGTTACTCAAAAAGTACCATCTGAAAGCACGTCTGGACTTTGCCAGAAAGCATGAGAGTGACCCAGCTGCGATGTGAGAAAAGGTTTTGTGGTCAGATGAGACCAAGATAGAGCTTTTTGGCCAAAACTCAAAGTGCTATGTGTGGCGCAAACCTAACACTGCCCATGCCTCAAGACACACCATCCCTACAGTGAAGTATGGTGGTGGCAGCATCATGCTGTGGGGATGCTTCTCATCAGCAGGGACTGGGCATCTTGTTAAAATTGAAGGAAGAATGGATGGAGCAAAATACAGGGAAATACTGCAAGAGAACCTGCTTCAGTCCGCTAAAAAACTGAAACTTGGGAGGAAATTCACCTTTCAGCAGGACAATGATCCCAAGCACAAGGCCAAAGCAACATTGGAGTGGCTCAAGAACAAAAAGGTGAATGTCCTACAGTGGCCCAGTCAAAGTCCTGATCTCAATCCCATTGAGAATCTGTGGCACTATTTGAAAATTGCGGTCCACAAGCGTCGTCCAACCAACCTGAACAACCTGGAGCAAATCTGCCAAGAAGAATGGGCCAAAATCACTCCGACACTGTGTGCAAAGCTGGTACATACTTACCCCAAAAGACTTAAAGCTGTTATTGCAGCGAAAGGTGGCTCTACCAAATATTAATGTGTGGGGGTTGAATACTTATGCAAGCAAGATATTTCAGTTTTTTATTTTTCTTAAAAATATTTCCCAACATAAAACCAATGTCACCTTACAATAATTGATTTTTAGTTTCAGTGTTTTAAAATAAAATATCAAACAGAACGAAATTTCAATGTACCATTTGTAATTCAGTAATATGAGAGAACTGGTCAGGGGTCTGAATATTTTTGCAAGGCACTGTATATACAGACGTGCTCAAATTTGTTGGTACCCCTCCACAAAAAATGAAGAATGCACAATTTGCTCTGAAATAACTTGAAACTGACAAAAGTAATTGGCATCCACCATTGTTTATTCCATATTTAATAGAAATCAGACTTTGCTTTTGATTTTTTATTCAACATAATATTGTAAATAAGAAAACAAATGAAAATGGCATGGACAAAAATAATGGGACCGCTAACCTAATATTTTGTTGCACAACCTTTAGAGGCAATCACTGCAATCAAACGTTTTCTGTAGCTCTCAATGAGACTTCTGCACCTGTTAACAGGTAGTTTGGCCCACTCTTCCTGAGCAAACTGCTCCAGCTGTCTCAGGTTTGATGGGTGCCTTCTCCAGACTGCAAGTTTCAGCTCTTTCCATAGATGTTCGATAGGATTCAGATCAGGACTCATAGAAGGCCACTTCAGAATAGTCCAATGTTTTGTTCTTATCCATTCTTGGGTGCTTTTGGCTGTGTGTTTTGGGTCATTATCCTGTTGGAGGACCCATGACCTGTGACTGAGACAGAGCTTTCTGACACTGGGCAGTACGTTTCGCTCCAGAATGCCTTGATAGTCTTGAGATTTCATTGTCCCCTGCACAGATTCAAGGCACCCTGTGCCAGGCACAGCAAAGCAGCCCCAAAACATAACCGAGCCTCCTCCATGTTTCACTGTAGGTATGGTGTTCTTTTCTTTGAAAGCATTTTTTCGTCTGTGAACATAGAGCTGATGTGACTTGCCAAAAAGCTCCAGTTTTGACTCATCTGTCCAAAGGACATTCTCCCAGAAGGATTGTGGCTTGTCAATATGCATTTGAGCAAATTCCAGTCTGGCTTTTTAATGTTTTTCTTTCAAAAGTGGAGTCCTCCTGGGTCTTCTTCCATGGAGCCCACTTTCGCTCAAAAAGCGACGGATTGTGCGATCAGAAACTGACGTACCTTCACCTTGGAGTTCAGCTTGTATCTCTTTGGCAGTTATCCTTGGTTCTTTTTCTACCATTTGCACTATCCTTCTGTTCAATCTGGGGTCAATTTTCCTCTTGTGGCCGCGCCCAGGGAGGCTGGCTACAGTTCCAAGGACCTTAAACTTCTTAATAATATTTGCAACTGTTGTCACAGGAACATCAAGCTGCTTGGAGATGGTCTTGTAGCCTTTACCTTTACCATGCTTGTCTATTATTTTCTTTCTGATCTCCTCAGACAACTCTCTCCTTTGCTTTCTCTGGTCCATGTTCAGTGTGGTGCACACAATGATACCAAACAGCACAGTGACTACTTTTCTCCATTTAAATAGGCTGAATGACTGATTACAAGATTGGAGACATGTGTGATACTAATTAAAGAAACTAATTAGTTTGAAATATCACTATAATCCAGTTATTTATTATCTTTTCTAAGGGGTACCAACAAATGTGTCCAGGCCATTTTAGAATATCTTTGTAGAATAAGCAATAATTCATCTCTTTTCACAGCTTCTTTGCTTTATTCTATGACATACCAAAGGCATGCAAGTATACATGATAAAATAGCTTTTAATTTCATCACTTTTCAGGAGGAATGAGGCATTATTTCAATGAGCTGTAAGGGTACCAACAAATTTGAGCACGTCTGTATATATATATATATATATATATATATATATATATATATATATATATATATATATATATAGCTCTGGAAAAAATTAAGAGACCACTGCAAAATTATCAGTTTCTCTGGTTTTACTATTTATAGGTATGTGTTTGGGTAAAATGAACATTTTTGTTTTATTCTATAAACTACTGACAACATTTCTCCCAAATTCCAAATAAAAATATTGTCATTTAGAGCATGTATTTGCAGAAAATGACAACTGGTCAAAATAACAAAAAAGATGCAGTGTTGTCAGACCTCGAATAATGCAAAGAAAATAAGTTCATATTCATTTTTAAAAAACACAATACTAATGTTTTAACTTAGGAAGAGTTCAGAAATCAATATTTGGTGGAATAACCCTGATTTTCAAGCACAGCTTTCATGCATCTTGGCATGCTCTCCACCAGTCTTTCACATTGATGTTGGGTGACTTTATGCCACTCCTGGCGCAAAAATTCAAGCAGCTCGGCTTTGTTTGATGGCTTGTGACCATCCATCTTCCTCTTGATCACATTCCAGAGGTTTTCAATGGGGTTCAGGTCTGGAGACTGGGCTGGCCATGACAGGGTCTTGATCTGGTGGTCCTCTGGTGTTGGGCAAAGCTGAAAATTTGACTCATCTGGGGGTGCTTCAGCAAGGCTGGAATCAGGCAGATTTGAGCTATATATATATATATATTCTCCTGTGCTTTTTTACAGCAGTATTAATTGTATTGGGAACGCTATTGTAAGTGAATGGAGTTTGATGAATTTGAAATGCTTTATATGGTAAAAATAAACACTACAGTGCTGTCCAATATAATGGTTTTAAAAATATAAGATATGAGTGATGCAGCAAGTTTTCCAAGCATATGCAACCATTATTATTATTATTTGCACATCAGTGGTAGTGGGTGGAATATGTGTTTCACTCAATTTCTCAGACAAATCATTAGATTTATTCTCAGAATAACAAAAGGGATAATTTAGATTCTCTGTAACAGGGGTCTCTCTGCAATCTCAATTACACCCCCTCTCTAGTACAGCTGTTGCACCCATCTCTATGGTAACTGCACCAAACTGTTACACTGTATCTGTACAGGCTCTACATGTCCACTTTCCCAGCACTTACATCTTACACAGCCTTCCTCTACCATGTGAAAACCACATGCTTCATATTTACAGTATAAAACCATAAAAAAAAATAACTGAACACAACTTATATTTTTAACAATATCTCCCCATAAAGCTCATGTGCATTAATTGACATCATTATTATATACATATACAAAGAAACAATAACTTTTCCACTCTATGTATTTGCAGTGTGATTTGTTATTTCTTACTGCAACACAGAGTAAGATTTCCATTAATTAAAATAAAATACTATATAACATTTTAAGCACTGCCCTACCTGAAATAATAATAATCAAATGAAGAATTCAGATTTTCTGCAATAGGGGTCTGGAGAGACTTCAGCCCCCTCCCCTTCCCTTCCTTGGGCCTTGCCCCCATGAGAATTGGTCCCCTGGAATACTGGAGACAGGGAAAGGGTTCAGAATTCCTGAATACACATAAAATTTAACAAATGATAAGCATAATCAATCAATCAATCAATCAATCTTTATTTTATATAGCACCTTTCATAGAGGACCAACATCACAAAGTACTTTACAAGATGCAGTAACAACAAGAAAATCCATAATACTTTAAATACAGAGAAACACATAATACATGATATACAGTAAAAAATAAATAAATAAATAAAATAAAAAATTATTATTATTATTTATTTCTTAGCAGACGCCCTTATCCAGGGCGACTTACAATTGTTACAAGATATCACATTATACATTATTTCACATTATACAGATATCACATTATTTTACATACAATTACCCATTTATACAGTTGGGTTTTTACTGGAGCAATCTAGGTAAAGTACCTTGCTCAAGGGTACAACAGCAGTGTCCTTCACTGGGGATTGAACCCACAACCCTCCGGTCAAGAGTCCAGAGCCCTAACCACTACTCCACACTGCTGTATAATACATTAAATACAGTGGAAAGTGCATAACACATGATAGTAACATAATACATGAAATAGTAGCAGCAACACAGCAGCTAATAGCAGATATCAGGCTTAAAGAGCATGGAAAGCAAGAGAGAATAGGTGGGTCTTGAGAGTTAATTTAGAGCGACGGTGGGAGCATCACGCACCAAAGCTGGGAAAGAGTTCCAAAGAGTCGGAGCCATGAAGCTAAATGAGCGTTCTCCAAGTGTGGTGCACTTTTGCTTCAGGATAACAAGCAGGCCAGAGTCAGAGGACCTCAGCTTGTGGGCAGAGACATAGCGGGTCAGCAGGTTGAGGAGGTTCTCGGGACCTGTGTGATGAAGGGCATTGTAGGTGAGCAACAGAGTTTTTAAAATAATCCTAAACTTTACAGGTAGCCAGTGCAGCTGGGCAAGATGGGGGGTGATGTGATCACGTTTTTTGCATCTGGCAAGGATCCTGGCAGCGGCATCCTGGACTAGCTGCAGTCGGTTTATGGTGCGTGCTGGGAGACCACCATATAGAGAGTTGCAGTAGTCGAGTCGAGAGGAGACAAATGCATCACAAAGTATGTCCGCATCTGGGAGGGAAAGGTAAGGATGGACTTTGGAGATGTTTCGAAGATGGTAGAAGGAAGATTTGACCACGGAGGAGATGTGGGCATCAAAAGGAGAGGTTGCTGTCAAGAAGTACACCAAGACTTCGTACTGTGGAGAAAGGCAGCAGCAGACCGTTTCCAAGGTTCAGGGCAGTTATATTTAGATTCTTAAGTTGAATTTTAGATCCTACTAGAAGGAGTTCAGATTTGCTAGTGTTCAGCTCAAGAAAATTGGCAGACATCCAGGCCTCAATGTCCAGGGTTGAGTTTTAAGTAGAGCTGGGTGTCGTCAGCATAGAAGTGAAACATGAGGCTGTGTTGGTGGATGAGGTGACCCAAGGGAAGCATGTAGATATTGAAGAGAAGGGGCCCAAGAACAGATCCTTGGGGGACACCACAAGTGACTGGGTTTGCAATACTACTGCGTCCGGCATAGAAAACAGACTGCATGCGTCCGGATAGGTAAGAGGTCATCCAGGAGAGATGGGTTCCAGAGATCCCAGCATACTTCTGAAGGTGGTCAAGAAGAATGCCATGATCTATGGTGTCAAAAGCAGCTGTTAGGTCAAGGAGAACAAGCACAGAGGGAGCACCAGTATCAGCATTGAGCAGGAGGTCATTCACAATCCAGAGCAGAGCAGTTTCAGTACTGTGATACGGCCGGAAACCAGACTGTAGAGATTCAAGGAGATTGTTATCCGTGAGATGTTTCATCAGCTGACTGGCTACAGTCCTTTCGAGAGTTTTTGAGAGAAAAGGGAGATTGGAGATGTGACAGAAATTAGATGTCAGCCAGGTCAAGGGAGGGTTTTTTGAGTACCAGCGTAACTCGGGCAAGCTTAAGGGCAGCAGGAACTGAGCCAGAGTCCAGGGACAGGTTGAGAGTGTGCATAATGGAGGGAGCAAGATCAGAAGCACAGAGACGGACAAGGTTAGTCGGCCAGGGGTCCAGGGGGCATGTGGCAGTAGTTGATTTCAACAGTAAGCCAGAAACATCAGCAATGGAGAGAGGAGAGAAGGAGGAGAGGGTAGGGGGGGGCAACCGGAGGAGCGTCAAGGTGATCAAGTTGTAGACTGGGTTTGTTGTGGGCGAGCGTAGAATAGATGATGTCGATTTTGTTTCGAAAGAAAGAGGAGAAATCATGGTAAGAGAGGAGGATGGACAGGAGTTGGATCTGTCGGTGGCTGTATGTAGGATTTGGTCAATGGTCTTAAAGAGAACATTGGGTTTACCATGTCCCATAGTTATGATTTCAGAGCCTGTTGCTCGTGAGATGGTCGGTCAGAGAGAGAGAGACATCTGAGATGGAGAGATTGGAGTCAAGGCCCCTGGTGATGAGCAGATCCAGGGTGTGTCCTCGGGTGTGAATGGGGACATTGAGAGATTGAGAAAGTCCAAGACAGTCCAGAAGCGTGTTAAAGTCGGTCACTAGGGGGGAGGAAGGCAAATCAACATGAATGTTGAAGTCACCTAGGAGTAGGATTTTGTCAGTAGAAGTGCAGACGAGGGAGATGAATTCTGAAAACTCGGCAATAAAAGCAGAGTTGTTTTTAGGTGGACGGTAGATAACAGCAAGGGTGAGGAACATGGGAGAGGGGAGCTTGATGGTGAGATGCTCAAATGAAGAAAAGGCAGGCAAAGAAAGAACTGAGGAAGCAAGCACAGAATTTGCAATAACAGCAGTGTCCCGCCTCGGCCACATTCGTGCATTTTACTGAATTTACTTTTGGTTTCTTGTAATAAGTACACTTTCCCTAATAAGTGTGCTGTGTTTTGTTTTAGTATGTAATTGTTGCAATCAACCTATTGTAAATAACATCTTGTTATTTCTTTGCAGAAACATCAATCTGGATTGTTGGGCACAGTTTTGTGCACTGGGGGGAACGCTGTGCCAGACAAACGCTCGGGCTGGACCTGCAGCTGCCAGACTCCTCTGTCCGCTGGTTCGGACGGAGGGGGCTTAGGTGGCATTATTTTGTTTGTTTGTTTTGTTTATGATTTATTTTTTAATTTCCAAACCTGATAGCCTGGTGATTCACGCTGGAGGCAATGATTTAGGTAAATTGAAAAGTGTGGAATTAGTTAGAAAAATGAAGATTTAACAAATTTGCATGACCTATTTCCAAATACAAAAATTGTTTTCTCATGCATCATCCAGCGACGTCTTTGGAAAGATGTAAAGGCATCTCCAAAAATAAACAAAGCACGTAACTGGGTGAACAATGTAATTTTTGATTTTGTAAGGGGTTTAGGGGGGGGGATTCAATTCGGCACCCCGAAATTAAATATGATCAGGTTGGTCTTTTTAGGGGGGATGGTGTCCATATTAATGACACTAGTAATGATATATTCCTAAAAAACCTCCACCATGGAATTAAACCACACCTTCTGTAAATATATCCATCCCTTCCCATACCCACCCTAACACCTTTGTTTTTATTGTATATATTGTTTTGTATTTTGTATATTTTGTTTTAATAATATTTTTTAAATATCTTTGTTATTGAAAAATGTATATAGACATAAGTATTACTGTATGATATGCAATGAATACTGTATATCTTTATATTTGATTCATGAGATCTGATGTAAAACATAATTAAATCAGATAACGTTAAGAGCAAGTTCTCACTTGGAGCTTCACATAATAATCTAAAAGTAAAAAGTATAACCTGTGATGTGACGTTTTCTCTTTCCTGAAATACAACGACTGGTGAGTGGGGACTTTTATTGTAGAAGTGAGGATCAGAGATTTGCACAGGGTACTACATTAAATTGGAGAGCTATCTGAATTATTAGTACAATATTTGGTGCTGTGTGAGTACATCCACCATGTCAACTAAGATTACAGATGTTCATATAAATAATTCGGTATGCTCAACTAGCCACTGAAGCGGAACAGCGAGGATGGAGAGTCCGGGTTTACTCAGTGGAGGTGGGTTGTCGAGGATTTGTGGCACTCTCTACAACCCGGTTTCTCAAAGACGTCGGATTCAGTGGCCAAAAGTTGCGTCGCACAGTGAAGAACTTATCTGAAGCAGCAGAGAGGAGCAGTAACTGGCTGTGGTTGAGATGGAAAGATTCTGGCTGGGGATCTCAAGCACAATAGAAAGAAAGAAACCCTGATGTACAGGTAAGTAAGCTAGGCTGAGTTGAGTGGGGGACAGAGGGAGGTGATTCTGGGACGCCAGAATTACCGTCGAGCCCTCTTGAGGTGTCGTGGGCTAGTCGATGAAACACTGAGGATGGAAGGTGCCCACTTGAAGACCCAAGAGATGTACCCTACTTAGCTCAATCCAGACGGTTGTCATGCTGATGCGCTGGGGAGACCGCACTGTGGTTGATCCCCGGAGCCAGAGTCACAGCTGTTGTGTGTGCTGATGCGCTAGGGAGGCCAAATAAGCTGATCCCTGGAGCCAGCATTACACTTCAGCCATCAACACCTGACAGAAGGATATCTACATCATCATATGGAAGGAAGCGCAAATGGATGGAGACACCTATGGATCACATTAGTTTACTGTAAAGCTACGTCTTAGTTGGTGCTTATCTTGGCGAGAGCCGAGTTCAAATCAGCATGAAGTTTTAACATCTACTCTCGTGTAATGGAAATCATAACTGCACTTTAGGACGGTATGTATAGAAAGCCAATCGTTTTCTGTGTTTCTCAAATTTTATATACACCTTAAAACACCATCTTCCACTATATTACGTTTTCTATATTAAAACAGGTTTAGATATCCCACGTAGACTTGATTAAAACGTCAAAAAACAGTATTCTCTAGATGAAGAAAAGTGTTTGTACCCACTTTCCCACTCAGTTTATTGAAAAGGTTGAAAGTCACCGAGCAATTTACCATGAAAATAATATAACTGTTAAAGTGAGCCTACATAAACACTTATTTGCTTACGCCACAGTATGTCCACGAACGATAAAAATTTATAATAAAAATTAAACATAAATATACATTACGATAAATGTCACCTTTTTATACTGACATCTTCAGCCAGCGTCACTAGGTATTCTCTCTCCGGCCACCTGAATGCACAACTAAGTGAAAAAATATTCTAGAAATTTGTAGAAAATTAATTAAAAATAAAAACTGAAATAGCTTGGTTGGATAAGTGTCCACCCCCCTTGTAATAGCAATCCTAAATTAGCTCAGGTGTAACCAATCGCCTTCAAAATCACACACCAAGTTAAGTGGCCTCCACCTTATCCCTTGGAGCACGGTCAAGACGATTATTAAGAAGCGGTATGCAAAAAAACACTCAGGACATTCTGTAGCCATGTGGAAAAAATTTTGTGGTCTGACGAAACTAAAATTGAACTTTTTGGCCTAAATGCAAAGCGTTATGTTTGGCGCAAACCCAACAAAGCGCATCACCCAAAGAACACCATCCCTACTGTGAAGCATGGTGGTGGCAGCATCATGTTATGGGGATGTTTCTCATCAGCAGGGACTGGAGCACTTGTCAGGATGGACGGGAAAATGAATGGAGCAAAGTACAGAGAAGTCCTTGAGGAAAACCTGCTGCCCTCTGCAAGAAAGCTGAAACTGGGATGGAAGTTCACCTTTCAGCATGACAATGACCCAAAGCACACAGCCAAAGCTACACTGGAGTGGCTAAGGAACAAAAAGGTAAATGTCCTTGAGTGGTCCAGTCAGAGCCCCGACCTAAATCCAATCGAAAATTTGTGGCATGACTTGAAAATTGCTGTCCATCAGTGCTCCCCAAGGAACTTGACAGAGCTTGAACAGTTTTGTAAAGAATGGTCAAATATTGCCAAATCTAGGTGTGCAAAGTTGGTAGAAACCTATCCCAACAGACTCACAGCTGTAATTGCTGCCAAAGGTGCTTCCACCAAGTATTAACTCAGGGAGATAGAGACTTATCCAATTATGATGTTTCAGTTTTGTATTTTTAATATATAATTTTTTTCTGAATAAAAACTTTTTTCCCCTTAACAGTGTGGAGTATGGTGTGTAGATAAGTGGAAAAAAACCTAATTTAAATGCATGAAACTCTGAGACACTGACACAACAAAATGTGAAAAAAGTTCAAGGGGGTGTAGCGAGAGAGAGAGAAGCTCTGCTATATTGCTATACAAAATATTCAAAATTTATGTTCCACTTTATATATTTTTAAGAAGTGAGTGTACACAGTCTACATATTATTGTTGTTTTTTGTTTGTTTAATTGTTTATGTTTGTTTTGTTGTATTATTATTTAACAGTCTACAGCCACCACTTCAAATTTAGGCATAAGTAATGCCACTCAAGAGGCATGTGGTAGAGGAGGCAGTTCCTGCACCACCATGGCCAAAGACCTTGCTGTGGCTGTTTTTGGCAGAGAGGTATTATCCACCCATGGACTTTCGGGAAGAGCTGGTAATGCCAACCATGGCTCTATTGCCACACTAGCCCTTAATCCTGAGAAAATAAAGTTGATTCTAGGTGAGAATATTGAAATAAACATTTCAGGTGCAATCATTGTCAATTGATGGTTTTCTATGTTGATACTTAACTTTTTTACATTTTAAATAATTACTTTTGTAATGTGACTTTTTTGTTGTTTGTTTTAAAAATGTATATGTAGTAAATTTATTTTAACACAATGATAACTTTGGATATAAGATTTAATAACCGATGACCCTACATTTGTACCATCACATATACTACTTAGTTAAAATACAGTGTAATTGAGTAAAACATCATTTTCTTCATTGTTTTGTGTCCCTTGTAGAAACAGTGCAGAACATTCCCAGGTGTTCCGCAAAAAAATTTAAGAGCTGCACCCAGAGAAAAGTTAAACGATGAACATAAATTAAAATGCAGAATGATCCAACAAAAAAAGGAGATTGGTAAGGATGATTATATACATTTACACAAGAATATTAGGATGATATTCAATAAATAATACATAATTCTCCCTGGGTAAGGGTCTGCTAAGAAATAAATTATAATATTAATATATATATATATATTTTTACAAATGTCAAGAAAAACTTGTGAAAAAATCATATTTGGTGTTGCAAAATAGTGTAAAACCTGCCAACAATATAAAATTGCAATAAAAATGTAAGTACATTAATTAAGTTAAACTTATATATGTATATTTCTATTGTTTATGTGTGTAATTATCTATCTGTCTCTGAATATTATATTGAGATATAATCAAATAGCAATGTATTTTACAAGCATATTTTTTGTCTTGCAGAACAATGACTTAGGACCTGAAACAATGACTCACTGCCTTCTTGCGACCCATCTCCTATTTAAAATGAATATAAAAATGAATAAAAAAACAATCTTTTATGGGCTGGCATACATTATTGATGTATTATTGATTACTGATGAATTTGGCTCAATTTGGGAGGCGTGACTATGGAGTGCTTAATTAAAAATATATTCCTATATGTTGTCTGTTTTACTTAATTAAATTGTGACCTACATCTACTCCTTTAGGAATATCTATAGGACAGTACAATACTGTATATTGATTGTCTTTATGCAGGAGCTCATTTGAAGGACAATTAAATAAGTGATGCAACCCAAGAGGAAATGTAAGTATTGTTCCTATAGGAAAACATATTTTATAGAAAAACTGGATTTTTGTGCAGGAATCCTGCAAGACTTTAATGTTAAAAGAAAATAATGCTTGTGGGATACCTGTGCAGGAATCCTGCAGGACTTTTTTTTGTAAGAAACATTTTCAGTCCTGTAGGTATTTTGAGCAGGCATTATAGTCAACTCCTGCATCTATTATCTGAAAATCGTGAAGAATTTCCTGCAGGATTCCTGCACAGAATTCCAGCAGGACTTTTTTGTAAGGGGACTATGACAAAAAATGTTTCAAATAGCATTATAAGCAGCAAAGGGTAATTTTTATGAATTTATTTATTTATTTATTTTACCACTGCACATTACAACTTAATATTTAAACATTTTAATATTTAAACAAAAAAACAACAACATATGTTTTTGAAAACAAGCATACTAAAATATGGTCTAGAAGCCAACCTGTGAGCCTATTACAGTGACTGCAGACAAGTGTGCTGACAGGGAATAATTATTTAAAAGTTTTAAGGTGTGATTTTTATAGTCAACTCCTGCATCTATTATATAAGTTTCCCGCCAGAAAACAGGCTATGGTAACAAGTTTAAGTAATTTGCAACTAACTGTACAAATTCACAAACACTAACTGCCCAACAACCTCAGTGGTTTAAAAAAACAATTACACCAGCACAACATACTGTAGCTTTTCTGCCTGCATGGATTCAATGGAAGAGACTGAAATGGATTTTAAGCAGAAGAGCTCTTTATTTAGTTCTCAGCAACCCTTAAAAGGACAGCACGTCTCTAAGAACTGAGACAAGGGAAAACCAATCACCGACAAGGAGCACAGAGGGGAGGGGGCACACACGGACTAACAGCGACACAACGGTGACTGACCTATATTTCACACACAGATATAAGGGGGTAATGGGAGCAACAACAGACACAACACTCTTAATTTTAACACAATAACACTTTATACATTTTTATAAAGAAATAGAGGAACGGGTACTCACAACTGCGCAAGTACCTTCCCATAGTCCTTTGCTCCGGCGCATGCAAATGAGTCCCTTTTCAGGCATGCCAAAGCCCAGCTCCTTAGACAGCCCCCTCCCGCTTCCAGCCGTCCCGGCTGGACGAAAGCAAGTAAGTGGCGACTGAAACGAGCTGGGGGCCTACGCTGCCGCTGGCTCCGGCGCAGGGGCTGCTGTCTGTTCCCTGTCGTAGCAGGCTTGGAGTCTGGCGAGGCAGGAGCAGGACTGGCTCGGCGGCGACGGCCGGTTGGTGCAGACCCAGAGCGGGCAGGCTCTGAGCTCGCTGAGGCAGGAGCAGGACTGGCTCGGGAGTGGCGACTGGTCGGTGCAGACCCAGAGTGGGCAGGCTCTGAGCCCGGCGAGGCAGGAGCAGGACTGGTGCTGGGACTTTGCCAGGACAGGTGGTCGGTCGTGGGGTCCCTGGAATTATTTCCCAGGTAGCGGGCCAGACCGTCTCCGTGCAGCACTCCGATCCGGTTCCGGGTGCGGAGTCTCACGTGGTAGACCACCTCTGTCAGACGCTCTAGGACCTAGCAGTGTCCTTCCCAGGCACTATCTAGCTTTGGGCTGAGTCCCTTCTTGTGCCGTGAAACCTGCTTGGAACCCTCGGTCTCGGGCACGGTGGTCATAGGCCCTTTTCTGGCGGACTCCGGCCCCCTGTAGGTGGTCCCGGGCGAAGGCATGGGCAGTCTCCAGGCACTCTTGGAGAGTGGTCAGGTATTCTGGTCCGGGGCCCCCCCTCAACTCCGGTTCAGGCAGCTTCTCGAACAGCAGCTCAACTGGGGTGTGCAGCTCGCAGCTAAACATCAGGGCAACCGGGGTGCAGCCCGTAGACTCTTGGCGGTCCGGTAAGCCAGAAGTGTTAAGGGCAGGTGAATATCTCAGTCGTGCTGGTGGCTGGAGGTCAGGATTGCCAGTTGGGTGGACAGTGTCCTATTAAAACGCTCCACTAGCCCGTCGGTCTGGGGGTGGAGAGGCGTCGTCCGGGTCTTGCGAACACCCAGTCGGTCACAAACCCTCGGAAGGACCTGGGACTCGAAGTTCCTTCCCTGGTCGCTGTGCAGCTCCTCAGGGACCCCGAACCGACAGAACATCCCCTCCAGTAGAGCGTCGGCACAGGCGGTGGCACCTTGATCGGGCACCGCATACGCCTAGGGCCACTTCGTAAAGTAGTCCATGGCCATGAGAACGTAACGGTTGCCGCGATCTGTGCAGGGAAAGGTGCCCAGGACATCGACCCCCACCTGCTCGAGGGGTGCCCCCACTTGGTACTGCTGCAGTGTTGAGTGGCCACGTCCAGGGGGCCCTTCTTGGCGGTGCAGGAGTCACACCGGCAACAGTGTGTTTCCACGTCTGCGCGGCACCGGCCCCAGTAGAATTGCTGGCGGAGTCGGGCGAGGGTCTTAGCGACGCCAAAGTGGCCAACACCAGGGCCGCCGTGCACAGCTCGGAGGACTTCGGGTCAGAGGCTCCGTGGAACTACGAGTTGTCAGCGATGGTGGTCTTTGGCAGGGTCTCGCCAGCACCGGTACTGGATGCCTTCCTTGGTTTCCAAACTTTCCCACTGGCCATAGAGTGCCTTGACTGCGGGGGAGAGCTGGGCAAGGTCCTTCTTATGGGGTCGCTGTCCGGCCAACTTCCACTGACAGACAGGGGCCACCTCTGGGTCATCCTGCTGCTGCTTTGGAGGGCTGCCGGTGTGAGAAGCGCCATGGCGTCATTGTCCCCGTCACTAATGGCCCTCACCTCCAGTTCATGCAGGCGCTCCTTCTGTTCCAGGCGGGCGCAGTACTGGCACTTACTCTCCTTGCAGGGGCGGCGTGAGAAAGCGTCTGCATTTGCATGGCGGCGACCAGCTCCATGGCAGATGGCAAAGTCGAACCCCTGGAGCGCCTCTATCCAGCGAGCTACGTGTCCTTCGGGCTCTTTGAAAGACAGAAGCCACTGGAGAGGCATGGTCCGTCCGGAGTTGGAACCGACGCCCGTACAGGTAGGGTCTAAAGTGCTTGATGGCCTTCACCACGGCTAACAGCTCCCGCTGGGTGACACAATAGTTCCGCTCCACCTTCCCAAGTGTCTTGCTGAAATAGGCTACCACTCGCTCCCCTTCCGGCATCGGTTGTGCCAGTATAGCCCCGATGCCCACGTTGCTGGCATCAGTGTCCAGGACAAATTCCTTCTGGGGATCCAGGAAGGCGAGAACCGGGGTCTGGGTTAGTGCTTCCAGGAGCAGGTTGAAGGCTTCCTGGCAGTCAGGGTCCCACTGGAACCAGCATCCCTTCTCAGTTAGGCGATGTAGAGGCTTCGCTAGTCGGGCAAAGTCTTTCATGAAGCGTCGGTAGTAGGACGCCAGCCCCAGGAAGCTACGTACCTGCGCTACGGAAGTCAGCGTTGGCGAGTCCCGGATGGTCTTCACCTTTTCGGGGTCCGTAGCGATCCCGTTGGCCCCAACAATGTGTCCCAGGAAGGTGGTCTCTCGTCGCAGCAGGTGACACTTGCCTGGGTGTAGCTTGAGTTGTGCTTGCCAGATGCGGGAGAAAACTGTCCGTAGATTGCTCATGGCTTGTGGAATGTAGGGGCGTGCACCATGAGATCATCTAGGTAAACTAGGACTCTTTCCATCAAACGCTCAAAGGTAGCGGGGGCGTTGCACAGGCCGAAGGGCATGACCGTGAACTGCCACAGCCCTTGTCCGTGGGAGAAGGCCGTTTTGGGACGTGCGGCTGCATCTAGCTCCACTTGCCAGTACCCACTCTGGAGGTCCAAGGAGCTGAACCAAGAAGACCCGGCGACGCAGTCTAGGGCCTCGTCAATCCAGGGAAACGGGTAGGAGTCCTTGCGGGTGACCACGTTGAGCCAGCGATAGTCCACGCAGAACTGGTGGGTCCCATCCTTTTTCTTTACTAGCAGGGCGGGGGACTCGATGACCCCAGCGGCAGCCATCTCTCTAACCATCTGTTCAGCAGCCTTCCTCTTGGCTAGTGGCGGACGGCGAGGACATTTGCGGACAGGGTGTGTGGAGCCGGTGTCGATGGTGTGTTGGACTAACCCGGTGCAGCCGTAGTCTTGGGAGTTAGCGGAGAAGACGTCACGGAACTCATGGTGGAGGTGGCGGAATTGCTTCTGCTCATCGGGAGATAGACCATTACAGCTGTGTTTCCACAACTCAGCTACCGCTTCTTCCAGCTCCAGGGGTTCCGTGTCAGGGCAGGCGATAGGCAGGGCTTCAGTCCGAGTGGGCATGGTCGCGACGGCTCCTTGCTCAGGGAGGAGCATGGCACCAGTGGTGTCTGCGGCAGGGCTGTGTTGTTGGAGGGCCAGTGTCTCGTGGACTCCAGGCAGCGGGTCGGCTCCGGGCCCCATGGGTAGGCAGTGATGGCCAACCCGGAGGACTGAAGTGCCCAAGTCTAACTGTGCCCTGGCCTTAGAAAGCAAGTCCAGGCCTAGGATACACAGGTCCCCGATGTCGGCAAGCCGGAATTCGTGGGCCAGGAGGCGATCCCCCAGGTGGATCTGTAGAACTCGTTTGCCGTGGATGGGAGCTACCTGGCCAGTGACTGTCTTTATCCTTGCTGTAGTGGTGTGCCACACTTCCAGGTTTCCCCCTTTATACGTAGGAAGGGTGCCAGGGCGTAACAGGCTAATGGTTGATCCGGTGTCGACCAGGGCCTGTAACTGGAACCCGTTAAGCTGGCACTGGATATACAGGCTTCTCCACCGTCCCATGCGTCCAACGAACTCAAGGGTAACTGGTTTGGAGGGTGCTGTAAGGCGGGTTGGCTGTCCCTATACTAAGCCAACCCGCTGGTGTTTCCCGGCGGCTTGGGAGGCTGCGGTGCCTTCGTAGCGTCTGGCCGAACAGGGAGTACAGAGCAACACAACGGTGACTGACCTACATTTCTCACACAGATATAAGGGGGTAACGAGATAGTCAGGAGGTAATAATACAAAGGGGCGGGACACTCCTCCACAAGCGCGAACTGAGGGGGGCTGCTGAGTGAGTGAGAGACAGCGTGCAAGTCTATGCTATGCTGTTTGTTGTTTTGCTTTCTGTAATAATAAGGTCTGGGCTGAAAAGCCATCTAATTTAATAAATGACTTCCTCTCTTTATCCAGAGAACCCGAGAACACTACAATATATAGTATTTTTTATTTATTTAAAAAAATATTATATAAAACAGTTCACTCATTTGTTCTTAAACTTTTTTTTGTGATATCCTCCTCCACTCCGGTCCGACAAAAAATACAATAAATGAAATCCCATACTGACAGAAAATAACAGAAATTCTAGACAAATTGAAATGATTAAGAACATCACTGCTAAGGGCTCCCGAGTGGCGCATCCAGTAAAGGCGCTCCTCGCAGGATGTGCCCTATAGCCTGGAGATCGCAGGTTCGAATCCATGCTATGTCACAGCTGACCGTGACCGAGAGTTCCTAGGGGGCGGCGCACAATTGGCTGAGCGCTGCCCGGGTAGGGAGGGCTTAGGTCGGCAGGGGAATCCACGGCTCACCGCGCATCAGCGACCCCTGAGGCCGATAGGGCGCCTGTGGCTCTGCAGCAGAGCCGCCAGATCTGTGTTGTCCTCCGGCACTATAGGTCTGGTGGCATTGCTGTGGATCTGCAGTGCGAAAAATGACGGCTTGGAAGGAGCACGTTTCGGAGGACGCGTGTTCCAGCCTCCGTTTCCCGAGTCGGCGGGGGGGGGGGTTGCGAGCAGTGAGCCGGGGATACAGATAATAATTGTGCATGCTAAATTGGGGTGAAAACCGGGGTAAAAATAATTGGCAACGACTAAATTTAAAAAAAAAAAAAAAAAAAAAAAAAGAACATCACTGCTGTAACAGACCAGGGGGAGGAAGGGGAAAAGATGTAGTCAAGGAGGGGCCAAAAGACTACATCCCCCAGAATGCCACTGGAGGGAGCCAGGATGGGGTACACCTGGCTCTAATAATAAATGAATGCCACCTGCCTGCGAATAACCAGGAAAAATGTTTTTTTCTGGGCAGTCTGAAGGCTAGAGGCTGTCAGTAAGGAAAAGGTACTGTGTAAACCTTTTGTGTATTGTTGTTATGTGTAATTGTGTAAAAGTGGTTTTGTAACTAGTAAAAGGCCTAGCTGTCCAGGCTGTTAGTTAGGTTCCTGAATAGTTTAGTTAGCACTCCAAAAACGGAGTTAGGTTTTGTTTTGTTTTTGTTCATTTGGCTTTGATTTCTGTAATTAATAAAACGGCACGAAAGTACTATTAAAAACTTCAAATTCTTGTGTCTAGGTCTAATTTTAGAGGCTACGAACCTTAAAGTAAGTGATATCTTTTGCACTGTTTAATAATGTGTATCATGTGAGGGCATTAGAATTAACATTTCACAAAAGGCCATTTACATATAAAACAGTGTTTGGAATGGTCATTCAAAATACAGCATTCATCCTTTTTTTTTTTTTCTTTTTACTTTTATCGTTTGCAGTTTCCGTGTTCTAAACGCAGTTATAAAATATATATAAAGGGTTCTTACCTTAGTAATGTGATGTAGTAGACTTCGGTCTGTCTGTCTTTCTTTCTACCTAACTAAATAACTAACTTTATCTAACTTCTCTACTTATCTAATATAATTCTAACTAAATTATCTAACATATGTGTAGCAGGTGGGACTAATGAATGTCGCTAGTTGATATTTATCTGGCATATAAAAATAGTTTGATAACAGGCACCTGCATGGCAGCTTTCCCTCGGTCCTGACGAGGCATATCTGTAGCTGCAGTCCACGCTGCCCTGGACTAAAGCCCTGGCAAATCGTTTTACAGACTGTAATAAGAAAGGTGGTGCATTCAGATCAAACTTTTTGTGTACCTGACAGATCCATTTAAAAAAATAATTTGATTCGAGACATTCTGGCAGCCTCCAAATTATTTGGTTTTAGGGCAGGTTTAGTGTCGCTTGATCAAGAAAAAGCTTTTGATAGGATCGACCATGGTTAGTAACCTCTGGAGAGCTTTGGAAGTGTTTGGGTTTGGGTCCGGTTTTATAGAAACAATTAAATTTTTCTATTGTGACATTTTTAAATTAGAAAATTTAATGGTGGTTTGAGTACCCCTTTCCCCGTAAAGAGAGGCATTAGGCAAGGGTGCCCATTGTCTGGAATGCGATATGCATTGACTATAGAGCCTTTGACTGGTATGTCCATCCCTCAGGTTTCCAGTGAGCCAGTGAAGATCACAGCTTATGCTGATGACATTACAGTTATAGTGATCAATCAAGCAGATATTGTTCAGTTAACTATCTGTTTGAAAGGTTGTCATCGGCAAGGATAAACTGGGCTAAAAGCAATGGTTTGCTTATAGGAGAAAGGAAAGGTAGTCGTCCTCCAGACTTACCCAGTAGATTACAATGGAGCAAGGGTGGAATCCGTTATGTGGGAGTATATCTAGGTGATGACAACAATATAAAAAAAAAATTGGGAGGGAATGTTGATAATCAGTAACTTGGTGGTCTCTAGCTTATGGCATCGTTTTATCTGTTTAGACCCCCCGGAAAATTTGGTTAGGCAAGTTCAATCAGCACTGTTGGATTTCTTTTGGAGTGGAGTGCACTGGGTGAGAAAGAGTGTGGTCTATTTGCCATTGGTTGAAGGGAGGCAGCGCCTTATAGACATTTCCAGCACAATTGCTGCGTTCCGACTTCAAGCCCTGCAGAGGTTGCTGTATTCCCCTGAGAGACATTCTTGGATGCAATTTGCTTCTTTGTTCCTTCGCCAGGTGGGTGGGATGGGGTTAGATAAAACTTTAGTTTTTTTGTCAGTTTAATAAATTGAATCTGAAATAGCTGCCAGAATATTATGGCAGTTTATTTAAAGCATGGAAGCTACTGACAGTAAAGAGGGATCCTGGGAATGTAACCTTATACTGGCTGTTAAAACAGCTTGAGTAATTACCTGATACTCCTTGGAGAGAGAGGTTGGGGGTGGAAGGACATATACAGCCAGCCTGGGGTTCCTTATCGAAGCCACCATTACCAAAAAGATCAGGTGATCTGCAGTGGAGAATTTTACACACTGTTCTTGCTGTTAATTCTTTTGTGTGTATTATTAACCCTGAAGTTTAAAGACAGAAAAATGAAAGTTTTTCATTGTTTTCTTTTTTGTAAAAGATTAAAACCCATGTTCAATGTGCTGAGAAATATTATTGTTGGACTGGGTTTCCAGTTAAGTGACATCATCTTTAGTTTTAGATCTAGCAAAGGGCAATTTTAAAATTCAACTTGTTCATTGTATTTTTGGACAAGCCGAATTGGCTATTTTAAAAAGTAGAAAAAATAAGATTATTGGTTTTAGTGGTCAAGATCCTTTTACCATTTTTAGAATGTTATTAAGCAGAATGAAGCTGGATTTTAGCTATTATAAAACTACAAATAATTTAGAGAGCTGATGATGTGTTGTGTGACATTGAAGATGATAAACTTTGTGTGAAGTTTTGATATTGTGGTGTTTGAATACTAATATTAATATTTATTCAATGAAACAATTGTGTTAACTTGTTATGAAATGGTGTTTAATGTTTTTTTTTCAATGTTTTTGACTTTTTTATAAGTGTTTAATAAAGTATTTTCAAAAATAAATATCTATCTATCTAACTTCTCTACTTACCTAATATAATTCTAACTAACTAAATTGTCTAACTTGTGTAGCAGGTGGGACTAATTAATGTCACTAATTGATACTTACCTGGCGTATAAAAATAGTTTGATAACAGACACCTGCATGACAGCTTTCCCCCGGTCATGACGAGGCATATCTGTAGCTGCAGTCCACGCTGTGTGCTCCCTGCGCCGCGCCCCAGACTGTTTCAAAGGTAGGCTGGCTGCTTCGTCTTTGTTTCTGGTTTTGTTTTATTGTTTCAATAAAACCACATTCAACACTTCTTTTAGAGCGGTAATTTATATTTTTATGTTATAACTTTAAAGTTCTATCCACTCTTTTGAATAAATGAATGCGGTTTGTTTCTTTTTAGAGCGAGGAAGCAGAGCTTGTGTCAGTGGCTGTTCTTTTATTTATTTATTTATTTATTTATTTATTTATTTATTTATTTTAAATCACATCCCCTGAAATATACGTGCAGTTATGGAAAGAGTAACTTGAGTACTGTGTACCTGTTTAGACTATTTCACAAGGATAACATACTCTATTAAAGGTGTTGTTTGAAGTCGCAGTACAACAGCAACCCTCCCAGGCTGGGTGACAGACAGTTGATTTAGATTGGGTGGTGGTGTTGTTTAATATTATTATTATTGTTGCGGTGGTTTTGCCAGTATTTATTTCTTATTTTTTATCACTTTATTTGTTGTGAAGGGGATTGGTTGTGTACTTGGGTTATTGTACTTTCCATGTATTTGATTTCTTATTGTTGGACGTACAGCCTTTTTTTATGTCTGGTGCCTGTGACCCCTGGAAGTGGAGACTTAAGACCTGGTCCTTGATGCTTTAACTTGCTATCTCCAATGCAATTGAAGATAACCTGTGTCCATTGACTTAATATTATTTAATTATTGCTTTTAGTTGATTTTACTGATCTTAATATCGAATGTACTATTTATACTGAATTGTAAGTCATTGCTCTTTTTATCACTTTCTGGTCCAGGTAACTTCATGCCACCTGAGACCAAATAAACTTTTCTTGGTGTATTTTATCCTTCATTTGATAACAACTTGAGTGGGGAATTTGAAGCATATTGTGGTAATTGATTATAAGCCTTTTTCAGCTCTCCTTTTGCTCCTGAGGGGTGGCATAGTCTTAGACCCATAGGGGGTGCTACAGTCTGGTGTAGTCAACAGGATCAAGCCAAAAATTTTTGTTGTGATTATAAGAGCAATGAAAATAGTAACTTTGGGAAATGGTCTATGATAGAAAGTAACATTTTGTAAGAAAGAACAGTGATTGACAACGAAGAGGACTGCAGTGGTGGAGTTCTGGGAAGCTAATGTGTGAATACCCAAGATCTTGGAGAAGATTGATTTGAGATTGTGTTTTAGTTGTGGGTGTAACAGAGTAATTTGTTTTAAACGTCTACAGGGGATATGGAGACTGAATTGCAGACATTGCGTGAGCAGTTACAGACCTTACAGGCTGACAATGCTAGGCTCACAAGGGAACGCAACCCAGAAAGGGTTCAAGGGCCTTCAAAACCCAGGGAGGTTAGTGTCCCAGTGGAGTAGGTAATTTATCTTCCGAGAGAGAGAGAGGAAGTAGGCCTATACTTACCTCAATGTGTGGAGATGGATTTGAGGAATTTTTATAAGCCAATCGCTGCACCGAGAGCAGACAAACATTTGTGTGCTTAAAGAAACAAAGAGGGTGGCACATCTAAGAAGAAAAGACAGTCTTTGCTTGAAAAGAGTGATTCTGCTCCAGTAGAACAGAATACCATAACGGAGTCTTCAACTTCGTCTACCACCAAAACAGTAGGTAACCCGTTGGCTGTAGACTGTGAGCTACCTTGCTGCAGCATATCACCTGAAGCAAATAGATTACCCATTTTGAAACAGCAACTGCTCGCGTATAGATCTGGCGAGAAATCACGGTTGAGATTTTTCAGTTTTGACTGGTACAAAGATAGATCGTTGCTTGTGCTTTGTGCAAACAGAAAGAAAGCCTTCTGCACTCTGTGTAGATTGCTACAGTCAAAAAACTGAACTTTTTTAAATGTGGAGATAATGTGTTTATTTCACTTGGCATGAATAATTGGAAGGATTGTCCAGCAAGACTTAATGACCACGAGAAATCGAATTATCACAGGGAATCTGTTTATAAAGTACACACTTACACTTGTAATGTGAATGTGGATGTTCAGCTGCAACGACAGAGAGAAGCCGAGCAAGCTACAAATCGCTCTTGTTTTTTAGAGCAACTGAAATGTATCCAGTATCTTATGAGACAAGGGCTGGCAGTTAGGGGACATTCAGATGATCAAAGCAACTTGCAGAAGCTATACAAGCTTGTTTCGACAAACAACAAAGAAATGGAGCAATGGCTCAATAAGAAATGCCACTATAATTCACATGATATTATCAATGAGCAGATTGTAGAAATGTACCGCCAGACCTTTTCTAAACTAACAAAGGATGTCAAACGGTCAGAAATATTTTCTGTAGTTATTGATGAATAACTAACAAATATTGATGAAACCAAGGATGTAAGTGGTCATGAACAGCTTGTGTTTGCCGTCCGTTACATTGATGATACATACAAGGTTGCAGAAGAGTTTGCTGGATTGCTCGAAGACCAATACGATGTCTCTTGTTAACACAATAAGACATACTGTTAAGAATGGGGTTAGACTTGAAAAACATCCGCGGACAGACATACAATGGCGCCAGTGTCCTACAAGGAAAAACGGCTGGTGTAGCTACCCTCATGAAGAAAGAAAATCTCAAAGCATTATCGATTCATTGCTTAAATCACAGCCTCAACCTTGTTTTGCAAGAAGCCGCAAAGAGTTGCTTAATGGTTAGAAGTGCGTTTGAAGCAGTTCACGAAGTCCACAACACAATCCATACCTCTGCAAAAAGACTAGCCCTATTTGAAACCATGTAGGCATCATTCCCACTAGACCACCAGAAGTCCATGAAACCTTTGTGTCAAACCTGGTGGACAGCAAGAACACCAGCTATTAGGTCAATGCTGGAAAATTATCAAGCAATCCTCAATACCCTGGACGCTATTGTCATTGAAGGTGGAGAAGCGGAAGCAGTGAAAAAAGCTCCAGGACTGATTTCTATTTATGGAAAAATTTGACACCTTCTTTGGACTGAAAGTTTGCCTTCAAGTTTTTTCTGCCAGTGAGGAGGTAGCTAGAGCATTCCAATCAAAGACTGTTACTGTTACTACTACTTGTGCTGCCACCCTTCGGGAACACTTAAATAGAATGCACGCCGACAGCTACTTTGCGGAACTGTATGCAGATGCTTTGGATGCTTCAAAAGATCTAACCAACCCGCCATCCCTGCCAAAATGGATTCGACGGCTACCGAGACACATTGATGATGGAAGTGTAACATGTGTTTACAACTCCTGAAGAATACTTTCGCCAACAATTCTTTCAGCTGCTAGACATTCTTAACTGTGAGCTGGATAGGAGGTTTAATCAGTAAACTCTGAAAGTACTTAAGCAAATCGAGAATCTTGTGATCTCAGCTGCCAATGGAGATGTTGTTGAAATTCCGAATGAAATCCGCAGTTTATATAGTGGTGACTTTGATTTTGATTGTCTCCATATTCACCTGAGTATGCTTAAAGATTTGCTGAAAACATTCAATCAGAAGACGACATCAAGCATAAACAAAGTGACGAAACTGTCCACTATCGTGGACATACTTGGAGCTGATGAGGGGGCACGGCAACTCCTTGCAGAAGTTGATAAACTCATTCGCTATCAATCCCTATGTCCAATGCAACTGCAGAGCAATGTTTTTCAGCAATGTGAAGAATTAAAACCTACCTGAGATCTACTATGACACAAAAGCGCATGAATCATGTAATGTTTGGACTGCTGAACATTTTAAACTTTTGTTGCGTGTATATAGTTCCCACTAGTTCTGCATTTTCTTGAGTGTTCTGTAAATGCTGAAAATTACCCCACCTACCGACAAGACAGAAGACTAGCTGATTAAACAATGAACTAAGCCACCCAGACTACGTTACTGTAAGTTACCTTTACAATATGTTTAATGCTTGATTTGCTTTGAAAATTACTTTGGTTAAAATATAGTATTGTTTTATGTTATTACTACAAAGGGACCTCTGATGTGGACACATGCGTATTGTTTTCAGTTGTTAAAGTCCCTTGTATTTCTTTCCTAATTTAAATGTAAGCTGTGCATAGATGAACTATTCGGCACAGAACTATTCGGCACAGGTTTTTTTCTTCTGTTAAAACAATGATGTTTTTGTTATTTTGAATAATCAATACATTGATTCGGCTACAGTTAAAAAATGACGACATGATTAATCTGGTGTATTTGAGAATGTTTTGTCCTGTGATTTTTATTTCCAACGAGGTGACAGAAGTTATTTGATGTAGTAGCTATACTCAATTCTGTCGTTTTGTGTAGTAGTGAGTGCTGATCAGTGATATTTCGAAGTGACGCTGCAGCAGGTAGCTGTGTTATGACGTGGTAGTTAACGCCCTCAGAAATTAATTTGTTTGGCTGGCCCACCCACTTATGCAGTCCTTCCAGCACCTCTGCCTAATTCCCCGGTAGTTAAGGGACCAATTTTGTGAAAACGTAAGAGATCACATGCTCTGACGGGAACTTAATGTTGGTGCGTGAGAATGTAGAGCTCTCCCTGCTCGACCTATGCAAAGAAGCAATTCACTAGGTTGAGGAGGGACAGCCAGTTCGAGAGAAACCTGTGAGGACTGCTCCCTGCTCCTGTGAAACACAAGCTGCTGTTAGCTGTGAGGCTGTTAGTGCAAATCGCTCTGATTTGGCTAAGCTGAAAGATATTGTTGAGAGACGGCAAGCTCAATTGTATTTGTTAGTAAAAACCTTGGGGACACGGGATGGGTTTATACCGGGCCGGGGAAGGGGGCCTCCCAAGGGAAATAAGTTTGATCACACAAACGATGGAAAGCCTATATGTACACGTTGTACATGGGCTCTAGTAAGTATGTCCCACTGTGATTCAGCAGTTGGTGGGATCTTGCCCAGTAGTAGATGTTATTATGGGGGAGGTCAATGTCCCTTGTTTACTGGATACAGGATCCATGGTCACTATAATTACAGAGAGCTTCATTAATGAACACTTTGCCTATTTAGGGAGGGAAAGGCTTTGTAATTGTGGTTTAGCTTAGCCTTAAAGCAGCCAACAGGCTTGCAATACCATATGTGGGGTACCTGGAGTTGGAGATAAGTCTGCTGCGGAGATGTATTCCCAATCGGGGAGTCAAAGTTGTTAAAGAGCACTACAATATTGTCAGAAGGCTGAGGCATTGGTTAATCCCCCCTCTGCAAGTAGGTTGAGAGTGCAGGGTAAGACTCTAGTGTGTGTTGCCGCAGGCGCATTGTCATTGGTGCCTGCTACCTGTCCACAGTTTAACTCCATAGGCAGAGTAGAATTTCTTTTAGATCCCCCAGGACCTAATGAAGGAACTCTTGTTGATGGGTTATTAGTATCCCTGGTGTTAGTTGGCTTACAGCGAGGGCTTGTGTATGTCCCCGTAACTAATGTATTTTGAGAAGTGTTGAATTTAAATCAAGGGAAGTAATGTTAAAACTCTACAATGCATTAGTAAGACCTCACCTAGAATATTGTGTTCAGTTCTGGTCACCTCGTTACAAAAAGGATATTGCTGCTCTAGAAAGAGTGCAAAGAAGAGCAACCAGAATTATCCCGGGTTTAAAAGGCATGTCGTATGAAGACAGGCTAAAATAATTGAATCTATTCAGTCTTGAACAAAGAAGACTACGCGGTGATCTGATTCAGACATTCAAAATCATAAAAGGCATAGACAATGTCAACCCAGGGGACTTCTTTGACCTAAAAAAAGAAACAAGGACCAGGGGTCACAAATGGAGATTAGATAAAGGGGCATTCAGAACAGAAAATAGGAGGCACTTTTTTACACAGAGAATTGTGAGGGTCTCCCCAGTAATGTTGTTGAAGCTGCTTGATGAGATTCTGGGATCAATAAGCTACTAACAACCAAATGAGCAAGATGGGCTGAATGGCCTCCTCTCATTTGTAAACTTTCTTATGTTCTTATGTAGGCAGCACTGAGGCCTGGTTACAACCTCGCACTGTGGTTGGGACCTTGCATGCTGTGGAACCCTGTACTGAGAATGAAGCACTGATTTTGAGTTTTCCTTGGATGCCATTGCTCAGGAATGTAATGCTCATGTGTCCTTACAGACCGTGGATTCTGCGTCCACTATATTGCCCAAGTTAGATCTCCCAAGTTGGACAGATCATGCAGAGGAAGAGGGAGGCAGGCTAGGGAGTTGATCCTAAAATATCAGTCAGTGTTTTCTCGAGAGGACAGTGATTTGGGATGTACAAATTTAATTGCCCATGAGATCTCCTTAACAGACGAGGTGCCAGTGTGCCAGCGTTATCGTCTTATTCCGCTATCACAGAACTAGGCAGTTAAGGCTCATATTAGGCAATTATTGGATGCTCAAATTATTAGGGAAAGTAGTAACGCCTACTCATCCCCGATTGTACTGGTGCAGAAGAAGGACGGAAGTCTTCGAATGTGTGTTGACTACCAGTCATTGAATAGCAAGACACAAAAAGACGCCTACCCGCTTCCAAGAATCGAAGAATCCCTTGATGCTTTTACTGGGGCACGATTGTTTTCAACTCTCGATCTAGCTAGTGGTTACAATCAAGTCCTAGTGGTGGAGAAGACTACCTTTTGTACACCATTTGGACTGTTCAGACAACTTTTTAATAATCAAGAAAATCACACACTCATTTAATTTGAAGTTTTAACGAATCAGAGCAGTAGTAGTGCCCTTTCAGTTTATAAAATGCTTTAAAAATTGGGTTGGTTGGTTGCGCAGACCACCATAAATCCCAAGTAACAAGCACTCTGGGCAATCCAGTGCTTTTACAGGTTTAACAGCATTAGTACTTCAATACAGTAATACAAATATGGTTATCATATATTTAGCCTTCAGGCTATAAAATACAAAAAGCTAAAGTAACCACAGCTACCTCCTATAATGTTCAATATATCACTCTCTTAAAACTAACAAATCATTTCTATACCTTTTATAGCAATACATCCAATATAAGAGATATAAATTCAAATATATGCTTACCTTAAAGTATATGGAAGTGTAGTGTAGGATATATGAAAATAAGAACTGTCTTCAAAAGGCAGAGACTTATGAATTTTATCAAACAGCAATCCGTTTTTTAGAGACCCTCAGATGGAGATTAGACCACGTCAGCTTGCAAGATCAAGATCAATGTTATCGAATGGGGTCTTGCTCTGGGCTTATATAGGATTTTCCCTCCATTGAATACATCAGGAGTCCCAATTAAATCAGCCTTGACAGTTATTATCTTTGAGTTAATGATATGTTCTAGGAGGATCCGGTCAACTCTTTTTAAAACTAATTGGAGTTACGTAACAACCTTCAGAATTAAATGGATATAACTTCTTTCCAAAAACATTGGAACATGATCTCATAGTCCTCTTTTTCAACCCCTCCTTTCTCTAAAAAGTCAGATGAACCAAAGTTTGCAAGATCCTTGTTATAATACAATACGATACAAGTTTGTGTATTAAAAGAGATGTTGTTGTTATATATATATATATATATATATATATATATATTTATATATATATATATATAATTTAATGACATCAACTGTCTGTGTGATTATTAACCTGGGTCTACAATATATTCCCTCTGAGCAGCATAGCTCGTCAACTTTTCAGATTAGTTTACTTTCATATACAGGTGTGAACAAAGTATTGGACAAAGACTGTAGGGGTTTATCACAAGCCCTTGTATAAAATCACTAAGCATACAGTGGTTAGTTCAGTTATTTTCATTTAAATTTAAGCTATAATAGTCTCATATTAACTGTACCATGCTTGGACTAAACCTGACCTCTCTGTTCTTAAAAATTCGCCTACACAAGCAGGTTTCAGACACCCTGTTTACTTGCGAAGGTTAGTATTTTAATTAATATCAAACTCCACTGTAAGCACTTTTCCAAATTCACCGCATCAAGTCATTTTTTGGCTCACAAGCATTCTCCCAATTAAAATCGCTACCTATCTGATAAGGACTGATACTGTAGATGACTTTTTCTAATTTAAATGAAATGCTCGCTTCGGCTGCCATGTTTTCAGTAATTTCTATGATATCATGAAGAGAGTTAATTTTGCTCATTATAGAAAGGCCTTGGATTCAAAATTGCTGACAACCAGCAAGTCTTGCTTTGACTGCCAAAAAGAACTTTCCAGGTCTAGCACCATTCTGCTGCAGGCAGGTAAAGGTGAGGCTATTTTTCTTCCAGTAAGTCTATTGTGTATTACAGTTATTAAATACAGTTTATTTATTGTCTAATATTCAAACCTAACAGTTCCTGTTTTTTTTATTGCAGTAAAACCTTTATATAAACTAAACCATTTATATTCTTTCAGTATTATTGATATTGTAATGTCTAAAATACTTTTTGTTTAAATGGCATTATAAGATGTATTTCTAATTCAGTTACTTAAGTATAACAGTTGCTCCTAGAAATTGTAATATTATTTTACTCCATTGATTTGTTATGAAGTCATCTAAGCTTTCAATGGAAGGTCCAGTTATTTTCATCTAAATTCAAGCCACTGTTAACATATTAGAATGTAATAGTTTTATAGTGACTGAACTAAGTTTGACCTTTTTCTCTGTTCATACAAAATCCAGTTGAAGCAGGTTTTAAGACAACCTCTGCTTTTTGCCAATTTTAGGGTTAATTAATATGAGACACTACCGTAAGCATTTTCCAATAGTCATTATTTTAAACCAATTTAGTAAAACATCCTATGAGATATAGAAAAATGTATTTTAATATAAACTCCTATCTCATATTAACTGAAAGGTAT
Organism: Acipenser ruthenus; assembly: GCF_902713425.1. Taxonomy (NCBI): domain Eukaryota; kingdom Metazoa; phylum Chordata; class Actinopteri; order Acipenseriformes; family Acipenseridae; genus Acipenser; species Acipenser ruthenus. The sequence continues at coordinate 62,601,855 of NC_081193.1, forward strand.
TTTGTTTGTTAATATTAACAAGATCGCTCATTATAGAAAGGATCTTGGCTTTTAAATCGTTGAACATCAGAAAAAATCCTGGCTTCATTGGCCAAAACCAATGTGTCATCTTCAACACTGCTTCCGCGTACAAGCAGGTAAGAATGAGGTTACAAACTTAGTTATTTTCCTTCACTTGGTTCACTGTTAAAGTTACAGTTTATACTATTTTTATTGTCTTGCTTTTTAAAATACAACATTCTGATAGCTGTATTTCAGTCTTTCTAGAATATTTACTTCTAACTCAGGGGTTCCTTTTAGATCAAGTCTTAATACTTATTCCAAATAAGATACATGACTGTTAATCCATTTAAACTATACATTTGTTTAACTCTTGAGAAATATAGCAGCAGTTTAAGACTTTAAATTGTTGATTTGAGTATTCGTTTGCCATTACTTTTAGAATACTTGCTTTTAGGTTAAAAACTGCCCTTAAATAAAACTCACTTTTATTTTATTTAAGAGACTTGACTGTGAGTCTGTTCTTGAACTAGTTTTCTAAGTCTGTTTTACTTTCCTTATTATAAGACTTCTATTCTTTTTCTACTTTAAATATCTACTTTTAAAATATATATAATATATATAAATATATTTATTTGCTCAGCACAGTAACTCTCTCCAGAAAGTTGGCTACCTTTTCTCTTCAAACTGCAATGTGCTAACAAAGTCTGGCACTTAAGTCAAAGAGTTGCCTTCATCTGATAAGAGCCTGCCAAGAGCTGGTCAGCCTGACCTTTCTCTTCAGGCTCCTTTATAGGCGGCACACAAAAGCTACCTAATATTTTCTACTGGGTATACAGATCTTTTTGAAAAGAGTACTGTGATGGGGTGCTAGCTCGCCCCTATAAATTTGTGTTTATTATTGTTGTTGTTACTGTTGTTTTTCTTAGAATTCTTGTTTGTTTTGGATTGGCAGGGAGGGGGTTAAATTCCTCCCTGTAAAAATACATGTGAGAATGTGGCTGGAGCTTTAAGTGTTCAATTGTTAATTATTAGTTAATTGGGCTCCAGCCACAGACCATAAAAGACAGCTGAAACTCTTTGTTAGGGAGAGGAGTTTTTGGGTGAGTTTTGTTTGTTGGTGTGCTGTTTAGTTTTTTTGGTAAAGAAACTGTAGTGAAGGCTAATGCCCAGCCTACATTTCTGTATTTTGTTTAAACCTTTTGTTTGGGCCCTTGTGCCTATTTATTTGATTATTTTTGTTTAATAAAGATCATTATTTTGCCCCTTCCACTGTCTGAGCCTCAAACCTCTGTCATCCTGCCACACGTGGTGTCAGAGCGGGATAGCACCACCTAGAGGCTCAGAGCAGTATTTTTTTTGAATTTTGAATTTTTATTTTAAATTTTTGGATTTTTGGAGGTTTTTTGGCGATGCACAGAATGGGGAAAAAACAAAGGCAGCGAAGAAAGCAGCAGCAGCAGCTACCAACCCCGTCCTCGGCAGCCACCCCACCAACACCGCCTTCACCACCATCACGGGAGATCTGGGAGTGGTTGGTGCACCCCGAAGCGGACCTCTTCCACGACCTCCCCACAGCCCTCAGCATGCTGTGGCATCGAGATGGGGAGAGGTGGGAGGAGTGGGAGAGAGAGCACCACCCGGGGTCCCTCCAGGAGATAGCCGTCATGGTCCTGGCATACCTGGCGATAGACATGGGGGAGATCCCCCTCCTTGAAGAAAAGGGGGTGGAGCCGCTGCCGTCGCCCAGAGTGGGGGAGCCGCTGCCGTCGTCCGAGAGGGAGGAGCCCGAACGTCCGCAGCCCGAGAGGGAGGAGCCCGAACGTCCTCAGCCCGAGGGGGAGGAGCCCGAGCGGGAGGAGTCGGTGCGTCCACGGCCCGAGCGGGAGGAGTCGGTGCGTCCACGGCCCGAGCGGGAGGAGTCGGTGCGTCCACGGCCCGAGCGGGAGGAGTCGGTGCGTTCACGGCCCGAGCGGGAGGAGCCGGAGCTGTCTCTCCCTCCACCGCCAGCGGAGGGGTAACAGCCGGAGCTGTCTCTCCCTCCACCGCCAGCAGAAGATGCTGGAGGTCCCTCCCAGCCTCTGTACCGGCTGCTGAAGGGAGCGCGGGGACAAACTGCCCGACGGCTAAGAGGCACAGCACCGCCCAAGGATGCCTGCCTGTCCGCATCGCCTGGGGTTGCCTGCCTGTCCGCATCGCCTGGGGTTGCCTGCCTGTCCGCATCGCCTGGGGTTGCCTGCCTGCCCGCATCGTCTAGAGAAACTCTCAGTGTGCTTTCTCCTAGGGATGCTGGTCCGCCGTCGCCTGGGGTGGAGCTACTGTCCCGAGCGCCAGGGGGTCCAGAGGGTCCTGCGCCGCCAGGGGGTCCAGAGGGTCCCGCGCCTCCAGAGGGTCCAGCGTCGCCAGGGGGTCCAGAGGGTCCAGCGTCGCCAGAGGGGCCAGGGGGTCCCGCGTCGCCAGGGGGTCCAGAGGGTCCAGCGTCGCCGGAAGGACCAGCGTCGCCGTTCCCGCCACCAGAGGGAGACGAGCTGCTGTTCTCGCCTCCGCCATCAGAGGGAGACGAGCTGCTGTTCCCGCCTCCGCCATCAGAGGGAGACGAGCTGCTGTTCCCGCGTCCGCCACAAGAGGAGCTGGAGCGGGCTCTACCTCCTGCTGCCTACAGGGAAGAGGAACTCTGGCTACTGCCACCCTGGCCGGAGGTTCCTGCAATGTTGGCCACGCCCAAGGATGCCTGCCTCGCATCGCCTGGGGTTGCCTGCTGCTCTGCTTTTGTTCCTCCTAGGGTCGCCGAAGGTCCTGCTTCACCTGGGGTCGCCGAGGGTCCTGCTTCGCCTGGAGTCGCTGCCAGTCCTGAATGGCAACAGGAAGTACTGTGGCCGGAGCCTCACAAAGGGGAGCTGCCGGCCACGAAGAAGGGGGGGGGAGGTGAGCCCCGACCACCACCCCTGTGCCACAGCCCGGCGCCTGGGGGTTGGATCCCTCGGCCTGGGCTCCCGGACACCCAGGCTCCATGTCTGGACCTTTGGTCGCTGGGCCTGACTCCCAGGTCGCAGCACCACCAGGCACAGGAGGTTGCCTGGTCTCCTGCTCCGCTCCCCCTGGTTACCCAGACGTCGCTGCACTGTCGCCTGGGCTCGCACCTCTGCCTGGGGCTGCAGCTGGCTGGTCGCCTGCCTGTGCTCCCGACGCCCCATCCAATGCACCTGGGTCCCCTTTCGCCAGGTCTCGGTCCCGCCAAGAGGGCGCCGGGCTATGGACTGACCCATCCTCAGCAATGGGAGAAGGAAGACCTCCCACCATGGCCGCCCCCATGGGCCACTTGCTTCCCCTCATCCGGGACTTTGGGACAAAGGGGGGAGGTGGCCGTTGGGGCCAAGTGTGCTGCGCACAAGGGGGGGGGGGAATGTGATGGGGTGCTAGGTCGCCCCTATAAATTTGTGTTTATTGTTATTGTTACTGTTGTTTTTCTTAGAATTCTTGTTTGTTTTGGATTGGCAGGGAGGGGGTTAAATTCCTCCCTGTAAAAATACATGTGAGAATGTGGCTGGAGCCTTAAGTGTTTAATTGTTAATTATTAGTTAATTGGGCTCCAGCCACAGACCATAAAAGACAGCTGAAACCCTTTGTTAGGGAGAGGAGTTTTTGGGTGAGTTTTGTTTGTTGGTGTGCTGTTTAGTTTTTTTGGTAAAGAAACTGTAGTGAAGGCTAATGCCCAGCCTACATTTCTGTATTTTGTTTAAACCTTTTGTTTGGGCCCTTGTGCCTATTTATTTGATTATTTTTGTTTAATAAAGATCATTATTTTGCCCCTTCCACTGTCTCTGAGCCTCAAACCTCTGTCATCCTGCCACAAGTACATACAGTATTACTAGAATTATTGACAAAGAGTATATCATTATTTCAATCAATACATGCTAGTTTAAATCATCCAATTCATGTCTAACAAATCAGCTCAGACTGGTTCTGTGAAAACCATGACAGGCCTTTTCATCCAGTACTTTACATCGCAGGTGTGGGCAACCAGGGTCTTCACTTGATACCTGAAAGACACTTGTACACGTTTGGCAGGAACACCCTTCTCACATTCTGCCTTACCCAAATGAGCCATTGTCACTGGATGACCACTGTCACAACCCACACATTCAATTCTTTTTACATCCCGTGGGTCGACATTCAAGTGTGAAAATGACATCCTTTCAGGACTATTACATTCAAGGAGAATTCGGCAGTGTCTGACTAAGTGATTACAGGTGGGGCAGGCTTTGGACCTGGTAAGTAGTGATTCGCCTTTTGCACTTATCACCTCTGCACTTACCACACCCACACATTAGAAAAGGATTGTTTTCAACTCCTGTGTTCAAAGTTAGTTCTGTACCATGGACAATAGTCCTGGTTCTAACTGTTTCCCTCCATCCAGAATACAGGGGTGGGCCAGAATTCAGAATACAGGGGTGGGCCAGAATTCACTATTTTTCACATCGCTTGGTTGCCAACCTTTTTTCTCTTGCACATCATGAGTGGGCAGACTCATTGTAACTGAATCTAGGTCCATTTAAAGAACCGCTCATCCTAGCAACTGAGACCTGCCATGCAAAGGGTTCCAGTGATTTATAGCACAAAAGATCTATACCAAGGCTACCTGTGACAGTATCCACTCCGATCAGGGAAAAAACTGCTGGTCCACCGGCTCCTTTCAGGTGGTCCATGGAAAGGTTACATAATTACGGAAATGATGCAGCAGCATATAGTTTATAGATCCCATTGCAAACCCAAAATTTGAGAGCTTAAAAAAATCAGCTACATGGAGAATATCTCCAAGTAAAAAAAAAAAATATCTAAACTCTGTCATATATATATAGTTTTGGAGCGTATAAAATGTAATGTTTTTGTGTATTGCGCTCACGTGCACTCAACACAGCAGCTTGTAAAGTAACACTTGAGAAGGTGTGTGCTGTGTTGCATTAACATATGGCTGAATGTTAATGCAACACAACGTGCAAGCCCTGGAGTGTTATGCCGCTTATATTATAAAACGGATACAATAAAATTATATATATCCTGCCGCTTTGGAGAAAAAATAGTCCCTCAACCAAGGTTCTATTTGTTGTAAACGTTAAACTGGAGGTTTTCAATGTTTTACATTTATTGTAATTAATTAAAATTTAATGCAGCCTCCGTGCTCGTCTCTATCGCTCTGTAAACAGAGCTGACATAAACCTCAATGTTTGCCTTGTTAGTGACCAAGCATTTAAAAATGCCAGTCATGTATTTTTGCTGATAATGAAAACATAAAGAAAAGGCAAAAACAAAATTCACTATCCACGGATTACTACCGCTGACCTGGAGAAGCCAATACAAAAATACATTATTGGCTTGTTCGCTAACAGATTGATTGAGACCAGCACAAAATTGAGTATGCTTGAGCAGTAGAATTACATACTGATGCATAGCATTATAGTAGCAGACCATTTAGATTTTCAAGACATTTAAAGAATGGTCGGGCTCAAGTGAGCCCAAGGATACAGTCTCCAATACAAAGGGAGACCCCTAGGCATGTTTCAAGGGATGTGGTTCCATGACACACTGTAAGAACGACTGCTGGACGGCATCCCAATCCACACTGGCTGCCACTACCTGTGTGCTTATAACTTTAAAGTTCTATCCGCTCTGTTGAATACATGAATGACCTGAGGTTTGTTTCTTTTTAGAGTGAGGAAGTGGAGCGTGTGTCAGTCACTGTTCTTTCTTTTAGTGTTGTGTGGTGTTGTGTGTGTTTTTTTTGTTTTTTTGAGTAACTAGGGTACCGTGTACCTGTTTAGACTATTTCACGAGGATAACGTACTGTATTAACCCTTTGCGGTCCATTTATTCAGTGCATTTCAGGCACGTCGGGTCCAATTTATTTTCACACGCGCAGTTTATTTTAGACGCGCTGTTTAAAGGCATTTCTTTTCACAGTAAAACAGGTTTAAAAGGCACTGCATATCAACAGGACACTCAGTACTGCATCTCCAGCCCCGCCCCACCCCTTGTTAGCTGTATTTTTCACATACCTCTCCATAGTTGTGCATACCGATAAATCATCTCCTGATCACTCGTTTTATCACCAAACTCCTCAATGCGACCCAAATCATTATTTTATTACTGTAACATCTCAAAAAGCTCTGCAAATGTCTGTGATATTCTTTGTGCGCTGGATGCAGAATCAGCTGTCTTGTTTGTTTATGTCCGTGTTATCTATGTGGTGCTGGGGCTATGTGTATTGCTCAGATCCGCCCCTTTTTTTTTCAGCTTCTTTCAGCTCCTATTGGTCTCACTCGGCCACTGAATGGTTTTCTTGGCTTTTTCCAGAGAAAAAACAACTAGAAACCTGTGTTTTTTAAGTTTTTTTGATGATATCGGACCAGAAATGGAAAATTGTAATATTGTAATCCAACATAGGACCGCAATGGGTTAAAGGTGTTCTTTGAAGTTGCAGTGCAACAGCAACCCTCGTGGGTTGGGTGACAGACAGTTGATTTAGATTGGGTGTTGTTGTTGTGGTGGTTTTGCCAGTATATATTTCATATTTTTTATCACTTTATTTGCTGTGAAGGGGATTGGTTGTGTACTTGGATTATTGTACTTTTCATGTATTTGATTTCTTATTGTTGAATGTACAGCCTTTTTTTTTTTTTTTTTTTTTATGTCTGGTGCCTGTGACCCCTGGAAGTGGAGACTTAAGATCTGGTCCTTGATGCTTTTACTTGCTATCTCCAATGCAATTGAAGATAACCTGTGTCTATTGACTTAATATTATTTATTTGTTTTAGTTGATTTTACTAATGTTAATATTGAATGTACTATTTATACTGAATTGTAAGTCATTGCTCTTTTTATCACTTGCCGGTCCAGGTAACTTTGTGCTATAGATAGATACGTTATATCTAAATATCTAAACTATCTATCTTCAACTAAGTACTTTCTTGTCTTTCTCACACCAACTGTCACCGTCTTCTGAGAATGTCGCTCGAGCATCTTCAGTTGACTTCTTACCTTGGGTGCTCACGGATTATTATTATTATTCTTTTTACTTACACAACCACTGATAATACAGCAAACATGGTAGCAGCAGTTGATTGTGAAGAATGCCTTGCAGAATACACCAGACCTGGAGCTTATCCGAAGGCAAGGAAAAGAGTTGGATTCTTCAGATGAAGTACAAATGCCAAAGAAAAGCTAGCAGAAGTGTAAGTGCAACTTAACAAACCACAGCAAAAGCTAATGCAGGAGGCTGATACTAGATGGAACAGCACTTATGAAATGTTTCAAAGGCTTGTGGATCAAAAAGAATGCATTGCTGCAGCTCTTGTCACTTTAAAGTCAGATATTCTTCCCCTGACCTCAGATGAATGTGACATTATTAATCGGTGCCTTTGGGTTTTGCAACCATTTCACACTTCAGAGTTGTCTTCATGAAAAAAAGTTTCAGCATCCAAAATAATTCTATTGACCAGAATGCTCCAGTGTGTGTTATCACAGAAACATTCGCTTGTTACCTACCCTACAGCAGAAGTTTTGACAGCAGAGATACAAGCAAACATACAGAGGAGGTGTGCTAATGTGGACTCTTCTTGATCCATGTTTCAAATTCTTTGCATTTGCAAATTCCACAAATGCACAAGAAGCTGTAAGACATCTGACAGCAGAGTGTGCGTCACAAATTAGTATCTCCCCTGCAACTGCTAAACAAGACGCATCAACAGAAACAATGTCGGCCACAGCAAGCAGCCAGAGTCTTTGGGAAATGTTTGACTCCAAAGTCAAAGAAACACAGAAAGTGCACAACGTTACTTCTGATGCCACTGTTGAAGTGCAGAGGTACATACGTGATACTTACCTTGCAATTCTGCAACTACGATCAGTTACTGCTCTGCTAACTCTGTCAAATACCCACCTCTTTCTAAGTTGGCCCACAAATACTTAAGCATACAAGCAACATCAGTTCCTTGTAAACACTTTTTTTTTTCCAAATCTGGAAATTAACCCATTTTTCACTGGGATGCGCCGGGACCAGATCAGTCTGTAGTTGACTCTCTTCCTATAAAAATTCATTAAAAATTTAGTTTTTACAGTAGCAATTTTGGAAGTGTAGTTTTGTTCAGAACACTCTGGGGAACATTATAAAGTACTAGTGAAACCATACAAACTTTTTGCTTTTTTTATTTTTTCCAACACTAATATATATATATATATATATATATATATATATATATATATATATATATATATATATATATATATATATATATATTTTTTTTTTAAGTTAAGTATTTTTGATCAGCTTAGAGATACATGTATAAAAATGCGTTATTCTATGACCTGAGGGACCTTACAATACTTCCTGAAAGTTTTGTTGAAAAATATTAATGTCTGGGCAAATTACAGGACATTGTTTCACCTGAGTGATTGCAATGACATAATACATGTTTATTCTCATGGTCTCTATAAGCAATAATGGACTCTACTCTTGATTTATTTTCTCAAAATAAACATTTATAAAGAAGTTATTCATTACATTATTATCAATAATAAGGAAAAAAAATGTACCTGATACATTTAGTTCATGAAATAGTATCTTCTTATATCCACTCGTTTCTTGATATTTATAAATGTTGTAAAAACACACCTATATATATATATATATATATATATATATATATATATTACACACATGAGACAGAATAAATGTTCTAATATAATTATACTTCAGATTCATCGGATTTACAGTGTTTCCCCTTTTTTATTGGCTCTAAACAAGTTCCTGTGAGTTTTTTGTTTCTGCTTTTGTCTCTGCAGGCTGCTTGTCTCCACCCTTTAGACACTAAATGCCCCTCTCAGTGACGTCACACGAAAAAAAAAAAAAAACTAATCAGGAAGTGAAATTCAGTCCCTCCCCTATCCATTGATAAGTGTACCAAGCCTATAAGTCATCAAAACAAAGTGCTGTTTTTATCGTGTTTACACGATCGCAGTCCTAGAATCCGACTTCAATATTATCGTGTTGATACGATCCCGGTCCTTAAAAGGTTAAGATGAGTTGGCAGCTGTCAGACAGAAATAAATACTAGAGTCAAACCCCACAAAATCTCAACCTGAGCTTGTGACTTGCTGAACCCAACTTTTGCAGTCTGAGTCCTGAATAGACAACTTAAAGCTCTCTCACCTACTTGACATCACCTGACCGCTCTGAATCAGTTACTCCCCAGGATGAGGGTAAGCACTATTCTCTGCCTGAAAAATAGATGTCTTATATAGGTAGAATATACTGACACTGTTAGTTTTAAATAGGTGGATAAGATTGTTTTGTATGCCTCAACAACATAGTACTAAGCTTTTAGAACAGGATTGCACTCTTAAAGGATAGGATTGTGTTTTAAACGAAGATTGCTTTTTAAATTGTGTATTCTTAATAAACATAGTCTCTCCGAAGGAGGCTGTTATCCTCTTATAATTATTGTTATGACTGTTTTCTTGTTCTTCCTAAAGTGTCTATTGGGCTGTTTAAACTCATTTAACTCAAGCCCAGAGCATGACTATATAATCCACTAGGAGCTGTAGCTCTCCTGTGCCTACCCTTATAAGGCATTGTGGAAGGGTGGGGGAAATCACTGACACCGGAGACAGAAAGTTGGGTTTCTAAACACCCCTTGGGTGCACTATTTATTTCTCACCACCAGGTGGCACTGAGACACCGTTGTTACCAACGATGGTAAAGGTGTCTCAGTGCTCACCTATAGCGCACACGCCACCGCAATAAATCATAAGAAACAGAAGGCAAAAAGAAAACAAAAACAAATACACAAAATCTACAAAATAAAGTACTGCACTCAGCAGCAAAAACAAACCCCAACCATCGCTAGCCGCACGGCCCGGGACTCCGTCCTACTCTCACCCTGTTCCCTCACTACTCTATACAATTCGGGGTTCTGCCCATTTATTTTCCCCGCTACACTTATTCTTTCTTTTGGCATTGTCTTTTTTTTATTTCTTTTCAAGTCGCGCGCGGCTCTCTTCCAGCCCCGCTCTGTCCGTCCGTAGGGTCTCTGCTGGCCCATTCATTAAAATCTGGCAGACCTGAGGAAACAGTAGAGCATTATCTTATAGGGCCAACAATCACCCCAAGACCCGCCTACCAGCCATCCAGAGAGAGTGAGAGTCCACACACCCCCTCTCCCACCTCCCCGTGTCACGGCCATGACTGACAGGCGGTTGTTGGACGACTGCTGCCCTCTTCCTGCAGCACTGTGAACACGCCAGCAGAGTCAGCACAGGTCTCCCTCTGTTACAGGCATGAACGTGACATTTGGTGCCCTCAATGTGGGGCTCGAGACTCCAATTGTGTTTTTGATCCCAGCCTTTTGAGAACAAAATAACATCGATAAAATCTTTTAAGTCCTAAATATTAACCTTCCGAATATTAGTATAGGTACCCCCCTCCTCCAATAAGTAGCCTACTTGTTTTCTGAACTGCACAGTCAGACTAGTATTAAAATAATGGCAGCATTTAACCCTTCAGTTATAGATGAAGGTTAATTTAGTGAGGACAGTAGTCACGAGAAACAAATTGAATGAAAAATATAAAAAGAATTGAAGGACACGATCCAAGAGTCCAATCGGGGTTCGGACCCGAGCGTAAATTAATTTAAAGAAACCTCTGACATACAATCCCAGGGTAGCAGTGGAAAACTTTGCACAAACTGAAATTGACCACTTAACCAGTCCCTCCATTATACCAGTATCTTCGGTTCTCCCAAAGCCAGTTACCATCCCCACTTGCTAAAATCTCACAGAAAGTACTAACTGGAGGAATAAGCAACTTCCTTGTCTCAAGCATGACTTACCTTCACAAAGGCAATGAACCTTTGATAATAGAAGTAGTGCTCGGAGAGTATTGAGAAAATACTGATTTTATTGTTAACATGGCTAATGGGCACAAAGCCATGGAGCTGGGGTAGCTGTGGCCATAAAGAGAGGTGCCGGTAACCAGTTAAAGGAAGAATGCGAAGGAATTATTCACAGTAAAAACAGGAGAGGTTTGTGTCACAGTCTTATAATCTCCCTTGCAGTCAGATTATTCATGCAGTATGACCCTGGGCAGACAACCCCAGACATTAACACAAAGTGTGTCTAGTCCGTATATAGGCAATTGACTATAAGCCTTACCTAAACATCCATACCACCTTGGATGATAAAGAGTAATTAAATATAAATTCTAGAACATCTGCAAATCGACCAATCAAAAAAAGGGGAGAAGGGGCAATTGAGTATATAAGCCTTGAAATTTATATTTAACATGCACATGTGCAAAACAAAATGCGAAACAGATACAGACCTTTTGCTTACTCAATCAAGTACAATATATGCTTTTTGTTCTCTTAGAACTATCTTAGACAAGTATATAGGGAAAAAGGTCAAGCCAACTAAAGGAACTTAGACCAGTTTTCAAATTGTGATAATTGTTGAATGCAGAGTGTGTGACACACTTTGAACTATAAACAGTGACACATCTAGAAAACAACATGGATAGTTTTTTAAAGAAGTACAATGAGAAACATGACGATCATTGTGAATTCATGTTGGAAAATATGGACAGAAAGAGTGATCCAGAGAAACTGGTTGCAGAATCCGATTTGACGTGTGTTAAAAATTACATTGACCAATGAGAAACGACTGGGAAGACACGTGGATTCTTGCAGTTCCCTGAACAAAATGGAAAAAATGAATTGTTTGTGTCGCCAAACAAAAATTACTTTATGATAAATCCAACAAAGATTACAAAGACTTTGGAAAAAAAAAATATATGGAAAGACATTGCCGTGGACTTGGGCATGAATGATATGTATTATAAAACATGAAATTATGAACTGATAGCATACATAAACATGTGGATTGTGTGCAATATAGGTTAATACAAGCATATACTTTTTATTTCAATTGTAGTCGAGGAAGAAAAGAAACAATGGCCTAACCTGGAGACACATATCAGAGAAAGAAGCGTGACAGGGCAAGAGCGGTCAGGGCTTAACAGTCAGAAAAGAGGGCAGTGCATGAAAGTGATGGAATTTCTGGCTCCATACACAGAGAGTAGGTCATTATGATAAAGTATTTTCAGTAGCTCATTGCTAGCTTCCTAACTTTTAGATATATTTATTACAAGAGCAAGTGTTTGAAAAATGAAATATTGGCCATAAGGTTTATCATGCTATGACAAATGTTTTGTGTAATATCATGTTTTTTTTAATTTTTTAAATGTTATGTGTTGCATAACAACATTATTGTAGATCTAGTAGAAACATAATAATTAGCAAGCATTTTAACTTCCATCAGCATTTGCTGATCATTAAGTTTATACTACATTTAACATTTTTTTTTGCATTCAAAGTTATGTATTACAATACTGAAACTAGGTATATTTACTACAAAGCCTCTACTGCACATCAGCGCTCTGAAGTTCGATATTAACGCATCTCGTGTGCAATGGATTGACGCACGACATTTTCGGATGACAGATTCTAAATGATGGAACAGATCCAGTGTGCAATGGCCTTAAACAGAGAATGGAGAGAAAGAGTTACAAAAACAAGTGGAGACTTTTAAAAAGAACTAGAAAAAGTACAAATAACATATGATTGTTTAACACAGAAATATTTAAACATAAAAGCAGTTATGGGACTATTTAAGTATGCTAGAAACACAGTACCAGGATATTCATTGTTGGCAGCTCCTTTGTATACAAAAGTAACAAATATTTATTTGGGGATCCAAGGATGAGCTATGGTTAACTCAGCAAAAAAATATTAAAACGGCAGGAGACCTCACGTCTAAACTACCTGTGGAAACTGTAGAAGCCCACATACATGTAGGTAAACAGGCTGCAGTAATTGTAATAACACAATAACATGATGGTTCGTGCCAGAAAATAGAAAACACCCAAATCTTTAGGATTATTTCAGGCACAGTAAATGGTCATTATCAAGAAAATATGTACATTTTTAAAATTGTGCCGGAAAGATCAGCTCAAATGGCAGAAGCCAAAGCCTTACTCAAGGCTCTTGCTCTCTTAGCACTCTAGGGATGCCTAGTGAAATAATATTTGTTATTACAAACTCAAGCGACGGGTGTCAGGCATACAATCTCCACCTACATGCATGGTTAGAAAATGATATTTTAGCAAGGGTGTAGTTAAAAGCACACCCTTGCTAAAATATCAGGTTAATGCTGTACAAACCTTAATACTACAGGCCGACTGTCAGGATGTGCGTGATGTGGTAATGAAAAGAAGTCCAGGCAGAGGGTATATTTTTAAGGTGCTTTATTTTCACTGCAATAATCCCACAATATTTGTAGTGGTCGTGATGTCCGAGTTGGTTCCACTGACTTTCATTAGCTTCAGCTCCCGTTCTCTCTGCCAACAAATACACAAAACAAAAACACACAAGAACACTCCATCTTGTTATTATTTTCAGCACAAGGGGCCACACTCACATAGCTGCGCCCCCTTTGTACTACTAAAGTCCTCCCCATAATCAGCCTGGCACCAAGATCTATGCAATCGCCTCATTCCCCACAGCTGATCACAATGGAGTTATTTAGCCATCTTACAGCTACGCCCTTTCATCAAGAGGTCTGACTTCTGCTTCTGTTCTACCATCAAGTCGGCCCATCCCTGTGAAGATGTGCCACCAAGCTTACTTCGCGCCCTTCCTGGTCGGGAGGTAGAGCTAGAGCTCAGATTCATTCTCTCTTGTTCACACCGACCTAGAACTATTGCAAGAATACCCACCCAAACCAGGACGAGTGGTGTTGCATTAAACAAAATAAAATTATCCCTCCTTGTGACAGGGCGTGGAGCCCTGCACATGAAAAGGGGGTAGGGCAAAGTTGTTGTTCATTTCTTAGCAGACATCCTTATCCAGGGCGACTTACAATTGTTACAAGATTACACATTATTTTTACATACAATTCCCCATTTATACAGTTTTTTTTTTTTTTTACTGGAGCAATCTAGGTAAAGTACCTTGCTCAAGGGTACAGCAGCAGTGTCCCCTACCAGGGATTGAACCCACGACCCTCCAGTCCAGAGCCCTAACCAGTACTCCACACTACTAAAGTCTTGCCATAAATGTATTTGTTTATTTTAGAACGGGGTACCCCTCTGCCCTTGTGCAATTTATTATTGTGTATTTGTTTTGTTGTTGTATTATTATTATTATTATTATTATTATTATTATGATTATTATTATTATTATGTGTATATATGACGGTGTAGCTGTGTTGTTTTGTTATTGTTTTATTAAATGTGACCGCGAAGAGTCGTAGGTTTTGTTTGGCAGAGTGCATGGGAAGTCCCATCCACAATTTAAAAACCTTGTGTAGAAGGTGGCCATCTCCCGAATTAATTAAGTGATTAATTTGTTGCTAATCTGGAGATGGTCACCTGCATAAAAGCCTGCAGCTCTCTGCAATCTGTGTGGGTGTTCAGAAGCGGAGAACGAGAGCGGAGGAGACGAGAGAAACAAACAAAAAAAAAAATCTAGGAGCAGTGAAGGCGATTTGACCAGCCTGACCTGGAATACTTATTTTCTTATTGTGTTCATGATTATTTTGTTTCAACTTTTATTTTGCTCTGTGAGCATTGTTTTGTTAGTCTTTTTTTGTTTGTTTAATTATTTCAATTAAAACGGCGCACGCCACGTCGTTTGCCCTGCAGTACTGCGTTTGTTATTCTTCCTGCATCTGGTGGTGACCACTCAGCCATCCCTGTCACACTCCTAAAAAGACAAGATCAGCCTTAGTAACTCAAGCTCATGCGGGGCCCGGGGGGTTGCATAGTGCAGCTAAAGGGACCCTGTACCGGCTCAGGATGTGTTGGTGGCCAATAGAGTGTATAAGGGTAAACCAGAAAACCCAGGTCACTGAAGGTGCTCCGTTATCCATCAAAGGACAATATCCGTGGGACAAATTATTGATGGATTTTATGGGCCTCTTTTTGCAATCTAGCACTGGGAACAAATATATTTTTGTAATAGTATGTACTTTTACAGGTTACACCCTGGTTTTTGCTACCAAAGATTGCAAAGCAACATACTAATGAAGCAGGTGTTCACAATCTGGGGCCTTCCCAGGACCTTATACTCCTGAGGTACTAGTTTTACTGGAGACGTTTGTGAGGAAATTAAAACAATCTTGGGAGTAGATAAAGTCCCTCACCACCGCCAGAGCAGTGGAATTGTTGAGAGAAAAAATGCAGTCGTTAACAAAGCCAATAAAAATGTTTGATAGGACCTAATGATAAGAAATGGTATAGTTATATACCATGGGTACAAATGGGAATTAATAACTACCTAAAAAGCGATGGCTTCAAAAAGATTCTGCTCTTTTTGATACACGCTACAAACCAATTGTTATTTTATAGAACAGGCAGAAATGTTTTTTATATAAGTCAGAAAATTGTAGACAAAAAAATGATACTTTGCATCATTTAATATTTTTTTTAGAATGACCAAAGACGTCTGAATGACATTGTATGCATTTCTTTATATGGCAAGAAAGGAATTCATTGGTGCTGTAAGGAGCTCAGACTTCCGTAAATATCCTCATTCTTGGAGCCTGGTGCAACTAGGGAATCTTATGACTTCTTTGTCATTCATATTCTTGGCATTCCAAAGTGATGTGTTCAGAGAAAAAAATAACAGTAAGAATAATTTAATGGCTATTGACCCTCAAGCAGTTACACATTGGACAGTGATTTCCATTTCTTACTATTATGTTTAGGGTTCCTGGTTTTCAGTTAATGAATTGAGCTTTACGTTCTAAATACCGGTAAAACACCACAAAGGCTGAGTCTGGTGATCTTCAAACCAGAGTTTGCTGACAATTTTAAAAATATGGGTGTGCAACATCAGATACATTACTCACACAAGTGTGTGATGCTGACATTTATGTACTCGCTAGATTGATAGAAAGGGGGGTGGGTGAACCATCCAAAGTGTTTAAGATGTGTTTGTTTTTTTACCAATATTGTAAAGGAGTGCCGTACAATGTTAATATTTTATTTACTTACATAATGTGTAATTTTATTTTCATATAAAGTTTGTTTCTTCATATTTGGTGTTGATTGTATCCCCCACCCACTCGGGCTCTAAATGGTTGTGACCTTGTTTTGCTCATTGGTTTGCAGAGTTCACCCACCACTGTAAAATGCCTTGTAAAAGGAAAATGGCAGAAGATTACACCCGTGAATTCCCCAACCTTTTTAGCAGAGAAAATTTCGGGATCCAAGGTGCTGGTGTGCAAATATTGCAGACTTACATTCCACATTGTAAAAGGTAAGACAGCCACACGCATCTGGAACATATGAACTCAAAAACTCACTTACATGTCTAAGCTGTAAAGAGATGCAGAGATGCAGTACAGGATATAACTATTCAAATTAACACGAAAAATTTATTTTAAACAGATTTTTTTTTTTTTTGTAAAAACTACCTACTCGTTTGTTAAATAAAAAATGACATATATAATCGATAAAGCCTGTTAGACTGAAATTGGTTAAAAATAAAAACAGAAATATTAAAGATAAACACCAAAAAACAGAAAAACCCTAATTATATTGAACTGTGATTCATGTAATTTTAAGAATTATCAATGCCCAGTATTTTCATATGGTTTCACAATACTTCTTTTTAATTGCAGGAATCAATCACCACCTATCCCTTCAATACCCTGGCCCACTACAACTGACAAGTGTTATAAAAAAGCACGAGGAGTAGGTAGATTTAGAAGCCTAAAAGTTTAGAAGTTTACATTATTGTTTCCAATTAAAGTTCCTTCAATATCTGCTGATCAACCTGCCAAGCCAATTGCTTCTTTAGACCTAAGAACTTCACCTTGGATAATAGTAGGAGTGTGCTGATACTCATATTTTCCTGAATAATTACCTTTAAGATGTATTTGACAGCAGGTATTAAATAAATCAAAACACACCTATTTTTTAATGTGTTGATTTCAAAACAAGAAAAGCTACCCTTCCCTCACCTTTACAACTGAGTACCAAACAACGGCAATTAACTTCCGCATTGAGTGTTTTAAAAGCTGATTGGAAGCACTGTACATAAAGACCAGGCAGCTAGAAATTTGACATTTTGGGTGGGGTTCAACAATGCCTTTTGTGTGTTTGGATGCTTTGGGGTTTTTTTGGTACAATTCCAATAGTTTTTTTGTTTTTTTTTGTTTTCCTTTTTAATGTATATTTTATGAGAGATAGCACATATCAGAACATGCAACTCATTTTTTGACCACAGGGATAGTAGGTTCTCCAGCGATAGTAACTTTGACAGTCATGGGTGTTTGAGTACCTGGTTTGAACCCTTGGCTATGAAACAATCGCTTTTTTGGTGTTCTAAAGAGGACATTGGCAAAAAATGCAGCAATCCATGCCACATGTGAACTAGGTACACTACTAGAAGGGGTGGAGGAGTATGAGGAGCTATTGGTTGAAGGTTTAGTCAGTGACAAAGAAAAGCATGCCATAATAGAGAGAAAAGGCCTGTGCCTTGTGCTCTGGCAGTGTCTGCAATTGATGTGTAGCAGCACAAGGACCCAACCACATGATGATTTTCTAATAAACATGGAGGAATATATATTTCTTGTGTTCAACAGGCTCAAATGACTAACAATCACT
The DNA here is from genome assembly GCF_902713425.1 of Acipenser ruthenus. Lineage (NCBI taxonomy): Eukaryota > Metazoa > Chordata > Actinopteri > Acipenseriformes > Acipenseridae > Acipenser > Acipenser ruthenus. The sequence goes on from NC_081193.1 coordinate 62,619,577, forward strand.
TTGGAAGTCAGGCTGTAAATAGGTAAACATCAACTAAGAAAACATTTAAATTGGAGATCATGTTATTAATTAACAACCTGTAGTAAGATGTGTAAAGCATTAGTGAATATCCAAGGACCTATTTTAAAACAAGTACAAAAGCAAAGACACATTTCCTTACAGAAATAAAACTATTTTAACAATACCAAACTATTAAGAAATTACTTTCAGTAGTTACAGGAAAGAACAGTAAATTAAGAGTAGTTCCTTGTAAGTGCTATACTGAATTATTATATTCCTCTCAGAGATGGTTGCCACAGAGATGGTTGTGATTTCCTGCTATTTCCACTGCTTGGCCACTTGGATCATTAGTCCGCCCAACGATACAGCATAAACCTTGAATATTACCTCACTGCTGCATTTATGAATCAGGAGGACTAAATATCAAGGCACGAACTCCCCTCCCTCAGTCAAGCCACTCGCCTCTTTCATCCAACAAACCTAAGCAACTGAACCAGGCAAGACCAAGCAAGGGAAGTCTCAGCCTAGATTTTTTGGACTCCTGACCACCTGCAGGAGCAAAGCCCAATGCATCGCACCCTGTGATACCACAGTGCGAATAAGATTTGAACCATGCTCTCATGACTCACCCAGCACCTGAAGCCGGAGTGGCACTCCGGACCTTATATCTAAACATTTCTGAACACACATAAAGTATATTGAAAAATACCCTTTTTATAATTTAAGCAAATTAATTGTTTCCTGAAAGGTGTTTCTTACCAGCTACCTTGCCTGGAAGCCCAATACAATACTTGGAAATTCCTACCCCACATGAAGGGGAATGTAAGTTATGCAACAGTAATGCTAAAGGTTGGCAAATTCCAGGAATTAATTGCAACCTGCATCATGGAAGTGAATGTACCCTTTACAGTGTGTTAAAAACAGATACACTAATCCTGTCAAAATGGCCAGTCACTTCACTTTTCTCATGATTTGCTAACTAAAATGTTAATTTACTGAATTAGGATTTATATATTATAATTTTAAAACAGTTTGTGATGTGATTGCATAAACCTTTGTGTAAAAGGAATAATCTTCCATTGGTTTGTCCTCACCCAGAACCTCTGTTCAGGGGGCAAGGAGGCAAGACGGTGGGAAAGTGGAACCGCCACAACAACACAGGAACAAGAACTGCCTCACTGTGGTGGTGGTGGGGAGGTTGCTTGAGAACAATGACAGCATGCAGGTAAGATTGAACAAAACAATGAAAGGGGCATATAAAAAATAGAAATATGGTTGTGTTGGTAATTACAAACCAACAGGAAGCTATGCATTATCAGTCATCTTGCCTTATCTGCAACTAGTCATAATTTCTTCAAAACAGTGTGCTGCACCCTTTTTCCTGCTTAAGAGTGGCGGGGGGCCCTCGGATCCACCTAAATGAAATCCCTACAAGCCATTTGTATGGCCTCTTGTTTAGTCACCCAAACCCTGTTGGTTTTATTTAATCTTGGTCAAATGTCCATTGGATGCAGCTAGCATGTGGATGACAACATACTAGCCTTTGTCTCCACTCTGTGGCTCTTTCTCTCTCAATACTTCTATAGTTCCTAACATATTACCCTTAAGACACTACACTACACAATATAAATAAGTAACAGGTCCTATTTTGAAATGAAGAAAGAGGAATGATTTTAGAACTAGTAAGAAACTACATAGAACAGTAATTTATCTGTTTATTTCTTGACAGTTTTCTTATTTTTTCCGCTGAGGAAGCACCTTGCTTTAAAATAGCCTTCTTTGACTGTAAATTATTTTATTTTTTTTACCCTCCACAAAATGTAGATGATTCAATGGCTACATTTAGTTGTTGACCTTTCCATATACGTATACAAAGATGTAAGATTCTCTGAAGAGGATGACATTAGGATAACTATTATTCAGTAAAGCCTCAGCAGATATGTGTTGGGGTACACCCGGCCCTGTGCGTATTTTCTGTTATATGTATGTATGTATTGGTGCATGGCGTTTGTGTATGTGTGGGGAATACAGAGGTGGCAGGGAGGGAGTTAAAATCCTCCCTGCAAAAACATGTGGGAATGTGGCTGGAGCCGTCAATTGAATAAATGATTACAGTTGTATAAATAAGGTGTTAGTTTGGTTAGTATTGGATTTTATGTCGGTGGAGATGTTTCATGTTGCTATGTCCGTGCCCTGCTTGTTTATGTTTTTTGAGTGTTTTGTATAGCCTTTTCTTTTGGTCCTTGTTATTTTGTTAAATGTGTTTTGTTTAGAGTTTCTGTCCATGTTATTTTTGTTTGTGTATAATTAAACGTGTGCATTAGCGCTTTACTGAACCTTCTGTGTCTGCGTTTCCCTTCCTGGTCTAAACACCGTTGCCAGTGATGTCATCCTGTCACAAGATAGTAAAATGTCAGACATCAGACAAAACAGGAAACACAAGTTGTTGATTAAATCTCTCATATCTACAGTCATTGGCTAGTAATGTATCATTCAGATTAAAAGGACTTATCTTCACATTTCTGCACATTTTCTTTGTAATAAAGGTGTGTATATACACAGAGCTATTGATGTATTAGGTAAAAATTATCTATTAAACAATTACAAAAGCAACCTGACTAGGTTACAAAGTCAACTGGACTAAATCTATTTTAATGCCCTTGAATACTGTTGCTAGGGGCACTGTGCTACCCCCTATTGTTTTAGAGAGAAGTTTTACTTATCTAGGCATGCTGATTTATTCCTCTTTACACCAGATTTGTAGCAGCAACTTTATTACTCTAATGCAAAAGGTCAAGGCTGATCTCTTAAGATGATCCTCTTTGCAATTCTCTTTGCAAGGCAGGATAGCGACGATTAAAATGAATGCATTATCACATATCCATTTTTTGCTCCTGTTGTCCCTAGCACCTCCTCCCAAATACTTTGTTGAAGCGCATTCTATGATTTTCAAATGTATATGGGGAGGCAGACACTCAGGAATACGGCTTACAACTCTTCAACAAGCAAAATTATTGGGTGAACTGTCTCTTCCTAATTTGAGATTCTGCTGTTGAGATTCCAACTTAGAGCATTGAGAACTTGGCTGGATCATGATTCTCCGGTTCCCTGGTGGCCTGTGGAGGACACTTTGGTGCTGCCTTGTAGGCTACACGACCTCCCCTTCACTGGCATTAGTCCTAAAAATATTGACTTAAAATGTGGTCCTACTATAGCTATTGAGGATGTGGAATACCACTGAAAGATTCATGGATGGCCCTTATAAGTTTTATAAATAATTTTCAATTTGGAACAACTGCCATTTCTTAACAGGAGGCCAACCCTTTGTTTATCCAGCCTGGTCATCCAGAGGCATCTTTACTTATATATTTTTTTTTATTTTTTTTAATTTAGAGTGACCAATTATTATTATTATTATTATTATTATTATTATTTTTTTTTTTTTTTTCCCCCAATTTGAAATGCACAATTGTTTTTTGTCCTCACCACAGTGACTCCCCACACAGCACGGACGTTCTGAGGGCATATGAGCATCCTCCGATCTCACAAGCCTAAAGCCAGAACTGCTTTGACGCCAAGCAATCCAGAGCAGAAGTGGGTGGGCTACCGATCCCGGAAGACAGAGATCAGCCCTGCTTCTTATCCTCTCTGAATATGCTTGGTGTCTGGGTTTGCTGTTGTGCAGTGAGGAGAATAAGTCCCTGCCGGTTTCCCATCCCCCACCCCGGGAGCGTCAGAGCCAATGTGAAGCCCCTCATGGGGTTCTCAGCAAAGTTCAGCCTGGAACTGGCGCCGTCCAGCTTGTGTGACTCATCCTGTGCTCCCCGTGGCAGCGCTTCAACTGGATGAGCCACTCAGCGACCCTTGGCATTTTTACTTTTGATGACATCTTTGATGATGGAGGCCATACGTTTCAGGACCTCAAGGATACCTACTCCCTTCCTGGCTTCTTTTATTTTATGCATTTTAGACTCGGATCAGCTATGCGTGCCTACAGTGTGCCGTGGGATACATCCTTTGGCAGGGTTGGTTCAATCCTACTAGTTCTTCCAGGGGATGGTATCTACTGTGGCCATTTCCTAATGTACTCTTATAAGCCTCTAGCTGTCACAAAAATCTGGGGAGTCCAGGTAATATTCCTAATTGGCTGTATGGCTAAATACATTTGTGGCTTCTAAAAACCCAGCCCATCAACTAATACATTTTGAATTTATTCATAGAGCTTATGCAACCCCATACACACACTTCCAAATTAACATAACTTCTAATCCTGCATGAAACATCTGTAAACTTGGCACACCTGGCCCCAGTATGCATATGTTTTGGGACTGTCCCATCATTGCCACTTTTTGGAGTTATGTAGCTTCAGTGTTATCTAAATTGACTGGTTCACAGTTAGTAGCTGAACATTGATTATTTACTTAATAATGACTCCTTGGTTAATCTTTCTTTAACTTGGCATACAACTTTATTTGCTAGCCTAACAGCCACTAATAAATCAATGTTGTAGCTTTGGATATCACCATACATACGCCCGCTCTTGGCTTTGTATGTTTAGGGTTATTGTTCATTTAGAGGGGCCACAGCCAAACTGAATGGGACGAGACCAGCAACGGTAGAGGCGTAATGTTTAGTCTCTGCTGCCTTGGCTGACCTTATTATGGCATGACTGTGTTATTTAGTTTCATTTTTTATTATGTATTTATGTTTTGGTTTTGTGTGAGCTCAGGCTCTTTTGTATATAGTTTTACTTTTTTTTAAATGAAACAATTGTTCACAAAAGTTACCTTTTGTTTTATTTTTTAAGTTTTATTTTACAGTTCAGCTGCCACATGACCAAATACATTTATGAGCATGAAAAGTCCACACTCCATTGAAAACATAACAGGGAAGTAGCCATTCAAAATCAAGACATTACTGCTGGCTCATTTAATATAAGCAATTTTTCATTCTCACATAGGGATTTTATATGTCTATAATTACAATAAAACACATATTCTGTGTACACATATTCTTAAGTGTTAAGATTTTGGCAAGCAGATTTTTTTAACATTTGCATTTCATAGGAAAAACAATCTGATTAAATGGCAATTTGTTGACACTTCTTTGCTACATTGACTGTTGGATATACTTCATCATCTGAGGCTATGGAGTTGCTATGGTTGCTATAGTAAACCTGTGACACTATGACAATCAAAGTCAGAAGAGAGATTGATGGGCAATGAAGAAGTTTGTTTTTCGTCCCAAAACAAACTATTCATATCACAAAAGAACACTCAACAGGAATAAAAAATATCATCAAATACCATCATTTTTATGAAGCTGTTCTAAACTGATGACTTCTTTAACAATAGGTTAGAAGCATTTCATAAATAACAAATGGAGTTTAATCAATTGAAATAGTTTTGAAATAATTCATGAGTTAAAGCTTTGTAAACAGGACCTTGCATTTCAAATACAGCATACATAGTGTACGCACTGCAGCAGATTTAGGGATATATATTCAGTATATGAAATACAGATACTGGATGGCCAAATATAAAAAGAGATCTGCTAAAAAAAAAAAACTGTACATTTTTTAATGTTTCAGCGCAACAAAGTACATTTTTCAAGTAGAGAAACTACCACCAGCGTCAAATATGGCCCTCTTGCTAATGTTTCCATGACAGAGCCTCCTCAACTTTTCAAAAGAAAAATACAATAAAAACAAGATATATATATAATTTTATAGCATTATAATATAACAATGTTCAATAAAATAAAATAAAATTATTGGCTAAAATTTAAGAAAAAAAATATTGTAACCTAAACTCTAGATTCAACATTCCTAAATTAACAGCAATTCTGGCTGCTGAGAGACACATTGCTTACAGTACTAGCAGTGGTAGATGGTGTTTGTCCTGAAGGTTTTTTTTTTTTATACAAAGGGAGGCAAGCCTCCCTTCTCCCATTGGGGTGCATTCACGGAGATCATTCTGCGCTAATTCTGTGCAGAATCTGACCAATTTAACCAATGATCTTCTAAGAATGATCTCTGTGAACTTTTGGCTAAATTCAGGGATGTAGTGCTGCCGGAGCATTCAAGGAAGAGCTGAGACCCATGAAGACCCATATAAAAGTATGATGATTCAGTTTTCTAAATCTTTTAATATCATAATTAATTTACTCTTTAATGAAATTTGTTAAGCATTTTTCTCCACTTGAAAAAAAAAATCCAAAAGATATTAATTGTACTTTGTGTTAGGCGTATTTGAGAGCAGCAAAGTAGTGTAGCTAGGGAAAAAGGTTTTATGTCCACCACTCGCGTAACACACTGTCAGTTAGTGTTGCACGCGTTTGCCGCCCTCTGGAGCTTAGAAATGTATTGGTGAAATAAAAACAGAAATTAGTAAGCAATGGCAGCAAAACAAAAAAGTATAACCGCGTTTTTCAGTAAGACACACAAGGAAACCACAGAGGAGAAAGAAATAGCTAACTCCAGCAATACAGGAAAGCTGACGTCCAACGATACGAATGCAGGGAATGGAGATGAGATTTCTAATGCAGTGACTTCAACATCTACAGCCTGTGACACTGGGCCTGATGCAACAGGTCTGGACCTGTGTGCTGATGTGTAGACAGAGGAAATGTGGAAGAGGAAAAAAGAGACATATCCGTGGATAGAAAAATGGGCAATGTGTGCAATTTCCCATTCTGCATACTGCTTGGCTCAAAACATCATCAGACCTTATTCCGATCACTTTGGTTTGCTGGAATTTCAAAATGAAAATGGTGTTGATATAGGTTTGGGGCTGCATTCTTGATACAGTGCTACAGAAATCATCGACCACATTGCTTCTGGCACGAGGAAGAAAATCTGTAAACTTATCCACGACATAAATGGTAAGATTTCTATACTTATAGATGAGTCTACCAGTCTGAGTAGCAAAACAGCACTTATCGTATACCTTCAACGTGAAAGTGATAAAAACTGCAAACCACATTTTATGTTTTTAGACCTGGTTGAACTTCCAAATCAAAAAGCTGAAACAATAGTAAAGCATCTACTTGAATGTCTTGCGAAACGCAGTTTTTATGACTCCTACCTGAAACAGCATCTTGTGGCGTTTGCTAGTGATGGCGTGTTACGCTAGGTAACAAATCAGGCGTAGCTCACAGACTTTTGGAGCACTACCCAGATATTGTTTGGCACTGTTTAAACCATTTATGGACAAACTGTATTCTGTGTATAACAGATCACCTCTTAATCAGAGGCAACTTGCAGTGTACTACCGAATTACAACAGCAAATTTCCAAAATCGGCCGCAGTGTCGGCTGTATGACGCAACTATGAAGCTTTGTGTGCTCACTTTGAATTTGCAATGAAAGATGGAACAAAGTCTGCGTCCGACAGAAAATCCTATGAATGCCTCCAGGGTATGGAGAATCAGAGATAACTTCTCTCTGCCAGCGGTTTAAACTGCCATCTACTTCTGTAATCAATGCATTCAGAGATTACGTGGATGAAGCTGGACAACGCGTCCCCCAGAAATTACTACCTCTATTTAATTGTACAAAAGTAATTCCAAGCAGCACTGCAGAATGCGAGCAAGGATTTAGTCATATGAACCTAATAACATCACTAGCACGGTCAAGAATCCTCATCAGTTGGGTATCTGCGCTTATGTTTGTAAGTCTGCATGGACCTCCACTGACACAGTGGGTTCCATCATCTTATGTTACAACCTGGTTGCGATGCCACCACTCAGCTGAAACTATAAGGACAAGATTGGCCACATCTACCGTCAGTGATGCGTCATTTTCGGTGAGTAATAACTTAAAAAATATAATAGTTCCAATTCAATGCTAAAGTAATAAGCTATTGCAAAAAACAAACAAACAAACAAACAAAAAAAAACTATGAATTTTCTTTTCTGTTGTAAATACATAGTTCTGTTGAAAAACTGCTATGTGTGAGACTAATGCGACCTAGTTTGTCTTTTTCTGGAGGGGGGGTATTCTTAATTGTTAGATTAAATGAGGGTGAGTCTTATGTTTTTGTTTCTCATGGTAAAATGTGGCTATTTCATTTATCACAATTTTTTGTGGTCTCGAATGGTTAGTGTCATTTTCTTTATTTAAAATTCGACGTGATGCGAGCTCTGGTGATGACGTCACACGGCTGACAATTATTTGCAGGGCTCCGCCACTAAATTTAGCACAACACACCACGGGCTAAAACGGCCAGATTCTGCACAGAATCTGCGTAGAATGATCTCAGTGAACGCACCCAGTGTTTAGCAGTGGCAGATCCCGTGATCTAACCAGAGGAGGCTTTAACCCACAAAAGCAAATACTTCCTAAAATTAAATAAAAATAAAAAGTAGCCCCTACTTTTGCGATGTTCTAAATTGTTTCCAGGTAAACTGACAAAGTTCTGCTGCTCTGGCCGCCCAAACACTGCGTTTAAACTTTAAGTGATTAAACCAGTATTTCATTTCAAAAGAGCAAGGAGTGTAAACAATACTTCGGAGTCGTTTTAAAGCAACAACACAGACAGAAACAAAATAAATGATATGGTACACAATAGGGCTGTCAGTAAAGCCTGAAAATAGCAATCGATTAATTGGGCACACAAGTAAATATCGTACCGCCCACATACATTTTTGCTCCATTCCTCTCCTCGTGACGTTATTATTATTATTATTATTATTATTATTATTATTATTATTATTATTATTATTATTATTCAGTAATCTATATAAACTCGTGTATAGTTTATATAGATTACATTCCAAAGTACTGTAATCTATATAAACTAGACACGAGTTTATAAAAAAACGTCTTTTTTTTTTATTCAGTGACAGCTGCAGCATCACGCACGCATCTTGTTAATACCACCTAACCTTCACTATCTGTGAAACACACAGTGCGGAAATCCCTGCCTAAAACATCCATCATCATCATCATCATCATCATCATCATCATCATCATAATAATAATAATGATTACAAATAAATTGATTTATTACCTCAACATGCACACCCGATATAGGTCAAGCTGATCGTTACTCCAAAATTGCGTTTAACTCACTGATCATTTATTTATTTATTTATTTATTTACGTTATTGAATATTGTTAAATATTCATTATATACCAGTTCATTCCAAAGAAGCGCAAACTATATACAGTCAGTTTTTTTTTTTTTTCAATGTGCTCTGGATTCAAGGCAATCTGAGCTATCCTGATTGAAAAATATTAGGTAGCTCATTCTGTCAGACAGAAATTACCTATAATAATGAGCTACCCTCTGCTTTAAAACACACAACACAGCATTTTTAACCCCTTATAACCAACCAACAAAATATGTTTTTTTAAATGATTATTAATACTATAAATCATGTGATGCATTGCGATGCGTCTGCGAGTTAAAGACCGTGGATCAGTGGGGTTTATGGGGGTGCACGTTTTCATGTTACACTGGTTTTGGATAGCCCATACATGTATAGTTAATAGCAATATTGACTGTATTTGATACCTGTACAAAGTTATAAGGTAATATATTATAATTTAACATGGTAGCTCGGATTTATGGGCGTGTATCGAACAGGGAGGAAGTAAAGTAAAAAAAAATATCGCGGCGCATGCGAATTTTGTGTTGTCAAGCGCACCTCGTGTAGGTCAGATTGTCAGAACAGCGGCCCGCTTTTTTTTGTTTGTTTTTGTTTGTTTACTTTACATCGAGCACACAGAGGGGCGTACTTACCAAGCATTTTCAAAACTGATTGGCTGGTAGGATGGGACCAGCAAATCAGATACTAGTTAACACAGAAATACTGGGTGCGTTCACAGAGAGCATTCTGCGCAGATGTGCAGAATCTGACCTATTTAGCCAATGTTCACATCAAAATATATGTAAAATATAAGATCAAACATTGTGGAGTGGGGCCCACGTTCCTGAATATTGGTGGAGCACGGGCACCACGGGCCCATATAACTCGCCGCCTGTGAGTATGTGTTAATCCTGATCATGCTGTTTGTTCAGTAAATTGTTTGAAGTGTGTTCATAAAGTCAAAGCCTCCTTCTCCTGGCTTTAGAGAAGAGATGTAACGTGCCTGTGTTGTTACTGTGATATGCTTAAATAAATTTTCTGAAAATAGTTGGACTGCGTCCAGTTGTTTGATTTCAACTCGTCGTTCGAGGTATGACAGGCCCGGTTTTTGGGATGGAACCGATGGAACAGTCTCGCGTTTTGATTGGTCCATGTCTGTCACATGAATATGTCGTCACACGAGTGGAAAGGATTTCTGTGGTGGTGTACTTTTTTCTACTTGAAAGAAAAAAGTACACCACCACAGAAAGCAAATTCTTACATTCGTGCATAACATGATAATTCATATAAAGTAATCACCCATAGTTTGCTATATCAGTACAGCGTAATACCACATTATATTTTAATGGAAAGGTTGTGGAAAGCAGATCACTCTCTCTCTCTCTGATCACAATGTTAAAAATGCCTGCAAGCTTTTCCACTCGTGTGACGACATATTCATGTGACAGACTTGGACCAATCAAAACGCGACACTGTTATGCGGTTCCATCCCAGAAACCGGGCCTGTGTCATACCGCCGTCGTTCAAACCGGAGACTAGTTGCTATTGTGGTTGTATTGCCGCTGACAGCAAACGCTATTCTCGATATTTTTTTTTTTGTACTTTATTTGCTATACTAAATTTAAATAGATAGGACAGCGAGGAAGCAGAATACTCTGCATTGATAGACAGCATTCAGAGGGTGTGTACAACAACACGAATACTGTATTGTATTTTCAGGCGGATTGATTTGGAACAGTGATTAAATATAGTTTGAAAGATAACATTCGATGTCCTATATCAGAGATTTTAGCCTTTGTATTGACCAATCAGGTTAAAGGAAATCTCTGATCCATTTTCTAATAGACACCGGATCAACTGTGAATCAAACTTAAAATCAATCCTCGCAAGTGCCTTCTTTTTCATTTTGAATTGCTGTATTGAAAGCTCAGTTCACATGTATTGGACAGTGTCACGGATGGCTGGTTGGGTGACGTCAGACCAGGAAGACACAGGTATAAGTAAGTACTGCGGGTTGAGATGCAAATGCGCTCATATTGATTAAATAATAAAACAAACAAACAAGCAAAAGACTTTTACAAAACAAACCTGCCAAAATATACAGACAATAAGTCAAACAAGTATCATGCTGGTTTCAATTCAGCACGAGTAGCAATTTTTTCAGTTATTTTTGTTCTTACTTTCTCTCTCTCTCTCCCCTCATCAACCGCAGCGCTCAGCTGCTATAATTTTTATACATGTGGCCGTCCTCGAATTGGCAAACATTAACCAATTTGAAGACGGCCACATTCTACACGCGCTATTGTTGGCAAGGAAGATGATTGCCTGCTTCCCTGCCAACCCAAAACCCACATTAATAATAATAGTTATAATAATAATAATAACAATAATAACACAAATACATTTAAATAATAACAATAATACAAAACAACACACATAAACACAGGGGCGGGGTGTACCCTGTCACAGCAAATACTAAACACAATTGGTCCAAATTTATTTTATTATCCACCAAAACCAAAACCAGCCAATCAATACTTTGCACCTACAAAAGCAAGCAGTCCTGTTCCCATAACTGGAGTTCAACAACAACAAACCGAGACATGGACAATTCAGTAATATTACTGTAGATAAACTATAAGCTATCTGACAAGTACAAAAACGTATTTGTTTTATAGTTTTTTTTCTCTATTTATTTGATCCTTTAAGAATATTTTTGGTACTATTTACCTACAACTTTTCTCAGCTGAAGGGTACCTGATAAATCATTACAAATTCAAGGCAAATCTAGGTTTTAAAGTTTTTTTTTTTTTTGTTTTTTTTTAAGAAAGTAATGAGAAAAAATGTTTTGAAGGCTCTACCGTGTGGTAGTTGACCTGACTTTCATTAGCGGCTTTGGCTCGGGACACATAACTCCAGTCGTGGCTTCATCGACGGGCACTCTCACTTAATTGTGACCTTCCTACAGATGTCAGGACTGCCAGGTCCCTGACCACCTTCCGGCGCCTCCTCAAGACTCACCTCTTCAGACAGCACCTGTAAAACTCCTCTTTTCCCTCTGGACACTTATCACTCTTCCTTAAATGCACTTTACTTGCTCTTATCTGCTCCCTATTTTACTGCATTTAATCATGTACTTTAGAGTACTGTAATCTGTCAAATGTAATTTAATCTGTAGTATTTGGGATTTAATTATATCCTGATGTAACTATCACTGACAATGTTATCTGCTCTGTTATTGAATCGTATTTTGTCATATACTTGTAATTGCTAGAACCAAAGTCATTGTATTTTATCTTGCTCTTAATTGTATTAATACTTGTACTGTGACTCTTGAAATGTATTTTTGTTTACGACTGTAAGTCGCCCTGGATAAGTGTGTCTGCTAAGAAATAAATAAATAATCAGCCCCGTCTGTATGTGAGAGTTATATTGCCCATTGTGAACGAAACTGACTTTCCAAGAGATGCATATTGTAACATTTTGTCAGGTTTTATGAAACAGGACTCAGGGAGACAGTGGTGAATTCTTGAATTCAAGATTTATTGCGATACCAAACACAGAATTCCTGTTCGGGGCCGGAATTCATGCCACCAAAAAATAATAAACCCTTTTTTTCTAACTCTCTCCACTCCCACAGGCTCATGCACCCCTTTATATACCCTCTCCTCATTTCCCACCGCTGTCCAGCTCAACCAATCAAGCCCATGCTCTGCAGCCCCCCCTTTTTTCCAATGCTAAGTGGGAGTGATAAAGCATGGGCTTAGCCAGTGCATCCCCAGACAGCAGCAGCATGCATTCACGCACTCATTCACTCCCCATGCTAACTAACAGTGTGACCCGTTACCCTTAAAATACATATAACTCTTTGCTTCTTAAAGTCATTAAAGAGCCTATGATTTTTTACTTTTACCAAAAACATAAAAAATAATATTAACAGGTCTCATTTGAACATATAGTCACATTAATTTTACCAAGTTATGTTTAATCACGCTACAATTAATCAAATGATACCCGGAAATAAACACAGGGCGATCTCCATTTTCTGGTTTGGGGCCAGGAGACTGTGACATCACAGAGGGAGATACCCGCAGGCTACTTGCATCTGCCAGTATGGCTGACGGTAACAGTGAGAGACTTATTTTATCAGTTTCAGACACCTCTTATGATCTGACATAGAGAAAACCGGGATTGTCTCCCGTAGCAATTCGAGCCGTATGTCTCCGAATCAGACGGGTCAAACGGAGAGAGACTCTGACAACACCAACGCGGACGAACCAGTGGGACAGCAGATGTCTGCAGAGAATCAGCGTCTTGGCAACACGGAATGGTTAATAAAAACCCTTACATTTAGCACAGATTGATACTTAAAATATTTCATATTACCCATAATTGTATAGTTATGTCAGACCTTTAGTTAACAATATTGATACTAGCAGAATAACTGAACGCTGATGACTGCTACTGGCATGTATTTAACATATCTCTATATATACATATGTACAGTATATTAAGGATGTGCACATTTTCGTTATTTATGAATTTTACCCCTAATCATAATGAAGAGATGCCAATGGCTACATTTGGCCATAGCAGCTACTATTTTGGAGGTCCAGCTATGGCGCTATGTTGAAGAGGTATGTATAATACTATGATTTTTAATAAATAAATAAATGATGAATACTCCTTGAACATTTATGAAATATATTTCAATACCATGTTTTTTTTTAATGAATTAATGGTTCTTAATACAGTATTTCACTGACAGTTTATTGTGGCATTGACATACTAAAATCTCTGAGCCGGGTTGCTTAGTAACCAATTTAGAAACTGAAACTGCCGCACAAAACTCTAAACAGTTGTTTTTATATTACCGAATTTATATATTACATCATTATATTGCACATTGTGCTTATAAAGACCCTGTGCTTGCACTGTATTTTTTTTCAAAAAAACCCAAAACTAATAACAAATTACTAGTAGTATACCGGTAGTGTTAAATGTAAAACACTGTAAACCCTAATTTTATACATGAATACAAAAATATCTCCAAATAGTTGATCTCTGTATATCACGGGATGGGATGGGACGGGATTTTTTTTTGATGGGACAGGAATTAAAAAAAAAGTTACAGGACAGGACGGAACAGGAAAGGACATGATTGGAAATGATGGGACAGGAACATTTTTGACAGGACAGGATGGAACAGGATTGAAATTTCATTCCTGTGTCACTCTCTGCCTCACAGGTCGGGAGGGAGATTGTTGACTAGGATTCATTTGCTCTCTGTCACATATTGTTGCATAATCTACCACTACTAATATATGCGTATACCCGGAATCAGAAGGTAGCAAAGGACCTACAATGTCCATTGCAATGCGTTCAAAGGGAGTGGAAATGATTGGCAGTGGGACCAAAGGGGCGGGGTACACTCGACCCGGGGCTACTCGCTGGCAGTCTGGGCATGTGGCTACATACTGCGACACTTCATTATGAAGCCCTGCCCAATAAAATCGGGACTGTATTTTTAATTAATTGTTTATACTGTGGCCAGTCCCGGTCCAGAATAACTGGATGTGGAGCCTTTCCACCACCCCCACTATGAGGTGATGCTGCATCGGTCCTACCGATATACATTCTTTTAGTAGCATTCTTTTTAGTAGCATAGCATTTTTCATAATAACTATGTATTGTCATAATTTGCTAATGTTGCCATTTTCTTCAAAAGGCCTTGGGCAAATGTGAAATCTACTTCAAAAGTTTGATGCGTCTTTTTAACATGGCGAAAACCAGCAACATTTCGAATGCCTGCATTGACTGTCCACAGAATTTTTTTGCCTAACTCTATATACCACAGTGCTTTGCGCGCAGTGAGATGGAAGTCTCCATTGAACATCAGCGGAGTCGAGTATCTTGTTAAATAGAATATCTTTTGAAATGCCCTTCTAAATATTATTGGCTGAAGCAGTTTTGAGTGAGGCAGGATTTTCGTTGATTAAAATATTAATGTGTGCTCCCACTGGCTAGAAATGTTGCAGTGTTTTTGGCACAGTGCGAGATTGACAGTTGGAAGTTTGTCTGGTTGTTGGGAAGTTTGTCTGGTTGATTGGAAATTTGCAGGTCCGTACAGCCTTTCGTATTAATGAATTGACAAATTAATTAATGAATTATTAGATGAATTAACAAATACGTTTATGAATTACTGTATGAATTGACAAATTTATGGACAAATTGACCAATTCACGAATTGACAAACGAATTGACAAACTAACGGCCGGATAGTTTTGGCACAAATGGCGCTCCATAGTAACCCTTTAACCCAATCTAGTCTCCATACACCTAATTAAAAAGCACAAGCAATGGTAGCTAGGAGCCGCAGCAGGACAACTCATTAATCTCCCATCACCTCTGAAGTGTTTGCAATGGGCTCAGGTCGTGCAATGCATTTGGTGGTCTCAACTCCATAAAAAAGCACCACACAATTTGATACACTTGTCAATCTCTGCTTGAAAGGAACTCAGGATTGGTTGGCAAGGTTATTCTTCAGGTCATGAATAAGGTGAACCTGAAAAGAGTAGCGGCACCAGGTACCATTGTTCTTCAACTTTCATTGAAGCTAACTTGACAACTACAGAAAACAACAACATACACACAGAACACAACTGAAATACTAGCAAGTATTTCATCTCACTGACGTTCTCCCTATGTCATTGTGAAAGGGTGATACATACCAAAATTAATAAGAAACTCAGTTTAATTTTAAATAGTGTGCAATCTAGCCTTTCTTGTGCTCAAATGCTGCACCCACTATAATTATTTTTAATGACTGCCTTCCTCCGGGCCTGGTAGTGCAGGAAAGCACAGCTGTAACCTGTGCCAGGTGTAACCCATATATGCATGCATTAATTAAGCTAATTTGTAATGAACCACCCTATTTAAATAAGGCTTGCGCTCAGGTGCGTAGTAGGTGTTTTTTTTGGTTTTAGCAATGGATGAACAAATGACAAAAAGTGGAAAATTAAACAAAAGAAGAAAGAGCACGGATTGAAAAATTTACAAACCGACAAATTGACATTTTGGTTGATGGATTCATACAATACAAAGAAGATCTGTTTGGAGAATGAAGCTTGAGGCTTGGAGCAACAGCAAAATACAGAATATGGAACAAAATAAGAGGTAATATCAATGCAGTGTGATCTGTGAAAGGAAACACAAAGCAAATAAAAAAAGAATGCACAGATCAAAAAAGAACAAAGGAAAAACAAGCCTGGATTCAAGCACACAAGACTGGAACAGGTGGAGGACCAGCGCCTAAAGAGACAGAGCTAAAGTACTCCACCTCATAGAAAAATATGCATTGGATGGTGTGGGTGTAAAGGACTCTCTTTCTGATCAGGTTGATGCTGTAAAACGTAAGTAGTTTATTCATATTAAAATCTCAATGACCCTCAAATGGAACCGCTCAACCCGTTTGAAATACTTGCTTGTGATAGTTGCTCATATGTATATAATGTGAAGTGTTGAGTTGATCTTTTCAATAATGTTTATGCAGGCTAATATGGAGCTCAATTGCCCAATACTGTACAATATACTGGCATGTTTTTTATGTTCTACTTTTAGGAGTGCTGCAGCCTACAATTATGTATCCTACTGAGCCTATATTCATTTGAAGCAGTGAATACATACACAGTAATAAGCCATCGACCATTGCATTTTAATTTATAAACGTTGTCTTTTCAGATCTGTCTTTTCATCTGACAGGTGAATCCCAACCAGCAGAAGCAGAGAGAATTAATGAAATTCAGGAGCATGATGAACCTGTGGATGTAACTTTTGAGATCATAAATGCTGCAGAACATTGCATGCAACAGACTGAAACGCTACCAAGGAATTCAAATGTCTTCACATCTGATGAGCAAGACCATGGCGAACCTAACATGGAGGGGGGAAAAATGGTCAGAGAAATGAAAATAAGGCTATTCCATCGTACTTACACCACAAATATGTGTGCGAGCACAGAAATCCTCGCAATAATAAATACACTGCCGGTGACTGAAAATGAGATGTTATTGCTACAAAGAGAAAATAACCAATTATTAAAGTGCTGCATTGACAAAGCTGTTACAGTAATGAATCGAACAGCAAATGCTGTAAAATCCTTTGAAAATCTAATTGTTATTGCTATGAGCTATGTCAAAAGATGCTGTCAGAAGTAAATCCTGTATCTACTCAAACTGACCACTGGTAGTGAAATGGACACAGGCAATATTAATGTATTGGAAGAAGCTTGCTCAATTACTGCAAGTCATGTAAGTGATTACAACAGAAATGAAGATGAAAACTACCTGTAAGTCAATTAGACACCCGTAACAAAATGATAAATGAAAATGCATGTGGTAAACGACTGAGGAAAAAAGATACTGCTAAAGCCAGTATTAGTTGCTTGTCTGCTAGGAGTCGTAGACCAAGAAAAATGAGAAAAATACTGGGTATGTAGTTTACATATGTGATGTTTTTTTTTTTTTTTTTATTTCATAAAGACAACAGACTTTGTTAAGGGTTGATAGGCTGCTGGTTATTTAATGTCAACTGTATTTATGAGAATGTTTAATTGGAAATGTGAAAATAATACTTTATACTGTTTGAAATCAACATGTTCTGTTATGCATCAATGTGTAATAAAGTTGGAATACTAATACTTTTGTTATTTTATTCTTTGTATAATATAATATTAATCCTCACAGGGCATGTCTAAATTACTATCGCTGTGAGTAAAAAAAAAAAAAAAAAAACTGGATATTAATGCTGCACGGGTCAACATTTCCTATGGGATGCGCAGGTCCAGGCCCTCTGCAATGGGCATATTTCTTTTAATGGCCAAATTGTGTAGCATGGCGCAGGCGGTTATAATTTTGGCACATGTATCGGTGTGTATTTAAAAAAAAAACTAAAAAAACCAAAACAAACATTCTCTATATGTAAAATGATTTTTAACACACCAAAGGTTCTTTCAACAACATTTCTGGTGCATGTATGGAGCTGATTGCATTCTGAGGCTCACGGATAGGAGTCATCAGTCATTGTTTTAATGGGTAACCTCTGTCACCTAGCAGAAATAAAAAAACAGACCAATTATTTATTATGCTATTATATTGTTCTACTAATCTTTGGGTAATTTAACAAAGTCTCACTTACCAAGTAGCCAGCTGTCAGTGAACGCTCCAGATTCATACTGCCTTGACAGGATATATGCGTTGTGATATGATCCAGGGAAGTTTGCTACAATATTGGTAATGATACACTAGTGGTCACATATTAATGGCACATTTAATGAATGGTATTGTTTGCAGTTTCTAAATGCAGCCTTGTTCATGCTTGGTAGTTTTATTGGAACAGGAGTACAGGTGATACATTCTATGACTTGGAAACCCTAATATGTTGTAAAGCTGCGTCTTACTTGCTCTCTCTCTCTGTAACAGGACAGTGAATGTATTGTGTCATTTGGTTAATCAAAGTGTCTGTTACTTCTGCAATATACTTTGATATTGATATACTCAATCAGGTGAATCTAAGCTACACAAGTGTTATTTCCTTAAAGGAAATCATTGGCAGCTTAGCGCTGCACCACCTATTAGCTTGGCGCAGGACAACCAGATGTAAATAGTCTGCGCGGAGGATACAGTGCGCTTAAAATTGATACTACCAAATAAGAACACCTGCGCTTCTCGGTTACATATTAAACACAACATGACGCGCTAGTATCATGGAGGGTGACGCAGACGATTACACCTTTACATCAGTACATTGAAAGACTAGGCAGTTGTTAATATTGACACAGAAAACTTTGTGGAACGCAAATGCTATTACGCACCTTCAACGGGACTTAAATTACTTCACTAGTGCCTTCACCAATGTTAAATACTGAACTTGACTACCACTGCACACGTTCTCTAAGCTCCAGCTAGCCACTCCTCCGACAGATTCACACTGTACAAACTCCTAGGGTGGCTCACTCCAAAACACAAGTAAACAACAGAACCAATAAATACACAATAACAAGACAATAAATACAATAACGAATAACAATTATAAATAGCGAAATAACAGTAACAATGAACCTTTTCCCCCCCAAACCCCACAGTCCCAGCGTCCTTTGCGCCGTTACATTATTTGCATATTCCTCTCAGGATTCTCCCGGGAGGTACCTCAGTGGTGGCGTGCAGTATCCCGAGCTTCCTCTAGCTCAGGCAGTGGTAACAGATCGGCTGTGCTTGTTGCAGTATATAAAACAAACAAAAAAAACGGGATCAAGTGGCAGGCCAGCGTCAGTACTCGGGCAAGAACCCGGGCAAGCGCCTGGGTCCCCGAAGTGAGAGGGGGGCCCAAACACATACAGAAATTAAATTGCAAATACGAGTAACACAAATCTGGATGTCAAAAACAGAAGGAAAAGACTACAAAAAAAGAAAATCTAAAAAAAAAAATGCAATAAGCATACTGTCAAATTTTCTATGTAAATTTAAAAGCGATTATTTCTGTAAAGTGTGTGTTCTGTTTTCTGTTAATTGTGTACAAAATAGACTACAGTAAAAAAAGAAAATGCACTACATTTAGTTCTAATTAAAAAAAAAAAAAAAAACTTTTACTGTTTTCACACAGTACAGTAATGTGTAAAATGCAGCAGCATGATTTATTTTGTGTTACCGGCAGGCTAAAGTAAAAAGAAAGCGCGCCCTACATGTATTCATTTGATTTCACTACTGTATTAATATATATGTCCGGTTTATCGAGGGACTACTGATAATAAAAACCTTTTTGACAGAAAATAATTTTTGATTGGGGGGTGGGGGCTGCCAAGTGGTCAACGAAATAATCATAAAATACTGCATAAACTACATAAAATACTGCATAAACTACATATTTTCCCCTCAAGCCTAAATCATCAACGCCATCTCAGTTGTTGCCATGCTATTCCAGATTTAGAGACAGATTGAGAACTGCAGATTTAAAAAAAAGGCAAATAGCGGAGTTTATGTATTCAGAAAGTATGCATTTACAGTATGTGCCTCTGTAAAAGCATATAGAAAAGCTTTAGCTTGCGGGCATTTGTTGCTCTCATCTCTCTGAGCTCAACACCGGCAATTATCACAGTTTCAGAAGAGCACTGTTGATTTTATATCCTGCTCATGTGCCAACATTTCGTGTTCAATATCTGGAATCATCTGCCCAATGAGACAAAGCTAATGGAAAACTAGGAGGGGTTTAGTATGAGGTCACAACAGGAATGAACTGAGGGTGAAGCAGTGGAGCGCCTTGTGCTGGGTTTTCATAGAGCGATAAACATAAGACGGGGACAGATGAGATTTGTGACGACAAAGCTTTTCTTTTAGCAGGTTCAGTCAAGTAACTACAAAACAAAATTATAAGATTTATGTTTTCTTTTTTCTTGAGATTTGTGCATTACTGGTGAGGATCGGAGCTTGAGAGCGCTAAACAGGAAGATATTTGTGAGGTTTTGAAGCAGTCGGATAGCTACTTCTGACTGCAGAAAGAAGGAAAGTTTTTTTCGTGGAGTGGAGAAAAACTAGGAAGAAACTTTGTCGTATGCTGCATAGTCATGCACAGTGAGGTATAGTGGTTTTAAATCGAGGTCAGCGTTAAAGAACCATCGTTTTTAACCAACACTGTCTTAACATCCAAAAAGTTTAAGGAAACGAGAAAAATAAGACCGTACACTATCTTTGCTGGAACCGTATCGTTTTCGATTTGATTTCTATCTTTGTCGTTGCTGCCTTCTTGGATCATATTACAAATGGCTTCTATGATGTACCTTACTGCGAAATGCATGCTAATCGCTCAACTTCTGATCCTGATGGCAAAAAGTAGCAGAGCCCTTGTGTGTCTGCCGTGTGATGAATCGAAATGCGAGGAACCCAAGAACTGCCCGGGCAGTGTAGTTTTGGGTATCTGCGGTTGCTGTTCGGTTTGTGCCAAGCAGAAGAACGAGAGCTGCGGGGGAGTCTACGGACTGTACGGGACTTGCGATCGGGGTCTGCGGTGTGTTATCAGACCCCTACTGAACGGTGATTCCATTACGGAGTATGAAGTTGGGGTTTGTGAAGGTATGCATACAAAGCACTTTTTTTTTTTCATTAAATGCAAATGTTAATCTTTATTCATGCATTAATTACAAGCTTCGAACCAAAGCCCAAAATGATTATATATATATATATATATATATATATATATATATATATATATATATATATATATATATATATATATATATATATATATATATAGTGATTTTGTGCGAAAAAAGCGATAGAATTTTCCAACAAGATGAATGGACTATATATATATATATATATATATATATATATATATATATATATATATATATATATATATATATGTAATGTGTGTGTGTGTGTGTGTGTGTGTGTGTGTGTTTTGAAAAGTTGTTACCAAAATAAATACATTATCCTGACCTAGCATGGGAGCTAGATGTTCAAAGTTATGTGAATGTCAGTTATATTACTTGGTTGGAGCCTAAGTTGAATTAATTGAAAAATACTGTATGGTTTGTTTTTGTAACTGTTATGAACCAGGTGTTAAAACAATCTAATCAGTACGGTGCATGAAGCTCTGTGCCAAACAGCTTCCCTATAGTAGCAATGCATTTCCTGGAGCAGTCCATTTCATTAAAAAGTGAGTTAAGCTGTTTGCAGCATGTGGGGTTTCCATTTCTTTTGGGGTGTAACATGTAACAGATTCCTTACTGTTTTTGGATTTGGTGCCAGACCACCCTTTCCACTGCGGGTGTTTTTTTTTTTTTTTTTGACAGGAATGCTTGCTATGTGTCTTGCTTGCGCATGAGCTCGTATATTTTGCTTAAGCCCCAAGGAAATAAACAAATGCCAGATATCAAATGCTTGATCCTTTCAAATGTTTTAACGGAATGCTTTTTCACTTTTCATTAGTAAATCGTTTATCTTAATATTGGAGTGGTCTGTGATTATCATAAATTAGGAGGGCGACGGCGGCGGGGTGGGGTGTGCGGGGTTTTTATTATATTGGTAAATTAGATTTTCCTTTTTTGTGGATTATCTAATTGGATGTGATTGTGTTACCCCTGAAATACGTACACTTATGCATATACACTGCGTATGCAGGTGAAACATTATTAGGCTATTCAGTGACGGTACAGTACTGTGTTGTTCCTTTGCCCCGTCCTTTAAAAAAAAAAAGTTAGGGCTACATGTGTGGTACTATCTAAGGAAGATTGAAACACAAGTGACCTTCACAAAAATAAATAAAATCCCAGGCGGCCAGACCCATGCCTGAGTAGACTGTGCAGCATAGTAAATAGTTAGAAGTAAAATACTCACACATTATTCAAACCAGATGTTTCTGACGAACTTGTTTTAGCTTGATATTACCAGTTTTATTCTTAAGGCATTCCAGACATGTTTGGTATATAATTTCCATTGTAAATGCAATGTTGATCGTTTTTAATGAAAGTCATATGCATTTCTTTTCTGTGTTCACTTTCTTTACCTGCCTAACGCGTTTCAGGTGAAATTTACCATGGTTGTCCATTGGTGGCCAGTAGGCGGCACCAATAAGACAAAAAACTGATGAAAAAGACCGGATCTTAGACCGGATTCAAAGTAAGAAAGAATGTACCTCACAATCACAAGTCAGCTTGCGATGTTTATATGCAAAATGAGGTGTAGTAACTGCAAAACATGGGCGTCTTATTGATTACATTTTAAGTGCACCTCTTTGTTTTTCTTTAGAATGTTTTGTTTTCTTCAAGGCTCCTAAAATGATAATAAAAAATGTATTATTGTAACATTTTTATGTAACGCAATGTTCTACACCACCGACTAGAATTCTTGAAAGTTTCGTTTTGTGATCACCCCCCAACAATTACTCTGAAATTATATTTCATGTTAACCAGATACAATATACCTTGGTTATATAATATGTACGTACTATTACATACGTACTGCACTTAAAAAAAAACAAAAAAAAACAAAAAACGCTACCAATTTATTTATATTTTATTTTAAAATATTAGACTTATAATGGATTTGTATCTTCAATCCCCACCCCTCTGTATCTATCTTCTTTCTTTTCATTTGGACCATTCACTTTATTATGGCGCCCGTAAAACATTATTGACAACAGAAATAAACAACCTTCTGGTGATATTAGAATAATGCTATTCATTATTCAGACTGGGGAAATTAGTATTCGTTACACTTAATGCTGTCCAAAATTATGTCAAGCTGCTCTCTAGGTGGGCCAGCAGGGCTAAATGATGTTTTATTTATTTTGTTGCCCTTGGGCTAACTTGTTTCCTGATGCTTTTTGGTGGTCACTATTGCTGTTCAAATAAATAATAATAATAATAATAATAATAATAATAATAATAATAATAATATTTTTTTGCCTTATTTATGTATGTATGTATGTATGTATGTATGTATGTATGTATGTATGTATGTATGTATGTATATTATCAACAATCAAAGTTTGGACATTCCTTCAGCTTCATGTGTCTATGCGGAGTCCAAAAACCTAACTTGTGTCCACAATAAAGTAATACTATATACCTGCTATGAGTTACATTTCATTGTTTTTTAAGTTAGATTCTGTTTTTTTTCTTAAATCTTAAAACTTTGAGGAAAAAAACATGTGTAACACTGTCTTTGCCTATTACCTGTTCTACGGACTGTGTGCTCAAGCTGGTCTGACAGTTAACCTGGTTGTAGTGGGAGGGGAGGACAACAATTAGAACAGACAGTCTGGGTGGAAAAGACCCATCCTAAAATTCTACATGATACAAAACTTTTTGCCATAGCTGTATATGGGAAATCCCTGCAGTCCTGAGAGCCTTTTGTTGGAAACTTAAGAGCCAGATATGGCATGGGAGATATTGAATCCAAAGGTATTTGATCTCCGGTGTTTCCTGTGTTAGTGTGATTGCTTGAAGAAATGAAATCTGGGATGCAGTTTGGTATTGGGTGCTTCTTTTTGGATTACTTATAGTACAATTCCATACTGATTTATTCTTTAATACACTCTTCTATCATTAATACACCAGAACCAATGCTGAATGCAGCTGAAAAAAAAATCAATATCTTCCAGATTTACAGAAGAACACACTTCACAAGTGCAAGGTTGTTAAATGCTCATCACGTGAGGTCTTCAGCTGGGATATATTATGCATATGGGAAATGTTTTTCTGCGACAGGCTGTCTCGGCCAAACAAAAACTGATTAAGAAAGAAGGTAAAGGCAACCAGGTTTAAGAAACATAGAATATATAAAATAATGATGTGGGTCAGAATATATTACCACACAAAAATATGTTTGTAATGGGTTATGGCATGAATTAACTACTAGATTGACTTGTTTTGAAATCAAATAATAGCTTATATCTTCTTGCTTGAAGGAATTTTAATATTTGATTTGTGGGCCAGAAAAAAAATCGTTACATCTTTAGTCGTTTGTTTTTCAGTAAATGAAAAACATATGAGTACAGCTAACTTGCATTATAACTCCCACTCTGATTGAAGAGAGATATCTGATTGCATAACATTCCTGTTGGTTGCCCAAGGTCTGAAGTTCTTTGATTTGACAGATGATTAATTCTGAGCCTAGTCAAAACATCAAAGCAAAGTAATGTTTTAAATATAGGCTAGTCATTCCAGAGTTCTATTGGACTGTATTAATCTAGCCTGGGGCTAATAACCCTGCTCTTCTTTAAAAAAAAAAGTGCCATGAGAGTCGGCTGGATCTTAGTTTAATGTCTCCTTGGAGGATAGCACCTTTAACCGCACACTAAAATTCTGGGGCAGTGGCTGAGCTCAAAGAACACCCTTACTGATCCACCAACAACCAACACTACTTCCTGCTTAGCTTCTGGTATCTAATAAGGTCATGCTTCATGGTGATAATGAAGTAATGCTTCAAGCTGATAACGCAACATCTTTACTTTTAATGTGCATTGCAAATCTGAATCTCTGAGAATACTGGTAGGTACAGTAGGAATAGTTGGATTAGGGTTACTGTTAGGCTTAGGGCTTGGTGGAAGACAGTGGTCCACAACTACAAAATCATGGGGAACATCTACTGCATTGTGCCAACTGGTACAATTTCTGTTTCAATACCTGGGCCTTTGTGGAGATGAATGTCACATAGTAATGGATTTAGATATTGGTACGGAGCAGATGGTGTTGACAAAGACGATCTTTCACATCGTGTGCACCGCACAAAACAGAACTTTTCAACGTTGACACACCTGTCCCTGCTTCCTCCTTGTGTAATTGGTTGACACTGTTTTCTACGGAGGAATACTAAGACTTAACAACCTGCATGTTTGGCAGCCTTAGCTATGTCAAGACTGATAATTCATTCTGAAGCAGTGCATGTTTCTGCACATATTTAAAAAAATGATTGTGGAAGTTTTACTTACGTACGTATGCAAACCAGATATATGAAAATTACAATGACCTATACTGTATGCTGTCCTTTTCTTACGACAGGGCTGTCCAGTGGATGGCTCTTGAGTGCCAAACTGAGGCTCTTCTGGTTTTAGAGATGGAGTCAATGATTGTTTGTCTTTAGTAGAAGGTAAAAATGCAACCAAACTATGTTTAGCACAAAAACAGTAAAGCAATGTCTTAGTTTCTTTTTATTTTTTTCTACTTTTTAGTTTAAGTAAACTACCTTTATTCAGTTCGTGATTTTTTGGCTCCTGGTTGTCGGCATGGCTCTTGGACACCTCTGCCTTACGATATCCAAAATCTCAACTTTATTATTTGAAAAATTTTCATTCAAAACGCACTCAGAAAAAATAAAACTTATCCTATACCAGTGACACTGACACTTGCAATGGCATCAGAAATTTGTACACCTGTAGAGACTTCTGATGTTTCAGAAAGGTGTGTGTGCGAGCAGAAGTTGTGGGGGCATTCTAAACATCTGTAGCAGGGAACGGAAGGAGTGTATAGAAAAGTTGCTGGCAGGCTTCTGCTGGCGTTAATGTGGATTATGCAGTTTGATAAATGATCAAGAAATAGATTTTAGTTTGTATAAAAACTGTGGGGGGAATATTCTTTTAACCTTGACCACTGACCTTCTACAGCATATTGTGGTTGAAACTGATATGCAATATAAATCAATTTTCTATTCATGGATACTGGCTTCAAATTTGGAACACTGCGGTATTCTATTATTTGAAACACTTAAATATACTTCAGGCAAAATTTGCCAACCTAACCCAGGGGTGGACAAATCGGTAGTCCAGACGCCTGGGACTACCAAAAATTAGGTCTGGACTATTGAACTGTAATGTTCCAAAGCACATGGGGCAACCTGCAGCTTCCAAATTTTTTTTTTTTTTTTAAACAGTAGTACAGACTTTATACTTGCATCTTGTCTTGATTGACAAAGCATGTGGGGGCGAGTTCTACATTGAACACTGAGTTGTGTTTAGTTGTTCACTAGGTCTGTGCTTGTGGGGGTGGGTTCTACACTGAAGACCGAGCTGTGATTGGTTGTTCCACTAGGTTTGGTGCAGGCGGGAGTTTGTAGCCATATCATTTTGCAGAATGCCTGAAGCGGACGTTAAAACTGCTTTGTAAAAAAAAAAATAATCAAAGTAAAGGTAAGCCACATTTATAGGAACTCCTGTTTTTAAATTGTAGATCGTGATATTTGTTTTACTGGAATGCGTCACCGTGTTTGCATGTGTTGACTGCTTGTCTACTTATCTTTCAGCTGAGGGCCCTGATCACACTGTGAAAGGAATGGACATACAGTAAGAGAAAAGAAGAAATTATGAATAGCCTGTTGCTATATGGGTTCAAAAGAGGGACAGACAGTAGTTCTGCAGGCGGGTCGAGTGAAATACCTAATGTGACCGATACAGCTCACAGCCGAAAAGACTATGACAAAATATATGACAAATAAACGCAGGCGCACTTTTGAGGTGCATTGGAAAAATACCTTCAATGGCGTACCTGGTGGTGAAAAAGAAAGCAGTGATAGTGATGGAGAAAATAAAAGCCAGAGAATGTTCTGTGTTGTGTGTAGAAAGTACCCAGAGTCGGCAGATAAAACTAGTCCGTTATTTGCAGGCACGAGTAACTTTCAAATTGAAACTGTTAGAAAGCACAATGACAGCAGACGACACAAAGAGTGTACAATATGTGAATAGTCAGTAGGAACTGTAGTAAAAGACATGCCGATTGGCAGGGGTATTCTGACTATGTCAGAAAATCAGTGTAAAAAGATGAGACGTCTCTTTAACACTGCCTATGCATGCCTAAAGAAAGCCAAGCCTCTTTCTGATTATGAGCTTGTATGAGCTCAGAAAAAAGAATGAAGTAGATATAGGAAGTAAATATTTGTCAAGAAAGCAGGTACACAATTTGTAGAATGCATTGCACACAAAATGCAGATTGATTTAAAAGAGGAGGTAAATAAGGCAAGATGTGTTTTAGCTGACTCTTCTACTAACAAGGCAGTTGTTGAGGAAGAATCAATTTTTCTGAGATATGCAGATGGTAATGTACCAGTCACAAAACTAGTTGATTTGCAGGATCTTAAACATGCAAACGCTAATGGTATTCTTCAAGCTATTAACTGTAGCTTAGAAAAGGTAGACCTTTCATTAGAAAAAGTGACAGACACAAGCAATGAGCCTCATTTAGTATGTTGTAACTTTGATGGTGCTGCAGTCATGATGGGGGGTTAGATCAGGAGTTGCTACTCAGCTTCAAAGTAAAATGCCTTAATCACAAACTGGAGCTTAGTATTTTAGATTCAATGAAAGAGTTCAGTTACCTTGCAGAATGTGAAAAAAGTATGAAAGACTTATTCAAATTATACTACTTTTCTCCAAAGAAAAGATGAGAGCTTCGTGAAGCGTGTGAAACTTTAAATGCAGAAGTGGCAAGGTATGGTGACATTAAGTCAGTTAGATGGGTTTCATCAAAATTAGGAGCTGTAACTGCATTAAAAACCAATCTTGTTTCTACAATTCTTCACTTGGAACACTTGAGCAGCAGCAGAAATACAGATGAAGCTGCAAAGGCAAAGAAACTTCTCCAGACAATGAAATTGGTTAGGTTTGTACAATTCCTGTATGCAATGCAAGACTTCTTAACCACGGTTACAAGCTTGTCTTTAAAGATTCAAAGGCACAGTTACCTCTTGTCTGATATTATGATGGATCTAGATCTCCTCAAAGAAACATTGCTTGATCTGGCAGAGAATGGTGGTGTAAGCATGAACTCTTTTAATGCAAGTTGCAACAGGGAAACTAAGATGTACACTGATGCTAATGGCAACTCCATTAAATTATCAGGAGCTTTTTCCACAGAAAATCTCAACTGTGATCTTCAGAAACCTGTGAGGTGTACAGTAACACTGAAAGATTTGATTATTATTTATTATGATTATTTATTTCTTAGCAGACGCCCTTATCCAGGGTGACTTACAGTCGTCAACAGAAGAAAACAAGGGTAGCATTCTTAAAATCTATTGTGGTGGCCCAAGCCTTGAGGACTTTAACCCAGATTCTTATATTGAGCATTGGATCTTTTCAGCCAAGGGAACTAGACACCTTCAAGGACACACTGCACCCACTCAAACCAAGTCTGTGTCAGAAGAGACTCATACTGACTTTGTTTCTGATGATAGTATTGACAGTGATGATGAATTTAAAGGATTTGAATAGAAAGACACCTCTTTAACAATGCCTTACAGTACTTTTTATTTTACACTTAAACTTGCAAAACAATATATTTTTTTTCCTAACATATTGTAATGTTTTTGGATTCTGGCCTTATGGACAGACAGAGGCAGTGATTGTAGTGAACGGATGAGGTCAGCCCATATTTATTTAGAAAAAAAGGATAGAGGGGTGAAAGAGCACAGGGTAGGCAGACGTATTGGGGGGAAAAGGGTCAAGACACGCGCGCACACACGCTGCACCGCAGCTGGAGCTCCTCGGGCTCGTTACTTGGACTCCAGTCTGACTCCTTCCCTCTGTCAGTCGCTCTCTTGTCCCGACAGGTTGTCCATTCTCTTCCTCTTTTCCTCTCACTTCCCTCAGCAAGGTTCCCGGGGGGGTGGGGGGTGGGGTGGTAATCGCACAGTTGTAGTCGGGGCCTGTCTCACGGCTGACAGTAGTAATGGTGGGTGGTTCTCTCGCTCTCTTATTATCTCCTCACTTCTATCAGTTCGGCTGTCGTCTCTCTCTCCCCCTCCTCGCGTCATTCCCGCCGCTCTTATATGCTGGCCTGCCCCCTCTCGCTTCTCAGATCCGGTTGGAGGAGACCTATTGTCAGCCTTTCCCGTCCGCCCAATCAGCGTCCTTGCCACCTGTCCATCACGGGGGTCCTCCGAGATTCCCACCACCTCTCGAGGTCATTACAATATCTACAAAAAAATTAAATGCTGGAGATTGTCTTGTTTGTTTTACAGAAATATTAATCTTAAATATTAATTAAATTATATTAATTGAAAAAGGCAAGAGAGAACCAGATTTTTGTTATTTTTTATTGTTTTGGTTTAATATAATATAGCAGGCTAATGTTCCTATTGAACTCGGCTACAATATATTTTTTTCATTAAAAAGTTGTCGTTGTTCTTTGTTGAAATTAATGTTCAGCTTTCATATTTTGTTGTGTACTACTCATTTAATCAAACAATCTAGTAGTGTAAGAAGTTGCTTGTATCGTTCAGGCTACAAAGTGGCAGCGGTCTCTCTTTAGCGCGCATGCAAGAACTTGCAGACTTGATACAACTGTGTTGAGAATTTAAAAAGAAAGCATTTTATGAGATTTTTAACTAGAGGTACCGGGAATATGACTCTGCATGCCCAGAGGTTCCGGGGCTAAGCCCCGGCAAGCCCCGGCCCAACTAAGCACTTGATGTATGCTTATTTGATGAAAAAAATGGCAACTAAGAGGATGCAGCAGTGTAACATTGGATGTTTGAGACTGTTGGCACTAGACACACTGTTGACAATGACACACAGTAGGACATGCAGTCCAGAAGTCCTCTATCGGTGTGGAATCACCAGCAGCAGAAAAGTGTTTTTCAGTTTCAGACTTGGGCGTGTAAAATTTTGTGTTGGGCATGTCAAATTTAGAGCTACATGCCCGACCGGGCATGTTAAGATTTTGGGAATTTTCTACCCCTGCTCTTACCTCTCTGGGGCTCCTTCTCTGCCGCTGTGAACGGCAGCTGCCCCCCCCCGCCCCCGCCTGAACCGTCCTCTCCTCCCGGACCCTTCTTTCACGGGGTCATCCTACAGCGGGGACCAGCCGACGCGGCGGGACCCTGTGTCTGTATCAGTTCAGCGCCCCTATGTGGCTCAATGCGTCCACCAGCCTTCGTGAGGCTCCTCTGGCCCCGTCCCTCCCTCTTCTGGGTCGGTGCTTACCCCTGGTCGGTAGGGCGCCAGCCAGTCCCGGTGAAGCGCGACCCGCCGCCCTCTGTGTCGCAGCTGGACCTGGTACACCACGTCAGAAAACTGTGCCAACACCTTACATGGTCCCTCCCAGTGGCTATCCAGCTTGGGGCTCCTCCCTTTCTTCCTTTTATGGCAGTGCACCCACACAAGTGCCCCTGGTTCAAAGTCCCGTCCCCGACTCCAGACGTCGTACGCCCGCTTCTGCTGCATGCCAGCCCCTTCGAGATGGTCCTTTACAAACCGGTGAACCCCATTGAGGCAGTCCTGGAGTTGCTGGATGTACGGCCCTGCTGGTGAGCACAGTTCCTCTCCTGGGGGACGTCCAAATACGAGGTCCACCGGGGTCCGCAACTCCCTTCCCAGCATGACCAGAGCCGGGGTGCACCACGTGGACTCCTGCACGGCCGACCAGTAGGCCAGGAGGGCCAAGGGTAGGTACTGGTCCCAGTCCCGCTAATCCCGACCGGTTCACAGCACGAGCGTCCGGGTGAAGAGGGGTGGTGCGGGTCTTGTAGATCCCCAGTCTCTTGCATAGCTCCCCGAACACCTGCAACTCGAAGTTGCTGCCTTGGTCGCTATACAGCTCTTCAGGCATCCCGAATTGGCAGAACATGCCCTCCAGCAAGGCACTAGCGACGGTGGTTGCACACTGGTCCGGCAAGGCATAGGCCTTGGGCCACTTGGCAAAATAGTCCATGGTGACCAGGAGAAACTTGTTTCCTGCTGTGGACTTGGGAAAGGGGCCCAACATGTCGATAGCCACCCACTCCAGTGGCGCACCCACTTGATAGCGCTGGAGGGGGGCGCGTGACTGTCTGGGCAGGCCCTTCCGGGCAATGCAGGCATTGCACCTCCGGAGGTACGTCTCTACGTCCCTCCGGCAGTGGCCCCAATAGCAGAAAGCCCTCAGCCTCTGCAAGGTCTTGGTCACCCCGAAGTGTCCAACTGCCGGTGTCCTGTGCACGGCCTGCAACACCCGCTCCCTCAGGACGGCAGGAACCACCACCTGCCAGCGGGCCACAGTTGACACTGTCCTACAAGGCCCTTTACCTCCTTGGAAAGGGGTGCCACCTCCTCACATGTCGGCCGCCGGCCCTCAATTAGTCTGGCCATGACAGTGTCCAGTTCCGGGTTAGCTGCCTGCAGCTGTCGCAGTTTGTCGGCTGGTACTTCCTGCAGCGGCCCTTAGACCGCAATGACAACATTGGATCGCTCCGGGGTCGCCTTGATGGCCTCTCTCTCTTTGAGTCGGGTGAAGTGCCAACACTGTTCCTCCTCACAGGGGCTGCGGGATAGTGTCCGCATTTCCGTGCTGCCTCCCAGCCCGGTGTGTGAACTGAAACTGGTACCCCTGAACTGAAACTGGCTTGCTGGCTGGCTCAATAGCTGGCAGGCTGGTATGCTGGTGGGCAGGAGGCTGAGCTGGTTAGCGGGCAGGCTTACTGGCTGGCATGGTAGCAGGCAGGCTGGTGTGCTGGCTGACAGGCGACAGGGCTGACTGGCGGGCAGGCTTGTGGGCTGGCATGGTAGCTGGCAGACTGGTTTGCTGGCTGGCAGGCGGCAGGGCCGACTGGCGTGCAAGCTTGCGGGCTGGCAGGCTGGTTTGCTGGTTGGCAGGCGGCTGGGCTGGTTAGCGGGCAGGCTTGCTGGCTTGCATGGTTGCTGGCAGGCGGGTATGCTGTCTCTTCTACTTCCCCATGGCTCCGCTCTAGTTGCAGCTGGAGTGTGCAGGCCCCCTGCTCAGTCCTCAGCACGCCCTCTTCCAGGTCGAGGATGACTCCCATGGCAGACAGGACGTCAGCTCCTAGAATGCACTGTTCCCCTTTGTCCGCTAGCCTCAGGTGCATGGAGAGGGTCTGTCGTCCTTTCATGGGGGCGACCTGTCTAGATACGGTCCTCAGGCTGGCATGGGTGGGTTCCCAGGTTTCCTTGCTGGCTGCCCCGCTGTGGCAGCACCCCCAGCCGCAAAAGAGTAACAGTGGGGCCAAACATTCCATCCCGCCGATTGTGCAGGGCACATACATGGAGTGGCCGGTTCCAATGGATACCATGGCAGGTTCAGGTGAGAGTGGAGGGGGGTGGCGGGCCGATGTTCCCCTCTCTAAGACGAACTGGACTCTTTTGGACCAGTGCCTTCAGCAGGGCTCACTAGTTGTGGGCACCACGCCTGCAGGTGTCTGGGCTGGTTGCAATGCCAGCACACACACGTGGGTGGTAGGTGGTGTACGGCCGCGCTTGATAACGCCTGACGGGGCTGGGGGCTGGGGGCTGCTCCCAGGTCAGTGCTCACTATTGCTACACGGTCCCAAGGGACAACAAGGGTAGTCTCCAGGATCTGCTCCAGGCGGCGGCCCTCAGCGATGGCCTTTTTAAGTGACCTGGGCTCCTTGAGTAACAGGTGTTCCCTCAGAGCGGCAGGGGTCACGGCCCCTATGAATGCCTCCATTGTGGCTTGGTCTCGGCAGGAAAGTGGCTAGTCGCTCGTTTGCACAGGGCTTTGATGTTGTTCCCCAGTGCCCCCAGGGACTCTCCAGGCTTCCTGCATCTCTCTCTCAGCTTGGTCGATTGCGCCGCTTGGTAGGGGGTCAGCCCATACTGTTGATCCAGTACGGCAGCCAGTGCCACTGCATTGGTCCTTTCATGCGGGGGTAGGGCGAGCACACAGTTGCAGGCCTCGCCCCCCAGTGCTGCAATGAGCTGGGCTTCCTTCTCCTGTACCGTCCACCCAATAGCCTCTCCGCTAGCCTCTCAAACACGCAGTAGAACGCCTCCTAACTACCCGAGCCATCGAATTTCCCCACTTTCACACGGGGAGGCCTATGGGAACTTCCAGGCTGTGGGTATGGGGCTGTATGTCCCAGTTCGAGGCCTGTGACTGCACCACCTCCCTCTTAATGGGCTCATTAGAGGCTGCGCCGGCATTGGCACTCCATAGGACGGCATGGGCCTTGGCTTCTGGGCTGAGCATGGAATGGCCCGTAGTTGTTTCCGTGGCTGGCAGCCTTCCCAGGCTGGCCAGGTCCACCTCAGTTGTGGACGTCCCTTAGGTTGGCTTCGCCTGCATATGCCTCCACATCACTCTACCTAGGCCATCTTCACCCCTCCTGGCTTGTCTTCCTGCCGTGTCCAGTCTTACCTCGACCCCGACTCGCCACCCCAGCCTCCCATCCATTACTCCCATGGCCAGCTCCAACTTGGCTTCCTTTACTGCCAGAGCGGACATAATAACGTTTAATTCTGACCGGGCCTCTGCCCACTGAGCCCGAATGGCTGCCCTTACCTCCCTCCGCTGTTCGCTGGTAAGGCCCGAGTCCCTGTAATTGTGCTCACTGCTATGGGAGCTGTAGTTGCTGAGGTCGCCATTTTTTGTTTTGCTCCATGAGGTCCCTATGATGCGTCGGCCATTTTGTGTGTACCAGCTGTAGTTGGGGCCCGTCTCATGGCTGACAGTAGTAATGGTGGGTGGTTCTCTCGTTCTCTTATTATCTCCTCACTCCTATCAGTTCGGCTGTCGTCTCTCTCTCCCCCTCCTCACGTCATTCCCGCTTCTGTTATATGTTGGCCCGTCCCCTCTCGCTTCTCAGATCCGGTTGGAGGAGACCTCTTGGCAACCTTTCCCCTCCACCCAATCAGCGTCCTCGCCACCTGTCCATCACGGGGGTCCTCCGAGATTCCCGCCACCTCTCGAGGTCGTTACAATATCTACAAAAAAAATAAAATGCTGGAGATTGTCTTGTTTGTTTTACAGAAATTTTGGATGATTTTATTTTGTACTTGTAAAAACTGTAAAAACTAAATGTAAAAACTGAATAGCATTTAGTAATGCTCTAATCCTTTTTAAGAGGCTTATCAAGGCTTAACATTTTGTTTTCACTTGATTTATAATTTTAAGGTGCACTTTATTTTATTTATTGTGGAGTAGTGTGGAGTAGTGGTTAGGGCTCTGGACACTTGACTGGAGGGTCGTGGGTTCAATCCCAGGTGGGGGACACTGCTGCTGTACCCTTGAGCAAGGTACTTTACCTAGATTGCTCCAGTAAAAAACCCAACTGTATAAATGGGTAATTGTGTGTAAAAATAATGTGATATCTTGTAACAATTGTAAATCGACCTGGATAAGGGCGTCGGCTAAGAAATAAAAAATAATAATGTGTACTTTCTTCTAGCCATAGGGCAAAAAGTTTCACATGACAAATATTTGAGTGTTGAATGTTGAAACATTAAAAAAAAACAATTACATAAACTATCTTATGTACTGAGTGTTTGTCTATTTCTTTTCTGAACCTTTTACCACCTTACAATTTTATCTGTCTACATTTTTTTAATGGTGCGTTAAATGGAAATGTTTATTTAATACAAAATGCGGGCTACCAAAATTTGTGGTGGGCTACCATAGTTTACCTTTTGGTAGCCCAGTGGACTACCACACATAGTTGTGATTTGTTTACCCCTGTAACCTGTTGTGTCATTTGCCTGCCATTATGGGTGTTTTGGCAAATATATACCATCATGTGGACGCGCAGTGACATATTATGCTATGGTAAACTTTGTTTTACAAAAACACTATTATCTTTCTCCTGCAGATGAAAACTGGGATGATGATCAGCTACTTGGATTTGAGCCTTGCAATGAGAACCTGATAATGGGGTGCAACATAATAAATGGGAAATGCGAGTGCGACAGCATTCGGACCTGTAACAATCCATTTGAATTTCCAAGTCAGGAAACGTGTCTGTCGGCACTAAAGAGGATTGAAGGTAAGCACCTATCTCCTTTTATGTCCTTATTAAGACTGGCTCAGTGTGTTCAGCAGCCTATAAATTGTATTCACAACCAATTCCAAAAAAGAAAGGAACTTGGGTATTTTCAATTAGTAGAATCCATTGCGAATACCAACCAAGTAATTGTAATCTGTCTACTTGATAAATCTATAGATCTTAAACAGAATACAGAATCAGCATGTTGTTATAAGTTTCACAAGAAATGAAGGAAGTAAATTGTCAATATTTCAGCAAAAACTGTTGACATTTGAAATTCACAAGCAAATGCATTGATTGTGTGTGTACCATTAGCAAGAATAATTTAGTGTGCAATTTCAGACTTAACTCTTTCTTAGAAATGTGTGAAATTACAGCTGTGTTCAACAGGCTGTGAATGCTTCAGAAGACAAACTTGTGGTAATATTATAAAACTGAGATACATTTATGTATTAATTTATTAGTTTATATGGTTCTACCAGGATGTGTACAGTGGGACACTAAGTGCCATTTACTGTAATGATATGACAGGCAGTATGAACACATATTTACAGGCTTATAAGCTAAATAGATACACTGCATCTATACGGGTGCTTATTACTGTACCTTCAGATTTACGGTTTTGTTTTGCTAGCATTTTGGGTATATTTACCAATGACTGTAAACTCCCTAGCATGAAGTATATTTTTCTCTGAATGTTCTTTGTTATGTTCTGTATTATATTTGTAAAAAGAGTTTGTCCTAAACTACAAAAAAAAGTGCTGAATTTTGTCCTTCTATGTTTAGTGACTGGAAAGGCTGGTAGAAAATAAACCAAATCTAGAATAACAGTTCTAAACTATTCATGTAGTATGTTTATATATACCAGAGAGGAAACTTTATGTTTTAAACAATTTGCAGGTATACACATATACATGTATATGAAGGAAACAGCTGGCAATACAGTGCTTAAACAAACAGCTCCTGTTATTCTAGTCTGGGGGTGTGGATGTCAGCCCCTGGATGTTTGGTCTTGACCTTCCACAATTTGCAAACAACGACATTGTTTGGGTTTGTGCTAGAGTGGTTATCACAGTTGTAATCAAAGCCCTGCATAACAGTAGCTTTGTTTTTGACTGTAAAGAAATGTGTTGTTGCTGCTGGTGGCTGTGAAAACAGACAAGAGAGCTTTATGTAAGGGGGATCTGCCTGTAATTAATGCACCCAACAGATAAGTGTGATCCACTTGCTTGGACGAATGGTAGTACCATTGATAATCCCAATCGCAGTGTACCAAAAGTTGATTAGATCATTGGGAACATCAGTTAAACTAAGGCTGATTGCAGCATACCCAGGAATAATGTATATTTTTAATAAACATAAGCGTTTTAAACTTATAATACAACCTTGCAGCCTTATAAAAATTAGCTTTGTAATTTTACATGGTAATATAACACATTAAAATGCTTTTCCAATATTAATAATGTGCATTTACAGTGTTTTTTATGGTTATTGTTCTGCTTACCATACCTCCTTGTGCATTTTGCTTTATGGTCTTTCACATATTACACTGTGCTATGTTATATTTGATTTATTTAAACCTAGAATGTTTTTTATCCTTGTGTTTCTCTTGGTAGACTGTGAGGGAAGTTTATTTTAAAGACTGTAATATTGTTACTGCTTTTTGTAGCTTTTGTAATACAGTTAATCTATAATAGCCATGGTGAGTTAGTGTGGTCATTGAGTCCCAGTAGCTTTTACAGTTGTAAAACAAATTAGTTAGAAGTATACAGTACAACAAAGTTCATCACGGTCAAACCAGTAAAATTGTGCTTCAGGTTAACAGAAGAGAAAGCTTTAGCTGTCAGGTTTGAATACTGGTTACTTCCCTCTAGGTTACTTTCTACCAGTACCAGGCATCAGTTATTGTGCTGCTCATCTGATAAGCCTGCATTCACTGAGACTTAAAATAAGTACTCTGTTGCTCTGTATTACAAAAAGATGGCCACCAAATTAATACTGTTTAAAAGGAGACTCAGCTAGTTAAATGTTACTAAAACATACGTGCACGGAAAGCTGGTTTGTCCTTGCCAAGCCGACATAGGGAAAATACAGTAATTCAGTGAGACTATGGTAATTTTGAGTTTTTCTTCTAATGGTCTTCTGACCTTCCTAAGCTAGACAAAAAGGAAATGCCTCACATTCCACTTCTTGAGTTTGTCTTTAAACTCTTTGGCAAGATTACAGCAGTGAATATTTGTTCTGGGGAGCTAGTCATGCTGTTCACAGGCTCCAGTGTGCACAGAGGACAGAAACCCTGCCAAAAGTGAAATGTTTCTGCTCTCTGCTCTGGGCCCAGTGCTGTTGAATAGTTTGTTGTTTCAGAGGGCGACTCATGCAAAACAAAAAAATATGAAGCCAACACCTCTAGATTCTGGATCTGTTTCAATACCTGACAAATAAGCCACATACAGTACTATACAGCTTTGCAAGACTATTCAAGTTCTGAAGTTGAGGATGCAGTGCACTGTATTCGTCTGTAGCCAAGGGGTCTCAACCTTGCCTTGAAGCTCCAACCAAAAGTGGTGCCTTTTTTTTCTCTCCTGAATTATTCATAAAAAAACTTAAATATTGAAAACAGTGAATTAGTTAAGTACAGTACATTTACATTCTGTCAACGTTGCATAAACATGAATTGTGATATATATCGAGGGAGCACTTTTGGACTGCTTTTAAATAGGTGGAGTTGGTAAAAAAGATATTGAAAAATACATTTGGTATGGCTTTGTAGATGTTGATCTGAATTTCTCTTTGGCTTTTCATCTTATTTTCTCATCAGATTTTGTCTGTATGTTATGCCTCAGTACATGAATCAATAGTGCTTGCTTAATTAATTTAAATAGAAGGGCACTGGAATCAGAAGCAGTATAGCTAGGGTCCTGCATTTTGCGTGACCTGTTTTTTTCAATTGTAATTCAATTGCTATCCCCTAGATGTCCCTGCAGCCACTCCAGTTATAGTAATCGAATTCACAATTAAGAAATCAACACATTATGCTTTGACTAATTAGAAAAATAAAAGCCAATTATGATGAGTATAAACAGTAATTGAATAAATTGATGCGTTAAAAGAAAAATCGAGAGACCTAAACATGGAGTCAAAGACATTGCAATCAAAAAGCATTTCATTGAGCGAACGCACGCAACAATATCCACCTGGTGTTCTGCACACCGATGGGTATCATTTATTTTTCACAACTTGCAATTTATCTTTGGACCACACTCAAAAGTCAACAATAGAGCGACATTCATCATCAGAAAAACACAGAAAACGAAAGGCTGAGATTGACAGCTATGAGACTGCGTCCTCCATTAAAAAACGTAAGGAGAACGACTAGGTGTTATTTTCGATTTGACAGAGGCATTTATTTTCGATTTGACAGAGGCATTTGCTAATATTCCCCTGGAAAAAAATTATAATCCCAAACTACGTGCATTTCTGAACAAACGTAACAAATGCAGGAGCAATTCCTACAGCAGGTCAACTGAGAAGGGAATATCTACCCAAAATTGCTGAGTTGTACAAGATGAAAATTGTATAACTAGTAAAAGGTGTCTGACAGTGTATCTGTAGTTACTGACGAGTCTACAAATGCAAAAGATCAGTATGTTTTGCACATGTTGCTTGTTCTCCAAGGACTATCAAATACCTTCGAACTGAAAGTAATATTAGCCGATACAGTTAATCTGCACTCTGAATTACTCATTGGTGGCACAGGGTGAAATGCATTTGAAGTTAATTTTAATAATGTGACTGGATTTGTCTCTGATAACGCCAGTTACATGATCAAGGCATACAATTACATTCTTCGAGGTTTACTGCCTAATTCAGTACATTTGACTGGTAATGCCCAAATTATTTATTTACACATTCTAAGAAATAATATTGAATAAGACGTATTAGTAATAAAGGGATGCATGACTAAATAAATGACTGTAGCTGCTGCTGCGGCCTAATCAACGTGCCAATGAGCGTTAATAGAATGACTAATTGAGATGATTAAAGGAATCAGGAGATTATTAATCAATAAGTGGTTTAATTAAGCGGACTACATGACCACCTTGCGGTGGGAGGAATGAAGTGCAGCTAAGAAAGCAGGTCGTGTAAAACACAGGGCCCTAAGTATAGCACATTTGTATGAACTTTCTAAATAAAAGCAGTGCTATAGTAGTCAACAGAGAGGGTACTATGACTATGTCCTGAGGCACACTGAGGGCAGGGTATATTATAGCCGGGAGCACTTTTAACTGAAAAATAAACTTGACTTGCCTTAAATATGTAATACGATAAAGAATTTGAATAATGTGTTGTCTTTCGTTGACTGTATCTGGTTGCTCTTTATGTTCTACATTTTTTATTACTGTTTTTTTTTATTATGATAAATGACCGTGCTTATTTTGGCACTCTACGATTTGACTGGGGAAAGATAAATTAGGGTTATTGGAGTTCACAAAAAAAAAAAACGGTAACCTTTGCAGTTCCTTTTTAGCGTAATTATTGAGCTTACTGCTTCATTTAAATTGTTTTCTTTATGTTAAGTTTTTGGGGCATTTTGTTAATGCACGTCTATTTTTGTTTTTCGCTGTTCTACATTTTTTTAATGGAACTGTATAGCAACTGTATAGTAATGTATAGCTATTATGTACTATATATCACCTTTCAGTACAATAATACGACAAAAAAATGGACTGAATGATAATACCTGAAAATAATCTTAATATTTTTAATAAAGTAGCCAGCCAAATATAGTATTAGGCGGTGGATTGTGCTGATCGCCAGCTTATTTTGAAAGCCCTGCATTTATTGTCACTATTTTTGCTTTTAAAATAATCGGCTATTTTTTAGCAGTCATTTTAACATTTTAGCCTCTCGAAGTGCTTAACATACAAAACCCGCCCCTTCAACTCTATGATTGGTTAAATGTTGTGTCAAGATGTAACACAGCTGTCATGTGGTTCCAAGATCTTTTCACCCAGTAACGTGCAACTGATCTCATCCGCTAGAAGCACAATCAATCCTTACTGTTAAAGGCACAGTAGCATCTGCATGACGGGTGGATCAGGTTTTTTCAGCCGGGCGGTGACAGTGACTTCGCTGGACAGCCCGCCAGGCTGAAAAGGCCTGGGAGAACCCTGTGAGGGGTGAAGTGAAGAGAAACCAGACAGCAGTATACTTTACCTGGAGTTTCATTTGTTAAAATTGCTTTACAAAACGGTGACGGTTTGCAGCACAGGTCTTCAGTCTCGAAAGGGTAATAAATACATATTTTGATACATATTGCCCAATTTTAGAGCACCATAAAACAACAAATGAGTTCTGAAGCAGTAGGAGGCTGTTGGTACCTGGTACAATACCACTGAAATAAGTGGGGAAAAACAGTAGAAACTACCTAGCACATGTGGAATGAATCTGCTAGTCTTACAGTAGCTTACTTCATATTGGGTAGATATAATACTTGCATAACAAAAATCTCTCATAACAATGCTGCTAAACTGCAAAATAATGTGCAAAAACAGATTCTTCCAGATTACATAAAACATGAGTGAATGACTGTGTCATACAGTAAAGAGTGGGGAAGCCCAACTTTGACCTCACAGCCCCTATGGGTATCCTTATAGATTTAAGCACACTGGTTGAGAAAGATAGAGAAACTCACACATGTACTGTTGCTTGTTGAGTAACTCCCCTTTAGATAAAAGCACAACTTCATTCTCCAGTGCTATGACGCAAATCAAAAACATTGCTTTAGTTCTGAAATAAATAAAAAAAAAAAGCATGAGAGAACAGAGAACACTGTATTGTATTAGTTGCTGCACAGAATGTGCTCATGTCCATGTGAAGTGAAAGTCCCCTGCTTTAAAGTTATCTTTCTAAGAGTTCTGTTCTTTGAACTGTAGTCAGAGTTTCTCTCAGTAGGATTGGCCTCTCCAGACCGCCATAATTAATGCTGTGATTCAGTAATCCTGAAATATTTTGTTGGCTTTCTGCCATAAGATATACAGCTATGGCCATACATTTTGCATCCACTTATAGAATTAACTGATTTACTTCATAAAGTCGATTGAAACATGCTGAATAATGTTACATTAACTTATTGAATTACATACCGCTTTGTAGTTTTCCGTATACTTAATGAAACATTTTCGACAATTAAATAATGTGACATTTTAAAATCTAACATGAAATACTGTACTACTATTATGGCTTCCGGTAGAGTTTTGCAATATCATTTTGTAGTTTCTTTGATTACACAATGTCAAAATAATAAGAGAGGCAAGGTTGGATAGTAAATATGACTTTATATACTGTACTGTAAAGCCATAAATGTATGTGTTTTTCGCGTATGAGTAAAAAAAAAAAGTAAACATTTTTGGCATGAATATCTTAGTGCTGTACATATAATGAAGTATTATACTACTACCAGTGCAACAGGTAGCCAACATTTCTGGAGCAAAATAGGTTTTATGGGTGTGATTCGCCAAATATTTTGGTCGCAAATATTAGTCACAGTATTTTGTTTAAATATAGCTGATACAGCATATGTAAATAACTAAAATAAATAAATAAATAACAGAAAATGTTTTTGAAGTTCATACCGCAAGTTTTATTTTTCTTTTGCAGTATGTTTTGTAATTCATTTTCTGTTAAGTCACAGAATCAAGCAGTTTTTTTCATTCAGCTGTTTTATCTTGTTGTTAGGAGTGGAGGTGGAGGGTGTTCCTTTGAAAAGGGGTGGGACTGACAGCGATGTGAACCAATCACATGTCAGAGGGAGACTATTGCCCGGTGATGTAAAGATGTTGGGGCAATAGTTCAATCTATTTTT
The DNA here is from genome assembly GCF_902713425.1 of Acipenser ruthenus. Lineage (NCBI taxonomy): Eukaryota > Metazoa > Chordata > Actinopteri > Acipenseriformes > Acipenseridae > Acipenser > Acipenser ruthenus. The sequence goes on from NC_081193.1 coordinate 62,661,792, forward strand.
GCTCCTATGATGAGGTTTTAACCAATCACAGACCAGAATTTCCAAGCACTGACGCCACCGCTTAGAACAGGCGCATTTTGTGTTAACGTGATTCTCCCTCAGCAAGTGATTGATGTTATAAACTCCTACACAATAACCTGACTTTCAAAATGTCCCCCAATCACCAATACAGTAAACAAAACAAACAAGAGTGTATGCGGTTAAAAATGTTAACCCTTGGGTGTAATTCGGGGCATGGTAACCAGGGCTCCACCTCCTCCTATCAAACAATCTAGACTCCCTATTTAAACCCCTCACAGCCTAGTCTCTATCTCTTGTGTAAGGTTTTTCCTCCTCCTCCTCTGTTCTTCATATGCCACGTGCCTCTGTGTTGGTCCCCTTAGGGGGATAGTGAGACTCACTTCCCCGGCCTGGAGTTGGTAAAATGCAGGTTTTTCGAATGGTCAGAGGGGACCACCGGCCAAACTATTCTTTCACAGCTCATACATGCTATATCTTGCTTCAAGACGAGAAGGCTCTTTCTCTATCCTCTTGGGATGTGGCCCTCTTACCTTAGTGCTCGAGTCCCACAACTAACAGTCTTCTATGTTTTCAGACTGTTTTCTCTTTTCTTTCAAAGTTTCAAAACCGTTCCATCCTCTGAGGGAAATCCAGCTGCTGGGCAACGCCTATTAACAGCTCTCGAGAACCAGCTGTGGGGCTACGCCTATTAACAGCTCTCAAGAACAAGCTGCGGGGCAACGCTCATTAACAGCTCTCTCGAGAACCCAGCTGCAGGGAAATGCCTATTAACAGCTCTCGAGAGTCAGCATTTCTCTCATTTCAGGGGCCCGGTAGACCAACACGTCTGGCCTCAAACCCTTCAAGAAGGCTCCCCCAGGTGGGTCCAGGCCCGTCCTTTTCTCTCCCCTTCAGCATCTCTCCCCTACACGTTCCTAAGCACTTTTATCCCCGAAGCCACACCTCAACCTCTATGCATCCGAAGCCAAGCCTCTACCTAACCCTTACACAGCCCTGGCTTCCGTCCCATGAAATCTTTATTAAGACACTCATCACACAAATAAAAAAATGTATTAAAACCTATGAATGTAATAAAAAGTGCAAAAAAGTAATGCAAGTGCAGAAATGTACAGTACAGGTAGGCTACATTACTGCAAATTGTTTCCAGCGAAGAACTCTGTGATACACATCTGGACGGCAAACTGTCAGCATTTTCTAAAGAAATCCGGATGCTGCTCCACAGCATGCCACAGTGTTACAAGTGCAGCATGCATGCTTACGTCATCGGTGTCTGTTTCAGGCAGAGCATCCTGGTCGCTAAGGTGACACAGCTGAGAATTCTTCCTCTAACATTCCCTCTGGTGTTGTCAGAGTTTCAGTTTCGGTTGTATTTTCGTCGGCACTGTCCTCCACAGAAAACCCAGCTTTTTTGAAGCAACGTTGCATTGTTTGCTGACTGACAGAGTTCCAAGCATGCTTTAGCAAGCGCACAGCATCTAACAGAGACATTTTATTTACACTAAATTTTCGTGCTGATGCTCATCACTTTTCTCTTTCCAGCCATGCTTGCTTGCTGTTGCAGTCAGAGCTGTGTATTCAAATTGTAAACCAGACACTGCGTACAGGGATTAAATAGCCAAGGTACAGTACAGGGGTGCAAACAGCTGATTGATCGATCTGTCAAGCTTTTACTACAGTAAAGTGCTGCCTTTTGTATTGAAATCTATGTGAATGGCAAGGTGTAACAAGGTGAAAACAGCTGATTAGTAAGCAATTTACTACAGTAGTAAGCAGTGCGTTTGTTATTGAAATCAATGGGAATGGGGAATGGCAAACGCAATTTGCCCAAAATAAACGGCTGCCCGCAATAACCCTGGATGCTGTAAGTGGTGGATACCATATATATATATATATATATATATATATATATATATATATATATATATATATATATTTACAGCTTATGGTTTAGCATAACGGTTTCATTTTAGCTGCTAGTTGCTTCCTGCCTTTTGTGCAGGGTGACCAACTGATAAGGGTCCAATTTCAGGGCATCATGACCAGTTTTGCGTGACTTTGCGGACACTGGGCTAAACTAATAAAACTTTTCTAAAATCCTGATGTTGTATTTTCGTTATACAACAAAATAGACACAGGAGACCGAAGCACCGCTACAGTTGTTTTCCTAAATGCTACTGATGGAAACCCATTACAGCAAGGAACTGTTGTGCACTTGCGCAGTATTATCAATGTTACATAACTGAAATAACTTAACCCTTTCCTTCCTACTACACTTGCAATTGAACTACATAATTTAACTACATACACTACACCTGCCGTGGTTAAAGTGAGGTGGTCTGTGCATACCGGTAAAATAAAACGGAGGGTATGACATGCCGACAAAAGAAAAAAAAAATCTAGGACTCAGGAAAGGAACCTTTTTTTTTTTTATATTGCTGCAAAATACCTAGGCTTACCCTTTAGTTTCACACAAAAATAAATTTGGCTTGAGTGTCTCTACAATTATTATATAGCACGAGTTTCCATGTTGTGATAAACGCCATGGTGAGAAAAAAGTCTGGCAACACATTTCAGCTTGGATATAAATTAAACTTATACACATCAACAGAAAAAGTAATGTTCCTCAAAAACTGAAAACACTATTCAGTACTATTTACACTCTCTCTATCAGTGTAGCTGTGGCTGAATGTGGTAAAATAATCAAACAACTCCTTCCCAGCACATTATTTACAGTGCATACCAGCACTTTTCACAAACCACTTTAAACACTGTACACCTGATATTTTTTTTAAAAAAAAGCTGACAACATTTTAATGCATATTTGTTTTACAAATAGAGGAAAATTGTAAAATTGCACTCAGCTTTCTGTTCATCCCCTGGCACCGACTGCACCCAGATGTATGTTGTCTCCCATTCTTTCTTGTAGCTGCAGAATCTTGTTTTGCTTTTTAGTTCCATTTTTTAAAAACTATTCACTAATGCTTTACCAGCCGTTAACTCAACTGACTATACTCGCGTTACATTTTCAAATATCTAAGCCCCAGGGGAAGGGGCTGGCATAACATCAGATGGGCTTGACAAAAAAGTAAAGAGCAATTCCTATCCATGGGCTTTAGCTGCAAATGCAGGCAACACTGTGGTACCTGCACTGTCATACTGTTTCCCGCACAGTGTAGCTGTTCCTTTCTCATTCCTGTAACACATAAGAAGTTAGAAGTTCTAAAACTATGGCATTTTGGGTTCTTCAGATATGACCTTTTAGTACTGCCATACTAATATTTATCTAGCCTGAAGTTTTCACTAATGCATTTTTTTTGTTTGTTTGTTTTTTGCCATTTGATAGACTACACGTCACCCCAGTTTAACTGGTGACAGGCAAAGTCACTGATAATGGTCAGCCACCTGTATGTGTGACATTTGGCAATCTGCAAATAATCTTATAGACTTCTTACAGCTACAGTATTTGGGCTGAGAATCCTGAAGAGAGGGCCTCCAACAGCTTAGTTAAGCAGCTGTTTGTAAGTTCAGGATGGAATTCAGTTTCAAACTGGGTTGATAATATTATTTTTAACCTGTCATAAATATTGCTTTTATGAAGTACAAAAGATGGCTAAGGGGTATTTAAAGCTTCCTGTCATACAGTGAGAGAACAACTTCTAGCAAAAGTGTCAAACACTTGTGATATCATTCTTTTACGCTCTTAATTTAAAGCATACAGCCTCTGGAAAGTTTTATTGAACAGTGCAATAGAACAGGGAAGTAACAGGGATGCTGTATTTTTTGATTGAATACCCCCTTTAGTATTTCTGTAGACCTGTTAGCTAGTATGCATTAAAATGAAGGATAACTGGTCTTTTAGTACCTGTGGAAGTTGGTATCCAGTCTTTAATGGGCAGAATTCATCTATTTTTTTTCTTTAGACCACTCATATCAAGGATATGTCAGGAAGACTAAACCAATTACTTACTCACTGCTGCTGCACACCAGTAGCGTTTGCAATTGAAACCTACACTGTATTTGCTTTTCCTTTTGCAATAAATTCACAAGACAGAAACGTTTTTTAAATAAATGTATTGGGAGAGAGAGGGTTACTAATTTGTTATTGATGCATATTATATCGTGTGATTAGTAGCTATGGTATTTTATTAATCACTGCTGGTTTTAGAAGTCTCTATGCGCTCAGGGCAATGTCAGGGAATGGATTGATCTCAAGGGGGTGAAGCAGTGTCTGTTAACTTGTTTTAGATTGAGGTTGCTACCACTTCTGATGCCATGGGGTTATGCTGTGCTAAAGTCAGGTATCTCTTTTCTTGTTGGCATTTTCAGCTCCTTAAGCTCCTGCTCTATAAAAATTAAAGACATCAAACATGGATTGTAAGCTCCTTCAGGTACTGAAGTTGCAGAGCATGGCTGTTCAGTTCATAGAGTGGCAAATATGCTTCAAGGAGGGAGGAAACCTGTGTGACTGCAGCTTAAAATATCTTCATGGAATGCAAATAAAATTAAATTTATGATAAAGTAGAGTGAGCAGAAGGCAAAACTATGAAAGAATATAGAAAATGAACAGCACTGGTTCCAAGTTTTGCAACATTTTCTGTGATCATAATCTTAACCAACTCATTCTAGGCAGCAACCCAGGTAATAAAATGTGAATCAGATTTACTTCAGGGATTTAGGTACTCTTTATTGTCACAGCATTTTCACTGATTCTTTTCTGATCAAACAGGTGGAGATGCATACTTAAATTGATTGAGAGTGAACTGAAGACTTTGTCAAGCTGCTGTATTGATCTAGAAGCACAGTGGGTTTTGTATGTGGGTGAATAACATTTTTTATGCTTCTCAGTAGTGTGAATTGTTGTGACACCAGATGTGAACCAGGGTTGCGAGCCTTGCAATTTTTTTACTGTTTTAAATACATTCTAAGATAGTCTATTTCTATGTACTTAGATTTCTTTAGGTTTTATTTACTTCTTATGGTCATAGACAGTGCTGCATGAAACGATTATTAGTGTAATCGATTAATTTATCGATGGTTGCTTTGATTAATCGATTATTAGGATAAATACCAACACACCACTCAGTAGCTAGCACGTTGAACCATTTTAACCGATTTGTATGTACCCAGTCCAGTATGTCTCAAGAAGATGCACTTGCACTTGCTTTGCTATTTCAGCAACAAAAAATACTCTACAATTTCTAAAGTATGTAAGAGGCTGTGTGGTCCAGTGGTTAAAAAAAGGGCTTGTAACCAGGAGGTTCCCGGTTCAAATCCCACCTCAGCCACTGACTCACTGTGTGACCCTGAGCAAGTCACTTAACCTCCTTGTGCTCCGTCTTTCGGGTGAGATGTAGTTGTAAGTGACTCTGCAGCTGATGCATAGTTCACACACCCTAGTCTCTGTAAGTCGCCTTGGATAAAGGCGTCTGCTAAATAAACAAATAATAATAATAAAGTATCTAAAATAATTTATTAAATAAAGAATACTCTGCGTATTATCCTTTTGAAAAAAACTGCCAAGGTCAAATGATTGCAGCTAAATAATGCATTGAGACTATTAATACATACCACAAATGAACTTTATAACTTTACAAGCAGAAACTATTTATTTTTAAGTTGACCACTTCATAAAACAAAAAAGCAACTATGTATGTTAATTACTGCTTCATGATTTTTTTTTTCTAACAATGGAATGACATGAAAAAAAAATTACTTGTGAAACAAAACAAAAATTGTCTAACTTTTCTACAGTATTACATTGTGGGATGTACTTTAAACAAATAACTGTTTTGTTTTCAAATCTTAATAGCCCTTTGTGACAGAGTGTGATAGAGTCCTGGTATACTTGCCTCAGGTAGCCGAGGAGAACACAGACGAGACTGAGTTAGAGATTGACGTTGATACGTCGACACAGGCGCACGGGATTTAATCAATAAACATAAACAAAAAGTAAACAATAATGTCATGTGACGCTACCAGCGATGGTAGCGCACAGAGGACGATACATGACTGTACAAACACTCAAAATAAAACACAATACAACAAACTATAAATCAAAGGTGCCGTGAAAACGGCAGGCCTTGCAGCAGCCCCGATCACAGTGATCTCTATGTTTTTATACCAACGCTCTGCCGAGACACGCCCACCTGCCTGCTGGAACAGCTCATTGCTTTCAGCTGCTGCTCCACACAGACAGGTAATCGTCCACGGCGGAGCGCAACATCAATTAAACAGTTAATTAAATCAATTTACAACAAATAATGCAAAAATATACAATAAAACTACATATTTCCCATGTGTAGGGCTTCCGCCCTGCCACACAGAGACAGAATGCTTCTTGGTGATAAATCTCTCTCCCAACTTGTGAGGGTGCTGTGTAAAGGGAACAGAGTGCCCTAGATTGGATGGCCAGACAATTCATTCCCAGGGTTAGGTGGAAGTCGGCCATCTAGAAAGGGGGCAGAGCTACGGTACACTAAATCATCGTGTACAGTTTGGTGCAGATTGGAGGAGCGGTTGCAGTCGTTAACCAAGGGTGCGTGATTGACGGTATATAAGGGGGACGCAGCAAGGTGATCTTTTCCTTTTTTATGGTTAACGCTAACCCGGAAGGAGAACCGTGTAAAAATATATCGTGAGCGTTTGTTTGTTTTTGTCGTGTCTAATACTGTGCTTGTTTATGATTTATTAGATTGCTAAACATGATCCAGGAGCTGTCGCTTAAGGCCAGCACGAACCTGGACAACACTGCACCTTTGTTCACGTATTGAATTGTATTTCAATACGTGAACACTTGCACTGAAACCACTCACTAGGGACTTTGTGTGTGTATTTGTGGATGATAAAGTAACTTTAGAACAGTGCAATGCACATTGCTGTGTATTGCCTAGGATTATTATTTGTGGTCACCAGACCAGGATATAAAAATAAACATTGTTGCACTTTGGATTATCGTTGTCTGTCTTTTCATTGATCACTGCATCACTCCTGCACCTGCACACTGCAAATCACTTTGCCACACCCTTTTAAATAATTATTTGTTGAGGAAACTAAAGACATGAATTATATTTGGGCTCTTCAAGTCAGTCACGTGGCAATACAAAGTTGCATTTTTGCTAGTCCACAGTATTTGAGTGCAAGAACACCAGCATATCATCATGTTCTGGGGTTAGGCTTGCCCTCTACCTGTGTAGTTCGAAACAAGTCATGTGGCGATTTCGTTTCGCTATTCAGAGTGAACAGAGTAAAAACAAAAATATAGTTTTTTATTGGTATTTAATCGTAATGTTGATACTTTTATTGTTTTTGTTATTCATCTCTGGATGCTTTACATTACATTGATCAAAACATAAAATATGGTTTAATTACTGTATATATATAATGTTTACGTATTTACGCTGTAACTCAGTTATTGTTTTGTAATTATATTGAAAAACCTTAACCTAATTTGAATACATTTAATTCATTTTGTCTCATACAGACACACCAGTAGTGCTGGTTGTTTTGATGCGTATTAACGTTTGTTAGTATACTTTTATAGGGGGGCGGATTTGTCTAGCCCTAGTTATGATAGTCTGTATATCTGTAATTTATGGGAAACGTTTGCCTTAAATAAATAAACGAACACTAATCCTTCTGTCTCTGTGTTCACTATCTTTATTCTTTATACTTTTAGCTCTGGGAATATAAAGACACTTCTGTTATTAGCTTCTACACATTTACTTTCTTTCTTAAAAAATCTTTCGGGGTGTGTGTGTTGGGGGAGGGGCTCAATTCACTGCTGGCTTCTGCTTGCTCACTGTTTGGTAAAGAACCACCCGGACCTCGGCTGTGTGAACAAGGCTTAAGCACACTCTGTCTGCGGGGAGGAGGGAGGGGGTTGTTGATGAATCGACGATAAGAATATTCATCGATGAAGGCAAAATTTGAATAATCGTTGCAGCACTAGTCATAGATGGACACATTTGCAGACTGGTTGGTCTGAAGCCGGTGCTGTTTTTACAGGGTTCATCTGAGAAAAACAAAACAAAAAAAATGTGTTCTACTTCTGCAGTGCTGTGTGGCAAAGTCAGGATATTCATAGCAAACTTGGAAAGTGTTGGAAAACGTGTCTCCGCTAGGCGTAGACAAGAGTGCATTTTTGAGCCAGTATTCATCAGCCACCAGATCCTGTCTAAGATCTATCAAGTCAGTCACTTGGTACTCCATAGATTCCATTTCTAGGCTATCCAGCATATTTCCAGGAACAATCTGTGGGAAAAGAATTGCTAGTTGGATGATGTCTCCCGAGCTCGCTGTGCTTTGGCTATTTGGTTGAAGAATGCATACTATTTTCTGCACAGTATTGTGGCCCCTGTGTGTGTGTGCCTTTTACAGCAAGACCTTACAATATGTAACACGTTAAAAACAAAAATATCCCAGGAATAAAGAATATGTTGTGTAGGCCTTGCTTTACCCCAGTGAATTAACTACAAAACAAAGGATGCCAAATAGCAGTTCAAGTTAAATGTTGTTTTGTTTATTCCCAAAATAAATAGAACATAACGTTGACACCGCATTTTATTTATTTCTTTTTTTTCATTCCTTGCCATTGCCGTGTCTTCACAGTAAACAGTGGCTTTAGACACGTTTTCATAAAGTGCCTTTTTGCAGTTGAACAAGCAAATGGAAACTGAAATTTAACTTTAAACACTTCAGACAAATGTGGAAATGGCGTTGTAAAGTGAAAATGGAAAAAAACTCACCGTTTTGGTTCTCGTTTATTACATTCTACACAACAGAAAGTCGCAACAAAAAATATATAATATATATATAATCTTTATAAAAATCACTACACAACATTCAGGAAGTTGGGTACTGTTTAAGTGAGGCATTTCAGAATGACATACTTGCCTTTTTTCTGTCCCTTCAGATTCTGACTCGCTCTAAAGCAGCACAACACGTTTTTGTCCCAGAGATCACTGTGCTTGAGCATGCATAATCTGGTTTGTTTACTTTTTGCTGTCTAAATCTTTTAAATAGAGGCTCAAGAGCTGCTCGTTGTTTATATATGTGTGTGTGTGTGTGTGTGTGTGTTATGGACCGATGCCAAAATCGGGCAGTTGCCGAAATGCCCGGTAGTTCGCAAAATGCCCAGCTACAGCGGGCAGATGCCAAATTAGCTTTGAATTGTATGTCATTTCAGCATCTGCCCTGGCTGGTCGACTGCCCACAGCCACCCGGGCGAAGAAAGATTTTTAACAGACACAGTATAATACAAATAGAGAGTGAATTACCTATGTTGCCTTTAAGCACTAAAGCGCACCACCACCAAGCCACCTGTTGCAGTGTTTATTTAAATAACTGAAATACTTTCTGACAACGCGATAACAACGGAATTAAACAAAATATCAATGCACAGTTTATTTTCATCATGGGTTAGATATAGAGGTTAGAGTCAGCGTGGGGTGGAGAAACGAGTCCAGAATAAAATGCAACAATGTTTTATTTTATTCTTACTGCAGTAATTTCTGAGCAGAGTTGCATTGTTTGAATGAGAGATCATTCAAATCAGCAAGAGACTAATAATCACAGTTAAGTTTAAACATGTAAAAGCCACACAGTTAAATATAGTTACCTGAAACTCAGGAAGAATGCAGTGCCAAAACTAATTTTGCAATATTAATTAATCATTAATCAACAGCATAAAGTTTGTATTTTTCTTATTTAGAAATATGAATGACAATTTGACTTTAGTTTAATAAGTTTAAATAAGTTTACACATTCAACAATGTTATTTCATATCTAACATTAGTTTACATCAGATCTCAGACAATTGACATTTGCCTCAGCATTTCATTAAAATAAATAAATAAAACTCAATATGATCCAGTCGGTCTAATGATTAAATAAAGTTATTCGACTGACACACTATTATAGAGATCTGCAGTAGATATCCAGAGGATGAACACTGCTGTGTTACTTTCCATTAGCCTTTCATTTGTTACAACAGGGCGCACAGTTATGGCATTTTGAGTTGCCTTGTAAACCTTTGGTTAAACAGTTGCAACGCTTGTTGATACATTTTTTTTTTTTTGACAATTATATTTCACAAACCCTTGCCCAGAGCCAAGGAACTGTAACGTCGCTGCGCCCCTCAACGTAACCACTCTATTTGACACGTTTTCTAAAGTCAGAAACTTTTGAGTGCAAGGTGTAAACTGGGCTCTAGTGTACAGCTGCTTTAGGGTACCGTGTATTGTCCACATATGACAGAAGTCGCTATCTACAACTTCCATAACAATAGCCATCATATTTCTTGGATCTCCTTTTCCACGATCCACCTCAGGCACAGGTATGGTGACGGTTGTACCAACATTTACAGGAAAGAACTTTTTGTTGCTTCTTTTTGTCATCTCATGTGCCTGGTGTTGAATCCCTTCGTGAGCCTTTTGTCGTTGTACAATAGCATTGCTCTTTGTAGTACACACAAAACATCGTACCATAGCCTTCTTCGGTGCGAGATGCATTTCCACAGATTGCATGCACTACACGATTACATTCTACACATGTATAGCATACATGTAAGGCTTTTTGCATACAGCGTACAATGCAACCCCTTCTGCTGCTGCCACCAAATCCTGATCGTCTGTAGATTTTTCGCCATAAACGCCAACCAAGTGAGGGTTAACATCCACCTGCAATTCAATTTGAAATACATTCTACAAGATACATATTACATAATTTGAAGTTGAAACAGGGATGCAATTTTATACTGTATTTTTTTTTTAATGAAATACAAAATTTACATATAGAAAAAAAGAAGAAACATTTTACAAAACTAACAATGTCGGTAACAATGCACTGACTAAAATATGATGCAAAATATGCAAAATACGAATAGTGTTTTTCAGTGTTTCATACCTCCATATCACACTCTTAAGTGCTGTCTTTAGGCATTTTCCCATCCACATTACTGCCAGACGCAACATTCTGTCCATTCAGGACTTCTTCTAGTTCTTCTGTCTGCAGTTTAGAGTAGATCTCAGGGGGGCAAACTTTATGTGCTCAGGCCAATTCTTGACTTGCAACCAAAGACTGCCTCATAAGGTGTTTGACGGATACCTGTATGATAAGCCTGATTCTTCATGAGCATGACAAACCTACAGGACAAATAAAAAAAAATCAAATACAGTGTTAAAACGTGGTCTAGACTTACAGACGATTTAACACTGGCGTCGTAGAATTGCAGACTGTAATTCTAAATTACAGTAGGCCTGTTATGCCTGTGATATTATTATTATTATTATTATTATTATTAATAATAATAATAATAATAATAATAATAATAATAATAATAATAATAATAATAATACTATCCTAATAATACTACTGTAAGAAGCACTCAAACCTGCAAAATACAAATTATTATTATTATTTATTTCTTAGCAGACGCCCTTATCCAAGGCGACTTACAATTGTTACAAGATATCACATTTTTTTTTACATACAATTACCCATTTATACAGTTGGGTTTTTACTGGCGCAATTTAGGTAAAGTACCTTGCTCAAGGGTACAGCAGCAGTGTCCCCCATCGGGGATTGAACCCACGACCCTCCGGTCAAGAGTCCAGAGCCCTAACCACTACTCCACACTGCTGCCCATCAAACCCACCAGTAGGACATTAGAGCAACATTATTTTGCATTTTTCTTGCAATAGTCTAATCAGGATAAAACACAATGATTTTTGACTCACCTGAGCCCATTGCTCCACTGAAATGTATTGTTATCTTGCATCCATGTTGTCAGTATGTTTTCAACGTCTTGATTCGCCCTCTCTATCGAGCGCTTGGTTTGGCTGTGGCGAGGTTTGCCGTGAACGATTTTCATTTGTGGCCACATCTCGCACAGGGAGGAAACAACATGATTGCAGAATTCCCTGCCGTTATCAGACTGCAGAACTGAAGGCGCTCCGATTATACAAAATATGTCCATGAGATATTCCTCTGCTCGCTTACTTCTCAATGGACAGATGAAAACGAATTTAGTTAAATGGGCCTGATAAACCATTATGAATCCTTATCGGGCTGTGACTGCATGTCAATTAAATCAACCTGCCCTCTTGAATTATATTCTGTGTACACCATTGGTAGAATAGTAAGACCTTTCTTTTGACTCTTTTTCTTCGTCTGACAAGGTATACAAATGGACAGATAGAGCATAATCACCTTTCTCGATATATTGAGGTACTTGTCACTTAAACATTTTTCAAGTCTGTTTCGACCCCCATGGCCGATCGATCGATGCTCTTCATGAATTATACCAAAGACCTCCATGTCATGAGCGAAGTACTTCAATGCTGAATCGCTTGCTGCATCTGTACTGCTTGCTTGACTTACGCGAAACAGCTGCTGTGTGTTCAACTTCCTCTATAAGAGTACTATAACGGGACATCGGCAAAACAGACCTGAAGTTTTCATCGCTGCCAGCTCTACTCAGATATTTCTGTATTTGTCTATTAAATTCAACTCTAGTGGTATTTTCCTCTTCGTTTTGAAGAGAATAGATTCGTGCCGAAGCCATCTTTACTCCCCTCACACTGAAGCCTACTGGCGCTTTTTTTTTGTTTTTGTCTCGTGCAGGTATTATGATTGGGTAAAAGCCGGACTAAGACGAAAGCCGCTGGATAGACCAGAGTAACAAAAATACATGATCGACACCTTACAGTCATAACCTGTTTAAAGGTTAACCCTTCACCAGCTGGAAAAAAAAATACTATAAAGAAAATAAAAGGGGTGCAGAAGAGGCATACATAGACACCAAACAAAAACGTCGGATTACAAAAGTAGAAACAGACACATAAATACTTAAAACGTTCTTTATTGATCTTACAAACAACCTTTTTTTAACATGTATTTGTGTGCAGGGTGCTTTGTACCACACGGAAGCATGATCTTCATTCTCGGTTCTGTTTAGTTTAGCCCACATCTCCGCTCAGTAAATATAGGCCTGTTTATATTATTTAAAAGATAATCGCCTTTCTTTCTAATAAAACTAACATATAGTGACAAAGTTGTAACATTTAGTCTACATGTCAATTGTTGCCTATTTATTTTAATCGTAGCCTCTATGCGTATGGTCACATGACAGTACAGGGCCGCACTTTCTCATAGGATGCAGTTTCTCATGCTACACGACTCATCTCATGACCCATCTTCATAGCACTTGTATTTTTTTTTTTATTCATTTAAAATGCACCTGGACTAAGACAAAACCCACTGGACCGAGCATTTAACACTAGAAGGACCGGAGATATACTCACACCTAAAATCCCCGCAGCAGTCATTCTGACGGCTGCATTCAAAACACTGTAAATACTATAACGAAAGGAGAAACAGTCAGATGTAATTAGTTTTTTTAATTTTTATTTATTGAGTACGCCACAAACATCTGAACAACCGAAGCATATATATATATATATATATATATATATATATATATAAACATTGATTTTACAAATCGAAACAAGAAAATGTAAATAAATAAACATCTGAAACATCGGTTTACAACATACTGTACAGGAGATACAAAGTCCTTCGTAGGAGTTTAAAAGTCCTTCCTAGGAGTTTTTTTTTTAATTGGCACTAGGACGCTTCTGTATTTTTCTTACTTTGCTATGGCTTTAGAATTTCTGTATTCTTTAGTATTTCGTTTGTGTTTTGAACCTTTAACTGCCCGACAGTGTACTAATTTAATAATAAAAGCGCACTGAACTCTCGGTTGTTGCATTTGTTACATTTTTATTTTCCTTCTTTGGTTTTCGTGGCTGCAGTGTTGCAAACTTATAGGCTTTAACAATTTCGCAATGACAACTTGTAATGCTGCACACTATGTAGTGAATGAAATGCTGAGGCAAATGTCTATCTGAGATCTGATGTCCACTAATGTTAGATATGAAATAATATTGTTTGAATGTGTAAAAAAAATATTTCTACACAGAACGAAAACTAAACTTTTTATAAGAAAATATTTTCTTCGGAGTCAAATTGTCATATTTCTAAATAAGAAAAATACAAACTTTATGCTGTCGATTAATGATTAATTAGTATTGCTATGATAAATTAGTTTAGGCTTTTACATGTTTAAACTTAACTGTGATTATTAGTCTTGCTGATATTGAATGATCTCTCATTCAAACAACGCAACTCTATTCAGAAATCTGTATTGTATTACTGCAATAAGAATATGGCATATTTGATGGCATATTAAAACCTGGATTGGACTCTTTAAATTATGTGTTTTAATAAGTATGAGTGATAAAACAGCACTGCCTTACTGCTCCACTCACCTCAGACTTCAGGTCAGATCAGCGTCTTTAACATTTTAGAAGGAGGTCCCCTCAATTTTGCAACTGCGTGCTGCTAACTCCGCACATAAAACCCATGCTGGTTTTTGTTTTCAAAAGGTGGTACCCAACTCAAAATGATTAGTATCCCCTCCTATTCATTGGGTTGCCAGGCCCTCTCACATTTCCTAGTCTAGAGACGTTTTTAAACAAGGATCGAGGTTGCTGCTGCTTCACTTGGGGGTTGTTTAGACATATCCTGTCATTATTCCTCATTGCTTTCTGCTTCGTAAACAGGCTGCCAGAGGGGTGGGCAATGCAGCAGACTAAACTAGAGCCCCACTGGGCACCCTATTGATGAAACTATAGAGCTGTTTAAATGCAGAGCACAGGTGGAAAACAGGGGCCTGCTGCGTTGTGAATATTTAGGGCATGGGATAACTTGAGTCAGGGGCCATCCAAATTCCAGCATGTGGGAGTGTTTTCTGTGACAGAGGCAGATCCTTTGATGAGACACACTTGCCTTGTTCATGTGAGTTTATTGTGCTCATGATATGCCTAGCAGTACAGTGTTTCTACACTGTACAGTCTTTTATCTATATCTATGTGGCTGCATCATGTTTGTCATATTACAATATCTCAAGATTGTCCAGTAGGCCTCAAGCTGTTAACTATGGGTTTGTTGGCTGTAAAATGTAATACGGTTGGTGCTTGATTTGTCAGAGCATTTTTTATTGAGATGGTAACTGGGAAATCAAGAACCACTGTGTCACAAGTGTTGAGAAACCTGGTTTGTCACAGATTACTATTGAAATACAATGTTTCATCAGCAGATGTCACACACTGAAGCATGTGAATACCAAAAGCGCAAAGCTTACATTGAGTTAAAGTCATTTTTATACTGTACTCAGGGTTAGAAATGAACTTTTTGAGAAAGTGGCAAGTCTGACCACAGTTAAGAAAATCTGGTGGTTCATTAGAGATTTTGGTGGCCCAACATTTTTTTAAGTGAACCAAAAAAGAATCATAATACATCTGGTAAATAACATAGCATGTGATCAAAACAATTGAAGCAAACTGATTTTTATTTTATTTTGACATAATACTATCACACCTTTTAAATTGAATAAAACTGTTTGCATCATCAGTAGACAAAGTCACAAGAAAGACTTTTACTCAGTATTACTTGAAAGACATGGCACTTCAAATATTAAATGTTCATCACAAAACCCCACAGAAGGTCAGTGATTTCAGTGATTTTTTGAACAAGGCATCATAGTTGTTAAATAGATGGCACAATATTTCATTTTAGACACTTTCTCTGCTGCGGTATACCCCGGTTTGGTCTTGCTTGCTAGGTTAGCTTCAACATCTCTCTGATGCCTTACTGAACTGTCATGCTCCTTAATAGTATCGATCTTAAAATTACTCAGCCTTCTACAACTGCTGTGGGGATCTGCCAGTTGAGGAAACTGTGTACACACATCACAAAACATTTTTTTCCTTATCATGAGTCAGCCACTGGAAAGGTAATGCCATTTACTATTGAACGCAATCAGTCTCATATTCTTTTATTTTTTTCTCAGCGTCAGAAAGCTGGCTGAGCCACACCGCCCAGATATCGCCACATTTTAATGCTGTGAAATGAAGTGTTATAAATAGCAGCTGGCTTGCACAAATGGTCACAATGAGCCTTGGTTGATCCCCGCCAGTAACACTTCATTGAGTAGCACTCAACCTGAAGATTAAAGTCAAGTGGACGTTACCTTCATGGATTGCAGATTTCTCTATTATTGTTGACTCCTCAATTTGAGCAGTTTATTTATTTATTTTGTAAACTTTGTTTATTGGATTTCACAAATTAAACAGAATGAAACATAAACACAATTTAACAGAGATTTAAGTGGGAATCATATTAATAATAATTATAATTGTTATAAAAGAGAAGAGAAAGAGGAGAAAGACAGAAGAGAAAGAAAAGAAAGAGCCAGAGAGAAAGACAGAGAAAGTGCCGTGCTTGCTTTTTCATTATTATTAATTTTATAAAGGAAGATTATGGAGGGGAGGGCAGTCTGAGGTTGTCAACATAGGAGAGAAAGGGTTGCCATGCTTTATACAATTTTGCAGTGGATTCCCTTAATGTAAACTTTATTTTTTCCAATTTAAGAGAGTACATGAGATCCCTAATCCAGTGAACATGTGTGGGTGGGGCAGCCTGTTTCCAACCAAACAAAATGAGGTGTCTAGCCAGCAGAGTTGCAAAGGCCACGGTGTCCGACTGCAGCCCTGTTAAGGGAACATTTTCGGGAATCAAAGTGAAAATCGCAAGGAGTGGAGTGGGGTCGATAGGCACTTGTAAGAACTGAGAGAGGGTCTCAAAGACAGACGTCCAAAATGGAGCCAGCCTGGGACAGGACCAGAACATATGAATGAGAGAAGCTGGTGCTAGTTTGCATCTGTCACAGGCTGGATCCAATTCAAGGTATATTCTGGCCAATTTGACCTTTGATAAATGAAGACGGTGTAAGATCTTGAATTGAATAAGCCCAAGCCGAGCACAAACTGAAGAGGAATGCGCACGAGCAAGGATATATTCCCAAATGTCATCAGTTAGCTGGAGTCCTAGATCATTGAACCACTCTATTATGAACAAAGTTTCGAATTTGCAAGTAGCGAAAAAAGTGTGTTTGAGGTAGGTTAAATTTTTGGACAAGCTGGCCAAACGATGCAAAATTATTGTCAATGTATGAATCTTTAAGAGACTTAATACCACTTCTATACCATAGACTAAAAGCAGAGTCTTTCACTGAGGGTGGGAATCGGTTTACATCAACAGGGGCAGATATGGACTTGGACTGTAGGCCAAACCGCCTCCTAAATTGGGACCAGATCCGGAGGGAGTGACACACCAATGGATTAACACTAAACTGAGAAGTCGAGAGGGGAAGAGAAGAGCACAGTAGGGCAGGCAGGGAGGTAAATCAACAGGAGGCTGACTCCATGACCATCCACGCAGGTCCGTCCAGCCGGGGGTGAAAATGTGACCAATCTGATAGATTTCGGTTATTAGCCAACCAATAATAAAATTGAAAGTTAGGCAGAGACATACCCCCCCGGTTTCATTCTTTGTAGGAAATCTTTCCGAATTCTGGGAGGCTTCTTATTCCAGATAAACAAAGAAACCACCTGTGACCCCCAAGTAAGTAAAGCTTTCGGATGCAGTTTTGAAAGGGAGATTCTCAAGGGGACAGCGACGGGCTGCCAAGTTGATAGGGAACAATTCACTCTTGTGTAGGTTAAGTTTATATCCAGACTAAACTGCTCCAGTATGACTAAGGCATGGGGGAGGGAAGAGATAGGATCAGAAATATATAAAAGAAGGTCATCAGCATAAAGTGACACCTTCTGCTCGCGCTTCATCTGGGGCAAAGGGCTCCTCCAGGTGGGCTTTTGAGTCAGGATCCAAAACTGGAACAGGGAGGCTCTCAAAAAAAGAATTGGTTAATGCGGGATCGGCAGGTGAATCCGATTTGTAAAGAGAAAAATAAAATGTTTTAAATTGATCATTAATCTCCTGCTGGTCTGTTGTAGGCAGACCTGATTGAGAATTAATTTGCAGGATCAAATGTGAAGCAGCAGATTGACGCAGATGATGTGCTAAAATTTTGCTAGCCTTGTCACCATGTAGTGCATGCCGTGATCTAATGATTAATTCTCGGCAGTCGTTGTTTATAGAGTTCTGGAGTGGGAGAGAGAGCATGTTGCTGATCTAACTGCAAAATAAGGTCAGTTAGTCCTGAGAGCCACCGTGTTCGAAGCCTGTTGAGTCGAGCACTGTAAGAGATTACTTGGCCTCTTAAATAAGCCTTTAGGGTTTCTCATAAAGTGATGGAGGACATCCCAGGTGTTGAGTTGGTATCCAGAAAGAAGTCTATCTGGGAAGAAAAACTGGACAGTCTTGATCAGATAATAAGTTAATAATAGGGGGTTGAGTCTCCAAGGATGACGTGTTGCCACCTGCCTGTGAAAAACAAGCTCCAAAACCAGAGGTGCATGATCTGATATGACTATACTCTGATACGTACAAGAACGTATCAGAATTTCAGTTTTTTATTTTTCTTAAAAATATTTCCCAACATAAAACCAATGTCACCTTACAATAATTGACTTTGAGTTTCAGTGTTTTAAAATAAAATATCAAACAGAACGAAATTTCAATGTACCATTTGTAATTCAGTAATATGAGAGAATTGGTCAGGGGTCTGAATACTTTTGCAAGGCACTGTATATATATATACATACACATACATATATACACACATACACATACATACACACATACAATATGCATACACATACACACACACATACATACGTACACATACACACATACATATATATATATACATACACATACATATACATATACACACACATACACACACACACAAATACACACACATACATACCCATACAAACACATAAAATAGTAATACTGGAAAATCCATTACAGACAGTTGAGAGTAGCAAACTTAACCAGCAACCCAATAACACCACTAGAACGATAGCTGCAAAGCATGCCCACCCAGACTAGCAAAACCCCTGTTCTCCGTGGCACCAAAACTAAATTACCAGGGATACATTGCATTGATGTAACCAGTGACGCGGTGTTTGCCTGTCAGTCTGATGCGCACATTTCAACCATACATACAAAAAAAAATAATAATAATAATAAATAAATAAACAAAAAAGACATTTATACTGCTGTATTATGCCGGTATATTTAAATGATATTAAGTCTGCAATTACGTACTGTATTTACTCTGTGCATTTTAGCTTAGGGAGGATCTCTCTTGAATAAAAGTCCCTTGCTGCTTCTGGAGTATCGAAGATTTTATCAGTTCCTTTGAATGAAACACGGAGACGTGCTGGATGTAATAGGCCATATCTCACCTTCGCACCACGGAGAAGCGCCCTCACTTCATTATAAGCAGCTCTGTGCTTTACCAAATCAGCACTAAAATCTGGGAAAATGAAGATTCTTTTTCCGCGGAAGATGAGCTGTCCCTTCTCCCTTGACAAGCGCAGAAGCCGCTCTTTAGCCTGAAAATGGTGAACTCTCAAAATGAAAGGCCTTGGGCGCTCTCTCTCTCTCGTGGTCTCGCAGCCGAGGAGCGATGCGCCCTATCCAGAACAGGGGGGAGTCCAGGCACTCCTGCCCAAACACTTCTTGAAAGAAGCTCGACATAAACTCAGTTGGTCTGCCTTCCTCCATCCCCTCCTGAATTCCGACGACGTGCAGATTATTTCTCCTACTTTGGTTCTCCAGGTTGTCAATTTTAGCAAGGAGCTTGTTATTTTTCAGAAGCAAGCAAGTTGCAGGCTGATTCAACCCCAGCAAGGCGGGCGTCAAACACATTCATGGAGCCCTCCACCTCTCTAACTTTTTCAGAGCACTCAGACAACAAGGCTTTAATGGGAGCAATTGCCGATTGAATTTCGGATCGAAGCATAGCAATCTCATCTTGGATAACTTCCCTGACGATCCTACGGAAATCGTCAAGCATGGTGGAGCTGTAGCCGGGCCCCTTTCTGCTTTCTCCTGCAACAGCGCTCGGCCCAGGAGCAGGTGTACCTGGATCAGCAGCCATCAATTCTTTGCTTGACGGCTTTGGTGGCATTATAAAGTAAGTATGACTGACAGCAACGGATATATCAAATAAAATAGCAGATGTAATGTTAAACTTATTAAAACAAACAAAAAGCGACGTTTTAAAGGAATGATTTTAAAGGATTGCTAAAGATTATTTTAAAAGATTCAGGAACTCCTGCTTTACACCTCTACTCCATATTAGGCCCCCTGGTGGTCCAATTTGAGCAGTTTTTGAAACAGCCAATGTTAGCAGAGGAGTTTAAGTTAGTCAGGATGCTCAATTGGTAGTGGTTCAGCTAGCATGCATTCCGGTACCTCAGAACCCCCCAGGAACACCCCCCTCTCGCGCTCACTATGTGTTCCGGGACCTCCCGATTTACAAATTAACCCTTTGCGGTCCATTGTCGGACTGGGTCCGACATTGCAATTATTCCTCACAGGTCCTTTGTCGGACTGGGTCCGACATCATTATAGCAACGCAATAAACGGGTGTTTAGTCGTTTTTTCTCCGGAAAAAGCCGAGAAAACCATTCAATTGCCGAGTGGGAGCGACAGGAGCCGAGACAAGTCGAAAAAAAAAAAAAAAAAAAAAAAAAAAAAGGCGTATCTCATGAATAGTCATACATGGTATCAGGTATCAGATAACGGGGCGTTCATAGTAAACAAGCTGGCTGAGTGCGTCAGCGCACAGAGACTATCATGGACATTTGCAGAGCTTTTTTCAGATGTTATAGTAATAAAATAATGACTTGGATCGCATTATTGAGGAGTTTGGTGATAAAACGAGTGATCCGGAGATGATCGATCAGTATGTACGACTATTATTATTATTATTATTTATTTCTTACATAGGTGAACGCTATAGCAAACGAAAGGGTGGGGCGGGGCTGGAGATGCCTAGTGAGTGCTTTGTTGATATGCAGGGCCATTTAAACCCGTTTGACTATGAAAAAAAAAAATTTAAACAGCGCGTATAAAATTAACTGCGCGTGTGAAAATTAATTAGACCTGGCGTGCCTGACGCGCAGTTAATAAATGGACTGCAAAGGGTTAAGCACTGGATGGGCGGTGACAGTCACTGAGCCGGGCGGCCCCCACAGCTGAAACAACCTGAGGAGAACCCTGCTTTTTATACAGCCTGCTATATAGATTTTAGATCATTAACTCCTTCCATTTGAACGAGCGTGAACACTCAACTCCAAACCATGGATTGTCTTTAACCACCCAGCTGCCCATTTATTGTGACACTTTTCATGTCAAAAGTTGGCTTTTTCTTTTTTTGCAGATTTTTCATTCTTAGCCCTCAAGTAAGCAATCTGGACAGTTTTCAAATACACACTTTTTTATTATTATGAAAAATGGAAATACATTTTAATAGAACTTAAATAACAAAATAACAATGTTTTGTTTACAATTGTAGCATCATAATCACAGTGCAGCAAAAAGTCATTGTGCAGTCATATCACTTCCCATCAAATGCAAAACTGTATTTCTCAATGTAAACAATACTTTGTCCAGTGTCAATAATGAAATCACAGATGTACCTGGATTTTGCCTCACACACTACAAATAATTTCACTCCAAATCTGGCTCTTTTTAGAGGGATATACTGTTTCCATCCCAGATGCCCTTTGTACATCATCAAACTCTTTATGCTAACGTCTTTATCTGGTACATATAAATCAGAAAACTTGAGTCGCAAATTTTCAACCACATCATATATCTTCCACAGTTTCGGGTACAAGTGTGTATCGCTGTTATATTAATTATTGACCTAAGTAAGTCTTTGTATATTCATTCCTTGGTGTGTTGTTTTGGTGTAAACTCTTTATTTTGGCCCTCATGCCCTATTTGTTTGTTTTTGTTATTTTTTTTTATCCCATTTGGGAACTTTTGATTTATTTGATTTATCGGATAAAAAAAATAATGTATAATGCTAAGTAATGGATTAGGCAACCAACAATGCAGCACATACACTGAAAGCTTTAGAAACTATTAGTCAAATTACTTGAATAATTGTTTTATGGTACATTAGGAATGAGCAACCTTTGGGTCCTGAATGCAACAACTGTTTAACACACACTGTACAATGTGGTTTGAAATAGAGCAGGTCTCTATTTTCACAAAACCTGTTGCTTGTTACTGACAACAATCACATTCCTTGTATACACTTGACTAATAACTTGGGTTACTTAACAACAAATTGCCAGAATGTTGACCCAACCCTTGTCCTCTGAGAAACCACTGCAAGAAAAGGAGTTCTATTAAGGTGTTAATGTTTCTCTTAGGTGTGTTATTCACCGATTTGAGTAAACGGAGATAAGATAGTAGGCAAAAAAAAATTATATATATATATATATATATATATATATATATAGCTAAATGCGAAATGAATTGCTTAACATGTGGTCTTTTTAATTAGGCGACAACATGATGTTTTAAACATAAAAATGTTAGTGGTACTTTAGTCTTTTTTGCTGTTTATGGTTTGTTTTAAAAATAGCTAATTAATACAGCTTACAGTGTCAAAGCACTCTGCACAATTGTGGCAAATATCAAGTTTATCAGAAATTATCAAAAGATGTTTTGGATGTAATCTCAATACTTTTTCTACAAGCAGAAAGGACTTTAAAACCTTTAGATTAGTTAGCATTAAGATGTACTTGTGAAAACCATTTTTTAACATTATGCAAAAAGTTTTGAGTACAAAAAATGGATTCAAAAGAGCACATTTTATTTCACATTTATTGTACGGTAAAGCCAGCCAATAAACAAGCAGAAGCTGCAGCTTCCCTAACTTTTTTCCTGGTACTGAGTTTGAAGCGCTGCTATTGACCTTTAATTGAAAAGCATTTTTGAGGCAAATTCCGCCTTTGTTTGTACAGTAGTCTCCGCGTATAGGAACACCTCGCCTAAGGGAACACCCTTGTGGTGAAATGGATTTTTCCCATTGTAAACGCTCCGACTAAAGGAACAGGAACTTCGCTTAAAAGAACACCTTCTTGGCACCATAGCGATTCGTTCACAATGGATACAGTACTGTATTGTAAAACAAAGCGACTTGTCATTGCGAGAGTGTCTTGAGGGACACTGATTGGTTTAATAAATCTTTCCACAACTGCCGTCATATCATTGATTAATTTGTATTCTGATTTCCATTTTCATCTCTGGCATGTAAGGAAACAGCAAGATGCGTCACTGTTTCTCTTGCTACATAAAGTTGGAAAAAAACCTGAATCAGACACCAGTCGCCGAGCAATTTGGTGTTTCCCGTTCTGGTGAGGTGCTTCACCATTCTGTTAAATAATGTGCATGTCTTGTATATTGCTGCTGCATTTTTGTAATGTGTGTAGGGGTGCTGTGTTAATTTAGTTTGACGGTTAGTTTATTAACATTAAGTTAACCCTAAGTAATGCCCATTATTTTTGCCTCTGCCAGTGTGATAGACCGAAACACACCCACCAGCTAATTTCCTAGTACATAGCGATTTAAGCTTTTTGACCGTGTTGTTTTGCTTTAGTTTTATTAATGTTAATTTGTCTGTTTGTTACTTTATTATAATAGTTTAACATACACTTGCCTATTGTTTTGCTTTTACTTATTCAGTTCATTTCATATGTTGATGCACGTGCGTCATGACAAGTAATACATATGTATGTATTTTTTAATTTATTTATTGGTTCATATTGTGTCTGGTGGCTAACTCTGTCTTAGAGAACACTTCAGCTGGAGGGGTGTTCTCTTAGCTGGAGACTACTGTACAACAATTCTTGGTGTTTTACATGGCATTATGAAAAAGTGGCGCCAGTGTTTTTAGACAGTTATTGGACTCCGTAGAGGGACACCACAATAAGTGTGTTCATGTTGTCTGAGCTGTTGCTAATATGTTCCTTTTGTACTGTAGTTAAGTAGGTGGTGCAGGGCTATTCAAGCCACTTGTTGCCTGCTTGGTTATCAATACGCCACTCTAATTACCACAGCAGTTATCTTGGCCATTCTTGTTATTTTGGCTGACAGTCCTGTTTACAATGTGAATGCAAGGAAATGCCCTGGCATTTTACTGTCTTGATGACACATGATAAAGTTGCACACTGTACCAGAGCTTATCTACAGCCAGAATTCTGACAACAGACAATTCCTACTAGACTCCCAGATGGTTGCACCTGCAGATAAATTGCTCACTGCCCTGCTTTATGGCTCTGAAAGTCCTAAGCAGAAACACCAGCCACCAGCAGGTCAAGAGGCTAACTACTGTGTTGTTAACTACTATATTTACTATATTTTACTACTTCCTACAATAGAAGTGGCTACAGTTGCTGTACATTTGCACAGCTACAGATTTATAAAGAATAACTCTAAAAATTCAATTCATAAGCAATGACCTAACAAGTTAACCTTTTACTGCTGCAACATGAAGAACGGCACTGTGTCCTCCTTTCATTACTAATTATCGAAGTTATTTCTACAATATGATAACAGTTGAAACAGGATTCACGTTATCTGGGGGGTGGATGAAAGCTGAGCAAAGACAAAACTGCCCGTACACAGCAGAGAAACATCTTCAAAACAATACCACACAACTACTCAGCCTCTATCTATTAAAAAGCAGGATTATTATATGATTTCATACTTCTTTAATCAAGTAGTATAATCAGACATTTCTCATTGATTTAGCGACCCGTCCTGATAGGATTTTCTTGGTGATTTCCATTACACGAGAGTAGATGTTAAAACTTCATGCTGATTTGAACTCGGCTCTCGCCAAGATTTATTTAAATGTGTTAATTTCTGCCTCCTTGCGATATCAGCATTTTCCCCACAACTCTTGAATTTCACAGACTTGCAAATATATGCAAGATATTCGCAAGGCAAACAGAGTTGCATAGAAGTTGCATACATTCGTAAAATCTTTCAATATATGGCCCTTAGTATTTACTGCCCATTTCTGCTGACATTTAATGGGCTTAATAGGGTTCTTTTTTTAAAGAATTGGGTGTGACTTAGGATTCGATATCTGTACCTACCTTCAACTTAACTTACTGAAGAAAGCTCTTCATCTTCAATGCAGAATCAAAATACCTTTTCTATTCCTGCTGTGGTTCATATTTCTGTGAAACATATTAGGTTACAATCTTAGAGCTGTTGAAGTAAACATCTCAGTTGTGAATTGGCATATTCCCACATGTTTTACTTCATGACTTGTACATTGTTTTGTTCCTCTGATGAACATATGAGCATAGCCTTAAGTTACCTTAACTAAACTGTCAGGGAACTGAGCCTCTGCCCTCAATTAAATGACTTGTGATACAAATTGAGGTTGGGGAAACAAAGCAATGCCTGTTGCCTTCAGGATATGGATAACATACCTGAAACCAGATACAGTAGCAGCCTACTTGACTAATAAAAAAAACCCTGCAAGGAAGAAATAACATGTTCTTTATATCTTACAGTAAGTCGGTGTTCCCCACCACAACCCACCACCCACAACCACAAGGCATTCATCGGTTTAACATTCAACCTGTCAGACATTGTAAAAAACCTGTATCAGCATTTTGCAGCATACTTTAGTAATGGAAGTAGCACAGGCTGTCAGCTTTTTATACATTTGCAGATGTTCTTTTCCAAGATAGGTTGATTGGGGGGCCAAGAATAACTAGTCCTCTGTCTGTGAGAGGTAAATATTTAGTCTGGATGGCCCCAAATGTTCTTTTTTTTTCTATACCAGTCTAAAGAGATGGGCGGGAAATTAGCCTTTATTTTTTTTAGCTGCTATGAGCTGGGTGTGTGAGGATTATGGTTTAGAATAATATAATAACAAGCTCCAAGTAGTGGGAATTTAATAAAGCGTTCTGAAGATAGACATGCTTAGCACATTTTATATGAAATTCTCTGTAGCAGAAAAATATTGGACTACCTGATGTTAATTTACTCTAGGAATTGAAACCAACTCATAGAGTACATAATTAAAGAGATGTATCTGTAATTTTGAAAATGTTCATGGAAGATTTGGTTTGGAACATGACTAACTGAATTACAAAATTTCAGTGCTAAATTAGTTGCTTGTTTTATACTGTAAAAATTACCCCTTGCACTTGTTGCTACTGTGAATAGAGTCCTCATTTTCTTAAAGAGTATCCAATGGTATATAATTTGTGTCCAGTTTAGCAACCACAGTTTAATCTGCAGGTGCTTGCTACAGCCAATTACTTATATTGCCCCTTCAGGCAAGAAACCTGATCGTGAACATTCTTATTTCATGAGCTGCCTTCAAGAGACTCCCACACGTCACCCTTTACCATCAAAGCAAAATTCTCTAAACCTGACTGTAATTTCAACTATCTGCTCTTTGAACGAATTAACATAGGGGAAACTTCCACTTCGACTTATAATATGAAAGGCCTGGATGAGCTGTTGTGTTATTAGCTTTTCTCATACTGGTATAATGTCTTGTCTGGAGCCTTTCTGATTTATTTTAGACCATGGGTTTTGTTAAATTAGCATGGGCCAAACCAACGGTCATTTTACATTTTCTGACTAAGTAAGGTTTTATTTCTATAAAAAGTAGTAAAGTAGTCACTGTGCCACAAGGGACCAGGATACACCAGAGGGTTGTTTTATGGAGGAATGTGTCCTAAACTAAATTTTTGAACTACTGGGTATGGGCTGTACTTTTAGTTTGCAATATTAGTAAAACATGTGCTGGCAGGGGGAAGTTTACACAGCACTTAAGATTTTTTTTGCTGACAGGAAATTTCCCTGAGGGAAACTCAGTTTGTAGCCTGTTAAACTGACTTAAGCCGTGTTCATAATTGTATCGGTACGGTACTGGTAAAATTGGTTTTGGTTTAGAATATACTGATACGATACCTCTTCCTGTCCTAACTAACGAAATGGCTACCTACACAAGCGATATGGCATCAAAGATATTCTATTACACCAAGATACTCATCTCCGCTGATTCTCTCTGGGGACTTGGAGAGGTTTTTCAGTGGAACAGTGACGGATTGAGCTGCTTTAAGCTGATTTTATTGATGTTTAAAAATATAAAAAAAAACTTGTGAAGTCTATTTTACTCTTGCCCAGGGTGTATTGACGAAAAACATAACCCATGGTAATGATGACACACTGGAATTGATACGAAAAATGCACTTTTCTGAACGCAGAACCAGAGATTGCACATGCGCAGAAAAAAAAGAGATAAGCACTTCACATTGTATAGAGTAGACAGGTGGATTTATTAGTAATAGATCAGTTTTTATATGGTTTTTCTTTTATTATTCAAATTTCACTTCGATCATTTACTACTGTAACTTTTCTGAAAATATAAAAAAAGGAATAAAACAAACACTTAATTGATTAGTGTTTTGCAATATTTATTTAATTTAACTATTGGAGACTTTTTTTATATATATTTAAAAAAAAGATAACTGAATTCCAGAATCAATTAAGCTAATTATTTAATGTATTTTACATAATATTTAATTACGGTAATATCAAAACTGTGAAACGTTTTTACAAGGCACTTAAACTTAAAATGCATAGATGAAGAACTGTGTTCAGAAAAGTTCATTTTTCTTATCAATTACATTATGTCTTCATTCTTCCGTGTCACTGGACAATAGTGAAACAGACATCAAAAGTTTTTAACATTTTTAAACTAATAAAATCAGCCCAATCCAACCCGTCTCCATTCACACTTAGAAAGATAGCCCCGGAGTGCTCTTTATATCCGATGACTCTTTGCGCTGCATGACAGAAGTAAAAGCGGACTTGAGTATCTTGGTAATATAGAATATCTTTGATGGCATGTTTTGAAAAACTGTACCGAGTCTGGTACGACACCCATAACAACTCCAGTGTAAACAGATGTTGCGGTACTGTTCCGCAAAAATACTGGTATAAAATTCAAGTGTGCACTGATTTTTAAGGCAATATATTCTGGTGTAATTTAGTTTTACTGGACGGGACTCATATTTTTATGTCAGGAGTAAATTTATGGACATTTATTATTATTATTATTATTATTTATTTCTTAGCAGACGCCCTTATCCAGGGCGACTTACAATCGTAAGCAAATACATTTCAAGTGTTACAATACAAGTAATACAATAAGAGCAAGAAATACAATATCTTTTGTTCAAGCAAAGTACAAGTGTGACAAACCACAATTCAATAATACAGCAGATAATAGTGATAGTTACATCTTGTTTTACCTCAAACACTGAATTCTGAATCTATTGTATAAATGTGGCCTTCATGAATGAATGGTTAAATAACAATAAAAAAAAAGCTAAATGGCAATTTATGGTGCAGGCAAGCATTCCAGATTTCATTCTACAGTGTAATTTGGACTTCAAGAATGATTAGAAAGGAGCTGGGAACACAGAACAGTAGTTTCTGTTTTAATCAAGCAGGTTTTGCAATCACTTTTAGGTCTGTCTGAATATAAAATGGTTATTAGGGGAGGGGCTGGATATGTGTACAGGGGTGAAGAGTTCACAGGTGGGTTTCAGAAAAATCCAACCTTGGCAGCTCCAACTGTTTGTATGATTTCAATTTCCCAAGTGATCAATAAAGGTGTGTGTCAGGTAGCTCTAAATGTACCCGTGTTTATATTTGAATAATCTTCTCTTGACTTATTGCAGTCAAGAGAAGATACGAAGCAAATAGAAACCCTTAATACACAATTGGGGAATCATTTCACAAGGTGTTTCAGTCTTCTTGACCAAAACATTGCTGAGCTGCTAAGTGACTGTTTTCTTTTAAAAAAGACTGATAGACTGCTCTGTAGGATTGCACATTTCTTCACAGAGGAAGGATTAGCATTTCTATCTATTTCCACTGAGCAGCATGACATAGCTTAATTGCAGACAATGGCTACAGTACCAACTTTACCCAAACAGTTGAGGCAGAGACTGTCTGGGTTTCCACGCAGTTTAGAAACTCAAACTTCTCTCTCCAGTGTACAACTTTAATGGGTGGGTAAAACGCTTTCTCAAGCTAAAAAGCCATACAATTCACCAAAAACCTTTTTGCAAGGAAACATGTCCGAAAGCCATACCTTACAGGGCTTGAATTTCAGTGCGGGATTGTGGGAATCGTGCATTTTCCAAGTTGCTCCCACATATCTGCAACTTTCAGTGCAGGAAAATCCCGCAGAGATATTTTAAGACACCAAGTTACTGTATTTTTCACGCAATTTAGAATGCCTGAAACACTACAACAATCTATAAGGAAGAGGGTGTCAGTGACAAAAGCACTATGAGCCGCATTCTGAGTAGTGGTTAAAATAAATAAATAAATAAATAAAAGTAGTGCTGGATGTTTTAAGTACTGCAAGACTTTATTATCTCGTACGTGATTCTCTGCCACTGTATTTAAGAATTATAGAAACTCAGAACACTGCAGTAAGTAAACAGTTTTGAAAAAAAAAGACGATATTAAGTCTGTCTAGGTATTTTGCAATCGGTGACTGTCGCTTTAACTCTTAAAACTCATTCATTTTGGGGCGCCAGGGCACCGAAGGTTACGCACGTATTACTCAGACACTGTAAAAGCCACCTACCTGATTTTT
Organism: Acipenser ruthenus; assembly: GCF_902713425.1. Classification (NCBI taxonomy): domain Eukaryota; kingdom Metazoa; phylum Chordata; class Actinopteri; order Acipenseriformes; family Acipenseridae; genus Acipenser; species Acipenser ruthenus. Next base: position 62,691,364 of record NC_081193.1, read on the forward strand.
TTTATGTGACACCATTTAATCAACGCTTCAAATTATTGCTATTTGACTCATAAAATGATAGTGCTTTATAGTTTGGTTGTTTTATAAGCAAGATTATAAAAAAAACATTGAAGGTACTACAAATAAAAAAGTGCAGCCGTTTGCAATAAATAAATAGATAAGCCCTTTGCAAAGCGCAGATATTGTTGTTCATCCGTTTTACACTTGTTATCTCAGTGTTTGGTGATTGGTTTGACTTAGCTGAGATTTTTCTGTCCCTTAGCTATAAGATGCAGTACACTGTACACTAGCCTTAAGTAGTATCTATTATGGGTACCTACCAGGGATGAAAAGAAGTCAAGTTTGTACCCCAAAATATATAAAATTAACATAGCTGGGAATTCGTTGCCAGTGGCTTTATTATTGTTGTGGGCTACCGATTGCACCAGGCTTAAGAGACCATATAGAGTTGAAGTAAAATCTCTTCAACCTAATAGAGCAAGATTTATTTTAGAAGAACGGAAACAAGAAAAAAAACAATGTTGGTTCTACGAATTTATTCCAAAAGAGAAAAATACGGGTCTTAACATGATCTTGCTGCAAGACATAATGCAGTTCCAAAAAGTCTGGGTGGATTAGCATCTACTGGATCCCCAATAACTAGCAACAACATTATTCTGTAGGAAAACGTGTATATTCTGTATGTACGAGTATTAAATAAGGTTTATAATATATGATGGAAGTTAAGACCACCACAAGTCATGTCGCTTGTGATTAGCAAATACTTAAGTGAAGTGAACAAATATCACTTAGACTTACTTAAATCCTATACTTCAGTCTCCTTAATTACTAAAGTGAAATTTGCCCTACTTTTAATTGAAGTTATTGGTGCAAGTACAGCACATATTCTCTCAAGTGAATTACACTTTTTTTTTTTTTGTAAATATCTTTGTATTAATTATATTCATTCTTGGAAGTGTTTTTAAGTGTTAGCAGTCTGTTGATTTCTAAGGTGGTGGTGGTACAGTAACTGTTATTTGTTTAGTCTGTCCGTGTTGGTTTTTGAAAACATGTTTTTTTCAGTTATTTGATATGTGAAAAAAGGTAGAACACTAACTAGAAGTTGAATTCTATCTCATGTATATACTATGCACTATCCTCAATCATGGAAACACTGTTGTGTAAATGGGCTGCCCCTCACATGACTGGCTGCCTGAATCATGGCTTACTCCACTGCTCAGAACAGTTACTGTATATTTCCTTGTAGATCACTTTTTTGGGCCAACCAGGTGTTAGGGCTGACTCCAGGTTTATGGAATGCCCTCCTGCTGCTGCTACTGAAATCGTTTTCCATAACACACAGTACAACTGGCAAAGAGGAATTACTTGAGCTCTACCTCCTCTTGCATTCATCCCTATTGCAATACTGTACTTGGAATGCTATTAACCAGCAGCTGTGTTTTTAATCAGCACTGTGGGCCATTTGTTTGTACTTGCTTTTCTTTAAGTGCACAGGTATCTATTGGAGTTGACAATGGAACCCTAAAATGTGCAGTGCTTCGTGTGTGTTAGTGTGTGTCTATATATATATATATATATATATATATATACAGTACTGTGCAAAAGTTTTAGGCAGGTGTGAAAAAATGCTATAAAGTAAGAATGCTTTCAAAAATAGACATGTTAATAGTTTATATTTATCAATTAACAAAATGCAAAGTGAGTGAACAGAAGAAAAATCTACATCAAATCAATATTTGGTGTGACCACCCTTTGCCTTCAAAACAGCATCAATTCTTCTAGGTACACTTGCACACAGTTTTTGAAGGAACTCAGCAGGTAGGTTGGCCCAAACATCTTGGAGAACTAACCACAGTTCTTTTGTGGATTTAGGCAGCCTCAGTTGCTTCTCTCTCTTCATGTAATCCCAGACAGACTTGATGATGTTGAGATCAGGGCTCTGTGGGGGCCATACCATCACTTCCAGGACTCCTTGTTCTTCTTTACGCTGAAGAAAGTTCTTAATGACTTTCACTGTATGTTTGGGGTCGTTGTCATGCTGCAGAATAAATTTGGGGCCAATCAGATGCCTCCCTGATGGTATTGCATGATGGATAAGTATCTGCCTGTACTTCTCAGCATGAGGAGACCATTAATTCTGACCAAATCCCCAACTCCATTTGCAGAAATGCAGCCCCAAACTTGCAAGGAACCTCCACCATGCTTCACTGTTGCCTGCAGACACTCATTCGTGTACCGCTGTCCAGCCCTTCGGCGAACAAACTGCCTTCTGCTACAGCCAAATATTTCAAATTTTGACTCATCAGTCCAGAGCACCTGCTGCCATTTTTCTGCACCCCAGTTCCTGTGTTTTCGTGCATAGTTGAGTCGCTTGGCCTTGTTTCCACGTCGGAGGTATGGCTTTTTGGCCGCAAGTCTTCCACGAAGGCCACTTCTGACCAGACTTCTCCGGACAGTAGATGGGTGTACCAGGGTCCCACTGTTTTCTGCCAATTCTGAGCTGATGGCACTGCTGGACATCTTCCGATTGCGAAGGGAACTAAGCATGATGTGTCTTTCATCTGCTGCAGTAAGTTTCCTTGGCCGACCACTGCGTCTACGGTCCTCAACGTTGCCTGTTTCTTTGTGCTTCTTCAAAAGAGCTTGGACAGCACATCTGAAAAACCCCTCTCTGCCTTGAAATTTCTGCCTGGGAGAGACCTTGCTGATGCAGTATAACTACCTTGTGTCTTGTTGCTGTGCTCAGTCTTGCCATGGTGTATGACTTTTGACAGTAAACTGTCTTCAGCAACCTCACCTTGTTAGCTGAGTTTGGCTGTTCCTCACCCAGTTTTATTCCTCCTACACAGCTGTTTCTGTTTCAGTTAATGATTGTGTTTCAACCTACATATTGAATTGATGATCATTAGCACCTGTTTGGTATAATTGTTTAATCATACACCTGACTATATGCCTACAAAATCCCTGACTTTGTGCAAGTGTACCTAGAAGAATTGATGCTGTTTTGAAGGCAAAGGGTGGTCACACCAAATATGGATTTGATTTAGATTTTTCTTCTGTTCACTCACTTTGCATTTAGTTAATTGATAAATATAATCTATTAACATGTCTATTTTTGAAAGCATTCTTACTTTACAGCATTTTTTCACACCTGCCTTAAACTTTTGCACAGTACTGTGTGTGTATATATATATATATATATATATATATATATATATATATATATATATATATATATATATATATACTGAGTGTACAAAACATTAGGAACACCTTCCTAATATTGAGCTGCACCCCCTTTTGCCCTCAGAATAGCCTCAATTCGTCAGGGCATGGACTCTACAAGGTGTCGAAAGCGTTCCACAGGGATGCTGGCCCATGTTGACTCCAATGCTTCCCACAGTTGTCAAGTTGGCTGGTAGTGGATCTCTACTCCGCATAGCTCGTTCCATCTCATCCCACAGATGTTCAATTGGATTGAGATCTGGTGACTGGGCAGACCACTGCAGTAAACTGAATTCACTGTCATGTTCGTGGAACCATTCCTGGACAATCCTAGCCTTGTGGCATGGGGCATTATCCTGCTGAAAAAATCCATTAGCAGATGGATACACTGCTGCCATGAAGGGATGCACCTGATTTGCAATGATGTTCAGATATCCTGTGGCATGCAAACGTTGCTTCACCTTTATCAAGGGGCCCAATGTGTGCCATGAAAACACACCCCACACCATCACACCACCACCACCAGCCTACAATGTTGACACGCGGCATGATGGATGCATGTACTCATGTGGTTTTCTCCATACCCTAGTCCTCCCATCAGCGTGAAACAGCAGGAACCAGGATTCGTCAGACCAGGCGATGTTTTTCCAATCCTCCAGTGTCCAGTGTTTTCGTTCCTTAGCCCACTGCAACCGCAGTTTCTTGTGTTTTGCTGAAAAGTGGAACTCTGTTAGGTCGTCGGCTGCCATACCCCATTCGTGTCAAGGTACGACGAGTTGTGCATTCTTTTATGGGTCTTTCGGCACCAATGTTGTACTGGACTGTCAGCTGACTAACTGTAGCCCGTCTGTTGCTCTGCACAATTCGTGTCAGCCTCCTTTGGCCTCTTTCATCAATGAGCCGTTTTCGACCACTGGCCTGCCGTTGGCTGGATGTCCTTTGGGTGGTGGACCATCCTTGATACACACAGGAAACGGTTGAGCGTGAAAAACCCAGCAGTGTTGCAGTTCTTGACACACTCAAACCGGCGCGCCTGGCACCTACTACCATACCCCGTTCAAAGGCACTTAAATCTTTTGTCTTGCCCATTTACCCTCTGAATGGCACACATACACAATCCAAGTCTCAATTGTGTCAAGGCTTAAAAATCCTTCTTTAACCTGTCTCCCCTTCATTTACACTGATTTGAAGTGGATTTAACAGGTTACATCAATAAGGGATCATAGCTTTCACCTGGATTCACCTAGTCAGTCTATTTCTTGGAAAGACCAGTTGTTCCTAATGTTTTGTACACTCAGTGTATATATATATATATATATATAGTGAGGAAGATGGAACTGAGAATGTGAAGACAGAGTATTAGGGGTATGGGATTCCTGGTAAAATGTCTTCATACAAAGAAAAACACAGAATCAGAGACCAGGCAAGAAAGTTAAAAAAACTACAACGCCCAACCTTTGTCCCATAGAGAACAGACAGGGGAGTATAGGAACTACGACTCCCATAATTCAGTAGCAAGTAGGAAGACAGATGATTTGATTGACACTCAGAATGGTATAAAATGGAACCAGTTTTATAGACACACGTGGGTGTAGAGGTGAGGAACTGGATCAACAGGAGTGTATGAAGACATAGAGCAACTTGAGAAGACGTGAGTACAATATTAAAAAAATCTTTATTAACCCTTTGCGGTCCATTTATTAATCGCGCGTCAGGCACGCCAGGTCTAATTAATTTTCACACGCGCAGTTAATTTTATACGCGCTGTTTAAAAGTATTTTTTTTCACAGTCAAACGGGTTTAAATGGCCCTGCATATCAACAAAGCACACACTAGGCATCTCCAGCCCCTCCCCAGCCTTTTGTTTGCTATAGCGTTCAGCTGTGCAAGAAATAAATAATAATAATAATAATAGTCGTACATACCGATCGATCATCTCCAGATCACTCGTTTTATCACCAAACTCCTCAATAATGCGATCCAAGTCATTATTTTAATACTATAACATCTGAAAAAAGCTCTGCAAATGTCCATGATAGTCTCAGTGCGCTGACGCACTTAGCCAGCTTGTTTATTATGGACGCCCATTATCTGATACCTGATACCATGTATGACTATTCATGAAATACGCCTTTTTTTTTTTTTTTTTTTTTCCGACTTGTCTCGGCTCCTGTCGCTACCACTCGGCAATTGAATGGTTTTCTCGGCTTTTTCCGGAGAAAAAACGACTAAACACCCGTTTATTGCGTTGCTATAATGATGTCGGACCCAGTCCGACAAAGGACCTGTGAGGAAAAATTGCAATGTCGGACCCAGTCCGACAATGGACCGCAAAGGGTTAACAACGAAAAGTTTGCGGGAACAGGAAGAGGAATCTGTGTGTGTGTCTGGAACCTACTTACCAAAACAAACAAAGTGTGTGTGGATATAGCAGGACGACAAGTGGGGCTCCTGTTTAAATGAAAAGATAATTGTGACCAACCTTATCCAGAAACGGAGGATCCCTACTGGATTATCAGAAAACGCTGCAACCAAATGGTGAGTACACCTTCCCTTGTTATATATATATTGTGACACGGCTGGTGGCGCCGTGCACGTTATTTTTTTGTGCGATGACCGGGTGACTGGTAGAACCTTGTGAAAGAGAGGCCGGACAACAGGAATGCAAGCAATGGTAGGTTTTATTGTTTATTCCTTCCTGCGGGAAAAAGACGAGGCAAATAAAATTGCTACCAAAGCTAGGGGTAAATCCCAAAGAAAGTTCAAATAATAAGTGCCAAACAGAAAAAGTTCCTCTTTGAACTGGTGTCCAGAGTGTTCCCCAACCGTCCACTTAAACCTCCTGGCGTGGAACAGTATGGTAGGTATTTGTAATCCTCTGCTTGGAAGCAGCAGCCCCTCTCCAGTGCGGCCCCTCCTGGAGTTCAGTGGTAGTGCACTCTCCCTGGCTCTCTACTGTCCCTCCTGGGACTACGTGGAACCTGCAGCTCTGTGCACTTATAGTCCAAACAGCGTATGGATCTGAACAACTCTGGAAGTTAATTAAGTCTTTTGTTAGCTGGTGGTTTCAGTTTTGTTCTTTTCTAAAACCACTTGTTTCTCTCTCACAGCTTATACTCCGTTGCTGGAGAAAACGTGTATTAAAACCACAGTGCTTATTCCTCCCATGTTCCCAGGCCGTTTGGAACACTGTGCAGTTTCTTTGGTATTACTGTACTCCTTAGAGAACTATGTTGGTTTTGCAACAGGTTTGCAGCCTGTAACACACACAGTCCCGTTTTCTCTCCACAGTACTGATAGCATTTAGTCAAGACGATTTTTACACACAACAGTCTGTATACTCGTGTCGTTTCCTTCTCACAATTCACGGTAGCTTGTTTCACTGCTTAACGTCGTGGCGGTTCTAGAGTACACAATACTAATGAACTTGAATAGCACTTTACCGTTGGAATTTCAGAACACGTTGCGTCTTCGCTTGTACATAACCACTTCCCCAGCTAGGTTCATATGCAAGCACAAGTTTTCAATAACAAATACTGCGACCTTGTTAACAGCATTTATAGTATCAAGCGACTTACTTCAACATTTAACAGTTTGACCAGAACAGTGCTTCGTTGTTCCATCGGTACGCAAGCGGGTTACAGCATTCCACTTGCTTACTGTTTTTATCCAGGTCTTTGTTTTCAGCGTGATTCAAAAACTGGCTTTACAAACAGCATTTCTTTTAAACTCCTTTTCCTATCCTCTTTTTTTTTTTCTCTACTCCTCTCAGCCGATTTAAATACAGCCCACTACCCACAATGCATTACCTGCTTTCGCTGTTAATTCTGGGTCTTGTAGTTACCTTTGCTTAACCCGTGTGCTGCATTAAAACCAAACTGACTATTTATTTTACGGCGTACTTTTCGATTGCCGTTTGTCTGTACACTACCGATATTCGCACTCTTTTTAACATTGTACCCTCGCTGTACCACCTTTCCTCCACAATATATATATATATATATATATAATATAGTTTCAGACTACAAGTTGCTCTTTAGCTGGATAGAAAAAAATAGACGGATATTTTTAAACATAATTTCATGTACATTTCTTTTGTACTGGTATTTGATCTGGCTGTATTACCCCAGGTTCACTCAGTCCTGTGAAAGCAGGTTCATAATTGTATATAAAACAATTTTTAAACCAGTTATGAACACTGAGACACAGGCTTGTGATATAACTATTTTTCTTAACGTGTCAAAACGTTTTACATAACTATTGATCTTTTAAAAAAAACAGTCCTGTTTGTTGATTTGAAGTACTGTATAGTGAGTTGAGGAATTCAACAAGAATCAGTTCTAACAAACAACCAAATACATATGAACTTGACCATATCTGTTTACTGCCCTCTAATTACTTTTTTTTTTTATTTGTCATAACTCATTCCAGAACCTTGTCCATTTTTGTTACATAATTGCTTTATCACTACTGAAGCCCTCCCTGAGCTATAGCTTAAACAGACAGGTATTCAGCATCTGTCAAGACATTAAAAGACTAACTGCACAGGGCCAGACAGGAGCACATTGTATTCCCATGATGCACTGTTCCTTGCCTTGTGTGACTGCTTACTGTTGACAGAGACTTTCTGACAAGTAAAGCCAGCGTAGTGCAGCTATAATGATACACAAACTGGACAAGATTTAAAGCCTTGCACTGTTTCCAACTGGCCTTATCAAGAGAACTATGTATATATATATATATATATATATATATATATATATATATATATATATATATGTATATGTGTATATATATATATATATATATATATATATATATATATATATATATATTATTTTTGTATGATTATTGAACCCTTTAAAAAATGTAAGCACATAAGAATTTATGGACGAGAAGAGCCCAGGTAACCCATCAATGCCTGGTTCGTAGGAGTTGATTGATCTTAAAGTTTTGTCAAGTCGGGTCTTCAAGGATCCTGATGATTCAGCATCAACAACATTGCTGGTTAACCTATTTCATACCCTCACCACTCTCTTTGTAAAGAAGTGTCTTCTACCCTCTGTCCTAAGTCTCTCCACTTAATTTCCAGCTGACACTTATTCCTGTGCTGCGCTTAAAGTATTGGTTAGGGTTAATTTCTCTTAAGTTTAAAAACTTCAATTAAGATTGTTTGTTTCGTTAAAGATGCATCTCTCTGCCGCTGCAACATACAGGCTTTTAGTTTAGAGTGATTCAAATGAAAGGCCGGCACCAGTGGCTAATTCGTCACCATCTGGGCTGAATCTCCGTTTTAACCTAATTGTGCAAGAGTTAATGCCGAGCAGCACAGAAACATAAGTGCTAACCCTCTAAAAACTCCCTATACAGGCAACTAGTACATTCCCAAAAACTACCCGAAACAAACGTCATCCTCAGACACTAATATTCAAGCCAGAGTGTGAAATCGTATTTCTTTCTTGTAAAAATTATCCTGTAACATATAGGAGCGCCTAGGGAACCAAAACAGTAATGCACAAGTCTTCAGTTTCATCTAAACTTGTGTTAAACTTTATTTAGTTTCTTTAGTATTAATGAAGATTTTATGTGAGTTTGTAGTTACGGATGCATAATACGTTCCCATGTTACCACTATAATAATATAATTCAACATACATCATAGACATGTAGTCTCAGAAAGCAATAAAACATGACATTTAAAATGTTGTAATACATGAAAAAATACTATTGTCTATGCTTACGCCTTCCTTAAGTACCTGCTTCATCATGGGTACCGTATGTTGCTCTCCTCTCTACCACAAAACAATCTATAAAATAATGATTAAATCACTAAGCATTTGGAAATGGAATTACAGTATTATAATAACTAATATAGGTGGTCTGTTATTACTATTGGAGTTTAAGTAACATTTTAGTATACTTATGACCCATTTCCCGCATTTCTGCATTTCACAAACTGGGTGGGATTGTCAAATCACTATTTTTCGCTATATTTTTGCAGTTTTACCATGCTTTTACCATGGTTATACTATGCATTTACCATGTTTATTAATACTGTGCTTTACCATACCAAGCTATTCTTTTCAGTGCTTGCCTATGCTTTATTACTGTACTTTATCACACTTTGCTATGTTATTACTACGGGGAACTTTTATAATGGTCAGTGTGCTGTGTGTACAGGAGTGCTGCATCTTTTATATATTACATGTTTTTCAGTTTTTCAAGTAAAAAAAACTAAACAAAACAAAACAATTTTTTTTTCTCACCCAAGGGAGGTCCTCTATTACAAAGTTTGAGAACCCCTGACCTATGAGCTTGTGACCCTTTGACAGAAAGATAAAGGAGGTTTGTGTGCACGTAGCCAACACCAGCAGGGTCTGGTTCATAAGTAGTGTGAATAGAAATGCTATTTTATTCAAATATTACTCCACTGACCATCACTGTTCTATTATGATGTGTAGTATCCTCTGGTTCATGCTGGTTCAAAAGTCTGTAACGCTTGTTATAGTGAAAAAAGGTAATTTTATAGCCCCTCTAACTTCTGGCATTGTTGTCTACTCTTTAAATGTGAGCTTAGTTTTGAGTAAGAAACCATTAGGCTACATGTGTGTTCTAGTTCCAAACTTTCCAGTAGGGTAATTAGTAGTAAAATCTGGAATGGATCCATCTTATTTTGCTACAGGACCAATACCTGCTAAAAACAGTTATAGTGAAGAGAAAACTGCAACCTTGTAGTTGCCCCTTTTTACATTTTCTATTCCACACAAATAATTGAGCCTCTTAATCTTAGCATAACTTTCTGTTCTCAATATGCATATTGGTATGTGATGTTGGTGTCCTAGTTGTTAATGAAGGCATTATATACCCATAAGACCCAACCTAAATGAATCCCCTGGATCATTACATTTGTGATGATTTTAACATTTTAAGTGTCCATGGGAAGCGAAAGCAATGGTGTACAGATTGTTGCCATAAAAATCTCTTACAAGGAAAATAAATTATAACAATAAAACTCTGCATGCAACTTTGAAAGATAGATTGCCCTTTGCTGGCTTATAAACCTACTTTTTTGTGATAAAATATTGTGTGAAACTAAATCATATTTACATCCTTAACATCTTCAGGCCTATTTCTAATCTCCCCTTTCTATCTAAAGTTTTACAGAGAGTGATCTTTAAACATTCTGACTACCAGCCTCGCTGATATTAAGCTATGGATGTCGGACAACTTTTTATTGTTAAATTCAGATAAAACAGAGGTAATGCTTTGGGGATCTGTAGCAGAGTGTCCCGCCCCTATATATTTATGCACTGTTTTTGTATTGTTTGCGTCGCGGATAAAAGCGCCGCGTATTTGTTATTGTTTTTATATTTAAAAACCTCTTGAGGATGCGTGGCTGATCAGCTACTGATTATTTAACTAACTGACAGTCACGCATCCTTACTAAACTCGTGCAGACTGTGGCCGATGGGTAATAAGATAATTAACAGCTAGTTAACCCCTCGGCCAGAGTATAAGAACCTGCAGCTGTCCGTGCTGGAGAGAGTGTACAGCGGAGAGTACGGGGAGCGGAGAGAGCGAGGAGAGAAAAACTACATTTAAAAAAACAACTGCTAAGTATCGTGCTGGTGCTAAAACCAGCACGCTTATTTGTTTCTATTTGTTTGGCCAACACGCCTTTTTGTTTTGTGTTTTTGTTCTGTTTTAAATCTTTTGTTTTGTTTTATTATTTAATAAATACGCTGAGCGCAGTAGCGTTCAGCTTCACCCGCCCATCCATTGTTTTGTTTCTGGTACTTCCTGGTCCGTGACGTCACCACACACGCCACTCAACAGCTGCTCGATCACAGGATCAAAGAGTCAACTAAACAATACAAGTCCATGTGTTTTTCCAGTGGACAGCTTCCCTTACTCGCTGAAATGAGGAACTGGGTTGTAATCTTTGACCCAGATCTTTCATTCAAACCTCATATTAGGAATGTAACCAAAGTGTCATTTTTTGACCTTAAAAATATTGCTAAAGTAAGACGCTTTCTTTCGCTGCAGGATGCTGAGAGATTGATGCATGCCTTTGTATCATCTGGGCTTGATTTATTGCAATGCCCTGTTTTCAGGTATCCCAAGCTATGTTTTATCCCGATTGATCCCAAAATGCTGTGGCCATGGTTTTTACAAGAACAAAAAAATTGAACATGTTTCTACTGTGCTAGCAGCCCTCCATTGGCTCCCAGTACGGTCTAGGGTTGATTTTAAGGTCCTACTCTTAACCTATAAAGCCCTGAATGTTCTAGCCCCATCATAAGGAATCTTTTAGCCCCTTATGTTCCTTGGTGGCTTCACTGATTCTAGGATGCTGAGCTGCTTACTGTCCTAAGGGCTTTTAAGAAAAGCACTGGTGGTAGAGGGTTCAGTTGTAGGGCCCCTGTACTGTGGAACGCTCTCCCTGGCTCTATAAGAGAGGCCTCAACCGTTGCAATTTAAGTCAAGATGAAAAACTATTTATATGATCTATCGTTTCCATTTTAATCTGACTGTCATTTGTATTTTACTGGTTTACTGTTTTTACTGTTATTTTTTTATGTACTAGTTTTCTTACTGTTTGTTATTGTTTTTATGTGTGTGTACTTTTAAGATGTTGACTGTGTAACCACATAAAAATTGTTGATTGTTCACGTTAAAGACATTCAGTTGCATTGTTGGGGGGAGAATTGTCTTGGACCCGTTGCCCCTTTATTTTATCTTTGTCTTGATTTTTTTTCTCTGCTCGTAAACTTAAATATGATGTACTGAATTAGGGAATTGGGTAATTTAACAATAAATGTATATCCCAAAGTACCTTTTTGATATAACCTTTAGTTTGCAACTACAACCTTTTGAAATATCTCGTCTAGACTATTTTCTGTAGATTAAGAAAATAGCTTGCAACAATTAGATTCATACCATTTTGGTTTAGTTATATACACTGTAACTCACAAAAAATGTGGCTCAAGAATGAATGTAAGACCTATTCAGATGGAATGTAGCTTGTCAGGGGGAAGCAATGTGAATCGGACATATCGGGTGAATGAACACCAATGGTACACATAACAAAAAAATGCACTTCTTATAAAGGTCAGAGTAGGAAGGATGCCAGACCACAACACAAAGTATTTTGTTTTCAATATGAAAAATAACTGAGAGCACTTCTAAGAAATGCAACACCTTTTATAAAAAAGATACTGTAGCCAAAGTATTTTTTGAATTGCTCTTAAAAAAGGTTTTGTGTTTAAACCAAGTTCTTCATATAATTGGGTACTCAGGAATGGCAGGTTTACAGAATAAGTAGAGTAATAACAGAGACACATTTTATTAGGGTGGAGTGCATGTCTGTTCAAATACAATGCTGTGTTTCATTGATATGAATCTGGTATGCAATTAAAGCAAAAAAGAAAAAAAGCTGCCAAACAGTTTCTGAGTAGATCACCAGAGCTTTTAAAGCTGGAGTGTCAAGGTGGAACTCTATCACCTATTCAGGGCTAAGACAAGTGATCCTATGTTGAGGCAGGAACAAAGGCAAAAGTTTTGTGATGTGGACAAATGTACAGTACACCGAAATAACAGCTGGGATGAGGCCATCAAAACCCAAATCATTTACTGTAGTCCTATGCTACATTTGAAACAGGTCCTTGGTGTTTTCCCCCCACTATGCCACCCTTAACAGGCTGTGATTAGCTTGGCCCACTTGCAAAAGTACTGTAATCCAAAGCACTACTACATGAGTCATGTTGGCATTAATGTTGGAGATTTTCAAAGAATAAATGGGCAATTTTATAGACTATGAACTGCAGGACACCAAAACAGTATCATAGAAAGACTAAATTCTGTGTTGGTATCTTTTGATACTTTACAATCCTTGTATTAATAAAGTAGAACATTTGGAGGATGATGGATAATGTGGAGAGGAGTCTTATGTGATTATTGGGTGGAATGGGTAATTCGGCTCCCATGACAATGACTCCTTTGTAAAGCCAGCCTATGAACTTCCCCCCTGACTTCTGACACAAGCCTTGGGGAGGGGGGTGACAGTCCTTTTACTTCACCTGCATTTTCTTGTATCTTTTGCAATGATAATTAGGCTCTAAATTATTTGTTGTATTGTTCATAGGTAGAGAAGGTCCATTATATAGTAAAACCAAAAACATATAAAAAAAACATTCCCATTCCCACCCCCTCCTCCGCCCCCACCATCAAAGGATAATGGATATAAGCTCTTAAAATAAGCCAACTGTAATACAGCCTATACAATTGATGGATTACTGTGTTGCCTGTATATTTATCACACATCGGCCCCATGTTTTACCTACACTGCAGCAGCAAATAAAGAAAAAAAAATTGGTCCACTTGGCTTGTTAAATCTGGAATGGGCAGCGCTGCATTAACAATTAGATTTATTTGATGAAAATATCCAATATTTCCTGCTTTCCCAGGCGGCCCTCAAGAGATTTTCATTATAGTTGTTTTATTTCCCTGTAGACATAACAAATTGAAATCTGTGGGTTTGGTTCTTGGCCAAAGAGGATGCTACAATTTCAGGTTCTTTACAGAATATGACCTTTTTATTAGGGGCGTGGGTATACGCTGACAGGAGAGAGACTGGAGATTGTGGTCGACATGCCACTCAGACACACAGGTTTTATTTACATCTATTTATAATAGTGCAAAATATGCAAAACAAAATGCAGTAAAACAAGTAAGAAATCAAACTTGGCCTGCAGACGGCTGTGTGCTACTACCACTAAAAGGAGGTTCCCTCTCCAGGAACAAACTCTAACACAAACTCAAATAAACTGAGTGGGATTAGAATCCCCTAAACAAATCCCTATCTTTACAGATGTGGTTATCCTAGCCTTCACACAGTGATAACCTCTTGCTCACCCTGGTTCTCACACACACGCACACATGAATCATGAGGATGTGTCACACCAATGAAGAAGGGAAGCTCCTCTTTTAATTGTAATATTTGCTTTCCTAAGCTATAGCCGATCTTTTCCAATGACATTCATAACCACCTACTTTGCATAGTAGCTAAAAGGGCAGTCTGTGCATGAACCAAAGGTCTGAATTATAGAAAAATAAAATGGAAAGATGATCAGGAAATTGTCAGGAAGGTCTTTAGAGTGGGACGTTGTGAAAAGAAGGATAGCAGGACAAGGTGAATTTATGATGGAGGCCACTGGAGAGCACAAACAGTGTCCAGAAGTTCCAGCCGATTGATTTCTTATTAACTTCCCGATTTCAGTGTTGGCTCCCTTACTAACCACATAGGTTTCAGTGTGTGGATGTGAATATTGAAGGCAAGCTTAGTTGTTTATTTGTTCATGGTCACTGACTACAAGTCAGCAGCAGGCATTTCATTTTAATTTTTCCCTGTCTTTATGCCCAGGCTTCCTGTCCTGTCATACCCTCTATTTTATGAGGGCTTTTCTGTTTTCATGTGACCACACTGGTTTCTCTGCTCTGATCACAGTGTGCTCGTCCTACCATTATCCGGCTAATCACCAATTTTGTTTTCATAATCTGCCCTGTTGTTTTGAGCTGGGAGCCCAGGAATGCAGCCAGAGGGGTATTCACAGGTCCACCAGATTCAATGGCTTGCATTGTAATTGCTTGTGGTACACAGTATAGTAGTTAATGCATCTCACTGACAGGCTTCTACAGTTACCACTAGGGGGCAATCTGTTGGGAGATTCGGCTATCACAAGTACAAAACTTACCTGAAATCCTACTAAATGGGCCAAAATGTTCATAAACCCAAAAATATATAACAAAATATGAACTGTAGGGAAATATTCATAGAGAAACATAGTGGATGTCTCGCCAATCAAACACATTTGACTAAAACCACAAGCCAATCTAGATACTTTTTTTTTTTTAAGCGGTGCAGTATTTCAGTATCTATGGTTTCAAATACCGTATACCGTGCCTTCAAAGGGCAGGCATTACTGGAGAGCATACTAAATTGTTTTACATAACCAAGAATGCTTACCAACCTGAAAGAAAGCTTTTGTTTACCGAAGATGTTGATGGGATGACAGATCTCTCGGATGACAAACTTCTTCACACTGAATCTAGTAAAAAATCTGAAGATGAGCCTTCGCACCTGTCAAACAATTTGGTGTAAAATCTAAAGCATACACAGCAATTTTTATTATTATTATTTCTGATCCTAGTGAGGGTTGTGGCTACCACTGGTAATTTTACAGTTTTTATGTTGGGAGATCACTAAATGACACTTATGAGGATCAGCTGTTTAGAAAGGTATAATACTGTACACTTTTGGTACATATTTGCCCTGATATAAACTGTAAAGTTAAGTTATGTCAGTTGAACCTGAATTTTCAGTCTGCAAAATGGTAACCTATAAAAACTACGGTCCTCTACATTGGCGGGTGAAATGGGCCCCCTGATTAACAGGACTTCAAAGTTAATTTGAACCACTGTAAATACAATGGAAATGGTAACATTTGGTGCCCAAAGACACACACTACTTAGAAATACCTAGTGGAATAAAGAACATTAACAGATCTTCGACTTTTTAAAAGAGCTTGGTTGAGATACAAGACCAAGGCCTGTAACCTGTGAAAGAACATTTTTCAGGCCATGTAACCTTCAAATCATATGTCTTTGTTATATATTAAAGCATACTGGGAGGCAAGTAGGATATGCAGCTTTTTTATTGGACAAATCCACATCTCTCTTGCAACCTCTCAAAGGCTATTTTCAATGACTTGCAACCCCTCATACTCCAGTTTCACTTTTACCAGTTTTTTTTTTTAAAGGTATTGACCCATTACCAGTAATGTATCGTACATTTACTGCAGTACAGTGCATCCACCTGTTAGCAGATACGTGAATTGCTGCAATGTCTTTATACAGCATGTCCACTTTTCCCTGACACGAGTTACATACAGGTATTTACAGTTCAGTGTATACACATGGTAGCCCAATAGGTTTGCAAACATTTTTGCTCCTGATTTTTTTTTATAATAATGTTTTCAAAGTCTTCATTTGCTGTGTATGCAGTTTGATATCCATGGAACAGTTCCTTTGGTTGTTGCTTGCCTCTTTACCAGCAGCTTCAGGAACATCAAACTTCAATATGTGTAATAACTGCAGTGATTACAATACTGATTTATAGTCAGTGCTACTGTACTACCACAGGATCCTACTGTAATAGGTTTCTTAAAATAACATGTTCAGGGAATCATTTCTTTTCCTGTGCTCCGTTATCTTTAATTTTTGTATATATTTTTCTCTTTGAGTGGTGATGTTCACATGGTTAGTCTCATTGTTGCCACCTCATTAAGATAATGCTTTGGTAATTAATGGATAGATATGGGTGCCCTTGCTGGCAGTAGGTGTCACCTTCAGGAACACTGCTAGCAACAACTTCAGATTCTTTAAAACATAAATATTTAATGCTGAAGTGCATTACAGTTTATAGTCAGGGCAGAATTGGTCTCTCTTTGTTTAAAAGCACATTATGTATTTTGTACAGTGCAGTTGTAAGTCATGCTGCAGGGGTTTTAAAGGTTCAAGGTTATTTTTCATTGGCCTTTTCTAGCTAGATAAAAATAAGATGAAGTGTTGCAACTCTGAAGAAAATTAATAATTGGTTGTGTTTATAGTAACAATGGAAAATTTCATAATTATATTTTTTACATGAATTACTATATTTAGTGCATAACTAAAGATGCAGTATTTTAACCCTTTGCAGTCCATTTATTAAGTGCGTGTCAGGCGCGTCAGGTCCAATTTATTTTCACACGCGCAGTTAATTTTAGACGCGCTGTTTAAAAGTATTTTTTTTCACAGTCAAATGGGTTTAAAAGGCCCTGCATATCAACAAAGCACTCACTAGGCATCTCCAGCCCCGCCCCACCCTTTCGTTCGCTATAACTTTCACATATGCTAAGAAATAAATAATAATAATAATAACAGTCGTACATACCGATCAATCATCTCCTGATCACTCGTTTTATCACCAAATGCCTCAATAATGCGATCCAAGTCATTATTTTATTACTATAACATCTCAAAAAAGCTCTGCAAATGTCTGTGATATTCTCTGAGCGCTGATTCAATAGCAGCCAGCTTCCGACATAGGACCGCAAAGGGTTAATATCTATGGGTATTCGTCTTAGGAAATATTTAATTATATATTTTTTTACCAAATACACAAATGCACAATTTTTCATATTTTTGTATTCTATGAATAAAATACTTTTGGAAACAGTTCTAGACTTGCTGGCTTGTTTTAATTGCAGAAAAATGTATATCTGGCTAAGACTTTGAAAAAATAATTAGTGAATAGGGACCAATATGGCAGTCAATTCATTGATTATATGTAACAGCTTCAAATTGGGTGGTGGAATGTCACTTATTAATACACCTGCCTGAATTGTATTGTCTTCACTGACCTCATTGGTACTGAATTGAGATGCTGGGGCTCCAGACTTCCATTACCTGGTTAAATTGCTCAAAATACTGTAAAATAATAAGTGAGATTTATACGGTCAACTGCAGAGGTGTTCAAGCTTGAAACCAGCTAAGTAGCAGGAATATACTTTGCTGCACCATACAGAAGGTACAGTAGCTGAAATTGGCACAGCATGGACTTTAGCTTTATTCTTGAGACAGAATGTGCTCGTCAAGTGACCATCTTGAAAGTCAGACCTAAATGAGTTAACCCACACTTCCAAGCGTTATATTCTGAAAGTACTGGCTTGAGTGTGTCCCATGGAAATTGAAAGGCTGCTCTCAAATGTACTAATCTATTTAGTAAGTGTGAGTAGAGTCTTTCAGTTTCTTTATATACTTAAGCAGAAGACCCTCAAAAGAATCTTGGCACCTTAGGGGTTTATGAACTCCTGACCTTTTGGCCTAAAAGCACATGTACAGATAGCACACATTACATACTGTAGGAAAGCTTTTAAAATGGCCTACTGTAGATTATGCTGATGGTACTACACAGGAAGATTTTTTCCCTATTGGTTGTTGGCATTTATTTCAATCAGGCATGTCTGTAAATTACCATAAATGGACTGTGCGTCAAGCTCAGGAGAGCATAATGAAGTGCATGTGTGAAATGAACCAATTCACACACTCTGATCAGGGGCAGATACTGAAGGTGGTGTGTTTGGAGTGTTAATATGGAGTGCAAGCTGTAAATCTAGGAGAAAGTTAACTTGTTACAGTGTATGCTTTGCTGATGCACACATAGGTGTTGGCTTGATCGGTCTTTGGAGAAAAGGCACACACTGCTGCTCCAAGTTCGTCTATTCAGCTGTATGATCACATCTCCTTTTAAATACAATGACAAAAAATACAAAATTCTGATGATTATCTGAAAATATGTAGAGGAACCTGTCTACCCCTCTGTACAGTATGCTCTGCATAATTTTCTTTTGTAGATGTAGCCCTTGTATGGTTATAGTAGTAAAAGCATAGGAACGTTTAATAAAGTACAGTGAAAGCATGATAAAGCAAAGTTAAGCATTGTAAAGGTAAAATAGGTATAATAAAGCATATTAAAAACATGACAAACTATGGTAAATGGTATAACCATTGGGATAAACAGGAAAGTTACTGTGCAAAATTACCAAGGTAAACTTTTATAAGGGAGGTCTTGGGAATAGATTCGTCTATTTATTTTATTCAAAATAATTGACCCACTGAATTTTTTCTTGACTCCATTACTTCTGCAGCAGGGAAAAAATCAACATTGTCTTTGGGCTTATATTCTAATTATTGTCCACAAAATAATAGGAAAAAGTACCGATTTATCACGCCGTGTAACAATTTTTTATTTTTTTTTGGTTCCTGGGTAGTAAGTGTTATTTCCTAATTGCTTATGCCTCAAAAGTATAGAAAATGGCTATTATTCCCCACAAACTTTGCTTTTGTGACCAGGACAGTGATATTTTGAAATGTACCTATTTTCCAGAACATTCTAGATAGATTCAGTGCTGAGTAAACTTGGAGTAACTTCTAGAACTTTCCAGTAATATAAATAGAAGTATAAATACAGGGGCCTTAAGCCCACCAGTTCAGTTTAGTTCCAGCTGCCTAAGTGGATACATATCTG
Source organism: Acipenser ruthenus (assembly GCF_902713425.1). Taxonomy (NCBI): domain Eukaryota; kingdom Metazoa; phylum Chordata; class Actinopteri; order Acipenseriformes; family Acipenseridae; genus Acipenser; species Acipenser ruthenus. Next base: position 62,710,714 of record NC_081193.1, read on the forward strand.
CATTTTTCTGAGATGGCATCAAGGTCATAGGAGACTTCATAATGGTGGCATTCCTGATGGGTCTCCAAGGCGGTTTTACCAAGTTTCCCTGCTATCTTTGCCTTTGGGACAGCAGGGACACCAAGGCGCACTACCACAGGCGGGACTGGCCACAGCGGACCGAGTTCTCTGTGGGGAGGAACAACGTCAAGTGGGAGCCACTGGTGGACCCCCGGAAGGTGCTGATGCCACCACTGCACATCAAATTGGGCCTTGACAAAACAATTTGTCAGAGCTCTAGATAAGGAGTCGGCAGCCTTCAAGTACCTTCAAGACTTCTTCCCTAAGCTGTCTGAGGCAAAGGTCAAAGCCGGTGTCTTCGTCAGACCACAGATAAAGAAGATCCTGGAGTGCAATGAATTCCCCAAGAAGCTCACTAGTAAGGAGAAAGCGGCTTGGAACAGCTTTGTCGCAGTGGTTCGGGGATTCCCGGGCAATCACAAGGCCGAAAACTATGTGGAGCTGGTTGAGACTCTGGTGAAGAACTACGGCACAATGGGCTGTAGGATGTCCCTCAAAGTCCATATCCTTGATGCTCATCTTGATAAATTCAAGGAGAACATGGGAGCGTACTCGGAGGAGCAAGGCGAGCGCTTCCACCAGGATATACTGGACTTTGAACGCCGCTACCAAGGATAGTATAACGAGAACATGATGGGAGACTACATTTGGGGGCTGATTCGTGAAAGTGATTTACAGTATAATCGTAAATCTCGAAAAACTACTCACTTCTAAATCTTTTGTAGTCATTTTTGTATTACTTTCGTATAAATACATGTTAATTTGGATTCATATGTTGTTTTTTTCTGACTTTATGTGAACGAAAAGACACAAATTCGCCCGTTTTCTCATTGGAAATAGGTAAATTTCAAAATATCACTGTCCTGGTCACAAAAGCAAAGTTTGTGGAGAATAATAGCCATTTTCTATACTTTTGAGGCATAAGCAATTAGGAAATAACACTTACTACCCAGGAACAAAAATTGAGTTACATAGTGTTAGCTATTTCCAAATGTCCACCATGATGTGTTAAAATATTGGTGTATTTGCTGCATGGATTTCTAATATAATATCAGTTATTTTAGTGACACATTCTGGATGAATAATTGCTTTACCCAGGGTTTTAACCTATTGCAACACCATGGGGGAATTTCCATGGAAAAAAGTCACCTTTTTCTCTCTATTTTGGTAGTACATTCGTGTTGTGTGTGTTTCCATATAGTTTTCATTTAGCCTGAGAAATTCTCGTTCCAAATGCAAATAACCTCATTAATATTAAAATTTGGGGGGTATATTTAAATGTTTCTGTCTTACTTAAAATTTGGCCTTGCAGGACGACTGATGTCGTACAGCTTTCTTAAACTGGGTTTCCACTCACTTTTTAGGATGTGTTAAAGCACTGCAAGCAACCTGCCTCATTTCACCACCAAAATAAAAGTAATAAAAAAGCATGGGGGAAAAAACCCAGACGTTTCACAATTAATAATAAAAAAACAACATTCCATAAGAAAGCGCTGTGTACTATCTTGGTAATTGCTAAACATTTTTGACTGCATATATAGTTATTATAAACCTATTATACATATTATACATCTTATTCTTCTATCATGTACTAGCAGACGCGTTTATCCAAAGTGACATTTTATTGCTAAGGGACAGAATAGTCTAGGGCTAGGCTAAAGCAATCAGCTACCAGATGACCAATCACGAAGGTAACAAAAGTAAGTGTAAAGAAGAGCTTCATCATCGGGGCAGCAGTGTGGAGTAGTGGTTAGGGCTCTGGACTCTTCACTGGAGGTTGGGGACACTGCTGCTGTACCTTTGAGCAAGGTACTTTACCTAGATTGCTCCAGTAATAACCCAACTGTATAAATGGGTAATTTTATGTAAAAAAATAATGTCTGTATAATGTGAAATAATGTATAATGTGATATCTTGTAACAATTGTAAGTCGCCCTGGCGGGCGTCTGCTAAGAAATAAATAATAATAATAATAATAATTTATGTATTAATTGCAAAGGTATTTCTTTTATATGTAGTAGCTTCAGTATTTTTTTATAAAACAACTATAAAGCAGTTTTTATGAGTCAAGTGGCAATAATCTGAAACGTTGAATAAACAGTGTCACGTAAAAAAAAAAAAAAAACGGAATAAAAAAAAAACTGAAGAGTTTTCTAAACTGTGTGTTTTTTTCCCCCTATTTGGTCAAAAGCCTAGGATTGCTTGGCACATCCTTCAGTTACAGTAGAAAGTTGCGCAAGGTTACGTCACACAAGGGATTTCACTGCTTAAGTCTAGTAAGCATAATGTACAACTTCGACATATTTCCATGCCAGAAAATGATTTTTTGGTAAATTGTATGGATTTTTAGCTGCAGAAAGCTATTTACCCACCCCTTAAAGTCGTACAATGTTTTAGACGTGCACTTCCTATAGCATGTGCTATGTGCGTGCTACGTCACATAGTGACTGTGGAGAGAGAGTGACAGCTTTCTGAGCTGCGTGGAAACCCCTGGCCCTTGTGTACCTGTCTACTATAAAGGATGAATTTTCTTTTGACAGTCTAAAGTTTGAAACCCATTGCTTTTGATATATTGGGTCACTTCTTCCATCACAGTTTTTTGAAAACACAATTTCATTCAGCCTGTATTTTCAATTGAAAACAGTTTGATGCTGGTCTGCAGAAGAGACCTGCACTCCATTGTGTTTTTAATTGCACCCAATAGATACAAAACTGAAAAATTATTATTATTATTTATTTCTTAGCAGACGCCCTTATCCAGGGCGACTTACAATTGTTACAAGAGATCACATTATTTTTTATATACAATTACCCATTTATACAGTTGGGTTTTTACTGGAGCAATCTAGGTAAAGTACCTTGCTCAAGGGTACAGCAGCAGTCCCCATCTGGAACTGAACCCATGACCTTCTGGTTAAGAGTCCAGAGCCCTAACCACTACTCCACACAGACAGGTGAGTTATGCAATCCAAGGCGATGGGTCAGTGCTGAAAATGCTCTAATAAAATCAGCAGCAAGTTATCCCAGCAGGGTATATATTGATCAAATCTAATCCCAAGCGTTGACGAACATTTTAGCCTTTTATCAATGTAATTCCACTGATTGAAGACCCTGGCCAAAATATTTGTGTACTTGTCTAACCGTAGGATTAAATTATAGTGCCGATCAATTTCAGAATTACAAACGTAATAATTACTGTATGACCTTTTAATTAGGCCAGCCTTCACTTTTCTTCCAGTACAACATTTGATTAATTCTTTACTAAAATGAAAAAAAAAGTCAACAACCTATTTGCTACAAGCACCATTAAATAGGCATTCTGTAAGTCTATGAGTTGTATAATTTTAGTTTTATCATAGTAGTAAATAAAATAATTGAATCTATACAGCCAATCACAAACTTGGTAAACATGTCCCAATTCCATAAATTAATTATACTGGATTATATTAACTTTTTTAAAACCTTTTTAAAAATTTTGCTTACTAGATTTTCTACTGTAACTGAAGGATGTGCCAAGCAATTCTAGGCTTTTGGCAAGCTTCTTTGACCGAATAGGGGAAAAAAAAAACATACATTACTTGACACTCTTTATTCAATGTTTCAGATTATTGTCCCCAACTTTACTGGCTTCTTTCCTGTCCAATCAGCTACTTCCCCTATTTACCCACATGCTTTCAGACAGTAACATGGTTTGGCCCAGAGGAGAAATAATCATTACAGGAAAGTCGATTTAAAAAAAAAATAAAAGGTTTCTTTCACAGGCTGAATACAGTCCTTTGTTTAGAAGTAACATGCTTTTAGACCTGAACCTAGTGCTCAAAATTGGCAAAAGAAAGGGCAAGTTCAATAGATGTGTTTAGGGCACCAAGGCCACCAAACTAAAGTCAAGGCCAAAGTGCAATATGTTCTGCAATTTTGCTTAGGATTCATATAAAAATCTAATTATTAGACACAGAAAGAAACAACACAGTTTAACTAATTAATAACAATTTTATTTGTTCAGAAAATGCTGTTTTTTGGCAAAAGCGGCGCAATCCCTTACCAGGAAATTCAAGTCAATGGCAGTCCCACGGGGCGGCCCACCAGCACGGCGAACCAGAAACCTAGATATGATTTGAGCCTGTGAGGACATAGCACCCTGCACTGAAGGCATTGGCTTTTACCGCTACACTAGGACCATTTTGTTAAGTTTTAGTAGCATACACTACCAGTCAAAAGTTTTAGAACACCTCCATTTTTCCAGTTTTTATTGAAATTTACGCAGTTTAATGTCTCAATGTACTCTGAAATTAAAGCATAGAACAAATAAACAATTGGAGATAAAAAAGAAATCATGGAATCGTTTTGTTTAACAAAATTTAATCTAAATTTTTGACTCATCAAAGTAGCCACCTTTTACAGATATAACAGCCGAACACACTTGTGGCATTCTTTCTACAATGGAAATCAAATATTGTTCGGAAAGTTCTTCCCAACACTGTTGCAGAAGTTCCAACAAATGTGTTGCAGTTGTAGGTTGCTTTGCTTTCACCCTTCTGTCCAGTTCATCCCAAACCAGCTCGATGGGGTTTAAGTCTGGAGACTGTGCTGGCCATTCCATGATTTGAAGCCTACCGTCTTGTTCTTTTCTTCTAAGGTAGTTCTGACATAGCCTGGAGGTATGTTTTGGGTTATTATCTTGCTGTAGGACGAACCCCTGACCAACTAGGCGTATACCAGAGGGTATTGCATGGCGCTGCAAAATGCTGTGGTAGCAGTTTTGGTTCAGGGTGCCAGTCACTCTGTGCAAGTTGCCGACTCTGGATCCAGCAAAAGAGCCCCAGACCATCACGCTTCCTCCTCCATGTTTGACAGTTGGTGTCACACACAGAGGAACCATCCTTTCGCCTACTCGACGGCGTACAAAAACCCTGCGTGATGAACCGAAGATTTCAAATTTTGATTCATCGGTCCATAAGACCTTCTTCCAGTCTTCAGTAGTCGGCAGCAGTGTGGAGTAGTGGTTAGGGCTCTGGACTCTTGACCGGAGGGTTGTGGGTTCAATCCCTAGTGGGGGACACTGCTGCTGTAACCTTGAAGTCTTCTCTTCACAGTTGAAACTGAGACTTGTTTACTTCGACCAGTGTTAAGCTGTGCTTGAAGCTGTTGTCCTGTGAGCCGCCTATCACGCAAGCTGTTGACTCTCAGAAACTTGTCTTCTGATTCTGTTGTGGCTTTGGGTCTGCCAGACCTCTTCCTGTCAGAGTTTCCTCCAGTTTCCAAGTTCCTTTTGATGGTGTAGGAAACTGTACTCACTGACACCTTGGCTTTCTTTGCAATTTCTCTAAAGGAAAGACCTACACTTTTAAGGGTTATAATGGTCTGTCTGTCTTCCTTTGTTAATTGCCCTTTTCTCGCCATTATGAGAGCAATATACTACTTCCTGCAGTACAATACTGTCCAAATAATGCTCAAGAGGGTGTAGTAACACAGTCTGTTCCAACACTGCTTTTATACAGACAGAGGGTTTGTAAGTAATCAACAAAAGTTGGGACACCTGTAGGAATTGTTAGCATCAACTTTCAAGGCTTAATTTACTTCCATTGCTGCAGAACAGCTGTAAGTTGTTAACCCATTACCTGTTCCCTGAAAAAGGCCTTTTTGTATAACTCTGAAATATACATTATCTTTCAGTTTTTGGTAACCTAAACTTTTTTTTTTAACCTCTGGCAGTTTACCGCTTACCTTTGTACCATTTCAGGTTATTCACTGGACTTGAACTGCTTACATTTCAATAAAAACTGGAAAATGGGGGGGTTCTAAAACTTTTGACCGGTAGTGTATGTTCTATACAGTTGAACGTAAGAAAATATAATTCCTGCAGAAGCGCAATGTTGCATTTATGTTGCATTTATGGATCAACTGAAAAAAACTTAGAATAAACACGGTGGTACAATGTAGAAAAGTAATTCATATCATCTTGTTTCATTGTGTTTATTTTGAGCCCTGTGTTTGTTTTTATGCATCACAGCACTAACATTTATAGAATTTGAAAAATAAAGCCGCAAGCTTGTGGAAGTTTAATCAATTTAAATGTATGGTCTTTATTTTTCAAAGCGTATCATCTTAAGTGCCATGGTGTGAATATATGTACATATAAAGCACTAGCTTCAGGTCCAAAAGCACTTTCATTTTAAACAAACAAAAGAGGCAATCTTTTGATTTTATGGAAGGCTTTTTTTTTTAAATTTGCATCATCGATAGTACCGTGATGTGTTGTTAGTATATGATGAATAAACTTGAGTTCCGGGGGAGGAATGTACACAACTGAAAGTCGCAGATGTTTCTTTTTAGCGATTTAAACAAATGAGTTTTGCTTTCGTTAAATAGCAAAAATAATATTTTTTCATGGGTAAGAAAATAAACTGGAGTTATTATTTACATTACATACAAGAAGAGTTGTCAGACTGATCTGTAAGTGTTTACAATAACACCTGTTTCTTTAAATGTCCACATACCCCTGAAGAACAGACTTTGGAAGTGGAAGTTTAAAGAAACATGTTATTTACACATCAGAGGAGTCTGACAAGTAGATGATACCGACATGCAAGTTTTTGATGCTTCGTTTCATTTTGGATGGCAACATGAAATCTTAATTAGCACGGAACGAGCACCTTAAAGTAGAAACACACAAGGGATACAAATGACAGGCCTGTTGTTGATTTAAACACTTCCGACTCTGTGTTTTGGTATGACATCAAGGGGCCAGAACCATCAAATGATAAGAATCTTTTAATCTGCCAGCTCAGGTGCGAGTTGTAAGTGTAAACGCACCTTCTGAGACCTATGTATTTATGGAAGTGCAAAATGTTAAGGACATTTTATGGAAATATGTTTTTTGGGTGCAATTACTTTAAATACAATTACAAATAAAACTAAACAGTACGCTACATTTACTTGTTTTGGTTTAACTTATTCTCTAAATCCATATTCATGGTCTAGACTAGAATAATAGATGTTCTCTTTATTTCTGAATAGCTGAGTTTCTTTTTCATCTTTCATTAGGCAATGAAAAGTAGCTTTAATCTTCCAGTTCCTTAAACAATGCAATATGCATATTGATAAATCTTTTTGTATTTTGTTGATTAAACATGCTACACAGTTACACACTGTTGCAAAGAGTGGCCGAGACGCAAAGAACACAAGACGTTTGTCCACTCATCAGGTATATTAAAACAGGGTCCTTGACATGGCATGTAAACACTACATGGAGATTGAAGTGGGAGTCTCCTAGCCTCCAGAAGAAAATTATGTAATTTACTCCCAGTGGTACCATAACTGTGTCAAGAATGTCTGAACCCTGGAGAAAAGCGTAGCTCAGACTGCAATGAGAATGGGTCAGAGAAGGACAGTGTGGCACGGTGAAAAGTGCTCAGTATCTTGAATCTCTTTCACTGCATTTTCATTGATTAAAATATTAGCGTGTGCTCCCATTGGCTAGAAAGGTTGCAGTGTTTTCGGCACAGTGCGAGGTTGACAGTTAGATGTTTGTCTGTTTGTTGGGAAGTTTGTCTGGTTGATTGGAAATTTGCACGTCCGTACAGCCTTTCGGTTTAATGAATTGACAAATTAATTAATGAATTAGACAAATTGACCAATTGACAAACAAATTGACAAATTCACAAATTGACAAACAAATTGACAAACAAATTGACAAACAAATTGACAAACTAATGGCCGGATAGTTTTGGCACAAATGGCGCTCCATACAAATCTGTGCCTATGTGAATGCTAAGTTTAAGTACATTTATATAAAAAAAATAATAATTGTGCACCCCGAAGGCAGATGTTTAAGTTTAGATCAAATAGGCTATTTTTTTAAATGCCACAGGCTTTAGCCAATCAAATCAAAGTAGTAGTTGTGATGCAATATTTGGGTCGGATCTTCCTCTCGCACAACGAATTATGTGCAAGCCATGTTTGATTGACAGCTTGCGAGGCAGTTGGCGTGGATCTGTTGAAAGTCTGTTGAAAAGTCCCAGACGTTTATTTTAATGTGCATTTTTAAAGTAAGTTAGTAGTAGTGTGGCTGTCAACATCACAAAACAAATACACACACACTTTTAAGAGTTTGGTTTAGTAGAAAGGCTCGAGTGAACAGGATTAAGACAGCTGGCCGAATGCTGACAAATAGCTTAAAAGTGCTGCCCTTTGAAGAGATATGTGCAATTTTCTGGAGTGTCATGACTATATAACTGCAAGCCCCAACGCTTTTTCCTGTGTAAGGTGGAGCGGAGACGAGAGGATACTAACTAGGCAAAGGTAAATAATTGACTGACTTTCATTGTATTTAATAATTGCTTAAAATGTAATGCTGTGTTCTCGCTGGTTTGGTGACACTGCTTGTTTGACTTTTGAAAGTGCATTCACTGCGAGTATATGCAAGTACATTTATTTTTTGTCTGCTTCAAACATTTTAAGTGGTTTTCATGGGAGATATAGTGGTTGGGAGTCTTCCATCTATAGACAATTTTCCGGCTTAAAAATATTTTGTGAACTGTGAAAAATGAGTGTGTGTTTGGAATTTGTACTGTAGCAATGGCGGGCATTGGCGAATCGAGAGCTGATTTTATAAGCAAAAAATAAAAGTTGCTTTCAAGTTCTTGCAATTTACCGTGAAAAAATAGGCATTTATTTTCCTTACAGTATTTCACACTGTGAATTCATGCTTTTATCAGCGCCGTGCATTTGGTTACTATGGCAATGGGGTCAAACAAATACTGACTTAATGATTGGTGTTCGAGTCATACTACATGACCCAAAAAGGATTACAAAACTTGAACATGTTGCTCAATGTGTCACTCAAGGTTGTTTTAAAAAATCTATTTGTGTCTGCTTGTTACGTTTTTTCAGCCAACACAATATCTTTGTTTAGCTGTACCCGAGAAAATGCATTGAAAACGAAAGCAGCCATATTTAGCTGGAAACAAGGTATTCTCAGCACAGCTTAGATTTTAGTTTTGGTTTGAAGGCAACAGGAGCTTAGCCTGATTTAAAATTTTTGCTTGACAGACGCCCTTATGCAGGGCGACTTACAGAGGTAACAAGTTATTACAATATAAAAGATTACAATACAGCTAAGAAAAAAAGCAATAAAGCTTTTTTGTTTGTTTGGGGATTTGTTTAGTTTGTTTGCACTTTTTTTGTGAAATGAAATGGTTTTTGCAATCATTGTGCACAGTGTGTTTATTTCTGTAGGTTGTATGCACATGTGCTTTGTATTTGTAGTGTATACGTGCAACTACTTTTATAAACTGCCAAAAATGTTTGCCTTGCTTCACTCAAAACCAAACATTTTCAGTCTTGGCTACTTTGCACTGCACAAACCCCGGGGAGATATTTGATGTATTCAGAGTTTTAATTGATTTAAATCATGTTTGTAATGTAAACTATTTCCTGTGACGTCAGACCTTTGGTACTTGCCCGTCCACCCAAAGTTGGGGCCCACCCAAATTTCCATTCCTAGCTACGCCCCTGGTATAACCTCAAGGCCAGGACCTAGTGCACACACAGAGTATGATTGCTATTGCACCTCATGAAAGTCTTCACTGGGCATTCCCTGTCACATTGTATTCAGGCCTGTCCACCAGTAAAAGACAGACATAATGTAAACTTCCATTTGATCAAATAAACAGAAGGCGACCAATTACATATACCAGTAGCTGTTAAGCCTAGTGACCTATGAACGGGTTTATCCACATAAATCTAATGGTGTCTGTAGGTGCTTAGTGGTCGTCTTTGGCTAGTGTTTGCACAACATAACGTTCTAAATTGCTTAGCCCTGCGGGTAGGCTTTTTGTCAACATGTAGGTTTTGTTAATCCTACTTGGTTAGAAGACCAATAATTGGTGGAAACGACTGCCAACTTGTCCCTATTGCTTTTGGCTACTGGGGAGAGGAAATGGCTGTGTCACAAAAAAGAGCATTAAAATGCCGCCGTGATGGACTTCCCAAGGGCAGTACCAAGATACTGAATGTGGAGAGATGAGGAAATGGAGAAACGAGCAGCAGTTTTATAGCTAATTCAGTTATTGAGGGGAGCTGGTAGTGAAGTGTTTTTATTTTCATTGCAGTGTGGAAGGCAGCAGATGGCAGGCATGTGAGCTTGAAATTGAATCGAGGAAATCATTGTGGTTCCCTCAGAATTGCAGGCAGTTTGGAAAAGATCAGCTGTGTTGCTGATCCTCTCCCACGCATTTGGCTGTGTCCCATTTTTTTCATGTTTGTGACCAATTCTTCCCTTTTCGTTCCTTTACCACCATACATTTGTCAAACACCAGAAGTAATTTCAAGGAGGGCCAAGGCTGGAGCAGCTGTGAGATACTGACTGTCAGCTCATGATCCAAGATGTATTTGCTAAATTAGTACAGAAGAAAAAAGCGCTAGCAAAAAGTCCCTGCCATTTATCTCACTACTTATTAAACATGCACATTTTGTTTCAACAAGAAATCTGTATGGTCTTTTCGTTAATGTGTTTGAATTATTTTATTTTTCAGTATTGCATTCCCTCTCAACAACGTTGTTGTTTTCAGTAATTGTGTCCCTGCAATGTAATATTTACATGACAAAATTATATGAAGTTCATATAAAAGGGACCCTTTTCCACCATGACACTTGTGTACACTGTGAGAGCAATTGTTTTATGGATCATTCAGTAATTGGATGAAAATTAAAGTAAAAAAAGACTTTTGAATGAAACAAACATTTATATGTGTTAGACTTGATATCAGGCAATTCTTAATTACCAGTCCCTTTACTAAGAATGGATCATTTAAAGGAGGGCTAGACAGAGGTTTAAAATATATTTCTTATCTTAATATTAGCACTGGTCTAATTCTCTTCTGTAGAAGAGCTTTTAATTGTGATTTATATTTTCATTTAGAATTTGAGACTGCTGTAGATGAACAGTTGCTGCTGCTGCTTCCTGGTAACTAATCGCTTCACATTTTTTATTCAATCTCACTCCAATGAGAGATTTATGTTTGGTTTAAAACTACAATCACAACAATACATAGTAAAGGCAGTAACAGTAGTGAGGACGTTTTAAAAGTCAGGGGATGTGTGGTCCGCTTCAATGGTTTCCATACCCTCCTCCTTCCAGGAGGCAGGATTAAGATAACTTCATTCCACAGACATTTTTGATGTCATGATATCAGGCATAAAATAGGATGCAAAGCATGGCTTAGAGCTTTCATTTTGTTCAACTGGAAAGTTAAATAACGTCTTTGCACGGAACTGACTCCTTTTTTTGTGTCACATTGTTTCTCTCATTAAAAATGGTTAATCCACAATGTTTAACGATGGGTACTTTGTGTTGCTGAACTGTAATGAGCCTCTGGCTGCTGGTCAGATCAGTATTATACACATTTCTACAAAAAAAGATAAAGCTGTAACTGTCTTTAAGATGGTAGACAAGATAGCAGAACTTTAGAAAAACAAAAGCAAGCAAACAGACAAACTGAGTTTATGTTGACCGTATCAGTTTAGTATTTTTTGTAATGAACTGGTCTGCTTTAGAGAAGCATGCACAGTTTGAAAAATAACCAACATACTTTGCTTTTTAACATTGAAGACTTCTCTACATTTATCCCTTCATAGTGGGTACAACACTTTTCATCAGAATTTAAAAGTGTATTGAACTTGAGCAGAAGTAGTGGTTTACTGCATACAGTGTTCCACATCAATTCAAATCACTTATTTGAATTCATGTGAAGATTTTCTTTTTTGTTGATTTTAATTAGTGCTTACTATATCAGGAATGTTGAAATACTTTTTAAAAGCATGTATTACTGCCTATTTAGTAGTATGCTAAACACATCTGCCAAAGCTGCTGTACCCCATTGCCCCCATTAGGTTTTCTATTTGAAATAATTTACCAAATGAAGATCATTATATTCCCTTTTTGTCTAGAAGAAAAATGACTGTTGGGAAACTGGCATGCTGAGAGAAGGAATTTATTTTAAAAGAAAATGTTTCTTTTGGCCATTGTTCTACCTGGGTGTTTAAAGCAAGGGGTTTCCTGAAAGTTTTAGTTAAAAGCCTGGATTTTGTCATCACCAGTGACAACAGTTAACACTTAGTTCCCATGGAAACAAGAGACAAAAGGCCTCTACAAAAGGGTGCTAAACTTTATACACGATCATTGCAATTACTGTGCACGTTAATGATTTCCGTATTTACTATTGCAATTTTATTCATTATCACGTGAAATAGTGGGCATATTATAGTGCACACTCATTTTATTGTGCCATACAATGGTAATCAGCATGAATATGTGATTTGTATGGTAATGCAGGATAATGTGTTTAAATGAGGCACCCCACTCTGGATAATAAGATGTGCTTCATTCACGGCGTATTTACTAATAATGATATTGATAATTGTATTGTGCACATAATTATATTGATAATTGTATTGAGTGATAATTAGTTAATTTGGACACCTGGCTTTAACCACTGATAGGTGCGCGATTTAAACCTATTTTTCTGGCCTGAAAACTAGTGATGTGCAGTTTGATTCTTTTTACTGACTTGATTCTTTTGATTCATTTAGTTTGGTGAATCAATTCAACAGATTTGTTAGTTTGATTCACTAACGTGAAATAAATATATCTTGCTGAATTACTTGGTTATGAAAATTTGTTTGAACGGAAAAATCTGGCAGCAAGGGCCATTTAAGTTGTTCACTCAGTGGGCCGCACCATAAAAAATATATACATATACAGTATATACATCGTAATGTACAGGGCTTGAATAAAATTTGTGTGCAGCCAATGGGGGTGATTGCAACATTTTAGGAGGGAATGACAAAAGAAAAGGCACTTTTGCATATAACAAACTATATATATTTTACTGCATCATCATTCACACTGGTGTTGCTTTAAAATAAGCTGCTTTCAGGAGACCTAACAGCTGTTCATCACTGTGAGACAGAGCACTCTCCATTGCTTTTGCCATTGCCTGATGTGAAGTTTTTGCATGCAGCAGAAGAAAAAGGTGCTTTTCTTTTTAACCAGCGCTCCATTTCTTTTTAACTCTTTACACTCAGCCCTATTTCCGCCTGTTTTTCACTGTTTTCATTTATGTATGTTTAACTAGTGGATAGTTTGTACTGTATGCATGTAATTTATATCAATTGAAAGGCCACAAAATGTCCTTTCATATTATGTAAGTTGCAACAGGATCAGGCATACTATATGTGGTAAAGATGAGAATATATGTTAAAAAAAAAAAAAAAAAAAAAAAAAAAAATCCAAAATAATCATGTTTGGTCACTGCCATATATATTGTAATCTTAGGGGGGTGGGGGGTGGAGCTGAGCTTCTAAGCTTTCCAACGATACCGCCCCTTTCAGTCTAGCCGCTACAATGACGGTGCAATAGACTCAAAACGAAACCTAAGCTGTGAACTTTGTCACATGATGAGAGGCTTAACTAGTAGTTCATAGTTCGTAGTTCCGGCTAGGAGTACCGCATACAAACTGAATACGTCTTTGGAAAGCCCTGAGTCTGTACTTTTAAACATGAACCAGGTCGGTGGTTTTTACTGTGCCTGAATAATATGCGCGTAACCTTCGGTGTTTTAAGAGTTAAAGCGAAAGTCACTGCTTGCAAAACAACATCTACATAGACTTAATGTCGTCTTTTTTTATCCAAACTGATTACTTACTGCAGTGTACTGAGTTTCTATAATTCTTAAAGATAGCGGCCGAGAATCGCGTATGAGAGAATAAAGTTTTGCAGCACTTTAAATATCCAGCACTACTTTTATTTATTTATTTATTTTAACCAGAACTACTCAGAATGCGGCTCATAGTGCTTTTGTCACTGACACCCACTTCCACAGAGATTGTTGTAGCATTTCAGGCATTCTAAATTGGGTGAAAAATACAGTAGCTTGGTGTCTAAAATATCTCTGCGGGATTTTCCTGCACTGAAAGTTGCAGATATGTGGGAGCAACTTGGAAAATGCGCGATTCCCACAACCACACTGAAATTCAAGCCCTGATGTACGTGAAAATGTCTATACAAATTGTATGTAAGCCAAAAGATACGTCAGGACTGCTGGGGCTTTTAAAATCATGGTGGTCAGGGGTAAGTCCCTGACATTATCGGACACATTAAATTATCGCTCACAATCCATATAGTGTGCACGGTATGGTATGTAAATTGGCCAAATACTGCGCACGTAAATGAATGCGTTCTCTGTTAGTAAATGGGGCTAAATGTTAGGATCACTACTTTACGTGTGTGCTAACTCCAAATTTAGTGCCCTTTCGTAAATCAGGCCCAAACACTATGTATTGTGAGCAATAATTTAATGTGCACGATAATGTCAGAGATATATGACCACCGTGATATCAGAAGCCCCAGCAGTCCAGGCATATCTTTTGGTCAGTAGCTTATTGTGAAGGTGAAGGTGGAGGTGGCTTACATTGTCTGAAAATGAGCGATCAGCAGACACAGCACTCAGCAAGGGACAATTGGCGCAAAAGCACTTCTTTGATGGACGCTGACTCTGTCCACTCATCACCAATTGGCCCATTGGTATCCCCTTGCAGTCACACACAGACACACACACACACATGAACTGACAGGGTGGCAGTTTGCTCAAGGAAAGGAAGAGTGACACAAACAGCACACAAACACAGCAAATTCCCAACCTCACCCCCAGTCCATTATTAGGTCCATATTTTTGCCATTTGCTTGTGTTGTGGCTGCCCCGCAGTTACAATATGAATACAGGGTAGTTAGAAATGTATTGGACCCTGAATGTCTTGCTTACTCCCACAACAGACACATATAAAAAGATCTTTACGTACTTAATTGCTACTGGCAGAATAAATAACACATATTATTGCTATATGTGCGATCCTCTCTGTATAATCCTAAAAGTAAGAAAGAAATCGACTATTACTTCTTAATCTCATACACTATAGCTGTTTTTTTGTAAATTGCAGGTTATTAAATAGGCTGCAGTTAAAGCTGAATTACATAGTTTAAAATAAATAGTTAATACTCTAAAAAGTTTTCTCCTTAAGGATTTTTATTAAAATGTAGTATTTTTTATTTTAACTGTATACCATTTCATGTGTAAGCAAGCTACAATCAATTATCTATCTTTTCTAGACTATCCGTTCAAACAAATTTTCATAACCAAGTAATTCAGCTAGATGTATTTTTCACGTGAGAGAATCGGTGAATGAAACGAACAAATCTGTTGAATTGATTCACTAAAGTGAATAAATGAAACGAATCAAGTCAGTAAAAAGAATCGAACTGCACATCACTAGTTTTCAGGCCAGAAAGAGGTTTAAATAGCCCGTCTATGCGGTTAAAGCCTGGTTTTCATACGCACTAGTAAATTTTCACTTTAATGCACGTACTAAAATTAACGTCCTTTAGTAAATATCATGTGAATACAGCTCATCTCATTATTCTGAGCTGGATGCTCATTTAAATACATTATCATGCATTACCATACAAGTCAAATATTAATTCCGATTACCATAGTATGGCACAATAAAATCAGTGTGCACTATAATATGAATAAAATTGCAATAATAAATATGGATATCATTAACGTGCACAGTAATTGCAATTATCGCACACCATAAAGTTTAGCGCCCTTTCGTAAATGAGGCCCAGAATGTAACCACAGGGATGGGAGGTCTTAGGAAACCATGACAATCTGGGTGCTAATGTTTCCTTGGAGATGTGGCTTTTATTCCACAGCTGCTTTATTCAAGGGGAAGAGAACAGCATTTTTTTCCAGTCTGCTGTTTGTTTTAGACACCTGCAAAACAGAGACAGATTGAGAATTAAACATGGAGCCTCGTAACTTTCATGTTTGCTATCTGTGCTTTGGAATTTAAAATCATGTTTTCTCTAAGCATGCATTTGAATGTGTTAATTTATTTGCTTCAAGGCTTTTTAAAAATGTTTTAACAAACATTTATAAAATACTAAAATAATTAGATTTGTATGATCTGCATAGATATATGTTTTTGCAAATCCTTCTTAAGATACAGTTTGTTTTGTTAAGATAAAATATTCAGGAAGGTTACTGTATGGAAAGCAAAGTGACTCTTGAAGTTTAAAATCTTTCTTCCATGGGAAAATCCTCATTGTGTACTGTCCCCTTTAGCCTTTTTGTGGAGCATGGAATCCTGAATCATGTTGTGTCAAAGCAAAAATGCTAAATCTACAATGGGCATTAATCTTAACTTTTTCTGTCATCTGTGACTTTGGGAATAATTAGATAGCAAGTGGTGAAGACTGTGTTTGACAATGTACCCATTCAAGCTGTGATCATAATCTGATGGCTCATCAAAGCAATTCTTTAGGGCTTTATCTCTTAATCACCTGGGAACAGATGTTTTTGCTAAATGTAACAGCAACAAAAGCATATGAGTAAAAAAAATACATGTGGGAATACGATGGACATTTGGTTCCCTTAAGCAGATTACAGATAATAAGGGAAAGATACAAATCCGAGCAAATGCTGCATGGTGTGCAAAGAATGCCTTTGGCTCCTGTGCATCATTTTACATATCCTCATTTGTCCTTACAAAATTGGAAGAGAGAATGATGTAGCATCATCCATTACTTACTCTTCATTAGGCTAGGAGAAGGTTATTCTTTGAAGATATACTCTTGGGTTTTGGTCGATGTGTGCTCTCAAGTCTTGCGACAGGAAAAAGACTAGTAAAGGGAATATTTTCTACTTTATCATTAAATAAATAACAAGAACAGAGAAATGTTTCAATAAACTACCTGCACAGTGTTGTACATTTCTTCAGATAACATTGTGCTTGTTTGTTGTGGCAACAGACGCTTGTAAGGAAAACACAAGGTGAGATCGGCATTGGCGATACTTTATTAGGAGTCATTCACTGTCAGAGCAATTGTTTGTTTTCCCTGGGTGCTTGCTGAGACAAAACTGGGTGAAAACTGAAAAAGCGCAGCAGCAGTCTATTCTAAAAACGAGCCTTAGTTGTTAGTATATGAGGATTAAGGCTATGATTTTTATTACCTTTAAAACATGCAGTATTATGCACTGAAAATATAAATCTGCGAGTATCTGTAAATTGTTTGGTTGTTTCACGCAGCATCTCCGTCTAGCTGTAGGTCAGCGAATGAGATAGCTGAGCGAGCAAGCATGTAAATCGGTATTCGCTAAAATGCCACAAAATGTGAGTGAGCTGTTTTCTGTAAAGACAGAAGAACAAATGCACTGGAGAACAGAAGTTTACCAGCTCACAGAGGCTTTCTTGAGATGTACTCAAAATTACCATGCCAAAATCATAGCCTTAATGAGGATCGTAAAATAAACAGTCTGAGGTCATTTTATTGTTGGCACTGACATGGATTGTGATGTTTGTGATAATTGTAGTGCACAGAAAAGGTGCTAAATTAACTGCTTTTGTGGTGTGAGGCTCAAGGACAGATAGTAGCTGTAACCTACTGTCATAAGTCACATTGCTTTTGAAACTACATTTCAAAAGCATACATTACAGTATACAGTACACATCAAAGGCACATGAGAAGTGCAGTAACTAGTTATAGGCAATTTGTGGCTTGAAGCCATGAACTCAGAAACTAATATATAAGACATGCACATTATTTAGTGGTAAGGTGACCAGATGTTTAAGTCCTTAAACTGGGACAGTATGGAAATACTGTGAATAATTTCCAACGTCCAAGCTACGGGGAAGCTCTGGCCCTCGAGATCTAATCCAGTCCAGGTTTTTACTCCAAGCAGGTTCTAATGCATTTAATTGAAGCTGCTAAGAGGCAATTAACTAATTTAGGACCTGGTTGGAATTAAGACCAGGACTGGAATGAATCTCGAGGGCCAGTTGAGTACCACTGCTAGTTCTAGGGTTTTTATTTTCACTTTGGCAATGTTTGATCTAATATCATATTGAAAGTGAATGCAGAGATATTCAGAGTGGAATCGTTTACTTTCAAAAATGTTTTATGTGAATAAATAGATCTTATTCTCTTTGTAATTTCCTTTCAATACAACAAGTATAGTTATTAGCATTACTGCTGCAAATCTAGTCCCTTTTCTGTCTAAGAAACGGCATCTTCTCTCTTTGATTTCCACTTTCCATCTTGCTCTGCCTCTATCTCTGTTATCCTCCAGTGTCCAGTCTGCAAACCAAGCCCTTCCTGCATGAAAACATTACATATCTCAATGTTTCTATTTATTAAATGGTTGCTTCATAGAATCTATATATATATATATATATATATATATATATATATATATATATATATATATATATATATATATATATGTTTAATTTCTTACCATTTAATATGACATGGTATTTGTTCTGTATATTGTTTTTCTATTGTAGTTTCTGCTTGGATCATTAGTGTGCCGTGATTAATAGATACCAAGAATTTTCAGCCACTATTAAACTATTACTATTAAAGGTGATGACATTTATTAAATATCCTATCTTTTGACTGTGCAATAAATGAAGCCCACTAGTCAGCTTTTCTGAGTTTTGTTTAGAAGCTGCCCTGATTGCAGAAACAGGAATTTCCTTCTAAAGTAGTTATTATGGCAAATAGTAATCCACGTAGGCAAACCCTTCTAAATTTCTCCGAATAGTTTAACATGCTTGCATGTTGACATTTCCTGCCTATTCCATTTTTCGGTACCAATCAATAAGAAATCGTCTTCTGACAATCTAAATTAGACTACACATTTTACGAAGGCTAATTTATTTGCTGATCTTGGCTGGAGTTTATTTTTTGGGGTTAACAGTATAGGCTGAGACATGGATCAAGGTGTAATAAGATTAAATCGTATTCCTGTTCTGATCAAATGAAATGTTGTCACTTCTTTACTTACGAAAGGAATACTATTTAATCTTTATTAATATAAGCATAAGCATTAGCCTATGTAAAATGTGCAGAGAAGTTTTCAGATTGTCAGTAGATGCTTTCATTGATTGGTACTAAAAAACGTATCATTGATTGGTACTGAAAAACTGCCATCATACAATGAACACGTTTTTAACAGGTTCCTTTCTGTTTTAAGTAATACCTGTTGGCTTAAAACGTGTTAAAAAGGACATTTTGGAAATATACAGTAACTATTTTGGAGCCCCCCAGTAATTCGAGGCTTGACATTTGCCTCTTTTGCTGAAGGAAAAACATGTTTTTATCAATGTGTTTTTTTCTTCTATTAAACTAATAGCTGTGATAAAGTAAAATACTTATAAAATACCTTATATAGCTATCACACGTATGCAACATATATTTAAACTTTGCAGGATAAAATATACTTCTATAATACATTTAACACAGAAATAAAAACAAGGGGTCACCAAATTAAAAAGAGATTTATCCTGCCTCTAAAGCAGCTAATTTAGATATTTTTGAAAGAAGAAAGATAAAATGAAACAAGGACGTGATTGTTTTTTTTTGTAATTGTTTTAAACTATTTGTGTCATATACAGTACTCAACATGAATTTCAGAAATATTATTCACTGTTAAATGTTAAAATTATTCACTAACATACATTTCTTAGATGGTACCTGTGGTGAACTAAAAATGAATATAGACTTATTTCAATAGAAAATATGTTTCCAAATACTTTTGTCATATTTTACAGCCATTTTGATGCACAAAGTGTTTAAACTACGACAAGCTTCATTGCACTGCGTTGTAAACATGGCACGGTGATGTGACACGACAGTGTTGATTTCTGCAATAGTCGCCTATAGCTACACATGAAGCAAAGCCTTTTGCATGCAGATATACAAATGTCATGGATGAAGAGAATAATTCCAACACAATACAATGGTACCTGTATGAGCCGTTATTGTTAGACTACAGTAGTTTAACCTGTTCGGCCAGTGAGTGATGATTCAGACAAGGATAGTCATCGGTTCGTTTTAGCAACAGTCAGTGGATAAACCCACCCGCAATTCTCTGTGATTGGTTGCAAATATGAACGTTGACTGTTCAGTAATTCTCCAGATTTGCACGGCGTTGTACAACCATTTTTTAATGCTACTGGTCGTTCAACCTTCCCTTTAGTCACATCAAGTGTCATTGTACTGTAAAGTTATATAGTAACAGCAGCCTGCATGAAAATACAATATTCTATATTCTGTTACCGGTGTGGCGATGATCTGGGAAAAAAAAACGGGACGAAATGAGCATCCCAAGAAAGGTTCCGGGGACACTGGGACCAGTGTTCCAAAAGTGGGAATGTTTGGTAACCTTATTTAATGGTGAAGCAGCTCACCAGAACAGGAAACATCAAATTGCTCGGCGACTTGTGTCTGGTTCAGGTTTTTTTCAAGAGCTCAAACAATTTCCAACTTTGTGCAGCAAGAGAAACAGTGGTGCATTTCACCGTTTTGTTTACATGCCATTTTGTAGCCATTTTGTAGAATATTGTGTCTTGAATAGATTGCTTCACACTGTATGAATGCACTAGGAAAGAATCCCTGTATTGGTTTATACAATGATTATTTGAGTTGCTGACGTTTTAAAATTTAACACAAGTCTGTAGTTTGTGGTTTAGGCTACCTATTTTTATTCTGGTTCCTTTTGCAGCACAGTTGATGTTCAGTCCAACATCAGCCTGTAAAATATGACAAGGATAAACTGGTACATTCCTAGAATAATAAGATGAACCCCCTTTATTGTTGCTATAGCTACAGTTCTGTGTGATAGTGTTGTATAGTTCTCAGTGCTATCCAATAGGTCACACTGCCTCTATGTTACTGTATTTCTCATGTCATGTGCTGTACCAGAAATATCTGAAAACATTGTTTAGAAAATGATACAGCATAATGCATTCCACCAGTGTGCGTTCCCCTGTGTTAAATGTAATAAGACTAAGTAGGAACACCTAAATCAATGTGAAGGTCATTAAAACACAATGTGCATTCAGATGAACTACACTGAAAAATGACTGCTTGTGGTTGATAAGAGAGTGCTGGCAAGCAGTGATATGTGATAAACATTGTTTCTTTCATTAAATGTTCCCAGAAACCACTTCCTAGACCTATACAGTATGTGAATATGTTACATTCCACTGTTTAAGTCAATAACATTTTATCTCCTTATTTGATAACACTTTACAAACCAAACCATTTCATTTCATTGTGTGTATTAGACAATTGCGCCGAAGCCTTTTGGTGATTTCTGGTTTACTATGTGTGTGTGTGTGTGTGTGTGTGCTGGCGCCAGGGTCCATCTGTTTATATACTCCATGTTTCCTGCTCCTCAGAAGGGAGAGTTATGTTTTGTTGTGGTAAGACATTAGGCTGTTTATTTTGTCTTAACAAATATGCATTCAGCAAAACCTTAACAGTTAGGAAAACAAATATAATGTAGTTTAAGACAAGTTATTTTTCTAAGGGTACACTGTTAACATGAGCAGAAGTGGATTAAAAAAAAACACCACCACCTACCCTGCTTATAAAACTAATATGTGTGGGAATTTAAAGTTAAAACTATGCTGTGCACTGTAAATAGGCTATATCATGGTTTAAGGTCTACACATAAGTATTATTCCATACTTCAGGTTGTAATCATTTTCTACTGCAGTACAGCAAAGACAAAATCTCACTATCTATCAATCAGTCAATCAATCAATATTTATTTTATATAGCACCTTTCATAGTGGACCACCGTCACAAAGTGCTTTACAGGATAGTGAGGAACAATGCAGTGAAATACAGGGCATAGTACATTAAATACAAATAGTAAAAATCTATTAAATACAGGCATAAAACATTGGAGATGCATGTGTTAAACAGAACCATACGAGTAAGATGGAGTGAAAACCCTGAAATAGCAATTTAGACAGCAGTAAGAGAGAACAAGTGGATCTTGAGAGTTGATTTGAAGCGAGCGACTGTGGGAGCTACACGCACTGGAGCTGGGAGAGAGTTCCAGAGAGTCGGGACTATGAAGCTAAAAGAGTGCTCCCTGAGTGTGGTGCACTTTTGCTTCAGTATGACAAGCAAGCCAGAGTCAGAGGACCTCAGCTTGCGTGCAGGGACATAGCGGGTCAGCCGGTTGGAGACATACTCTGGACCTGTGTGATGAAAGGCCTTGTAGGCAAGCAGGAGAATTTTGAAAGTAATCCTGAACTTTACAGGTAGCAAGATAGGGGGTAATGTGATCATGTTTTTTACATCTGGTAAGGATCCTACCTAGCAGTGGCATTTTGAACCAGCTGCAATTGGTTTATGACGCGTGACAGAAGACCACCATAGAGAGAGTTGCAATAGTCTAGTGTCGAGAGGAGATGAATGCATGACAGAGTATCTCTGCGTCGAGGAAGGAAAGGTAGGGACGGACCTTTGAGATGTTTCGGAGGTGGTAGAAGGAGGATTTGACTACAGAGGAGATTTGGGCATCAAAGGAGAGGTTACTATCCAGAAGTACAGCAAGGCTTCGTACAGTGGGGGTAGGCAGCAGCAGACAGTTTCCAAGATTCAAGCCAGCAATATTGAGATTCTTGAGTTCAGTTTTCAATCCTACTAGAAGTTGTTCAGATTTGTTAGTGTCGAGCTGAAGAAAATTGGCAGACATCCAGTCCTCGATATCTTGGATGCAAGCTGAGAGCTGGACCATGGCAGAGAGACATCCAGGGTCTAGTTTTAGGTAGAACTGGGTGTCATCAGCATAGGAGTGAAACATAAGGCTGTGTTGACAGATGAGGTGACCCAAGGGAAACATGTAGATGTTGAAGAGAAGAGGCCCAAGAACAGACCCTTGAGGGACACTGCAAGTGACCAGGGTTGCGTAAGCACTGTTTCCATCATAGAAAACAGACTGCATGCGTCAAGAAGAATGTTATGATAGATGGTGTCAAAAGCAGCAGTTTGGTTCAGGAGGACAAGGACAGAGGGAGCAGCAGCATCAGCATAAAGCAGGAGATCATTTCGGAGCAGAGCAGTTTGAGAACTGTGATACGGCTGGAAGCCACACTGCAGAGATTCAAGCAGATTGTTATCTGCAAGATGTTTCGTCAGCTGGCTGGCTACAGCCCTTTCAAGAGTTTTGGAGAGAAAATTAGATAGGACAGCCCGGTCGAGGGAGAGTTTTTTGAGAACCTGCGTTATTCAGGCAATCATGAGGGCAGCATTTTCCAAGCCTGAGTCCAGGGACAGGTTGAGAATGTGCATAATGGAAAGGGCAAGATCAGAGGCACAGAGACGGGCAAGGTTTGTTGGCCAGGGGTCCAAGGGGCATGTGGCAGTAGTTGATTTCAGCAGTATGTTGGAGATATCAGTAATGGAGTGAGGAGAGAGCAGGAGGGGCAAACGGAGGGGAGTCAAGGTGGTCAAGTACTATACTGGAAGTGTGGCAGGAAAGCGTAGAATAGATAGTGTCAATTTTGTTCCGAAAGAAAGAGGAGAAATCATGGCAGGTAAGAGACGAGGATGAATGGGAGATGGATTTATTGATGGCTGGATGCAGGATTTGGTCAATGGTTTTAAAGAGAATATTGGGTTTACCGTGTCCCATCGATATGATTTCTTAGAAGTATTTCACCCTGGCAGCAGCGAGCACATGCCTGTAGCCACTGAGGTGATCTGTCCAGATCTCTCTGTGAACCGTTAGTCCGGACAACCTCCACTTGTGCTCAAACTTGCGGCAGGTAGACTTAAGCAGTCGAGTCGATGTTCAAGGGTATACCATGGGCAGTTGCGATGTTTCGTCACTGATCTGGTTGTGAGTGGAGCATCTGTGTCAATGATCTGGGTAAGGGTGGTGTTGTAGAGGGTCAGTGCATCGTCGACCGAAGACAGGAGAGTACCAGTCAGAGGGGAAGAAGAGACACATTCTGAGAGTATTATAGGACAGAAGGAAATAACAGTATAAGTAGTAGCTGTAGGTGAGGGAATATTAATATTGGCAGTGATTAGGAAGAGAGAGATATCTGAGATGGAGAGATTGGAGATGTCAAGACCCCTGGTGATGAGCTGATCCAGGGTGTGCCCACGGGTGTGAGTGGGGACGTTGACAGATTGAGACAGCCCAAGACAGTCTAGGAGCGTGACAAAGTCGGTCACTAGAGGGGAAGAAGGCAGGTCAACATGAATGTTGAAATCACCTAGGAGTAGAATTTTGTCAGTTGAAGCACAGATTAGGGAGGGCAATTATGAGAACGCAGCAATAAAAGCAGAGTTATTCTTTGGTGGGCGATAGATAACAGCAAGGGTGAGAGACATGGGAGAGGGGAGCTTGATAGCGAGATGCTCAAACAAAGAGAATGCTGGGAAAGAGAGGGTTGAGACATCAAGCACAGAGTTAGCAATAACACCAGTGCCTCCATCTCTACCAGTGAGGAGTGGCTTGTCAAAGAGCGAGTAGCCATTTGGAGTGGATAGATATAGTGAGTGCTTATCATTTACAGAGTGCTAGGTTTCTGCTAGACAAAGATCAAGATTTGTATCCGTTCTAAGTTAGTTTAGAAGCAGAAATTTGTTAGTCAGAGAACGGCAATTAGGAAGGAGAATTTACAGTTTGTAACAGTACAAATAGCAGTATAGGGGGAGAGGAAGTTAGTAACGGTATCTGAATCAAGTACTTACCTGTGTTCATTCTAGGAGGGGAGAAAGAGTAAGCACTCTTTGTCCAGGGGATCCAGGCGTTTGGTGTTAGAGTAGGGATGAGGCCTACTTGGAAAAAGTCCTCACTCTACCTGTCCTCACTCTGACTGCCACAGCTCAGACTGCCCTTGAACGCGTGGCCCTTAGACGGCTGGCGCTTAAAACAGCTGCTGTTCTAAGACACTGTTTCCCAATTTATACTTATCGTATTTATCGTATTTATACTTTAATATTTATCGTGTAGGCCTGGAGCCGTTCACTTGACACATAATCACAACCTCACAATTCAGCACAGCCCACCACAGTTAACAGAACTTAATTGTATTGATTTCAGACAATAAGCACACAGCATGTGTGTCCTCAGTTAGAAAGCATTTGGATATAATTCTGAGCATGGTTAGACCTTTGGTAGACAGTTCTTACGGCAGCTGAATTGCTACAGTACTTGGTGCGAGTGATTTAGATAAGAGGGCTGTGAACCCTTTGATAGTTTTAACCTCTTACTGTTTCATTCTTTTATTTTAATTCGTAGCTTCCAGCAGTGTCCAATCCCGCATAGACAAACATTGTTCTCAGTTTAGAAATGACACAAGAGCAGTGAAACATTAAACCAAGGCAGTGGCAAAACTCTTGAAGTTTGAAAACATGAGAGACAAAAATTGAATAAAATGGTATTTATTAAACAATTGAAATTATTTTAAATTCTTTGGTAATAAAAAAGGGGGCTAAAGTCCTTGGGCCAGAGAAGTAGAGTCACCACAAATAAGCACATTTTCTTGGATTTCTATGGATTTGTAATATAGATAACCCTTAACCAGGAAGTGGGCTGAACCAAAGGCCAATAGACCCGTTTCACAGACAATGGATACAAATTCCTATCAGCTTGGACCATGTCTGTAATTGAACTAGCCACCTAATAAGAGTTGAAAGATTTCACATACCATTACCAGTTTACTTAGCATCTCAGCAGCCTAATTTTGTTTGGTTTTTTCAACCAAATATACACGTAATTGTACCGAGAAGTGAGATTCTGGAGTGTCAATAAAACTGATCTAATGTTTTAAGAACTTGATTAATGTTAAAGCTTATAAGTTGAAAACAATAAGCAAAATAGTGAATAGTAAAAACCAAACCCAATTATCTTTGTAATGTAGCAACAGTTACAATTATTATTATTTATTATTAAAACTTTACTAGGAAATCACATTGCTAGCCAAGAAAGGTAGCAGCAATACAATAAAACCTATTACAATACAAAAATACAAATACAGAAATAAAATATTTTTAAAACCGACAAGCCATACTCAATACAACTTCATCTATAATATCTTAAGTAAACACCCCCACAGCCTGTGAGGTCTGTGTTTTTGCAGGTACACGTTAATACAGTATTGTATTTCAATTGTGGCTAGCTAGCTAGGCATGCATGTGGCACTGAAGCTTAATTACTCATTTGACAGAACCTTCTTTGTAGTGCCAATGTTACTCTATTTACCGTGTACTGTCAGGCACCTGCCACGCAGCTGTAGAGAACACTGTGCTGTTAAAAGCAACAAGGGAGTTCCAGGAGATTTTACTGGATGCATACTAATAAACAGAGCCCTGGCAGATACAGAATTCAGAACAAGGAAATATAGATTTTTTTTAAGACCGCAAGGTCTTGGATTGCTTAGTTTGTGTGTGGTAGTCTTCCTCCTTCCCTCTCTCACTCATACAATGTCATCATCCCAAGAACAAGGGAGGTCAATGTGTTGTAAGGTGTAATAAAAAAGTGACACACATTTGCACACAATTATGTGCGTTCAGTACTGTGAGAGAATTGTAAATGCTGATATAACGTGTTGGCAAATTTATTTTTTATAAAAAAAGAACAAAGTTTTTAATGGGAGATTTAGAAATGTGGCATTATGGTTAGGGTCTATTTTTATTATTTGTTTTTAAAGGCGTATTTTTGTTATGTTTCAATACTGAAGGGTGATCTCTAATTTTTATCACTGATTTTCTTTTTAGATTATAAGCTCTGATTATGTATATTGTACCTCCTGATTCAATTGGTTTGGTACTGACGGTTCTGCTGTTTCAACAAAACTGCTTCAAATTGCAGAAATAAAGGAGCATATACAACAGGAATGTGGAGTAAGAGGACATCTTTCAGACTTTTAACTTTCTAAGAAGCCCAATTGTTATGTAACCTCTTCCTAGAATTATGAAAGCAAAACCAGACTGTGCGGTCGCTCCGTTCCACCCTCCAAGAGAGTAGAGACGTGTGGATGCCTATTCTCTGCTGATTTACAGGCAGGAGATCGAGACGGAGGTTGTAGTTGACACGCAGGTTGTACAACCTGACACGCAGGTTTTATTCCCAGCAACAAACACACAGATAGCTCACCAATGAATACCAACAATGGTAGCGCACGCAGGACAACAAAAATGTACGAAAAACACTGCAAATAAAAGGTGCCGTTCATGCACCTCCCTATACTGGTGTGGGATCTACAATCCCAAAACGAATCCCTGATTAGTAGACTAACCCTGACCCTGGTTATAATCTGGTGATGTCAGATTAATTACCCCTCACCACAACAAAAGCATTCTCTATTCAGGTCAAGTACATCACACACTAAATGCTGTATTTTCCCCTCTGTATATCCATGGAAATTAGAAGAAAAAAGTGTGCACCTTCTCCATTAGGTATGGAAATACAAGCAAAACGCCAGGCTTTGTGGCTTAAAAGATGCTGTAACAGATGCTGTGCCAGCCTGCTTTATTGAAAACATGGGACAGGTGATTGACACAGCAATTTATTTTAATTCCTTAGTTACTAACAGTGTACACCTTTAAGGCATGGCACTAATTGTGCCTTAAGGCATAGCTAAAATTATATTTTGAAGCTGCCACAGGACTCAAAATGTTATTGAAAAGAAGCAATAAGCTAATTTTATATCGAAACGTTCTTCTCAGTACACCCTCATACTGTAGATAAATAGACTACAACCTGTGTAGACATTTTACAATTAATAACAATTATTGTAGAGGAAAGCAGCCATCCACAGTTAATTACACTATACCCAGCAATCATTTTTTGCATCCCTCTTCTCGAGTCCCCACAAAGCCTGGCGTTTTGCTTGTATTTCCATACCTGTAATTACTTCCTCCTCCCCGGAGATCATTTTATTAATTATTCACAACATCAGTAAATCTCTCTACACTGCACAAAGGCAAGCTTGATCATCAGGAAATAATAGCAGGTAAATGTTAAACTGAATCCAGGCCCTGTAAATTACTCAAGAAAATATGACTCCTGCAAGTCTTCATCAGTTTCAATATCACTATTTCTTCTCAAAGTTTTAACCACAGTAAATGTTTATATTTGCTGGATGATATATACTGTGTGGCTAGACATAGAGTTGTGGATATCAGGGATATGTATTTCTTTTCAGAAACAAAGGTTTCCTTTACATTTTATTTTGTGCTGTCACAAAATGAAATACTGTTGTGGATCACCAGTTTTTACCTTGTCATTGTTCTTCAGTCAAGTGTCCAACCCAATAACAAAGACCAAACAGGATAGTCAGGAGAGCCTGCAAAGATCTACACCAGAACAAGCTTGCCAACATCAACTTGCTGTTAGATTAATCTGCTGTATAAAGAAATGCATCAGGAAATCAATCAATCAAATACATTAATGCAAAAAATAAAATACATAAATAAATACCATATGAAGTAACCTGTTTGCTGTCTGCAACCAGCTGTGAGAGGGGGTTTTGGTCAGAGAGGAAATATCTGTAATTTATATAATGGCTGTATAGGTCAGGTAACTGGCTGCCTTAAATCGTTTAAGTTTTAACAGAGTTGCTAACTTAAGTTAATTTAAGTTTTGTCAACTAACTTGATTTCAGTCAACAAACAGCAAATGTGTACAACATGAAACTTTAAGTTGAGTAAATTTAATTACATGTGTTTACTAAAGTTTGTTTTACTTGTGTGGTATAGTTGGGATATAAGGCTGCATGTGTGGACAGGCTGGCTGGTGGTGACGTCAGGCCTGGAACAGAAACACACAGAGTGGTCAGTGAAATGTGACTTGCGCTGTTGCGCTAGTTGATTGCAGCAATATAAAAAGGTTTGACAAAACAAAAACACATAACAAAACAAACGGAGCGACGGCCAAAACAAATAGACAGACAAACAAACGGTGGACGAACCCCAAATTAGAATTTAGTTTTGACAGCAACTTATTGGTAAGTACTACTTTTTGTAAGTTTGAGTTTAATATCCTTAGTTCCATGAACTATTCCATACAATTCAGGAAACACTATCCAGCATAACTGTACATTAAATGGCATAATAATTTAAAATATTGTTAAGGCAACATAATGCAGATTTAATATTTCCTAAATAAACACTTTGAGATCACTGCTGATCTTGTTGAAATGCTCACCTTATCAAGTTTGGTAACATCACTTGCAAAAACTACCAACAACATCCAGTTTCGACCCCCACATCACTACCGACATTAGTTTTGGGCACGTCACCCATGCTGGGTTAACAACATTGTTATTGGAACCACTCAATAACACGGCCTTTTGTGTGATTAGCAGTTGAGACAGATGTGACCCATGGCAGTGTTATCCAAAATAGCATGACAGTTTCACAGTCATTTATGTCTTAATTTTAAGTAGTGATCCAAGACTAGACTAACAGAAGCAGAAGCAAACCATCAGTTAATTCTGTGTCTTTTACTATTTGACAAAGTGTACTCAGGTTACTACTACCAATCTGACAACAGATCTTGAAACGTTAACATGCTGCCATAGCTAAGATTTTAACTTACTGTCTTTTAAGTGATTGTTCTCTGAGCTAGAATCGGATAACGGGCTCAGATTCCCATGTCCTTGAATCTTAGCACAACTGTCCATTGCTATAAATAACACAAAAGACCTTTCATAACTGTCCAGTTCTCTAAACAAAATAAAAAGGAAATGTAATCTGCAGGTTTTACTGAATTAGCATTGCTATGCTTTTAAAGACACAAAATAATAATAATTCAAACTTGTCCAGCATAATTGTACACTAAATTATATTATTATTTATTTCTTAGCAGACGCCCTTATCCAGGGTGACTTACAATTGTTACAAGATATCACATTATTTTTACATACAATTACCCATTTATACAGTTTTTTTTTTTTTACTGGAGCAAGCTATGTAAAGTACCTTGCTCAAGGGTACAACAGCAGTGTCCCCTACCAGGGATTGAACCCACAACCTTCCAGTCAAGAGTCCAGAGCCCTAACCACTACTCCACACTGCTGCCCATATATATTAAAGTCATTATAAAATATATTCTTCCATAACTTCAAACACTCTGGTACATTTTTAGTGAAACATAATAGAAAGTAGTTACGTTTATCACACATTTTGACTATTCATCTTTGTCAGTGAACTAAGAATTATGGAACTGGGTAAAACAGCACATAACACAGAAACACCCTAGAACAGCCAGTGTCCTTTCCTGATGTACTTAAGGCTGCCGCACACAGCCCGACACAAGCCATCCCGACTCATCTCAACTGGCCGTACAGAGTCTGGATGAATCGTAGCAGTGTGCGTGCCCTTAAAACCAAGATTATGCAGATTTCAGTTGGAATTTCTTCAGATTTGAAGATTGAACATGTTGAATCTTTTTCAGATGCAGTTTTGTTCAGATGTGATCAGTCTGTCTGTGTGTGCGGCGGTTGCCGACCAAGACTGACTGAGACCGATTAGTCATAAGGGTGTCAACCAATGGTGAAGCAGGTTTAAGTGTCATGTAACTTGTCATACAAGATGGCGGAATATTGACAGCTTTAGTTCCACAGATAAAAATACATTAGTCTTGAATTGCTCAGAGTGTCCTGAATTAAAAAATACCAGATATGTGCACATTTGAATAGTTTTTTTTAGTCGTTTACTAATCAAAGGTAAATTATCAATTTACCTTTTTATCAATCTACTGGCAGCGTATATTTTCTTACTGCGCTAAACAGAAGTCACCGGTGCGTCGATCTCCAATAGGTCACAAATCACAAGCCCCTAGATCCACACGCTGAGAAAAAAACGCCAAAGTCAAATAAAAAATCAACAGGTTGGATTTGATTTACCACAGGCTAAAGTGTAGTAGACAAGCTATACAAAAAGTCAAACACTGCCTGAAACGTTTGCACGGTGTAAATGGTCAATTAATTAATAGGCTAAGCGCTTCTTTTGGTTGCCTCGCAGCGCTGTCTCCGCCGTCTAATCAGCATACAATGCCATGCATAATGTGAGGATCGCTATGTTGGGCTAAGTTAATACAAACATGTGTACAGGGCAGTATTAATTACATTTGCATACATAGTAATCACCAGGATCTAGTTGTGGTCTGTCTAATTCAGTCTTAGCAGTGTGCGACACCCAGTCGGGAAAAATTCAATTGTGACGTCAAACCAAAACTGAGCACAACTGATCGCAGAATCAGATGAGATGAGTCGGGATGGCTTGAGTCGGGCTGTGTGCAGCGGGCTTTACATGCTGCCACTCACACCGGCAGGGAAGATGAATCAGTAGCAATCCTTAATTAGAGGCAGCATAAACAGGTGTGTGATGGATGCAGGTGAAAACAACAAAGTCCAGTGATGCGCTATGACGCACAGAGAACACTTGCAATTATGTTGCTATTGTTTGAACAAGAATTGAAAAGAAGCAAAACAAAACAAAATGTGAAATACTGTTAAGACAGCATGATGGAGATTTAATTACTTGGAAAAACTGTCAACATAATTTATAACATATTTATAATGTTTCTATTTAACAAACTGTTCTTGTGGCTCGGTACACAGGGAGCAGCACGGCTTAATGAGTCACTTTGGTGAGTATGGTCTTATGTTGACCTTTACCCTTTTAGTAATAGACCAGAAGTGACCCACTGAGCTGCACGGTGTACCTAGACCACATGAAAAGTACTTCTTGAGACAGATACATTTGCATATCTAAGTCTTGGAAATTTGAGCTCCAGAATATGGAGCACTATGCAACAAACTACTAAAATAAAATGTAAGTACTGTTTTTTGTTTTTCTCACCTGGCCATACTATCTTCAAAGGTGGGGTGCAATGACAAAAAAAGTCATTGTTGAGTGCAGCTAAACTTTCTATACATGTCCTGAAAGTTTCATTCACATTTGTTACTTAAAAAGTGGAAAAAAGGCAAATTTGTGGTTAGACCGTTTTCAAAAACCTTCGAGGCCTCTACCCGGAAGAGCGCGCTGCGTGACATCACACCAGGACATCCACTGTTGTATACAAATGCAGTAGATGGAGGACAGAAGTGAAAGATGTTACCGGTTTGGATGTTTTTAGCATCTTAAATCAAACAGATCAGACATGTTGCTCTTGTGCTTCATTTATATTGGCTTCACAATGTAAAAAAGAAAAAAAAAAGCTTGTTTTATATTTGCACTTCTCTCTTCTGTGGTTTGTTGTAGTCTGTTGATGGTAGAGTAGCACATGACAGTTTTTTTGTGTCAGAGTTTCAGGTTTTTTAATTTGAATTTGTTTCTTGGCAGTATTTTCACGCCTGCTTTTAGTGAAAAGCTTGTGCCAAGCATCCTTATTCAGACAGTGAATTTATTTTGAAGAATATCGCTTGATTGTTGCATGTACGCATCCCTGCTGTAGCACATTAGTGGAATTGAGTTATTAATCAAATAAGAGTTTAAATTATCAATTGTATGTTTCGACTACGCCACCCTCAATAAAGGTGAGGGACCTCTAATTATCTCCCGCACAGGTATTTAACTGGGCAGAACATCAGTGACTGATAGGAAGTATACAAAACAACAAAAAAAGGGCGATTATTGCTCAGTTTCACAGTAAAAGCAAGACATAGACCCTGAAGTATTCTGAAAGTTTTAGTTATTGTTACACTTTTTTATAATAAGATGTTCAATAGTGATAGGATTTACTTGAGGTAATACCCGACATTACATAGCAGTACAGTCAATTACACAGCGTCACACACACACAACCCAATAACCTTCATGTCTATGTAGGCTATGCCTCTCTGCAAAGGTTCTTAGTCACTTGGTCGGCTGACACCCTTTAAACAAATAAACAAAAAAAAAATACAGACTCTACTGTCTTTGTTTCGAGACACAAAGAACAAAAAAAAAGGTGCGTTCTCCCAGCTCAGGAACTCCGTACAAAATAGCTAGTCTTTTGTTTCTTCACTATAGGCTTTTTAAAAGCCAAGCAATAGACACAGAGTGCGTCGGATCTCCGTGGCAACTTGTCCTGGTGTGACGTCACGCATAAATTAGCCGCAGCTTTGAGCGAGCTGGACTTTTCATAGCGGTGTCAACTTCACAGTTGTTTTTTGTACACTTAGCGTTAAAACCTATACATTAAAACTAGACAGATACTTTTATTGACCTACCAACAGTACTATACAAATAAATTCTGAAAAAAATGCAAATTCATTGCACCCCACCTTTTAAGCTTTACTGAAAATTCTGTTTTTTGTGGCTCTGAACTTTTGCTGAACATTTGTCTCCACCAAGATTCATGGAAACCGTCTGGATAACTTCAGAAGTGTACCTCAGAGCCCTAGGGCAATCAATATGTAGTGCATACAGGCCAAATAGCACAGCTACATGGTTTTGCACATCACACAGATCTGTCAGAACAACATGTTCGTCGACTATCAATGCAACATTGATAATATCCTTTTTTGTCTAGAGCCTCATTGTCTTCTCTCACTGTCAGTATTCCAATTTTCACACCCTTTACTGTGTTTTCCTCAGGATCAGATACTATATCAAACACAATGCAAAATAAATACATATACTTTGATATAATTTACTGTTACTCAGTTATGGAGCACACATATATAGGTGTGTGTATAAGTTTACAACATGCACAATCATCTATGATCTAATCTGTACTTAAAGTAAAAAATCCCCCAAATTCAATTGCCAGTACCACCTGTATTTTTTACGACATGTAGGTCTGTTAAAGAAAATAACATAAAAGTACAGAATGGAATTAGTCATGATATAATGAAAAATGCTAAATCAGAATAGAACAAAGAAAACCTTACCAGACGTTAGGAAAAAAAATGAGAGGGGTCTTCTCTCTGGAAATATGGAAGGCCTTGCAAAACAGCTGCTCTCTTGTTCTGATTGACATTCTGTAATAAAAGCATTAGGGACAAGGTTACAAGCCACATGGTTGTTTCAGTTGTGATGGGGAGTAAGCTCATGTTACATATGTACAGTACTGTGCAAAAGTTTTAGGCAGGTGTGAAAAAATGCTGTAAAGTAAGAATGCTTTCAAAAATAGACATGTTAATAGATTATATTTATCAATTAAATAAATGCAAAGTGAGTGAACAGAAGAAAAATCTAAATCAAATCCATATTTGGTGTGACCACCCTTTGCCTTCAAAACAGCATCAATTCTTCTAGGTACACTTGCACAAAGTCAGGGATTTTGTAGGCATATAGTCAGGTGTATGATTAAACAATTATGCCAAACAGGTGCTAATGATCATCAATTCAATATGTAGGTTGAAACACAATCATTAACTGAAACAGAAACAGCTGTGTTGGAGGAATAAAACTGGGTGAGGAACAGCCAAACTCAGCTAACAAGGTGAGGTTGCTGAAGACAGTTTACTGTCAAAAGTCATACACCATGGCAAGACTGAGCACAGCAACAAGACACAAGGTAGTTATACTGCATCAGCAAGGTCTCTCCCAGGCAGAAATTTCAAGGCAGATGGGTTTCCAGATGTGCTGTCCAAGCTCTTGAAGAAGCACAAAGAAACGGGCAACGTTGAGGACCGTAGACGCAGTGGTCGGCCAAGGAAACTTACTGCAGCAGATGAAAGACACATCATGCTTAGTTCCCTTCGCAATCGGAAGATGTCCAGCAGTGCCATCAGCTCAGAATTGGCAGAAAACAGTGGGACCCTGGTACACCCATCTACTGTCCGGAGAAGTCTGGTCAGAAGTGGCCTTCATGGAAGACTTGCGGCCAAAAAGCCATACCTCCGACGTGGAAACAAGGCCAAG
Organism: Acipenser ruthenus; assembly: GCF_902713425.1. Classification (NCBI taxonomy): domain Eukaryota; kingdom Metazoa; phylum Chordata; class Actinopteri; order Acipenseriformes; family Acipenseridae; genus Acipenser; species Acipenser ruthenus. Next base: position 62,745,512 of record NC_081193.1, read on the forward strand.
CGACTCAACTATGCACGAAAACACAGGAACTGGGGTGCAGAAAAATGGCAGCAGGTGCTCTGGACTGATGAGTCAAAATGTGAAATATTTGGCTGTAGCAGAAGGCAGTTTGTTCGCCGAAGGGCTGGACAGCGGTACACGAATGAGTGTCTGCAGGCAACAGTGAAGCATGGTGGAGGTTCCTTGCAAGTTTGGGGCTGCATTTCTGCAAATGGAGTTGGGGATTTGGTCAGAATGAATAGTCTCCTCAATGCTGAGAAGTACAGGCAGATACTTATCCATCATGCAATACCATCAGGGAGGCATCTGATTGGCCCCAAATTTATTCTGCAGCATGACAACGACCCCAAACATACAGCGAAAGTCATTAAGAACTATCTTCAGCGTAAAGAAGAACAAGGAGTCCTGGAAGTGATGGTATGGCCCCCACAGAGCCCTGATCTCAGCATCATCGAGTCTGTCTGGGATTACATGAAGAGAGAGAAGCAACTGAGGCTGCCTAAATCCACAGAAGAACTGTGGTTAGTTCTCCAAAATGTTTGGGCCAAATTACCTGCCGAGTTCCTTCAAAAACTGTGTGCAAGTGTACCTAGAAGAATTGATGCTGTTTTGAAGGCAAAGGGTGGTCACACCAAATATTGATTTGATGTAGATTTTTCTTCTGTTCACTCACTTTGCATTTTGTTAATTGATAAATATAAACTATTAACATGTCTATTTTTGAAAGCATTCTTACTTTACAGCATTTTTTCACACCTGCCTAAAACTTTTGCACAGTACTGTGTATATAGTTTTAATGATATTTTATACTGGTTTGTTTACATTTAAATTTACGAAACAGGTTAAAGTGAAAATGACATTGATTTTGGCACACTGTTGGTGAATCCAATTGGTGTTTTTTGTAACTTGCAGTCTAGTAATATATTCTACAGATAGTCCATAGAAAAGGTTGCACTATACCAGATATTTAACCAAATACTTACGTCTTTGTCAAGAGATTCCAGAAGACTGATTCTTTCCAAGACCTCCACTCTTCATTCTGTAGAGTGCCAGCATTCTTCTTAAATGTTGGTTGAGTGCAGCAAAGAATGTTGTTTTGAGCCAAGAGAATTATGCACTTACCTATAACATTGGATGAAGAAAAGTCCATACTAGTAATTCAAGTCTATAAAATATACCAAGTGGAATACGCAATTAAACATAGTGTACTCATTTGGTTAGCACTATCTTACTTAGCTTTGTTAGATCAATAACTACTAGAAAACTGACCAGTATAATTACAATTTTAAAAACAATAGTTATTTGTTACCTATTTAAAAACACGTGTCAATTTATAAACCTACAAATGCATAATAAAAAAATGACCACCTCAATAACCCCATTTTTTTTGTAAGGATACGTTGTTGAGTTCTGTTATGGCCTTTTTTAAGTTCTAATGTTAAAATAATCACACTGTACCTGTCTCATAATAAACAAAGCAGGCCATCTACTTTTGATCTCTGACACAAGTTGCTCATCCTCAATTATTTCCTTTCTTCTCAAGGCAAATCCAATTCAAATAATTTTTCTTCATCTCATCCTGCAAAATATTTCTCTCCTTTTCTAGAGTGTTTGGATCTTCCCCCTAAAGGTGATCCGGTAGAAAATCTATTTCTAGAAAATCTATCAGCTCTCCTGGGTTTCTTGACACTGTTTATTTTACACCTCTCTTCACTGGGCTGCCTCTTTGCACGGTTTACTGTAAGCTCTCTACATCCTGCCATGTGCAGTTTCTGACGCAAGTTGCCTATTTTTAATTAAAAACTGGTTTTAAAAACCATGCAAACCTGTTATGGATCCAGGGTATTTAAGACATGGATGTTTTTTGTGTCAAAGCTATTGCCACCGTTTCAGTTTCTTCATTCAATGGGTATGCCTTATACGCACAGATAGCTTCAGAAATATTGTCCAGAATCTTCTTCATATCTCTAGAAGTGGTCAAAAGGGAATCATCCTTATCGTAGGCCTCATTTCCTTGTCTGAGCCTCTATATTCATTATCGTTTGAGAAGCTTGGTATGATGAATGTTACAGGCCACTGCTGTGAGCGTGTGTTTACTCTTAATGAGGATGATTCACCAGATGATGGGGATGAAGTAATACTTCCCATATCCAGGGTAAAGTCTGATAGATCTGACTCTGGTAACAAATGGAAAATTACTTTCAGTGTTGCCTTCTCTGCGGGTACTGTAGATCTGAAATGTTAGTTGCACAGTTCATTACTAAAATATGGATCTTCATATTGTAGTATAAAGTCTTGTTGTAGCTGAAGTCTGTTCTTTAGTACTGCATGAAGTTCAACCACGGTTTCTGGGAAACTATGTACATTTTCCTGATGTCATCTGGTGCTAATAGAACTCAGAACAACATCTTGTTGGCTGACATAGGGGAACAAAAAGAAAGGTCATGATTCTGGAGTAAAAAAAAAAAAAAAATCTGTTTCTTTATTTTAAACTAAAAAATTGAGTCCCCCAACCAATTTTTCTTTATTTATTTAAAACATTTCTGCGATGCCACCCTTTGATCTTTTGATTGATTAATTCTACAAATTGTGGTAAAGCCCACAGGTCTTGGCTGGTTTGTGCCCTTTAAACAGTAGACCCAGACACAGAACTGCAGTTAAGTGTCTTGGTGCACTTTTTAATACATCCCAAAACAAACAAACACAGGAACAAACAAAAGTTTAAAAAAACACTTCTAAATACACAAAATAACTTGATGCCCACAGGATATACATAGACTGGCTGCACACAGGCCTTAGCCTTCACACAGACAGATAACAAACATTACAACCTGCTTTTATATACTTGCCTACCTAAATTACAGGCAGGTGTCCCTCATTATTGGCTTTAGAGCCAATCAGCCTGAGGCATTGTGGGGGATGTAGTCCTGTACTACACCTCAGAGACTACATCTTCCTCTCTCCTCCCCCTACTCTGCCACATATCCTCCCCCTTATGCGCAGCACATTCCAGTGCTCATTCTGGGAGGGTGAGAAGGAATGTTGAGGCTCAGCCAGCCCCGATCAAAGACTAGACCTCTGATGAAGCTGACCGTAACCTTAGATTTTGTTTGTTGAAATCAAAAATTCTGTTTGACCCCCCTTCTTACTGACTTGGACTCTTATAGTAACTTAATCAATACAATAAAATAACTGCTGCTTAACAAAAAAGCCATTATAATAAAATATAGCCCTTATTCAAATACCTCATTTTTCAACAACGACCCTCCAGCGTAGGAAGAAGCAGTGGAGCGTTCTTGCTGAGCGTGTTCTCGTCAGATTTGTACAGATTTTCCTGCCGATTTTGTTACTGCTTGGCGCCGAAAATGCAACGTTTTTTTGCAACGCTGTTTTGACTGCTTGATAGTTGCTGTTGAACCTCAAAATGTATGTTACACGGCCAATCAACAGAGAAAATTAAGGAGTCTTTCTGTACTTTACCAGAATTCTAACATGAGCATCATTTTGTGACACAAGAGCTCTTCTTTGCTTGTGGCCCCTTTTCAAATTGTTTTAACCTATGGCTTTATGGTTAGCTTGTACGTATACTAAAAGGCAGCCAACCAAATAAAAAATTGCCTCCTAATCAGTAGCGATGTATGATTTCAGTATCCATCAGTGACCAACCTTGTCTTATTAAAGCACATCAGTAAAAAAAACAAAAAACAAACAACAAACCTGAAATGAATAAGCTCATGTTGAGCTTTTTGAAAATAAAGGCTATCAAAGTATATACTGATTTAAGAATAATGCATTAAAATAATTGCTCTTAATATTAATATATTGTGGTGCATATTCCCTGAATATGATATTAATACCTAACTGTGTATTAGAAATGTAACTGGATTAATTAATGAAATCGCTGTGTCTTGAGAAAAGTGGGCCCCTTTCTTAGACAGACTGAACTGTGTGACCAGTGAACTAAGTGACCAGGGCTAGGTGGCATCTGGGCTGGATTAGACTCTGGGAGGACAGCTGACTTATGTACAGATAAATCACAACTGCAACAACAAGCTATTTGACGGCAAGGAAAACATAAAGCATGTATGTCCACAGTGGGAGAGGACATTAAACATCAAAGGGCCGTGAGTCTTAAGATGCAACATAAACAAATGACTTAATGCGGGGAGCTACTTAACACAGAAAAGATTCGATCGAACCTTCGATGGTACTAATTTTGCATAGCTACTTGTTTATATTTGATTGAAAATCCTATTTTACAGGTAAGCCATATAAATGGAATAAAACATTCATATGTAGTTTAAAAATACATTATGTAGAACAGTAATCATGTTTCTATAATTTAAATAAAAATACACATTGCTAATTTATTTTGATTGCTTGCGCGTAAGCTTGCATTGCAGCAGCACTAACTGCAGCGGACTAAGGCAAAACAAACTTAATTTAACCGTTCCAAGCAGGTTATCAGTCACAGTCACATTTTACTACTACTAAAAATATTAATAATAATAATAATAATAATAATAATAATAATAATAATAATAATAATAATAATAATATGAACTTACGATTGCAAAGTGACCCCAGAGATTGGATGTACTTCAATGATACAACAACAGTCGCTTGCACTTTTTATTTTTTGGTCATCTGGGGATTTAACAAAAAAAAAATCCCAAACAGGAGAGGGGTTTCGAGACATTTCTTTCAATACAGCTTATGCTATCGCTTTGCTGTCGAGATGGTGAATGAAGAAATTTGCATCTGGTTAACACGGACTGGAGGGGGTAGGGATGGACGGTGCTCAGTTTTTTCAAAATTAAAATGATTAGTGTTAGCGTATATTTTGTGTGTTTCAAACATATTCTACCATAGCACTTCTCTTACACGGTCTTATACACTAGGTGTTCAGTGCATATTTTACTGAAGCACTACAACCACTATAGGTACCCCCTAGTGCTTTGGATAATATACCCTGCTCCATACACGGCAGCAGCACATATAGAGTTGCTACGTATAAAGATTTGGTTGGATTTTAATACAACAACTTTTGTTTAAGTAATATGTATTATACAAATAAAAAGATCGAATTTTGCATGCGAGTGACATTTAATGTGCGATTTATAGTATTCACACATTATCAAACGATTTCAGTTAACAGAAAAAAAAACCCCACACAGTGCGTGAATGGCGTTTGACGAAGCTTCGAAGGTTTAAAACAATCTTCGAATTCCTGGCTAGCAAACGCCTTCTAATACAGCCCTAAAAACTACACATTTTGAGCTCAACATCAATTGCTAAACAAGGTGCTGTCACTCTACTAAGCAAAGCCGCAACTCCAACCAAGGACACACCCAAGAAAGAGGAAGAGAGCTTCATGCGAGTCAGCTACCAAAGGCAAAGAAACTGAGGCCCAGCTGGAGAACTTCTACTGCCATAAAACCAACAGAGGCTATACCAGACAAACAAATCCCAGTCTGCTGTAAGCCAGAGTATCCAAAAGAGACTGTGCCCGGCTACCTGTGTGGCTAAAGATTCAGTGAAGAGGACATAGTGAATCGTTGATCCTATCGGGGATTGAAGACTTTGTTGCAGAGAACCTTTCACTGGACCTTTCAACAGATTGAGTTCCAAACCAGCAGACCAAGAGTCTAAGCTTCAAGGATCTGTTCAGTATAATTCCAGTTGCATTTTCCTCTATGGAACGAAAATAATTAATTGTATATTCACATAGAATTGAACTATTAATTGTTTAGTTTGCATACCTTGCGTGTAAAATAACTTTTTAGTGAAACTTGATGAAGTTAATTATAAGTAATCTACCTCATATTGTTGTATGAAGAACTTCTTTTAAATTGAACTTGCTATATTGTTAAACAATATACTATTAGTAAGCTCAGTGTGTTGTATTTTAGGGTTTTCTGCACCATTTCAGTTGTGTGTGTGTGTGTGTGTGTGTGTGTAAGCGGTGTCCTATTTCACTTGCCCTGCTAGCTCTTAAAAAGCAAGGTGAGAGCTGTGACTTGTTTTTTATGCATAAAAGACTAGGAGATTGACTTTCTGACTGTTGTGATTACTGTTTAATATTGATGTACTTAATAAAATACTACTGTTTATTAAACATTCCTTGTGTCTCGTGTGTTTATAGTAAATCCTCGATCTTGTAACATGTCATTAAATATTTTTATAAGAGAACGAATCAACCAAAATTCTAAACTATCAATTAAAGAATTGTTCTTACAGTAGCATCATAAAATATGCCATATTGGATGTAGGCATTCATCCAGACATTGCTGCAGATTTCCATATTGTGCTGGAGGAATTAGAAGCAGAATGATCATCTGTGCCTCTATGTGACAGAGTAAGAGTGAATCTTGGTTATAAATCTCTCTCCCGACCTGTAAGAACATTGTGTAAAGGGAACAGAGTGCCCTGGACTGGATGGCCTGACAATTTATTCCCAGGGTTAATTAGAAGTCGGCCATCTAGAAAGGGAGCGGAGCTACGGTACACCAAGTCATCGACCCGGAAGGGAAGCGATGTGGCAACCGCAGATTGGAGGAGAAACGGTTGCACTTGCTAACCAAGGGGGCGTGACTGATGGTACAAAAGGGGACGTAGCGAGGTGATGTGTTCCTTTGTTATGGTTAAGCTGAACTGGAAGGTTTACTGTGTTTTGTCGTGTCTAAAAATCTACTTGTTTGTTATTAGACGGCTAACACGATCCCGAGCTGTCGCTACAGGCCAGGATTAAACGCGGACAACACTGCACCATTGTACACGGATAAATTGTATTTCGCCACGAGCACTATAGCACTCACTCTGGGCTTGTGAACGATTGTGTGTGTTCTACTGTGTTTTTTGTTTATGAACTGTGTCTTATTATTTTGGGACTGCAACCCATTGTTTTGGAACAGTGCAATACACATTGATGTGTATTGCCTGGGATTATTCTTTGTGGTCGCCAGACCAAGATTATAAAAATAAAATTATGTTTCATAATCACATCACCACTACACCTGCGCACTGCAAACCACTTTGCCACACGCCAAAACAGTTGAAACACTTCTCGTGGTCAATCATTCAGTGGTATGGCACTGATGGTACAATAACAATATTAGAATGGTAATAAATCGCTACTGTTTACAGGAAACCTTTTGTAATACTGGTGTGTCTATTTAGATCACAGAGTGGCATAGTGAAAGCTTGTGTCCTTAACACGACATCCACAACTATAAAACACTCAATTATACTTTAAGAAGCTGATAAAATCCAAGTTTCAGACAAGAAGCCTTTCTCAGTCTTTATCAAATCTTTGAATGCAAACAAGGGTGCACAGAATGATTAACTATGGAACTTCTTATTTATAGAATCAGCCAACAAGGACTGTGCAGACTAATTGCCCAGCACCCTCTGCCAGAAGGTCAAAAGCACATGTGTATTGAGAGATGATTAAAAGCATTTCATGATTTAATACTATTTATAATGCTAGTTACTGTATTAGATAACAAGTTTACTGCTGCTAAAGGTTAAATACAATTATAGGGAATGATAGTGCTTAATTGGCAGTTGTAAAATTTGTGTGGGTTGCAAATTTTCAGAGCGTTCAGGTTGTTTGGTCTGTTGCTGTCTGTTGCACACAGAAAAAGGAACTTGCACAACCACATGCTGGTTTTCTATAACAGCATGTGGAAGAGAATCGCTTACTCAGTCACCTTGTGATTTTTTACAATTTTATTCCATACTAGTAGAGTTTTAATTTGTATTACTTTCCTCTTGTTTTTAACCTTTTCTGTACCACGTAAATACAAAACAACTCCATGTGGCATGTCACCATAGCATCCTTTTAAGAATGCTCAGGTAGTAGTGCTCTTCATCACTGGCACTAAAAACAAATTTTTATTACCGAGTGTGCAGGGGGTTTCTTATTATTAGAAGTGATGTCATATTGTTCCGTTTTAGCCAAATGATTTCTGTTATAATAAGAACACCATTCACACAACCTACTAACTTATTATAAATCACAGAAATTAAGATTGTACTGAGAAACTACTACTAAACATAAAACAGTGTTGTTTTTAAAACGATGCAGGATGATATCTGTGCACAAGATAAATCCAGCGCTTGGATTTACTGTGCCGTGGTGCACGACATTTGAATCGGTCAACAGTTTTTTTTTTATTATTATTTATTATTTCCCAACAAAACATATTCTGATGTTATTTTAAGATGATTTTAAGGTGATTGTGAACAAGACAGTAATCGCACAAGTAATAGTGTATCCAGACATTTTAATAAATCAATTATATAACAAGATGAATCAATTTGATTAATAACTCAATTTAGTTTAATATTGAAACATATTAATAGCTTCAAATTAGTCACAAAAACGTATTAATAATAGGCATCAATTATATATTTTTTTAATTAATGTTATCAAGGACAAAGGTTAGTATGAAATGTTTTTATAAAAAAAACATGTCTGCATCTCAAAACTTAACGCATGGCACAAATGCATTCAGTACAACTAATAAGTGAAAACAACATTGTAGGAACACACTTAACAAATTAATATCCCAAAAGCATGTTTTGTTTTGTTTTTAAATACTGAATTTTTACCATTTGCTGGTTAGTATCACATCTGCCAGCAGAGCAATCACATGACCTTAACACTGACCTATTGCCAGAGCTCTTGCTCTGTGTCCCTCCTACAGATAGACAATCTATGAGCTCTGATTTGCAAATTTGTGTTTTGATTAACAGTCCGGCAATACTACCTTGCTACTGTTTATTTTTCTAATCCCAGTAGATTAGATGGAGTCTATGTATTTTTTATGTTTCGTAATTAAAGTGGGTTCAGAAAAAGGGTGCAGTGTTATATTGCTAGAGGTGGTGTTATCCACAAAGAACTGTGGAGCAGATATCCCTGCTATGAGTAAGGAGTTTAAAATTACAGCTACAGTTAATATGCTGTGTTTAATTTTGGAATGGGATCCACAGCCTCCCATTTATGCTATCTACTAAGTAAGCCATTCAGTTGGCAAATGAAAAGCATAATGACTTATGCAACATGCCAGTGGCCCCTTATTTGAGACAGTCTGGATTAAGTCTTATGAAAACTCATAGACTGTGAAATATTAAAAGTTGATACAACAGATTAGGCTGGCTTTTGAACATAGAGTGTGTGTTTTGCATGTCGTTGTCTGAACTTTGTCACCTCCAGATACTGTATAGTCACATAGCTCTGAATGGATGTGTCGAAGCCTGCTAATTGTGGTTGAACAAAATCTTTGAAAAATTAGGTATATGGAAGAGTAGGGACAGTTTGCTGTTAGCTAGGGATATGTTATATTTACACTGCTCTATGACTCCTAAATTGTCACTTCTAAAATGATTGATTAGCATTTTCAGAAATTTAAAATGAGACAGGTACCCCGGGGTACTGTTGTACCGTGGTATTCATATTACATCATAAGAATATTCCTTGTTGCTGCTAAACAAAAATGGCTATGTGTGCAGGTGGACACTCGCAGTTAAAACATAAATGAAATACTACTCGTCAGACACGCCGACAACAACTAGAAAAATCACTGCAGAGAGCAGAAGAAAAGTTAGGTAAAGATGAAGCAAGAAATCTTGAAGAACAGTTTAATAAAACCAATATAAAGAAAGACCAAGCTAGCAAGAAAAAGGTGATATGATTTTAGCATTACTTGCTCAGGGTCTCTCATAGATTAAAGTTGTGGCATAACTTTCTGATGTAGGAGGATTGAGGGTTGCCCGGCTTACAAAGTGTGGTGAGGAAGACGAGTCCCCTAGAGCTCCACTATGGCATGCAGCTTCTGGTGCCGATAAGCAAGCCATTAGTGATCAGGTACATTCTTGGAAAACTGAACCTGGGTTTCCTTGCGCTCACAGAAAACCTATTTAATACACGCTGACGGTTCACTGACATGGAATAAGCTATACAAAGAGTATGTTTATGAATGTAATAAAATACAAGTCTGTGTACTTTCATACAGTAGATGGCGAGAGTATGCACACCACTTTAATCCCAGACTACGCATTGGCAGAACTCAGACTGACATGTGCAATGCATGTTTTCAGATTGACATTCAGCTGAAATCTCCTGATTTAACTAAACACAGAAAAGCAGAGCTGCAGCAGACTAAACAAGCACATCTCAAAGATGCAATAGCACAGAGGCATGCTATGAGTGATGCAGTGAAAGACTACAGAAATCATGGGCTCCAGATGATACCCCTGTGTCTGAAGAGCGCCCGCTGGTGCTTAGTCTGCCTGTTGATTTGGAATTTAGTTTGGGTCCAAGTGAATCTGAGCCTTCTCTCCCTAATACATACTTGATAGCACCCCAAAAGGTTGTTGTTCAATGTGAGGCTTAGGGTCAAGCTGTCCCCCTGCCCTCCCATTGTCTTACACAACCAAACATTGATTAAGGTGGTACTATGATACAACATTTCTGCAACAGCTCTTGCATAACAACACTGAAGAGTGGAAAATGATAGTCACAGTTGTCGGCCAAAACAAGAGTCAGACCACACAAATGTTTGATGCTCTAATGAGCCTGTCCTGTATGATTGAGTGGCTGATTTTTATCTGATGCTGGGACACAGTCACATGAAGCCAGATCAGCTGGGATGTGCAAGAGGGCTTTAAATAGAAAACATTTGTATGTACCCAAACAGGTTGCTGATGCCTTTAATTCAGTCAGTGGAGTCAATTGTGAATGGGTTACTCAGGAAAACAATGTGTTTCGTTAATGGGTCACATTTTTGAAAAAGTACTTCAGGCCACTGCCTGCAAGGTTCACAGACTACTACTGTTTTGAATTCTGTGGCGGTTCTGTCACTTACAAACCACGTGTAAACTCTCCTGACACTGAAGCAATTAACCACCAATACTGCACTAACCCTGTTCAAACTAAAAAGGCAATTCAAGAACTATTGCATTTAGCGCCATCTTCAGGTCTTGCGGGGATTGCTGATGCCGTGGTCTTTCTGCCTGTTCTAAATTCTCTCCCGCTGGCCAAAACCGAAATCGAGTCGGTTGCAAAAAAGTTGCACCGCATTCCAGACCAGTTCCATGATTACCAACCAAAAACAGACGCAAGTTCAAGTGAACCCAAACAAGCCAGCATTCTGCAGTTCGTACTTGGTAAAGCAAAAACAGACGATAACCGAGGTAGGTTGTAAATCGTTTCCAGTGTTTTAAAAATTGAAAGGGCTAATCCTAGTGTTTTGATTTGTATTTATTGTTTGTCTAGTTAGGGTTGTCTGCTTGTTCTGTTGAGTTTGCTTCAACAAGTTATTTGCAGTTTTCAAAACGTTTACGTGAATAAATCTTTTTTTGTATAACTAACTATGTGTAGTTATTATTTACTTGCCTCTAGTAGTAATACACTATGCAAACAGTAGTAGTAATAGCAAAAACTCTACAGTGGTGTTCTGTAGTTGGTAAAAACACCACTTAATGGAAGTATACATCCCTTTGTTGTGCTTACCTTAGGTGTGTTATTATATTAATATTATACCAAACCCATCCTTATTTTAAGTACATCAAGCCATTCAGTGACAGCTAAGCCTGCTTGAGGTTTAAGGGGTGGTACAGTACCAAAACTTTCCATTTGCTTTTCAGAACTGTACACACTGCAACAGGTTTCTGTCTTGTGGACCCTGGAAAAACACAGGATTAAACTTTCAGTTTCCTTTTATGAAAACTGCTGAAACGTAAAACATTTCTGGAAACCAAGTGTCAAAAACGCTAATTTTCAAGGGAAGCAGGAAGAACAAGCGTTTGCTGTTGAGGTTGCCAAAAAAAGGAGATCCAAAAAATTATGGAATGTGAATGGAAAAATATTAGATTTACTTTTGGAAGGAAATCTAGATACACTCCTTATGGTTATCTGTGCTTCTCAATTCAGTTAAAACATTTTTTTTTATTTTTTTACCTGCCGCTGTTTTAGCAAATGTCAAAGTTTTGAATGTTTAGCCCATATATTTCCCTTCAGATCATCAGTATTTTTTTTTCCCCCCAGAGAAAAAGAAGTGTAAGATCCTATGACCAAATCTGAGTTAAACTAGATTCTGGCTCCAAATCTCGACCCCTAAACAGTAGTCCACACTATCCATATCAAAAGCCTTATATTATTGCCAAAAATGATCTGTGCAATCATTTTTTTCCCCAATATATTATTATGTTTAAATAATGTCAACTTTGTTACAGTGTTATCAATAAAACATACCAGACTGACATTTGACAAGACAAGTATTTCACAGATTAGACAACATAAACAGTGTTCTGTTCTGTATACAGCACACCATTGCCCATTAGACAAACTTTCAAACAACAATACAGTACATCATCCTTATGTGTTGTGCTTGTTTTCTTTAGGAAAAATGTGATCTTTGCTCTGATTAATAGACAGGGCATGTTGTTATTAGCATGGTGAAAAAGTCTGGACCAAACAATTTGGCACCCCTTGTTAGTGTTGGATGTTGTCATTTCCCAGGCAGAGCTGCACTTATCGTGTTTGCCATGGTAATATGGTGATGTGTTTATGGAAACTCTTGTTACCATGCCTCGCTCTAGACTGCACTATAATCACATGGATTAGCAAAATAATTCTCTGTCAGGAGGTGAGTGGTGTGAGTGAAAGTACAATGCCCAGACAACAGTTCAGTGTTCCAAAGCAGTCTGTATTTATTTAAAGAAATAATAAATCTGCCCATCTACCAGCAATGGTATCGGGGAGGTATACGGCAGGATTGCAGTCCCAAATAGTAATTACAATAAGTATTATAATCCACGTGGTGCATGGCAAAGTGCTCTCCAGTGAGGTGCTTGCTGTGCTGTGCAGTGCAGTGCTGTTGGTGCTCGGGGTGGTTGTGTTGGCTCCCTGGCTGCAGCTCTCTGGCTCCTACTCATCTGCAAAAACAAAACAAACAGTGCTCCGGCTTGTTAATCACGTTTTTTAGCGTAAGGGGCTGTACTTATGTAGTTGCATCCCCTTTGTACTGCCAAACTCCTCCCTGTGATCAGCCCGGTGCCACGGTCTATCCAATTGTTGCATGCCCCGCAGCTGATCACAGATATTGAAAATGAGGCCACCAGCAAGGTTGATTACAGGTAAGTAATGAAAAAGACGTAATTAGTTAGGTTATTTGGATTTTAAAATGGAAAGGGTGCTTTTAAGAACACAGACTTTTGTTTGCAGCCCTTTTCTGTCAATTGCAAGCCTTTTAAATATTGTGTTTTACTGCTGAAGCTGAACATCTCTTGAAAAGCGTCAGGGAAGGCGACTTTGTACTCTAGCTTGTCAATAAGTCGCACTGGTTCAAATCCTGTATTTGTCAATTTGCCTTTTACCAACTTCTACTAGCAAACCAGACATCCAATGGTTCTATCTTTAAAAGATAGATACCAGCGCTACTCACTTTCAGTCCATTCTAATCCTTGATCTTGTTTCAACCAGGAGCCCAGTCATTTAATTGAACCCAAATATTAAAATAACCCAATAAAGACCTTGTTGAACAAGACCATGGACTGTTCAGCTAAATAATTAATGGTTACGTTAGAACATGATCCTGGTCTGGAATGGACTCAAAAGAGTCACAGGTGAGAACAGTGATCTTACACTAAGGTTAAGGATGTTGTGGAAAAAACTTGTATGGACTGTCCCTCTTTTGACTGATTCATGTGTTATAGAAATGGAATCTGCAGCACACATTCTATTAAGGCTGCATATCACAATGAGGTAGATTACAGACAGACTTGTCATAGTAGACTGCACAAAAACAGATGTTTCAAAAGGAACAGTATCAAATAAATGGCCTTTGTGGAGAAAAGACTGTTGTAGATTTCCACCCCTGACTTCCCAAAAGTATTTGAACTGGCAATCACTGAATATGCTTCCTTCGGAACAATGTAAATACCTTGCAGTTACAGGAACATTGAATCAGTGCCACTTTATCCAGTTTACAATGTTATTATTATTATTATTATTATTATTATTATTATTATTATTATTATTATTATTATTATTTACCTTCCCTGTATTTATTAGCATTCATTTCATTACCAATTACTTTAACAGTGAAGTAGATTACCTACATGAGCTCAACAATTTACAATATAAATTGGAAAATAGAAGAATAACCAAGGCTTTAAAATCCACTGTGTTGCTTCTTTACTGTATTTGCACCAGCAGCATTGTCACTGGCCCCCTTCATGTGATGAAAATATTTTGGTTATTTGCCTGGTACTATCCTTGCTGAAAAAATTGCACATTTAAGAAACAACACTTATAATGTGATTTTATGTTTTTGGTTATTTTAGCTAGTTTATAAATTGAGAAATTACAATACTCCAGATGTAATACGACTCTTTGTGCATGATACATGGGAGTTGTCTGACTGAAACCTCCTCAAGAGTGGGCCTTGTGTAATTATTAAGGTTCAGCTTCTCATTTACTATCTGTGGCCAGAGAGATAATATTGAGAAATGGCAGTCAGAGGGCAAACACATTGGGAGCCTGTTGTTGTTTGCATAGTGTATTGTGTAGGAGGAGCTATGTGTCAACCCAGAGTTGTTTAGCTGTTCTGTGGGATTTCACCAACTCTATTTTCATTTTCCCTTAAAATAATGTTCTATAGATCAGGGACATTTATCTCGCACAGAAAAGCCCAGGCTCATCAGAACAATCCATGTATTCAGCGTGTTGTTGCCCTGGCAACAAAATGCTTGGTCCTGGACTATCATACATGTAAAGAACATCCTTTAAACAATAGCGATGCTTTCTGAAATTAAGTTCTATTACCAACCATTCTTTGATAAGGATGCTTCTGTACTAATGGAGGATTATTGACTGCAGCTTGTATATCTGGTACTACAATGATATCCTTTTCATATTTTTACACATCAATGGTAACAATATCAACCACATTGCAGTACTAAACCTGCTACCATATCAGGACCACTGTGTAATATTTGTTCCAAATCGATTATGTTGCTATTGGCAGTAATATTGGTCTGCTAAAGGTTCTTCAAGGGTTTCTTCAGGGTAATACTGGTGATGCGGGTATCTTTATGGGATTTGTCTTACTTTTATATAAGAGCCACCAGCCAGGCAATCTGGTGCAAACCAATAACTGCTTCCCAGGCAGAAGCTACTATGGAAAGGTATATGATGTAAAAGAGATTCATTGGTTCAGACATTGTACTTCAGCTGTGATTGGGGAACAAAACACCACAATGTGATACTGCTCTTACTGGTTTAATGCAATCACCTTAGCCATGCTTGGAAAAATAAAGAAAGTCTGGCTTGAATACTATGAGAAACTAAGTCAAGTAGATGCATTTTTGACAGAATTGACTTGTCAATGTCTTCATTTCAAATTTATTCTCGCATCTATAACTCTGGATTTATGTTTTACATTTTAGAGTTATGAATGTATACTACAGGGAGAATATACTCTGTCATGAACATGTCTCACAGTGTTCTTAGAAACTATTATTATTATTATTTATTTCTTAGCAGACTACAGTACTTAGCAGACTACAGTAATTATATATATATATATATATATATATATATATATATATATATATATATATATAAAGAAGAAAAAGAAGTCTATGTGGATTATGTGGACTCACGATTGCTTCTGCAACCTGGTCGGCACCTCATGGAGGCTAAATATTGGAGTGCACAGATGCCTTTTTTTGGGGGGGGGAAATAAATAAAATATACTTGACCCATTTGACTCCTCGAGACCATCACTCAATTGAAACACGTGTCTCGTTTTCAGTCACTCGACAACACCCACAGTACAGAAATGTTTATTTATGATCAACAAAATGAGAATGTGTAAAAAAAAAATAAAAAAAAATGTAAAGCTGGTACATTCATATCTCAGAGAAACGGAGAATGACATAGAACGTCTGTACAGCACTGAAACACTGTGTTTAAAAAAAACGAACTGTACTGCTGAACCTCGTCATCTTTAATATTAGCATCAGAAAGGTATCTATGTATTATAAAAAAAAAATAATAGATGGTCCTCTTCAGTGAGTTACAGGAAAACAATTCCATCTCAGGTTTCTGTGACAATTTATGGTCTCGTAATTTATGACATCACAGAAACCCTCGATGAAATTATTTTCCTGTAACCCACTATACATATATACTGCTGTGCAAGTCTTAGACATGTTGCATTTTTGACCTATCGCTGCTTTTCCTATGACTGACATGTTTTCAAAGTCAGCTGCATTCCTTTATGTGACCTCTTGAAGTAGAATACAGTAGAGCTCTAGAAGCAATATTATACATATTAGGTAAGATTTACTGAAATTATTTAGGTAGCTCTGTCTACTTACAGTACTATACCCCATAAAGTATGCATTGGTAAACTGCAGTCTAGGATTTCATCACTTTAATTGATTCAGCATATTTATTGTAAAGAAAAGCAAATTTACATCATTAATGTCTAGGATTCAGATACAAATGGTATATTCCTCCCACAGTAGCTAGTAATGTAATTTGCCGTTATAGCTAAATGACTGCAATGAGCTAACTGTCTGCCTCCAAAGTATATTTGGAATCATTTGCTTTACTTGTTGATGGTGTTAATTATAGACATAAAGCTGTCACATCAAAGCTACCATTTGATCCCGCCATTTTTCAAAACCCCAGCAAAGGCACTTGCATCACACACGAAACACAGCACAGGTGCGTGGTACAGTATTTCTTTCGCTCCTCTGTGTTTTGCATTTAGCCAGAGGTCAAATGAAGGGTATTTCCTGTGTGTCTGAGATAGCTCTCGCTTGTTTCAACTAGGCTGATAGCTTTGTGGCCAAGCTAAAAAAGAAATCTGTTGGCCTGAACCAATGCTTTTAAAGCAGTTCTGGTTCAGCGCACAACAATCTGTCAGTAGGGCTTTGAAAAAAACATTAGAGCTGCTGCAGCAAATGCTAAAGAATTCCACATTCCCACTGATATTCGGGAGAGGTTTTTTATCACCTCCTCTTAGAAAACCAGTGGTGGTGCTGGGTTTTATGTACGATTTCACTAAATGAAGGTATGCTTTTAAAGGATCCTAAATTTAAGTTAAGAACTATAGCAGCAGACATGTCAAGTCTCATTCATTTAAGGAACTCTTTTGGCCTCCATTTTTGCAGTCTCACTCCTAAAAGAAAGGAAATAACAATGGAGCATTACCAAATCCCACTCAATTAGATGTTCTGACCTTTGTGCCTCTTTACTAGCGTTATTACATACTCCTTTGTAAATACACGTATATGACAGAGGAACCTTAATCAACCTACGTGGGTCGTCACTGATAATAAGAGCCAGACACAAAACGTTGCACTTCACGTGCCGCACAGGAGTGCAGATTTCATAATAAACACAAATTATTGCAAGTGCCACCACTAGGGTACCAGCAATGGTAGCCATAGGATGGGATTTAATAAATAAAAACAATAAAGCAAAACACAGCTAATAAATAAAAATTCTCACAGAGGACGAGCTCTACTCCCACTAAAAGAGAGGCCCTGCTCCAAGAACCGTTTGGGGTTAGCTTATAGTTACATGTGCTAGACCTGTTGATTTATCCAATAAGAACTGTTTGATCCATTTTTACCATCAGGCTGTTAGCCATTCTAGTGATGATATTGTAGCTACGGTATAGGTTTAAACTCTCCAAAAGATTAAAGAATGATGAAAGAATCCATCATTAACCTTTAGAGACTTCATTCAGCTGTTAGAGGATTGGGGACTGACTTGCATATACTAGTGAGGGTGATGGCAGCTCAGCCAATCAGGAGCCAGCTAAGGAAGGGTATAAGTACACATATACATGATTCTGTACACAACTGTATATACTTAATTACTAGTATCCACATTACAGTATAGTAGTTTTTTGTCAATATCTTATTAAAAATCTGTATAAACACCATTTAAAACTAAATCATGCAACTTAAATGATGTCCACATACGTTTGTGTCTTTTTATTGTGACAGACAGTAGAAACGTGTTCTGTCAGTGCTGTTGTACAGTGTTTAAGTTTACAAAATGGCACCTTACACAACACTGTCATTCCAGTAATAGAGAAAGGAGTCTTGAAGCTGCAATCTTTATTAAAAAATTGACTGCATTTACAAGGAGAAAATGTGCCTTCTTTCTAGGAATGGCATAAAGATTCTAGAAAGATAAATGTATAAATAATTTAATGGGCAGTTGTAGACTTCTCACCATTGATATGTATGTGATTGTACATTACTGTACTATACTCATATATATTGTAAATATATGAGAGAATTCAGTATTGGAAATTGCATGTAGTCGTACCTTAATTACTTTAGCAATTTTGTTTTGTTTTAGCAAGTTTTTTTTACAAATGTTGACATTGAATGATGCATATATTGTAGTTTAGTACTTTTAATAAATACCTATCTCACATTTTGCTCTATAAAAGATTTTCATGTTAAATAGTGTGTTGGCAAAATCTCACCGGATTAAAAAATCTAATATTTGATTTTGGTTTGTGAATTCACACATTGTACTAGTATCAAATTCTTTCATGTACACTGTATGATTGAAAGAAGCTGTCTTGTATCGGATCCTTTAAAAAATAGCACTTTATTCCAGAAGGAGAGTGAAAGTGGGATACTGTTCACTTTAAAGCAATCTGGAAAGCTGAATTCTAATTTGAGAGACAACTAACAGTTTTTGCTGAAAGCTTCTGAATGTACTCTGATAATCACAAAGGAAAAGCAAGACCATTTGAGGCGTTGCAGACTGATGGTACATTTTCTTACCTTCCACTGCACAAGGTTTCTGCATTGCAGATTTTCGGCTGATCAATTAAGTAGAAAGGCTCACTTGTTCAGATTAGCCTTCTTAAGCATTAATAATTGACTGTACCAAATGATTCTATAGATGTGTCTTTAATGCAGCCCAAAAGTTGGATTTTGACTGCATTACCTGCATTTACTTCCTCTTCTCAATGTTTGAGCACTCAATTTGATAATGTTAGACCCTAAATATCCATGCAGATATAAGGGTGTATGCAAATTGTATTTGCATTAATTGAACAAAATAATAGGTAAGACTGCTCTACCACAGCCAAAAGGACCACCATTGGCAACGAGGGCAGCAATGAGTCAGCAAAGTTCTTAAATTATGATATATGTGACCATAATTCAATGATAAACAATGGAAATTATGAAACATGGGTTGTGGTGACACAATACAAACTTCTGGTATTTATTGAAATTCCATTTTTGTCCTTCTTTCCAGATGAGAAGCCTGACTGCTCAACAGCACGCTGTGAGGTGCAATTTTCTCCTCGTTGTCCGGAGGACTCGATTTTGATTGAGGGCTATGCCCCCCCAGGGGAGTGCTGTCCTCTGCCCAGCCGCTGTGTCTGTAACCCTGCTGGCTGCCTGCGCAAGGTCTGCCAGCCTGGATACCTCAATATCCTCGTCTCCAAGGCTTCGGGGAAACCCGGCGAGTGCTGTGACCTGTACGAGTGTAAACCAGGTTGGAAAGCCCATTTCTCTTTTACAATATACTTCTAAATAAACACATTTCTAAAGTTTAGAATATTACAAAATGAACTACTTACATGTATTAGATGTTTTCGTTCTTTGAAATAGAAAATATAGATAGGAAGTTTTTGTTGGGCTGGAAAAAAAAAACTGCAGGTGATCTGGGAATGTGAGTATGTGAGAGAGAGACAGCTGCAACACCAATCAAAGCCTTCAAAGTGAACAGCCTGTCAGTCAAGCTGTGTAAGTAAGCAGAGACATATCTGGCAGGTTCACAAAGGGCGTGACTGTCTCTATATGAAGTTTGGTGCAGTTGAATGATGTAACGGCATAGTTACAAAGCTAAGAAGGGACGGATAGCTCAAAATCGAACATGGCCATTGGTGGCTACCCAAAGACCATGAGGGGAATTGAACATAGCTGATGGAGCCTGTTATGGGGTTAACATGGTAATTATATCATATTTGACCATGCTTGTAACAATTGATTTGAAGAGTTCATACTGTTCTATGGAAAGATGTCTTAAAGGTCTCTCGTGTGAGTGGAAATTTAAAGATATGTTACTCTACCATGCTTTACCATTCTTATTTTCTTTACAACACAGTTACAATTCTTTAATACACTTTACTGTATTTAATCATCAAAATAAAACCAAATTACAGTTACATCTTTTTATTATGATCTTACAAAGGACTGTATCAAAGTGACCTGAAGTGCAAGTTTGTTTTAGTTACCAGATCCATATCTCATCTATTTAAGTACAGGTCATTTAGAACCCAATTGCTTTAAGGCAGATTTGTTGTTCTGAAGTTGTTAATGTTTTCATAAGGCAAAGAAAGATTTAAAATATTTAAGCATGTATTCTGTACACCAAGCTTTGGTGGAAGTCTGGTGACTGCAAAATGACTGCCTTGCCAGGGTTATATAATACTGTATAGACTTGCATCAATGATTAACCTTCATTATTGTGGGTTAGATGGGCTATTACCTACAGTATTTTGACCCTCGAGGTAGGGGGAGGTCAAGCTTGTTGATAGCTGAACTCACAAATCATGTTTTTTGCTTTCCCTGCAGTTTTCAGTGTGGACTGCAGCACAGTGGAGTGCCCTCCTGTTCAGCAGGTGATCTGCCCAGCTGACAGCTATGAAACCCAGGTCAGACTCACTGCGGACGGCTGCTGCACTCTGCCCACAAGGTAGCTTAATTCATAGAAATCTACAATTGCACGCACAGTTATTCTCAGTTTCAGTTCCCGGTGGCTGTAAACAGTGTGCGTTTGTTTAACTCAAAATGATCTTTGTTTGTTTGAGATGAAGTGTCCTTCTAAAAAAGCTTTTCCAACACCTACTTTTAAACAAAAAAAGGTCTGTTTACAGCCACTAGGAACCAATTAAGAACCACTGAAAACAGTGAAATGTTTTGTGGTTTAAAACCATTTTTGTGGTATTATCATTGGTTATCTGTGTTGGTTTAATTTAATTCAGGAAACTGAGATAAAACATTATGTACACTGGTTCTTCCTGGCACGGACTGCACAGGAAATCAACATTTCAATTATGACCACATTTAAACAAGTGTGGCAACTAATTAGAATTGATGTAAACCACAGTATCTTGCATTCAGGGCACCACTTGTATTAAAAAACAGAATAGATGCTGTCCTAGTGAAGGGTCGATTTAATTTGTTTGCCCTTGGTTACAAACCCGTCAACACTGGTTACAATTAGGTTTTTTTTTTCTTTTTTTTGTAAATAGCCCCAAAGTAGTTGTTAAAGATGCTATCAGTTAGCTAATCAATTAGACCTCTTCGTAAACTTATCCAGGATAATGGTGCTGCATAACTGAACACAGGCATACCAAATTGTGTGTTGACTTATGGCGTCTGTAGATTCAAAAGATCACCGGTTTAATAAATACCTGCTGGCTTTTTAAGTTTGAATTTGCTACACAGTCTACCTGGTAGTTTACCATAAAAAGATTAAATAGGGAGTTGTTTGATAAACTCGGTCCGTTTTAAAAACAATGGTTAATGGTTGGAATTGAATGTAATGTTATTGCCTACAAACTATCAAAAGGGCGTGGAACAAATTAGGTACATCGTTTTTAGGGTTTAGGTATTGTTAATTTCAACTGCCCTTCAAAATCTGATGTTTTCAATCTATCGTGCTAATCTTTGGAGTAAAATATTGAGACACTTCTGACGATGCAGTTTTTACTTAATAATAGTCTTTCATTGCCTATGCTTTTTAAAGTACTTACAGTTTCTTTACCTATACCTTTATCAACCATTTCACTGTTGATCCAATATAATGGCACTATTTAACTCGCTTTTTTCAATTGAAAATTATTCACATTGCTTAGTTCAATTTTCCCCTTCGAAAGCTGTCCCAGCTGCAAGTGGTTCGATCCATCATACCCAGCCCACTTTGCTCTCAACAGCTCAGTAATCACATCCCCAGGTATTGTACAGGGCGTGGGCGTGAATTTTGAAATTGCGGGCACTGCTGTGGAGTGCTTCAGGCAACTTATTGACAATTTATTTTCAGCACAAAAAGAGAATTCTGAAATGCAAAAAAAAAAAAAAAACCCAGACAGCTATCCTGTGGAATATGTTCTACTTCATAGTTAAGTTTGCAGATTATCCAAAAAAGTAAAAAAGTAAAAAGGTCTTTAAACCTCACATGTTGTGAATGAACCGGATCACTGAATAACAGGCCATTTTACTTATTTTACCTTTGATGTATCCTGTGTTGTGTGTATTGCAGCAATATATTTTGAAACATAATCCTGCTTGTCTGATATTTTTATTCACACATCATACAATATATCTTCTGATAATGCAATTCCCCTGATTAGCATCATAGTACACCCGATTCCTGCTCCCTCCTGCAACAATGTTGGTGCTCTGATTAAAATGTATTGTTACTGTGGGGAAACAATGAGCAATGTTGCAGGAAGAAACAAGATCTGGAATTTGAGTAATTTTACTACATTTTATGAATTACAAAAGTAAAAATCTACATTGTTTTTTTCAACCTGTTTGTTTCTGTTTTACTTAAGTTATGTTACAGAAAATAAAACATCAATTATTCCCAGCAGAGCTCCCTTATACTAAGCCAGCAGGCTTGTTTTCAATGTAAATACGGCAAGTTAGCTGCCCTTAGTCTTCCATTCAGTTGACATAGTAAAATTAATAAATTAGTAATGAAACTCCAGGTACTGTAGGACCAGCTGTGCAAACTACTGTTGACACGATTGTATTTGTAAATGTAACAAATATATTACAGTTTAATGAGTTTTGAAATGCCTTTTTGCCCCTGATAATATTGTCTCTGTTCCCCGCCCCCCCATTGCTGTTCACAGGTGCGAGTGTTTGCCGGGGATGTGTGGTTTCCCCCAGTGTGCCTCAGGAACTGTTCCCCGCATAGTCTCCCGTGGCGACAGCTCACCTGGCAAGTGTTGTGATGTGTTTGAATGTGTCAACGGTGAGTCTTTAAGTATATATAAGTATAGTATTTAAGTATAGTAACAGTTGCTAAGTTATGTATATATGACAAAGCAATGTTTTTGCTGGTTATTTGTCCACAATTTGCCTTTTTTATTTTATTTTATTGTGTTTTGTGTAATGCTATCACTTTGTACTCAAATCCGCCATTTTAGGCACAAGCAGGTTCAATATCTCAAGCCTTCCCTGGAAGGCACTACCTTGTCGGGGGGTGGGGGTTGGGTGAGGCAGCAACTCCTTTTCCATGCCCATCCAATCCTTTGCCTCTTGTTTTTTTAGAATGTAAAGGTGTTGTTGTTGTTGTTGTTGTTGTTTTTGTTGTTGTTTAGTTATTTAGCAGACACTTTAATCCAAAGCGATTTACAGAAATTACACAAAATATAAAAGTTTACAAGTTAAGGGCAATAAAAATGCAAAACAACTCATATATACAATAAATACAAAAGAGCAGGCAAGAGGGGAAGTAGAGTGAAGATTAGGCATAACAAGTCGGCCAGTAGAGGATGAGCAGAGAGGGCGAGAGGGAATATAAGGAGACACGGGGGATTGGAGATAGGATGGAGCAGTATGATGAATAAAGCGATAGGCAAGAGCAAAGGTCTTAAATTGGATTGTGTGGTGGCTTTGTAGATAGCAGACACCACTAAACTAATTTCACTTGACCTAATCTGGATTCAAACCCAGACCGCCAGAGATGAAAGGTTAGAGCATTAACCCACTTTACCATTCAATTTTAGATCTCAGCTTTACATTTGATTTACATGGTATCTCCAGTCAGCACATCTCCAGTCAGCATATTCTCTAATATAGTACTGTTTGGAAATAGAAGAAATAAGGCTTTTCCTTCTTCAGGCATTAAAACAGTAAATACCAGCCTGTGATCTGGATGGCTGCAGGGGTGACATCAGACCAGAAATAAATACAACAAATACAGCAACTGCGGGGCAAAACTGAGACGCTACGGTGCTCAGCTTTTTATTAAATAATAGAAACAAACAGTTTAAACAAAAAAACAAAAGAAAAGGGCACGTTGGCCAAACAGACAGACAACAAACAATAACAAGTATTGTGCTGGTTTAATAACCAGCACGCTTAGCAATTGTTATTTTCTTCTATTTTACCTCTCACTACTCCCTGAACACTCTCTTCTCCATGCGGCCAAACTGCAGATCTTTATAGTGGTGACCAAGGGATCAACAAGCTATCAATTATTGTATTATTGTATTATCAAAGGCCACCTCCCCCCTTAAAATCCCAAGGGAGGTAATAGGGGGTCCATAGGTGGCAGTGTTGTCAGCAGGGCGAGTTTCTCCTCCCACTGTACCACTGGCAGCGGAAATGCTGCCGGTGGCAATGCCGTCAGCTCTTCTGTTGCGCCACTGGCCCGCAAAGGTGGGAGCAGCGGGTAGTCTCCCCCGAATAGATCTCACCAGATTTGATACTTACAAGCTGGATTTAACTTTGATACATTTCACCTGCTTTCCACAAAGAACTTTGTATCAAATATAAACCAAAGAACATGACCTGCTAAATAAGCATCACATTCCTGTGAATGTTGGAAGTAGAAATATGTAGCAATGTTTTAAATAACATGTTTACACACAATTATGAATAAACTAAAACAACTGGGTTGGCTCACAATGACCAAAAGATTGCTCAATTTCTCATCCCGAGTAGCTGTAGGAAGGTATGTTTGTACCCTTTTCATGCACGTAAATAAACTTTTTATTCGGCGAACTAATAGCAACATTTGCATATCCAGCGGGGAGATTAATGTACTTTGACATACAAACTGCGCAAGTGGGTCAAGAGACAAATCAAACAAAAGTGGTAACAGTGGACAGCCCTGTCTTGAGCCACGAGAAATACAAAATAAATCGGAGGATATTCTGCCAGTAGAGACCCTCGCAGAGGAGTTAGAGTATAAGACTTGAATCATCTTAATAAAGTTAGGGCCAAATGCAATTTTTTTCTAAAACACACCACAAACATTGCCTTTCCACACGATTAAAGGCTTTTTCTGCATCCAGAAACAATATTCCGCTGGGAGAATCTAATTTATCACTATTGGAAATCACACGTAGTAACCGGCGGATGTTATCAGCAGCCAACTTTTAATAAAACCAGTTTGATCCGAGTGAATCAATTTGTCCCCTAGTCTCTCCAAACGAGACATACTCACTCAGGTGTAAATGTTTGTGTCGCCATTAATCAGGGAAATAGGACGATAGCTGACGCATTGACGAAGATCTTTGCCTGATTTGTGAAGTGAATGATATTTTTTTTTTTTTAAAGAAAACCGGAATTTAAAGAAATTACAAGAATCTAAAATCGAAATGGGGTCAGATTGAATGAAATACTTAACATTTGCAAGAAAAGCTCTGTACATATGTATGCGGATGGTACTGTGGTTTACTATAGTTCTGATAATATCCATGACTCAACTAAGATACTACAGGGTGATCTTCTGGAACTTCAAAAATGGTTTGATGAAAATGGTCTGATCTTAAATGAAAAAAAGACAAATATGCTGTTTAGTTCAAATTTTCCTGCTGTTACTTGTAATACTACACCATTGGAGAGAGTTGACGCTTTTAAATATCTAGATGTTTATAGTGACACATCTCTTAAATGTGAAAAACATATTAAAAATGTATGTAGTAAAACTGGTAGGAAGTGGTCAGCGACATTGTTTAAATTTGACACCACGTCTATAGGAATGCTAGTAAGGAGTCACTGAAGAAGATCGATACAATGTATAATAGGATCTGTAGATTTGTTCTTCAGAACACTCCCCTAGAACATCATTGTACCTTGTACTGGGTTCACGTGTGAGTATAGCTTGCGCAGTGTCTGTGACACAAAATATTTTATAACACCTACTGTAAAAAGTGTTGTGGGTAGAAAATCTTTTGCTTTTGCTGCTGTCTCTGATTGGAACCGTTTACTTGCTGCACTTAGATCAGAGACCTCACACTATAAGTTTAAAAACAAAAGTCCTGTGTATGTACTGCATAATTTTAATGTATACTATGTGTTGTACTGTCATGTGTGTGTGTTTGTTTGTTTATTTATTTATTTATTTATTCTTGAAAACTGTAACCTGGTGCTGTTCTCATCAGGACATTGTTGTAAACAAGCTAAGTTTAGCTCATATGACTTTCCTGAATAAACAATTTTAAATAAATTGAATACCCAAAACATACAGCTCAGCCCTACACATGAGCCTAAATCTCATCTTCAAATCTATATTACCTTTTCTTTAGAGCTTACATGTATCAATAATGTTACCTGGGTATAAGCAATATTAATAGTTTCTTTCGCAAGTCAATCCTTCCTTGCTGTCTCGTGGTCAACATAGGGGTTGTACCGACAGACTGGAGAATTGCAAATGTAATACCGATCCACAAAAAGGGAAACAAAACCGAACCAGGTAACTACAGACCAATAAACCTGACTTCTATTATATGTAAACTTATGGAAACTATAATAAGATCCAAAATGGAAAATTGCCTATATGGTAACAGTATCCTGGGAGACAGTCAGCATGGTTTTAGGAAAAGGAGATTGTATCTAACTAACTTACTTGATTTTTTTGAGGATGCATCGACAATGGATAATTGCAAAGCATATGACATGGTTTATTTAGATGTCCAGAAAGCTTTTGACAAAGTCCTGCATAAAAGATTAATTCTCAAACTGAACGCAGTAGGGATTCAAGGAAATGCATGCACATGGATTAGGGAGTGGTTAACATGTAGAAAACAGAAAGTACTGATTAGTGGAGAAACCTCAAAATGGAGCGAAGTAACCAGTGGTGTACCTCAGGGATCAGTATTAGGTCATCTGGTATTCCTAATCTACATTAATGATTTAGATTCTGGTATAGTAAGCAAACTTGTTAAATTTGCAGACGACACAAAAATAGGAGGAGTGGCAAACACTGTTGCAGCAGCAAAGGTTATTCAAAATGATCTAGACAGCATTCAGAACTGGGCAGACACATGGCAAATTACATTTAATAGAGAAAAGTGTAAGGTACTGCACGCAGGCAATACAAATGTGCATTATAAATATCATATTGGAGATACTGAAATTGAAGAAGGAATCTATGAAAAAGACCTAGGAGTTTATGTTGACTCAGAAATGTCTTCATCTAGATAAATGTGGGGAAGCTATAAAAAAGGCCAACAAGATGCTTGAATGTATTGTGAAAAGTGTTGAATTTAAATCAAGGAAAGTAATGTTAAAACTTTACAATGCATTAGTAAGACCTCACCTAGAATAATGTGTTCAGTTCTGGTCACCTTGTTACAAAAAGGATATTGCTGCTCTAGAAAGAGTGCAAAGAAGAGCGACCACAATTATCCCGGGATTAAAAGGCATGTCGTATGCAGACAGGTTAAAATAATTTAATCTATTCAGTCTTGAACAAAGAAGACTACGCAGTGGTCTGATTCAAGCATTCAGAATTCTAAAAGGTATTGACAATGTCGACCCAGGGGACATTTTCGACCTGAAAAAAGAAACCAGGGGTCACAAATGGAGATTAGATAAAGGGGCATTCAGAATAGAAAATAGGAGGCACTTTTTTTACACAGAGAATTGTGAGGGTCTGGAACCAACTCCCCAGTAATGTTGTTGAAGCTGCTTGATGAGATTCTGGGATCAATAAGCTCAAGAATGGCCTCCTCTCGTTTGTAAACCTTCTTATGTTCTTGTCATTTCTTCAGTTTTCTACCTGCTGTGGTAAACAAGACATTTCCCTTTGACTCATCATGGAGTCAATACAATTATACTATTATAGAAATATTAGAATGCAGTATAATTCTGAGGTGTCGATATAATCACTGGACAATGATGAAATATCAATGAAAAATGAATGAATGCAGCTGACGCCTTGAGATTCTGAGCGCGAGCAATTACATCACATAGCAACCATCACCGGTTGCTATGTTTGTTTGTGAAGAAAACTTTGACCATCTGATATGTGATTATATAATGTGTCTTTGAGGGGAGGGGGGGGGGGGGGCGGGGGGTTGTCAAAAAGCAAAAAGTGGAAGACATAATGGAGCATATTAATCGTCAGGGGGGTGGGGGGGGGGGTGCACAGAGGCACAGCATTTGTTACAGAAATTGACCCTTACCCAAACACCATAGTAAATGTAATTTCTTTTTTTTTTAAATAAAATAATAAAACAGCATGCTGTCCGCTTTTGTTAATGTTTTTATTTTGTTTTTATGCATTGTGGCATTCTGTTGGGGGAATGATTTTTAAGTTCCTCATTTCACCTCCACAATTTAATAATGTGTTAGTATAAATTATCAGGCTTTACCTTTGTAGTTGACCTTGTCTGTTCTATTCCTTCCCTACGTGGGCAATTTTCACAAGACAAAGCTGTCTAATAGGGTTTATTTTGCTTACTTGGCTGATGTGATTTATGTGTGTCTGTCCACCAAAGGTCATTGATTAATACACTTACTGAATTCCTGGGATTGACTCATTTTTTCCATAGTGCATGTGGAATAGCCGAAGGTTAAACAAGTGAACTGCTCCTGTACTTACTAAGTTTGCCGCGGTTATCGTTTAGTACGGTATTTACGATACTGTATCGTTACGATACTACTTATCATATTAATTTAAAAATAATGTAGAATATGATAAAAATCGAACCATTTGATCGTCATTATGGGAAATGAGCAGGTCACATTGCCATCAATAGCACCCTGTTTAAGATCTTGTGAGATTTCAATTGAAAAGGGGTTAAACATCACTTAATTCGCCATTTTGTGATTTAATACTATGCAACCAAAGGAAATGATTTTAAGCATCAGCCTGCTTAGAAATACTAAGCACGCAAGAGTCCAAGATTATTTTACGATGGATCAACCTGATTGGGAAACTGTCTTCCAGTTACACAGGTTACACAGGATAAAGTAGCTGGTCTTGCAGTTAAAGAAAAAATAATAATAATCGATTCCAAGTTTGGGATAGTTTTTGGATGGAAAAAAAAGATTTTTGATTGATAGTTCATCATTGTCCAGAACCAGTTGAATGGTACGCCTATTTGCATGGCCTGTGATAAACGATCATCAAAATATTAGGTTCTAAGTAAATACAAGCTCTGTATGTGGTATTTTATGTGGTATTTTATGCATGGAAAAAATATGAATTACATATGATATTTAAATTTAACGCATAAAGAATACACAGCCTACCTGGGAAATGTCAGAAGCACGTGACTAATAAGTCCGGGTCTTCAATAAAAAAATTAAAAAACCTACCGTTGACTCCAGTGACTTCCAATGCATGTTGGTGACTGGTGAATAAGCGACTGGATTCCTGATACTTACTCCACCTCAACCTAACCTACCATTTTACCGATCTGTCAACCACATTTTTTAGAAGACAACTCTGCATAATAAATACAACATTCTGTGTTTGGAAAGAGTCAGGATGCTTTACATTGCTATAGCAAGGCGTTGATGCATATATATGTATTCTGTTACTGTGTTTATTTGCTTCACATCCATATTGTTTGTGGTAAATAAAGCAAATAAAAATAATTGTTGTTTTTTTTTTTTTTTGTAAAACCAAGTTTTTGTACAGTAGTTGACTTGTCTTGCAGTTTTTCTCCCAGAATGCTCTTCCCTGTGAAGGGTAAATATAGATAAACGATCTTCATATGTTATCTCCTTCCTTGAAGCCATGGTACCTCATTTATCTTACTCTTCTATCCTCTTTCAGACTCCTCGTTTAAAAGAACCAGCAGCTAATTGCCCAACCAATTAGCTACTGGCTTGTCCCAAATTTTCACACTGCTGTCTTGTCTCAATTAGTTGAGGCAATTGTTTATGTATCTGTGGTTTTTCCTTTCTTAGTAGAATTTCAGTAAGCTTTACAGGTCTCCCCATCATTTTGACTGCCATTGTGTGTGTGTCTATATATCTATATCTATATCTATATATATAATCCAGGGCTGGCAATGGAATGTGAAACAAGCAGTGTGATTGGTCGAACAAGGTTCCAGCTGGATGGATACGGCCAGGTGGAGCCTTGTCACATGTTTTAATCACTGCGCTGCCTCACAGAATTTAAAAGTATCGGATGGTAGCCATCTTGCTTTTACAGTTACAGCTGTAACTATGAAACTGAGTGACCAATTACCTGCAACAAATCCCAAAGTAGTAAGATGACATGCCGATTTGGATGAAGAGCAATTAAATTAATCGCTTTCTTTATACTCAGTCAACCCGACATTGTCTTGTAAAATGTATTTTTAGCGGTTTGTAAACGGTACAGAAAAACACAAAAAGACACTTCTGCACATTATCCACCCCTCTCAGACACATACCTTGAAAAATTACTGAAATCCGAAATGTCTTTGTAGTTATTTTTATTCCTCCCGTCTGTTCTGCTCAAACAGGTCTGCACTGTCATCTCCGCCCCCAGGTGCATCTTTTCAATGGCAATGTCCACAATATAAAAAATACAGATGTACTTTCTTTTGCATGTTTCAATAAAATTAATTTATTCAGATTAACGTAGTGTGTAGTTCAAAATTATAAATGGGACTACTTTATTGGCATCCATATACGTTGAATATACAGACTTCTCGGGGGTTGGAGGCACTCAACTTCATCTCGTGCCTCAATGTATACGGACGGACTGTCGACCCTTATTGTATACATATATACTGTTGAGAAACAGAGAGAGTAAGAGAGAGAGGTACCGTGACAGCTGTCCCGCGATAGGGTGCTGTTTTGTTTTGATAAGTTTGAATAGTTCTGTGGGTAGTGTTTTGTTCAAACTATTTTGTTCCTGTGTTTTGTGTAATTCAAAGTGCGCAAAGGCACTGAACTGCAATACTGTCTGTGGGTGTTTGCTATTTCTGCCGCTGGCCAGCCTTGACCGCCAGTCACATTACCACAATATATAATTAATTGTATCATTAAGAAATGAGTTATAAATGGCTTTGTTATTTGAAATGCAATAGGGACTAACTTAAAAAGCTGACTTGGCTGGTGGCACTACTAAATAAATAAGTTTAAGGAAGTTAAACAGTATTAATTATTAAACACGTAATCAGAATTGTTAAACAACTAATTCATAAGATATTTTTATTTTCAGATAATAAATTACTGTGCTGTCAACTTGCTGAGCACACTGCTACAGTATTGTACTTTTAAAAAATGTGAATACAACATAGCAAAACCGGGACGATTTTACGATTTTACTGACAAAAATGAAGGCTAAAAACTGGGACAATCACAGTTTTCCTGGGTTGTGTGGTAACCCTACTCCTGCTGTGGTTTGTTTAATCATTGACTCAGGGACTGACTGACCTAGTATTATCATATATTATGATTATTACAATCAAATCTACACCATTAACTGTGTAAATTCATTACTGGCGTATAGATACATTCAAGAAAGGAGTAAACAGATGGCTTTATAATGTTTTTAGATGTTTTACCATGTACTTGAAGGAGGTGTTAAATCTAACAGTTAGCACCCTATTTAAAGATGTGTAAATCCGGTACAATTGATTTTTGTATGTTTTTCTTTAGCATCATGGAAAAAAATAACACAGTGCTAAACAGGTATATAAATCACATGGAAGTGCTAAAAATATTTAGCAGAGGGTTACAATGTTATGAATCAGGTGCATATTATGCAAATTATATATATACAGTGCAGTGAAAAAGTATTCCCCCCCCCTCCCCCCCCCCGTCTGATTTTCTGCATTTTTGCATATTTCTCACATTGTATTCGGTCAGATTTTTTTGTGGGCTGTAGTAGTATATATAGGGAGTCTGAGAGAAAAAATGACACCAAAATTTGGTGCTTCTTTCATTTGTTTGGTGTGCAAGGTAATCAAACATTCAATCTTCAAGTGTGAAAAAGTTATTGCCCCCCCCTAGTTAACTCAACCCAATTAAAGGGATAATTAGGGTCAGCTGTTTGAGTACTTTGGTTAACAACCAGGCCTGATTTGGGCCAGCCCTGCCCAATATAACAACGGTCAAGCATGGTGGTGGTAGTGACATGGTTTGGGGATGCTTTGCTGCATCAGGACCTGGACAACTTGCCATCATTGAAGGAACCATGAATTCTGCTCTGTATCAGAGAATTCTACAGGAGAATGTCAAGCCATCCGTCCGTGAGCTGAAGCTGAAGCGCAGCTGGGTCATGCAGCAAGACAATGATCCAAAACACACAAGCAAGTTTGCATCAGAATGGTTGAAGAACAAGACATTTTAAGTTTTGGAATGGCCTAGTCAAAGTCCAGACCTAAACCCCATTGAGATGTTGTGGCAGGACCTGAAACAAGCAGGTCATGCTTGAAAACTCACAAATGTCACCAAGTTGAAGCAGTTCTGCATGGAGGAGTGGGCCAAAATTCCTCCACGGCGCTGTGAGAGACTAATCAATAACTACAGGAAGCATTTGTTTGCAGTTATTGCTGCTAAAGGTGGCGTAACCAGTTATTGAGTCTTAGGGGCCGATTACTTTTTCACACGTGGGCATTGGGTGTTGCATAACTTTCTTTAATAAATAAATGAAATATGTATCAATTTTTTGTGTTATTTGTTCACTCAGAGTCCCTTTTATCTAATATTAGGTTTTGGTTGAAGATCTGATAACATTCAGTGTAAAAAATATGCAAAAATGCAGAATAATGTAGAATTTAATGTAGAATGTAAACGTAGAATTTAAATGGGTCAGTAATTGAAAATTGTAATTTTTATATCATGTCAACCCTAGTACTTACACATAGCTGATACTGACAGTATTCAGCTGTGAGCTGTTTTATGAAGCAGCTCTGCGAGAACTCCGTTCTAACCTCAATGCATCTGTTATTCTGTGCTGGGACTGGGTTTTATGATTCCAACTGATGTCAATTGCCTTATTGAAAACCAGAAGCAAGGCAAGTAAATTACCCATGAGCCACCTATTTATTTAATTTTTAAACAAATATCCTAAAAAATGCAATGAATTAAACAAATCAGGTGGTGAGTAATTCAAGTAATGTTTGTAAAACCGCCTTTGTCTGATTTGAGATCAGTTTACCAGAAGGGTTAAAAAGCCAACGGCCTAAAGGGTTTCAGAATTATTCATGAACCCATTACTGCCAACAGCTGATAGAAATCCGAATGGCTTGAGTTTTACATTAAACAAAATCTTCTGATCATGCCTCCCAGGGATTCTGGCATTGTCAGAACTTGTAAAGGAGAAGAAATGTGTAAAAGGCATTCTCATCTAAAATATTGACAATGTTGTATTCTAGCACTATGTCAAAAGTGTTTTATTTCCATGAACAGCTTATCTGACTTAAGAATTCCAGTGAGATTGTGTTGCATTGGATTGTGTTGCATGTAATGAAGATACAGGTAGCCCTGTGTTACTTTTACAGTAAAATGTATGTTTTCACCAGGATTGATGCAGATGAGATTGGCTTGAATACAGTTAGGGTAGGGGCCTAATCACCTATTGCTTTCATCAGTACAGTCCATTCCAGGTATGTTTTAAAAAATGTACTGCCTTCATATAAAAGTCGATGCTATCTTTTCATACAAATGTTTTTTTTACTATTAACCCTCCCCTAGCCAGTTCTTTGTAATGTTTCTGTGGTAATGGCAACAAAGAGCGCCTACTATGGTATGAGCCATTAGTAGAATGGTATCAAAGGAGAAACATTTTTATTATTTGACATAGCAACAGTAGTATGAACAAAGTGTTTTTTATTTGATGTATTTTACTGGAATATTACGCTTTAATATAATTGCAAATTTTAAATTAATTAATTGCCTTATAGAGAAAAAAAAAAAAATAATTGCCGCCTGGCAGTGAAAGTAATCTTAATTGATAAAGGTGAGAAAGCTCTCATTTTATTCAGGACTTCTTTTTATTTTGCACCTTGACAAGTGGCAGAATTCCACCAGTTATTCTGCTTGAGGACACCAAGCGTTTATCCTTAGCTACTACAACTTTTTTAGTAATCAAGTCTAATACTGGTTTTAATGTTCTCAGGAAATTTCATTCTAGCACAATAGGTTTCCTTTAGCACAACTGTATATTTTATGATTAGGCCTTATATATATTAGGGCGGCAGTGTGGAGTAGTGGTTTAGGGCTCTGGACTCTTGACTAGAGGGTCGTGGGTTCAATCCCAGGTGGGAGACACTGCTGCTGTACCCTTGAGCAAGGTACTTTACCTAGATTGCTCCAGTAAAAACCCAACTGTATAAATGGGTGATTGTATGTAAAAAAATTATATAATTGTATGTAAAAATAATGTGATATCTTGTAACAATTGTAAGTCGCCCTGGATAAGGGCATCTGCTAAGAAATAAATAATAATAATATATACTTCAATAAGCTCAAAAGCTCCATCTGGATTTCTTCAAGGCCTCAAACTCTTTTTTTAAGTTAATGAAACTGATTTTAAAGCTTATTACATACATTTTATTGGCACTTTAAAATTATGTATATTATACATTCTTGAATTAATTATGTTTTCATTAAAAAGTATATTTTCAAATGTGGTTTTGTGACCTTCATATGTAATTTTGCAGTAAGGGAATGTTAGAAAAAGCAGTCACTTGAAAGTATAGCAAACCATAAAATTAGCTATAGAGACAAATAAATATAAGGCAAGTTATTAATATTTTAGCAACAAAACTTTGAACCACTCATAATAGGAACAAATCAACAAAAAAGGTTAACCAGGTTAAGATTAAAAAATAAATTTCAAGCTACTTGCCCTATTTTTATGGAGTTTTTGAGCTGCCATTGCTCACCTGCTATGAGCAAGTGGTGCCTTGATGTTCCTGCACTGTTGCAGCTCAGGTAAACAGCCGCTGACATCTCAGTAACTCAAGACAGCAAGCACCGTTTTATTGAGAGCTGAAAGGATCAATTTTAACCTCTCCTGAAAGAAGTTTCTTAATATAATGTTTGTTTTCGTGGCGGCATTCGTAAACCATGTGCGTAGCATAGCAACGTCATGCAGACAGAGGGTGGTCGGGTGGGTAAATATAGCTGTGAAGCTAATGCTGATGGGGACAAGGAGGACAGACGAGTGTCGTGTGTTGGAATTGCTTGGCATTCTGACAGTGGCAGCAGAAAGGGCAGAGCTTGTAATTATAAAGGCAAGCCATAACCATGTTTGTAAACAGCTATGAATGGTCATTTGATCCCTGGGGCTGCTGCAGCTCTGTAAGCTGTGTGAACCGACAGTAATTTATGCCAACTGTGATTACTGAAATTGGTTTATTTATTTAGATTTTTATTAATTGTTGGGAAAAAATGACCTGAGCAGTGCAAAAAAAAAAAAAAAAATAATTAAATACACCAC
The DNA here is from genome assembly GCF_902713425.1 of Acipenser ruthenus. Classification (NCBI taxonomy): domain Eukaryota; kingdom Metazoa; phylum Chordata; class Actinopteri; order Acipenseriformes; family Acipenseridae; genus Acipenser; species Acipenser ruthenus. The sequence goes on from NC_081193.1 coordinate 62,780,943, forward strand.
TGTTCAATGTGTTGTTGTGATTTAATACAGTACAGTATGTCCTTTTTATTAGTTCCCTTAACTTTTTGTGAAGTTTACAATCATTCAGGGTGTAGTACCAATATTTATTTTTGTGTATTTTTTTAGTTTCTTCTCAAAGTGGTTACCCAGGAGGTGCCTTTCACTGATTTGTCTTAACAGTAACAATACAATGCATTGATGTGCTTTGTTTTGGTCACCGAAGCAACATCTTCCTAGGTCACCATAGAAGGCATAAAATGGAAGTCTGCCTCTCAAAATGGAAGTCTGCCTCTCAAAATGTCCCCCCATTTACCCAGAAGATCTATTTAAAATGTGTATTTCAGGTGACCTTCAGGCCAATTATCTTTTTTGGCTCTCAGCTTTAACCACAAGCCACAATGTCTCCCATTAGGCTGTTTTTGTCCTGACTGTGTAAAGCAGGTGATTTTGATCAACTGTTAACTTCACTATAAAATGGGTGAGGACTTTAAAGGTTAAACAGAGTAATATCTTATCAATCTCTACATAACTACTGATAGTGTGTATGAATGAATGCTATGTACAGAATGTATGCACAGACAGGTATAGTGATCTGTTATCTGTAAGTAGTTATGACATTCCAGTCGAAGGTTGTAGGAGGCTTTTTGTACACAAGATACCTCAAGAGCCTATTCTGATAAAAACATTTCAAATTAAAAAGTGAATTGCTTCTGGAATATGATGACTAAACAACTTGAGTGCAGTAAAACCCAAGACACTAAAGTACATGTTGTTTTTTTTTTCTTCGTGTGCAAATCATTTTTCACAGCCAGTGAAACTGAGAATGTCTGAACTCTGTCTCTCCGTTTTGTCAAATGTATCAGCAGAGCACAGAGATTAATGGCACACAGCACACACACTGCTATTAGAATAATGCAAGAAAGGGTAACTCAGTGCTTTACCTACTTTCTTTGACGTTGGAGAGAACTTTCTGTATTATGCTCTTTTATATGAAACTTTCTACTCCAGGATATGTCCTTGAGAAGCAGAATCTCATTTTCAAGGACATCTAAAAGATGATGGAACATAAATATGTGGCATCATTCACATATTGTACAGTCATATTTCAACAAAAGAAAAATGACCTTTCCAATATATTTCTGCACACGTAATGTATCAGCATGCCTTTTTACAGTATCTCTCTGTCAAGATCGAGTGTGGTTATCAAAGATTAACCCATTTTGGGCAAGTTATTTTTATAAAGCTGCCACCACTACATTGTCAAAGTCTCCTATCTCAGAAACCATGTAAGAAAGTTACTTCATATTTGCAGGGTTATATAAACCCTCTATGCCATATGTTGATGACCTCAATATGGCTTTACATTTCTGCTGTATAGAGACAGTGCACTTTGAGTCTTAATGTTTAGTACACAACTGTATTCCTAGAGTTTCTTAGGTAAGTTTCATTGTCCAATAAATATTAACCCTTTCACTGCCACGTTGTTTTAACCTCTGTTCATAACAATGATATAGATCTTTTTTTTACATACCACTTTAAAGTTATGTTTACAAGCCATTTGATCAGACATTCCCCTTCAATTTTCATCTCAGATGTATGTTGATAGCTAACAGAATCAGAATCTAGGGCAAGTAAAGGCTATATTTAGATGGCATTTAATGGAACTTTAAATAAACATATATATATATATATATATATATATATATATATATATATATATATATATATATATATATATATATATATATTGTGAGACAGCAGGGAGGTGGTTAAAACCTCTCTGCAGTAAAAACATGTGCGGAATGCACATTTGTCTGGGTTAATTGTTTTCTGTTAATTGTTAATTATCACCTGCACCTGGCTATGATTGTAAATGAGAGCCAGGTGCAGGGTTTATAAGGAGAACAGTCAGTCTGCTCTAGGCTGCTGAGTAGGAGGCAGGGAGAGGTACTCTGCTTCCCAGCAGTCGTAAGGTAAAAGTGTGTTGTATTAAACCTGTGTGGTGTTGTTTATTGTGTAGTGGGGAAACAGCCTAGCTGTCCCACTGGTAGTCAGGGTGTTCCTGTGGTTTAGTTAGTGCTCGTACAGAGCTAGGTGTTTCTTTTCTATTTTGTTTTATTTTTGTGTGCATTAAAAATTAGCGCTCAGCGCGGAAAAACTCAATTTCATTGTTCTGGGTCGTATTTTTAAAGGGGCAACGAACCCGTGTGAGGTGCAATCCTATTACAATATATATGGAGGCTGTGTGGTCCAGTGGTTAAAGAAAAGGGCTTGTAACCCGGAGATCCCCGATTCAAATCTCACCTCAACCGCTGACTCATTGTGTGACCCTGAGCAAGTCACTTAACCTCCTTGTGCTCCGTCTTTCGGGTGAGACGTAATTGTAAGTGAATCTGCAGCTGATGCTTAGTTCACACACCCTAGTCTCTGTAAGTCGCCTTTATTATTATTTATTTCTTAGGCGTCTGCTAAATAAAGAAATTATATATATATATATATATATATATATATATATATATATATATATATATATATATATTAATTTTATTTTATAAATTTAGTCATTGCCAATGATTTTACCCCAGTTTTCTCCCCAATTTGGAATCGGCAATTGTATTTATTAATCCCGGTTCACCGCTGCAACTCCCTGGTGACTCGAGGAATGGCAGCTGACACACGCGTCCTCTGAAACGTGTCCCTGCCAAGCCGTCAGACCTGTAGTGCCGGATGACAACACAGATCTGAACGGCTCCACCCGCAGACGCCCTATCAGCCACAGGAGTCGCTGGTGTGTGGTGAACCGTGGATTGCCCTTCCGACCTAAGCCCTAACTACCCGGGCAGCGCTCGGCCAATTGTCAGCCGCCCCCTGGGAACTCCCGTTCACGGTCATCAATGACATAGCCTAGATTCGAACCGGCGATCTCCAGGCTGTAGGGCGCATCCTGTACTCCACGCTTAGTACCTTTACTGGATGCACCACAAATTAACATATTTTGAAGTATTATGTATTTCTTATCATTTTATTTTTACACAGCAGTTTCAGTACACTAATATGGCATTACTTTTCAACATTCTGTCAAGTCAAGTAGACAAACACTTAAGCTAATGCCTTCATCAGTGGTATGAATTTAGCTGTTTTGTCATGTAGTTGTGAGGAAGAGTAGTAAGGTGGGGAAAATAGGAAACAATTGTTAGTAAGAAGAGGGAGAGGGTACTTTTGAAAGTGTGTAGGTAGATTAAACCACCAAAGTCACATGACTGAATTCTTGAATGTTATATATGCCCAATTGCTGGGTCATTGCTTTACCTTTCTATTACTCTGCATATGACAGGGAGTGCTGCAGTATCCTCAGAGTCTTCTGTAATGTTTCCATGTGCAGGAAAATGGCAACGTCAAAGCAACAAAGATTAATTTAAAACAATAATAAAAATAAAAACATTGCTGACTACCTCTTTCAGTCCCGTGTTTAGCTACCTGTTACTCTGCTTAAGTATCAATATAGCCTAATGTGTACCATTCACTTTGAAAGAAGGCTCACACAGCAGGCGAATGCAATCACAAAAAATATGATTGAAGAGAAAAATGCTGTCGGCTCCAGTATGACAGTTTTAAACTATTGTTGTCTGAATTTTAACTTCCGGGATATGGAGTACTTGCCCATAAAGGTTTGAGGCATTTCTAAATTCCAAAGCTAATTTAGATTCTTAGGGGTCATTGTGTTTCAGAAGGCATAGGCCATATCATAATCTGTTCAAATCTTGAGTACAAGGACTGAATTCCTAGTTCCTGTTAGTGTTGCCGGATCCCTCTTGTGACAGGATAGCTCTGTGGGCCCAAGATGGTATTAGCAAGCAGGAGACTCAGTCAAGAAGCTACAGTGAAGCACTGTTGCACACATTTATTACACAAACATAAAGCACAGGAACAAATAAACTGGAACGAGGGCCAAAATATCAGCTTTAAAAAAAAAAAAAAAATACTATACCCAAACACTGCTGTCAGGCTGGGCATTCACTGAAGAGTGACAGACAAAATGCAGTCACACTCATCTAACTCCCTCCCCACACAAAGGATGTCTCCTCAATTTTATACTGGTGGTCACTCTCCAATTAGAACTCAATTGCTTAATTGGAGAATGTCCATGCCTAATTAACCCCATCCCTGATAACCTTACATTCCCACACACACTATTACAGAAGCAGGAATTTTGCCCTATCACACCTCTTTTGTGCTGTTTCAGTCTTTTTCTACCATGTTAATTGATGGTGTAAGACCACAGGAAATTAAAGCCCAGGATAATTCTTATTGCAAACAGTAGTTTTACTTTTTGTTCTGGTTTATATGGGGGGGGGGGTACTTAAATATTGCTTTCTGTAAAGAAACTGAACAAATAAAGAGTTAATAAGCGATTAAGTAGACAAAGTAATACAAAAAAACGTTCTTGCCATGACTAAAATCAGATTTCCAATGATGAGATCAATAATGCTTTTGTGTGTGTATGCCTGTGTTAGTTTGTTAGTGTTTTTCTACCAGCCATTTTCATATAAAAATGAATTAATTTCCTTTCGATTCTCTCCTTAGTTGCCAGGGGTGTGCCAAGTATCTGTGATGAGTATGGCATTTTTGTTTTTCAATTTAAAGGAATACACAAGTACGATGCTTGTTACTCGTACTCATTCTTAGAGCACATCTGGTTTAAGTCCCAGTCATTTCCAACTGCAAATTTGATTTACCGGTAGTTAATCAGACCTAAACAAAACATTCCTTAAAACAGTACTGGTACATTGAAAGTCAAAACCAGCTATAAAAATGTTGAAAAATGGCGCTGTACTGTCCGCAATCAAACTGAAGTTAATGCGATATGCAGATTTGTTAACCTGCCCTGCATCTTCTGCACGCTAGAGGGCGTTATCTGACTAGAAACTGGTTTGTTACAGATTACTAATGAAATACAGTATTTCCATAGCGGATGTCACACAGTGAAACTCGTGAATATCCTGCAAAGCTTACATTGAGTTAAAGTAATTTGTATACTGGACTGTAAGATTGTGGTAACAGTTTGAATATGCCAAAGCCTACAGTATATCAAGAAGTTTAGCAATGCTTTCGCTGAAGAGATGCCTAATAGTAACAACATTATTTTGTTGAAATGTGTATGCACACCAACAGTAAGCAGAGCAATAACTACATATTCTGCTTCTCATCTGATGTTTCATTTGTTGTGTGTATTTATACAACCTACAGTAAATACACGTTCATCGAGAAGTAGTGAATGGGTTTCTTGTCAACAATGCATTTCCCAAGGGTGACAAAAGTAAAAAATGTACAGTAAAAAATGTCATTTATGATGACTAGTGAGTTCAGTAATTAATTATATGTTAGTTATTATTTTGTTTATCTAGTTTAACTATGGTATGAAATTTGTTTTACTGATTACACAGAACTAGCATTGACCCTACCTAAAAAGTATGAAATGTGGTGTTCTCAGAATAATTTTTGTAGCGTACTGAATCAGATGGCTGGTTTCGTCATGCAAATTGTTTCAGGAAATATGCAAAACATACACATGTATTTTACAAATATTTAATACAATAGCATAGGCTCTGGAACTTCCTTAACCTGTGCTGTAGCTTACAATGGTCACGTGACACACATCACCAAAATGTTGCTCATACTATAGGATACCAACTACGATACTCATAAAATTTAAACCAAATATTAAATCTAGTATTTAATAACAAATGTCTGTGTTAGACAAACTGAATACACTGTTCAATTTACAACTATGATATTACCTTACATCTCTGGAGCTCCAATCATTATAGTACTATTCTATGAACAAATTCAAGAATATATTAGTATTTTACCACAATGAACAAAATAACAACCTGCATACAAATAAAGCATTTTCTTACTGTGTGATGGCTGATATCTGCTGATGAGGATTAAGACTTTGGCTTGCCAAAGTAGGCTTCTATATGCACATAAATTTGATAGCATTTACATTGTCGCTTCTGTCTTTGTCTATGCTTATCAAAGCCACTGTGTTTAAAATTGTCTGGTGCATATTCTGCCTTAAGGCTGCCACACAACAGACGTGTTGCGATTATTTATTGGGCGACAAGATACTTTCACAACGACATGACCATGCACACCAGAAGCGACACAGAGGCATTGCAACAGGTTTGAAAACTACCAAATCTATACAACTATTAAAAATTGCTATTGACAAAACTATGATCAAGACTGGTACATTTTTTTGAGGATGCAACATCGACAATGGATAATTGCAAAGCATACAACATGGTTTATTTAGATACCAATAATACAGACCAATAAACCTGACTTCTATTATATGTAAACTTATGGAAACTATAATATCTAAATGGAAAATTACCTATATGGTAACAATATCCTGGGAGATAGTCAGCATGGTTTTAGGAAAGGGAGATCGTGTCTAACTAACCTGCTTGGTTTTTTTGAGGATGCAACATCGACAATGGATAATTGCAAAGCATATGACATGGTTTATTTAGATTTCCTGAAAGCTTTTGACAAAGTCCTGCATAAAAGATTAATTCTCAAACTGAACGCAGTAGGGATTCAAGGAAATGCATGCACATGGATTAGGGAGTGGTTAACATGTAGAAAACAGAAAGTACTGATTAGTGGAGAAACCTCAAAATGGAGCGAAGTAACCAGTGGTGTACCTCAGGGATCAGTATTAGGTCCTCTGCTCTTCCTAATCTACATTAATGATTTAGATTCTGGTATAGTAAGCAAACTCGTTAAATTTGTAGATGACACAAAAATAGGAGGAGTGGCAAACACTGTTGCAGCAGCAAAGGTCATTCAAAATGATCTAGACAGCATTCAGAACTGGGCAGACACATGACAAATTACATTTAATTGAGAAAAGTGTAAGGCACGCAGGCAATAAAAATGTGCATTATAAGTATCATATGAGAGATACTGAAATTGAAGAAGGGAACTATGAAAAAGACCTAGGAGTTGATGTTGACTCGGAAATGTCTTCATCTAGACAATGTGGGGAAGCTATAAAAAAGGCCAACAAGATGCTCGGATATATTGTGAGAAGTGTTGAATTTAAATCAAGGGAAGTAATGTTAAAACACTACAATGCATTAATAAGACCTCACCTAGAATATTGTGTTCAGTTCTGGTCACCTCGTTACAAAAAGGATATTGCTGCTCTAGAAAGAGTGCAAAGAAGAGCAACCAGAATTATCCTGGGTTTAAAAGGCAGACAGGCTAAAAGAATTGAATCTATTCAGTCTTGAACAAAGAAGACTACGCTGTGATCTGATTCAAGCATTCAAAATCCTAAAAGGTATAGACAATGTCGACCCAGGGGACTTTTTTGACCTGAAAAAAGAAAGAAGGACCAGGGTTCACAAATGGAGATTAGATAAAGGGGCATTCAGAACAGAAAATAGGAGGCACTTTTTTCCACAGAGAATTGTGAGGGTCTGGAACCAACTCCCAAGTAATGTTGTTGAAGCTGCTTGATGAGATTCTGAAATCAATAAGCTACTAACAACCAAACAAGCAAGATGGGCTGAATGGCTTCCTTTCATTTGTAAACTTTCTTATGTTCTTATGTTCTTATATTCATCAATATGATGTGGGAATTATGAGTGTCTTCTCTGACGGGATTTCAACATACATACCAAGGTTTATCCAGTTCCTGCGAAATTGACTCAGATCTCTATCTTCATAATTACGATGACCTTTGTCATAAAGCACTGGGTATTTTTTCAACGAGAAGTATTATTTTTTCCTCCATCATTCTGGATACTGCTTCACCTTGTTTTACCATGTGCATTGAAGCTGTTCTCTGATTGGTTAATTTCCTAGTTGTTATGCGACAAAATCGCAAAAAAAACGTGTTACTAGCAAATCTAGGCCTTCTATGAGTGTATTACCCCATTCCTGCCTGCGTGGTATTGTAGGGTACTAATGTGATAATTCATTAATAAAATAAAACAGTTCCATATTTGAAAATCAATTTTAAATACAACACTGGCAGTTTTCTTTTTGCAATTGTAGGTCTTCATTGGTTTAATTAGGCTCAGTGGCGTAACTTTGGTTTCTAAAGTGTGTGTGGGGTGGCAGTAGGTGGGGTATGTAGTAATAACATTTGTACATGCTGTTACAAACTGAACGATACTACTGATGAAAAACTGATCAATGCTCATTTTAACAGTAAATTCAGCTCTTAGCAGGGCAGAGTGGATTCATTTGCAGATAAAAATGATGATGTATTTGGGAATTAAGTTTCACTTTTTACATGCTTTTTACACCTTCATGTAACTGCCTAGTTTGCAGCATTAAATAAAAGAAAACAAGAAAGCAAGGGATTCATAAAATTACCATTAAAAGCTGATTTTTTTTTTTTTAGCTGACCCAGTCTGTGTGCACAATTACTGGGGTTAACACGCACGTTGCAAAAAAAAAATTGTTTTTGCTTTTTGGATTGCTATATTGTTAATTGCTGGCTAAAGCCAGAATAAAAAATAAAAATAAATCACTGATCTACTGTATTTTCAAATACAAAATGAACAGGATTGTATAATACTTTGATACAGAGTAGTGAATCATTATAGCTGGAAGTGTACAAGTTCTGTACTGGTAGTATAAATGCATATTTACATTATTATAATAAGGACATTGCAGATTATTTCAGATTCTTGCTGGACTAATCATCTCCTGTATGCTTACAAAAAGGTGAGTGTTTTGCAGGGTATTTATACAGTCTGCTATATAGATTTTAGTTCAATAACACCTGACGTAAGAGCAGAACTCCAAACCATGTGCCGTTTAGCAACGCTCTGACAAAATGCACAATTGTTTTTAATGCATTTTCTGCTCTCTTTTGCCACCTGGTGGCAGGACTAATGAAGTGCAGCTGATTTAATGCAGTCAGAAAAACAGGATTGAAAAACTGCATCATTTTTATGTCATCACATTGCGACAGTATCGCTGTTTTTAGCTACCACTGTATTAAAAATACTGTTTATAGGTCCCAATAGGACTCAAATAATGTTACAACACTGTTAACTTCTGAGTGCCAGAAATGCTTTTGTAGCCCTGTCTACTTCTGGAGGTAAGAAATATACCTTTGGATACATTTGGACTTGAAAATAATTATGTGTTTTCAGAAAGCATTTCCTGGTCACTTTCAGGGTGCCAGAGATGTGTTTTTACTGCACTCCTGGATTTAGCACCACCGACCTATGAATACCCATACAAGTTTGACAGATCCTAGTTTGAGATTAATAAGCTCCCACAAGCTGCATACTATGCCATGACCGCATTCCGCTGCCTCAGCTTGGGGATTGTGGCTCATTATAAGGAAGCATGTAGGCCTACTGGGCTACCTTGTGAAAATATAATTAAAACCACTAAATATCAGCCTGACTGTTTTGTTAAGCTAAATCATTGCAAAGGCCTGCAGCCAGTAGTGGCATGATGTGATTTCCATCCAGTGCTCCAAATGTCAAAATATAGAAATGAAATTAAGCAAAACAGCTGGAGCAACCACAACAGCCTAATTGCTTTGAACAATACTAGTGCTGTTTAAAAGTTACAGTCCTACTTACAGGATAAAAAGAATGGTCCTAAGGCTTTCATACTGTAGAGCCTGTAAAATGAAGGCTTACTCCTATCAAAAAATCTGTTTTGTTAAAACAATGGGGTCTATTCAATTGATCTAAATGGTGGCGTATGTACTTTTGTTGTTTTAAATCTTTAAAAGAAGGAGGCTGGGCTCCCGAGTGGCGCATCCGGTAAAGGATGGCTTAGGTCGGCCAGGGTATCCTCGGCTCACCGAGCACCAGCGACTCCTATAGTCTGGACGGGCGCCTGCGGGCTTGCCTGTAAGCTGCCCAGAGTGTTGTCCTCCAACGCTGTAGCTCTGAGATGGCTGCACGGTGAGTCTGCAGTGTGAAAAGAAGCGGTTGGTTGACGGCGCACGCTTCAGAGGACAGCATGTGCTCATCTTTGCCGCTCCGAAGTCAGCACGGGGGTAGGAGCGGTGAGCTGAGCCTAAAAATAATTGACTATTCCAAATTGGTAGAAAAAAAACTGATAAAAAAAAAACAATTGGTGACTATTAAATTAAAAAAGGGGGGCTTTGTAAAAACCAACACAGTGTGTATGAGTCTCTTAATTGTATTTTTGCATTTAAAAGTATGTAAAAAGACCCCATGGAATTAAGTACTTCGCCGCAAAGCAACAATTGCTGTGATGGTTTGTGGATAAGACTTCATGCTGACTACATGACTACATATGAAAAATACTTTGAATACAATATGTTTATTTAAAACAATTAGCATTGCTCTGTACATCTTATATTTGATTTTTAACTGTTTAATAACTACTTGAATTTCTTATAGCTTTACATGAAAGTGTACGTGTGTTGTGAATGATATGTATAGTTGGCTAAACAATATCAACCATCTCCATGTTCAGACTGAAAATCTGGAACCCCACTGTGATTATTTTACTATTGTATGTAATACATACTTTAATTCTGAATTTTGATTCAAATATATTACAAACAAGATATAGTCTTACATGTAATTTGTCTTTCAGAAACAGTTGCAGAAAATAATTGTCAAAGATGACTCTAAATGCAACAGTATGATAAAACACAAAAGCTCATTACACTTACTGTCAGAGGATTGAGATAGTCTGGCATAGAGTGAATTAAGGAAACAAGAATTATTTTATAACTGCTATTTCTTTCCTTTAAATGTTGATATATATATATATATATATATATATATATATATATAATAAAACAAATCTGATTAATCCTGTGCTGTTAAGGTGTGAAATGAAGTCCCTGTAGATTTACAACAAAAGCAAACTGTTTGACCTCTTGATTATACTTGAAATGCAGGCTACAAACTTGAGAACCATATAGAATGACAACCCTGAACTATAAGCGTAGCGAATAGCAATTAAGGTTAATTGAGGAGTAATTAAAATCTTTCAAGTGAAACTGCTGGTGCTTCTTTCATCCCAGGAGAGCTCCTGTATTCACACAATGTTGTTTCTCTGGTTTGTTCTCTGAAACTGATACAAAAAAAGCATAATCATGCAGAACAGGAAGTTCAGTGCTGCTTCTGTCCAGTAATGATTTTGAATGCTTACTACTTTGAAGTTAACGAGCTTTTTTTGATGCTCTGCAGCACCCTATTTTCGAGAACTGAGCAACAAGCCAAGTGAAGGGTCTAATATATGGTTACAGTCTAAAAGAAAAAACAGTTTTATCTTTGGCTCATATGAAATCGGCACCCTGCCATTGTAACTCGCTGCTGAAATACAGCAATGGATGAATTAAAAAAAAAAATCTGTCTTCAAAACTTCAACTCTGTCAATACATGCATTTACTGAAAGATATTCTGTCTTGTACAGACCTCCATGTGTAGGTACTTGAAGCAAACACATAGTTTCAAAATGGAAAGGTCTTAAAATGAAGCCAGAATGAGTGGAGAAAATGCTGTTACAGTGCCCAAAGGGTGTTCATTGTTGACAAATGAAACTGTACATAATGCTTTAGTTTACTTCCTAAGTTACTGAGTCAGTTACATTTATTGTTTGAGAGCCCTGCTTGTGCACTTGATAATCCCATAAGGTCAAAAGAACTTGATTCTGATAGCAAGACAACCTGTTTTGTTTTCTGTGAATTATCAACCCAGGTTTTTATCAGAAAAGAAACCAAATCTAAACACTAACATATTCTTTTATGAATCCCAAGTGAAATTGTTAGTTATTTAAAAGCAATATAACATAGATTAAATAGTAAATAATAAAAGGGAAGGACAAGTGCTTTTATCACTCTGGTTGTTATCTAACCTTCATTGGAATAGATCCATCACAAAAATGTTCACCTCAGACACCCCATTATAATGAGACTTGTTAGAGTTGTAAGAAAGATACTCCCTCATAAAACTTCTTTGGGACCAGCAGAGGGAGCAGGAGTGGGTGGGTGGGTGTGTGCGTGCGTGCATGTGTGTTTACAAGCCTTAATGAAAAAGATAAAGTGAAGCAAAAGTATTTGGTGCCATTAGCTCCTTAACAGTCAGGGCTTGTCTGCAAAAGAACACCTGTCCGATTGCGTGTAATGAGATTATTTAGTGTGTTTTTTACCAAATGTGATGGGAGTGGTTGCTGTTTCATTACCATGTCAAATTCCTGCACTTGAAGTGATGTCACTTACTAGCAATTTAGTCCTGAACTATCACTTAAATGTGTTCTGAAGCGTGAGGTACTTTGTTTCCTTTGGGTCTTTTTTGCTGTGAGTCATGACTGCTGCTGTTGGTAAAAGAATACTTTTAACGTAGGCCAGGAACAGAGAATCAAATAGACAGCTGTAGAATCGTGCAGAAAGTCCCTTGTATCACTTGTAAAGGGTTTTTAAAGTTTCATCTTTCAATTTGTGTATGTAAGACCCTCTGAGCTGTTAGATAACAATCAGAAACAGACCCCATCCTTTCTGTGCATGACAGAAAATCTTGTGAAAGATAAAAAGCAGCTGAAAAGTTTGCAGGAATTAAATTAACCATCCAGCCAAATAAATAAATAAAGGATAGTTACGTACGATTTTGAAAGTACTTTAAAATATACTGGGTTAGTATTATATTTATGTCTTAATGTCTGTCAACACAGCCAGTGTTTACTTAATAGATGTATATCACAAGATCTGATATAAAGTTAATGTTGTACAAAGTCAACAATAAGTAAAGATTGTAGGTAAGGTGCTGGGGGCCTTTGCCTAGACTAAATTCATGGAGTATGCAGCACTGATGAATCCCAGCTTAGTGTTTTAATGCAGGGCAAACCATTTTGTTATCGTTGACAGTCACATTAGTAGAAATCCCCTGCTTTTCTACACTGAAAGCCTGCATGTTTTGTTGCTGCTTTGTAGTGGCACATTTCTGTGTTTCTGTGTTGGGAACCGTAGCTATATTACAGTAAGCCTCTTTAATTCACAAAACTGGCAGCTAGAGCTTTCCTTTAATGTAAGCAGCCTATAATTAAGTAAGAACATGTACATTATATTAGCGGTAAACCATCTTGTCGTGTCAGGTCGGTTTAATGAAATCATGCAAAAATCATGTTGCAGTTAAGGTCTTTTTATTCACATTTAATTTCAAGGTAACCAGCAAAATAGGTGAGTGCTTCCTTTTGCATTAGTTGGTTATTAAGTCTATAAATGGCTTTAGGCTGATGAAGTATGCAGCGAAGTCTCATATGATTCCTCCCGGGCATGCAGGCTATTTGAAGGGAAGCTTATGCCAAGAGCCTAATACAATCGCTACAGGGACCAATGGCTTAGTCTGTAAGGCTAAGTAGAGAGGAAGATGTCTGCAGAAACATCCCTGTAATTCTTGTGAGACTCTCTGCCGCAGGGAAGTACAAGAACAGAGAAAAAGAGAACATGTAATGTGTTTTTCCCTACCAAGGTACCTCCCAAAGAAAGGAAAAAAAAACAGGAGGATGAAAATTCATTCATGAGGAGCTTTCATTTGTCACTGCAGAGGAATTCAAAGTACTGCAAAGAGGGCTGTGTTATGCAAGAGAAGGCAGACAAAACTAGGAGGGGGAGCAGACGGACCAAATTTTTGTGGTTTACCAACCTAAACTTGTTTCTGTATCTCCAGGCGATAGGGTTACCTTTTCTTTACCTGAGCTATGGCTCACAGTTTTAATAATGAATGATCCACACATGCTCAAGATGACGCCAGGCAGTGAACCTATCAAAATGCAAAAAGGAACTTTTATATAGCCCCAGAGAATTGTTTTTCTTTATTATTTGAATGTACTCTATTGTGTGAATACAATTCCTGTTAAATCTTTACATAAACATTATACTACTTCGTAACTGATATCGTAACGCAATTATCTATATATTTTTTGGTCTTATTCATGTACACCAATGATTATTGAAAAGCCCATTGAATGAAATATCCCTAAATGAAATAATGTGACAGTCATTTATGAGTTGAATAAATTAGGATGTATTCTGTTTACACTGCTAGCAAAGTCTTTATACACTTACTTAATTAAACATAACTTGCTGTCCTTGTTATCTTCTTATTTTTAATATTTTTGAGTCAGAGTAACACAACTATTATACTAGTAACACACTATTATGTTGGTCCATTGCAGTGGTATTTAATTACATTCTCTGGCGGGCCAGATAAGGCGATGTCAAGCCATGGGACCCACAGGGCACTCATGGTATGCGTATGGGCAGGGGGTTGTTTTAAACAGTCATGAGAATCTGACTATCCAGTCACACTTTACATAACAGAACGTTGCTACACTACACGTGTACCAAACAACTAATACATCTAAGGAAAAACTACTTGCAATGATCACCATTTAATGCAAAGCAAAAATATTTTTCCTGATATTTTCCTGACAATATCCAAACGGCATCTTGCAAACAAATAACTCTACAAATACCACTAATGCTATTAAAAAAGCATGTTAATTACTATGCAGGAAGCATTCAAGCTAACTAATGAAAGCTTGTCAATTATTGATCGATTTATTTATGTTGCATAAAGCATCTAAAGTGCCTGTTTAAAATTCTAAATCTGTATCAACATGTTCTAACTCCAATGTGTTGACATATAAGTGAAAAGTTTTTAAATTAAATACACGACGTGACAGTAAATATTTGTTCATTTCACCAAATGTAGCCCAAGCCAAGCCAGTGTGCCTGTTGTGCAGAGTGTGTTTCTGTCATCACTGTTGCCAAACAGGTTTTATTAAGTCCAAATAAAAGGTTTCTTCTGCTAATTTTATTGTGCTTGAATAGTTTTTTTTGTCTCTTATTTTCTCTCGCTGTTTGTTGTTTTGTCTGTAAATCTCTCTCTGTCTGGGGCTGTTGATGCTGAGTCACTCTTTACCTCACACTTTTTGTAGAATTAGGATATTTATACTGTTGAAATATATTCAAGTTTGTTTTTGATATTATGATATATGGGACTGTCATACTTTTTGACCCACCCGTGAATTATTACCAATATATTTTCAAAATGATGAATCCATCTGTACAACTTTTTTTCATCTGTCAACAACTTGGTTTACATGCAAAAATGAAAATAAGTCTCACACTATTTTGGTTGTACCTTTTGGGCAATTTGGGTTTACATGTAGTTTTCTTTTAGGGAGAGAAATTCTCCTTCTAAATTCAAATAACCTAATTAATATTAAAATATGTGAAGGTATATTTCTGTCAGTGTTCCAATTTGGCCTTGAACGACGACTGATAATGTGCAGCTTTCTTAAACTGGGTTTCCACAAAGTTTTTAGGTTGTGTTGAAGAACCGCAAGTGCAACCTGCCTTCAAAAAAATAATAAAACGAGGGAAACAAAAGAAAACCCAGACATAGAGTTACACAAATACCAAGAAAAATACCAACATTCCGTAAGAGAGTGCTTTAGCTATTCATGTATTATTTGCTAAACACTTTTTGACAGCATATATGTTTATTTTCATATTATATACGTACATATATATATATATATATATATATATATATATATGTATATGTATATGTATATATATATATATATATATATATATATATATATATATATATATATATGCTATACAAGGTTTCCTAGAGAAGGGTAGATTCAGTATTTCTGATCCTTATGCTAGTCTACAAACTGAGCTTAAATCCAGCACTTTAGGTCAATGATATAAAAATGTTTAGTAGAGTACATTTGAAAGTAGATTTTCTGCCACTATAATAGGCTACCGTACTCGCCCACATTTCTCACTAAATAATGTTCATAATAATAATAATAAATACCTGAATCTAATTTTGCCAGTTCACGGGGCGGGAGCAAGGCCATCCGAGGTGATGTTTAACAACACAGAGCTAGTAAGAGATGAAACATATAAAGAGAGGGGCTCTGCCTCTTCGAAGGCCCGACACACAGAAGGGGGTTTTCATCACTGATGGCAAACAGGAGAGGGGCCATTGTCGCTGAGGAGACCCGACAAACAGGAGAGGGGTCACCGTCTGTGAGGAGACCCAACATACGAAGAGGGGTCCTGCCGCTTAGGGGCCTACACATAAAAGAGGCTTCAGAACCTTATCATGCGATGCTAAAAGGTGGGGTTTGGCCGGGGGTCAACTCTGACTCGTGGAGAACCCTCCTCTAAGAGGTAAATGAAGCGCAGCTTAACAAAGGGTTGGAGAAAGTGGAATCACTAACCCCCCAAAGAATGGACCCCTGGCTCCCCACTAAAGACTCCTACATCTGTAGACAGACAAAGAACTGCCAATGCATATAACAATCAGAGATAGACAGAACATTTAACACAAGAAGAAAAAGAAAACATTTAACACGACAAAGGGGTTAGTAAGTTAGTAACTATGTGTAGACCCTCCACACAGTGGAAAGGGAAACACCCTTTCTATTTAGGGGGAAACCTTTGGTGGCCCTGGCAGAAAGGTTGTCCCCACTCCAGACATACTAGCAATGGACTGGTGAGCAGAGGATATTTCGAATGGGGAAGAACGAATGTATGCGTCGAAATCCATTTTAGCCGCCGTACTAATTGCATGATAAGAGGGGAACTGGAACAGCCTTTATTGATAATATGCACTGCATATATGTTATCAGAGTAGAATAATATTGATTTCTTAGACCAAAGATGATCCCATAGCTGAGCTGTCGCGACTACTGGGTACATTTCAAGAAGAGCTGTGGATTTTTGATGTGGTGCTAAGTTTTCGATTTCCATAGGCCATACTCTGTGTAAATTGGAAATGGGGGAGCTGAAAATGGACAGACTATAAATTTTTATAAATGTTGGATTTCTTTTTCAATGAGAGATTGAACTGACTCTGGTTCATGATTAGCAGAATGGAGGTTTTTGCATTGAAAGGAGGAAGAAGGAATTTGACTGAGTCCGGTTGAAAAAACGTTTTCCAGTCCGTCGATTTAACTGGTGAAAATCTTGTCAGGATGATTCAGAAGTTTTTGTGATAGTACTGAAATGTTTATGGGAGTGGAGACTGTGAGCATTGAAGAAAGTCACTTGGGAGCTACTGGGCAGATTGCTTTAGAGTGACCATCCCCCGCAAGTATTGCACTTGTGAATGAAATTACATGCCTGTTTGAACAGAAACCAGTATTGAAATTATTGCAGATTTGTCTTGTCCTCCTGCAAATCTGATTCTGCACCCATATTTGTCTTGCCTTATGGATTGCTCAGGGGTGGCTGAAGAATGTATGGAGTTGGGGGTGGAGATTCTGTTTGAATAGTGAGGAGGAGTGATGCCGACTGCTGATCTGGAGGAGGTTGGCCATGCTATGGCCGCCTTCGGGCAGAGAGATGTTGAGTGACCAGTGGAACAACAGACCCTGCATGCATTAGCTCTGAGATCGCCGAAAATCCTGTTGAACAGATCTGAATCATGATGTGGTTATCTGATGCCAGTATAGCTGCTGCTTTTGATGAGAATGCTTTGTGATAGTCAAAAAACATGGCGCTCAATATCTGACAGACAGCTAGTTCAGCTCTGCAGTTTGGATATACTGAACATAGGACATCTCTGAATATGGCGAAGGCAAGGACGGATTCCCCCAAAGTTAGATTTTTGAGTAATTTGGCGTCTCTGGATTTCAGTGTTACTGATAGATCTCCACAATCCCCCACTCTATGATCTAAGAACTCAGATGTCGCCAT
This sequence comes from Acipenser ruthenus, assembly GCF_902713425.1. Classification (NCBI taxonomy): domain Eukaryota; kingdom Metazoa; phylum Chordata; class Actinopteri; order Acipenseriformes; family Acipenseridae; genus Acipenser; species Acipenser ruthenus. Next base: position 62,798,698 of record NC_081193.1, read on the forward strand.
CAATAATGAAACTAAACTGATGTCCTTACCTTCTATTATGTTGCGCTGAATTTGCGGGGATAGACTGACGGCGATCTATGGTTGAAGAGACGGAGCCATATGCTGTTGCAGTAGCAAGGTTGTAGACGGGAGGCTCTACTATAGGAACCGAAGTTAGAGCAGAACCGATGGCCGTAGCTGCCGCTGGTTTGTTTACTGCAGGAATGGAGGAGAATACTGAACTTTGTTTCTCTTGCTCCATATTAAACACATGTTTATCCAAATCGCTCAGTTTAGTACTGACTGAAGATAATGTGTCGGTGAATGGCTGCATGAATACTTTTATTTCGTGAAGTATCAGGGAGTGCTCTTGCTGAATTTCGCTGGCTGGAGCGGCTGCCTGCTGGTTTGATGTGCTAGCTGTGGGGATGTCTTGCTCTGGTGCAGATTGCCAGCTGTCTGGTTGAGGCCACTGAACAGCCAATCGTGGCTGGGGGAGCTTTCTTGGGTGGAAAAACTGTTTAAGCCGAGATGGAATTGCAATAAAGAAGAAAAAGCGATTTTCAATTGCTCCCTGCTGGGATTGTGCTGCCATTTTTTAGAAGGGTCTTTTATGAACTTGTTGAGCGTCCAGTCCTTCCAGTACAGTCGCTCAGGAGATGCATCCTGAGCCTGGAGTTGCTTGGATCGGCGCAGATTAACTCCTTGGGCGGCAGGTAGAGATAAAGTATCCTGATCGGGAGGCACCTGTTCAGATCTTACGGAGACACCGGATGGAGAGAAAAATTGATGGGCTGATCAGACCCTGGTTTGAAGCTGCAAGAGAATGCTCTGCTACAGACAAGAAATCCTAAAAATCATCTTAATCCGCAGAAGAGAGGTGCTGTGAGTACTCCATATTAAATGCTTCTTTTGCTGATGAGTAATCAGATGCGAGTCTTGCAATCCGCTTAGCTTTACACCAGAACGAAAAAATACAAGACAGCTACATAGGGGTGACTGATCGTTTAAACAGAGTAGATTTGATTGATGAAAGGAGAGGACAGGATAAAGGGGGCCTAGCTTCTGCACCCCCCCGAACCACACATAATAGGTTATCATTAGAATGTTGTTATATTTTTTATTATTGGGGAACCAGTATTCGATGCTAATCCACCCAGGCGTTTTTGTAACTTTCTGGAACTTCGTTCTGTAAATCTTGCAGCAAGCTGATGTTAAGCCCCGTATTTGTCTTTTTTAACAAATTTCTCGAGCCAAAAGGTTTGTAATTTTCTTTTTCATGTTTCTATTCTTGTTAAACAAAATCATCTTAATCCGCAGAAGAGAGGTGCTGTGAGTACTCCATATTAAATGCTTCTTTTGCTGATGAGTAATCAGATGCGAGTCTTGCAATCCGCTTAGCTTTACACCAGAACGAAAAAATACAAGACAGCTACATAGGGGTGACTGATCGTTTAAACAGAGTAGATTTGATTGATGAAAGGAGATGACAGGATAAAGGGGGCCTAGCTTCTGCACCCCCCCGAACCACACATAATAGGTTATCATTAGAATGTTGTTATATTTTTTATTATTGGGGAACCAGTATTCGATGCTAATCCACCCAGGCGTTTTTGTAACTTTCTGGAACTTCGTTCTGTAAATCTTGCAGCAAGCTGATGTTAAGCCCCGTATTTGTCTTTTTTAACAAATTTCTCGAGCCAAAAGGTTTGTAATTTTCTTTTTCATGTTTCTATTCTTGTTAAACAAATCTTACAAACCCTACAAATTAAGTTTAAGAGGTTTTATTTCAACTCTATACACATTCACTTAAGCCTGGTACTGAGATCAGTAGCCAGCCTGCATCAATAATATAGGAGACCTCTGGCATGAATTCCCAGCTGTACTAATTTAATACATTTTGGGGTATAAACGTGACTTTTTTTGTTCTTGGTAGGTAACTATTATAGATGCTACTTAAGGCTTGTGTAACACGAATTGCATCTTATCTTACTTTAGTAGTTTTTTTTTTTTTATAACTTTGCTCTTAAAATAACAAAACTATAAAGCACTGTCATTTTAGGAGTCACTGCAAATGGCAATAATTTGAAATGTTGATTAAATGGTGTCACATTAAAAACAAGCAAAAAACCATACTGAAAGAAGAGGTCTCTAAACCCCTTGTATGCTTTTTTCTCAACTTGGTACAAAAGCTTGCCTGGGCTATTTTCAGCAGATCTCAATTGTTAATAAAGAATTGCTGGGAACAGCCTTTAGTTATAGTTGAAAGTTGCACAAGGTTACGTCACAAATGGGTTCTTCACTGCTGAAGTCTCATGAACATGTGGCATGGTTTTCGACGTGTGAGAAAGCAATTTACCCAGCCTTTATAAGAACATAAGAGAGTTTACAGCTTCTTAAAGGATCTTGAAGGATCCCAGGGTGTCAGCTTCAACAACATGACTGGGAAGTTGGTTCCAGACCCTCACAATTCTCTGTGTAAAAAAGTGTCTTTTATGTTCTGTTCTGAATGCCCCTTTATCTAATCTCCATTTGTGACCCCTGGTCCTTGTTTCTTTTTTCAGGTCGAAAAAGTCCCCTGGGTTGACATTGTCAATACCTTTTAGAATTTTGAATGCTTGAATCAGATCACCGCATAGCTGTACCACTTTTTGGCCGCACACTTCCTATAGCATGAGAAATGCGTGTAATATGTATGTGCTACATCACATTCTCATGACAATGGTGAGAAAAAGGATTTAAACTGCGTGTAAACCAAGCCAATTTGTGTTGTCTGAGCACTGCTGTGTATCTTTTAATCCAACTGTATCTATCAAAAGAAAATAGTTAATGTAACTTTCCACTGCTGTCTTTGATGAGACTGACACATAGATATCAAAATAGGTTAAAAAAACAACCAGTGCTTGGCTTGGTTGGTTTGTTGTTTTCATTTAAAGCATTTTCAAGATTATTATTATTATTATTTATTTCTTAGCAGACGCCCTTATCCAGGGCGACTTACAATTGTTACATTATACATTATTTCACATTATTTTTACATACAATTACCCATTTATACAGTTGGGTTTTTTACTGGAGGTAAAGTACCTTGTTCAAGGGTACAACAGCAGTGTCCCCCACTGGGGATTGAACCCACAACCCTCCGTTCAAGAGTCCAGAGCCCTAACCACTACTCCACACTGCTGCCCTGATTACCTTGAATATACCTCTTTGTGGAAGCTTCTTAATATATGGAACACAACATGAGGGAAGATGAAAACAAATTAAGGATTTAATCTCTGTAGAAAAAAAGCACTTCAGCTACATTAAAGCTTTTTAAAGTCACCTCCATTAATTCATGCTTCATTTTATTAATCCTCCAGATAGTTTTTAAGACTTGTTCTTATAGTAAAGAGCATACATTTTAAATCATTATACTGAGAAAACATTAATTACAACAGACATGTGGATTAGTGTTATATAAATAAACTGCACAGTAGTCTATATACATTTAAAGTAGTAATTGGTTCAGTTGCAGATATTCTATAAATTTATTATTTTGTTCAGGTTCACTCTGAAATTCGTAATTAATATCAAATCCAGCTTCGGAACAGTTATGTTTCTTACGTTTGCATACACTTCAGGGAGTTTAATTGGTCTCTCATACCATTTGCACTATCAATATTTATAAATATGAATTAAACCATAAGAGAAAGAACTGGTTTAATTTGTATATGCCATGGTATTTCTGCTGCTTGTAATTCAGCGTGCCATTGTACAGTCACTCTGTCAGATATGCTCTCTGCATTCCCTTAGTTCTCGAAAACATTATGTTTGCCATGAATCTGAGTACTATTTCAGGTTCAGGCTCAACCCCATATGAATAATTTGAAGTACAGTGTTGGTCAACAGTTAAAGGGTAAAAAAGGCATTTCATGCCTACTGTTGTCCTAGCAACAAGGGGAGCAATATACTGTGTCCCTTATATAGTTTCCCTGAGGCGCTTTCAAGCAGATGGATGATTAACTTACCTAGTTGAAAATGTGATTATGCATCCCTTGTCTGAAACTTGGGCAAAATCAAATCTATTGGACAGTATTCAGGTGCTACCTGATTCTATAAAGGGTCTCAGCTAAAATATGACTCAATACAATTCAGCTGAGCAAACAAGAACATTGCTTGTGTTCCTGAATTGCCATACTGTGTGTATTAAAACACTCTGTTGGCTCCAGTCCAGCACCTAATAAACAGATGTCCACATTACCTTCACTACATGAAAAAGAGCATCATTGATTATAGTTATCTGTCATCACATGTTCTGATGCATCACATATAATTTATCAGTGGGGTACTATTATATGCAGTAGGCATTATTTAAACTGCATTAAACCAAAGTATTGGTATACCATCTGTAAATAGTTGGATGCCTTTATTGTGATTAATTTGATATGTCAAAAGAGCAGTGTCTTCCCATAGCTTGTTTTAAAGATCTAAGCAATGAGCTAAAGTTGCATAAATGTACCATATTATATGATAAGCCTCTTTTCCATTTGGGACCCACTCTGTTACAGTTCTGATAGTTGGCTAGAGAAATATAGTGCGATCATGGTATGATGAAATTTCTAGGAAAAGAATGTTCCACACTTGGTCATTGTAAACATTGCCAGTGTTATGGCATGTTTCAAATCTTAGCATAAACATTAGAAACACCTTACACTACCAAGAAGGAAAGCATTTGGTCTTATGTCTGTCTAGGTATCCAGATGTTAGAAAAAAAATTAAAGGGAACTCGTCATAAAATAAACAAAATTGTTAAAGTTGCAGTTTGTAAGTATAGTTTATGGAATTGGAAAGATATGTAGCAAAGAAAAGAAATCAGCGAGTTCAATGTGTGTTAAATTACTATGCAAGGCTGCTAATTTTATATAAACAAAAACAACTTCTGGTTGGTCATAGAGGTAACCAATGCACATTTTAGTTTACAGGGGCTGAACTGGCAATAAAATCACAGACAAATGACCAGTCTTGTACATCCCAAAAATATTACACATATCCAAGTAGCCTACAAGCCAAACAAGTTTAGATGAATGAGTCTCTACTGTATGCAAAGACAAATTGCAAGATTAACTTATGATACCCTGAATTTTTTCCACGCTCCGCCTGCTTGTAGTTGTAGAGGAGTTGCAAGCGCTGTTGGCAGGCGTTTTTGCTGTTCTAATCAACCACATACCCGAGCTTCTGTTGGGAAGAACTCTGAGACATCTGGAGGCCACGAATTGTGCCAAAAAGACTAAAGCCTTTCTTTCTTTTGTTTTGTTTTTTTATTTTTTTATTTTTTAACTCTTTTTATTAGATTCCTTTTTCAAGAAAAAAGTTTTAAAACAGAATGGCTTGGGCAATACATAACATTTTGTAATGTTTCACAAATGCTTGCTGGTACGGATGGCTTTCAGATGAGTTCATATCTGGCATTCAGGATGTAGTTTCTTGGCATTTTCTCTCTGCTCTTTATTTTTGCTCTGATTAGGCACATACGACATCTGCTGACTAGTGACTAGTGACTAGTGCCGTATGCAGTAATTTAGCTACTCAATAGTGCTGAATTAAGAAATACGAAAAAATAAAATTCAAAGACATTAAAAACAACTGCTAGTTGAAACAGTTTAATTTCAGTATTTCTTCATTTAGTTACCACTTCATGTTCAGATTGGAAAATCTCCATGTGGTAATTACGATGTGGTAATTCAAAGACAGTATTCTTTCTTGGTTCCTATTTAAATATAGTTTATTTAGAGCTCATGAAAGGAGAGGGCTCTATAGGAGATTCCTTTCATAGCCCTGCAAGTGATTCTTAATTCCTGATGGAAAAAAATACCTTACCATTTAGTCCAGAGGAACTCTCAAGCAGAGACTGACCATTGTGCCAAATTTGAAGGTGTCCTAATGTCCACTGGAGACTAGGTTGATACCACAGAACTAATTTCCTTTGCTGTATTTGAACCTGGGAAAGGTGCTTGACAATCCTTAAACTGGATCTAATATGGCTGCCATTTTTGCTGTTTAGTAACGCTTTTGATGAACATCAGCCACTGAGTTACTGTTTTTTTAACAAAGGTTTATACCTGTATTGTCATATTCTCTTAGTCAAGTTTGATTATGAGGGTCATCCAGTGAAAACTGTTTTAACCTTCACTATTTCTCAACAAACATTGCATAACATTTTTAGTTTGCAACAACACCTGTTTTATATATTCATTTTACTTTATTTTTACAAAGCATTATATTAGAGGTGGCATTTCCCCTACACTATGCTACAGGGGTTTCTTCGCTTTGGGCCTCAAAATTGCCAATGTCTAGTTTACTGTTGTCACTGTTTTCTCTTTCTTTTTTTTTTTTTTTAAATTTAGTCATTGCCCATTATTTTTTATTATTTTCTCCCAATTTGGAATGGCCAATTATTTTTAGGCTCAGCTCACCGCTACCACCCCTGCGCTGACACGGGAGGGCGAAGACGAGCACATGCTGACCTCCGAAGCGTGTGCCGTCAGCCGACCGCTTTTTTTCACACTGCGGACTCACCATGCAGCCACCCAACAGCTACAGCGTCGGAGGACAACGCAGCTCTCGGGGAGCTTACAGGCAAGCCCACAGGGGCCCGGCCAGACTACAGGGGTCGCTGGTGCGTGGTGTGCCGAGGACACCCTGGCCGACCTAACACTCCCTCCCCCCGGGCGGTGCTCGGCCAATTGAGCGCCGCCCCCTGGAAGCTTCCGTCCTCGGTCGGCTGTGGAATAGCCTGGACTCGGACTCGCGACGTCCAGACTATAGGGCACATCCTGCACTCCACAAGGAGCGCCTTTGCTGGATGCGCCACTCGGGAGCCCCCACTGTTGTCACTGTTTTGCAATACAATTTAAACTGGTTTTATCTGGCCACTATATTAATTGAATATATATGTAATTGTTTGTATTGCCTAAATTCAGTATTTCACTAATTAGCAAAAATAAATACAGTCTAACTTCATTATAACGAACCCCCTGGGACCTGGAGAAATGTTCGTTATATCAGGTTGTTCACTATAATAGGGTTTGGCAATTTGCTGTATCAGAATGATGAAGAAACGCCCAAATTGAATTTAACATCTTTATACAATATTCTTTCAAGACAACTTCACATTGATCAACATTTAAACTGTATATTTAAAACAAAACAGTAAAGAAATGAAAAAAAAGTACACTTACATGCTGAATACAGTACGTGTCCTCACACTTGATTCGCACTACAATGGGTTATCTATGAATCAGCCTTATCTTCGAATTAGCCTACCAAGGTCTTTGTTTTCACTGAGAGAATAACACATTCACACTGGACAAAGTTCAATGTCAGTCACTACCGAGATCTTATCCAGGTAGATTTTGTAAAAGTGATCGTTCTAATAGGGCTAATTTCCATTGAAAGAAACAGTTCTTACTGCTTGGATCATTAAAAAAGGGGGTTCATTATAGTAAAGTTAGACTGTATATTTAATTTTATTATACTATAGATTGGAACCAAAGGTAACAGTGAGCAATTTTCATTGACTGATTTATGTAAACAAAGTTAACAGGACATGGTTAATAAGTTAGGCCCTATATAAGCTCTTTTCTGCCAAGAATGTTTTTGCAGACAAAGCACTTTACACCTACAGGGGAAATGAAAACACTAAGATAAACCCTACAGGTCATGCAGATAATCCATCTCCTACCACTCCTAGGCAGACGGTCATGAATCTGGAATACAGCAAATCCTCCTCTCCTGCTTATCAGAAATAATGCTTGTAGATTGCTGGTACAATCCACTGTGCTTTTATCATATATTGTAAACAAAGGATGCAGTATATAACGACAATAGTCTGGAAATGTAAGCCTCCAGCCCAAAATAATAGATCGCCAACTCATGATTGGCTAGCAGGTTACACCTGCATTTTAACTGCCAGTCAGTGTATTCCCTATAATATGGATATAGTTATTGGAAGACTGTTCTCTCCTTGTATTGCTACAAGCTACAATGCTTTCTTATTGTGCTCTCATGTAAGGCCGTGAAGCTAAACCACTGCACGCAAATATAGAGGTTCCCCATAAAAAATAACAAGATTGCATATCAGGTTTTAGGTGCCAGTCACCATATCCTAGGCTGGACAAAGAACCACTTTTAAACCAATTTAAACTATACATGGATGATACAAATATGCATGGATTACATATTACATTTGCAATGGATTTGAACTGAATATGACTGTAAAGCTTGAGTCAGGTATGCTTGAAATCCTTCCTTATCCTTGTATCACCCTTGCATGCAGTAGTTCTTGATTTAAACTTGTATTTTACAACCTTGCATACTTTGCTTAATCAAGCATAATTCTTTTTTTTAGAATGGGTGGTTAATCCTTGTAGTGTAAGCTTCCATAAAGGCAATAATGTTCCAGTGAGAGAAGAAAGCTTGTGTCCCTAAGGTTACACATCACTGGAATGTCTGTTTTCTAATAAAGTAGAATGCACAGTATGCTAAACTATTAACAATTCAGACACCAATGAATTATACTTTATTTAATTTTGTTAGCTGTGCCTTTCTGTAAAAAGTATGAGTGATGAGCACATCAGTTTATAGCTAATTAATTCCTGGGTTATTTTAATGAAACTAAATCTCCTCAGGATGGTGGAATGAGACAAACCAGAAATACAGCATTATGATAACAGCAGGTTTAGCCAATTGGTGTTTCTTTATTAAATTAAATTAAGAAAGCTCCATGAATTCCTAAGTCATTAATTTGTATGAAGTATTAAAAATTATTCATATTTTCTATTTATGTCTTAGGGGTAAAGTTTGACAAAGTGCACACAACCTTATTTTAAATGTTTAAATGGTGGGATTTGGCCAACAGGTACTGTAGAGATGAGGACTATTGAAAAAAGAAAGTCGTTCAGTAGCATTAACACCTAATCTCACCACACCTAACCATCACATTCCAAAGGACCCCCAGAGTTCAGAATGAGTAGTGTACCCCCATGTGACAGACACATTTTTATATCCTGCATATCTCTGTTGGAGTGACAGAGTAGCTTTGTCAGTGGGATATGCTTACTGCTGCCCATATAACAGTTGAAAACCACCAAAATCATTTCACTTGTGACCTAAACCCAATTCCAATCCTGAGGCATTTGGCTTGTAGCCCAATTCCAATCCTGAGGCATTTAGCTTGTGAATTAACATTCTGTGCCACCAAGCCTCCTGTCATTTATCGAGCACTACCTTGTCCATTCATAGAGCTGGGTTTCAGAATGGACCTTATGCATCACAACTAATATAATCCCCCATAGCAAAAACAGTGTTTTGATCTAAACCAAGATTTCCTGGCAACATCTGTCAGCACTGAGCTGTCTCCTATGTGAGTCATACACAGAGCTGCCTTGTAGGCTACTGTATAATGGGCTGTTTATATCAGAAGAAGTGACCACAACACTCTGTGGGATTGTAACCTGTTGTACGGTGCAGACAGTAGTTAACGTGATTCAGGAGGTTTGGTGAGGAATAAGGCCAAAAGAATAGAGACATTTTTGAGAAGTAGGGTAGATACTGTATGTCACAGCTTAGTGCCTTTGATAGTGCAGCAGTAGTCTTGCAAATATTTAATCATAAGATGCAATGTCATAAGATCTTCTTGAACTGCCTTTGGTAGGAACTTGGCATTACATTTGTAAGCTTGTCCATATCCTTAAAGAAATCTGAAGTCCTTTTTGAGTATATTCAAATACACACTGTATTGTTTCAAATACTGTACTTGGTTCTTTGATTTGATATCCATAAGATGTTTGTGAACCGTCTACCCTGATTTTAAATCAGTTATCCATTTTTTCAAGTTGGCTGTGGAAAGGGACTTAGGCTTGGAACCTTCCACTAAACAGGTCAAACACCTTAAAATTGTCTGTTTTTCAGATGCTCAAAACCTAGATAATGGAGTTTTGTGAAAAAGACTAGTTTCCATGGAGATTGTTTTCTTACCTGCTCTCTTGTATGAATTATAATATGTATCCAGTGCCCCCTTGCTATAAGGCTCTCAATTATGACGTGCCTCAGATATAACGCTCCTACAGCATGTCCCCCAATTCCCTATACTAGTGATTCATGCAATATTTCTACAGTAAATATAGTACTGGTGTTGTTCAAACTGTAAACAACTTCTCAGTCCAACTTCCGTTTCTGTTTCTCACTTTTGATACAGTATCTGAGCTGAGGAAAAGCTGCGCTGGCACTTTATAACACAGACATCTTATTCATCATTTGTTTTATAACTAAATAAATATTAGGCCTATTACATGGTTATCTTTCCTAATGTATTTACTTTTTTTCTGCGAGAGGAGCTGCAGCTTTCTCCGGGAGACGAGATGCGTCAGCTTCGTTTCAGCCCCACTCCGGCAGCTGAACCTGGGGCGAGCCCATTCCCTCTTCCCCTCTCCCGACCCGCTCTCCTTCTCACACTTGGTTTGCTCGTCTGTCACTTCGAACTGAACTCCAGACCGCCGTTTAGCCAGGCTATTTGTAGTTTAAAAACTGCTAATTAAATCCACGCGTGGGAATGTTACCTTTTTTTTGTTGTAAAAAATACAACGTTGATTACATGGTGCTTTATGTATGGTTAATTAATGGAAAGTTACATTTTTGCTTCACTATATGTGCATTATAACGCTCATATTGTGTGCCCCCCGAGACCCGCGTTATATTGAGGGAGCACTGTATTTAGAAAAAGATTACCCCTCATCAAATTTTTTTCCCCTCATTTTGATTGCTGCCCCTGCGTTGGTTGACTGAGTTGGAAAAACAGGCCTCCAAGGTGTCAGTGCTCTGCCAAGAAATAAAAGAATATCCCTCACAATTAGTAATTATTAGTGAGAGGTGTTTGTAGGATAGGGTTGTGACTCGAGAGTGAGATCAAGATTGGTCAAAAGTAAAGGAACAAATTGCAATGAACCTTTTTCTGCCTAATTTGTAAGCTTCTGACAGCACCATTGCAACAAATGATTATGACTTGATCCAAAGATCAACCAAATGAACAACCATAGCTCAGATAGAAATGACTTCTGTTAAAATATAGTATTTTTTATTATTATTACAATGTTAAAGGGACTTCTGATGCAGACGCACGCATGTTCTTTTCAGTTGTTAAACTCAAGTCCTGTGTATTTCTTTTTTTATAATCGAAAGTGTTCTAATTTGAATGTAAGTTGTGCCTTTTTGTTTAACTATTATGCACAACAGTGTTTTTAGTTATTGGATCTTCTGTTAAAAAAAAGCAAATGTTTGTTCTTTATTTTAAAAAATTAAACATCAATGCATACGATAATCGAATACGAAATTAGGATGCCAATTGCACCTCTATTGCTATGTGCTGTTATTTATTACAGGGGAGTTTCTTAATAGAGGTTAAGTGAAGTTCAAACATCATTCTTTTATAAATAAAATTATTTATTTTTATTTCTACTAAAATAAATGACTGGAGTTATCTTTACAGATAAACACATTTAAAGTGTTACAGAACACCTTGCAAAGCTTACAGGAAACTCATTGTGTTATCTTCACCGTGTCCCATGTTGTCCGTATCAAAGCGTGATACTTTTATACATGCTGCTGAATGTTTTGCTTTTTTTAATCACACATCATGAGTCATAAATCAACTGGGCAATACATTTCTCAACATTTATTTGAGAGCATTCTCCAGGAGGAATATTTTATAAGGATGGCAGTGTATCCAGATCACACTCCCTCCTACAACAATGCTGTTTTTTTGTTTCCAAAATAAGCTACCAGCATTGTTGCAGGAGGGAACATGAACTGGATACTCTGCGCTATTTAGAAGAAAAAATTATCTTTCTCCTGACGAAGGTTCCCAGGTAAAAGTGGAAAAACAAAGTAATTCTCTAGTCAATTTACCTATGATGTGTTAATAAAGAAAATTGCTGTGATATACACTACATGGGATACATTAAAGGTAAAGTTTTATGAAAAAATACAAACTTATGGTTCAAATTGTGGTTATGCCACACAGTTCAGAAAGTTAACACTGTCCATAGGGAGCATTTCATAATCTGAATTGGACAGTAGCATTTCTGATCAAATCTATTCCGAATGCCAATGAAGTGGTGTTAAAGCTCATTTACACAGAGATGAGTTCTCTTGCCAAATTGACTTGATAGACACCCAGAGTAATGCAGTATAAAAACTAAGACTGTTGAAGAAGCCAAGTAAATAACCTTTGAAGAAAAAAGTGTTAATGTTAATGACTGTAGCTTGTTTGGAGTTAATTTGAAAAACTCATTGTGAGCAAGTTTGTGGTGTTGTCATTAAAAAAAAAATATATATATATATATATATATATAAAAAAAAAAAAGGGAATGACCTTTCTTTTATAGCTATGCACTATCGGAGAACAACGCAACTCTCGGGCAGCTTACAGGCAAGCTCGCAGGCGCCCGGCCAGACTACAGGGGTTGCTGGTGCGCGGTGAGCTGAGGATACCCTGGCCGACCTAACCCACCCCCCCCCCCCCCCGGGCGGCGCCAATTGAACGCTGTCCCCTGGAAGCTCCCATCCTCAGTCGGCAAAGGAATAGCCTGGACTCGAACTCGCGACATCCAGACTATAGGGCACATCCTGCACTCCACACGGAGCGCCTTTACTGGATGCGCCACTCGGGAGCCCCATACTCAACCTTTTATGGCATGCATAGTATTTAAATGTACCCCTAATGGCACCTTCTAAAGCAGTAATACATGGGCCTGTTATTTTTCAACACATTAAAACGTTAGCAGGTCATTCTGAAATGTACACCTGAAATGTGCTACAGTATCCACCACTTACACCGTACAGGGTTATTTCGGGCAGCCGTTTATATCTGACAAACAGAGTTTGCTGTTTGCCATTCCCATTGATTTCAATAACAAAGGCATTGTTTATACCGTGTTAAGTACACCGTATATTTCGGGCAAACTCAGCTGTTTAGATTTAAATAACAAATGCACTGCTTATACTGTAGTAATCGCTCTTACTAATTCACCAATTAGCTGTTTTCACCTCGTTACATTGCCATTCACATAGACTGTAATACAAAAGGCAGCACTTTACTGTAGTCTTATATGGCTGGAAAGAGAAAAGCGATGCGCATCAACACAGAAATTCAGTGTAAATAAAATGTCTCTGTTAGATGCTGTGCGCTTGCTAAAGCATGCTTGGAACTCTGTCAGTCAGCAAACAATGCAACGTTGCTTTAAAAAATTGGGGACAATGTGGGAATGGACCTGATTATGGACTAGGGAAGGGGATGGGAGTACTCTAAATAATGTGTGTTTGTAAACCGCGTTCTCTCTGTGTTTTGGTGCTTGTGTGACTTAGAGCTGAAAGACTGCCTGTGTGTGAGAGCGTCACTGAGGGGATGGGAGCAGGTCTAACACGACCAGTCAGAGAGGGAATGTTGGACCAATGAGTGAGGAAAGGGGAGGGACTTGGGTGTGTGTGTGGCGATGACAGTTTGAAAGGGAGAAGCGGGATCTGGCAGTGGGAGAACTGAGAGAGACAGTTAAGGAGGTTGAGTTTGTGAGTGAGAGGAGAGGAATGCGAGCCATTGTTCACTAAAAGCTAAACCATAAATAAATACAGCAGTTTCCTACTGCTTTGAACCACAACTGTTTGTCTCATTGTATCCTGGAAATCCCGCAGCTCAGCACTACAATATGTAAATAAATCCTGTTTGCCCGCGGGGCGTATCAACTTCAACCTCCGTCACAATCTCCTGCCTGACACTCAGCAGCGAATGCACGCATCCACATGGCAGACAGCTACTCTGTCACAAGCATTAATACCCTGTATCTTTCTAAGCAAAGGATTTAGGGGAGCTCCGTAATAAGAGCTGAGCTCCCCTAAATCTCATAATATAGTACAGTAATTGTTACAGCTATGTATAATTAGTCCCCATGGAAATCTGCAGTCAAATTTCCTAAAAAACTGCAAAGAAAAAAGTGTGTTTTTTGCAAAGAACTTGTCAAATTCTGCAGGCAAAGACTTTTTAATGAAAAACAGTGTTAACGAGTATTAATAAAGAAGAAAAAGTAAGTCACGTTACTAAAATCTGAAAAAAACAGAAATGCCATATTTTATGGAAATCAAAGAAAAAAACACATACAATAGAGAGAGTTCACTTTTTGTTTTTAAACTGTTACAGCACTGACTATTGGATGTCATTTTTAAAAATATACAAAAAAATAAATGAAATACAGTTATGGTCAAAACATGACTATTTAATTACATTAGTAATAATATTTGCCTAGCAGAGTAAGATTTTAGTGGTGCACTGGGATTCAAATTAGCATTGGTACATTTTACAAATGCACTGTTTACTGTGTACGAGGCTTGGAGCATTTTTGTACAAATGTAACGGTATTTTTTAGAAACATTTGTTGTTCACCAAAATGTTGTAATTTTAAAACATATCCACATCAAGACAGCACATAAATAGTTTGGAAGCTGTGACAAGCAGTTGGAAACAGTGACAGGCAACACTGATTGGCTGATAAACTAGCATTTTTGTTTCTTTGACCAAGGCCACAATGTGAAAGTGCTACCATCACATACCACAAAACAAACAGGAAAGTAACTATTTAAAAAAAAAAAAAAAAGTTCACAAAAATGTTACGTCATCCCAAGCAATCAGATAATATCTGTTATAGTTCACCGCCCCCTTCCTTTTTGAGCATTCATGTTACTACACCAAAAACGTGTGTATTTCCATATATAATTAGAATGACATCTTTCAGGACCTGCAGCATAGGGAGTACAAGCAAGGTCCTAATTGTTTTTCTCTGACCTTTCACATAGGAGTAACAGAACAACGCTTTGCTTTGAACTTGCGACTAATCTATGAAATCCTTTTGTAAACAAACAAAAATAATAATAATAATCTTACCTCATTTCGTTCTTCAGTGGTCGTTGTCACGGTCTTCCGCTGTTTTAACAGAAGCTATGACGGTGAGTTATTGGAAATACTGGACTTGCATTTTGCATTTGTGCCGTTATATTTCGGTGCTAATTTAGATGTGTTTCCAGAGCTCACCGATGGCCTTATGAATCTCTCTATAGCTGAACTAAATCTCACACTGAAACCCTGCCACACTTCTCACTATACAAATAGCGTGTATATGCGCTATAACATGTACAGTAATAGTAGGGAGCAAATGTTTGAGTTATCATTTTTTCAGGGAATCCTGGAGGGAATATATAATAGTATTTAAAACAGGATTCATTTTACCACCTTTTTACATATCCGCCCTTATTCTGGTCCCAGCGCAGTCAGATACGCGATGTATTACTGTCGTTTTTATTGCATTTTATTGCATACATCTTTTGTATTAGTGTAATGAGTGTCTTAATAAAGATTTTTAACCGCATACACGCTTGTTTGTTTTGACTACTGTACTGGTGATTGGGGTACATTTTAAATGTCAGGTTCTTGTGTAGGAGTTTATACCATCCATCGCTTACTGCGGGTGAATCACGTTAACACAAACGCACCTGTTCTAAGTGGTGGTGAATGTACTGCAATTAGCTTTGTAGCTTCTACAGTCCGTAGTTATTACTCTCTTATTAGAACAGGAGCAAAAAGAAAGAAAAATCCTGGCATAGGAATAAGGAACATGCAGTGCTAGAAAGTTAGAAAGCCAAAAAAGAACAATCACATTGATTTATATGTATACTGATTAGTTTTGTAGTATTTCTAAATGTAGCACTATTGAATATTTTATAGCTATGCATGAAACAACGGAACCTAACTGTAATATATACTGTATAACTATGGGTATGGAAACTGGTAACTAAATAATAAAATAGTGGCACTGTACTGCATATATAAAATATTGAGACCAATTGAGAACAGTCAAATGAACATAATATCATCATTGTGTACGTGTTCAGTAAATGAAAAACAAGATACTCAATTACAGTGCTTTAAGTGCCTTCCCCGATGCTGAGCCTGTGGGTGGTGTTGTGTGTTTCAGAAACCAAGCCAGCCTGCATCTTCCACGGGGTGGAGTACTTTGATGGGGACATGTTTCGCATGGACGCCTGCCGCTTCTGCCGCTGCCAGGGTGGCGTCTCGATCTGTTTCTCTGCGCAGTGTGGGGTGCTGCACTGCGACAGATACTATGTGCCAGAGGGAGAGTGTTGCCCCGTCTGTGAAGGTAAACATCACATGAACAGTAAACATTTGGAGAATATACAGTTGCCTGTACCTTGGAGCTTGATCTCCTCAGATATCAGAATCTAAGATGCTTGGGCTTCGTTAATTTGTTTATGGCACCTCTTAGAAAAACCTGGTTCTAAATTTGTGTTGGTGGCTCAGCAGAGGCCCTCTGTCCGGTAGGCCAGAGGTCATCCAATGCCCCTGCATTGTGTTAGAGGGCACTGTGCTGTGGGTGGTGCTGCCGTTCAGATAGTCATTTCTGCTTTGTAGGCATTAACCCTATATTTTCACGTTACTTTCAAACAGCATTTAATTTTTATTTTATTTTACTGTAACATGCCCCAAACATTAAATGGATCACCCAAAGTGTCTTATAGAAGCAAGAGCATGTGCCATCTAGTGACATGCCACTTTGGTATGTTCTGTACAGACGGTGCTGGCGCTTTGATACTTTGGCTGATCTTTCCTACTATAGTAGCCCACAGCTAATTCCAATTCCAATAATTCCAATAAGAACCACAACATCATAAACTGAAAAGAATTGCCAACATCATAAAAAGGTAAAGGGACAGTAAAAAAATGTTACTTTCTCTCATAGAAAAAAAGTGTATTCCCTCCCAGAAAAAAGCATTTATCAGTATAGGGTTAAAGATTATGTGGGACTCTTTTGAAGAATAGCCATGTTGTCAACTCTAGCTACATCCCAAAAGCATGCATAGAAAATCCCCCTGCCATAAGTTTGCGGAGATGCATATCCCTGGAGACAAGTATATACAGTAGTGGAGGCACAAGTACGGTACATCTGTCATATTTTTTACATATATATGAAGAACTGCTTGTCCCATTGTGATGACACTTGGCAAGGTAATAGTTCGGAAAAGTTAAAGGTAAAATGTAATAGTTTTTTAGACACAGTTACTTTGCAGTTGGCTCTTAAGCACACTGAATATATGTCAATTATGTAATACATTTTATTATGGCTAGACTATCTAATAATTTGAAATGAATGCGTTATGCAGCAGTGCTGTGCATGGGAATAAGCTACAAGTCCTTCTACAGCTGGATGGAAATAGCAGCGCATAAACAAGCTGTTATAAACGAGTTGTCTTTCAAAATAAAAGTTCCGGAGGATGATGTCATGATGACTTCAGACTAGAATGTTAATTCCAAGAGGTTAAATTGATTTTTTCTTTTTTTTTTTTTGGCTTCTCTCGGCTCATATCGGTCTCACTCGGCCATTAAAAGGTTTTCTCTGCTTTTTCTGGAGAAAAAACGACTAGAGACGTGTGCTTGACGTCTTTTTGATGATGTCGGACAGGGTCTGACATCGGACCGGAAGGGAATAATTGTAATGTCGGACCTGGTCCAACATAGGACCGCAAAGGGTCCTACAATTATTCCTTTCCGGTCCAATGTCTGACCCTGTCCAACATCATCAAAAAGCCGAGAAAAGCTTTCAATGGCCAAGTGAGGCCGATAGAAGCCGAGAGAAGCTGAAAAAAAAAAGCTGAAATGTTGAAACAAGCACTGATATACGATAACATTGAATTGAATCAAAGTTCAATATTGTCTAAACCTTAAATCATATGCCAAATTAATCCATCATATTTATAGCCAGAATTCTATGATTACTATGACATATATATTCATGTTTAAGTCAAACTTTTGATTGCACTTGGATATGAATGTAGTTTTGATGGTAAGATAGGATATTGTGGTAACACCTTAGAATACTTCATAGTAAAGTATTGTTTATACTTAGCTAAAGGCAGGTTTTGAGAAGGTATCCAAAAACATGTTTACTTGTCTCAAGATAGCTTAAGGATTTATGTTACAATTACTTTATCATAACTTTTACCACTACATGTTTCAAACATATTCTACCATAGCACTTCTCTTACACTGTCTTGTACACTAGGTATTCAGTACATATTTTACTATAGCAATACAGCCTAGAGGTACGAGTTCACTGCTTTGGATACTTTATACCTGCTCCATACACGGCAGCTGCACCATGTAGAGTTGCTACACAACGATTTGGTAGCAGATTTTAATAACAACTTTTGTTTACGTAATATGCATTATACAAATCCAAAGATTGAATTTTGCATTTGAGTGACATTTAATGTGTGATTTATAGTATGCACACATTTAATTTGTTTGTTTAAAAAAAAAAAACTATCATCACTGCAAATGCGTCTCTGTTTTAATAATTGGGAGTATGGAATAGAGTCACGACAAGCTTTCGGATGTGAAGAGTATGAGTGTATCTTTGTAGAAAATGGTGGTGTTGATGGCAGGATTAGAAACAAAGATGGTGATGTCTGAAAATTATATATTTTAGAGATGTTCCATGCATACGCCAAAGCTGGATGGAGCTGGTCAATAAAATTAATGAAATAATTTAATTCTTCATTAGTGTTAATTGAGATGCAGAATATTTAATCAATGTATATAAGATAGATGTATTTCCTCTGAATTCTTGAAAAACTTTCTTTTCAATCCATCCTATAAAAAGGGCCCCATGCTGACACCTCTTACTTGTTTATAAAACTTTCCATGAAAGGAAAAACAATTAAAAGAAGGACAAGTTCCGCAAATTTCAGAAGAATATGGGTTGCAGGTTCTTTTACTGTCCGTTTATCAAGGAAGTGCTTCAGTGCTTGTAAACCATCACTGTTGGGGATAACTGTGTAGAGGCTTTTGATATCCATTGTGAAGAGAATGCGATTTTCACCTTTTCTATGTAAGGCAAAAGTATCTAGTATTTGCAAAAAATGTGGGTTTTCTACAGTTAGATTAGATGCAGATTTTGGTAGTAAGTTATTAGAGATGGCAGTCATGATTGTAGATGTGATTGTTGTTTGAGGCTATTGGATAAGCGCATATGTAGAGAGAGAGAGAGAGAGAGAGAGAGAGAGAAAATGACTAGGAATAGTTATGTTCTGGAAGACATGGATCTCTTGGCCTTGAAGCGTTTATTAGTTAATTAACATTTAACCAGGAAACACATTTAGACCGACCATGCAAAAAAAGCATTATGTTAGATTCAGTACTATAAGTGAATGTATAAGTACAAACATATAACCTAATAATTCCAGCCATTTACTTCCTAATTATATAATATCCTAAACTGGATATGGCATGTACTTGCATTGGTGACTTCACAGGTTCTCACTTTTCTAAAAAAAAAAAAAAAAAGTTACTATGTGTGCAAATCTGTAAGTAATTTGTGCTACCAAGTCAAAGTTATTCAGCTTCAAAGTTTTAACTAAAATTATGTTTCTCCTTTTGGCTTTCACACTTTCTGATATCTCTAAGTTGGCATAAAACCCAGTCCTATTTAGGTTGCATGTAGACTCTAAATTAGAAATCAAATACGATTGCCTTAAAAATAGACTGAACTGTAAGCAAAATGTAAAGCCAGTAATCATGCTATTTGTTGTCCAGCAACCAAGTTCCCCCAAAAAAGATACCTACCAGATAGATGTATTGATTTTGCTAAATCAGGAATTCCAAACTTGATTCTGCCTCACCCATCTGTATTATCGCCCTCAGATCCCATCTACCCTGTGCTCAACTTTGCTGGCTGTTACGTCAACGGACAGATCTTAGCGCACGGTGACCACTGGAGAGAGGATGACTGCACTTTCTGCCAGTGTATCAGTGGGGATGCCCGCTGTGTGGCGGCAGCGTGTGGCCATAGCTGTCTGAACCCCGTGGATGTCCCTGGGGAGTGCTGTCCGGTGTGTGAAGGTAAGAAATGCTTGGAGAAAGGGTGGGAATGTTTAAGGATTTTGAAAATGTGCTTAGGGGTAACATTGTCCTTTTAACACTTAAGTGGCTTATTTTGTATTTATCTTTTGAAATACCCTTCCAGGATGTAATTCTAATTTATATCAGTTTTGTGTTTTTTGGGGGTTCCTTGTTAACAAAAATTGCAATTGAATCTAATAAAAGAGAATCATAACAGCTCCATAAACACTATACTCGCTCAGCCTTGCACATCTTCCTGTTTCGTGTGAACATTTTGTTTTGTACTGCTGCCATTTTCAGGACAACTTTGGAAATTAAACTTTCATTAGTCTCAAAGGTTCTCTTCCTAGAAAAAGAAAAAGAAAAATGTACTACCCATCAATGGAAATCATTGCCAGTTGCTAGGTTACAGGTAATAAGAAAGTGTATGGGTTTGATTGAAACAATATTTAACGACTTACTGTTTGAGAGCGTAGGACACTTGATATAAAACAAATGAAATCAAAATATTTGTGGTATAAATAAGAACTGATTATTGATGATTTGTCTACCGTGCTTCGTTTATTGTAGGGTTCTCACTCTTTCTCACTTAAAATTACATCATACTGGTCTTCTAGAAGGCAGGTAAAACCGGCTTGTTCAAAAACTACCAACTTTGTACAAGACCAAAGCTTGGTTTGTACAAACCCCCTTTAACTCAGTGCAGTAAATGCCTCTGAGGCCCTTTCTTATGCTATGCCTGTTCATTTTGAACCCGGACATTAATAATATGTCTTACTAATGTTTTAATTTTTGCATGCGACACCACCTTTCTATTGGCCACAGTGAAGGTTTGACCTTAAGGTCTGGTTCTTCTACACAAGGGGCTTCGTACAGTGATGCATTTTAGAACAGTCACACTCAGAAATGCTGGAAGCAGTGGACCAGAATGGCATTCACTGTGACAACTGGAGTCTGCCCATATGGATTTTTGCCGTACTTAAGGTTAGCTTAAGCAAGGGAGTCAGTTGTGTGTCTTTGAGAGATTACTTTATTTTCTCTGTCCAGAAAATTGTTAGCGAACACCAATAGACTTCTTTAACATCATCAGTACTGTTGCTGTATCCTGTGTATTCCAAATTGTTTCAAATTACATTTGCACCAGTTTGACTTTAGGGTTAGGGTAATACAATTAAATATTACACATTTAATTGATAATATCTTTTAAAAATAGCTGTCTGTGAAAACATCTCCCCAGTTAAAAATATAAAAATAAACATGTGTGTTTTTGAGTGTTATTTTTTAGCTATCTTTATAACCGCTCAACTAATTGTGATAATTGTGATTAGAAATGCTATAAGCATCTCATAGGGTAACACAATCAAGGTCCTAGTGACCAGCGTTTGTATGTGAGGTAATGAAGGCTATTGTCATGGTGACCTACATTGTCATGGTTCTATAAGGTGTTTTTCATGTCCTTAGCAGTGCTCCCCCTTTATAACGCTGTAGTCGGCAGTCATAGTTAAGAGACCATGCTATTTCTTTTCTGTTTTATAACAAGAATACTAGTGTTAGTGTAATGGCTTTATGGGGCAAATGGGAGCTATGACCGTACCGCCTTATAACCTGTTCCGCAGTATAAAGGGCCGCCTTATAAAGGGGGAGGGCTATACATGCTACTGTGGCAATATTGCTTGTTTACAAAGTTAACATTTTTTACTTAAAATCCTTTTTTTTTTATTCTAATTTGTTTAATTTGGAAATACAAAACTAAACAGCTTTTATTTAGATTTAAAAAATAATATTATAAATAAATACTGAATAAAAATGAAGGGTATGCCCTTGAGTGAGTGTTAGAAAATACATAAATAACCATATAGATCTATTAAATTGTTTAATTCCCCAATCTCCTTGAAATAAAGTAATTTGTAGGTACTTCTTCTGTTGCTCGCTTTAATAACAGTTTAATTTCCATGTTTTTTTGGAGATGTGTTTTTTAATTCTTTTATGTTTTCTTTTTATTGATGTATAATTATCACCACTGGGAGTTCTTTTATCTCATAATGGCTAATTTATTGAAACCTGAGGCATGAAACATGATGTGCAATTCCTGCTATATGTGTGTGTTGCAAAACAAGAAAAGGGGAAAAATAGACTGTAGTTCCTGCATATATCAGTAT
This sequence comes from Acipenser ruthenus, assembly GCF_902713425.1. Classification (NCBI taxonomy): domain Eukaryota; kingdom Metazoa; phylum Chordata; class Actinopteri; order Acipenseriformes; family Acipenseridae; genus Acipenser; species Acipenser ruthenus. The sequence continues at coordinate 62,820,832 of NC_081193.1, forward strand.
TTACCATATCTAGACATTTTTGCTAAAAAGAAAAGAAAGGAAGTTTCTGAGTTCAACTATGGGGTCTGTATTTTTTATTAATGAAGAAAAAGGTATGGAATGTGAACTATGAGGGTGGAAAACATGTAGTCACTCATGGAATGATATGAATGTTTTCACAGAGAGCTTCTGTAAACATCTACTGTGTGGTTTGAAGGGGCACTGTTAGTTAGCTTTGGACAGGGGAATAAATTTAGACAAGCACCTAACAGCTAACTGAAGCATAGTTATACAGGTCACACTTAGGAGTCTGACTCTTGATATTGCCTCTCCCCCAAGGGGTTTAGGCATTATTTAATTAATTCACATTGGTAGGAGTTTTGCAAACTGGGTATTTAGAACCATTAAAATCCTGCAGGGTCACTGAAATACTGCTTAGTCTAGTCACCTCCTAATCTCACTGGAATTCATTTGAATTTAATTGATACTATTGTGACAGTCACACAGATATATTAACTTAAAGGAAAGCAAAAAGAAAAGGTCATATTATAATGATGTTATGGATTTTGTTGCCTTGTATTGTATTATTTTGTATTGTTGTTACTGACCTGTGCCACTAGGAGAGGCAAGTGAGTACGGGAAAGGAAGGAACATAAATCTATTTTTTGGATTACTGGAAGTCGCTGAGCTTTCATTGTTCTATTGGATACTGTGCCGGCTCAACTTTGCTCTTTTTCGCTGATTCTGTTAGGGGCGTTTCATATTAGGCTCGGGACTGAGTAAGATCGGTCTGTGACCAGGACACTAATATATCTACATAGATAGAAATATCTCGCTTCGGAACTAACCTTTCTGAACTTTGGACTGAGACGGGCGTCTGTTTGAAATGATCATTCAAATGGGCGTACTTCAGTGACTTGTTTTAGTTTTGTTGGTAATGTTACGTTATGTTTTTTGTTTTTTTTTGTTTATTAACCTAACGTGTGCCGAGTTGTGTGTTGTGTATGAATATTAGTGTGGATACAAAGCAACAAATATATCGAGTTGTCCATAGAATTTTTTGTGAACCTGTTGGTTTATTTATTTTTTTCATTTCATATGAAGTTAACGGTCCTAGTCTTGAAAAAATATAGAGAGGGTTGTTACAATATAATACCAAAATTGAACTATTATACCAAAGGATGATATTGAGAAATGATGTGCCAAATTTGAGAGAATAATATCGATTTTTTATAATAAAATACATTTTAAATAACCCATTTTGTAGATGGTGCTGTCAAGCACAAAAGACAAGGTGAATTATTATTATTATTATTATTATTATTATTATTATTATTTTTTGCCATTTAAAATCCATCTGGTTTGTTTTTGAGGTTTTTTTTTTTCCTTAAAAGTGTTTGACAGTGTTGCTGGATACGTGACCGGTCAATTTGACTGGCATATTAAAAACAAAATAAATATTATAATGAAAGGACAAACAATTAAATATAAGTCCTAGTTTTATTCAGGAACATCATATAAAGCATCTACACAACTGAAACATTGTAAATAAACTGACATTTGAACAGAAATGTGTTTATATACAGACATATTACATACCCTCAAAAAACTGTAGAACAAAAAAATTGAAGATAAATTTGTGTATATACAGGTATATCATATACATACAAAACTGTACAACTGTAAATACGTAACAATTTAAAAAAAATAATAAATGGGTTTATATTGACTAAGCATTTATATACAGGAATACTATAATCAAAATGACATGAATAAATAAACATTTGAGCAGAATGGGCTTCATTTACAATTGTTTACAAAGTCTAAGTGGTGGCACAAATCACACAGATACTGTGCTTTTCAAAATATTCAGTGCACTTACCGCATTGTCCGTCTTTGCTGCATCAGAATCTTGTTTGGTAAAATTTGCAGTAATTCCAAACACTCTTTTCTGTCCTGCTTCTTCAGCGATCCATTTGCAGTGTGTATTGGGGTAACAATGAATTTCTTAGAAAAATGTGTGACTTATAGTAACCAGTGTAGACAAACAGCCTGGCGCCGTGAGCTGTCAAGGCTGATTGATGGGCTATCAGAGGCTCATCTCATTGAAACAACAGAACTGTCAACAGACAACTCGCTTGAGGAATGCAGACTGATACAATTAAACTTCAATACAGCTGTAAGTCCTGACTGATAAACAAATAATACCGCAACATTATTATTGTTATAATATGTATCGGCCAATTTGACCACGCATGGTCGGAATAAGTATGAAAGTATTTTACTATGCTCATTTTTGCAGCTACGCAATTCTTTCTTTGTCAGGGGAATTAGTACATATATTTAGGAAAAGTCAGGAAAGCACAGCTCCATATCTTAAACACACACACAGCAATTTAAATTTACACACACAGCAATTTAAATTTAAATGTATTTGCTTAAGATTGTAAGTCGCCCTGGATAAGGGCGTCTGCTAAGAAATAAATAATAATAATAATAATAATAATAATAATAATAATAAATTCCAAAACGGTCAAAATGACTGCCTTATTCGTTCTAGTGTTATGTTTACTGGAAATGTACTTTTGACTGGATTTAAGGATGCAACTATAGTTTTATTGGCCAAATAACAAACTCTTATTGGCAAGAAACAATTTAATTTTGTACAGGAAATACCATGTTCCTTCAAATTTAAGACGTGTTTTTTTAACCACTTTTTGCTTCTCAAAGATAGTCTGCATCTTAAATTAGAGTACAGTAGTGATGCCTGTATTAAAATCACCAACAAAAGACGTGACTACCAGAGTACACAAGCAGCAGTGTGACTGGCTGCCGAGAAACAACAAACCAAAACATTACTGCCCGATCTCGAATCATCCATGACAAACAGGCAGCATTTTCAAAGAAGTATCATTAGCTTCCTGAGTATTTCAAAAAGAAGCTTTTACAATTTCAGCGTTTCTAACAAACAGTACCAGCTTAGACAGATCGGAAATGCTGATCAGAGCCCCATATTTTTCGACATACCAAACAATACCACAGTTCAAAAAATGAGAGAAAAACAGATGTGAGTAATAATAACTGGAAATGAGAAGCAGCACATAACGCACATTAATGCTCTGTGTGATATCAGACGACCGCAGACTGCCTAATTGAGGTTGTGTCTTTGTAAATGCATATTTAATTTTTTTACATTTGCAGCAGTGTAGTGTTTCTATTATCAGATTCTTCTGTGAAAAACAGTAGAGACATATTCACTTTAAAAATAACTGCATATTTCAAACAGAATACAAGCGTGATGTGTTTTTCCTTCTCACAAGCTCCTTGGGAATGCCCAAGTGGGTGTTTCCATTAAATTAAATTATATTCAGCTCTTTGTTGGAAGTGTGCAATGCGTGTGTATGGTTATTATGGTAACAGTATGATATTAATGCTTTGATTTGAATTGTTTTGTATATTTTTGTTTGTGATGTGTATCGTGCAGTACGAAATAAAATTAACAGTAATTCTAAGGGAAATTGCCTATATATATATATATATATATATATATATATATATATATATATATATATATAATATATATATATATGCCTATGTATATTGCAGCTAAGGGTTAAACTCTGATTATTCTTTAGTAATGTGCGGCCCGCTATACACATTAGGTTAAACTGGTTTTCTGGATATGCGGCTTGTGATAAAAGTTTGGTTGCGAACCTTTGATTTAGATCAGGCAGAGGAATTACTTTGAAATCAATATTTAATGATTTTTGTTTTAGCCAGTCAAATAGGACTTGGAACATAAGAACATAAGAAAGTTTACAAACGAGAGGAGGCCATTCAGCCCATCTTGCTTGTTTGGTTGTTAGTAGCTTATTGATCCCAGAATCTCATCAAGCAGCTTCTTGAAGGATCCAGGGTGTCAGCTTCAACAACATTACTGGGGAGTTGGTTCCAGACCCTCACAATTCTCTGTGTAAAAAAGTGCCTCCTATTTTCTTTTCTGAATGCCCCTTTATCTAATCTCCATTTGTGACCCCTGGTCCTTGTTTCTTTTTTCAGGTGAAAAACGTCCCCTGGGTCGACATTGTCAATACCTTTTAGGATTTTGAATGCTTGAATCAGATCACCACGTAGTCTTCTTTGTTCAAGACTGAATAGATTCAATTCTTTTAGCCTGTGTGCCTTTTAAACCCGGGATAATTCTGGTTGCTCTTCTTTGCACTCTTTCTAGAGCAGCAATATCCTTTTTGTAACGAGGTGACCAGAACTGAACACAATATTCTAGGTGAGGTCTTACTAATGCATTGTAAAGTTTTAACATCACTTCCCTTGATTTAAATTCAACACTTCTCACAATATATCCAAGCATCTTGTTGGCCTTTTTTATAGCTTCCCCACATTGTCTAGATGAAGACATTTCTGAGTCAACATAAACTCCTAGGTCTTTTTCATAGATTCCTTCTTCAATTTCTCGCATATGATATTTATAATGTACATTTGTATTGCCTGCGTGCAGTACTTTACACTTTTCTCTATTAAATGTAATTTGCCATGTGTCTGCCCAGTTCTGAATGCTGTCTGGATCATTTTGAATGACCTTTGCTGCTGCAACAGTGTTTGCCACTCCTCCTATTTTTGTGTCGCCTGCAAATTTAACAAGTTTGCTTATTATACCAGAATCTAAATCATTAATGTAGATTAGGAATAGTAGAGGACCTAATACTGATCTCTGTGGTACTCCACTGGTTACCTCACTCTATTTTGAGGTTTCTATTCTAATCAGTACTTTCTGTTTTCTACATGTTAACCACTCCCTAATCCATGTGCATGCATTGCCTTGAATTCATACTGCGTTCAGTTTGAGAATTAATTTTTTATGCAGGACTTTGTCAAAAGCTTTCTGGAAATCTAAATAAACCATGTCGTATGCGTTGCAATTATCCATTGTCGATGTTGCATCCTCAAAAAAATCAAGCAGGTTAGTTAGACACGTTCTCCCTTTCCTAAAACCATGCTGACTGTCTCCCAGGATATTGTTACCATATAGGTAATTTTCCATTTTAGATCTTATTATAGTTTCCATAAGTTTACATATAATAGAAGTCAGGTTTATTGGTCTGTATTATTATTATTTTATTTCTTAGCAGACGTTCTTATCCAGGGCGACTTTCAATTGTTACAAGATATCACATTATACACATTATACATTATTCAGATATCACATTATTATTATTTGTCTCCCTTTTTGTGGATCGTATTACGTTTGCAATTTTCCAGTCTGTCGGTACAACCCCTGTGTCAAGAGACTGTTGCATGATCTTGGTTAGTGGTTCATAAATAACTTCTTTCATTTCTTTGAGTACTATTGGGAGGATCTCATCCGGCCCAGGGGATTTGTTTATTTTAAGAGCTCCTAGTCCCTTTATGCTAAAGTTATTTAAAACTGGATAGGAACAGGTCGACATGTGGGGCATGTTGTCCGTGTCCTCCTTTGTAAAAACCTGTGAAAAGTAATCATTTAATATATTTGCTATTTTTTTTTTTTCTTTGTCTATGATTTTGCTATTTGTGTCTCTTAGACATTTAACCTCCTCATTGAATGTTCTCTTGCTGTTATAATATTGGAAAAACATTTTGGAATTGGTTTTAGCTCCCTTAGCAATGTTGATTTCTATCTCTCTCTTGGCCTTTCTAACTTCCTTTTTGACTTGTGTTTGCAGTTCCAAGTACTCTTTCCGTGTACTTTGTTTTTGGTCCCTTTTAAACACTCTCTAAAGTGCCTTTTTTCGCTGAATATTTTTTTTAATTGACCTATTAAACCATTTTGGCCATTTGTCTACTTTTGGGATGTAATTGTTTTGCGCCTCTAGTACTACATTTTTAAAAAACAGCCATCCTTTTTCTGTGGATGTTTTCTCTATTTTACTCCAATCTACTTCTGTTAATCTCTGTTTCATACTTTCATAGTTTGCTTTTCTAAAATTGTAAACCTTAGCTTAAGTCATTACTTTTGGGGTTTTAAAAATCACTTCAAATGAGACCATGTTGTGGTCTAAGTTTGCCAATGGCTCTCTGACCTCTGTTTGAGTTATTCTGTCTTCGTTATTTCAAAAGACTAAATCAAGGCATGCCTCCCCTCTAGTCGGTGCCTTGACGAATTGCGTTAGGAAGCAGTCATTTGTCATTTCCACCATTTCAATTTCATCCGTCGTGCTTCCCACCAGGTTTATATGGGGGAAGTTGAAATCCCCCATTAGTATGGCTTTTCCTTTTCTACACGCATTTCTAATGTCATTGTATAACAGATTATTTTGCTCTGAGTCTGAATTTGGCGGTCTATAGCATGCTCCTATTATTATGCCGTTTGAATTTTTGTCCATGTTTCTGACCCATATTGATTCGCGTTGTTTTCTTTGTCCAGATTTTAACACCTGGGCTTCAAGAGTATTTCTTATGTATAGCGCTACCCCTCCGCCTCTTCTGTTCTGCCTGTCTTTCCTATACAGTGTGTACCCACTAATACTAGATTTGTCTCCATCACTCTCAGACAACCAAGTTTCTGTAACACCTATCACGTCGTAGTTTCTTGTTAGTGCAGTAGCTTCAAGTTCTAACATTTTGTTTCTGAGACTTCTAGCATTAAGATAAATACATTTAATAGCTGTCTTACCTGAGCTGTTGCCTTTGGCAATGGTCTTTTGTGTATTTCTTCTTTTTCTTTTTCTATGCCCAGAAGCAGCGCTTCAGTAATTTCAAGATGCCTAGTACTTACTTTGTTTTCACCACTTGAATTAGTGTTGGTGTCCGATTCAGAAATCTCAAAATCTAATCTAGAGTTTGGGTTCCCAAAAGATAAATAATGACATAAATCTCATGTCATCTTTTTTTTAAATCTTTTTTATTGGTTTTCAGTAGAATAACAAAAAGCGGTATCACAGTAATAATACAGCTTATATTAATCATTAAGACAAAAAGTATGTTGTGATTAAACCTTTCCCGCCCATCCCAACCCGCCCACAAAGAAAAACTTTCAAAAAAAAATGAAAAACATGTTTCACATATCACACATGTAAGCACAGAGCATATACAAAAAAATAAACCACACACACAAGAAAAGAGAAAGAAAGAAGAAAAAAAGGAAAGGAGGATCGGGGGATTGATGTGAGGTTGTCTGTTTATAAGGCGACTCATCATGGTATTGATTGAATTTGTAATTGTTCAACATAAAAAAGGAAGGGCTGCCATCTATCATAGAACTTGTTAGTGAATCCACGCAGGGTGAATTTAATTTTTTTCCAATTTCAAGAATTGCATAACATCCCTAACCCAATGGATATGAGAAGCTGGGGTAACCTGCTTCCATTTAAGCAAAATTGAACGTCTAGCCAGAAGTGCAGCAAAAGCCAGAGTATCAAATTGAGTTCTGAGCAAAGGGACATCATCAGGCACCACCCTGAACAGAGCAATAAGCGGAGAAGATTCGATATGAAGTTCAAAAATTTGGGAGAAACAATTAAATATAAAACTCTAGAACCTGTGAAGTAGAGAGGCAGGAGCCTGCTTACATCTGTCACAGGTTGAGTCTAGTTCGGGATAGATCTTTGACAACCTCACCTTTTGACCAGTGTAAGCGATATACCATTTTAAACTGTATCAGAGCATGCTTGGCACAAGCGGGAGAAGTGTGAACTCACAACAAAACAGATTTCCACTCCTCCTCTGAGAACTGCAAACCAAGATCTGCTCCCACAAGTTTTTTAATGCTGATAGAGAGGGAATATTTAAAGAAGAAATAATTAAATCCATTTTAGAAATGGATCCTTTTAGTTCAGGGTTCAGTTCTAGAATAGAATCCATCCATCTAACACACTATATTGATCTAAAAATGACCTAAGTATATCAGCACATTTTGAAGGATTGTTTAAGGTAGGCCTAGATGTTGAACGGTCCAAAGAGGGTGATATTCCAAAATTAAAGTCTCCTCCCAGAATAAGGAAATGAGTGTCTAGATCCGGCAAAGAAGAAAGAAAGCTTGAAAGAAACTGAGTGTCATCCCAATTGGGAGCATAGACATTAGCCAATATCAGTGGAGTATTATAAAGTCTACCAGTAACTATAACAAAATGACCTTGAGGGTCCACCTTAGTCTGGGAAGCTACAAACGGTGTTGATTTATGAATTAGAATTGCTGCACCCCTGGCTTTACTGTGAAACTGAGAGTGAAACACCTGACCCACCCAATCCCTACGAATCCTAAATTGATCCGAAGTACGAAGGTGTGTCTCTTGCAGGAAAGCAATATTTACTTTTAAGAAGCTGAAGGTGTGATAGTACTCTCTTACACTTTATTGGGTGATTGAGCCCCTTAACATTCCAACTTATATATTTAACAGACGACTTCCCATCCTGTATGGCTGAGCTTACCTGTGCCATATATTGTTTAAAAAGTAAGTAAATTGAATGACAGAGTGAACAGAGAATAATATTAATACAAACAGCCAAGCTGGACTCAAAATGAAAGAAATAAAAAAGGAAAGAGAAAAAGAACAAAAGAAAAAACAATAGAACTTGAAATCAAATCAGGACCCCCCCCCCCCCCCCCCCCCCCCACTAGTTTTTTCCCACCCCAGAACACCTCCCCAAACGATGTGTAAGCATAACCATAGAACACATCATCCGTGCACAAAGTGCATTCTACAAGAATATAGTTTAAAACTCTGAACCCGCAGCCCCGCAGTCAGCAAAAATTCAGGCATATATATATATATATATATATATATATATATATATATATATATATATATATAAAATGAATGGAAACTGCATAAAATGAAAAACAAAAGGGAGTCAAAAGCTCCCGTCGGTATGAAAAAAAGGCAGTTATAAACAGAGGAAACATTTTTAATTGATTTGGGAAACCTTATCCTCCTACAACCAAAACAGAGAATAAATAAATAAATAAAACAAATAAGTATACATCAGAATAGTAACAGATGACGGTGGTATTTATCAGCTATAAGCAAACCAACACGCTTTATCTAAAGCTTACCCCATAAGCATATATAAAGCTCTGCGTGGAGTGCAGGATGCACCCTATAGCCTGGAGGTCGTCGGTTCGAATCCAGGCTATTCTACTGCCGACTGTGGATGGGAGTTCCCAAGGGGCGGCACACAATTGGCCAAGCGTCGCCCGGGTGGAGAGCGCCTAGGTCGGCCAGGGTGTGCTCGGCTAACTGTGCACCAGCGACCCCTGTAGACTGGCCGGGTGACTGCGGGGTTGACTGTAAGCTGCCCAGAGCTGCGTTGTCCTCCGACGCTGTAGGTCTGAAGTGGCTGCATGGCAGGCCTGCAGAGTGAAAAGAAGCAGTTGGCCGACGGCACACACTTCGGAGGACAGCGTGTGTTCGTCTTCGCCGCTCCCGGGTCAGCGCGGGGGTGGTAGCGGTGAGCTGAGCCTAAAATATAAATACAATTGGCTAGTTCAAATTGGGATAAAATCGGGGTAAAAATCAATTGCCGATTACTAAATTAAAAATAAATAAATTAATTAATTAAAAAATAAACTGTTATACAATAAAATCTATAAAATTGTGCCGAATGTAATCTAGGTGAATTGTACAATCCAAAGAATGATATTTTGTGAGATTTATCTAATTGTTTGAGAAATTATTATTACTATTAATTTAACAGGTTTCATTGTCTTTTGCGATACGTATTGACTAGAGCTCTGTTGTAGTAAAAAATGTATTTATTTTGCAATTGGTAATTACTAGGATAATCAATTGTATATTCTTAAGAAGCCATCATTTAAGAATACTAGGGCTGTCAAGCAATTAAAAAAATTAATCGCGATTAATCTTGCGATTAAAAAAATTAATCTTAGTTAATCTTGGTTTTAATCGTATATTAAATTGATACAATTACTACATCCATCTAATTTGTGTGTTTTATTACTGATGCTATTTATTATTATTATTATTATTATTATTATAGGGCAGCAGTGTGGAGTAGTGGTTAGGGCTCCGGACTCTTGAGGGTCATGGGTTCAATCCCAGGTGGGGGACACTGCTGCTGTACCCTTGAGCAAGGTACTTTACCTAGATTCCTCCAGTAAAAACCCAACTGTATAAAGGCTTAACATACTACGCAAAAAAAAAATCAGCAACGTAGCCTACTCCTTTTAAAAAAATATAATAAAATAATAATAAATAAATACTTTGCTTGATTTCATGGGTTTGCAACGATCCTAAATTTCTGTCGAAACTGATGGTTTTAATTTGTTGTGTTGTTGTCTGTAGCAGAAGAGCTGCTGGTGTATTTTGAGAAGTGAAGGTGTGTTCAAATACGCAGCAGACTAGATGTACTCGTGTGTGATATTGGAACTCACTTTGACAGTATCGAAGTAAGCGTCTTTCTGTCCAGTGAGCCTGTCAAAAAAAAAAAAAATAAATCCCATTCATTTTACTGCTCCATAACGCGGTTCAGTGACTAACTTTCTATTAAAGCAGTATCTGCACTCAGATACTCAATCCAATGTTGCCGCGGCCGGGATTGATGTTTGGTGTGCCGGAAGGCTCAAGACACAGCAATGCGATTAACGTGCGTTAAAAAAATAAATCTCCAAAAAAGATAACGCGTTAGTCGCAATTAATTGACAGCCTTAAAGAATACATTTCACTGACCCACACAAGAAGAGCCGTATCAGTAAAGGTAAAAGACCTTTGTGTGTTGCGTGATTTTTCCAACAATTTAGGACAACCAACTAACTTTATAGTATTGCCTTTTCAATATATACAGCACTGTTTGTGCCGCATATAGACCACAGCTGTCGTTACTGATTTTCATAGCAACATGTGCCCCAAGAATTCCGCTGTTTGGCACATGATAATGCTCATGTTTGCTTCTAGAAGAAATGTGTGATGTTCAATATACATGAGTGCTGGCCCCAGGCCCGGGCAATCAGGTGTTGCTTATTTGAATTTTCTGCAGGTTTTGTCAAGATACGTTGGCAGTTTAATTACTTCTGAAGTAATCTGTAATTTGCTGTCATCACAAATGGAGATTAGATATAGGGGCATTCAGAACAGAAAATAGGAGGCACTTTTTTACACTGAAAATTGTGAGGGTCTGGAACCAACTCCCCAGTATTGTTGTTGAAGCTGGGATCCTTCAAGAAGCTGCTTGATGACATTCTGGGATCAATAAGCTACTAACAACCAAACGAGCAAGATGGGCTGAATGGCCTCCTCTTGTTTTGTAAACTTTCTAACTTCTCATGTGACTACTGGCTACTGTCTTGTCCAAATTCATTTTTATTAAGATGCTTCACTTCTCCAAGTGTGGCCCTGAAATCACAGATCTAACTATGATCAATCCTCATCCCCTCTTTTCATACATAGTTTGTGTAATGCAATAACCAAACTGTAACAACATTATGGAATTGAAACTTTGGAATTCAATCTACAATGTGTCATTGAATATTAATTGAATAAATCAGTAAACTATAGCCAAGCTGCCAATTTAATGACTTTTGATATTTTTAAATATGTTATGACTACTACTAATAATAATAACAAAAACATGTTTTTGCCACTTTTGCCAATGCACTGGTGTCTTCAGGGCATGTCCTCATACTGTGTGAATGGCAGTTTCATTGAACAACTCCATATATTAAGAAAATAATGTGGGTCCTAAATCAGTAAAACCTCCCATATATTTTCAAAATCAGTAAATGAAATCAAATACTGGAATAAGCCTCACTAGAAGTAAGGTATTTAAAGGTACTGAATATTTATACTGAACAGATCTGAGCTGCAATTCTCAGAAGGCACTAAAAAGTTATCACCTTGACAATAATAAAAAAATACAGGAGTTAATGTTAAGCATTTCAGCTCTTAGTAGGAGTTACAGTACTTTAAATGTGATGATAGTAAAATAATATTAAAAGTACATTTGTTTCCATTTTTTTTATTTTTGTTTATTTTATGATTGAGTGTATACATTTAGGGAGGAACATTTCCATAAACAATGGAAAACTTGAGTTTTCAACCAGGCAGATTTACTAAAGGGTGCTGTTTTGAAAACTATTTTGATAATTCAGTTAAGAAGCCACCCATTTAAAAAAGTTTATATTGGCTTGTTCCCATAATAGAAAGAATTGGCCAATAAAGAAATGTGTTCAATATCTAATGATCAAGTAGTAGGTATAGCCTAATACATACAGAAGTAGTCATTGTAGAAGGGGAACATTTGTCTGTGTCAAAGCCAAGGAGCGGGCACCAACAAAAAAATGCCTTTATACTTAATTGAGGGAGAACACAATATGTTTGCTTCATCGCAAAATGTCTTGTATTATGACGTGTGTCATATTCTGATCTTTGTAGGTCAGTCTGATGAAAAAAAAAGTGCTTCCGCTGGATTGCTGTTGCTGGGTGAGGGTTGATAGGCTGAAGTTTCCAATCCTGTTTCCAGGCAGGGAATTGCAATAGAACCTCGGAGAACAATGGCACTGACATCAATGCCACAATCTGCAATTCAGAAAGCTGCATAGCTCGCATTCCTCAGACTTTGGCTGCTTGAGAAAAATCAGTGTGTGGCCAATGCCCGTAAGAACACCGCTAAAAAAAACAAAACAAATTTCAATGGAAACCACTACGCACTGTTCCTTTTTCTGTTTCTCTTTTTCTCTAGCACCCACTCCCCCCACCTTGCCCCACCCTCACCCTCTCAGGACCAATTAGGATTATTTTTTCCTCCACAGACCTGCCGCAGAGATCGCCCACAATTTTCCCACCCATTATTCCCTCATTTGTGTATTTCCCCCTACTAACCGAGCACAGCTAATAAAAGGAAATTAGATCACGTGACCCTCTGTGTTTTTCAACACTTAACTACTGTTTGTCTATTCAACAGTTTGGAAGCCTGGCTGCAGAGCTGGATTTAACTGTTCAGTCTTGTCTAGTGAAGTGAAAAGGGCACATTCTTTCTTTCTCATTCTCTATTATTAATGTATTTCCAGACTTCATTTCTGGTGAAATTATTTCCTTTGTCCACTGTTTCACAAGTTAATTTTAAAGCAGGTATACATAAAACACTATCTGAATGTACCTCCTGCATGTGGCAGAAAAAAAGGTTCATATGATGGGGTATTTACTTGCCTTGAAGCTTACCCTTTCCCAACAGGTCACATACAGAGATTGTCGTTTCTTAAACACCACGGTTCTTTGTGTCTGTTTACTGCCTTAAAAAAGAGGCTGGGGATTTCAAAAAGACAAAACTAATGTGACATGACAGTCGACAAGCTGTTGTGAAGAAACAGTCAATAGGTGACTAAGTAACAGGGCTAGGCATTTGTTGTTATCTGATGGAATAAACCTGGCACCTTTTGTTCAGGGTATTATTTATTTATTTGTTATAAGTACCATTTCTCTATATCTAACATTCCAATATGGAATATTATGTTGTCAAAATAAATGTTTTTGGTAGGAACCAAAGACCATTACAGATTCTCTATGGCTGTTTTGGGTTGGTCCTACTTCTTTGTTACGATGCAAATGTTGGCATATTGTTTTGAACAACATGGAGAGAAAAGAAACTGAAACTGACTTTCTTTCTGTCTGTCTGTCTGTCTACCTGTCTGTCTGTCAGCCTAATTGTCTTGATTTTGCACTAATCTGCATCAAACGTTTACCATTCCCAGCCTCTATTTTTTTTTTTGAATTGCATTTTGCTATAATCCAGTTAACTCCTGAAAATCTCCAATTTCTCTGACTAAGGAACGGTCCTACATACAGTACATTCAGACACTGTGCAGATACACCCTGTCTTTTTGGTCGTTATATGTACATAAGTAGATATATATTATAATATATGTGCAGAATATCCAATAATCTCTGTAGTTTTCCATTGGAAAACATATGGAAGGGCCTTTTTAGTTGAGTGGTTTCAATATCTTTCTGGCAGCAATTGAGAGGAATGGTAGTTCCTTGCACCAAGTTATCAGTGAGAACTGCCAAAGACTCTATATACAGCAAGGATAGTTTGTGTTTTCAGGGTATTGGCACATTTCACTTTTAATTTGTAGTTCCCAACACTCTTAGGTGAAAAAAGTAAATGTCTGTGTGGCAGGATAGCAGCAGAGGGAAGACTCAGAGACAGAAAGTGCAGTGAAACCAAAATATTTTAATTAACAAAACACAAATAAAAAGGCACGGTGGCCAACCAAAAAGACGAACACAAAAACAGGCTTTAAACATAAACTATACAGAAAGAATCACTCACTCTCTCACACACGTCTTTTCACTGTTCCAAACACTCACCTCCTAACAAACACTCACCTCCTAACATACCCAACCACTCCCTTTTATACAGGTGTCTGGGCTAATTGGGCAATTCGCACCTCATTAGCCCAGGCACATTCCACACATTCCTCACACATAAATTCACTGAACCACACCCCAAACTCACTCACATCCACTCTAAACAATACAAAAAACACAGAACCACCACAAAATAGGCTGCACCCCATCACACACCTCCCCTCCTTGTGTGCAGCACAACATGGCCTAAATGGCCACCTCCCCCCTCAGTCTCAAAGTCCCGGAAGAGGGGGAAGCACAGTGTCCATGGGGGTGGCCATGGTGGGAGGTCCGGCACCCCCCCGACTCTTCGTGGCCGGCAGGTCCCTCTTCCGGGGCTCACGCCACACACTATCCTGCCGCAAACGTGCGGCTGGGGGAGCTGGTCTCCTGACCTCCCCCCCCTTCTTCACGGCCGGCATTTCCCCTCCGTGGGGCTCCGACCACACGATCTCCGGCAGCGAAACTGCTGCGAGGGGAACTGGTCTCCTGATCTCCCCCCCTTTCTGCATGGCTGGCAGCTCCCCTCCGTGGGGCTCCGGCCACAGTGTAGCGACCCCAGGCGAAGCAGGACCCTCAACGACCCCAGGCGAAGCAGGATCCCTGGCGACCCCAGGCGAAGCAGGATCCCTGGCGACCCCAGGCGACGGCAGCAGCAGCGGACCCTCGGGAGGCGACGGCAGCAGCAGCGGACCCTCGGGAGGCGACGGCAGCAGCAGCGGACCCTCGGGAGGCGACGGCAGCAGCAGCGGACCCTCGGGAGGCGACGGCAGCAGCAGCGGACCCTCGGGAGGTGGAGGCAGAGGCAGCTCCTGCTCCTCTCCCTCAGGTGGTGGAGGCAGAGGCAGCTCCTGCTCCACTCCCTCGGGTGGTGATGGTGGAGGCAGAGGCAGCTCCTGCTCCTCTCCCTCGGGTGGTGGTGGTGGAGGCAGAGGCAGCTCCTGCTCCTCTCCCTCGGGTGGTGGTGGTGGAGGCAGAGGCAGCTCCTGCTCCTCTCCCTCGGGTGGTGGTGGTGGTGGTGGAGGCAGAGGCAGCTCCTGCTCCTCTCCCTCGGGTGGTGGTGGTGGTGGAGGCAGAGGCAGCTCCTGCTCCTCTCCCTCGGGTGGTGGTGGTGGTGGAGGCAGAGGCAGCTCCTGCTCCTCTCCCTCGGGTGGTGGCGGCGGGAACAGCAGCTTGTCTCCCTCCGGTGGCACTGCTGGCTCCTCCGACAGCGGGGTTAGAGCTGTTGGTGCTGCCGGCTCCTCCGACAGCGGGGGTAGGGCTGGTGGCGCTGCCGGCTCCTCCGACAGCGGGGGTAGGGCTGGTGGCGCTGCCGGCTCCTCCGACAGCGGGGGTAGGGCTGGTGGCGCTGCCGGCTCCTCCGACAGCGGGGGTAGGGCTGGTGGCGCTGCCGGCTCCTCCGACAGCGGGGGTAGGGCTGGTGGCGCTGCCGGCTCCTCCGACAGCGGGGGTAGAGCTGGTGGCGGGCGTCTCCGCTGGGCTCCCTTCAGCAGCAAAAACAGCGGCTGCTGTGGAGCCTGAGCTTCACGCCCTCGTCCCTCCCAAAAAAAAATAGGGGTTTGGGCCTTCAGCTCCTCCCCTCCGGACACAGGACGCACCGGCTCCTCCCCTCTGGACCTAGGACGCACCGGCTCCTCCCCTCCGGGCCGTGGACGCACCGACTCCTCCCCTCCGGGCCGTGGACGCACCGACTCCTCCCCTCCGGGCCGTGGACGCACCGACTCCTCCCCTCCGGGCCGTGGACGCACCGACTCCTCCCTCTCGGGCCGTGGACGCACCGACTCCTCCCTCTCGGGCCGTGGACGCACCGACTCCTCCCTCTCGGGCCGTGGACGCACCGACTCCTCCCTCTCGGGCCGTGGACGCACCGACTCCTCCCTCTCGGGCCGTGGACGCACCGACTCCTCCCTCTCGGGCCGTGGACGTTCGGGCTCCTCCCTCTCGGGCTGTGGACGTTCGGGCTCCTCCCACTCGGGCTGTGGACGTTCGGGCTCCTCCCACTCGGGCTGTGGACGTTCGGGCGCCTCCCACTCGGGCTGTTGCAGCGGCAGCTCCTCCTCCTCATACTGGGTGGGGCAGATGGCCACTGTGTGTCCATATGCCCCACAGCCGGGGCACAACTCTGCCGCGAGCCCTTTTAAAAATAGCTCCCAGCTGTCATCTGCCTCCTCCTGGGCCAGCTCCATTTTCCTCCACCTCATCCTCTCTTCCCTTTTTTTTTTTTTTTAAACAAAACGAAAAAACTGCACTTCCGCTCTGAGTCTCCAGGGGGCGCTATCCCACTTCTGACACCAACCTGTGGCAGGATAGCAGCAGAGGGAAGACTCAGAGACAGAAAGTGCAGTGAAACCAAAATATTTTAATTAACAAAACACAAATAAAAAGGCACGGTGGCCAACCAAAAAGACGAACACAAAAACAGGCTTTAAACATAAACTATACAGAAAGAATCACTCACTCTCTCACACACGTCTTTTCACTGTTCCAAACACTCACCTCCTAACAAACACTCACCTCCTAACATACCCAACCACTCCCTTTTATACAGGTGTCTGGGCTAATTGGGCAATTCGCACCTCATTAGCCCAGGCACATTCCACACATTCCTCACACATAAATTCACTGAACCACACCCCAAACTCACTCACATCCACTCTAAACAATACAAAAAACACAGAACCACCACAAAATAGGCTGCACCCCATCACAGTCTGTCATATAGTAAGAGAAATAAGTTACCAAAGTAAGGTAAAAATGGCCTCCTCCTTCTTTTTCACCTCTATCATTTACATTCAATTATTTATTTCTGTTTTAAAATGGAACAAAAAATATATATTTTTATATAATATAAAGATAAAAACAAGGTCTAGCATGCGTGGGATTTGAAACTATAAACTTCAGTTTGCAAGCTTGTTGTGTTATTGTCAGTGCTACATGATTAGTTGAGAAAACAAGCAGTATTTTGAAAGATGAAGTCAACCAGCTGAGACTTATTTTTTATAGGAGATTTTTCTGGAGATTTTTTTTTTCGAGTCATCTCATCATTCTGAGATTCTGATCTTGATCTCTGAAAAATGTTGGTTTCCTGTTAGTGTAACACTGATTGTGGTCCCTATTGGCGCAAGTAAGTACGGTTTCCTCTTGATACTGATTGATGAGAGTAACGCTATTTGTGGTCCCCACTGGACAAAAAGGAATGTTAATTTGAGATGAAGCTATGCTGAAGGATAGCCTATATATTTGGTATTTGGTAAAAGTAAAACATAAATACATTAATAAATATTTAAATAAATGAATACATAAATCAATATATAGGCATTTATTTTTTTTATCTATCTTGATATTAATTTATTTTTCACTATCAGATATAAACACTGCCATTTAATACTGTATGAAACAAAACTAAATACTCAACAGCTCTTGTTGAATTGTATATTAGTGAAGATTTTTGTACATAAAGGTTGTAATGCTTTCATATATTTTTACTTTCAAAGAAACTTTATAACACATTTATTTTCGAAAAAAATAAGGTATATAAATGATGGACATTGACTAAATGTTTTTGGTTTCTTTTTAATCAACTCGATCATTCATCCTAGACCATGACACGCTTGAGTGACTATGACTGAAGCATATGCACTTAATCACCTAATTAGTGAGACAGTTGATTGGACACTGGATATGGAGTGATTTTAGCTGTTGAATTGCAAGCTTGAATAAAAGCAATAAAGAAAATCACAAAAAAAACAATATGCCATGTCTGTCAAGGGAGCAGCGCCTTCGTGCAATTGGCATGTTGGAGGCTGGACTAGGGCAGCGTACTGTGGCTCACCGTCTTGGGTGCTCACAACATCAAACCTGGCGAAACACACTCTGTCAATGACGGGCCACGAACTGGGAGACCAAGAGTCACAACACCTGCCCAAGATCGACAGATCATTTTGCAGCATCTTCGTGATGTGAATTGTTCATCAGCATAATAAAAAGTCACTGCACCTGCTCTAAAACAGAGTTTGTCATTTTTCGATCACATCTAGTGAATTTTATCCAAATATAAGTGTTAAGTTTCTTTTGATGCTCAAATATAAGTGATACGTTTCTTTTGATGCTCAGTATTTATATATACAGTATATTGGAATGACCCAGACAATTGCTTTGTTGCATGTGTTGTTGTCTGTTCAGTTTGTCTCGTCTGTCTTTTATGTTACATGTATTGTAAGGGGAACGGGTCACACCGTTACTTAGCATGGGAAGGGGGAGTGAGGAGAATGTGTGTTGCTGTTTTCGGAGGTTGTAGAGCATGGATGTGACTGGTTGAGAAGCCGGACAGTGGCGGGAAACGACAGGAGGTTATATGAGGGGGTGCATGAGCCTGGGGACCGGAGACAGTCCAGCGCTGAACTGGAATGAGAGGCACAATAAAAGCGGATTGAACTTGTGTCAAATATACAAGCCAAGTTAGTAGAAACCTATGGGGCAATTTGACTAAAAAACAAATGTTTTCTTGAAATTTGGCATTTGTTTTTGATATCTCCACTTTAAATGGCTGGGCACTTTTGAATTTTTGGTGTTTTTTTCACATTTCCAATGTGTTTTTGTTTCAGATTAAATAGTTCCTTTTTAAACTCTTTAAATAGGTCTCAATGTGGTTATTAACAGAGAAGCTGAGGTATCCCTTTGGTGTAATCTGCAATGAGTCTTGTTTATTTGGATGCCCCGCAGTGCGGAACTATTAAAAGAAAACTTATGTTTATGGAACGACTATTTACTGAAATGAAAACAAAAACATGTCACCTTAAAAGGGCACGGTCTGGATAGAATTATGCATATGGAATTTATCTGTTTCTCATAAAGGAAGTTCTTCAGAACACACTCTGAAGCATATTGAGGCAATTTGATATATTACTGTATAACTCTTCTTACTCATTTAACTCTGCTTGTTAACCAGAATATTAACTTTATTTTTTATAGAGATTTTTTATGCTGGGAATTCCAAGACTGTACAAGTTGTATCCTACTGTAATTGTAATTTAATCTAATTTAAAGCTAGCCAAGAAACCTGCAGCTGGTAAATGTGTTCACTTATGAATTCAGGGCCTGCGACTCGGAATGAGGTGGTTTGTTTTTTTTTTTTTTTAGCTAAAACGGTGCGGAAGTCAGAAACAAAAAATATCCTTTTTACTTTTTATCCCTAGCAGTGGATTCAAATTGGCGACAGGGATATTGTGAAGAGACTATGTATGTGATACATTTTTAGATAAAGTACATCTATTTATAATGACAATTATCGTGGACATTCATAAGCACAAGTTCTGTTGAATAATACTTAGGAAAAATAAACTTACCGGTACATACTTTTTTTGCACTGTTGGCCTTTTTTTTTTTTTCACTGAAATATACTGACAAGTTGCATTATTTGTACAGCAGATAGGTGACCCCCTAAGCTCATTCTGCCAGTGTATCCTTGTTCTGGTGACACAAGTAAATCTTTATCTATAGGTAAATCTATATTAAATATGTTTATAGCCTGTTGTAGCCTGATTGTCTAAGCCGTTGGATTAGCGTTTAACTTTAGGAAGTAATACAATGTGGAGTTCAGAATTCAACTGCTGTAAAAGATTTGAGGGAATGATTTGACAAGTGCCATACCCTGGTTGTGTAGGCTGCTGCGTGAGAAAGTAGGAGGAGAGAGAAAAAAAATGTAGTCCATGGGGTGTGATAGAAGACTACATCCCCCAGAATGCCATTATTTTATTATTATTATTTATTTCTTAGCAGACGCCCTTATCCAGGGCGACTTACAATCGTAAGCAAAAACATTTCAAGCGTTACAATACAAGTAATACAATAAGAGCAAGAAATACAATAACTTTTGTTCAACTTTTGCCATGGGAGTGAGATAGGATGAGTTACACTTGGCTCTGATGAAATGAAAGACACCTATGTGCAGTTACCCCTGCATAAAAGCAAGGCTGGGAAACCCTGTTATGGGGTGTGGTGAGGTGAATGCTTCAGAAGAGGCAAACACCAAGAAACAACAGTGAACAACAGCAAGAAGTAAAAGAAAACCAGTGAAGGCTTTGCCCAGCCAAGTAGTTTAAAGGAGTGGTTTGTTGGGAAAACAGCTTAGCCGTCCCAACCATTTAGTTAGGGAAACAAAAGTTTAGTTTGTGCTCCCAATTGGAGTTAGGCTTTTGGTTTGTTTTGTTTTGTTTTGTTTGTTTGTTTAATTTGGTTGTAAATAATAAAAGTGCACAGAAAATCGCTAAACCACAGTTTCTGTGTCTGGGTCAGCTATTTAAAGGGTGCAAACCCGTCTGGGCTGGGGGCTTTGTCTTTTTCGGGTAATGATTTAAAAAAGTTTTAAGTGCATGATACGTATTTAAATACTATATATTACACATACATTTAGTACCTTCAGATCTAATAATAAAAAAAACATCTGAGTTTAAATACCGATACATTTTAAATGCGCATCATGCTGCGGGATTCTTTGCGACATCTATTGGCCATATTCAGCTGTTGTTGTTAACGTGGCTGTTATGTTCAGTTTTAAAACTAATGCAGTAGTACAGCACCGCTATTACGTTATGGACTGTCGCAATAGCTACCGTAAATTGAGCCATCTGGGTTTTATTTATTTATTTATTTTTAAATAAAGGCTTCTTATTTGATATTTTTGGTAAGAAAATATATCTGCGCAATAACTGTAGATAAAGCATTCCGTATTGTAAGCCACACGATTAAATGGTTCACACCGTTATCACTGACATAAACCCAATAGGATGTTGTTGTCTTTCCAATTTAGCTCCTGAGAATAGTCGCCACAGTTATTATAATTGATGTGTACTTGCCACTCGCTGTGTGTTATTGTTTTCTGTAAAACCTTGCTATCCTGTCAGTTAAAATACTTAAAGCTTGCTTTAATGTTGTCTTTATTACGCCAGCCATGCATTCTCATATTTTCTACATTTTCTTTAAATTCTCAAATTAATAATCGATACCTGGGTAGTAAAAAGATACTCGGTCAGGTTGGGTAATTTAAAACCCGACAGGTACCCGTGTCGACCTCTAATATATATATAAATAAAACCAAGTAGTGCTGCATCGACTTCATAGCGGCCAATTAGCGCCTACTCTCTAATAGACAATAACAGCCCAGATAAATAAAGGATTGAGAAAATAAGCACCTGGGTGCTATTTAGAGCAAATACGGTGTACACATGGTGGGTGATGGTCATGGTTGTCTGTTTTTTCATGATTCTGATACTGTAGCTCTGGTTTTGTTTTTACATTATAACTGGCATAACTGAGGGTGTATGTTACTAGCTTACTTGTTCATATCTTTTCTAGGGGGTTCTGAGGAAAACTGTAAGTTGACTAATGTTTTACTAATGCCTCCATTCATGTCACACCGAAATGTCAACTTGGCTTTTTTAGAGTTTTTATCTGGGGAAAAAATGGGTTTACCCGTTTTAATTATATCTACTATTTCATTAAGAGGCTTTCTTGAAATACGGTTAATTTTCGATTATTCAATTAAACACCGAAACTGACTTCGAATGATTAATAAACTGCACAATTTTGATCGATTTTATTATACTATAAAACTTCCAAGTTTTCTTTATGGTCACTCATCATAAAAGTTACTTCCGCATCGCAGCCACTTTCAATTCGAGCGGTTCACCTCAGGCATCCACTGAAGCTGCGCTCACTCTGGGATCTGTAGGGCAAGAACCTCGAGACCCGCCCTCCTGTAAAGCTCCCATAATGCATACAAAACGGCTTCACGAACAAAAACATACAGGGAGCGTGAGGTATAACACAGGCCAGGTTTTTGGGATGGAACCGCATGACAGTCTCGCGTTTTGATTGGTCCATGTCTGTCACATGAATATGTCGTCACACGAGTGGAAAAGCTTGCAGGCATTTTTAACATTGTGATCAGAGAGAGTGATCTGCTTTCCACAACCGTACCACTAAAATATAATGTGGTATTACGCTGTACTGATATAACAAACTATGGGTGATTACTTTATATGAATTATCATGTTATGCACGAATGTAAGAATTGGCTTTCTGTGGTGGTGTACTTTTTTCTTTCAAGTAGCATATATCTATAATCGTTTTTGCGATATATTTTAATATAAAATGTATACACTATTGCAGTTTTGTTAGAGGATACATTAGTTTATCTCTAATGTAATCACAGTTTTACATATAGACTGCCCCTGTTTTCATTTACGTCGCAAATTCTGGGCCGCTTTGGTTTTTATATAACGTCCCAAATTCTGGGCCGTTTTGGTTTTTAGATAACGTCCCAAATTCTGGGATGCTTTGCATTTTCGAATTCAGCCCAGTTTTGGGGACTCAGCTGACAGCCGAGTTTCTAAGTCATCCATGCAGTTTACCATAAACTGGATCGTGAATTCATTTGAGAGTAACCCTTAGTACATGAATCAAAGTGAATGTATTTTTACTCTCCCCAGAAATCTTTTTTTTTTTTTTTTTTTTTATGAAAAAACAAATACAATTTAAATGTTTAAAAAACGTATTTCTTAATACATGAAGAAACTACATTGCACTGAAATAGATACATGAAAATTAATTAAAGCAGTCGTTTTCCTTTATTAAAGACTAATATTAAAACACATTTTTGGTAAGGAACATGGTATTCCGAAAAAAGGACATCTCATTTTCTTATGTAACGTCCATCAATATATTGTAGTGTTTCAGGTTCTTTTTGGACAGAAATGAGACTGCAACTGTGAGTAGATGAAGGCAGTTTATTTGACAATAATTAAATAATCACAAAATAAAATCGTAAAGTGAGGGTAAGGAGACTGGGAGTCGACAGTGAAAATAAATGATTGTAGTAATTTTTCTTTTACCCTACCCTTCCCAGTCTTTTCCCCGCCCCTCTTTTGCGCAAAACCTGCACTCCAATTCCCCTCCACACACGTGTACCACCATGCAACCCCTGCACGCACACACCCACCATGCAACCCCTGCACGCATACACCACCATAAGACCCCTGCACACACACACCACCATAAGACCCATGCACACACCACCATGCAACCCCTACATGCACACACCACCATGCAACCCCTGCGTGCACACCACCATGCAACCCCTGCACGCACACACCACCATGCAACCCCTACATGCACACACTACCATGCAACCCCTACATGCACATCGTAGCAATTCTTTGCAAAATATTTTTTTGGGTATTCATCCCCATTCATGTCTATGGCAGTGTTAAAAATCACATTTTTCACAGTCATATCTCTCAAACCAGAGCACCTACAACCACCGTTCGAAGGGTTCTAGTTCAGTCTGAATGTAATATGACCAGTTTTGTAGCAATTCTTTGCAAAAAATATTTTCAGGGTGTTCAGCCTCATTCATGTCTATGGAAGGGTTGAAAAACACATTTCAGGCATATCTCTCGAACCCGAGCACGTAGAACCACCATTCAAAGTGATATAGACTCAGGGGAGCACCCCAAACCACCCCCTAAAACGATGTGGTGGTTCACCCAAAAACTCATGTAATGATGAAAAAATTCACTTTGCCAAGCCGTCCTGGCATCTGAACCATGAAAACGGTGACTCTTTGTGCAGGGCCCCATGGGGCCCCACCGGAAAAAAAAAATCAAGTTCCTAACCCCCACAGAACCCGAGATAAGCCCTGTCAAAAATGTCCAAAAACTACCCTTTTCGGGGTCATATCTCCATGACCCTGGGGCCTAGAAACCGGGTTGAACTTCCTAGGGTCATATCTGGGGGCCCTCTTTCACAGGGAGCCACCCATTTTCAAATGCTACATTTTCAACAAATGTACACATTTTCAGCATGATGGCATGTCAGGGTTGCATTTCCAATAGCTTTTGAGCTCCAGGTTAGCAAAAAAAGTCTAAACTGGTGTCCTTTCTAGCTGGGGACACGTTGCTTGGAGGGATAGACAGGGGCCCTGAGGTGGACCTCCGTACCGATTTTCAAGTCTCGGGGACCCCCGGAACCCGAGATGTAGCACCCTGAAAAATGTCTATGGGAAATCCCATTATAAAACCCCTTTGGGGCAATGCCCACCATCTGGCGGTGGGGTGGCGTATGAACCCGTGGCCGATATCTTTCTTTAGCTGAGACTCTTGTGCACGCAAAGAGTGCCCTTCTGAGTTTGTTGGCCCAGGGGTCGTGGAGATACGGGTACGATAAGAGACCACCCCCTTCCCTATGGCAAATCCCATTATAAAAACACCATTGGGGTAAGGCTCGGCCAATGGCGGTCGTGGGTCGTACGAACTCGAAGGAACGCATTTTCTTTAGCTAAGACTGTTGTGCATGTAAAGAGAGTACTAGCGAGTTTGTTGGCCCAGGATTTGTTGACTCATGGGGTACGATAGGAGGACCCCCCCCCCCCCCCCGACCGCGATTTCCTATAGCAAAATACATACAAAAAATGTCCATTATATATAAGACCTGAAATGTGCACATTTTGTAGTGTATTTATGCAACAGAAGCACCAATTTAAGTCCATTCCAAGTGTTTTGTGATCACAGTATCAGCTTGAGTGTATCGGAGCATAGCATAGTTTTGCACCAAAAGCGAGCAGAGGCGAAAAAAAGC
The DNA here is from genome assembly GCF_902713425.1 of Acipenser ruthenus. NCBI lineage: Eukaryota > Metazoa > Chordata > Actinopteri > Acipenseriformes > Acipenseridae > Acipenser > Acipenser ruthenus. Next base: position 62,845,803 of record NC_081193.1, read on the forward strand.
ACTATATACCCTATTCTTTTAAAATATCACTTTGCAGTGCAAATTTGAGGAACACAACCACTTAGCAACTTGCAAATTGGTACTGCAATTTAAAGGCCTGTAGTGTCAGACTGGTAGTGCCTAACTGATTCAAGTGTTTTTGGAATGATTCTTGCAAAGACTGATGTAAAAGAAAAAAGAGAGATTGACAAACAGCATTTTGCTTTATATGCAGAAACGGGCAACTACAAGAGGGTGTCAAACAAGCTGTGAATGTCCTAGGAGGCTACAGAGTACCTCTGGGTATGAATCCAGATGCTCGCAGTACCTGTTCTTAGATGGCCGAAACCACTGTATCACTGTATAACTGTATACCCTATAAATATCACTTTTTATTGTGTTTTTGAGGAACACAACCAATTACAAACTTCATTTGAATTGCTGTGCTATCAGAATATCAGTGTATAACTTTGCTGGGTATTGCAGTGTATGCTGGGTAGTATCAAAAGGCCTTCACTTTTACAAAAGGCTGTCAAAATTTAAAAAAGGCTGTGTGCTAACCCAATACTTGTCTTTTTAATTCTGTGCATCCAAATACTTGTAGTTAAAAGTTTTAAGAATTAAGCCTACTGTTTGTTGTTCTGTCCTAAACCAGCAGTTTGTCACCCAAATGTATTAAATTGTATAGGGGTACTCGAGCTGAAACCTCCAGATAAAAGGGTTACAGTTTCAAAAAAAGGCTGAAAACCCCTGACCTACAGTATAAACTATCAGGAATAGATAAGGGAAATGTTGACTAATACAATACAATAGGATTTATTTGAAGTTGTTCTGATAAAACCCCTGTGCCTCACTATATATTGATGGACATTACATAAGCAAATGAGATGTCCATTTTTTTTTTTTTTTGGTATACCATGTTCCTAAATGTTTTCTGGGGAGAGTAAAACATACATTAACTTTGATTCATGTACTAAGGGTTACTCTTAAATGAATTAACAGTCCAGTTTATGGTAAACTGTGCATGCATGACTTAGAAACGTCAGCTAAGCAGAATATCTCAAAAACTGGCCTGAATTCGAAAATGCAGAATTCGGGACGTTATCTAAAAACCAGAGCAGCACAGAAATTGGGATGTTATCAGAGGGGCCCAGAATTTGGGACGTTATCTAAAAACCAAAGCGGCCCATAATTTGGGCCGTTATCTAAAAACCAAAACGGCCCAGAATTTGGGACGTTATCTGAAAAGCAAAGCGGCCCAGAATTTGGGACGTAAATGAAAACAGGGGCAGTCTATATGTAAAACTGTGATTACATTAGAGATAAACTAATGTATCCTCTAACAAAACTGCAATAGTGTATACATTTCATATTAAAATATATCGCAAAAACGATTACAGATATATGCTACTTGAAAGAAAAAAGTACACCACCACAGAAAGCCAATTCTTACATTCGTGCATAACATGATAATTCATATAAAGTAATCACCCATAGTTTGTTATATCAGTACAGCGTAATACCACATTATATTTTAATGGTAAGGTTGTGGGAAGCAGATCACTCTCTCTGATCACAATGTTAAAAATGCCTGCAAGCTTTTCCACTCGTGTGACGACATATTCATGTGACAGACATGGACCAATCAAAACGCGAGACTGTTATGCGGGTCCATCCCAAAAACCTGGCCTGTGTCATACCTCGGGAGTGTAGCGTATCAGAGCATTTCGTTATAAATACTTGTCAGAGAAAGAAGGTGAGCGAGTGTTTAAATACTGTAAGTTCATAAATACAAACAATTTGCATTTTCTTTACACTATTATCAATATCCTTATTAATGACGGTTTGTTCCGCAAGAGAAAAGCAGCGGATATTAAATTATATAAATATAGGGTCAGTCCATGTCAGATCAATCACCCTCGAAACCGAAGATTCATGGATGTTGATACAAATATGTGTTTATAAGTTAAGTGAGCTCTCCAAAGTTATTGTATTGTTTTATGAGACTTTCACTTGTATGTATCTGTTATTGTTGACTCGTTTTCTCATTTTAGTTTAGTCAGCGAGACAGGTTAATAAATTACATTTTTTATTTTTAAATAATAAACTAAAATGTTTAACATGACTATTTCTTGTATTACGTTTCATTTAATATTATTAAATGAAATGCAATACAACAAAGAATGGCAACCTGAAACAAAAGATTATAAAAATAATTGTAATTATTAATTACTGACAATTTTTTATAATAATTTGTTTCAAGTTGCCATTCATTCTTGTATTACGTTATATTTAATGAGTTAATAAACTTCCAGCCATGTATTATTATTATTATTATTATTATTATTATTTTCTGTTCTGCAGTATTATCAACCTTAGAGAGTTAGGGATTCAGAAGTGCTTAAGAGAAGATTTCACGCAGTTGAGGGCAAGAGAGTGCTTTGTCAGATTGTGTGTGCTTTCCTTTTTTTTTTTAAATGGTTTCTGTAGTGGTATTGTTTATATATTGGTTATGCTGCGTTAGTAGTGAATTCTATATATGCATACTGTATGTTTTGTAGGTTTTAAAGTGCTGCTGAAAAAAGTTATTGAAGTTTTATTGTAGTTTTTAATGAGAAATAAAGAAAAGCATTTAATCAGGAACCTTTTTGTGACTTTTTTCCCCTAAGAATGATGTTATTAGAATAATCGATAATCGTAATCGTGATTATTGTCAAATATTGAATCAATAATCAAATCGACTTGTAAAAGTGATAATCACTCATCACTAGGACAGAGGCATCTCAAATCAATATTGATAGTTTATAGCAATCTGGAAAATACATGATTAGCTAGCTGCATCTTGCGTACTGTAGATATTGCAATGAAAGTGCCACAAGCATCCTCATTTTAGGAAGGATTTACAAGCCTTTTTGTGGACTGAAAACTGCTAGCGCTACGCAAAAAACCCAAGCTGAATGACACACAGCACAACTGTGCCAAAGAGATGAATACATTTTTTTTTTAAAGTAGTTATCTGCTGACCAAAGCATGTTTGATGCATAGTCTTCATATATTACAATATTGCAATTAAGTTGTCCTATGTGATCAGATAGTTGTTACACACAAACATAATGTACAATATAATACCTTAACATCCATTAGTTTCCCAGAACAAAATCATGACATCCTGCTATAGATCATCCTGGGACTTAATTAGAGAAATGCATTTTAACAGCTGTTCTTTCTTCAGGTTTCAGTTTCTAAGATTGTACATTTTGAAGATAATAGCCATTAGAAACAAAGGGCCTTAAAACACTTTACAAACCTGGAACTAAACAAATAGCAAATGTAATCCATGGTCTTTTGAAACATAAGCACAATTTTCTTCTCAGTTTAATTATTATTATTATTATTATTATTATTATTATTATTATTATTATTATTATTATTATTATTATTTATATATATATATAATTTAAACTGTAAAGCATGTATTATGCATTTCTCTGTATTTAAAGTATTCTGGATTTTCTGGTTGTTACTGCATCTTGTAAAGTGCTTTGTGATGGTGGTCCACTATGAAAGGCGCTATATAAAATAAAGATTGATTTGAATTATTTATTTATTTATTTATTTGGCAGGCACCTTTATCCATGGCGACTTACAGGGCAGTACAGAGTTAAAATGCAAGATTCATTTTTAAATACAGTATAGTGTACAGTAAGTGCAAATAATAAAACTAAAATACAATATGGGTACAACAAGTTAGGATTACAACAAGTTATATCTACAATTATGTATTAGTAGTGCAGGGATAGTGCATTAGCTGAGGATCCAGTAACGTGGTGCATAAGTCAGGGGAGTCCAGTACATAGTAGGAGGGCCGAGAGGCATTGTGAGATGCAGGGGGAAATATGGGAGTCAAAAGGAGGGGCATCATCAGCGTAAATGTGATAGGAGAAGCCAAAAGAGGAGATAAGAGTACTTAGTGAGAGAGTGTAGAGAGAGAAGATTAAGAATGTGGGTGACACGAGCAGTTTAGAAAGCTGAGGGAAAGGAGCCAGTGAGTAGGGAGGTGTTAATGAGGGAGGATAAAAGGAAAAAAAGCATTGACAATGGATTGGCAAAGGCAAGTAGGAAGGGGGTCCATGGCGCAAGAAGTTGGCTTGGAATCCAGGTGTAAGGAGCAAAGGTCCGAGTCAGATAGACGTGTGAAAGTTGTGAATAATGGATATGGGGCGGGGGGATGTGTTCAGGTGGGGAGGTGGAAGGAAGAGAAAATGGTTTGGAAAATAGCTTCTCAATGTCCTCTACTTTGGAGCAGAATGAGGCAAAGTCAGCAGGTGTGAAGGAATGGATGGGGGTTTGAGGCAGGAGGAAAAGGTGGATAAAGTCAGCAGGGGTTGTTAGTGGAGGACAGTAAGATAAATTGATAATAGGAGTGTTTGGCAGAGGTGAGGGCTGTCAAGAAAGAGGAGAGGAGGGTCTAAATCAGAGGGTACCTTGGATCCCATCCACCTCCAATCAGCAGTGCGCAGCTCATTACAGGATGAGCGGAGTATAGAGGATAGCTGGGGGGGGGGAAACAGGGCGGAAGATGATAGGACACAAGGAGTCAAGAGTTGTGATAGAGAGAGTCATGGTGGCTGAGTGCTGACAGGAGAATGAGTCAATAAGGGGAAGGGAGAGAGCAGAGGAAATAAAGATGATTGGGGAAAGGGAGTGGAGTTTGCGTCAAGACGAGAGAAGGGGAACGGGTTGATGGGAGAGAGGGTGGTCCGAGAAGGAGAGGGGGGTGATAGTAGGGGAAGGAGGAGAGCAGTTTCTGGAGAAAATGAGGTCCAACTGGCTGACAGCTTTGTGAGTAAGAGGCAAGGGGGAGCAAGAAAGAATCAAGAAGAGGGAGGAAGCTAGCAGCATGAGTAGAGTTGGAGAGATAAATGTTAAAATCACCTAACAAAATTATAGGAATAGTGGTGATAGAAGACAGAAAGAAGTCAAGCTCGTCAAGGAAGTGAGCAGGAGGGGGCAATAGAGAAAAATAACAAGCAGATAACACGGAGAATGCAATTCGACGGCGTGAAACTCAAAAGTGCTGACAGAGATGGAAGAGAGAATAGAAGGTATCTAGAAATTCTAGAATGGAGAAAGTAGGAATACAGGTCCCCGCTTTGTCCTGAGGAGTGGAGAGAGTGAGAGAGGACATAATAAACAGAGGAGAGAGCAGCTGGGCTAGCAGTCTTCTCCGGGGTGATCCATGTTTCTGTAAGGGCCAGAAAGTCGAGGCAGTCTTATTGCAGGCTGACTGGCAGTTCCAGACGGCGCCAGAGAGAGCAGGGGGAGTAGAGGATGGAGGGAGGAGTAGAGAGATCAGGTTAGAAGGGTTAGAGCAGTGCTGGTGAGAGATTTTGCAAGCGCAAGAGGAGAGGAGGACTGGGATAGCAGAGAAAGTCATAGTGGATAAAGTCGTCAAACTGGCAGTTAGGAAGCAGCAGAGGCAGAGAGCAGTATAGGCTGAAGATAAAGACCTAGCTTTATAAGTTTTGAGATTATGGACAATAGAATTTGGATTTAAAGCCATCGTCATTTTTGTTTGTTTTTTTTTTGGTTTTTTTAAAAAGTTTTTTTCATATTTTAAAAAGAAGCACAAACTTTCACTTTTCCTATAAGCTGGAGTGTCCCATTATTGTGTAATATAATATTAAATTATTAATGTTTTTTTTTTTGTAATGAAAATTACATTTTGAAGGAAACGCATGGTGCGTTTCCTTCAAATATGCAAAATATTTTTAGTCACAGTTTCAGTGCTTTAATGCAAATGTATTTCCAATGGTAACATTTGTTTAAAATGGTTATAGTATTTTTTAAAATGTATACAAACCCCATATGATTTGAATGTGACCTAATATTTTTAAATGTGTTTGCCAGACTTATTAAAATAAGTACTTCCTCCAGTTCTCATATGAAATTGTAGTTCAGAGCTGCACGGGGAGGTATTTAATTGCACAATGCCTCTGCGTATATCTGCAGCTTCAAGGTGAAATTCCCTGAATAAAATGGTTAAAAAGAAAAAGAAAAAGAAAAGTTTGCTCAAGTGCAAAACAAAACTCCCACTCAAATACCTGGGAACTTTTCCTTTGTTTCTTTTTGCAATCTATGTGCCAGAAGGGAGGAATGGAAAGAGAAAAGCAAGCCTTTGTTGTTTTTTAAGCATTTGGCTGTTTTAAAGCAGGGTGTCAATACTTTTCCCCACAATGGCTTGTAGCTTCTCGTCCTAAACCTATCAGAACCTGTTTATTGGTAAACTGTCAAGAAGAAGAAGAATCATCATCTCAACTTCTGAACCTGTTAGTCACTTGTGTCTCCTTCACAGCACAGTGCTCTGTATCACCTTAGTTGGGCAGTGAGCAATTAAATTTGCCTCTAGTTATTGTACATGTAGTGAATCAACCAAGGGTGTTAATTGTCTGACTCCCTACTGTACTTACAAATGCAAAACTAAAATAAATAGTAAAGGGAGTCCCCATGTCATTAGTGCTCAGTTGACCCCGGTATGTAATACCATTAACAGTAACTACGCTGGCTGGGGCCTTTGGGAAACGCTGGGGCCCAGAAAGGATATGTTATCCATTAATGGCTTCCCCACATCTGGGCAGGGACTCATCTTTTTTTTTTTTTTTCCTCTTCATAGTTTTTCCTAATCTTCCTCAGGGGCCTGAATCTAAGGTTGCTTCTTCCATTTTCAAAGTGATAAAAACAGACCTGCTGCTTTGCCTTCAGCTACAGGATATTGTTATGGCTGAAATAAATGTGATCTGTGCTGGACTCCTTCCAGATAGCAGATGGTGCAGGAGTGCCATGGTAAAGCCTTTGAGGATAACCTGGAGTTATAAAGCATTGGTTTAGGCCTAAAGCACTGTGACACTTTGAATAAAGACCACAGATATGTTTTTTCAGGTCAAGTTTAGGGCTTTGCATCTGCTTTTTCTGTATCCATGGAAACCAAGCAGGTGTTGCCTTTAATTTTCGCTTAGAACCTTTTGTTTGGCTGTGACCGCACATTGTTTTAAAGAAAACTACTTCTGTATGTTACCATTTACTGTTTTGCTGTTTTTTTTTCTTTTCTTATCTATGTTTGATGTGCAATCATGACACTGACTCACTTCTGCTGACAGGACTCCAGTAATCCATATTCAATGCCGACACCTATACTGTGTTTTAAGAAGCTCTGCAGCCCACAGTGGAATACAGTGCTACACCTGTTAATGTCACCCTCAGATTATCACTATATTGAAATTTTCCATCCAGAATATAATGAAAGTCAATGGGCACACACTGGATCAAGTTCACTATTTGGTTTAATTGAAGACATTGAGAAAGACTTCTAGTTGAACATGTGTCATTGAATTTATTATGTTTCTTTTAGTTTTTCTAAATTTAGCACCATTGAATGTTTAATGATGAACTCCTGATAACATTTTTGCTGTTTTTGCTTAGTCCCTTGTGAAATATTACATGTTTAACATTTAAATTTAAATATAAAAACATATAAATTATTAATTCATTGGGGGCAGAGTAGACTACTAATCCACTAGCTTCTAAGTCGTTGACTTCTAAAGGGTTGGCTTTAAAACCATCTTGGGTTCACCTTGAAATCATTTTGGTGGTCTAAACTTAGGCTCCAATGAACATTACAAAACTAAGACACAGGTGGGCTCAGGTCTGCTTGATAGAGGGCCAGGACTGAATGTCAGTGGGTGTTCAGGTAAGGGTTGTAGGTCTCTAACATTGGAAAGCTTGCATGGTGCTTGCCATACATCCTACGACATACCAAATGACACCAAGAACAGTATTAGCCGATGGCTTTATCCTTCACCTTACTTTTTTGCAAATGGAAATATTTCTAGTATCCCTGTTTATAATTTTGTTTACAGATAAATGTGCTAACCAGAGGTCATGTTAAATACTGCACCGCTGTCAGAGAGGTGTTAAGGGAGAAAGAGAGAACAGAGAGGGTTACTACTGCTGATTCTGCTCATACTTCAGTGGGTCAGGGCCCCAAGATCGATGTTTACTCAAGGAGCATTAGCTTGCATATATTGGAACAATTTAAACACAGTTAAATCAATACTGTAAACAGAACTTGCCTGGCTGCTCTCTTTGATCTAGTCATTGTTACAGTGAATGTTCTATGAGCTGTAAATTAGACAAAGAGCTAAACAATTGTCTTATCATGGAATGCAGGTCATGTACTGCTTTAAAAACGAGGCTTTAAAAGGCCTGGTTTACAGAACTGATTATTATATATTTTTTGTATTTCTCTTTGTGTCATATGGTGCATTTGCTAAAGTCCCAAACTGGATCATTTAATAGAACTTTTACCGTCTGTTAAAGCCCGCCTCGTGCCGTGCTGAAGGCAAGGGCATTTAACATAACCAGAAGGGACTTTGTAGATGGTAGCCCTCTTATGAGGATTCTATTGCTATTAGAAAATGCGCTAATGGATAACATTTCAAGTTTTTCTGTTTTTTTTTTTGTTTTTTTTTTGTTTTTTTTTATATCATTTTATGGCAAACTTGTTCTTGTTGTTACTGAATACAAACTTTTCTCTCATTATTTCATGTGTAATGCAATTTGCTCAGAATTCCATGTGTGCTCTGGTAGCTTCAGGCTTCATTATCTCAGCAGTGAACTTCCAATTCCCTAATTAATACCTCAATATTAAAAAAAAAAAAAACATGCCGCTGTTCTTCAATTCAGGTACCTCGTACATAAAAGCAAACATGGTTTGGAAATGTTTGTAAAACATTTAAATAAATAAAAGGACTTGTACATTTTTTATTTTTTGATCAGGATTTGAGTGCAGGTTTGTGTATTTGTGTAAATTTCTGTATTTAAGATACCGTTAGGTCCTCCTTTTTTAACTTTATTTGCTATACTAAATTTAAATAGATAGATTGAATGTATAGCCTAGGACAGCGAGGAAGCTGACTTATTGACAGAGATGTGTACAAGAACAAAGATAAAATAACTTTCAAGGTATTTTATCAGAGATTAATGTCCTCATATTGACCAATCACATTAAAGGAAATCTCCAATCCATTTTCTAATTTAAAATAAACCAATGTATCATAATAGTGTAGTTTTTACTAAATATTTTAGTGTATTAACTGAAGCCTATTTTGAAAACTCAAGATATAAATGGACTCCAGTGAATAATGTATTGATGTAAAACTGAGCATGATCTGGGGAGTCTTATGTCTACTCACAAAGTGTAAGTATATTTTGTCAAACATAAAATACAGATCAGTATTACAAATGTATACAAATCTATGCCTATAATTTAGATGAATCAGAACTGACCAATACATATACCTTTTCATAGAAAACTCAACAATGAGGCCTGTGTAGGTAGTGTTACCCGCCCCCCCTCCCCCCTCCCACTCCCCCTCCCAGTGTGCTAAGTTTGGTCAAAGAAAGTACACAGTTTCAGATCCAGCCAGTCTTAAAATTAGCTGGCTAATTCCCAGTTCTGTGTTTCAGTATGTCTGTTTTTATTTTAAAAGCAATATCTATAATAAACCACAGTAGCCGAGGTGATAAGTGTATCACAAGTCTGTAATACTGTCTCAAGGGGGTTTCAGGTGACTTTATAAACCTGAAATGCTTTTCTCTTTCGGGTTATGATGTCATCTCAAACCTCTCAATCAGGTTATTGAGTTATAATACACCCCTAGGCAAGCCAATCACATGATTTATCCCCAGGAGAGGGCAGCTGTGGCTTGGCTTCAGTTGCACTTTCTTAGTCACTCTTTTTTTCATTTTTGCCATGCATCAAGTGTATATGAAAGGGCATGGATTTATAGCACATATATCTTTTTAATTTATTAAGATGGAGATAAACTCCTATCAAACAGGAAATATGTTAGCTAATTGTTTTTAATAGTGAAAGAGACAAAAAGCCTGTATTATATGGGACATATTCTGTTATTGTCTATTTTCTTTTAATGTAATTATTTTTTGGCACGCATAAACATGTTGATGGGATGTGATTCCAATTTGCATGTTTTAAGGGGTTTGGTGGTAGAGGGTAGTAGCCTCAGGGGAAAGGTTGTACACTCTAGAAATGTATTATTGGTATTGAGCTGAATATGTAAATCTGTATGCTAAAAGAGCAGCAGTGAGGCATACCTTTTAAACTAGTAGCTTTTATTTATTCAAAGTTCACATTGCAGTGTCAGTTTGTCCATACTGACCATCTATGACTGGGATCATTTGTGTACCTGAAGCAGAGTAGTGTGAGTGGCAGCAGTGCTTTCCATGTCATCACTGTAGGACCAAATGAGTAACTAGGCATGAGGGCTCCTTGGTACGGTTTGCATAATGAAGTGTATCAAACTGAAGTGTAGCAATGTGAAATATTACCAGAAACAATCATTTCACATGAGGCCCAGAGGGAAGCTCTCATAGTAAAAAAAAAAATATATATATATATATATATTGTGAAGGGTTTTAGTCCTTCGGGTTCTTTTCCAGCACTTAAAATGACCCAGCCACACACAAAACTTGATTTTTAACAGCGCTGTTGCACTAATTTTTTAATAGTCACAAAACCAAAATAAACACAATACAAAACAAACACCTAGCTCTGTACGAGCACTAACTACACCTCAGGAACACCCTGACTACCAGTGGGACAGCTAGGCTGTTTCCCCACTACACAACAAACACCACACAGGTTTCATACAACGTACTTTTACCTTACGACTGCTGGGAAGCAGAGTACCTCTTCCTGCCTCCTTCTACTCAGCAGCCTAGAGCAGACTGACTGCTCTCCCTATAAACCCTGCACCTGGCTCTAATTTACAATCAAAGCCAGGTGCAGGTGATAATTAACAATAAAACAATTAACCAAAATGTGCATACGCACATGTTTTCTGCAGGGAGGATATTAACCCCCTCCCTGCTGTGTTACACATCCTCCCCCTCAAGTGTGCAACACTGATCGGCCATTCCAAGGCCACCCCCTCCCCTAAAACACAACCACCCACCCTCGAGTCCACAAATGTCAATTTTCGCCCTCTTCCACGGGCGGACTTGAGGGTGGATCGGTCCACGTCCTGGCCCAGCCAGGTAAGGACCGTGCACCGGCGACGAGGGACCCCAACAGGCCGACAGGGGCGACCGGAGTGTAGGCCGGGGCACTGGAGGATGCAGCAGTGGACAGAGGTCTTCCCCTGGGAACCGGTGCAGTGATGTCCGATCACCCAGGGGAAGCGAAGCAGCTAACAGGGGGAGCAACAGCGACGTCTGGCAGCAGCCCAGCGACGTCTGGGTGCTCGGGGAGAGCGGAGCAGGGAACCAGGGGCAGAGCTGTGGCCAGTGTTGCAGACTCCTGGGCTCTAGGTCCAGCACAGGGAGGTCCAGGAAGGCCGGCAGGGTGTCCAGGAGCAAGGGGCGAGGGACCGGACGCAGCGACGCCGGACTGGACCGTAGGGGTGGTGGTCGGGGCTGTGGTGGAGGTATGCTTTTCGCCTCCCCTCTGGGCTCCGGAAGCGGCGGCTCCTCCCCTCTGGGCTCCGGAAGCGGCGGCTCCTCCCCTCTGGGCTCCGGAAGCGGCGGCTCCTCCCCTCTGGGCTCCGGAAGCGGCGGCTCCTCCCCTCTGGGCTCCGGAAGCGGCGGCTCCTCCCCTCTGGGCTCCGGAAGCGGCTCTGGTTCCACTACCGGTGTTTCCTCACCCAGCTCTTGCTCTGTTGTAGACGGTTCTGGTTGTGCCGCAGGCCACTCCCATTTCAGCGCAGCCCAGTCCGTCTTCTGGATCAGCAGTTCCAACTCTGTCGGTTCTGTTGGTTTTTGTGGGGGGAACCCTCGCTCTAGCCTTCGCCTTTCATTCTCTTCTCGTTGCCTGCGGTTGGCCTCTTCTTGTTCCGCAACCATCTGTTTAAGTATTGTCATCACCTCCAAACAGTCTCCAGTCTCCATTTTTATTTTCCTCGGGTCAGTAGTGCTGTTTACCGCTGCCACCATATGTGAAGGGTTTTAGTCCTTCGGGTTCTTTTCCAGCACTTAAAATGACCCAGCCACACACAAAACTTGATTTTTAACAGCGCTGTTGCGCTAATTTTTTAATAGTCACAAAACCAAAATAAACACAATACAAAACAAACACCTAGCTCTGTACGAGCACTAACTACACCTCAGGAACACCCTGACTACCAGTGGGACAGCTAGGCTGTTTCCCCACTACACAACAAACACCACACAGGTTTCATACAACGTACTTTTACCTTACGACTGCTGGGAAGCAGAGTACCTCTTCCTGCCTCCTTCTACTCAGCAGCCTAGAGCAGACTGACTGCTCTCCCTATAAACCCTGCACCTGGCTCTAATTTACAATCAAAGCCAGGTGCAGGTGATAATTAACAATAAAACAATTAACCAAAATGTGCATACGCACATGTTTTCTGCAGGGAGGATATTAACCCCCTCCCTGCTGTGTTACAATATATATATATATATATATATATATATATATATATATATATATATATATATATATATATTGTGAGATGGCAGAGAGGGGGTTAAAACCTCTCTGCAGAAAAAACATGTGCGAAATGCACATTTGTCTTGTTTAATTGTTTTGTTAATTGTTTTGTTTAATTGTTTTATTGATTAATCATTACCTGCACCTGGCTACTATCGAAAATTGGAGCCAGGTGCAGGGTATTTAAGGAGAGCAGTCAGTCTGCTCTGGGCAGCTGCTGAAGAGGGCAGAAGCCCGACTGTGCTGGTGTGTGGGTACAGCCGTAATTAAAAGAAAAAGGTAGTGTGAAGCCTTTTTTGTGTGTTTTTGTTTTGTTTGTACAGGTAAACAGCTTAGCTGTCCTGTTTTAGTTTAGGTTCCTGTTTTGTTTAGTTATTGCTCAAAGAGAGCTAGGTGTTTGTTTTGTTTATTTTTGTTTCTGTGTTTATTAAAAAATTGCGCAACCGCGCATAAAAAAAGTCAATTTCTGTGTGTTGGGTCGTGTTTTTAAAGGGGCAACGAACCGAAGTGAGTGTGATTCTATCACATATGGTGGCAGCGAGTGTGGGCGCCCCTGGAGACCCAAGAATGGATTTTAGAGATTTAATAGAGATGTTTAATAAAAACACTGCTGCTCAAGAGGAGCAGACAAAGGAGATGGAGAGGCAGATACAAGAGCTGGGCGTGGCCCCGTTGATAATACAAGAGCGGGAGCCAACGGAACTGGAACGGCTTCTACAAAAGTGGGAGCTGCCGTCCCGGGAGCCAGAGGGGGTGGAGCTGCCGTCCCGAGAGCCAGAGGGGGTGGAGCTACTGTCCCGAGAGCCAGAGGGGGTGGAGCTACTGTCCCGAGAGCCAGAGGGGGTGGAGCTGCTGTTACCAGAGCCCAGAGAGGAGGAGTCGTCTCTCCCAGAACCATCATCCATGCAAGTGAGTCCGGCGTTGCCGAGGGAGGTCCCCAGTCCCGTCATCGTGGACACCTGGCCGGAATGCCCAGATCTCCCTGCGCTGGACCTTGCTCCCAGGTCGCAGCACTGCCAGGCACAGTCGCTTGCCTGGTCCCTTACTCCACTCCCCCTGGAATCCCAGACGTCGCTGCGCAAGAGGCAGACGTCGCTACGCAAGGGGCAGAGTTCACTAGTGTTCCCCCTGCTGATTGCTCCGCTCCCCTTGCATCGTGCTGCGCTCCACCTGGGATTCCATAGGTCGTTGCGCAGGTCCACAGGCGCACGCCTCTGCCTGTCAGTCCTGGCTCCCGGTCACCGGTCCGCGCTATGGTCGCCCTGGACAAGCCGTCTGGGTCCCTCCTCGCCGGTCCTGGGTCCCTCCCTGGAAACGCCGGAGGGACCAACCCACCCTCAAGCCCGCCCGTGGAAGAGGGCGAAAATTGACATTTGTGGACTTGAGGGTGGGTGGTCTTTTAAGGGTGGAGGGAGGTGGCCGTTGTATGGCCAGTGTCTTGAAAAGACATGGGGGGGGGTGTGTGAGATGGCAGAGAGGGGGTTAAAACCTCTCTGCAGAAAAAACATGTGCGGAATGCACATTTGTCTTGTTTAATTGTTTTGTTTAATTGTTTTATTGATTAATCATTACCTGCACCTGGCTACTATCGAAAATTGGAGCCAGGTGCAGGGTATTTAAGGAGAGCAGTCAGTCTGCTCTGGGCAGCTGCTGAAGAGGGCAGAAGCCCGACTGTGCTGGTGTGTGGGTACAGCCGTAATTAAAAGAAAAAGGTAGTGTGAAGCCTTTTTTGTGTGTTTTGTTTTGTTTGTACAGGTAAACAGCTTAGCTGTCCTGTTTTAGTTTAGGTTCCTGTTTTGTTTAGTTATTGCTCAAAGAGAGCTAGGTGTTTGTTTTGTTTATTTTGTTTTTGTGTTTCCATTAAAAATTGCGCAACCGCGCTCCAAAAATCAATTTCTGTGTGTTGGGTCAGTGTTTTTAAAGGGGCAACGAACTGAAGTGAGTGCGATTCTTTCACTAATATATATATATATATATATTTGGCTTGCAGAAAAGAGAAGAGCCTCCGGCTGTGAAGTGGTTCTGAATGTGTTGCATTCTGGCGACAGAATAAGCATACTGTCACAGGCAAAGGATTTGTGTTAAAGGCTCCAGAAAACATGGTTAATACTTAATTATTTAGACTAAGATTTGGATGAATGGAAAGGTGTCTTAAATGGGGAAACCTTTGTGAGCTTTCCTAGTAATAACGTTGTCCTCCTTTATGGGCAAAATGACTTAGTCAGTGTCCTGTGTATTTTAGCCATCACACAAACATCAACAGATGATTTGATTACCATAACTAATACTGGAAAGAATCTTAAAGAAACGGAATTGTGAAGAATCAGAGTCTCTCATCTCACTGTCATTATGTAACACCCCTATGCTGAAGTGTGTAATTTGCCTTACATTTGGCACACATGTTGTCTGTACTGAGGTGGCAGTGGAAATGCCTGGTGACCTTTGACCATCATGGGTTTACACTCTTGAAAAAACAGAATGGTATTTAAGATATCGGTAAATACCAGGCAGGCAGGCAGGCTGGCAGATTAAATCACAGGTTAGAGTATTGGTTCTGCAAAACAACATGTGCATATGGAGTGTTGTTCAAACCCTTGGGGAACGTAGACTGAGACTAATATGAGTCACAGTGCTAGCTTTCTATTGACAAAGAACAAGAAACAGAAGACTGTGGGTCGTACTGTGAATAATATTATTTGTTTTTGTACTGGAAGTAAACATATCCCCCAATAGTGTAGGGCGATAACATTGAACGCCGTTATCGCTGTAATATATTCTGCAAAAGCAGTGGTGAGCCACCTGTTGAATTGTATCCCCTTGACTTTCTTTATGTATCTCCTGTTTTTCTAACTTTGTAGCTCTTGATAAAAGCCAATGGCAGCTCCAGGCCTTGCTTTTGGAAGCTATTATTATTGTGGTTTATCTGAACTCTGCAGCTCAGAATTGACAATTGTTTGCTTAAGGACCATTCCATGTTTAGTGGTACTATTGTCAGGAAAGTTATTGCTGACCTGACTGGGATAGGCTTAAAAAAAAGAACTGTTGTTGGAGTCTGTAACAGGGGACTCGCTGCACATGATTGCAAACGTGATGGTTATTCGCTGCTTGATTGACAGGAGACCGAGACTAGAAGGTTGGGATTGGCACGCCTCGCAAGTGCGCAGGTTTTATTTACATATAGTACAGACATACAGGAACCCCACGTAATGCTACCAGCAATGGTAGCTCACGGGGGACATACAGCCCGACATACAAAAGGCAAAATAAACACTACAAAAACTATCAAATAAAAGGTGCTGTGAAGACGGCTCGCACTACTACGCTAACAAATGGAGGTTCCGCTTCCACATCTGTCTGCTTTACTGGGTGGGATCTACTATCCCAAAACTAACTCCTTGTCCCTCGGGCAGTTCACCCAACTTCCTTCTCCTGGGACAAACCCCTGACCGCCTCCTAACCTCGGAATATACACACGATCGCCGTTAGAGGTGGTTGCTTCGTTTCCTGAACCCAGTCGTTCAGCAGCACAGACAGGCCGATGCTTTGGCGGCAGCAGCAGCAGCGCACTGACCCCTATGGCTTACAGCAGCCGTGATCTGTATAATCGGGACCCTTTTTATTCCTGGTGCTCTGCTGCATCATGCCCACCTGCTTACAGCTGGTAAACACACACAAGCTGCTTCTTCCCGCAACTAAACACAGCTAAAAAAGGGTTGACCATCTGCTGTAAATAGTACCAGTGGATGTGGAATGGGTTTCTATAAAACCAAACCCTTTGCCCACATACAACATGCATTAAATTTGAAAGGTTAATTCAAATACTATAGTATCTGTCTCAAATCCTATAGTATCTGTCTCAAATCCAGAATTTACAAGTTTTAAAGCCAGTTGCCTATAGGTATTCATTAGTTACATTTCTTTTCAGGTAGATGTCCTTTGTACACATATCAATTTCATATCATTCCACAGCCAGCAGCCACTCCAGAGTGCCATGAAATCAGAAACATGCCCACCTACCAATGAGTTATCTGTTAGCCTGGGCATACAGTGCTCAGTCATGAAAATGAGAGGATTAAGACAACGGAATCAATTTGTTTGGCTAAGACAAACAAAATCCAGTTCATTTTTAAATAAGATTTAGACCTGAGGCTCACATCAGTCTCACAGCACTTTGACACCTTTCCAAAGCCCTGCTCACAAGGCTGGCTTTTGCTTTTAGCTGTTTGATTTTATTAAGGGGTTGGCAAGGTAATAGACCTACTCAGAGCACATCATGTGAGCTTTAAAACCCTCTGAACATGGCACTCGGTGAAAAGCAGGGATACAATGAAAACAGTTTTGATTTTAGAAAAAAAAGAAAGAAAATGATCCTTGCACAGCATAATCCAGGCTGGCATTGTATTAAGGAATTAAGTGGATAAAAAATGCTTTTTTGATCTCTTGAGTATGATATGGTATTTAAGGAGGAGGTGAAAATTAGGTACGTTGCTTTTTATAAGAGTCATAAACTACTACGTTGGTAAAAAGGTAAAACAAAGTGCATAGTAGAGATCATGTAGTGGTTTCTAAGCATGGAGGTATACAGTATATATCTTAGCACCTGAACCATAACACTTTTTTTTCAATAACTGTGTGCAATTTTCTTCACCCAGTTATTAAAATAAACTGGAATTTTTTTTTGTTTTTGGATCACGTTAACCCCCATTTGGATCACATGAACCCTGGTACTCTGCCTAGACTTCCCATTTTTATTTTTTTTAAAACGAAAGTGGCAGTTTTTCCATGATAGTAATGTTCATCTACTGGAACAGCAGTGTGGAGTAGTGGTTAGGGCTCTGGACTCTTGACCGGAGGGCCGTGGGTTCAGTCCCAGGTGGGGGACACTGCTGCTGTACCCTTGAGCAAGGTACTTTACCTAGATTGCTCCAGTAAATACTCAACTGTATAAATGGGTAATTGTATGTGTAATGTGTAAAAAAATAATGTATTTGTATGTAAAAATAATGTGATATCTTGTAAAAATTGTAAGTCGCCCTGCTAAGAAATGAATAATAATTATAGGGAAAAATAAGTTTGGCAACGAGACTGGCAATTTTTTTTTCTGTTGTAAAAACACCCATTAACTGAACTTTATGTAAGTACAAGCTCGGCCTCTTGTATCAAGTGGCCTATCACATCTTGCGTTGATATATCAGCACCTGCTAAACCATCTTTCTGATTTTCTGTTCCAGGCCTTTTTTACATTTTAAAACCCCCACCCCACTTTTAGAAAGGCTCAGGCACCGTTGGTACATATATAATATATACATGTTTTCCTACAGAAATATAGCTTAAGCAGATCTTTATAATCTACGATTGAATACCAGAACTTTAAATTAATGAAATAAAAATGATCTAGTCAAAATGTTTATTACAGTACATTTTTAAAATACTGGTAGGCTACCCCACTCACCCACATTTCCCACTACATAATAGTCTTGATAATAATAATACTGTACTACTATATAACAAGTTTTGTTGTCTTTTACGATCTGTAGCGCCTTTAGAACTCTGTTAAACCTATACTACACAAACATACTTAAATATTTTTGGACAGATTTGTAGCAGACAAAAAGTTATATTTATATATCTTTTGTGATTGATGATTACTTGGATACTCTTAGGGCAGCAGTGTGGAGTAGTGGTTAGGGCTCTGGACTCCTGACTGGAGGGTCGTGGGTTCAATCCCAGGTGGGGGACACTGCTGCTGGGACACTGCTGCTGTACCCTTGAGCAAGGTACTTTACCTAGATTGCTCCAGTAAAAACCCAACTGTAATAATAATAATACTCTTACAGTATAATAATACTCTTACATCGATTTCAAAAACTGTTGAATTGAAGATATGCAAACACTTTAATCATAGGGGATAAACCCGATCACACTCTGTTCACCCACCCTACTACTATGACAACTACGACTACTACTAATAATAATAAATACCTGAATCTGATTCCACAAGACAGTGGACTTCCTGCAACTGTGTCATGTCTTGCAGCAAACTAATGTTAAGCCTGTCTGTTTGAACAAATTTGTTTAACCAACAGTTTTTTTTTCCCGTGTTTTCGTTCTTCTAAAACAAATCTTCCTCAATGAATTAGGTTTAAAAGAGTTTACTTCAACAGTAAGTGGACGGTCAAGCCTGGTGGTGTCGATGGCATGCAACCATAATAAAGCCACTGGCAACGAATTCCCAACTATGCTAATTTAATCCAGGGGTACTAACGTGACTTTTTTGTCCTTGGTAGACACCCATGTGTGGCGAGGTGCCACACCCCTGTGTGTATTTTGTGTTTATATGTATGTGTGTAGTGGTGCACGAAGTGTGGGTTATGTAGCACAGGTGATTTAAAATGTATATTTGTATTTAGGCACAGGGATTGCACAATCACTTCACGTGGAGATAAAAGTGGGTATTTGCATGGGGGTATGTGCAGACTGTGCCAAGATTCAGTTGAATTCTTGATTAGTAACAGAGTCTCGGCACAGCTGCATGAAAGAGTGAGTGTTTCACGCACACAGGGTTGGTGTGTTCAGAGGCGGAACGAGAGTCGGGAGGTGAAGTAGAAACAAAAATAACAATTGCTACGCATGCTGGTTAGACGCCAGCAAGATGCTTGTTCATTTTGTTACTGTTCTGTTCTGTTTTGTCTGTTTGTTCTGGCCACTGTGCCGTTTTGTTTTGTGAAAGTCTTCTGTTTTGTGTAAACCTTTTAGTTATTATTAAACCGTGCAGCAGCGCTTTCATACCTTACAGTACTGACTGTGTGCCCATCTTCCGGGTCTGACGTCACGTCACCACCAGCCAGGCTAGTGTATCGTGTATTGCATCTTATAGCTAAGAGACAGAAAAGTCTTAAACTTAAAGCAATTGACTATCCGATCACCAAACACGAAGATAACAAAAGTGTAAAACGGGTGAACAAAAATATCTATGCTTTGCAAAGGGCTTCATTATTTTATTCATTTATTTATTTATTTTGTTTGTTTGTTTGTTTGTATGTATGTATGTATGTATGTATGTATGTATTTATGTATGGCAAAGAGCAGCGTTTTTTTATTTGAAGTAGGTTCAGTATTTTTCTTATAACATTGCTTATAAAATAACCAAACTATAAAGCCCTATCATTTTATGAGTCAAATGGCAATAAATTGAAACGTTGAATACATGGTGTCACATAAAAAAAATACTTAAATGAAGAGGTATCTAAACCCCTCCTACTGTATGCTTATGGTTTCCTATTTGGTCAAAGAACCTCTCAAATAATAAAGGATTGCTTGATGGTACAGCCTTGCGTGAGGTTATGTACGACTACCATGCAAAAGAAAATGTTTTTGATCAAGTGTACGTTTTTTTAGAGTAAGAAGACGATTTACCCACCCCTTAAAATTGTACAATGTTTTAGATGCACACTTCCTATACAGCATGGTATGTGCTACGTCACATAAATAATGACTGTGGAGAGAGAGTGACGACTTTCTAAGCTGCATGGAAACCCGGCCATTGAGAGAGACTTCTAGTCAAAATGCTTGCCATGAATTTCTTTTAGGAATTATTAATAATAATAATAATAATAATAATAATAATAATAATAATAATAATAATAATAATAATAATGTTTTAAATATAAATATGGACTGGAGAGGAGGTGTATAGTGGGAAACTATGGCCCCGAGGGAAGAACTATAGTTACCAACAGGGGACTATAATTGTCCCCTGAAGGTAACTATGGTTCTTCCCGAGGGGCCATAGTCTCCCACTATGAGCCGAGGTCTGCAGTCCATATTTATTTTATGATTCAGTCAAGAAAGTAATGATTTTGAAGTCCATAGCACATAGTTATTAAAGTTTTTTGGCATAGAACTGTCTGTCTGACTTTTTCATTGTGGCATAGAATTCTCGGAGGAGTCCGATGAGTTTGTGAACGTTGTATTTATATACATCGTCACGTTGGATTTGTTTGAATTTTAGAGTCAGAAAACAGTGAAAGCAAAGTTTCTATGACGATTATAGTGTTTGTAGCATTTTTGTTTTGTAGTGTATTTTGTAATACATGTTCTGTTGTCCGCCATTTTACTAAGCGAGGAAGGATGCTCAGCGTGATGACATAATTTGAGGAAGTGTGTAAAAAAAAACACAACTGGCTGTAAGCAGCGGCAGAATTTCTAAGGACTAATTCATAAATCTCTCTCTCTCTATCTCATATATATATATATATATATATATATATATATATATATATATATATATATATATATATATATATATATATATATTTGTGCGTGTGTGTTACGGTAAAACTCTGAATCTGGTCAAGCTTAAGTTTTACCAGTAAATGTGAACAGTTACCAAATAAGATGGTAAATGTCCGAAATTATGAAGCAGTAAATTGCTTTTCGGTTAAACTTATGATTTACCGAAGCATTTTGGTAAATGCAGGTATATCATCAGAGAATGTATTTATTCCTGTATATAAATTGTCAATTAACAAAGTAATTATTAATGTCGAAGAATATATTTATTTCTGCATACACATTTTTCAATAACAAAATAATCAGTAAGAAGCCCAGTCATTTTATGAGTAATGCACAATTGAGCAATTCAACACAGTACTCAAATTGTGATCCACTTATGTAGAACAACCAACATTTTGGTACATTTGCATATAAACAATTCACAATGGTGTTGACGGATACTGTACTCCAAATATCTAGTAGTTTGATGAAAAATAACATTCTATTAAATGCAAATTAAATCATTTTGTTTTTTCAACAGGAAATTACACTTGTGGTTATGACACAAAACATGACAAATACAGGCACTGAACAAATATATTTAGTTACTTATTGCAGCATGGTAGATGCTTGTGGCACTTGGAGTTACACAGGACTCCTGAAGCCTTACAATGTGCGAAAGTGAGACATTCGGTCATTAGCTAAAGCCACTTGGTTTTTCTTAAGATTTGCCGGTAAATGTCAGAAATAAAGCGTTATCATGTTTATTCTGGACATTTACCAGTAAATCTTAAGATTTGCCAATACTCAGACTTTTACCACAATATATATATATATATATATATATATATATATATATATATATATATATATATATATATAGTATTTACTACAACTTGTTATTCTGTAACACTGTTTAATGAAATAATATAAAATAAAATAAATCAATACAATATTCGTCATAAAGAAATGCAGTAGATGCTAGCTGGTTCCACAGTAACATGAAAATGAAATTTTCAGTGTTAATCTTTGTTTTTGATTATCAGAACCAACATACATCACAATTGGGCCACCTACCTGTGAGCTACTAGAGAACTGCACTTTGACGGAAAAGGACTGTATATTTGGCTTTGGACTGGACATGAATGGCTGTCGCACCTGCCGGTGCAAAACCAGTAAGTATGTTGTCGTCTATCAACAGGCCAACAGAAAGGCCTGGTTGTACTAGGACTACGAGCGATACCAAAGAGTGGCCAGGACGCATTACTGCTTGTGGAGTGTGGTTTACAGTAATAGACACATCTGAAGAGTAAATTAAGATTAAATATGCAACAGTGGGTTTGTTTCTCACAATCCCATCTCATAGGAAAAGCTGTTTAGGAAACCACATATAACCATCCACAACATGATTTTAAATGCCTTAATTTGAGTTCTATTTATCAATGCTTTAGTTCATGAGATATTTTAGACTGTTTTGTTCTATGCTGTTATTGAAAAAAAAAAAAAAGTATTTAATCCATCAAAAGAGAAAACAAGTCTTTGGTGAAAGGGATTCATTGTCTGTTACAGCAGGAATACCAAGACATTGCAACTTTTAGTGGTCTGCATTATTATAATAATGAGGTAAATAACATAGGTGTAGGGAGTAAGATTAAACATTGCAGCTTTTACTCCTTGGTCTATGAAAGTGTAAATAGGAGTGACGCCCATACAGCCTTATAACTGGTTCTGCAGTATTAGGTCTCCAGAAATATCTTTCTTCAAACAATACAAAATAACAGTACAATTAAGAGTGAAGTATTCTCTATGTAACCTAATAGCAGTGTAAATGTACTGTAAATATCAGCTCCACACAGCCCCACGACACGCTTCAATCTGAGGGTACCACTCTCTTAGGCTAAGGGAGGAGCTCAGGTTTCCATGCCCACCCAATCTTTAGCATCTGTTTTTAAGACTACCTGCAAAGGTACCCAGTGACTTTTGTTGTCAGCTGAAGGCTAGGCTAGCAGAATAATGTTTGTACACTTTCTAGGTATAAATATGACACAGTTTATTAAATAGTTGATTTTTCTGTGTGTACACACACTCTGTAAACTTAGAGGGTTAAATTCAACGTTAGTTTAGAAAAAAAAATCTTCTTAATATTCATGCACAAATCTCTTATCAAGGGTTTCATACCTTATCAGGGGATTTTTATAATAGTGGTAGCATCGTTTGGGGTGTAACTAGTTTTTGCTGTTCAAAACAATTTGCCAGAATATGAATTTATGATTGTACCCTCCTGTTTATGTAACATGTTTCCTTAATTTAGGGTAATTGTGTCAGTTGTGCATATGTATCTCTGAACATACATCAGGAAACTGAGGAGCTAATGCCTGTAAGATAGGGCTGTGTTCCAGAAATGTATAAACCTATACAATGGCATGCTCCTTTCTTCTTTGATCACCTAATCACCTTGGTTGTACTGTACAGTAGTTTGTGACAGTGTTATTCATGTTTAGTTGAGATACAGCCCCACTAGAATACTCATTTTTCTTTTAAATTAACAAGAAGAATGTGTATAAAGAAACATATTCTGAAGGGCATTATTTGATGACATTTTAAACTATTGCACATCACAAAAGGCTCCTGGTGACAAATGACTTCAATTGTACAGCCTTCCACCTCCTTTCTCCCCTTTTCCCCTTAAAAAGATTGGAGCCTTGGTTGACTGGTTGCAAAATAAATTAAGAGATGATCTCAATTTGGATTGGTTTCACAGTTCACTTAAACCTAGGATTGGATTGTTAGAATTACCTGTGTCTATGAAGGGCCAGTGGATCAGTAGCCACTGATTCATGTGTTCACACGCTGCAAGGAGTGTCTGTATGCATTAGGGCACCATGGGTTTGGCTTTAGTGGTTGGCAGATTACAAAGACTTACCTCAACAGTTTTATCCTCTTTAAATATAGAAACCAGTCCTCTATGCAGATGATTAAGTGAGGTTGAAAAGGATTGGCACTTGTTTTCCACTTAGGATGAGATAGAATAGGATTCTTTGTTTGATCGTGGTCAGTTTCTTTATTGTAATTTTGTACACAGAGAACTGTAAATGTGTGAATTAAAGAACGCTCCAGTACAATGAAAAGGAAATGAGAGTGATGCTGTAGAAACATTTCACATTCTCTTACCCTTTAGAGACAAAAATTGAAAGTACAAGAAGAAAATCAATACGTATCTGTAGCAGGACAGAAGAACCCTGCATGTAAATATGTAGCAGGGCAGAGCCTTGCTGATAAAGGTATTGTTTACTTGGAAAATAAATGTAATGTTATAGTTTAATGTGTAAGAAAGCGTGGTTGGCGGCTAATGATTTATTACAAATTGGCTGTTGACCAGGCATGTAAAAAATCTCGTGCAGAATGTGGCCATCTCCAGATTGAATGATTACTAATTCGGAGATGGACACGTTTATAAAAGCACAGCAGCCGCTCAGAGGAGAAACGTGAGAGAGAAACTAAATAAAAATACTAAATGCTACTTGTACTTCTTTTTGGAAGGTCGTTTTTGTACTTTTATTTTGCTCTGTGAGCACTGTTTTTATTTATTTTGTTTGAATAAATACGTGCCCAGAGCTTCAACCTGCAGTACTTGTGTGTACCTGTTACATCAGCAGGTGAAAGGTATGTGCTAGGTTGTACACAGTTATATCAGTTACAGTTGCATGTTCTGTGGCACAGCAGCAGTGGCATAGTGCCATACTGAGTCACGCCATCCAAAGAAAGAGATTTATTTCTATCTATGTTTTTTGAAAGCATATATTTTATATATTTGAGGTGGACATCTTTTGTTCACCAACACCATGTTCTAGCTTTGAACCTTGCTGAAACTATGAACATTCACATAAAACAGAATTTACCAAAGGTATGAGTAAGACTAACTGTGACCTTTGACCTACAAACAAAATGTCAGATTCTTAATTATATTAAGATTGAACCCTAACACATTTTTACTTGACCTTTTATGTTGGGTAATCCAATTACTGTAACTGTGGTACTCATAACATTTCCATTGATCCACAGCCCTGTCAAAGAGCTTCTAGATTATTTTTTACACAAAATAATTAATCTTGGTAGTTACAAGCAAGATGTGTAAAAAGAGCTAAAGGCCAACCACCCTTAACAGTTACATTAAAACGTGATACATGTACATCCTATTCACAATTTCCCTTTAAGTCTATCTGCTGTAAGCATGTTTATATAAATGGAAATCCTAGCTACTAGGGGTGTGATATCATCATCTTACTTTATAGTCGATAATAAAAGAAAAGATTCTGAATTTGAAACCTCACCAAACACTGAAATTATGCAAAATATGTTAAATTGTGCTTCTTGGTAGTAAATCTTGTCGCTTTGGCAATAACTGAACTTAATTTATTTAGGCCTTTACGTATTTATTTAGTGTGTTAGTGGGAGTTAACAACTTTACGTTTGCTCATGAAGTTAACATGATGTAAGGCAGGTGCCAAGAGTGTTTTATACAAGAAGAGTTATTTCTTTAATATAAAAGTTATTATTTGTATTATTGTTGTTGTTGCTGTTTATAATGGTGGTGATAAAAAATAACAATAAGTAATTTGAATTTATTGTTTCAATACATTTTGCTGTTGTTCAAAGTAAGCTTTGTAAAATGTTTGTCAGTTCTTTTTTTTCCAGTAACCTCATTTAAATGTAAATTGGAAGCAGTCCACACCAGAGAAGGGTGCATGGTTTCCACTAGGGATGGCAGTCAAATCAATTTTTTTACATTCATGTAAACCAAGCTTGATAGAACTTCTGCATCAGTGACTATGCCTCCTGCCCCTCAGGAGATTATTTTAAAAGCAAGACCAGTGGCTTAAAACAATGGTGTGCAAGTGTGTTGATCTTCCACCTCACAAGGCTGTACGTTTGAATTCCTGGTCTGCCAATCACATGTGATCACAATGTGTCCACAACTACTTTTTGATTTGCGCTTATGAGGGGGGTGGGGTTATTGAGTTTACCTTATTGTTGTAACTCAGGTGTATAAACATCTTAGCCCTCAAACCTTGCATTTGCACTCATCTTCAACCATGGTGGCCCTTATACTCGAAGACTGTTGGTCATAGAAGTGTACTAGTGGGGGTCTGTGGCATACTTGATAGTTTTACAGTTGAACTGTAGTAAGTTAGTAGGCTCACCTACAGAGGCCTGGGTTTGAATCTGGCTTACATCACACGTAATACAAGGCTTAGTGGGCTCAGTCCCCAGTGCACAATAGTCCATACCACAAAACCACCACACAATATGGAACAATTCTGCAGTGAGCTAGAGAGAGGCCCAGGGCTGAATGGCAGATCATACCTGATAGTAACCAGTGCCATTCTCTCTCACAAAATGTATTTAAATGAATACAAATTATAACAAAAAATGAAACTAGCATGCATTTACATTTCCTATTTTTTCATCTTTCAAGGAGGGGAGTTGTGCAGTGGCCTGATATCAGGATGTGCTCTCGACTGCCCATTTGGGTTCCAGACAGACGCCCACGGCTGTGAAATCTGCCAGTGCCGCCCACGTCCCAAGAAATGCAAGCCTGTCGTCTGTGACAAGGACTGTCCTTTTGGATTCATGTGAGTTTTTGTTCTTTTAAAAAATATATATATATATTTGTATTTGTCACTGCCTAGTTTGAAGAAATTACAACCAATTCCTCCAGCCAATATCACTACAGCTGAGGAAGAAAAGTAGTTCTATACTTAGATGAGATTGTAATATTCTATGCTGATTTTGAAACCAATTTCCAAGTGACAAGAAGAAGAAGAAGAAGTCTTTAAAAAATCAGCACCTTTATTTTGTTAATGGGACTGGACAACAGCCTATTTATGTTTCAGATGACCCACAGTCCAAGTGCCCTTTAGTCAGTGCAAATTTGGTCTCATTCAATGTCGTGCTTGTGCATTGGATGGTTGGTCCAGTACTTAGAGCTAAGAATGATTTAAAACATGTCATTGAAGTGGGTAAGTTTAGAACTCTTAACACAGCATACATTGCACATGAAGAATGTGGATATATTGTCAGTGGCAGTGTCCAATAATTGTGTTAAACTTGACACTAAAATATACAGTATAATTTTGTAAAAAGAGCTAAGATTGTACATGACATCTACAAACCAAAACATGACACAATAGTTAAAAAAGGGGGGCTTGTTTTTGTTTTACAATTTTTTTTTTAGTTCTGCTTATACATTTTACATGAGACAATCATGTAGTTGATTTTAAAAAAACAAATGTTTAACCAATTACAGGTTTCTGAACTATGTAAAATACAGTATGGGACACTACACCTTTAAGCTTAAAATGGAAAATGGAAAAAAAAGTCTAAGTCCTAGGAGAAATTCACAGAGGTTAAAAAGGCTAAAATGCCTTAAGGGTCCTTGAGAGAGACAGCAGGAACTGACAGACTTACCTTTTTCATATTTAATAAGAGCTCAGAGGGACATATTGAAAGGGTATAAGGATTAGTTGGTAGTTGCTGTTAATATATTAGTGTTTGCTGTTCATATATGATGGAGTACTGTTCGTGATTGCTGATGGCTCATTTTATTATAATTGTTATTTGAAAGTTTTTTAAGTAAATCATATTCACCCTACAGGCAATAGTATTAAAAGTTAATGGTACTGTAAAAGGGCAAACTATTGTAATTGATTTATTGAAATTACCACTTTAGCTTGTTGTATTTTCAGGCCTTGTGGCGGGGAGCCCCGCCCCTGTGGGTATTTTGTGTTTTATGTTGTTGTTGTGTTATTGCTCGTGTGTATATATTGGTGCACGGGGTATACATTGGGCTATGTAGCACAAGTGATTTAAAATGTATATTTGTATTTAGGCACAGGGATTGCACAGTCACTTCATGTGCAGATAAACTGTGTATTGGTATGTGAGCACGGGGATGTGGGTTTGTGTGTGTGTGTGTGTGAAATAGTGCTGACAGGAAGGCAGTTAAAATCCGCCCTGCAAAAACACGTGGTAATGTGGCTGGAGCCATGAATTGAATAAGTGATTACAGGATTAAGTAAGGCTCCAGCCACAGGTGTATAAATAGGGTGATCATGGATGAGAAAGGTTAGTGTGTTCGGAGGCTCGGGAGGTAAAGCAAAGTTAAGCTTACATAAAAACAATCGCTACGCCTGCTGGTTATACACCAGCACGATACTTGTTTGGTTTCGTTTCTTGTCTGTTTTGTTTTTCTATTTGTTTTGGCCACCGTGCCGTTTTGTTTGTTGAAATGTTTTTTTTTTTTTTTTTTTTGTTTAAAACCTTTATTTAATAAAGAAAGAAGTGCATTTGCGTCTTGCATCGCAGTACTTGCCTTTGTTGTGGGTAACTTCTAGTTGTTGTCACACATGTTTTTTTATTATTTTTTTTGCTAAGGATTTGCACAAAATCGAATGGTTAATTATATTTTTTATTGTTTTAACAAAACATAGTTTTTAACAATCAACCCACAATTTGCGGCATCTGATGACAGCTCAGAGACTTACACAAAAGTTTGAAAGAGAAATATTGTTGTTGTACACAAGAAAAGCTTTAATATGGATAAGTAGAAGTATAACTGTACAGCAGTTTTATATTTTAAATTAACTTTTTCAGTTCTTCACTGAATAAAACCATGACGCAATGTTGCTGGTTTGTTTGGGTTCATGGTCGTTAAGCCCGTTGCTAAGTAAATGAAGCATTGACGCGTATTATGTAATGCACAAAATTGATGATTGCTCAGTTGCAATGTCTTTGCACACTGCGCACCTTCTGAAAGCGGTTTTCTTTATGTAGAAAGAGAGTAGTGAATGATTGACATTATTTAAAACATGTTGCCAAAACGTTATGTTACTTACTGTAACCCTGGTTCTCTGAAAGAGAAGACGACCACCAACATTACTTGTGGGATATGCCTGCCACAGGTCAGGTATTCACAGAGCATTTTATGTCAGAGCTGCCGAAAGGCCCCTCCGTGGGATGACGTCCTCAGTCCTGTCTACCAAGGGATTAAACAGACCATTTTCTCTTTTGTGACCTCACTGGTTGGTGGTCATCTTCTCTTTCAGGGAACCAGGGTTACTGTAAGTAACCTAACGTTCCCTTTCAATTCGAAGACAACCATCAGAGCAGTCGCGAGGGAGAAGGAATGGCAGCAGATGACGAACGCATCAGAACCAGGGCAGCAGTGTGGAGTAGTGGTTAGGGCTCTGGACTCTTGACCGGAGGGTCAAGAGTTCAATCCTTGGGGGACACTGTTGCTGTACCCTTGAGCAAGGTACTTTACCTAGATTGCTCCAGTAAAAACCCAACTGTATAAATGGGTAATTGAATGTAAAAAATAATGTGATATCTTGTAACAATTATAAGTCGCCCTGGATAAGGGCGTCTGCTAAGAAATAAATAATAACCACATAACCCAAGGGTCAGCAGTGTGAGCGTGCAACCTCAAGGACCCTCGTTCCTAATGAAGGCAAGGAAGGATCTACCACATTAAGAATGTAGAACCTGGAGAAAGTATGCGGCACAGCCCAGCTAGTGGCAGTACAAATGTCGGACAGCGAAGCCCCTCTGAAGAGGGCCCAAGATGTAGCTAACCCTCTGTAGCATGCATGGCTACCCACCAAGATGGGTGCAAGCCGGCATTCTCATATGCAGTCGAGACTGTGTCCACAATCCAGTGCGACAGTTGCTGCTTCGAGAGGGCCTGTCCTAGGGTCCGTATACTATGACAGACAAAGAGCAGGTCAGAATGACGGAGAGATCTTGTCCTATCCACGTGCCACCTTAATCCCTGCACCGGGCAGAGGGAGTTCAATCTCCTATCCTCTTCCGAAGAAAACGGAGGTGGATGAAAAGACTGTGTGCACCGAGCTCACCGAGTGCATTGAGTACCGTGTGCACCGAGTGTACCGAGCACTGAGGGCGCTGTGGCACCAAGGTACAAGACACCGTGTGTACCAAGCACCGAGGACCGTGTGCACTGAGGCGCTACACGCACCGAAGTACCATGCGCACTGAGCACCAAATCCACCGAGTGCACCAAGCACCATGCATACCAAGGCACTGAAGTACCAAGGGCTGAGTGTGCACCGAGGTACCGAAGCACATCTTCCGTACAGAGTGTACAAGAGTGCTTCAGGAGTTCTACGAATTCTGTGGAAATTGATGAAAGTGGCATGGGAAAAACAGGTTGTACCAAGAGCAAGGCGCCGAGCAGGTGGAGTCTTTATACCTAAAGAAAAAGATTCTACAAGCATCAGTCAGTTTCGTCCTATTTCCCTATTAAACGTAGAAGGCAAGATTTTCTTCAGCATTACTGCTCAGAGATTGTCAACTTACCTATTAAAGAACTGCTTCATTGACACTTCAATACAAAAAGCAGGCATTCCAGGTTTCCCAGGATGCTTAGAAAACATCAATGTGATCTGGCAACAAATTCAATCAGCTAAAAAGGAGAGGAAGGAGCTCCATGTGACATTCCTGGATTTGGCTAATGCATATAGTTCAGTGCCACATGAACTTCTTTGGGCAACATTTGATTTTTTCAGTGTACCGATGACAATAACAAATTTAGTGAAAGCCTACTTTGGAGATTTGCAATTTAGTTTTTCAACTTCAGAATTCAGCACCACATGGCAATGCCTAGAGGTTGGAATAATGGCAGGATGCACCATTTCTCCACTGGCTTTTACCATGGCAATGGAAGTAATCATTAGGGCATCAAAATGGGTAGTAGGAGGAGAGCGCTTGGCTTCTGGAATGCGACTACCACCAATTCGAGCATACATGGATGACATGACAACCATGACTACAACAGTACCCTGCACTAATCAGTTATTGGGCAAATTAATCAATAACATTGAATGGGCATGAATGCAATTCAAGCCCACTAAATCAAGGAGCATCTCTATAATTAAAGGCAAAGTAGTAGATAAAACATTCTTCATTAATGGTGAGGCAATACTTGAGAAGCCAGTGAAGAGTTTTGGGAGATGGTACGACGGGAATCTAAAGGACACAGTTTGTGTGGGAGAAGTTAGACAACAAGCAGTGGAAGGGTTGAAGAGCATAGACAGCTGCGCTCTACCAGGCAAACTAAAACTCTGGTGCTTTCAGTTTGGTCTACTGCCGAGGTTGCTGTGGCCACTGACTGTGTACGAGGTTTCTTTGACAACAGTAGAGAAGCTGGAAGCTTTAATCAGTTCATACATCAGGAAATGGTTGGGAGTTCCACGCTGCCTCAGCAGAGTGGGACTTTATGGTAAAGGAATACTGCAGCTACCAGTCTCCGCTCTAACCGAGGAGTTTAAGTGCGCCAAGGTCAGACTGGAAATGACATTAGTAGAGTCACGCGTCAAATGCGTAAGGGAGGCAGCACCTGTGTTGAAAACTGGAAGAAAGTGGGCGGCAAAGAAAGCTGTGGAAGATGCAAAGGCTGCCCTTCGAATTGGTGATATCATGGGGCAAGTTCAGCATGGAAGAGGGGGTCTTGGTTTCAGTTCAGCTCCTCCTACATGGCACAAGGCAGCCCCAGCTCAAAGGAGGAAGCTGGTAGTCAATGAGGTGCAAAAGCAGGAGGAGAAGATGAGGTGTATAAAGGCCATTTCCCAGGCCAAGCAGGGAGAATGGATGAGATGGGAGAGTGTGGAACAACGCAAGATTGGCTGGCAAGACCTATGGTCAGTGGAACAGAGCAGGATCAGTTTCCTCATCAGGTCAACATATGATGTTCTCCCATCACCACAGAACCTAAACCTCTGGGTAGGAGAGGATCCCTCATGTCCTTTGTGTTCAACACCTGCAACATTAAGGCACATTTTGACAGGATGAAAGGTGGCTCTTAGCCAAGGACGGTTTACTTGGCGCCATGACCAGGTGCTGCGATGTTTGGCCTTAGCATTGGAAGACAAGTGTAACATGACCAATAAGTTGCCACCTGTTCCATCAAAACATTACACACAAAAGACAACATTCCTCCGCCCACTAGAGCAACCACCAAGAAAAGGTGTTAAAACCAATCCTCGCCCAGGACAACTGGAAGCTAGAGACTGGAAAATGCTGGCAGATGTTGGTCAACGGCTTATTTTTCCACCTGAGATTGCCACCACTAACCTTCAACCAGATATTGTCTTGTGGTCTGGATCAGCACGCCTTGTTCACCTGGTAGAGTTAACAGTACCATGGGAGGATGCTGTAGATGAGGCGTATGAGGAAGAAACTGTGGTATGCTCAACTAGCCACTGAAGCGGAACAGCGAGGATGGAGAGTCTGGGTTTACCCAGTGGAAGTGGGTTGTCGAGGATTTGTGGCACAGTCTACAACCCGGTTTCTCAGAGACGTCGGATTCTGTGGCCAAGAGTTGCGTCGTACAGTGAAGAACTTATCTGAAGCAGCAGAGAGGAGCAGCAACTGGCTGTGGTTGAGACAGAAAGATTCTGGCTGGGGATCTCAAGCACAATAGAAAGAAAGAAACGCTGATGTACAGGTAAGTAAGCTGGGCTGAGTTGAGTGGGGGATGGAGGAGGGTGATGCTGGGACGCCGGAATCACCTTCGAGCCCTCTTGAGGTGGCGTGGGCTAGTCGACGAAACACTGAGGATGGAAGGTGCCCACTTGAAGACCCCAGAGTTGTACCCTACTTAGCTCAATCCAGACGGTTGTCATGCTGATGCGCTGGGGAGACCACACTGTGGTTGATCCCCGGAGCCAGCATCGCAGCCGTTGTGTGTGCTGATGCGCCAGGGAGGCAAAATAAGCTGATCCCTGGAGCCAGCATTACACTTCAGCCATTAACACCAGACATAAGGATATCTACATCATCATATGGAAGGAAACGTAAATGGATGGAGACACACATGGATCACATTAGTTTACTGTAAAGCTACATCTTAGTTGGTGCTTATCTTGGCGAGAGCCGAGTTCAAATCAGCATGAAGTTTTAACATCTACTCTCGTGTAATGGAAATCATACATACAGCTGTATCCTCTCGAAATAAATACTTTTTACTAACAAAAGCAACGAAAGGGCAAATATTTAGAAAGTATAAAGCTAGCAAGCATATATATTCGGATTGAGCAAGTAGCATATGACATTTAGGTGAGACTCAATGGTGTTGATTAAGCTAATTCACCATTTTAATTAAAATAGTTGAAAATAACAGCTTCTATTTGTGCTGATTTTCAGTTCTCCACAAAGCTGTGAGCTTTTCTTAGACTCCATGGAGCAGCAATTGGCACAAATCCAAGCAACTATTGGAATGGCAAATTAGCCAAATCAATATCATTGACCCTCACCTGGTTATTGTCACCTGCTTCCTGTGACGAGCTTAGTCTGTCAGTTTTGGTCCTTTCATGTAACTGGGAAGGTCCAGTGTAAAAAGTTGTCAGGATGTTAACAATGAAAGTAAAAATTACATGTGCGGTATTTAAACAGCTGTAGCAACACGTGGGGACGTATAATGCTATATCTTTTGGAAACCCAGTACTTTCTCTTTAACAAGGTATAAGAAGTGGTGGTTTTGGGGCTAGCTTTGCCAATATATACTTTTCACACTGGACCTTCCCAGTTACATGAAAGGACCAAAACTGCTGTCAAAGCTCTTTTCAAAATGGCCACTCTAGTGCACTGGGGTTTGAGATCTGTCCTCTAAATCACTGCAGGAAGAGTAATTTGAAAAGAAAACCATAACAACAAGTGCTCTGGTTTTTCTGTTCCGTACCACATCGTGGATCGTTATTGCTGTGTTACCAGTTTGACAATGTGGGCAATAACCCTTACACTTACTGCATACAGCAGCCATTTCGAAAATAGCTTTGAAACACACTTTAAGTTAAGTGTAAAAAGTTGTCAGGATGTTATTTGGAAACCCGCTACTTACTCTTTAATGACATGCAAAAATAATACTTGTGACAGTAGCTTATAAGTGCTTTTTTTTAGGGGGGGCTTGAATAACATATGTGTTTTCTGTTAATTGTCAGGGCAATTATATATTTAACATTCATGTAGAATCTAGAATCTAAAAAAAGTTCTTAACTTTGGTGTTATATACAGTACTGTTTTAATTTTCTTCCGTGTGCCAATAAGGACCTAGGGAAATAACTCTTTCTGACATACTGTCTAACAATGTGGGTGTTGAGCATGATTGACACCCTACTTATAAACTTACTGTCTTGGAGGTCTCCGCCCTGCTGCACTCAAGTCAGGCTGAGTTGCAGCTCATCAGAAACAACGAATAAGATGAGTTTTAACAAATACTGTACAGAAAGCATCAAAGCCTCTACCTTTAACCCCAGCCTGTTGCACAATTAACAGTTTTTAATGATGTTTAAAAGAAGAACCTGAAAACACAGAGCCCTACTGTGGCAAAGTGGTTAACAGTGTGCAGGTTATCAATAATCAGACAAACAATGATAATCCAGGTGCAATGAAGGGTTAATTGATGGCTAACAGCAGTAAACAATAACAATGTTAATGAAGCAATACAGTGGCGTGTATTGCTTATTTATAAACCGCGGGTTTGCCCTGAAATAACAGTCCCTTTTCAGTTCACCAACACGTAACACATACACAAACACAAACACCAGTCCACAGTGTGTGCTCTAGTGCTCGTGGTGAATACAGTTCTTTAGTGACAACAAAAGTGCAGTGTTGTTGCTGTCCTTTGGCGACAGCTCCGGATCGTGTTAGCCGTCCAAAAATTACAAACAGTATTATTAACAACAAACAAAAACAAACAAATCACTCACGTTTCACAGCACAGGTTCTCCTTCTGGTCATTTAACATAACCATTCATAAAGGAACAG
Source organism: Acipenser ruthenus (assembly GCF_902713425.1). Taxonomy (NCBI): domain Eukaryota; kingdom Metazoa; phylum Chordata; class Actinopteri; order Acipenseriformes; family Acipenseridae; genus Acipenser; species Acipenser ruthenus. Next base: position 62,880,427 of record NC_081193.1, read on the forward strand.
ATCACATCACTACGTCCCCTTTTTATAACGTCACCCATGACCCTTTGGTCAATGAGCGCATCCGCTCCTCCAATCCACGGATGCCATGCTGTTTCCCGGTCGGGGCATTGAGTTTGTATACCATAGCTTTGCCCCCTTTATAGATGACCAACTTCCACCTAATGCTGGGAATAAGCTCTTGTGCCATTTAGTCCAGGATATTCTGTTCCCTTTATCAGCTGCCTCACAGGTCGGGAGGGAGATCTAACACCAAAAATCATTTTATCTCTTTCACACCTGCTTATAAGTGAAGAGTGAAAAACACATTTTCTGTCACGTAGTTTCATGTTTTTCTGTTTTTTTCTCCTGGCTGGTAGAAGATGCTTCTGAATCCCCTTACTCCATTTTAGACCCACGATTTTAGCACTCATCAGAAATTATTTTTGGAATCCAGGAATGGTCTGTAACTCACAGACAAGTTAAAGAAACATGTGTTAATGGTTTAGGGGCAATTATTTTGACAAGTAAACTGATTAAATAATCAATACTGCAAGTACTACATCTTAAAAACTTTGAGCAGGCCCAGGCACGTCTAGGTGCCTATGACAGCACATTATGAGTGTAAGAAAAAAAGAAAGAAAACTAATGGTGAATTAAAGAGCAGTGTTTTAATACTGAACATTTAGTCATTCTTTACATTTAAACAAATGCATATAGTTTAACACAGGACAAATACGTTTTGTATCATTAACTGGAACGACAGTTTGTGTCATTACCTAATAAAGGCACGAATTATCGACTGTTGAGAGCTATCAATTAGGCGATGCACTTGGTGTTTTTTTTTTTTTTTGTGAATAAGACTTAAAACACAAATTTGGGCTGTTGGTGTTTTGTAACTGAACTGTATCCCATTAAGACTGCCCATGTGGAATTTGACAGGCTGCACAAAATGTCGGTTTATTAGCCGAGATTATTATTGGTTGTTAGTTGCATTGGAAATTCATTCTATCCTGTGGTTACTTAGTAAAGCCCAGCCACGCAGCATTTGACAGGCTGCACAAAATGTGACTAAGTGGGTTTGTGAGATGATGATATTAAGAGAGGTAATTTCTGAAAGAACATATGGTGCATGGCGAGCGGTTTTTGAAAAATCGTGATAATAAACACGGCATGATATTAAGCGAGATCATATAAAACAGGTTCATCTGTGTGTGTGTGTGTGTATGTGTGTGTGTGTATATATATATATATATATATATATATATATATATATATATATATATATACAGGGGCGTAGCTAGGATTAGATTTTTACTGAGGCAAAAAAAAAAAAAGTTGAACAAACCTCTTGCAGATCCTGTTCATGTTACAAAGGTAAAAGTTATCATCTTATAAAGCCTGGAGACTGTTCATGCAAACTGCAAAGCAATATTAAGTCCCTTGGATGATGATGTTAATGTTAAAATTTGATTACCCATGTTATTACAAAGATTAAAACAAATTATTTCCCAGCAAAACCACAGCAACCTAAAATGACCATATTGACACTGTCAGAAATATGTGATTTTAACAAGAATGTAACATCAGTATTAATAAGTAGATGGGTTCATACCTTTATTGACTTGCATTTGGTACACTGCTGGGACTGATAACTGTTGCTGACTGGCAAGACTGGTGCTGATACTGCTGGGACTGGTGCTGACACTGCGACTGGTGCTGACACTGCTGGGACTGGTGCTGGCACTGACTGGTGCTGACACTGCTGGGACTGGTGCTGTTTGAGTACAACTCTCTAGTACTTTGACAAGATATTCACTAATAATAATAATAATAATGTGATGTTCCCACCTCTGAACGCTAGCTCTCCTTTGAACATTTACACAGTTTCTCACACAATTCTAATATTCTTTTGTCAATATAAATCGACGATAGGAAGTAGTACAGTACTTCAGGCGAGGGAAACTGGTTGCAGAGGTCTTGGTGCTGCCTAGCGCACAGGCCGACTCACTATAGATGCAAATACACAGCCACTATGCTAGAATAAAACACTATGATATGGCAGCTAGGCTGATACTTGGACGAGCTGACTGTCCAATTAAAGTGATGAGAAAAAAAAAACATACAGCCAGCTATCCCGGTTTAGCTACACATTTAATGTCATCATAAAAACAGGTACTTGGATTTTTGCTGTGCTGGCGTTAAAACCTTCTACATGGGGGAAAAAAAAAAAAAAAAAATTATCAAAACGTATTGCAGCTAAACATCACATTGCGCAGGGGAAAAACAACAATATAAATGATAATTCACTTAACATTGATTCTTACCAAGAGTTGGCTTCTTTAGAAAGAAATGTGACCAGAGTACAGAGTAACTTGAGAAACTGACTAATGAGAAACGTCTTTGTGGCACGAATTTGACATACACCAGTGTCTGTACAGCCCGAGATCTCAGTAATGTGAAGAAATTAAAAATACTATATATATATATATATATATATATATATATATAATTCAAATCAATTTTACACTCTTAAATAAAGTGGATACGTTTTTTGGGGGGTTTTTTTTTTTCGTTTTCACAGAATTGAGCCGATTTTTATCAAGGCGGCTGCCTCAATGGACACTACGCGCCTGATATATATATATATATGTATTGTGGGGAAGTGAGGGCTAATAAGTATGCCAGTCTGAGGCTGACAAGATCTATGTTCCCCTGTTAAGGTGAAAAACTTGTAGTTCATGATAGGCGTCATGGCTGAAGTGGCTGGGGAAACTACATTTCCCAGAAGCCTTTAGGGCTGATGGTATTCAGCCAGAAAAGGAAAAAACACTTGTCTAATTGGGTAGATAATTGACTGAGTGTTTGCAATTATCTGTCCTATATAAACGGTCCTTTTGTTCTTAGTGAAAAAAAAGAAAAGGAGGTGGCAAGAGTGTTGAATGTGGAGAACGTAAGTACAGAGGGATTAAAATAATTGATAAACTGGATTTGAGACAGGGAAACAGCTTAGCTGTCCTGTGTGAGTTAGGGACTTCAATACAGTGAAGTTAGTATCTTCAAGTGAAGATAGGCTTTTGGTTTGGTTTGTTTGTAAAAAGGGTTTATAGTATTTTGGTTCAAATATTTACTTTGTTCCTGTGTTTTGTTTTATTTTGTGAGAATAAAAGTGCGCCAAGGCGCTGAACAATAACTCTGTCTGTGGGTGTTTGCTGTTCCTGCCGCTAGTCAGTCTTGACTGCCCGCCACGTTACCACAATATATATATATATATATACACACACACACATACACACGGTGTGTGTGTATATATATATATATATATATATATATATATATATATATATATATATATAATCATATTATATTTAAAACATTGTTTTGCAATCACTGTGCAGATAAGCTGTTTATCAAGAATTCAACCTTGGAATAAAGTCACTTTTAGGCTCCATCACTCATTTCTTAATTCTCCTTTGTGCCACACAGGAAGAACAAGCATGGATGTGATATCTGCCGCTGCAAGAAGTGCCCAGAAGTGCCATGTGACAAAGACTGTCCAATGGGGTTCGAGCATGACAACATTGGCTGCCTTATCTGCAAATGCAGAGGTTAGTGCATACATCTACTTTTGTACTTCTCACAGGAGGTAAAGTATGTAATAAATGGAAAGTTAGAAAATATCATCTTCTGTTATAACAATGGGTTCCATGGAAAGTCAGCATAAGATTTAGTCTTACTTTGGGTAGAAAACAGAATTTATATTATCATGACCAAGATTTTAGGCACTTTAAACACAAGATTGACACTTATTTTCCCTGTTAATTCTTACATAAAAAAAAAAAGCATTTCTTTTTTTTCTTAAGTTAACAAAATGTATCTGTGGCGGAGTGTCCCGCCCCTATTTATTATTATTTGTATTTGTTTGCGGCGCGGATAAAAGCGCCGCGTCTTTTGTTATTGTTTTTTATATTTATAATTTAAAACCTGTGAGGATGCGTGACTGATCAGCTACTGATTATTTAACTAGCTGACAGTCACGCATCCTTACCAAACGCATAAAGACTGTGGCCGAGGGGTAATAAGATAATTAACAGCTAGTTAACCCCTCGGCCAGAGTATAAGAATAGTAATACTAATGTTACACTGCTACAATGCTTATCGTGAGACTTTGGCTGAGAAGGCCACTGTAAACATAGACCATTCAGGAACACCGGTGGTTGGAGAGAGTGTCCAAAATAGGCAAGCACGGCTGAGGAAGACAGCCAGCCTAGAGAAAGAAAATAATATAGAAAATAAATTGTTACGTATCCGAGGGATTGTGTCTGAGTAGAAGGGGAACCTTGGCCACCCCCAGTGTATAGTGCATAGCAGAGCGTAGGATGGAGACCTGAGCTAAGCGGCTTAGCGGCAGTGGGGGCATTGCGTAAGCAGCACCTTTATTTTGTAATTCTATTACTGTGTGTTATTTTCCCTTTTTTTCGCCCTTTGTTATTTATTATTGCGGAGCACCCGTAAGTGCACCAGCTTTTAACTGTTTACCAGTACTGGTATTTCTGTGGTCCTGTTTACCATTGTCGGTACTCAGGCCACGGACAAAAAATAAATAAATAAAATAAATACATATTAACAAAATTCTAAAATAGGCCATCCCAATCTACAAAAAGGCCTCTGCGTAAAGATGTGTTTTAAGCTTTGATTTAAATGCATTTATTGAGTCAGCTTTACGGATTTCAGTTGGAAGATTGTTCCATAATACAGATGCATAATGACTAAAGGCTCTTTAATTTTAAAGTAAAACTTTAAATAAATGCCCTGATGTTTAATTACACTATCTGCCAGTAGCCCTGGCGCCTATTTGAGACTCGGTGTTTATTATGTAAGATCACTAACATCTGCAAATGCCTGCACACAACCTTATAGAAACGACATAAGTACATTACAACATTCCAGTAATGTAATTAAAGGTTGTGTCAGTGGGTAATAACAGTTTATATTGTAATAATAATAAAAACAGTAAAATCCACTAAAGACAGCCCTCTAAATATCGGAACACACGCGTGTATTAAGGTAGGCTTGCAGCACAATAAAAAAAAAAAACATGGTTTTAAAATTAATAAAAGCTATGAGTATCTCGCTTTATTAACATATATTTATTTATTCACCCTCAAAACGTGTACATTGGTAAGCATGGACAATCAGTGAAAAATTAACCAGCAACAAATCTTCATTGCAAAACAACTGCATGAAATACTGTGTTAATACAAAAAATAAATTCATTCTGTTGGCCCACAACACACTCAATGCTTCAAACTGTTTAAAGATTAATCAAAACAAGTACCAGTTTTATCACAAAATCAAAGCAAAAGTGACTAATTTTTTTTTATAACGTGTACATTGAGAAATAAGAACGCTGGAAAAGGAGCAAAATACGAATATTCATTGCAAGACTCAAATGCACTAAATACTGTTTATACAAAAAAACAACAAAAAAATAAAAACACACAAATACACTAAAAGGCAACCCTGTTAATATCAGAAAACAAGTTTGTATTTTACTTACTTTCAGCAAAACAACAATGGGGTATTTATACTAAAATGAATAACGTCATAAAAAAACTGATACTTGTACCTTTTAAAATAAATAAAATTCAGTTTTCTTATCATTCATCCTGAGCCTCGGGTCTCTTCATCGCTGTTGAAAAACAAATTGGTAAGCTTGCTGTACAGCCATGTGTGTGTTTTGGCTGGAACATTCAGTATGACGTGCATTATATTATTATTCATAACCTGGCGTTTAAAAGAAAGCCGGCATCTATTTACCATATTTCCCAGCAGCCCCGGCGCTTATTAGAGTCCCGGCGTATTTGAACTTTTACGGCATTCTACTTCGCTACAGTAGTAAATGCACTAATTATCAGTACAATGTTCTCCGATCTTATCAAGCAAAGAATGTAAAACAAATTATACATCGAATCAATACAGTTATACAATATACTGCACATTATTACTTTGTTATTAAAATTGCTACTCGGTATACAGTCGCCACTAGGACCTGGCGGAAACACCAATAAACTGATGCAGTGGAGAGGAGAAGGCTGAGGTGCTAATGTTTTGGGCATGCATGTTTTGATAAAGTCTTTTTGATGTCACCTTCACTTATCTGTACACCACACTTTTGGAAAGATATTTAAATACAATTCCTGCAGATACAGTTATGTTCTGTTTATAAGAAACCAACACATGACTTATGAATCTGTCTTCTTTTCACCTTATTATAAATTGTGTGTTTGTCCCGTCTCGTTTATGTTGATAATTACTACGTTCCCAAAGCGTGAAAACTGTTCTTCAACCAATTGTTTAGCACTCCTTTTTGGCTCGATACAAGAGCTTCTTCTTTGGCTTTTCTTTTCCGATATTCATCCCCTGACAGCCGTGGTCTTCCATCAGACATGGTTCGTAATAATGATAATCAACTAGTGTAACTCAAGTTATTATAATTGCCTATACTGTAACCGCTGAACCGCCAACAAATCTAGTTTCAGTTAACTGAAAGGAAACGAGTAAGTCACCTGACCGTCTTAAAAAATGCGATTCCTTAGAAGTGTAAAAATATGAAAATTAAAGACACTTTCAAAGTATAGTTATCAAACAAATTGTATAAATATTTTAAAACATATTTTTTAAACAACTTCTGCAGGAAGGTTTCTGCCATATTTGTTGCTTGAGACACGCCATGAGCCTGATTGCACCAGGGATGAAGAAACATTTTCTCTAATCAACATTTGGGCAGACGGTTCAATCCAGAGAAGCTTGGATGGAAGCGTCTGTAACAAGTTGCTTCCGGGGCATTGATACGCGCATTGTGCATTTGCTTCTGTCACCCAGATCAACCCTCAAAAGCAGTGTGAAATCACATACCCAACCCGCATGACACCGGGTCCTTCCCGGGTAGGTTCTGACTGGATTGCTCCAGTAAAAACCCAACGGTATAAATGGGTAATTTGTATGTAAAAATAATGTGATATCTTGCAACAATTGTAAGTCGCCCTGGATAAGGGCGTCTGCTAAGAAATAAATAAAATAAATAAATGGGTAGATCATGCCAGTGACAAAAGGGGCTATATTAAAAACAGACAACATAGAGAATAAAGCTAGCTGATGCCTGCTGGTTCTCTTAAAAGACTAAAAACAACTTAAGAGCTGTCTTTCATTTTGCCACCCTCTTAAAATCGCCGCCCTAGGCGTTCGCCTAATTCGCCTAACACTAAAGCCAGGTCTGGCATTTATACAATAGAGTATAAAAATGTCTTTAATTCAGTATTGGTATTTGTGAGCTTCAGCATGTGACACCTGTTGGTGAAACACTGTATTTCAGTAGTAATCTGTGACAAGCGAGTTTCTAGTCATATAACGTCCTCTAGTGTACAGAAGATGCAGGACAGGTTAACTAAACTGCTTATCGCATTGAAGAGTTCTATTTCGCCATTTGTATAGCTGGTTTTGGCTACCACTGTATTACAAACATGTAACAGTGGGATACATTTTACAGAAGACAGTATAACTGAAATGGGCATTAAAGCAACACAAAGTTAAATATGTTTAAACTGTTTTTAAACCATATGGGGCTGTTTACTTAACTGGGGATTAAATATATTTGATTAATATTAATAAAGTGTTTTTCAGATAGATAACATACCAACATTTATTGATTTTTTTTTTCCACAGGAATTTTCACACCATGAAAAACTACCATGAATAACATTTTCATTTAAATAGCATTTGTGTGCATAATTCATTTTAAAAATGCCATACCTTTTTTAATACAGTACTCACACAATACCCCTACAGAGAGAAACCGATCTACAGCAGAAATCATCTTGTTAAGGAACAACGGTATAAGGTTCATTAAATTCCTGAAAGCTCTCTGGTGTACTCTGCTAGAAAAATAGAGTATTGGTTTTACACGTCAAGCTACAATGCACAATAACCGCAGTGATGTGCCTCAAGGTACCATTAGTTTACCATGGTTCCGAGCACATTTTCCATGGAACCCACGGTAGATAGCTGTGTTTTGTGTCGGTACACTGACTTGCTCTCTGAATTGTGATAATTATATTTTGTGTAAGTGCTCCCGTTCTGATTAGTTTATTTTCAAGGAAGAATTGCAGAGCTTCTTTTTAATCAGTCTGACAGCGTGCCTCTTAAGTGCACAGCTGAGAACCAGCACAAAAGTGTTTTTCTTTGTTAAATATTAATTATAATAAAAATAATGAATAAAAATGCTGAAATATTTATACAGTGGAGTATATCGACTATTAATCAGCCATATTTAATTAATGTCTGATTAATATTTAAACATGCATCCTCTTATGTAGGAAAACGGATCCAAACAACTTTTTTATATCTGCTGCAAAGGCAAAGACAAAGCTTTTTTTGCCCCCATTTCTGGTACTAGACTTGAAACCTTCAGCGTGGTTTGTCTACTGGGCTTAGTGGTCCTTCAGATCAACTTGTACCCCTCCAGGATAATCTGCAGCTGGATTTTATTAGAGCATTTTGCATTAACCACATATTTTTCTCATTGATAATCAATGATAGATGATTCCCCTGTACTGTAAAATGTTTAATTAAATCTAGCTGTGACTTAATACCTCCAGTAATGCTTAGTCAACATTTTACTTTGTTATTACTGAAAGTGCCATGGAGCATTCCACTTGACCGTAGTACATTCCACCTAACACAATTGATATTCTAGTGGAGCATTCCTGTCGCTGGCGTCCTAATTAAACTGTGCCTTTCTCTTTCCCTGTGTTTACACAGAAATGCCCACTTCAGTTGGTCCTCCAGTCAAAACTGGTTCCTGCCTATCCATGGATGGTAGGCGTCATGAGAGCGGGGAAAGCTGGCATGATGGTTGCAGAGACTGTTACTGCCACAACGGCCGGGAGATGTGTGCCCTCATCACTTGCCCAGTTCCTGCCTGTGACAACCCCACCATCCGGCCTGGGCAGTGCTGCTCATCTTGTCCAGGTAAGGAGATATCCAAGCCATTTTTAAGCAAGTACAACCAATTATTAAGCAAGTACAACAGCCATTTCCTTATTGACAGTATATGGTGTAGACAGGACATTACTTTAATGACACTTTCTACAGCACATCCTTACATCGTGCGTGTTCGACAGAGCTCTGGCTCATACGGAAGAATGCCCCAACACTATAAACTGCAGCGTCTGATTGTTCTTGGGAGGTGCCCCATCTGAATATTGGTCATGCAGAACTTTGCTTGCTTCTGAAGTTTGAAGGTGTAATAATCCAGTCCCTATGGCAGGGTGTAATGTGTGGATGTGTGTGGGGAATATTGGGTTGGCAAGGAGGGGGTTAAATTCCTGCCTGTCTGCATACACGTGGAAATGTGGCTGGGGCCATAATTAAATAATTGATGATTAATTAGGCTCCAGCCACAGGTGTATAAAAAGGGAAAAATCACTGGTGTTAATGTTAAGGTTGGTGAAGGTGTGTGAGATGTTTGCTGTGCTGTATTTTTTGTGTGTTTTGTGTAAATCTTTTATTTTGGCCCTTGTGCCTATTTGTTTGTTAGTGTTTCTGTTTGTTCATTTTTGTGCGCAGTAGTGGTTTAACACTGCAGCTTCTTGTGTCTGAGTCTCTCCCTGACAGAAACAAGCCTTGGCAGTGACGCTACCCTTTCACAGTCCCCAATAGATAAAAACTTATTACAATGCTAACATCATATGAAGGCATATTTATTTTCTTGTTTGTCTGTCTTGTACTTCTTTCTTTTCCCTTTGCCTTTTATTTATTTGGTAACTCAGACAACAAAGCACCTGAGAAACAAGCATCCCTTTTACACAGCCACTACAGCTGTTTCTGATTTTTCCTTTTAATCTGGCCTTCCATCCCTTCACTGCACTACCTGACTTCTTTGAATCTGTGCACACTATCCATCAGTGATCAGCTCAATCAGTAGTAAGCTAACTATAACATAAGCTACTCAGTTCCTGCAGTACAATTCTCCCTTTGATTCATCCTTCCAATGATACCAGATCAAACACCATTACAATCCCTTGTAGTTTGAAATACCAAACAGCAGTCTGGTTTAAAGTGAAAAGGATGCTTACTTCCCTACAGATAAAACATATTTTTGGGGGAGTGTACATGGAGCAGTGTTCCCTCTAAGCTTTTTAGATACTGAGAAACTTGCCGTTTTGACTGCGAGGGTAAATTATCAGTGAGAAACCTTCGGCCACGCATTAACCCTTTTAATATATTTTTTGTTGCATTGTACAATTTTGAAACAATATTCCAACACAAGTATCTCAACAATTTTACAATTTACTTTAAATTTAAACAAGACATTTATTGTGGCTCTGCCTCTGATTTTTGAGTCATCCTCTGATCCTATGCAGCGCTGTCGGTTGTTATCATAGATATAGACTGCATGCTTAACTGGTGGCCTGCATAAAATTGCTTTATACTACTGCATAAAACACTGGCATCTGCACTGCCTTCAATTGTAACCATCTTTAGGGCTACTAATTGTTCCATTCTTGGGAATGCCAAATTCAGTTTTTCAAAAATGGCCAATTCCATTTGAACATAAATATAATGTTGGTAGTTAAAATATTACCACAATTCTTTTTTTTTCAATCAGACTCTTGTTGCTGTAATCATAAGTAAAGCACCTGAAGACACTTCAAACCTGTCATTATGTTTATAGACATCACTTGGCTCATTGCTGGCATTAAAATATGCAGGAAATCCTAAGAATTATATTACAACAGTTCAGAAAACCAAATGTCCAGCACAGTTGTGAGAATCATATTTACAGTCTTCGACTAACACAGTAGTTCAGTCTACAAATAAAGGTGTTTTGAAAAGATCTGTTTAACTTATTGCTGGCATTTACAACAACATAGTAAACAGTTTAGTAACAGTCCAGCAATGTCATGTGAGAGTAATCCTATGTACAGTATTCCACAAATTAAGTTTAGCTTTTTACTGGAATTCTAATATTAACCAGGATAAAATATGAAACACTGATAAGGGCGTGTTGACTGACTCGTTGCTTAAAACAGGTTCATTGCTATGTATTACCCGAATGTAATTTAAATAGCGCCCCTTTTAATGTAAATGCATAATTAATCCACTCAATTGTTTCTTTCCTAATTCTGCAGTGTTATTTGCAAGGTTTAAAAAGAGGCATGTCTCCAGACAGAATGTCTTTATGAAACCAACGGTGTGAAGTGTAGTGACTACATACTTTACACAGTAAAGTGATCAATTTCCTGTAAGGATTGTAAGATAGAAAAATAGTTTTGAGCTAATTTCTTCATCGTCAGAAAATATAATTCAATTAAGAAACGGCCATGGTTTAAATTGCTAATTTATAGCTTCATTAAAGGCAGGTAGCGTGGAAAGAAATAAACTAAACAATAATGAAACATGCAATTAATTTAGCTTACTTACTTCAGGAAAGCTCCATCTTAAGCGCAGTATCTTAGCTCTTAGTTTTTCAGCAGAGAAGAATGCAGTGCTTTGCCACTGTTGCCGTCTTATTTGCTTTCTTATTCTCTACGTGTTTACAACTGGCATTATGATATTTAATGGTATGGACTTGTACGTGATCACGCGAATTACAGCAAATCTTTAAGAATACTATCGCACCATCCTCATCTAGATAATCAGATTTCTTTTAGCTCTGTCTTACTGAAACATTGCTTTTTTTCTTTGTTGGCATAGCCGCCATGTTGAGTTTCATGGTATTCTTCATTTACTGTACACTTAATTGTGTATTTATGACTAATGTGCTGATTACATTTCTACCAGTGTCAAAACATTTAAGATGATTTCTGAAATGGTTGTTATTTAAAAGGGAAATAAAACAAAAACCGTCAAAGTGTGAGTATTGTGATTTTTATTTATGTTTACCGGAGTATTTATACTTCTAAATAATGCAGGAAGATTGTGCTTCACTGATTTTAGTATTCAATTATATGACGAGTTAAAAACTGTAAAGTTCATGAGCAGCACCGAGCAGCACTCTCTGTTGAGGCAGAATCTCCAGACGCCTGCTTCGCCCTCCCTGTAACAGTAGTTTTGTCAGTGCCCGAGGGAGCTCTGCACCGAGCTCTGACCAGATACATATGGTCGGGACAGTCCCGATTTCCCAGCAAATGTCCCGCGTCCCAATGCATAGGAAGAAAGTCCCAATATTTACACATAGAAAAAAATTCATTTATTCTGCTGTTAGTGAAAACCACACGCTGTGCTCTTCGTGCGGCTGATCACTAACTTACCAGTATACAAATATAAGAACGCTTCATTGTGTCTATGTTTACTGTCATGCTGGTCGTGTGGTGTTGAGTTGAGGGGATAAGTCTATTATATGAGAGTATTTTTTGGCCCTTGGTAAGTATGCAAATATGCTTGTTAATGGTTTGTAAGAATGGTCTCAAAAATAATAGGTTTACCTCGAGTGGCTGGAGTCTCGATTGAGGTTGATGTTTATGACAATATCTTGCGAAAGTTAGTAAACTGAGTGCGAAGGTTGTTGCCAGTTATTGCGAAAAATGCACGCATTTTAGCCTTAGCGGGAACGCTGACGTGGGGGATGATATGTAAAGGAAAAAAAAAGTCTATGACATGCATCATTTGGCAAACAGGATGTCAACGTTTAGGTTGAATGGAAAACCATGAAAACCAACAATGTTGCATGTATTATGAATCACCATGTATTGTAATCTATTAGAAAATGATTCAGTACCATCAGCTTCCAGCTCTAGTGGGCTCTAATAGACAGTAGATGTCCGCTGGAATGTCTCAGCACCAACTGTGAATCCAATTTAAATCTGCGTATGTGACTTACTGTATTTTTAAGCGTTGTTCACATTGGACAGTAAATACTAAACAAAGACACAATTGGTCCAAATTAATTGTATTATGCACCAAAACCAGCCAATCAATTGCATTGACGAAAGCAACCAGTCCTGTACCTGCAACACTCAAGAACCAATCACAGGCTGTCAGCTCGACTGGCGCACAGATACAGCATCTTTCAGCAACAACAAAGCGAGATGCGGACAGTTCAGTAATATTGCTCCATTCATACACAGATTTAGGAGAAAAAGGCTTTGGCTGAAGGTGTAAACATGGTGAGTTAAGAGGCATTTTAGAGTGGTGTTTAGTTGTTTGACTCCATCGTACACGGATTGTTGCTCTATTTATTCCTCAGGCAATGTCCTGATTATAAATAGGGGTTCAAAACCCTAACAAGTTAATAAATAAAAATCAATTTACTGAATACAAACTCATTGTTTTTCTCTTTGTGTGTGTCATCCTTGTTCTTTTATTTAAAAAATGTTCGGGACTATTTTCTTAGAATCTTTACTCAGCAGAAAGATACCCGATGAATCTGTAGACGTTCAAGGTAAATCTAAGTTTTTCTTTTTTTTAAGGAAAACAATGGTAAAAATAGTTTTCTAATAGTGATAGTGCCCTCTCGATGATAGCTCTACCGTGTGATAGTTGACCTTGATTTTCGTTAGCGCTCTCGCCTTCGTCTAACTCCCATCACATGGTAGAGCCATCATCGACAGGCACTATCGCTTAATTACAATACTTCATACGCTAAATCTTGCCAGTCTCTGATCAGTAGTTCTTAAGCATCAGTTTACTTTAATCAGCACTGACTCACTGATTTAATAACCATGTTCCAAATTGAAAAGAATGCCTTTTTTTAATCCCCTCTGATGTGTCATTTGGCTCAGCCCTGTCTGCTCAGTGGCAGCACATTAATCAAGCAGTGTCACCTGCTAATTCTCCTTTATTTATCATGTTGAAAATCTCCTATGGTGTAGAAGAAATCATTTACAGTGGCTCTCAAAAGTATTCACCCCCCTTGGACTTTTCCACATTTTATTGTGTTACAACATGGAATCAAAATGGATTTAATTAGGAGTTTTTGCCACTGATCAACACAAAAAAGTCCATAATGTCAAAGTGAAAAATATAATCTACAAATTGTTCTAAACTGTATATGCATATATGGGAGACAATCATTTTTTTTGTTTTCCTCCTTCTACTTTGTGAAAGTAAACACCTCTATTGTTTAGTCTGCTATGAAAAGGTTTTATTGAAGAAATGTGGTTAGAAAAGGTTTCTGCAATCTATGCAAAAGAAAATGTAAGTCAATAAAGAAAAAGGCGTGAAAGTTATTGTCAAGGAGATTTTGTAATTTGTTTTATTTAGATAGGATATAATTGAAAAATAAGTGTAGTTCCAATCCCTGATATGCTGTTGTACCCACTCGCATGCCCCTAGTTGGTAGCCCTGAGTAAGCTCTGCCTAGTAAAAACTAAAAGGACTGTAGCAAAAACTCACCCCAGCCGTCACCAATTGGCACCTTATATAGCAATATCAGCTTAATGGTGCCACAAGGATGAAGGTTATTGCAAGAAAGCATGTTATGTAAAGGATAGGTAAGGTGAGATAAAACAGATGAAAAGAGTAATTGAACCACATTCCCAACTCTAACACATTCTTGAAGCTACATTTGTACCCAACAGTCAGTAGAGTGGTAATTTCCATAGAATAAATAATGAAAAAAGAAAGCCACACAACCATTTCAGCAGAAATGGCTGTGGAGTTCTAGATTTGAATCACACTTCTTTTCTGTGTAATGTGGTCACTGTACCCCCTTGTGCCATAATAAGTTTGGTGCAGTACACACTAGCGGAAGGCTTCATAGGAGATCTTTTATGGAATGTTCAGTAGGTGGTTGCAGTCTTGTGTTATTAATCATAGTCGGGTAATAGACAGTGATAAATGTAACGGTTCTACGTGAGTAATGCAAGTTAGAACGGTCTAATTGGCTGTCTAGTTAAGGCTGTTGGCTACACACTTTATATATATATATATATATATATATATATATATATATATATATATATATATATATATATATGAATATGATAATAATAGTCTTCGTGTCCTTTACTCGAGAATAATAAAAAGTGAGATGTTTCAGAAGGCCGCATGTTATTCTTTTAATAATGGATGATACAAGCCTGCTAAAATCAATAGGGAGACTGCTTTCTCTCCCTTGTATCTAATTTCAAAGTGCCTGCATTGAATTCAGATGACCAAGTAACAATGACAACTTTTGATGTGGCAGAGTAGAGCATAAGAAAGACAATGGTCTTAATATAGTGGGATCTTCACATTTATCTCTGTACTTAAAAGGTTGAATCTTAAGGTTGAGCTAGTCTTTTTATGGAGCTTGTCATAAAGATTTTCAAAAGCTCCTGATATGGTGAAACTGTATTCACAGGCTTGAGGAGAATGTCATTTAATTTCAGCTTGTGTTGCCTCTTTAAGCATTTTTAAACTGTTCCTCTAAGTCAAAGCGGTTGGAGCTCAGATTTTCAACACTACCACAGACATTATGTTTAAATTATCAACACAATTTAGGCTCTTTGCCAGTGCACTTGCTTCAAAATGAGAATATTTTCAAACTTCTGTTAAAAGCTCTGGCAATAAGCATATTTACTTAAACCACTTTACTGAGCAAACCCAAACATGATTAAGTTCAAATACAAAAACAAAGCAGATTTTACATTTTATGAAAATGATAAATAGTGAGAATTTACTCAAACATGCTTTTTCACAAGTTTTGGTAATACTTTCATGAGGGCTGTTTCCAATTCTAAATGCATGTTATTTTAATGTGTTTTTTTTTTAGACGACTCCAGTTCTCGGACGCCAGAGCTAAGCGACTCTTCTATCTGCCATGCTCCCGGGGGAGAGTATTTTGTGGAAGGGGAGACATGGAACATTGACTCCTGCACTCAGTGCACCTGCCACAGTGGAAGAGTGCTGTGTGAAACCGAGGTCTGCCCGCCCCTCCTCTGCCAGAACCCTATCAGAACACAGGACTCCTGCTGCCCACAGTGTCCAGGTAAGAAACACATATATAATACTCTAACCCTTCTGCTACGGTGAAAAATTCTGCCTGTTTGAGGTCTGACATAACCTGACTTTTTTGGCTTGTTGTATCAGGACAAATCCACCAAAACAGCTGAAAGTCTGAAGATTATTAAGAGAATAACATTTTCACTCTATGTTGAAATATACCCTACAATTACCTATTTTGAATGTAAAACAATATGTTTTAAAATGTACTCAAGTGTAATCTAGTGATCTCCTAGTGATCAGTGGTATCCACAACCTTCAAGAACTAGGATCAAAAAGAATTTTATAAATACCATGCCTGGTTTTGATTTTACACCAAATTGACAGGTGCACAAATGTGAAGAAGTTCGCAATCTGATAGATCTGTCAACTGATCAACATCTTCTGTTAAAAATAAATAATTATTTGATAAGCATCCTTGGTTTATTTAAAGCAATTTAGTATGCTCTCCAGTAATGCTGCAGTTTAAAATCCTGGTATACAGTAATTGAAACCAAAACCTAAGATACTGAAATGATGCACCTCATTATAAAGGTATCTCTATTGGCTTGGGGCTTTAGTGAAATGCATTTTGATTGGCGGGTTATCCCTAAAGTTTATCCTTTGAATATTTCACTAAAATGAATGTTTTGTTAATTTATTTTTGGGTTTATGGACATTTTGAACGATTTAGTATGATTTCTGGTAATCTTGTACTTGTGACCACCATATCTCCTGACAGAAAACAAAAAAAAAACTAAAATTCACCCATCTAGCTTTCTGTCTATCTAAAGGCCACGATAAACTATGCAGTTTCGATGCAATCCAGTCGCATGCAATCACGCATTCGATCACATGCGGGTGCAATCGTACTTCTTTTGGATTAATTTGCTAACATTTTGCGATCGGATTCCACCGAAAGGGTTATACTAAGACCATGTTACCTGTCCATTTCTGGGGGTAATACTTCTTTACAGTACAACATTTCTGGTGTTAAATTTGACTTCTGTCCCTCAGTTGTCTTCGTCACAGCTTTTCCCAGAACTGGTTGGCAGGAGGTAGCAGACCTTGCACTGACTTCACTAGTCAAAGATATTCCCACTTCATGAAATTAAACTTTTACACCATGGGGGAAACCTTAGATAACCCCAGCACACAATGTAGACCACGTGGGTGGGTGTTTTGTGTTTTGTTTTAAAGCTCTAATCTGTGGTTTCCGAAAAACTCCAGTTGTAGTGAAAATGTACTCAATCACATGATAGGCCATGGTAGCTTTGCTTTGTCAGGAGCAATTAGAATGACTAATCTACGTGCAGTCATGGTAACAACCAAACACACACCCACAGATTGGTTTGCTGTAATTATGAGGTCCTGTCCTTGCAAAAGTATTCAGACCCCTGACCAATTCTCTCATATTACTGAATTACAAATGGTACATTGAAATTTCATTCTGTTTGATATTTTATTTTAAAATACTGAAACTCAAAATCAATTATTGTAACGTGACATTGGTTTTATGTTGGGAAATATTTAAGAAAAATAAAAAACTTGCTTGCATAAGTATTCAACCCCTGTGCTGTGAAAGCTCCCAGTTTACACCGATGAAAGAAATTGTCCTAACGAGGACACAATTACCTTACCATTGGCCTCCACCTGTGAACCATTAAAGTTGCTGTCACATTTTCTGGATAAAAATCCCACTGTTGAAGGATCATTGGTCAGGCTGTGAATCTGAAGGAAAATGAAGACCAAAGAGCATTCTACAGAAGTTAGAGATAAAGTAGTACAAATGCATAGATTAGGGAAAGGGTACAAAATAATATCCAAGTGTTTGGATATCCCAGTGAGCACAGTTGGATCAATCAGGAAGTGGAAGCTGCATCACACCACCCAGTCACTGCCAAGAAAAGGCTGTCCCTCAAAACTCAGCATTCAAACAAGAAGGAGACTTGTGAGAGAAGCCACAGAGAGGCCAACAATCACTTAGAAGGAGCTACAGAGTTCAGTGGCTGGGAGTGGAGAAATGGTGCACCAGTCAACCATATCAAGAGCTCTGCATAACACTGGCCTGTATGGGAGGGTGGCAAGAAAGAAGCCGTTACTCAAAAAGTACCATCTGAAAGCACGTCTGGAGTTTGCCAGAAAGCATGAGAGTGACCCAGCTGCGATGTGGGAAAAGGTTTTGTGGTCAGATGAGACCAAGATAGAGCTTTTTGGCCAAAACTCAAAGCGCTCTGTGTGGCGCAAACCTAACACTGCCCATGCCTCAAGACACACCATCCCTACAGTGAAGTATGGTGGTGGCAGCATCATGCTGTGGGGATGCTTCTCATCAGCAGGGACTGGGCATCTTGTTAAAATTGAAGGAAGAATGGATGGAGCAAAATACAGGGAAATACTGCAAGAGAACCTGCTTCAGTCCGCTAAAAAACTGAAGCTTGGGAGGGAATTCACCTTTCAGCAGGACAATGATCCCAAGCACAAGGCCAAAGCAACATTGGAGTGGCTCAAGAACAAAAAGGTCCTGATCTCAATCCCATTGAGAATCTGTGGCACTATTTGAAAATTGCAGTCCACAAGCGTCGTCCAACCAACCTGAACAACCTGGAGCAAATCTGCCAAGAAGAATGGGCCAAAATCACTCCGACACTGTGTGCAAAGCTGGTACATACTTACCCCAAAAGACTTAAAGCTGTTATTGCAGCGGAAGATGGCTCTAACAAATATTAATGTTTGGGGGTTGAATACTTATGCAAGCAAGATATTTCAGTTTTTTATTTTTTTAAAAAATATTTCCCAACATAAAACCAATGTCACCTTACAATAATTGATTTTGAGTTCGTGTTTTAAAATAAAATATCAAACACAACGAAATTTCAATGTACCATTTGTAATTCAGTAATATGAGAGAATTGGTCAGGGGTCTGAATATTTTTGCAAGGCACTATTTATAAACAAGGTAGATTTGAAATGTTAAAAGATTAGCAAAGCAAGTTCATGGACTGAAATACTGTTCTTGTTGGTTTCTCCTTTCAACAAAACTAATTAATGATTGGAGTAAATGGTTTGAAAATATAGTCCAGGATTTACTTTAGCAAGAAGGCTTTAATGTAGAAGGCTACAGCTTGGATGAAATTACTTTTTCTATGTACATTTGAACTATAATGTATGTATAAAATGATATACATTACAAGAAAAACGAATGTATGGTGCCATCTTACATACACAACTTTTCAAGACCTAACAACTACACTACATCAGTACACAAAAGCAAACTAGGATTTAAAATAGGCTATAATTAAGGAGAGGTATTTGATCAAGATTTCATTCTGAAGGAGTCATTGAGTCTCTGCAACCCAGTATGCCAAGTAATTGGCTGAAGAGCACTAATTAAGAAGGAAAGGTTGTGATTTAAAATGATCATTGAAAAATGTTCATAATTGTGTTCTAGTGCAGAAAGCTTCTGTGGGCATTTGGTTTGCAAGAGAACATTCCAATTCACTGTTTGGGCTGCATTAGTTTAAAACAAAGTACACACATTAAAATATGGGTTTGTGGTTTGTTGTAATTAATTTGTCAACCAAAGATTCAAAGGATTTTTATTTTCAGCACTGCAGAACACTAAACTGGAGTTAAGATTGGGGGTGTGTTATTATCACTACTCCAAACTTTACTCCTTGCTTCCAGTGTATTTCACAAATGTCCAAGTGGTAGTTTTCCCATGATGTTTGATCAGCTCTCATTAATTTATTTGTGTTAATACAACCTTCTTTTTTTACCATTATAGTGGGACCTTATCACCTTCAAATAAATGCATAATACTTCCAGTACAGTTGGCTGTAGGCAGATTTGCTTAATGTACTGTAGCTTATATTTAAAAAAGCCTTGCCTTAATTGGAAATGGCGTCATGTTCCAATATAAGTTTGCTACATAAGTTACTTATAAAAAAAAATTAAACAAATTAATAAATAACAACATATTAAATAACCACGAAAATAATTTTCTGCATCATTATTATTATTATTATTATTTATTTCTTAGCAGACGCCCTTATCCAGGGCGACTTACAATTGTTACAAGTTATCACATTATACATTATTTCACATTATACAGATATCACATTATTTTTACATACAATTACCCATTTATACAGTTGGGTTTTTACTGGAGCAATCTAGGTAAAGTACCTTGCTCAAGGGTACAACAGCAGTGTCCCCCACTGGGGATTGAACCCACAACCCTCCGGTCAAGAGTCCAGAGCCCTAACCACTACCCCACACTGCTGCCCGTCATAAAACTAGCAAACTTGTTGAAGGCATATTATAAAATGTACTCTGCTAGAATCACTTTCTCGGTTTCATCGCTGTAGCATAACACTGTTAAAAGACTGTTATAAGAAGGTGCTGCACGCTGTTCGATGTTGCTGCTGTTCTGGTTGCCATGGTTCTTGTGTTCCTGTATTGCTGTATCCTGTGTGTCGCTGTGAAGCAGGCAGAGCGGTGGTCTCTGGCGGGTGCGAGAGAGCTTCCGATATAAACGATTACTGGAACCAAGAACAGGTGGTCGCTTAATACAGTTAAATAAAAGCACAGATATCATTGGTAGGAATTTAAAGTGGTCACTTAGACCAGGTGGTAGCTAAATAATGGTGGTCACAGGAGCAGGTTTGACTGTAGTAGATCAATGCAAGACAGTTAAAGAAGTTCCAAAATGCAATGGCAGTAACCCAGAGAACTAGCAATACAGGGACCTGTATGAGCCTACATTGGCAGTTGCTTACATTTTTTAAAAGGGATGCAGAACATATTATCTTGATGTCCACAAGTCTGATTAAATCCTCAAGCAGCATTTAATTTTACCTCAACAAAGGTCCAAGCAGTTAATGCAATAAAACCTGCGATGAATGAATGTTTTTTACACAGCAGCACTGCAAAATAACTTGCTATATTTATAACCCTTTAGTAGTTCAAGCTGAAGGGAGTTCTTGTGGTAACCATAGTGATAAAAATACCACAAACTTTAGGAGAACATTAATTTCAGACCTCTTCATTTCAGACGAGCCCTTCCTGCCCTTGTCACCTAGCAATGAGAGCATGCCAGGCTACTGCAAGAATGAGGAAGGGGACATCTTCCTGGCGGCCGAGTCATGGAAGCCCAACGTGTGCACCAGCTGTGTCTGCCAGGAAGGGGCAATCAGCTGCTTCTCAGAGTCCTGCCCTCCAGTGGCTTGTGCTCGGCCTGTTCTAAGGAAAGGCCAGTGCTGCCCCTATTGTCTCGGTAAGTCCTCTTTAGATATTAGGGTGAGCCGATGTTGCTGTCCACAGAGAAACACAAGCCTCACTAGGGTTGTAACGATTCATTGTGTATCGATGAATTGTGATACCTTCACATGATATAGCATATCATAAAAGAGGTGTGCATAGCGATACAAATGATACACATTAAACAGCGTCTTGTAGTACATTACATGCTCCCATATCTCATTTAGGATTGTTAATAAAATAATCTACCATTAAAAATTGCTTTACCTTATTACAATTCATACAAAGTAGCCCATCAGGACCATTTTGTAAGGTCATCCACAGAAGAGAACAGTTAAGAGGTACTATACTTGACAAACTGGTAGATGATGGCAATATGTGAATGTCAGCTATTGTCATTAAATAGTGTAGAGGTGCTGAGGGTTTTACTCACATATAGACACCAAGGTTAGAATGCCACTTGGAGGGAGACTGGTGCGACTAGAGTAAGGTTGTTGACAGTCCCATTGAAATAAAGGAATGAGCTAGAGAGATAGACTGAAAGAACTGAATCTATTTACCCTGGAACAAAGCAGAATTG
The DNA here is from genome assembly GCF_902713425.1 of Acipenser ruthenus. Classification (NCBI taxonomy): domain Eukaryota; kingdom Metazoa; phylum Chordata; class Actinopteri; order Acipenseriformes; family Acipenseridae; genus Acipenser; species Acipenser ruthenus. The sequence goes on from NC_081193.1 coordinate 62,902,211, forward strand.
GCGGGGGGGGGGGGGGGGCATGATTGAAGTCTTTAAAATCTTAAAAGGAGCTGACACAGTTAACCTTAATCAATGATTTAAGCATAGTACAAAAACCAGGACCAGAGGACACAGTTGGAAATTAAGACGAAATAGACTTAGGACAGGGGGAAGGAGACACATCTACACAGAGAGGGTTGATGGGTTAACAAGTCATGTTGAGGCAGAATCACTTGGATCCTTTAAGATCCAACTTGACAAAGTTTTGAGAGAAATCAACTTCTAGGAACCAGGTGAGCTTAGATAGACAGAATGGCCTCCTTTCTTTCGTAAATGTTCTGATGTTCTTACGTCCTTATAAGGGCTAAGCCTTCTTTTTCTGAAGGAAATATTTCAACCACTGCTAAGTTATTCCATGAAACCCATTATTTGGCAACTAATGTAAACTTAGTATAGTGCTACCCCGTTATAACGTGACCTGTTAGAGTGCGGAATCGGTTATAACACGGTAAGGTCGTGGCTCCCATTTCCTCCATAATGCAATTTGACTCGCAAACATTGGGTGAACTTTCCAGATACTTTAAGTGAGCCTGATGATGTTATCTTGAATTATGCTGGGATAAATTGTAATAAACTCAAAAAAGAAAAGAAAACCTACACACTGATTTTGTTTTATTGTTATTTTTACATTACCGTATTTAAACTCATTTTAGTTGAAACTGGGACATACAGTATTTATAAAGCTCCCGTGCTTGCACTGTATTTTTATTTTTTTCTAAAAGTAAAAACTAACTGTCTGTTAATGTTACAAAACAAGCACAAAACAATGCAAGTGTGTATAAAGTGTGTATTGTAAAAAATATACAATTTAAACTTTAAACTGGTGGAATAGCAGTTTCTATATACTGCATATTGATTTATACTATTGCAGGACTGGTCTACGGACCCTGTTTGTTTCGTTTGTTTGTTTGCTTGTTTGTGTATGTGTGTGCTTGTTAGCAGGGAAGTGTCACGCTTGCCTCAGCCGGGATTGGTGGATGACGTCCAGGGAGGTGGGGAGATGAAAGCATATAGGGGGGTGCCCACATCAGTGTGGGCAGAGCTGAGTGAGACAACAAGCTGCTGTGTGAATGTGCTGTTGAGGGCAAGACTGTTTTTGGTGTGGCCCAGGGAATAATCGTCCCAATAAGCCGTGGATTTGAGTACCTGCAAATTGTGTGTGTCTCCTTCCTTCATTTTCCACCGTACACTACAATATTAATTTGGCTTGTGGGCATTGCGAATCATTTCGGGAACAAAACTGCCAATATTCGTCATAAGGCGAAACACAAATAACACAGTCTCCTAATTATAGACCCCGACAACCGTATTATAATGGGGTAGCACTGTATACAGATATTCTTTACAATTGATTCTTGAGATTTTCAGATTCTAGCTTAAGGTGGCCTACTTACAGTATGCATTATTTTTGGCTTGTGATTGGTTATTGGCGAATGAAAGCTATATGCATGTTCGTGTTATTGAGCAAACTACCCATGTAGATCACAACAGAAAGGAGAAAAGCATCCATGATCCTTTATGGGGGATATAAATGGTAGGTAAATATACTTTACAAGCCTGAGGTGTGCTCTAAATGTGATATTACTGTTCAATTAAAAAGCATTGTAAGGCTTTTTTTGTGGTGTGTCTGAATTACTGAAAAATGGGCTTTAATGTATAGGCTTTATTTTATTTTTAGTGTATCATTAAGTGCCATAATGTGAATATATATATATATATATATATATATATAATATATATAATATAGTAACACAGCAGGGAGGGGGGTTAAAATCCTCCCTGCAGAAAACATGTGCGTATGCACATTTGGATTAATTGTTTAATTATTTGTTAATTGTGTTATCCCCTGCACCTGGCTATCATTGTAAATTAGAGCCAGGTGCAGGTTATTTAAAGAAAGCAGCCAGTTTGTTCTGGGCTGCTGAGGTGTGTAGAAGCCCACCTGTGCTGGTGTGTTTGTACAGCCGTAATTATAAAGAGAAGGTAGTGTAATGCCTGTTTGGTGTGATTTGCTTAAAGCATGTTTGGTTTTGTTTTTCGTTTGAACAGGTAAACGGCTTAGTTGTCCTGTTATATAGTTTAGGTCCCTGTCTTGTGTTTAGTTTAGTGCTCAAGAAAAGAGCTAGGTGTTTGTTTTGTTTATTTTGCTTTGTGTTTGTTTATTAAAAAAATAGCACGTAAGCATTTAAACCTTTATTTCCTGTGTCCTGGGTCTATTTTTAAAGGGGCAATGAACCCGAGTAGTAGCGGTTTGTTTATATATATATATATATAAGCACTAACTGCAGGTCCAAAAGCACTTTACTTTTAAACAAAGGACTATATTCGCCCCTAGAAGGAAATCATTTGATTTATGAATTTATGAGGCTTTATTATTTATTTAAATTGTATCATTGATAATACCATGATACATTGTTAGTACAGTAGTCTCTTTGTATAGGAACATGAACATTGCTTAAAATAACAACCTTTTGCCACCGATTGTGATTCATTGCTAACCGATTCAAAACAGATAAAGTACTGTTTTGTAACCTGATAACTCGTCATCATAAAACTAAAATGGTTTATTCAACCTTTTCAAAACGGACTTATCACGAGAGTAATCTAGAGCTGCTGCTGCATTCTGTAACGTGTGTAGGGGTGCTGTGTTAATTTAGTTAGTAAGTTTATTAACGTTAGTTTGTCAGTTTATTATTGTAGTTTATTAACATACGCGTGCCTATTGCTTTTCTCTTACGTATTCTGTTCATGTAATATGTTGATGCATGTGTGTCATGATATAAGTAATAGATACTTTTGTATTTATTGATTCATACTGTGACTGACCTTGGCATATTGTGTCCGGTGGTCAACTCAGCCAAGAGAACACTTCACTTGCTTCCCAAGGAGTGTTCTCTTACCCAGACTACTGTATATGGTGAAAAATCTTGAGTTCTAGCGGGAGATCGTACACAATTGAAAGTCGCAGATATTCCTTTTTAGCTATTAAACAAGTTATTGTTTACATTTACATACAAGAAGAGTTGTCAGACTGATCTGTAAGTGTGTACAATAACACCTGTTTCTTTAAATGTCCACATACCCCTGAAGAAGAGACTTTGGAAGTGGAAGTTTAAAGAAACAGGTGTTCTTTAGATATCAGACTGACAAGTAAACGGTACTGATATAAGACCACCTTAAAATAGAAACACACAAGGGATACAAATGACAGGCTTGTTGTTGATTTAAACACTTCTGCATCTATGTTTTGGGGAGGGGAAATGTCTTCAAGCAAGGGGTGGTTGATATGCGTGCATACGGAGCCAAAGCCAGCATAGGTCTGTGCTCAGCTGTAAACATGGTTGCTCAAATGAAAAGAATCTTATGTAAGCCAGCTCAGGTCCGAGTTGTAAGTGTAAATGCACCTTATGTGAGGTCAGGCAGGGTCTTAACCCCTTCTGCAGAGGAAGTGAACTTGGTGGGAAAACAAAAGGAAAAAAACTGGGTTTTTACATCTTTAAGGCAAGGCTAATTGAGCTTATTGTGGATTGTTGTACATTTGTAATTAATAGAATGTATAAATACTTGTAATAATAAAGCATACCTTTTATTCAAAAGTAGTGCACAACAATTTTACATTAATAGGTGATAGTCTTCCATTTTGCTAGCATGTTTATTTTTCTGTCAATGTAATGTACTGAACAATAAAAAAATCAAAGAAATTATAACATTAATTCACATTTATTCGAGCTTAATATAACCTGTTATTTACAGGTAATTTTCATTGCTCTATATGAAAACTTTAATGCAAGTAATACCTCCATGGTGCCAGATAGATTTCAGCCCAGAAAAATAGTTTTTTAAAGGTGGTTAAAGCCTGGTTTCCAAACGAACTAATTATCGCTCACTTTAAAGTGCACACTGCGATTATCGCTCTTTAGTAAATTCGGTGTGAATAAAGCTCATCTCATTAATCAGAGCAGGGTGCCCTCATTTAAATACATAATCATGCATTACCATACAAATCTCATATTCGTTCCGATTACCATAGCAATGCACAATAAAATCAGTGTGCGCCATAATACAGCCACTGTTTTGTGCGATAATGAGTAAAATTGCAATCATAAATACGGAAATCATGAACGTGCACACTAATTGCAATTATAGCGCCCCATAATGTTTAGTGCCCTTTCGTAAATGAGGCCCATAGTGTTACAAAATTGAGAAAAATAGACCTTTTATACCTCTATGCACAAACAGCAGTACAAGAGCCTAAGATACTGTTGGCAGTTTTATTGTACATTAATAATATGATTATTTTCTTTACAGAACTGATTCAACGCCAAACCTACTGTGGGGTGGGGAGTGCTTTTTTAAACAGCATTTTCATGTATTCTGTTTTGAGCTGAATCTACAGACAAAATACTTTCAGAATTTAATGACAGACAGGTGCAACATGAAGGACATTCTTAGCATTTTTTCTTTGCAGGGATGGAAGATAATGTTTTCCCTTTTTAATTTTTTTTTTCAAATTTTAGCTGTTGTTTTTGAATGCATGTAGCAACAAGAATTGGTTCAGGTTTGTTCTAGAGAAGCTTGCTAGTATACTTAAAGTGAGATTCAAAGGCCTCTAAAAAACAAAAACTAGACTGTATCTATTTGTCACAGCTGGAATGAAAGTCTTACTGTAAATAGCTTAGCAAACGCAAGATTTCCAGTTTGTGGTAAGTACAGTTAGGAACAGGTTTTCTTTTTGATGGGCTGCTGTTTTCAGACAGAGAGGTTCACAGTAAGCAGAAATGGATAGAGGGAAGTGAAACCTGCTTGTTTTTCTTTACTAACTTCTCCCTCTCAAGACAAAATGAAAGACCCTTAATTTCCAGTAACAGTGACTACTACATCTATATTAGTGTTACAAAGGCATACAAAAACAAAAAGAAATGGCTATACACATGGAAGCACATTTAAGACCCCCATGCAGCTGAAATCCAAGAAGAAAAAATCCTCTTGAGACATCAAAAACATTTAACCTAATTAGCCCTTGTTAGATCATATTTATGAAAGAACAATTTACTGAACCATGGATTCAGACCAAGCCCAGACGACCAGTTCTGCTGCAGTACAGGATTCTGACACAGGATTCAGAAAGTAATGTATACTGCTGTATACAGTAGCTTTGAAGTCCATTGTCCTATCACAAAGGCTTTTTACACGGTTGGCAGGCAGTAACTTAAGTAATAATTAATGTGCGCAGGTCTTTCAAACCACATTTTCCATTTGCAGGTAAATTCACAAGTACATTATTACTATTTTATTCAAGTTTTTTTTTTTTTACTACATTTTGAATGAATTACTTTTCGTGTGTGGGCTGTTTCTGTATATTGTGGATTGCGACTGTTTTATCCTTTGATGTTGTATGGCTTGTCAAAAACACACACCATAAATCTACTGTGTGAGCAAAGAAATACAGGTTTGATTTGCCTTGTTCGAAAAATATACTTCCTTTTTTTTATAGGAAAAAGGGTGATGCTTTTTGTAACAAAGCACACTTTACAGGCATTTACACCTTTTTGATTTTCTAAGTATAGGAGATCTTCAGAATTTGAATGTGATAAACTGGTAAAAAGCACTGCACGTCAAACATACTTCACCAGGTATCTGCTGAGTCAGCTGCCATAATAGCTTGTAATTTGACCTTGTCAGTTTTCTGAATGTATTCAGGATTGGGACATGTTCTGAACTAGGGTGTGAAATCTATGTAATGTGAAGCAGCCTTCTACAAACTACAAATCTATTCAGTTTCATTTAATTTTTCTCTACACTAAATGTAGAGATGTTGATAACAGGTAAAAAAAATGTTTTGAAATGAGAGAAACATGTATTCACAATCCCATGTTGCATACAAGGTCTACTGTTGAAGGTCTCAGTCGTCTATGTGCTGTATATTACTAAATAATATCCAGTTTTCTATGAATCAGTCAAGTATGGTGCAAACCTTTACAAACCCATATTGTTTTTCCCCGAGGCTGTCATAATTACAGAAGTATGTTTTATTTTGTAATAGGTTTTGTATTTGTTAGTTCTGACATACTGCTTCTTCACTGTTCACCTAGGCTAAATATATTCAAGGGTTTTGGGGGGGTTAAAAGTTATGTGTTTATTCCTCACTGTTCCTTCCAATGAAGACAGGATTGCCTCTGCAACCTCTCTTTTTAACAAAACGTCACTTTGAGTCAAGATGTTGACAGCAGTGTCACTTCTATTCTGCAATTGCTTTTGGACAATTGGACTCTGTTCCTGTCAAAAATGGCAAACCTTGTGTTAAAATAAGCAGATCTGAAAAACTTTCTTAGCAGCCCTTAGGTTTATTTTTCCTCAAAACAAGATTTTCCTACCAGAAGCGTTCTCTATTACATAGGTGCACTTGTCAGTAGAAACTACCATTGCTGTAAACAACAAGGATAGCTGGCAGGTGATGGAAACAGCAAATTGTTTTTTTTCCCCCCGTCTCTCCTTGTTGTGGTTCTATAAAGTCCTTAATGTAGTTGTTGATCTACAGCTTTCCACTTCTGTCTCAGAGAGAAGGTGGCCTCTCAGAAAATGAGGTAATATTGAAAGGATTACAAATTTGCCAAGGGAAGTGTTCTTGCACCCTCTAGTGACTCTAAAGTGCAGAGGTTTGCCTCACACGTCACATACAAAAAAATACTACTTGAAAGAAAGAAACCATTAAGACTGAATTTAAATTATATATGTTTTTGCTTTCAAAAGAAAAGAGTTTGGCAGTTTGGGATCTTAATTATGGTAATACAGCCGTTACATAACCATGATTACCGGTAACCTTGGGAAAAGTCACTTGATTTTCTTGACTGTCTGTACCACCCCTGTGGATGTATTAAACTACAGGATGTGACATGGCAAGACATTGGTGTAACTGAAAATTTGACACCTTCCTTTCACAGTGGCTTAGATTACTTTTAAATTATTTCTTTCACTGGGTGAAGGGGCTGGAAAGCGAAACAAGAAATGCTATTAAAAGTAAAAAGTACTGGCCAATACAAAATATACTCATATTAAACCAAAAACAGTTAAAGAAATAAAGGTAATAAATACTGATACTTAATGCATTTATTAGCTTATTAGGGCTTCCAGTTTTTGGTTTTAACTGATAAAACCTGATAAAACAAAACCCGATATAAAAAAAAATTAAAATCGGTGTACAGACAATAAACAATGGAAAAACTGTGTAAATGGTTACTCAATTCACGTTGACTGCCCCTTTCTCATAAAAACAAAAACTATTACAAAAAAACAAACAAAAAACTACCTTTTCAGTGCAGCTGAGCAATGTCTCTCCATCCTGACTTTTCTATCATTGATTCGTTCTGAATACTCTATACCCACCCCAACTACTGAGTGGCCGCACATTCCTACATTGCTGTTGGAGACTCCGCTTGTGAGATTGAAAACAAGATTACAATTAGGAACAAAGGCTTGTTAGCAGGATTTAAAGCTGTATTACAGTTAAAATATGGAGGATTTAAAACAGAATTGCAAATTGTGGTGAAATGCCTACACACAAAAACCCCAGAAGAATGTGCCCATGACCATAAGGATTTTGTTGTGGAAGACAGCAAAGGGAAGAAGGTGCAACTTAAGTGTGCAAGTACTGTCGAGTTACTACTATACATATTTTGACAGAAAAAAATGCCTAAGCATTTTGGAATACTTATAATACTTCTGAGTTTAGTTCAAATGACTTAACTTAGTAATACAAGTGAACTAAACTGTGCTAAATGCTAAAACTGAAGTGTCCCTAGAAGACCACATCAGATTTACAGCTTCTAACATGTCTTAACTGCATTATGAGTTATCAGCAACTGTAAGCAAGGACTTTTAATTCATGCTTGGTTTATCTGTGTGTCTTTCACAGAGGATACTGTACCAAAGAAAGCAGTGTGCCATTTCAACGGGAAGACTTATGCAGATGAGGAGAGGTGGGACATCGATAGCTGCACTCACTGCTACTGCTTGCAGGGTCAGACCCTTTGCTCCACTGTTAGCTGCCCTGCATTGCCCTGTGTGGAACCAGTAAATGTGGAGGGGGGTTGCTGCCCTATGTGTTCAGGTAAGCCCATCAAAAAGACCTTTACTGCTGAGATAATGGAGGCTATTTCCTAAGAGCGAACTGGGCTATTTGTAGATTTCTAAACCTTATGATATTTTTTAATTCTGCAAGAGCTATTCAGCCAAATGAGGTATTCGATAAATCAGTGTAACAGGGACAGTGTATCATCACTGGCTTCTCGCTTGCATGCGGGTATCTGCAGGAGAGCCATATGCTCTGCTTGTGACGCGCTACCCAGCCCAGGGCACTGTGAGTAATTGGAATAAAAATAAAAAAGACCCCAATGTCTGACCATTGCGTGTGGAATCGTGATCAGAATTTATTCTTTTCCTATGAGGGACAGGGATTAGTTTCAGGATTGTTAAATCCCATAGGGCAGCAGTGTGGAGTAGTGGTTAGGGCTCTGGACTCTTGACTGGAGGGTTGTGGGTTCAATCCCCGGTTGGGGACACTGCTGCTGTACCCTTGAGCAAGGTACTTTACCTAGATTGCTCCAGTAAAAATCCAACTGTATAAATGGGTAATTGTATGTAAAAAAAAAATAATGTAATATCTTGTAACAATTTTAAATAAAATAAGTATAGGAGGTAGTGAGTCAGCGGCACCTCTCGTAATAGTGAGAGCAGCTGATACCGTATTGACGGCAACCTTTTTTTATTAGTTTATTTAGCAGACGCTTTTATCCAAGGTGACTTACAGAGACTAGGGTGTGTGAACTATGCATCAGCTGCAGAGTCACTTACAATTACGTCTCACCCAAAAGACGGAGCACAAGGAGGTTAAGTAACTTGCTCAGGGTCACACAATGAGTCAGTGGCTGAGGTGGGATTTGAACCGAGGACCTCCTGGTTACAAGCCTGTTTCTTTAATCACTGGACCACACAGCCTCCGTTTTTGTATTTCTGTTCCTTTTACACAACCATGTATTGACCCCCGGCCATTAGCATTGTTGATACCGGCATGTAGCTTTTTGTGTGCTGCTCAAAAAGACTAATAATAAAACCATGCTCCTGCGTCCTCTCCATTTGTCAGCAGATTACCCACACCCCCTATCACAAGCAGGTTTACAATTTTAGAGCTACTGGGCAACTTGTTCTGGGTGTGAAACATCTGGTGACTTTTTAAAACTCTGAAGTTTAAATCACCCCTGTGTGCTCAATATCTCCAGAATTGTGACTAAACTGTCAGCCAAAAAAATGGGGAGGCAGAAAAAAAGGCAAAGGGATTGGGGGTCTCTCACAGATGGCTTGCTGGTGACGTCACAGACCAAGAAATACACACAGGCAAGGGTTGTGGGATCAGTCGCCACTGCGCTCTTTCTTTATTCAATTAAATAAATCAAACAAACAAAAGACTTGTACAGAAAACAAAAGGCACATTGGCCAAAACAAACACAAGGACAAGTAAATCAAGTACCATGTCGGTGCAAATCCAGCCCATTAGGCCCCCCGCAACAGCAGAATCTTATTGTTGGATTCTCACTGACAACACTTTTAATATTATTATTATTATTATTATTATTATTTGGCAGATGCCTTTATCCAAGGTGATTTACAGGTGTTACAGGGCAGTACTATACAGGGCTAAATACAGTATCATTTACAGTAAGTGCAAATAATACTACTAAAATACAATATGAACTAGGATGCAACAAGTTATATCTACAATGACATATTAGTAGTGCAATAGTGCAAGGATAGTGCATCAGCTGAGGTTCTAGTAACGTGATGCTTAGGTCAGGCAAGTCCAGTGCATAGTAGGAGGGGTAGATCAAGAGATCTACAAGTGCAGTCTAAACAGGTTTTACCCCAATTTGGCTGTTAAACGCATTTTCTCCACAAGCTAACAGAGAAAATAAAACAGTAGCCCATCATAGTTTATTCTAATAAACATAACTGTTACACACTGCCAGCATATGTTTAAAAAAATGTACTGTATACATTAGAAGTAAGCATTTAGATTTCAAGACCATGTCCCTAACATCAAGCACATCCTATCGACTTAATTTGCTAAATTTAAGTCGACCAACAAAATAAGGACCAAAAAGGACCAACAAAATAATGATATACCGTACAGGCAAAAAGAGAGTGAACGAGTTTGCCTGTGCTGGGGAAAATAAACAAATACTGCTGGGGATGCGCTAACATTAATATAACTATGACTTCCAACAAACACTAACAGAGAAAACAACAAAACCAACAACTAGATTTCAAAGTATATCTCACTTTACTGATGCTATCGGTGTCACAATGCAATGGGCATATGGGCGTGCACTGTCTTCTGGGAATAATAGTTTATCTGGTACTGTGGCAAAGTGGCTGATGATTAGAAACAGGTGCAGAGGTGATGCAGTACAGAGAAAACAGTAATCCGGTTTGGAAAAGAGGTTTGTTTTTATTTATAAACTCCCAGTCTGGCGACCAAACAATAATCCCCTGGCAATACACACCAATGTGTAAAGCACGGAAGGAAACAATAATAACTGGTTGCAGACCAAATAATAATGTGCGTTATCCGTCCCACAATAATACTAAACACGGTCACCAGTCCGGGTGTGTGCAGTAGTGCTCGTGGTGGGTGATAACAATTGAACAGTGACTGTGGTGTTGTTGTTCAGGGTAGTGCTGGCCCAAGGCGACAGCTCCAGAGACATGTTAGCCGTCTAGTGAATTTACAAAACAAAACGACAATTACTAACAGTGCTACAAACAAACAACACTCACAAACTCTTTTCTTTTTAATTCAGTAACAATGGGAATCTTTCCCAGTCCTTCCAGTTTTGTATCCACTCTGAACCAAGCGAAGGAAAAGATTTACGATCCTCTGTCCCCTTTATGCTATCACGCATGACCCCTTGGTAAACGATTGCAGGTGTTTCTACTGTCTGCAGCTGCTACATCGTTTCCCTTCCGGGTCAATAAGTTCCTGCAACAGAGTCTCGCCTTCTTCCAGACTGACAGACATCCCAGCCCGGGGAAAGAACTGTCAGGCCACCCCATCCAAAGCCTTCCCCTTTCACTGCTTAACTACAACTCCCATTAATCTACGCATGTCATCAGTGCCGCCTGTGCATTTAACTTTGGTTTAATTGCACTGAGAGTCAAGGGATTTTCCACACTATCAAGCAGCGATGCTGTTTATTTTTTCCCCTACCGTTATGATGGATTTCTTTTTTTTTTTTTTTATGGTCAAAATCACGTTCCACTTCACTCATAATCGCGCATTCTCAGTAAAGTAATATTCAGCAGGTGGTGGGAGTGTTCCTCCATTTAAAACCATGAATCAGACTATGCCATCTGTCATTGCTAGAACTGTACTGTGTGCGGTTATAGCAGATAGGAGTTTGTAACGGAGGCTTGTCTCTGATGAAAAAAACTCTCTGAACCCATCCAATTAAAACCTGTGCTCAGATCACGTGATCTGCTACTGCTAGTACTGGTTAATAGCAGATAGGAGTTTATAATGGCCTTGTCTCCTCCGAGGAGCCAGAATTGCAGTTACTATAGGAATGTTGAATCTGGGGTTCTGGGGTTTAGGATCAAATGTCATTTTTTATTGTATTTTAGACAATATTTTTTATTTTGTTTTATTGACCATTATTACAATGCTACACAAGAAATATATATTTAATTATTTTTACTTTTAAATTAAGGAAATTAAGGATCCTCCACTGCTGCACACTATGAACCTGTGGCATTTCTTACTTGTTTTGCAGGATGAATGGTTAGAGTAGTTTTGAGATAGTATTAATATTTCACCCCATAATCATACATCTGAAAATTATTATTGTCTGTTGTCTAGCCCTTGAAAAAAGTTAAAAGAAAAAAAAAACACTACAGTAAATAATCACTTTCTCTGTCTAAACAAATTGCTTATACAATGTTTACTGTTCCGAAAAACAAAGCTCATTAAATGTTTTTTTAAATATAATTTTTAAATCTTCCCTACAGAGATGTACGTGCCCGAACCCACCAACATTCCCATTGAGAAGACCGACCGGAGAGGAGAGGTTGAATTTCATGAGCCCTTTTGGCCAACAGGCAGTGAGAATGAGATCTTACCACAGTTCAGAGGTGAGTGCTTGTCGATGACTAAGCAGATGCAAGAGCAGTTGACATGGCTGCCTGTGGGCTGTGGGGTTATGGGTTAGATCAATTTCTGATAAATGCCTGCCATAGCTTGAGTTTCTGGTACAGTATGTTGTTGGTTACATGGCTGCTTTATGACCAATGTTTTCCCTGCTTTGTGGTGCTATTCAATCAAACAGACATAAAAAGCCACAAAAAGGCAGTAACCCATGTCAATAATACCTTTAAACTTTAATTTAAAACACATACTACACCCTTGGAAATTGCTGTACATATAATCTTCTTTGGACCTGTGACAGGGTGCTCGTGTCACGTGTGTGGGTAACCGCTGCTTAAGCAATACAGAGAGACATGGGAGGTGGAGTTGAAACGCCAGCACAGGCGTGCAGGATTTATTTATACAAAAAGTAAAGGGGTCATGTGACGTTATCAGCGATGGTAATACACAAAGGACACATACAGCAAGCTGTACAAAAGGCAAAATAAAACACAGTACAAAAACTACAAATGAAAGGTGACACAGAGGGCGAGCGCTAGCCTTATAAAACAAGGCGTCCCGCTCCAGGAACCAGCTACACTACGTAACCCTCGCTGCACAGTACTTCCTGGGATCACTATCCCCTAAACTAACCTACTTATGAGCCGGTATTCATACAACGACTCCTGCTGCTTCATACGGCCTTGGATGGGCATCGCCTTCACAAGCACCGCTTGCAGTTTCAGGGTTGCGTAGTTGTCGTTCCTGCAGAGTGGACTCTCTCCTCCCGGATAGACACAGCTCCCCTATGGAGCATGGCGTTGCAGTCGCCCCGAGCGAACTCCACCAGATGTTTTTAAACTGACGGACACTCTATCAAGACCCACCCACCTGCTGATTGAGGACCAGCACAGCCAATCACTTGCTGTCCTTCCTCTCAACCAAATCCAGCAGGCAGCAAAGTCTCAAACAAGCACCTGTCTGTAAACAATAATTTAATCGCACAGATCGACTCCAAAAAGACATACAATAAACCCATTTTCCCATATAAAATTACACCAACACTAATTTACACATGTGTAGGGCAATCACCCTGCTACAGGACCTGTAAAGCGTTTCAGTTGAATTTGTTCGTTGGTACTTCTTGATTATTCCTCTGATTTGTGGATTTTGGTATTCCATATTCCTTTGATACTGTTCTGTAGCCATTTCCTTTGTTGTAGTTTGCTACAAATGATTTTCTCAAACGTGAATTCCTTTGGCTTGACCATCTTCTGCTGTGTTGCCAAAAGTTCTTCTTCAACAGATGTTGGAAATAATGACCTATTTTTCTGGCTATGTAATGCAGCTTAGTTACTGTGTAATGGTTTTCAATTAATCAATGTTCTGTTACATTTTTACAGACTTTTAATGTAATGAACAAATATTTGAAATTGCTTAAGTGCTTTTTTTTTTGTAAAGATTGTTTATTAAACTACCAGAAATTGTGTATTTTTGGTCTTTGTCTTTGTCTTAGTGGCTAATGTTCACATGTTTTCTTGAATGATCTTATATTAAGTGTAGGGTACCAATACTTTTGTCTGTGACTGTATACTGTGTCAGGTGTTTCATAAGAGTGCTTCAATAGTGGCATTGATTAAATGACCTGTAGCAGTTTTTTATTAGGACTGAGTTTGAAAGGAATATACACTGCTCCCTCGCTATAAGCCTCTTGGTTATAATGCGTCTCAGATATAACGCTCCTACAGCATGTCCCCCAATTCCCTATACTAGTGATTCATGCAGTATTTCTACAGTAAATACAGTACCGGTGTTGTTCAAACTATAAACAACTTCTCAGTCTAACTTCTGTTTCTGTCTCTCCCTTATCTGAACTGAAGAAAAGCTGCACTGGCACTTTATAACACGGACATCTTATTCAACATTTGTTTTATAACTAAATAAATATTAGGCCTATTACATGGTTATCTTTCCTGATGTATTTACTTTATTGCTGCGAGAGGAGCTCCGGCTTTCTCCGGGAGACGAGACACTTCAGTTTCGCTTCAGCCCCGCTCCAGCAGCCGAACCTGGGGCGAGCCCATTCTCTCTTCCCCTCTCCCGACCCTCTCTCCTTCTCGCACTTGGTTTGCTTGTCTGTCGCTTCGAACTGAACTCCCGACCGCTGTTTAGCCAGGCTATTTATAGTTTAAAAACTGCTAATTAAAATGATCCACGAGTGGGAATGTCACCTTTTTTTTTTTCTGTAAAAAATATAGCATTGATGGTGCTTTATGCATGGTTAATTCACGGAAAGTTACATGTTTGCTTCACTATATGTGCATTAGAGAGGGGGTTGTTTTATTTTGTATTTTAGTTAGATGTGTGTTATGTGTCCCACGGCGCCCCCCCACCCCCTCCCCCGTTTATAACGCACTTCAGTCACAACGCTCATATTGTGTGTCCCCCGAGACCCGCGTTATAGTGAGGGAGCACTGTGTATATATATATCTCTGAAGAAGACCTATGGGTCGAAACGTGTTAGCTATGTTTACTTAGAAATTTTAAAGGTATGAAATAAAGACTATTGCTTTTATTGAGATATGGACTTGATTCTAACGGGAGTTGCCGTCTTTTTTTCCCCTTCATGGTTGTCGACTGGAGGAGATTCTTGTGTGTGTGTGTGTGTGTGTGTGTATATATATATATATATATATATATATATATATATATAAATTAGTGATGGGATGAACACAGGATTTTCACGTTCGGATATTCGTTCGTTTTCAAAAAGTAATAAAAGCCATTATATTGCTCAGAACGCAGGCAGGGACTGCATAGGCAGGGGCTAAGTTTTCTGCTTTATACTGCATGTGCCTGTGTTTTATAGCAAGACGTTACAGTAACATGTCAAAGTAGAAAAATATCCCAGGAGTAAAGAACAGGTTGTGTAGGCCTTACTTTACCCCAGTGAAATAACTACAAAACAGTGGATGCCAAATAACAGTTCAAGTTAAACGTTGTTTTGTTTATTCCCAAAATATATAGTACATAAAGTTGACACCACATTTCAGAGGTCACTTTTATGCAGAATTTTGTGTTATATACGCAGGACATTTTATCAAAACGCAAAAAAAAAAACAGCAGTGCGTTTCTAAAACAGAGATGTAAAAGACAACAGATCTCCTTTTCATCCCTACCCAATAATTTTGTTTATATTACGCAGTAGTTTTATGCATGTAAAAATGCTTCCACTGCTCCCTGCATCCTCTTAAAAAAAAAAAAAGTGACCTCAGTAATCTGTATCAGAGCATCTTACCTGTTGACTCTCAAGAATTTGGACAGTAAACACATGCTCAAAAATCATGGTTTTAAGACCATGGATGAGGTCTGCGGGGTTTTTTTGACATAGTTCCTTCTTTTGCAAAACTTGCAGCAATTGCAATTACGATACCTGTACCTTGTGTACCAGCAGAACAGGGTTTTAGCTGTCAGAACAGAGTGCAGACCAGCAAACACTCTCGTTTACGTGAGGATGATCTAAACATGATCATTTCAACGGAAGATCCTGAGAATTATTAAGACTTTGATTTGGAAAGAGCACAAGTCATTTTTTTGAATTGGGTGCTAAAAGGAAAATGTAAAGAACTTTTAAACAGCAAAACTGTAAATAGTTATGATGTTGACAGCTTCCCACAGAGACATTGGTACATGTTCTACAACACTGATTTATACATCATGAATGGGAGATTTTCAAAAGAAAAAGTTTCATGGTAAGCTTGTCTTTATGTCTGTATGTCTGGACTATTATTATTATTATTATTATTATTATTATTATTATTATTATTATTATTTATTTGTTAGCAGAGGCCCTTATCCAGGGCGACTTACAATCGTAAGCAAATACATTTCAAGTGTTACAATACAAGTAATACAATAAGAGCAAGAAATACAATAATTTTTGTTCAAGTGTGACAAACCACAATTCAATAATACAGCAGATAATAGTGATAGTTACATCAGGATATGATTAAATAGTGATAGTTACATCAGGATATGATTAAATACAAAATACTACAGGTTAAACATTTGGAAGATTACAGTGTTCTGAAGTACAGGATTAAATGCAGTAAAATAGGGGGCAGATAAGAGCAAAATAAAGCACATTTAAATGAAGGGTGACAGTGTCCCAGGATACAAACAGAGGAGTTCTACAGGTGCTGTTTGAAGAGGTGAGTCTTAAGGAGGCGCCGGAATGTGGTCAGGGACTGGGCATTCCACCACTGCGGAGCAAGGGTGGAGAAGGATCGGGCTCTGGAGGCAGGGGAGCGTAGCGGAGGTAGAGCCAGTCTTCTAGTGCAGGTGGAGCGGAGAGGTCGAGTGGGGGTGTAGGGAGAGATGAGTGTCTGGAGGTAGCTGGGTGCAGTCTGGTCAAGGCATCTGTAGGCTAGTACAAGAGTCTTGAACTGGATGCGAGCAGTGATCGGGAGCCAGTGGAGTGAGTGGAGTAGCGTGGGCGAAGCGAGGCAGAGAGAACACCACGCGGGCAGCAGAGTTCTGGATGAGCTGGAGCGGATGGGTAGCGGACGCAGGGAGGCCAGCCAGGAGGGAGTTGCAGTAGTCTAGGCGGGAGAGTACCAGGGCCTGGACCAGGAGCTGGGTAGCATAGTTGGTGAGGAAGGGTCGGATTCTTCGGATGTTGCTCAGGAAGAATTGGCAAGTGCGTGCCAGAGTGGAGATGTGCTGGGAATAAGAGAGGCAGGGGTCCAGGGTGACTCCAAGGTTCTTAGCGGAGGAAGAGGGAGAGAGTGTGGTAGATTCCAGAGGAACAGAGATACTGTGTACCATTAGTAATGATACTGTGTACCATTACTTATACTGTGTACTGTTTTGCATGTTAACTTCATTAATCTGAAATAGTTACACTGGAAAATAATATAACTATGTTGATGCAATATGCAGATGTTATGGTTGAAAACGCAGATTTTGAGATGGTATGCTTTTTACAAATGCACATTTTTAAAGGCTAATGTGACCTCTGCCGCATTTTATTTAATTGTTTTCCTTTTTTTAATTTATTTTAATTCCTTGCCATTGCCATTTCTTCACAGTATGCAGTGGCCATTGACACGTTTTCATAAAGTAATAACACAAGGTTGACTTGTGCCTTATTGTAGTTGAATGAAACCAAACAAAAACTGAAATTTAACTTTAAACACTTCAAATAAAACAAACGTGGAAATGGCGCTGTAAAATGAAGGGGAAAAAGACCGTTTTGGTTCTCGTTTATTACATTCCACATAACAAAGTCACAACAAAAAATATATATAATATATACAATCTATATAAAAATCACTATACATTTACAGTAAGTTGGGCACTGTTTAAGCGAGGCATTTCAGAATGACGTGTTTGCCTTTTTTCTGTCATGAGATTCTCATTCGCGCTAAAGCAGCACAACAATTTTTGACCCAGATCACTTTCCATATCATACGGAGCTCTTTTTTTTATTTGCCATGTTTGAAACTGTAGCGCAACTTTGGGCGAGGCGGTAAATAAGTGCAAGGTATTTTTGTAATTTCTAGCGAATACGAACATCTAAATTTTGTATCTAAATACATGTCAAAAAATATTCGTTCGAATATTCGGATATTTGTCCCAGCACTAATATATAAAGGCATAGAGCCAGAAGCATACATTGTTGCCTGCTTCTTTGTATTTTTTCAATTCCATATGTTTGTGAAATATTATACACTACAACACTAACCATTGCTGTAACTTGTGCTATTCGTAATTTTGAAATATCTTCAATATAATATCGATTGTTTTAATATTTTTAATTCACATATCTGGGTCATAAATCAAATGGGGAATGGGGATTCTTCAGAGTGAATCGGTAGACAGCAAAAACTGTGAGGATTACGTCATGCTATCAGCATTTGTATCTGTCTTACTCTTCCCATATTAGCTGTATAAAACAGGGATATGGCTGAAGCTGATAGTGCAGTGATATTCATTAAGATGTTGCTATTAAGATTTTGAAACATAATTGTGATACTGATACGGACCTCACTTTATGTAATTATATTTTAAAAAGTATTATTGGTATTATTATTAGTTCAAATAGTTTTATCTTTTTTTTGTAAATAACTTTGGTTTTTGTAACAAGATGGACATTTCAGGAAAATTGGCATTAGAGCTACTCGGTAATCTGTTTTTTAAAACCACAACTAGGAACAAACAGGTCACACAATTCATTTTGGACTCAAAATTTAAAAGCCTTTCGCAAAAAAAAAAAAGTGTCAGCCTGCCATTGGACATTGATTTCTATATTTCTTGCCGGTTCCAATGATCTCCAGACATGAACCTCCAATCTCATTGCTAGCCCAGCAGAAAGAACCTGTGCCAGGGAAGGAGAGGCTCTTCTGCAGTATTGTATCCATGTACCCCCTCCAGGTGATATAGGTGAAAGATAGAAGCTGAGCCCCATCCATTTTTTCTCCTGCTTTCGCCCAGAGAAGGACTAACCAATTTAAATAAAAACAAAACACTTTTTTAGTTTGCTTTCTCTGTCCTCATCCCTCTCTGTTTTAAACTGATATTCTCTTGGTTTTCTGTGAGGATTGCTCTGCTCCTCTTTCTCCCTCTTACATGAGGGAAAAATGCTTAATGTCTGCCTTGCCTGCTAAAGGGTCAAGCACTACTCTGACGGGAATCAACCCCCCACTAGCTTCCCTGCCCCACCGCACCCCACCCCCCAAGTGACACAATAAGAAGGCCTCGGGCCCTCATCAGGCCCCAGTAAAGACAGATCAAAATCTGGGTAAAAAACAGCGCTACTGCCACTGCTTCTACTGGCAACAACAACAACAGCTCTTGACCCTTTTTTTCCCAGTTCTTTTTACTATTGGTAGCCAGAAATGCTTATTTTGCCAGGCTGTTAGAATTCAGCTCATTGTCACCATTTTAGCCCAGTCCCTTGGAAGTGATATTAAGTGGGGTTGACTGTATATTGAACATTCTTTATGTAGCCTAATTTATGTAATTTACTGCAGTAACAATATTATGTATTAGTAAACAATTTATCAAATATTGATATATCTTATTGAAAATTTGGAATGTTTTTTTTTTTTTTTCTCAACAAAACCAGGTGTTCTGACATGCACAAACAGACATTACTGCAAACTTTATTTTATTTTTACTACAGCCCTCAATAAAGCACAGTTGCAGTGTATAATCTTTCTTAACAGTGTACACATCAAATTACTATCAGCAAATTCACCAAATGCGCAGATCTATCTATACTGATACTTATTATTCACTACATCATCTTGACGTGCTAGGAATCACGTAGGAACAGAAAACCTGTGTCAGCAATGTTAATTTTATTTGGATACAAATGCCAGAAGGTGTCATGGTCTGTTTTCCTCTTCTGCCGAATCACATCAAAGATTTGATACGTATTTGTTTGTTTTCATTCTTCAGTAGATTTTTGACCCAGGGTATGTGAATACAGATATAAAAACAACTGTTATTGTAAGATATTTCAGTAATACGTACAGCACAGAAGACAGCAATGGTAAGTCATACGTTTGTGGTAAGCACTAAAGGGTGTTCCGTAACTAATCCACAGTAAACTACAACAAATAAAAAACAGAACAAAAAGCTTATTGATCAGCAGCTAAAATATACCAAGCAACACACACCACAGGAATAATAACCAGTAAGCAAATCAAAAAGCACATACAAATTGTAAATGTAATGCAAACAATACCTAAAAATGTGTCTGCTTTATGCCTTATCATTTTATACTACAAAATAACAGTGTGGTTGTCTCTAGCGGGACATTATTGATGCCATAAAACAAATAACTTTATTTGGAATCAAAAACATATAATATGGTATAATTACTATACTGTAACTGACAGGCACAATAAGTTTAATGTTATGGACATCTGCACAATTTGTTGCATTATTTATTATTTGCATTGAAGATGTTTAACCTGTAAACTTGTGGTGGCTGTCAGGTATAGGTTAATTATATTATGTTGAAAGCATTTCTGCCATTTCCCTAGAAGAGTGACAAGTTTTATGAATCACCCTGTACTGTTTACCCTGAACACCTGCTTATTTTCTTCCAGGAGAAATGGGGAACCTCAAAATGGAGTTCACCGAGGGCAAGGGCCCGATGCGAAGCGAGGACACCACCTTCCACTACGTCGCCTGGGTAACCCTGCCTATAATGATGGCTCTGATTACAATAATCGCTCTTCTCCTGATCAATCAGAAGAAGCAGTGGATACCTGTGCCCTGCTACAGAACTCCTACAAAGGTAGCTGTCCTCTTCAAATACTTCAAGCAATTCCCTTGTAACATTTAATTTACTGGACATTGGGAACTGCTGTTTAATATTTATTATTTATTGGGAACTGCTGTTACATGTTTTTCTGGATTCCTGTCATTAGGCACTTTTGGGAAATACTGGTTAACAGGAGCTAAATGCTACTAAGATTTATGTTCACTGCCTAATTGAGGCAATTAAAGAAGAAAAAAGAAACTATATGAGCATAATTTAGATATTTTATTTAACATTGTGTAATAAAAAATAAAAAAAATACACAATGATATTGCAAAAGTCTACCGGAAGCTATAATAGATATTTCATGTTAAGTATATGAAAAACCACCAAGTATTATGCAATTAATTTATCAGCAAAATGTGTTCATTCTATAGGGTGATGCAAAACTTTTGTTAATAGCTGTATACTGACTGCCAGTGTTTTTTTATTTATTTTTTTACTGTAGAAGTTATTTAAATAATTTCCATTACCATTACATTGGGAACACCTTGTAGTACATATCTACAGCAATATATTTAACAAATGTTTTGATTAATGTATTCACATATCCAGTGTCATAAGCCAATTGGGGAACATTTAAAAAAAATCTCAGCATCGTGTCTTGGTATTCAAAGTAAAAGCTTCTCCTACTGCAAATTGTACAGACCGCAGATGCATTACAGTGTACTGAAAAGCGTTATGCTGAAGAATGTTATACTGCATTTTACAGTTTATCCACAGTTTTAAACCACTTCTAATGGCTTGTGTCAAAATGTTTGTCTACAAGTTGACTCACCATGATATGTTGCAATAGGAGACTGCAGCTGTAAGCCTTGGTAAGGCTGGGTAATCTGTGGGGTGTTCCTACATTCTCTCTGTATCTGAAGTTCTTTTTCTGTTTAAATATTTTCTGTAAACAATGTAAATATACATATTTCTGGACTGGGATTTTAAATTGTAAACCCACCAGTGAAATATAGAAATCCAGAATGCATTTTTCTTGCTGCAAGTTTTCTTTTTATATTGAAATCTAGAATGCATTGTATTGCATAGCTGCAGGTTTTTTATATAGAAATCCAGAATGCATTGTATTGCATAGCTGCAAGTTTTCTTTTTATATTGAAATCTAGAATGCATTGTATTGCATAGCTGCAAGTTTTCTTTTTATATTGAAATCTAGAATGCATTGTATTGCATAGCTGCAGGTTTTTTATATAGAAATCAAGAATGCGTTATATTTAGGGCTTCTGATTTTTTTTTTTTTTTTTTTTTAAATTTAGTCGTTGCCAATTATTTTATTTTCTCCCAATTTGGATTCAATTATATAAAAAGCAAAAGTCCAGAAAAAAAACGATTTACATAACTCAAAAATAGCTAAAAATAAGCACCGAAAAATGAAAATGAATAAAAACAGAAAAACAGAAGTCCTGATTATGTTGTATATCTACAAGAGTTTTTATATATAGAAATCCAGAATGCATTATATTGTATAGCTCCAAGATTTCGCACTGCGACTGCTCTTCAGTGGTTACAAGTCTTAAAGCCAGTCTTTGCATTCCTCCTCCTTTTCATTAAACAGTGATGGCACTTTATTATGATAACACTTTATTTATAGCAACTGCAATGTACCATAGCAGTGAAATTATCCTCAACTTTCTTTTGTTTAATTTTATTCTGATTTCTGACATATTTTCACTGAAGCTGTATCTATATTGTTGACTTTGTGAGGGCTAAAGCTGATTAGAATGTTTTCCTATTTCTGTTTACAGCCTATATGTTTGAACAACAAGCTGGTGTACGTGGACTGTAAGAAAGGCACAATGGTCCAGGTAGACAGTCCTCAGCGGATGCTGAGGATGGCAGACCCAGACTCCAGATACAGCGGCTCCTACAGCATGCCAAAACAGAACAACCTGCAGGCAGACAACTTTTACCAAACAGTGTGAGGAACCATCAGAAACAGAACACACATGACTTACCTGTTATCTGAAACAGACAAAATTAAACAAAATAAAATAAAACCACAAAAAAACATGCATAATTATAATTGCGCGCTTGCCACATGGATTGTATTGGGGTTGTGAACTCATGTACAGCTCTGGAATATGACAGATTCTGTCTCCTGCAGCGTGTCAGAAAAATAGCATTCCTGCTTTTCCTCTTGTGATCTTTTGACCAAATGTTTCATAGAACACTGTAGCACCAAAGTTCTATGTTACTAAATGTGTATTTGCTTGTAATATTGCTATAGATGAATCAGGCCATTAGTGTGGAAGTTGTCTTTCAGACTGGCAGAAGAATATGGGGGATCTCTAACCAGGCGCCTGGACATTGGCTTTTCTTGCTGCTCTGAACCTGCTTTTGACGAAGCCTAACCCACTAAAAGGACAATCCCTAAAGGATGAAGCAGTGTGACCTTTTAGCCTTTCCTCGGTGCATAATCGTAGACTGGAATCTTCCAAGGCCACAGGCCTTGTGTATTTGCGTAATCTTCACAACAGAGGGTTTACGCTTAAAATAAACAAATGTATTTTTTTTTTTTTTAAATCCAGAAAACAAAAATTAACAAAAAAAGGGTGGGTTGATGTTGTGCATATAAACTACGATATACTGTGTGCTGCTTATATTTTCAAATGGCCAGTTTTGACAGGACAGGTAGCAAAGGACTTGAGACCTACTATTTTCTGTGTTTGAGCACTGGATCCTGATGTGCTTGTACTAGACAGAAGCCTGCTGCTTATCTCGTGTTGGTCAGCTTCAAACTTTAGTGAGTTTTCTGTGGGTTCTGAAGGTTGGAAGAACAAGATAATATATTTCTCTAAGAGTAAAAACAGAGACTGTTTTTTTTTCTTTTTTTTAAATGAATTTACTGGTTATGCAGACTTAGAAACTGCTTCAAAGCTAGGGAGCTGCTTAATTGTATATTACTCAAGCACCTTTTTTTTTTTTTTTTCTTTGAAGCTCATACAAAATGGAGATTATGCTTCTTGTAACATTATCTTATAGGAATATTTATGTAAATATTTTATGCTAAAACAAAAAAAATATTGTATATATATATATATATTATATATATAATTTTCTATGTTTTTTTCCTGTTGAATGTATTTATAACTAAGAAAGAGAGATTTTATCTGGAACTGAAATAGCTAAACAGGCATTCCATATCGATGCTTGATTACTTGTAAGTTTGCGACGAAAAAGAAAGAGCATCTCATTCTACTTATGATTTTATTTTTGTGCCTTTAATTTGCTGATAGCTTGGCCACTTAAAATGTATTTTGTGTTTTTTTTCAAAAATGTTAGACTCCTTCACATTAAAAGCTTTTAAGAGCACATTGCTTACAAGGCAGCAGAAAGTGTGGCATTCACTGAATTGTTTGAACAGCATGGCTTCCTAATAATAATAATAATAAAACACATTAACTGTTTCTGATGTCGAAACTACTAGAATGTTGTCAGAAATAAGCTGGAAATTTGTGGTGGTTTGTCTGGGGTGTAACTTTATATTAATGTTGATTTTGACAGGTCTTGGCACTTTTACATAATATTTACCTGTTTATGTCATGGCTTTTTTTTAATTGTATAATGAAAGAGTTGCCCTTTTTGCTAAATGTGAAAATAAATTGTACTTTTGTTTTGTAGTGGAACTTTCAAGTATTGTTGTAAATACTTGGGTGGAATTTGCTGAAAAACAAACAAATCAATCTAATTTATTATTTTAATGACCTAATTTATTAATCTGAAAAAATTGTAAAATATATACAAGAACAAAAGAAGATGTTCCGAGTTGTTTGTGACAGAGAACATGGAAATGCTTTTATTTCCTAAGAAAAAGGGCAGAGGGGATGGTAAAAAAACATCTGATTGTTCTCAGGCTGAACCTCATTTTCTCGTTTTCTAGACAGCAAAAGATAAGACATTGATTCCTTACCAAACAAACAAAGATAGTATTTTAAAAAGTAAACTTTCCTGTTATCGTATATGTTGGCTTAGGCGAGTTATATTCTAAAATATGAATAGGATGTAGGACTTGGTGTAAAAATGTTTTTAGGTTTGTTTTTTCTTTCTTTTTTTTTCGTACATACTGTATCCCTGATACTGTTGATTGTGCTCTTGTAAAAAAAAATGCTAATATTATTTTTAAAGGAAACTAAATAAATATGTGGCACTTGGAGTTCCTTGCTGTTTTGCAGATCGCTTGTTTACTTTTTTCTTTTTTCTTTTTTTTTAAACTGTAAGGCAATTTCCTGTATTTTGTTTTGGCTCTTGGCAGCACAATAAATCATTTAAAAATGGATTGTGTGATTTATTTATTTATTTAATTCCCTTTCAAGTATGAAGTGTAACCATTCCCTAATGGGTGTTTATCTCCTAAAGACCCGAAACCTGAATAAGCTATACCAAAGCTGCTCAGCCAAGTCTGTGATGCAGTCATGCCCGCCCCCGAGGGTATAAAGTACTGTGTGCACAGATCTCAGCACTATTTTTCCTTTCAAGACTGACCTGACAGGAGGAGCCTATCAGATAAATACTTGTTACTTATGACTCTATAATTTTCGCTAATAATTGTGTTTTACATAATTTATGCGATAGTTTATTTACACTGTAATAATTGTTTTATAATTAATTACGTGAATATTGTGCACTACAGCCTGTTGTTTGTTACGTCCCACAGTGGCCTTTTGCCCCGTGTGAAGCCGGCGGTTTGAGTCGCCCCAGGGATCAAGCAACGTAAGTCGAGTGACTTTGTGCTCTTCCCCCCAGGCTGCAATAGCTCAAGACTGGAGTTATTTATTCTCGTCTTGGCTTTGGCCAAAATTACAAGACGGTTTGCATAATTAAAGTAATTGTTATTACTGTATTTTGTATGAGAAATATTTTATGTGTCTTTTTATTTTGGCCTCAAGTGCCGTGTGCTGTTTTTTATATTACAGCAGGGCATACCTATGTTCAAGGGTTCATCTGTCAAAGACATATGCAATGCATAGGTTTGTGCTACTCCCCATACCTTCACTAGGTTCTACAGACTAAATATCGTGGATCCTCAAACCCCTGGCTTTGGAACTAGATTGTTAAGGACGGCTTCTGAGTCGACCCTTAGAACACAGGCATAGAGGCGAGTTTCTCCCTCAATTTTTTAGCCCTGTGTGACAAAGTGGCTGAGTGGGAACAGGTGCAGGAGTGATGCAGTGCGGTAATTAAACAGACAGAGCCTTGTAATCCAGTTTGGAACAGTGAACTTTTCCAGGTCTGGTGACCTAAACAATAATTCCCCGGCAATACACAACAATGTGTGCTGCACAGGGTAAATAATACCGGGATTGTGGTGGGTGATCCAGGTTATTTAGTGACTGCTGGCCCTAGGCAACAGCTCCGGAACTGTGTTGTCTGGTAATGTGCAAGACAAGACAAAACAAACAAAACACTAATGGTACTTTTAAGGATTAGGAACGGGGTCATTGTATTTAAAATCACTGTATTTCTGTCACACCTTGCCACACCTTGGTTCCTTATGGTAACACCATTCCAGTCATTCTGCAATATTGCCCTTGCAACGGCTTTGGTATACTCACCCGTTAAGAACTATTTCTGGGAACCAGAGTTATGATAATAACCTAATGTTTTCTATGAGTTTGTCTCAATTAACACTGTACTTTCCATAAAATGTGTCATACTCCAGGGACAAATAAAAGAATCATCATTTTATTGAGACAAAAAATACACTTCCTGTTATCCCGTTCCAAATATTGTTTTAAGAAATGTTATCACAGAACATAAAAACCAATGGGCCAATAAAAATGAGCCAGTAAGTCTACAATGTTGTAGTTCTGTGCCAACCGATAAAAATTGTCAACAGTACATTCTCAGGCATTTCACAGCAGACTTCCCAGAATAATCTCAAAACAATGTGATCAGTTCATAAATGTAATTATATATTAAGTATAACTTACAAATTCCATAGATATCACTGAACAAACACAAGCAAGCTGAACGTTCTGTGTACCTCAAACAATAAAGCCTTTGCTTGCAGTCCTTAAGATCACATCATCAAATCCCACTATTTTAATACAAAAGTACTACATTTATAATATACAGAAGTAGTGATAGTCTTTCTTTAAAAATTGCATTGGTTAGAAATTAATCTTTTACCATTATTAAAATACGGGAGGGTATATTTAAATGTTTCTGTCTGCGTTCCAACTTGGCTTTACACGACTATTGATATCATGCAGCTTTCTTAAACTGGGTTTCCACTAAGTTTTTAGTTTGTGTTGAAGAACCGCCAGTGCAGTCTGCCTCATTTGCCCACCAAAAAAATAGCAAGAGAAACTAAACAAAAACCCAGACGTAGCGTTACACAAATACAATAAAAAAAAATCAATATTGCATAAGAAAGTGCTGTTTATCCATGTATTATTTGCTGAACATTATTTGACTGCATATATACAGACGTGCTCAA
The DNA here is from genome assembly GCF_902713425.1 of Acipenser ruthenus. Lineage (NCBI taxonomy): Eukaryota > Metazoa > Chordata > Actinopteri > Acipenseriformes > Acipenseridae > Acipenser > Acipenser ruthenus. Next base: position 62,929,202 of record NC_081193.1, read on the forward strand.
ATTTGTTGGTACCCCTCCACAAAAAACGAAGAATGCACAATTTTCTCTGAAATAACTTGAAACTGACAAAAGTAATTGGCATCCACCATTGTTTATTCCATATTTAATAGAAATCAGACTTTGCTTTTGATTTTTTATTCAACATAATATTGTAAATAATAAAACAAATGAAAATGGCATGGACAAAAATGTTGGGACCGCTAACCTAATATTTTGTTGCACAACCTTTAGAGGCAATCACTGCAATCAAACGTTTTCTGTAGCTCTCAATGAGACTTCTGCACCTGTTAACAGGTAGTTTGGCTCACTCTTCCTGAGCAAACTGCTCCAGCTGTCTCAGGTTTGATGGGTGCCTTCTCCAGACTGCAAGTTTCAACTCTTTCCATAGATGTTCGATAGGATTCAGATCAGGACTCATAGAAGGCCACTTCAGAATAGTCAAATGTTTTGTTCTTATCCATTCTTGGGTGCTTTTAGCTGTGTGTTTTGGGTCATTATCCTGTTGGAGGACCCATAAGCTGCGACTGAGACAGAGCTTTCTGACACTGGGCAGTACGTTTCGCTCCAGAATGACTTGATAGTCTTGAGATTTCATTGTGCCCTGCACAGATTCAAGGCACCCTGTGCCAGGCGCAGCAAAGCAGCCCCAAAACATAACCGAGCCTCCTCCATGTTTCACTGTAGGTATGGTGTTCTTTTCTTTGAAAGCTTCATTTTTTTGTCTGTGAACATAGAGCTGATGTGACTTGCCAAAAAGCTCCAGTTTTGACTCATCTGTTCAAAGGACATTCTCCCTGAAGGATTGTGGCTTGTCAATATGCATTTTAGCAAATTCCAGTCTGGCTTTTTTATGTTTTTCTTTCAAAACTGGAGTTCTCCTGGGTCTTCTTCCATGGAGCCCACTTTCGCTCAAAAAGCGACGGATGGTGCGATCAGAAACTGACGTACCTTCACCTTGGAGTTCAGCTTGTATCTCTTTGGCAGTTATCCTTGGTTCTTTTTCTACCATTCGCACTATCCTTCTGTTCACTCTGGGGTCGATTTTCCTCTTGCGGCCGCGCCCAGGGAGGTTGGCTACAGTTCCATGGACCTTAAACTTCTTAATAATATTTGCAACTGTTGTCACAGGAACATCAAGCTGCTTGGAGATGGTCTTGTAGCCTTTACCTTTACCATGCGTGTCTATTATTTTCTTTCTGATCTCAGACAACTCTCTCCTTTGCTTTCTCTGGTCCATGTTCAGTGTGGTGCACACAATGATACCAAACAGCACAGTGACTACTTTTCTCCATTTAAATAGGCTGAATGACTGATTACAAGATTGGAGACATGTGTGATACTAATTAAAGAAACTAATTAGTTTGAAATATCACTATAATCCAATTATTTATTATCTTTTCTAAGGGGTACCAACAAATGTGTCCAGGCCATTTTAGAATATCTTTGTAGAATAAGCAATAATTCATCTCTATTCACAGCTTCTTTGCTTTATTCTATGACATACCAAAGGCATGCAAGTATACATGATAAAATAGCTTTTAATTTCATCACTTTTCAGGAGGAATGAAGCATTATTTCAATGAGCTGTAAGGGTACCAACAAATTTGAGCACGTCTGTATTTATTATAAACATATTAAACATGTTATATCATGAGTGGGTTGATTGCTTCAATCACGCTAGTTTACTACGTTTTGGGGTCCAATGTGACTTTTTTTGTCCTTGGTAAGTACACATGATAGATGCTATTCAAAGCTAGTGTACAATGAATTGCATCTAATTGCTAAGGACAGTAAATTCTAGGCTTAAAGCAATCAGCTATCCGATAATAACCAAACATGAAGATAGCAAAAGTCTAATGGATGAAAGGGCTTTGTTATTTATGTATGTATTAATCCTTGCAAAGGGCTCCATTTTTTAAAATTTCTATAGCTTCAGTATTTTTCCATAACCTTTACTTATAAAACAACTGAACTATAAAGCGGTCTGCTATCGTGCATTGTGCCTGCAAGTGCCCTGGCTGTCCACACTTCCAGTAGAGCCAGCCCTGGGAGCTGGAGTGCTGGCAGCTGCTGGTGGTGAGTGCCTGAACAAGAGCAACTGCTTCAGGGAGCCAAGGCAACGCAAGCATGCCACAATTGGCTCTCCCCTTACAGGGCTGGGCTTGGTCACCTTGGGTCTCTTCAGTGGTTTTTCTTCGGCCATTACCACTTCCCACTCTTGGGCCATGAGCCCCGCTTGCAGTATTTGAGGCTGCCGTAAACGCAGGTGTCGTCTCAATTCTCCGATCCCCAGCGACTCAGTGAACTGTAGCCGTGCCTGCTCCTCCTACTCGGTGGAGGAGGACTCTGCGTAGGCTTGGCGGCTTTCCCTCTCCTGCTCTGATGCTAGGCTGGCTCAATCCCTCTTGGTCAGCCAGGCTCCCAAAGCCTGTGCTCTTTTCCTGATCGCTCTGCCTCAGTTCTCAGCTGTCTGTCCGGGATCTCTGCTGCTTCTTTGCCAGCTCCCTTCTCGGTAGTGCCTGCTCTGGCTCCGATCTCCAGCTCAGCAAACTGCCCCCGCAGCTACTCCCGCAAAGCGCCCTTCTCTGCCGCTGACCTCCACCTGGTCAGTGGTGGCTTGTCGGCTCCGGTCACTCCCTCCTTCTGCTCCTTCTTCACTTTCCACGATGTTCGCTCCCTCCCAATTCTGATCACCAGTGCAGTGCAGTGTACCAGCTTTTCAGGAACAGTGAAAGGGTTATAAGAGATCAGACTGGAAGTTGTAGCTTGGAACGGCAATTCTTTATTCAGGTTACACTGCACACAACACTCACGGCAAGCTTCCCCACAATCTGCCCCAAGGAGCTTGCAGGCTCCCCTTAAATAACCCAAAGACCGCCAACAGAAATTCAAGAATGTATCACATTTCTTGCCCCTTGTCCAGGTGCATCCCTCGAATCCCCTGAATCCCATGAATCCCCTGACAAGGGGTCACCCCTGGTGCAAAAATGCACCAACGTTAGCCTATGTTCGTGGTATCCCCTGCAGACTATCTCTTGTGCACGCCACCCGGGAGCGACTGCAAACAGCCTTCCAGTACCGCCTCCTTGCTCCATGAATAGCTGGTCAGTGAAAGCAGCCAACAAAGGCACAGCCCCACTATTCCAAACTGGGTGCTCCTTTTATTCTTTTATGAAAATGTGCTTTGTTAAATAGAACCCAAATACTTTTAAGTATTCTTAAGTTTATTATTTTGAGAGAACTGTGAAATAAAATAGTACAACAAAACACTGTTTCCAACAGACAGTTCCCTTAAATACTAATATGAACAGTTATGTGTTGGGTCACTACTGTAATGTATAGCATTTCTCATAGCTTTACATTAGAATTTATGACAAAGTGTTTTAATTATGGATGATAAATCTAATGTTAATGTAGGTTTAATAGTAAAGTTTTTACCTGTCAAAAATAACCAAAGATCCACACCACACTCTTGCCTGGTTTAATAAACTGTATAACCACTGGTCTTAATGCTTGATGTTTCGCCCCTTGTAGTCCTGCTGTATTCATCACCTCCAAGTCTTCATTTATCACTCCTACTTTTACTGCTCCATGTATCACCCCTCGTTTTAATGCTCCATATGTCATCAACAGTTCCACTGTTCCATGTATCAACCCCATGTGTTGATGCTCTGCATGTTTTATGACAACTGTGGTTGGATGCTAGATTGTTTTCCTTTGATTTATTGCCTTGTCCTCAGTATTTTGCAAGGATAAGCTAGTTGGAGTAGATATGATACATATCCCACTTAAATTGTTTAAAGTTGCAAAAGTAAAAGAGGTAAAATTCCGATTTAAAATAAATTATAACTTGCATCATGTTGCAGAGTCATGACTTTTAGTGTAGATATGGCAAACTCGATGTTCTTGTTCATCTACAGTATATGTTTTCTGTAAGGCACGGTGCTGCATTCAAATATCACTTTGATACTTTTTCTTTTCCCCCAGGCAGGTAGCTAATAGTAAGTTCAAGTTATTAAACTTGCCTCCATTTGCTACAGATCTATTTCTTTTCCCTTGTGAATTATTCCTCAACAGTAAGCACGGTGTGGAGGCATCACTCACACACAGCATTTTTGTCCTTAACATCTTTACTACACCAGGATAATCTGCTGCAAAAGTGTCAATCACACAAATCTATCTAGTAACAAATCAAATCTATTAGGGCTTAGCCCAAACACAATATTTTATTCAGATTCACAATGCATTGGATTCACTTTTGATTCCAATAAAACATTTTATTTCATGGACTATTGAACTTATAATGGTTTAAATAATGCATATTATTTGTTTTTACTTTCATTACAACATTACACAGTCACATAATTTGAAATGAGTGTGAGTGCCATGTATTTTACTTTCGATTTCCAACGTATCTGAACCAAAGTGGAAACAAGTAACACACTGCATGGCAATAAAGTTTAAAATATAATTTTAAACGTATCACCCTAATGAAATCAAAAGAAAAAAATACTAATAATGAGCTGTAGTAAAGTCTAAGAAGGGTAAACATCATTGAAGAAAACTAATGGTACAGCAGGTTGAAATATCTGCACATTTCCCTGCTTCAGCCCATGGGATCACCTAGCTGACAGGAATTGTCACCTAATTCTCTGTCTGACAGGCATACTGTGGAACTATTTGTCTTTCCAATCAAGCCTGAAATCCTCTCTAACCACAACTGACATTTCTACCGACAAAGTTTTTGATTACCGTCCAGTGGTTTTGAGAAATACTGGTAGTTTCCCATACCTTTGTACAGTAAACGCAAGCTGGTCCATCTACAAAGTCTTATTGCTCTGTGCTGACACACATAGGAATCTGCTAGGATTACAGATAAATGGAATCGTCCTTGAGAAGGGTTTAATGTACACAGAAAAAAAAAATATTCCTTAAAATATTTCCAATGTAATGTTAAAATCCTGGGGGATTGATTTTCACTTGTACCAACAGCAACAGTGTTTATGTATATAAAAACTAAAGTGTTTGTAAAAGGTTTTGGGCACCCCCATTAAAAGATAGTAAAATAAAAACACCACAAAAATAAGTCCATTCATTACAGATTTAACAATTACAAGTATAAGTCAGTAGTATATCCAGTTTATGACTAAAAAGGTTAACAGAAACAAGATTGCTCAATTTCAAATCACTCTATAAAACATTTCAACAACCTGCTGCTGCAAATTCAAACGAGTGTCTATTGAAAGTGACCCTTGGAACTCACAATTTATGAATGCATCAGATCTAAGCTGACAGTCTGAAGTAGAAAAAGTAGGTCAATTCTGGAGATATGCTGGAACTTTGTCAATTGTTGTTCTATAAACAAGCATATATCAGTGTTTAAGACACCCAGAGGCACCGGGTTATATGGGCCCGTGGAGCCATGCTCCACAAAAATATATTGGAAAGCGGGCCACCCCAGCAATCTTTGAGTTTATATATAACCATTGTTATATACCTTAGGATGTGAACTGTCATGCTCTTGAATCCTAACGGTCCTCGAGCAATGAGCTTAAAGTGGATTCTAGGGCTGCAAGATATTTATAAGAAGACACTCAGTCAGGAACAGATGTCGAAATGAGTCAAGTCTTTGAATCAAGTAAATGAGCTTTATTATAACAGCATTTAGTGTTAAGCAAAATATAACATCATCAACAAAAGAGTGAGAGAGTTAGAGAGTTCAACAGATATCAAGTCTTGCAAGTTCAAAGATTGGAATCCATACCCTCTCCTCTCCTAAGTGTGGAGTTCTTACAGTCTGGTTGTTACGGACGCTTCCATCCAAGCTTCTCTGGATTGAAACGTCGGCCCAAATGTTGATTAGAGAAAATGTTTCTCATCCCTGCTGCAATCTGGCTCATGGTGTGTCTCAAGTAACAAAAATATGTCTAAACAGAATGAACAGAAATGTTCCTTGCAGAAGTGAAACCTTCACACAGACGTGGCTGTTTGTTATTTCGTCGGCTTACGAACGACCATCATGCATTTTGTCTCGCTCAACCCGGGTCAAAGCGTGTCGACCCGCATCCTGAGATGGGTTGCTGGGACCTGGGTCAACCAGATTGTGATCGGGGCAGCCAGAACCCAGGTAGGAGTGACAGTGTGAAAGGAGCTTTAGGGGCCAAACTATAAATGACATCACCATAGTCCATAATTGGTTGTAAGGTCTTTTGAACTAGTAAATAGTAGAGTGAATGAAATATAATGTTTTTGTTTTTTTTAATCAAAAACATTATTGATATCATTCGTAACTTTTAAAGTAGCTGTGACTATCCATGGCAAGCCCAAAAACCTCACTGTTTTCTGACAAAATATAATTTGTATTACAATAGTAGATAAGTTGAGTATTAACCAACCTCTTCATAATTTTGGAGCAAACTGATACATTTTAAATTTGTCTATAACAATTCAAGTCAGAGTAATATCCATCTTTAAAAAGTGGGGTAACAAGAGACGATTTTCCTGCCAGAGGTATTTCTGCATTTGAATAGAAAGATTAAAAATACCAATTAAAAAAAAGTATCCACTTTGTCATGGCCAGACGATTTCTTCAGATCCAGACAAAATAATTAATGTAAGACATTAATTTCAGAAACAGGCAGCAAAACAATATTTGCGGTCAGATAAACTGAAAAATCTTTATCTGAAACTGAAGTAAACAACCTACTCAAGTTAGGCTCCAATTTCACAGCATCCTCAAAAACATGACCTGCTTTTATGAAATTAAATATCCCCATCATTTGTCATTTATATGTAACAATCAGATCACTATAATTAACTATGTTGGGCAGTTGGGCTGGAATTGATTTGTTTTCCATAGTTTTAAAAATACTCCAGAATTGATCTGGATTACTCAGGGACCTTCTAAACTGATCTTTATAGTAATTAGTCTTAGTCTGTCTAATTATTTGCAAGCACTTATTTCTATGCTCTACTTTTGACATTATTGCCTTTTTCCAAATTAAATTCTTATGCTCAATTATACTTGACGAATGAAGGTCAAACCAGGGACTATTTAGATTTTCTACTCTTAATGACTCCATGGGCACATGCTTATCAGCAATAGTGCAAAAAGAACATTTAAAATAATATCATGCTTCTTTAATTGAAGGAGTTAAAAACAATGTATTCCAGTCCACTCTCCAAAGATCATTTAAGAAAGCCTGATCATCAAAATGTTTAAAGCTCAGATTTCATGCTCCATCCCTAACAGATGCTATAAAGCAGTGTTTACTAATATATTGACATAATACTCCAGATGTATATTTTAAAAGACAAAAAGTATATTTTAAAGAGTTGTATTGAAGAGCAACTGAATCATACCCCAATTTAAGTCTCTGAGTAGAACAAACTCTGAATTGATATGAGGTGCTAGGAGTATTAGGAATTGTTTTGACAGAACAAGTGAACACTGCAAACTTTCCTTTGTGTAAATCCCCACCCCCTTCCCTGCAGTGACTTTGGTAGTAAGGAGTATCTTGTAGTATGAAGCATTAAGATAAGCAGTCGTCTGTTTCTGATTCATGAAGTGCAAACAAACAATTAACAAAAGTAGTGTTAGTTTAGCCTAGCCATAATTAAATAGTTTAACAATATACAGTAAGTACGTAGATAGAGTCCACAAATCAGTTCACAGAGTCAAAGCTTGGATGGACAAGTAATAAAAAGTGAGTAAAGGTCATAATTTAAAGACATTGCCAGGTTTATGCTGCACTAATTCAGTAAAGTTTATTAATTAAAAGTAAGCAAGTGAGAGAATAATATTCTCCAACACTCACTGCCACAGTATCCTTGTATCCATTCAGTGGGCTAGATGCCATTATACTGAAACAACTGATACGAAAAATCTATGTAAAGGGAGGCAGCATTACTAAGTTTCTTTTAGTGTTTCTATCTTTCAGCAAAGCATGAGAATGATCTCTTGAGTAAAATATTTCAAACTATTGTTAATATGTCAAGTTCTGTCATGTCTGTTTTTATTAGATTTTATTTATTGACACCAGAGCTACATACCTCTGAGGTAAATATTTGTGCAAGGGAGACCAGCAAGGAGAGATGTACAGAAGTCCAATCTGGAGAGTACAAGAACTTGGACCAGGAGTTCGGTGGAATAAGTAGTAAGCAAAGGTCAGATTTGGTAGATGTTGCTAAGAAATAAGAGGCAGGTGTGTGTCAGGGAAGAGGTGTGTTGAAAGAAGGAGAGGGAGGGGTCAAGAATAACACTTAGGTTTTTAGCAGAAACAGATGGAGAGAGTGTGATAGTCAAGGGACACTGAGATGGAGAGGTCAGGGAAGGGTGAGAAAACAAAAGGAGAGGAGGTCACATTTAGAGAGGTTGAGTTTGAGGTGATGAGAATGCATCCAAGCTGAGATAGCCAAGAGGTATTCTGAGATGCGGGAGGAGATGTGGTAATCAATGGAGGGAAAGGAGAGGAAGATCTGGGTGTCATCCACGTAACGGAGGTAGGAGAAGCCAAAGAAGGATATGAGCTTACCTAGCGAGTGGGAGTAGAGTGAAAAGAGGATGGGTACCAGGACAGATCCTTAAAGTACACCTGTAGAGAGGGGGGAAAGAGAAGAGAGCGAGCCACAACAGGAAACCTGGAAGGAACGGTTAGAGAGAGGAGAGGAGAATAGCACGGTCAACAGTGTCAAAGGATGAAGAGAGGTCAAAGAGAATTACAATGGAGGACAGAGAGACAGCCTGAGCAGAGAGGAGGGAGTCAGTTACAGAGAGGAGGGCGGTTTCCGTGGAGTGTGTAGGATGGAACACGGATTGGAGGGGATCAAGCAGATAGTGCTCAGTGAGGAAGGATGCCAGCTGGTGATGGACAGCTCGCTTAAGAGTTTTAGAGAGGAACGGGAGGAGAGAGACAGGGTGATAGTTCTGGGTGGAGTAAGGGTCAAGAGAAGGTTTCTTGAGAATGGGGTGGATGTTAGCAGTTTTGAAGGCAGGGAAAGGAGCCAGAGAGCAGAGAGGTTTTAATGAGGGAGGAGATAAAAGGAAGAAAAGCAAGGGCAATGGATTGGAAGCGAGTGGGAATGGGATCCAGGGCACAGGTAGTTGGCCTGGAATTCAGGAGTAAGGAGCAAAAGTCTGAGTCAGGTAGAGGTGTGATAGTTGAGAATGAAGGAGGGTCAGGAAGGTGGGATGTGGTCAAGTGGGGAGGGGGAAGGAGAAGATGGTCTGGAGAAAAGCTTCTGAATATCCTCTACTTTGAAGCAGAAGAAGGAGGCAAAGTCATCAGGTGTGAAGGAGAAGGATTGGGGAAGGGGGTGGGGGTTTGAGGAGGAAGGAAAAGTCAGTGGGGGTGCAGGACAGGATGAGAGCTTAATAGTAGGATTGTTTGGCAGAAGCAGGAAAGGAGGGAGCAGTAGTAGTCTAAATCAGAGGGTAGCTTGGATCTCTTCCATCTCTGTTCAGCAGTGCACAGCTCATTGCGGGATGAGCAGAGTGTAGATAATGTCCAAGGCGGGGGAGGGGAGGAGCGAGCAGGGTGGGGTGGAGATAGGACAGAAAAAGTCATAGTGGCCGAGTTTGCTGAAAGCTGGGAGAATGAATCAATAGGGGGAAGAAGGGAGAGAGCAATTGTGATTATCAATGTTGCAGCACAGTTAAATTGATATTGTGTCAGGTCAAGTGCAGCCTGATCACAAACAGCCAGCCACAGATGTTCTTTTTGCACATAAAAGACATCACAATTTGCATTTCCAAATATGAGACTGAATGCGGTACCCTGCAATACCCTGTGCAAAATTGCCATCTTTATCAAATTAGTTATTTTTGACAATGGCCACAAATACGTTCAGCAAAGCCATTGCAAAATATTTTAACACTAAGTTGTACTATATGTTTTTATATATGTCTACATTTGAAATGACATTGCACAAATAAGCTTCCATTGTTGTTACAAATGACTATTACATCTAAAGTTTGTATATATATAAAAAAGATTTCTTCACTTACCTAAAATGTTTTGAAAACTCACAAAATCAGTAGGCTATCCCACTGCAGCTGCTTGGCTCTCCTAATATAACTTGAGACTGAAACTAGTACTATGTGTCACTGACAGTTTCCTCCAAATACAGTAAGCAGTTTGCACTACATTAAAATAAACTGTATTGCATTTGGTAGAGCTATGAATACGATGATAAACATTGTATACTGTAGCTTTTATTAGGCAGAATTATAACAAAATCATAATAAAGTTGTCTGATGTTTAAATGTGAATAAAAATGAAGCTTCCACTGATATTGAAGACAATAGCCTTAATACAAGTCATGCTTGTATTAAGGCATCAATCTTGTGTATCTTTACCTAACTTTTTTTATGCTCTTTGCAGTGCTTTTTCTATATTTGTTGATGCGACTGGCTTGTTCTATTACGATTAAGTTTTAGCTATGAGAATCCCCTTGTGTATAAGGCTGTTTTTATTTTTACTGGTTATGTGGGAGCCATGGGAAAGATTCTCATGACAAAAAAGGAACAAGAGAGACCGAGCTACAATGCTACCCTGGGATACCATGTGATGTGTCATATATCACTTTTATCAGCAAAGACATAGTTCCGTAATAGAAATATAAGAGTGCACCCTGAGGTATTTTCAAATGCTTTTTTTTTTTTGTTAGCACACGTTTTCTTTCAAGAGCACAAGAAAGTAGAAGGCACTGGTGTCAGCAAGCTCTGGTTATATTTTTAAAACTTTTGTTTGAATGGCAAATGGCACATGTAAGGCTTTAGCGTTGCCCTGACCTTGTAGCTCTGTAGCTTTGCACATAGCCAGGACTACACCCATGCCTGAGATTTATGATAAGTATGTGGTTTTTCATAACTCAGCGTGCAGCTGTGACCTTGGATGGATGATAAAACCCTTGCTTTTACATGAGTTGTTTTTGTTTAAAAAGCTGTTTTGGTCATATGTGCAAACCACAATCAAACCAGCTAAAACTGGTTCCAAACCACAAACTTCTGCTAAAAGTGATGCGCTGTAACTTTAGGCAAGCATCACGGAACGCCTACTAACACACCTCCTATGAAGGAGGGCCAACTGTTCATTGGTGAAGGTAGGGGATTTCCACTCTTTCTAGGTGGAGTTCCACTCCCAGTGTGCAGGCGTTTGCTAGGTATATTAATGCTTGTAACAGGTATTTTGTTGCTTCCACCTGCTGAGACCTGTGAGTTTACTTGCAGTCAGCTCTGTTGCTCGGATTCCACCTGTTGAGACCTGTGAGGTTGATTACAGTGCTGTTGCTATTGTAGCCTATACTACTTTTTGATTGGTTTATTCCTGACTAAAACTCTTTTGATTGAACTCACCTGAAGACAATACCTGATTATTTTTTAGAAGAAAAATGACCTTTCACATGGCAAGACAGCACCACACAGTTACATTAAATTAGCCTACAATTGTTAAATGGCGAAACAAGTATGTTTTTATGTGTTACTGTATTCCCCCAGTTCGCGAATACCTGTACAATTCATTCACATACAATAATAATACATCTAGACTGTTTCTCATCACTAAATTCAAGAGATGCATTGCATGTTTATTTTAATAACACAAGTGTGTTTTGTGTATTTAAAACAGCTTTCCTGTTATGCGTCTAAAGCCTATATAGCTGACCAAAAATAATGAAATACAATGAGATACAATGTAAATGCTGCTTTCTGTCTGTCTTTCTCTCTCTCTTTCTTTGGTGACTGCTATTTTGTGTGTTCCTAATGACCTGCCTATAACACAGCAAGGTCTCCATCCTGGTTCACAATTATTTTAATGTATTTTTGATCAAGCATAGCCCATTCATAAGTATTCATATTGGGAAATAAATAATGTACATGTTTAAATTATAATCAGTGTGTAGCTTAATTGTGCTTCCAAAATAAACACCAAGACATGTTTATTATCTGTTTCTTGTAGGTGTTTTGGTTTCTTACAGCAATACAGTATACCTTACCATACAAAAAGCTTTTTTCAAACTAAAATAAATAAACACAGCTAGATTGAAAAATCCTGCCTGTCACACAATACTACTCGGTTTCATAGCAAAATTGTATTAGAAAACGCTACATATTCCTTGCAATTTATTTTGAGTTATGTGACAGAAAGACAATGATTCTTGGTGGTAAATCTCCCTGTCGACCTGTGAGGGCGCTAAGTAACGGGAACAGAGTACCCTGGACTGCTTGGCCTGACACTTTGTTCCCAGGGGTAAAAGGAAGTCGGTCATGTAGAAAAGAGACGGAGCTTCGGTACACTAACTCACTGACCAGGAGGGGAAATGATGTGGCAGCTGCAGATCATAAAAAGCAGCTGCAATCATTTACCAAGGGGTCATGAGTGATGGTATAAATAGGGGTCGAAGCAATGTTATCTGTTCCTTCGTTTTGGTTGTGTCATTTACCTGGAAGGGCCTGTACTGTTGGTGAAATAATCGTGAGTGTTTGTTTGTACTGTCTATTGTTGAGTGTATTCACTAGACGGCTAACATGTTCCGGAGCTGTCGCCAGAGGCCAGCACAAACACGGAACAGCACTTCGCTTGTACCACTTTAGATCTTTTATTTAACATCATGTAATCAAAGAAACTAGAAAATGAAAATCAAAAGTCTACCGGAAGCCATAGTACAGTATTTCATTTTGAAATGTCAAAAGTTTTTGTCCATTTAATTAGAAAACTACAAAGCGGTATGTAATCCAATATTCAGCAGGTTTCATTTGATTTTATGAATCAAAAAGTTAATTCTATAGGGTGATGCAACACTTTTGATCATAGCTGTAAATAGTAAACACATGTATGTGTTGGGGGACTTATGCAATCTAATTTACTTTAAAATGACTTGCTCTGCCTCTGTCGGTAGATGGAATCTTATGAAAAATATGTAAAGTGCACTATTAGCTTTCTGCGCACGGACAGTGATCAGTATAGGAATGAAAAATGTTTTTTCTTTGGGGGGGGGGGGGGGGGTTTACCGCAAAAACTAACATCAAATACAAATCATGCAGTGAGTTTGTAACTTTTATTCTATGTGAACCGCCTTGTTTCTAGCAGTTCAACTCTTCATTTGATGTTCTTGTTCTCCCCAAAGGTGAGTAATTGTTCTCCTGATAAACTGATACCTGCTCACATCATCAGCGTAATCCAGAGGGTCAAGTCTCAGCTCAAATCTGCAGGGTTTTTCTGGGAGGATTGTCTTCCAATGTATTGATGTACAGCCCACACAAGCACACAAAGCTAGACAATGAATAGGCTACGAACCCAGTAAGTAGCCTATCCGTTCATCCGTTCAGAGTTAACAATACAATTTAATGTATGTGTTACAAGTAACAAAGTACTTAAATTACCTAATTATTGGTAAGTGTTTTTATTATTACTATAGGCTTAAATACATGTTCCTAAACACAGAAATTATGCTAGGAAATGATACAGTTAAGACACAACTCATTCTCTGCCTGGTCTGAGGCACGTCTTAATTATGATGCCGGTAAGTGTCAATTAATGGCACAATACAGATTTATGAATCATACGAATAATATGTTAATGAGAAAATTGGTCTCTAAGGGCATGTTATTCTGACGTCGTGATGAGTGATGTTTTTTGACGGTAAATGGCGTTTATGTATCACCCGATGAAATATTGTCATGTTAAACACTAGTACTGGCATGATAAAGGAGACGGTAAGTTTTATGCATATTGGCCTAACTAGAAGAATTAGGTGTGCAATTGGAAAATTGCTATATTCAGCCAAAGTGCAAATGCTGACCTAATTGCACTTAGGCACGTATGTGATTTGCATATGAGTTCCTAATTCCTAAGTCTCAGATGCCATGTGCTTTCTTGCTAGTTCCAGGTGCTAGCAGGAGACACCTCTGGTATTATGCAGTAAGCTATGTGCCGTGGCCTCAGTCAGTTTCTTGTTGCTCTAAACTGGAGAGCTGATCAATATATCAGTTTCCCCCTCTCACTAGAGCAACACCATCAAACAATGAGGGAGTTTTATGGAACTGCCAGATTCCCTGCATGCATGTTGCAATCAGTCTTTGTGAATCACAAAGGCTTCCATTACCTTAACATGCAGGTGGTGTGTAATGCAAAATGCAATATAACTAATGTGGTTGCCAGATTCCCAGGGTCTTATCATGTCTCTATTTAGTGTACTGAACTTAACATAAAATTAAATCACTTACATTGTACCACAAAATTAACTTTAAATTGTTTTCATTTGCAGGTGAAAATGGCTACCCACTGAGGCCTTGGCTGATGACTCCGTTCACACGTATCAGCACCTGAACAGCAAATCTTCAGGGAGGCCAGGGGGATAAGGGCACAATTAATGGTGCAAATTTTCAGGCCAAGTGAGATCCAGGGTGTGATAGGTTCTCGACGCATGTCACTCTCATACAAGGCAGTTTTGATATATGAGCATTTGAAAGGGGAAGTGTGACAGGGTGCCCACCCCTTGTGCATATTTATGTATTCTTTGAATTATTATTAGTATTATTATTGTATGTATAAAAAAGCCATCCATCATTGTTATTTATTGTTTGAGACGGGTGAAAAAGCCGGTCTCGTAAAATGTGGTTGGCATGGATGGGGTTGAATCCCCATCCCGAGTAGCTCGTGGGAATGTGGCTGCAATCTTAATAAAGTAATTGTTTAATAGGTAATTAAGGCTCCAGCCACAGTATAAAAGACCCACTCTGGGCTCAGAGCAGAGGAGAGTTTAGGAGTAGAGAATGGGAGCGAGGAGTTAAAAGCCAAAAGTAGAAAGGAAACAAATGCTGGACGTGCTGGCACAAAACCAGCACCATACTTAATTTTCTATTAGAATTATTATTTGTCTGTTTTGTTTGGCCAACGTGCCTTTTTGTTTTTGTAAAAGTGTTTGTGACGTCATCCACCAGCCATCTTTGTGACAGGAAGGTAGAGAGGAAATGTAATATTTCTCTTTAGATGATAGAAAGTACCCTAAGCGAGTGCTGCAAATATTGAAAGAAGTGTATAGATGGGCACTGCCTTTTGCTAAGTTAATGAAGCAATTTTTTGACTGTAGGCAAAATTAGGGTGAATCTTTGAGAGAGTTTTCCCATGTTCTGATGGCTCTTTTGACGGGTGTCATAAATTGCAACCCCAAAGGAGACCATGAATTGCAACCCCAAAGGAGATTCACTGAAAATGTGAGGGATAATGTATTTCGCCGGGAGCTTAACAGAATGATAAGGCAATGGCCAGGTATTTCCTTTTTGGAACTCCGTAAGGAAGCTATCATTTTAGTTGAACTATTAGAAGATATAAAAACTCAGCAAGAGCAATTAAATGGACTTGTAAAACAGGTTATAGAATTAAAGTTACAACCAGGCCTTTTTCGACCTCCAGTAAGTGAAACACCTGCTGTGACAGATACAGAATGATTCTTGGTGATAAATCTCTCTCCCGACCTGTGAGGGCGCTGTGTAAAGGGAACAGAGTGCCCTGGACTGGGCAATTAATTCCCAGGGTTAGACGGAAGTCGGCCATCTAGAAAGGGGGCAGAGCTATGGTACACTAAATCATCAACCTGGAAGGGAAACAATGTGGCAGCCACGGATTGGAGGAGCGGTTGCACTCGTTAACCAAGGGGTCATGATTGACGGTACAAAAGGGGACGTAGTGAAGTGATCTGTACGTTGTATGGTTAAAAGCTGAACCGGATTATGTTTGCTGTATATAGCTAATTCAGTATTTTAAACAAATATATATATATATATTAACAGTGCTTTAATTAACATCCAAAAATAAAATCAGACAAGTCAGTTTCAAAGTAAAATTACTTTTGTTTATTTCATTGATACAACATTTCTATGCACCATGAAATGTAATAAATCGTCATATAGTTAACAAACTTAGAAATAGGTTTAAAACAGGCTTGGAATAAGTTGACTCCTTGTGGTTCCAGAGAGTCCAAGTAATGTTTTTGTTACCAATGTTTTCAAAGATGGTTTTACTTTTTCATTGTGATTGCCTGGCTGTGATCTTTTTAGAAGCTTTCTTTTAGTTGGATGCAGGCAGCTGTCTTTCCTAACGAGCAGCTGTGTTTTGTAGGAGATGTTACTCAAGGCTGGAACTTCAAAGGTCTCTCCCCCTTGGAGCATCTTGGTATGGTGTGAAAATAGCAAGCAGTTTGTGCAAAGCTAATGTTGAATGGAGAGAGAGTTTTTCTTAAATTGAAGAGAGAGCAATAGACAGCAAGAGAGGAGAAAGTTGAAGAGAATATGATCTGTGCAAGAGTTTTTAAAACTTATCCATCAGGCATTCCTTGTCCAGATCTTCCAATCACATAGCTAAAATGGCTTCAGAACACATATCAATGATTGGTTCAAATCTAATCTTGGGTGTTTATAAAAAGTCACGCGATACAAATTCTGGTGCACGATTGGACACTTTGAAAACAAACAAAAATGTTACATAAACAGATGGATACTGCTGTGAGGTTCTGGAATAGCACTATATATGTAACAGATATCTTCAATGGCCATGTTATTAAAGGAATTGGCACCACCCCAGTACATTGCCATATAAGTAAATGGAATCATCAGGACAATGATTCAATGTTATAAAATCATTTATAACATTACTTACCTGTGTTATTTGTTATTACATATATATATATATATATATATATATATATATATATATATATATATATATATATATATATATATATATTATTACTATTACCCCAAACATTTTTGCTGCTTTTAGTTGTATCCAGTATGGTGTTAAAGCTGTTCCCACATCTTCCCAACCCCAAATTTAATTTAAAAATCGTGCTATACATCCATTAATTCTGTTTTCCTAAAATTAAAAAATGTTTAAAATCACAAAAATGCTTTGTATCGGGAATAAAAACCTTTCGAGAGATGCTGTCTCACCAGTTCAAGTGTATTTAAGTCTGAGCTATAACTAGTGTTACAATTAAGCAACAGTGCCCATTGGTGATAGCTGTACCATGCAGTAGTTGACTGCGATAGGAGTTATGTGTCCCGAGACGAAGGGGAGGGCACTAACAAAAGTCAAGACCAACTGTCACACAGTAAAGCCATACATATAGCACCCCCGGAGTATGTGGATGAAGAGCAGCTATAACCACAGTGCTTAGTATAAGAATACTCAAAGGGCTTCATTTACTAAGCAGCAGTAATTTTGCCAGAATTGCGGAAGGAAAATTGAAATGACTGCGCATGGTATTTCCTGAAGTGTCACACCCTATTTACTAACTAATTAGAAACAAAAATACCGGTAGGAAAAATTCTAATTAGCATACAAATTGTGGGTGGCAACAGGTCTGAAGTTGTGCACGGTATTTATTCTATTGACAACAGGTGAAGGCAGTGGCGGCTCGTAACTTTTATGACAGGTGAGGCACAAATCACTAAACAGTTATTACCACCCCCCACACACACTCAATGCCTAATATACTACTGCAGTCGCTATGTAAAATATACCCCCATCAATTGAAAAAAGCAACATTAGCATTGTAAACAACACACAACTTACAGAACTGCGGATACAAGTTTTTATAATCAATTTGGAAATCAGAAACTTAAAACCACTACTTAGTTCTGCAAGTCATTACGTGACACCAGCGTGGAACACTCGCTATAAAGACACAAATAATATCACAAAATCATTAATTTAAAAAAAAAAACAAGGCAGCTTGTCATGTTGTGGCAAGAAATTGAGTTGTACCATTAAGAGATGAAACTTTGCCTTATTTAGTTGGAAGAAGGAAACATGTCCAACAATAGTTTGTTCACAGCGCTGCCTGCCATTTTATGAACTCCTTTCCACGTTCGTTTACCGTCTTTCTTCAAAATCTCAGAGAGAGAGACTCAGACACAGAAGTTGCAGTTTCAAAGCGCTAATGTGCACGATTAATAATCAAATAAACAAAACTAGCACTGACAAACTCTAGACAAAATACATTTAACAAAATAACAGGCACACGGGCCAAACCAAAAGGTTGTACAAAAGTCACAAAAATTTAAACAAACAGACGGGGCAGCACAGAACACAAAAACACATACCACATGGACCTCCACACCAACATTAACTCAACCAATCCTCACTAACACCTGTGATCACCCTATTTATATACTTGTGGCTGAAGCCTTAATTTACAATTTAAACACTTATTCAATTAATGGCTCCAGCCACATTCCCACGTGTTTTGACAGGGAGAACTTTAACCCTCTTCCTGCCAACCCATTATTCCCCACACCAACACATACACATACACATGTGCACCGTACGCTGCCACACCCCGTGAAAAAGTGCAGTTTAGCAATGTCCCTCCTTCCTGACTTGTATCTTGCATTGATTCGTTCTGAATACTTTAAACCCACCCCAAATCCTAGATCAGTTGATTAGTCTCATGCTGTATGCGGGTGGCATCCTGCTGCGCAAGATTTGCTCACTTTTAATTAGTGAAAGTTTGCCCAAATATTCCACCATATGTGACAAACGCTCCTGTTTACACAGGTATTTTCCCGTCACCACTCGAGATCTTTCCTCTGGTTTCGGTGAAGACAGCACTCAAGACCATAGTAGTTTCAGTATAAACAGGAAAATCCAGTACGTTTATTATTAGAAAGAAAACTTTAAACAAAAATAATAACAAAACATCTCCTTCTTTGCAGCACTAACTAACCAATACAGCTTTACTCTAAACTGTCGAATGGCTAAACCATTTACTGGCTTTAAGCAGGATGTACTTACATACACATGCACACGTTTCTGTTCTCTTTGCTGTTATTTTACTCTCTCTCTCTCTCAGACCCACACTCCAGTCTCCCAACAATCCAAAACTAGCCTGCATACTGCTGGGTTTAAAAACCTCCCTTAGTGAGTTCAGCTGTCCCTCGTAAGAAACTAAATTGCTCCTAAGAGCCCTCTTTTGAAACTCCTGTGACTTCTGGGAAGTGTACTTTTTTCTATATGGCTAGTCCACACCCAGGGACTACATTTTCATTACATAGGATAAAAGCTTAAAATTCTCAGCCTGTAATATCTCCCGTTTTATAACTTTTCCATACACTTTGCCACAGCTGGTAGAAAATGGGAAGCAACTAAAGTTTGAACACTCCCCAAATCAAGTAAAGCTACCACATTTCTGCTTTACACCTCCAGAGGTATTACAAAATCCTGCCTACCTGCACTTTCCGAAAAATAGATTACTGATGGTGGTAACATGATTACACTCCATGCTATCCTTGCCCCCCTGTTTGGGGCAGTTTCAGGCTCTATGCTCCCACCCTTCACAATCATAACAGCGCACAATTTGAAATTCTTTGTACCCAACACTTTGGTTCTTTGGGAATTTGCCTAGCTCAGACTGCCGGGTACTAGAAACAGTTTTATTGTCCCCAAATGTCTGTTTACCCCCAAACCAAGGTCTCTTCACAGTCTGAGACTGCTCTTCAAGGCACCTGGGTTTTGGGTTTAGTGGCCACCAATTATGTCCTGAGCGGTCTTGTGGAGTAGGCCGCGCTAGAACTTTGTCAGCCATCTTTCCACCAGGGCGATAAGCTTTTTAGAGTCTTGGGGGTTGCCTTGACCAACCTATTCCATCACTGCCTGTGGTAAGCCTCTCAGGAACTGGTCCATCACGCCGTATGTTTGTTTTATACTGTTTGGTAGTGTGGATGGGGAAGCCCCATCCACAGCAGTTTAATTTAGAAAACTCGTGCAGATTGTGGCCGAGGGGTAATAGAATAATTGCCAGCTAGTTTAACCCCTCGGCCACGGTATATAAGCCTGCAGCTCTCTGCGCTCGTGGTTGGTGTACGAAAGGAGCGTAGAGAGCGAGGAGAAGAGCGAAAGCGAGAGCTAAAACTTAAAAGAATAGACATAGGAACAGTGAAGGCAATCTGCCCAGCCTGACCTGTGTTGTTTCATTTATTTTGTGTTTGTGATCTGTTTTTGTTTAACTATTTATTTTGCTCTGTGAGCACAGTGTTTTTCTTTAAATATTTTATTTATTTTTGTTTTGCTAAATAAAAACGGTGGCCAGCCGTGTATTTCTTTAAAAACTGCAGTCCCTGGTGTCAGTGCTTTACCTTCCTGCTTCTGCCGTGACGTCACCGACTCAGCCATCCTGTCACAGACGGTTACATTTTAAACAACCTCAATATTAAAATGAAAGACAAACTGATCAAGATGAAATCTCTCCTACTGATATTTTCCAGGTGCATTCCTTGTTCAAAACGAAGGAATTGGCGGCTGCCAGGTCCAGTACATTGTAAAATACAGCAACAGGCCACCGGTGAGAATTGGCTTTCACTGAGTACTGATGTGCCATCTGGTCTGTACTCCGTACTTTGTGTCTTTGCAGAAATCCACAGTCTTTGTTTTTGTCTTGTAAACAGTCCCGATGGCATCTGACCCATGAAGGGAGCTGAGAATAATGACAGTCTTTCTCAGCTTGCACTTGTAAACAGTTAGCGTAGCACAGTCATTGTGTTTCAAACTTGTACTGGAGTACAGCTGTGGTTGCAAGTTGTGCGCAGATGGTGGAAGCTCTCTTCTTGCTTTGTTCACTGTTCAACCATGCTGTTCTTTTGCCAATTGCAGTGAAGTAAAAAAACTGTCAGTGGTATTTTCGCTCCACAAAGATACAGGATTGCAATAAACCCTTCTAATTCCTCCAACAACATTGCCCAGGAATCATTATTTTGTATCCTATGTGCCTCTGCTACAGTACACCATTGAATGTGGTGTAGCATTTGCATATCATTTTTTATGCAGCTCATCTTCCCACAGCATCAACACCGGGATTTATAATTTCCCAAATAGTGCCATCCTTCCAAGTCTCTTGGCGATGCAGCTGAAGTCACTATCCTTGGTACTGCTGTGGGTGAAGCGGTTGACATGGCTTGTACACCTGTAGCTGCTGCAGGAGATGATACAGGCAAAGTTGCTGGTACTGCAGAGGTAGGCTCAGTGGGGGTAGAGATAACAACAGGCTTGTATATATAAAAAAAACAGAATATTGTAGGTTATATTCAAAATAAAAACATGTATTGTAAAAGGCAGTCAAAATGGCTGATTTGGTGGTTCTAGGTGGGCGGGATTATAACTTCCTTATTTTCGCAATCCTGCCTTTCAAACGCTGTCAGGGTATTTAATACAAGTATTTAGGAAAAGTCATAAATGGTCATTGTGGCAGGATGCGAGTGACGTGGTGCAATAATTACAATGTCCAAACCAGATTCTCCCAAAATATCCGTGATTTATTAATAAAGTCCAAAAACAGAATAACCAAAATAACAAAAGAAAAACACTCCTAATCCTCGATCCTCCGTGCACGAAAACTGTGCTCTGTTATTCAAGGGATTGTGGTGAGTGAGAGGTGCCGTGCTGTGAGGGAAGTGCTCCGGGAATTGTGCTGACTCAGTGGCTGCAGCCCCTCGCTTTTACACAGCGCCCTTTCTGTTTGGGAGGGAGATTTACAGCATTAATCCTTTCACTCTTTATCACATCATATATTGACAATAAAAGCATGTATTGTAAGAAGCTGTCAAAATGACTACTTTTGGTGGTTCTAGGTAGAAGTGCTTATAACTTTTTTTATTTTTGCGATTTTGACTTTCAAAGGTCGTCAGGGTATTTATTATATGTTGTGGCGGAGTGTCCCGCCCCTATTTATTATTATTTGTATTTTTGTTTGCGGCGCGGGTAAAAGCGCCGCGTCTTTTATTATTATTTAAAAACCCCGTGAGGATGCATGGCTGATCAGCTACTGATTACTTAAATAGCTGACAGTCATGCATCCTTACCAAACGCGTGCAGACTCTGGCCGGGGGATAATAAGATAATTACCAACTAGTTAATCCCTCGGCCAGAGTATATAAACCTGCAGCTCTCTGCACTTGATGTTGGGGTGTTGGAGTAGAGAGTACGGGGAGCGGAGAGAAGGAATAATATTTAAAAAACAATTGCTAATACGTGCTGGATAATCCAGCACGGCACTCACTTGTTTGTTTATTTATTCGTTTGGCCCTCGTGCCCTTTTGTTTGTATTTTGTTTAAATATTTTGTTTGTTTGTTATTAAATACGCTGAGTGCTTTTGCACTCAGTTTCACCCGCCCATCCACTGTTTGGAGTCAGTTACTTCCTGGTCCGTGACGTCATCCACCACACCACTGCGAGCCAGACTGTCACATATGGTGTCCTGCGTGGGACAAAACAAACGCCTCCAATAGCCGGACCAGGAAAGAAAAGCTCGTTTTTTTGTTCGTTTTTTTTTTCAAAGTGTTTTTGTGTGTTTTTGGGAAAAAAAAAAAAAAAAAAAAAAATATGGGAAGAAGCGGACGGAGGAAGCAGCAGCTACAGCAGCGTGGGGCCGGTCGCAGGTCCCACTGTAGCTCAACCATGCTGGACGTCTGCCCCACCTGCTTGAAAGGTGAGGAGTGGTGCTTCGCTGTTGGGGAGGAGGGTCACATAGCACCCGACCAACCCCCTCCATGGCAGGAGAAAGAGGAGCCAGAGCGTCCAGTGAGGGAGGACCTGCATCCTCCAAAGAGGACGAATGCACTCTCCTCTGAGGGAGTCTGGGACTGGCTGGTGGAGCCGGGGAGGGATTATGAGGAAGCCCTCCCTGCAGTGATCAACCTCCTGTGGGCAAGAGATGGGGAGCGCTGGGAGGCCTGGGAACAGCAACACCACCCAGCTTCCCTCCCAGACATCGCAGCCATGGTGTTCAACTACCTGGCTGCGGATATGGGAGAGACCCTGCTGCTGCCATCTCCAGCACAAAAGGGAGAGGAGCCATCGCTACCGTCTCCACCAGCAGAGGGAGAGGAGCCATCGCTGCCGTCTCCAGCGCCAGAGGGAGAGGAGCCATCGCTGCCGTCTCCAGCGCCAGAGGGAGAGGAGCCATCGCTGCCGTCTCCAGCGCCAGAGGGAGAGGAGCCATCGCTGCCGTCTCCAGCGCCAGAGGGAGAGGAGCCATCGCTGCCGTCTCCAGCGCCAGAGGGAGAGGAGCCATCGCTGCCGTCTCCAGCATCAGAGGGAGAGGAGCCATCGCTACCGTCTCCATCATCAGAGGGAGAGGAGCCATCGCTGCCATCTCCAGCATCAGAGGGAGAGGAGCCATCGCTACCGTCTCCAGCATCAGAGGGAGAGGAGCCATCGCTACCGTCTCCACCAGCAGAGGGAGAATGCCTGCTGGTTTCGCCTCCACAGCCTGGGGAGGAGCCCGAACGTCCTACGCCCGAGTGGGAGGAGCCCGAACGTCCTACGCCCGAGTGGGAGGAGCCCGAACGTCCTACGCCCGAGTGGGAGGAGCCCGAACGTCCTACGCCCGAGTGGGAGGAGCCCGAACGTCCTACGCCCGAGTGGGAGGAGCCCGAACGTCCTACGCCCGAGTGGGAGGAGCCCGAACGTCCTACGCCCAAGAGGGGGGAGTCGGTGCGTCCACAGCCCAAGAGGGAGGAGTCGGCGCGTCCACAGCCCAAAGAGGGGGGAGTCGGTGCGTCCATAGCCCAAGAGGTGGAAGTCTGCGCTTCCACAGCCTTAGGACCCAAGCTGCAGTCCCAAGAGCCAGAAGGGGAGGAGTTACAGGCTCAACCCCCTGAATTTTTCTGGGGGGGAGAAGGGCAGGATGCTGGTGTTCCCCAGCAGCCTCTATTTATGCTGCTGAAGGGAGCACGGCACACACCAGCCCAGCCGCCACAGCAGAGGGAGCCAGCACCGCCACAGCCTCCCTCTGAGTGGCCAGCATCCGCCCCATCGCCTCTGCCTCCACCACCACCAGGAGCAGAGCAGCAGGAGCTGCCTCTGTCTCCACCACCACCAGGAGCAGAGCAGCAGGAGCTGCTTCTGTCTCCACCATCACCAGGAGCAGAGCAGCAAGAGCTGCCTCTGCCTCCGCCACCTCCACCAGCAGAGGGTGAATGCCTGCTGGTTCCACATCCACCGTCGTGGGAGGACTGCTTGCCCCTCCCACCTCCACCAGCAGAGGGTGAATGCCTGCTGGTTCCGCCTCCACCGTCGTGGGAGGACTGCTTGCCCCTCCCACCTCCACCAGCAGAGGGTGAATGCCTGCTGGTTCTGCCTCAACCGTCGTGGGAGGACTGCTTGCCCCTCCCACCATCGCCATTGCCTGGGGATGGCTGTTCTGCATCGCCTGGGGCTGCCTTTTGTTCTCCACAGGACACAGGGTACGAGGGAGAAGTGGAGCTCCCGCTGCCGCCTCCATGGCCAGGGGCTCCCCTCCCGAGTTCGCCTTCCGGGGGTCCGCTGCTGCTGCCGTCGCCTTCCGAGGGTCCGCTGCTGCTGCCGTCGCCTTCCGAGGGTCCGCTGCTGCTGCCGTCGCCTGGGGTCGTCGAGGGTCCGGCTTCGCCTAGGGTCACCGGGGATCCTGCTTCGCCTGGGGTCGTCGAGGGTCCGGCTGTGCCTGGGGTCGCCAGGGATCCTGCTTCGCCTGGGGTCGTCGAGGGTCCGGCTTCACCTGGGGTCGCCAGGGATCCTGCTTCGCCTGGGGTCGCTACACGATGGCCGGAGCTCCATGAAAGGGAGCTGCCAGAAATGAAGAAAGGGGGGGAGGTCAGGAGACCAGCTCCCCCAGCCGCACTTTCGCGGCTGGAGATCATGTGGTCGGAGCCCCACGGAGGGGAACTGCCGGCCATGAAGAAGGGGGGAGAGGTCAGGAGACCAGCTCCCCCAGCCGCACTTTCGCGGCAGGATAGAGTGTGGCGGGAGCCCCGGAAGAGGGAGCTGCCGGCCACGAAGAATGGGGGGGTGCCAGAGATTCCACCATGGCCACCCCCCAGAAGTAACTTGCTTCCCCCTCTTCCGGGACTTTAAGACTGAGGGGGGAGGTGGCCGTTGGGGCCATGTGTGCTGCGCACAAGGGGGGGCATGTGTGGCGGAGTGTCCCGCCCCTATTTATTATTATTTGTATTTTTGTTTGCGGCGCGGGTAAAAGCGCCGCGTCTTTTATTATTATTTAAAAACCCCGTGAGGATGCATGGCTGATCAGCTACTGATTACTTAAATAGCTGACAGTCATGCATCCTTACCAAACGCGTGCAGACTCTGGCCGGGGGATAATAAGATAATTACCAACTAGTTAATCCCTCGGCCAGAGTATATAAACCTGCAGCTCTCTGCACTTGATGTTGGGGTGTTGGAGTAGAGAGTACGGGGAGCGGAGAGAAGGAATAATATTTAAAAAACAATTGCTAATACGTGCTGGATAATCCAGCACGGCACTTACTTGTTTGTTTATTTATTCGTTTGGCCCTCGTGCCCTTTTGTTTGTATTTTGTTTAAATATTTTGTTTGTTTGTTATTAAATACGCTGAGTGCTTTTGCACTCAGTTTCACCCGCCCATCCACTGTTTGGAGTCAGTTACTTCCTGGTCCGTGACGTCATCCACCACACCACTGCGAGCCAGACTGTCACAATGTATTTAGGAAAAGTCAAGAACAGACAACCGCGGATCTTTAACACATGCAGAACAATTTAAATTTTAAAAGTGAAAACCATCAAAATGACTACCCTGGCAGTTCTAGTGCGAAGCACAATGAAGGACAGCAATGCCTGGATAACTTGGTAGTATCTGGCATTTCAGCCCGTCATGTACAACATGGTACACCGTGTGGGAAAAGACCACCAAAATGCAGATTATTTTTCCCAGGGAGGGGGGAGTAATGGGAAAGGTAGATTCAGTCGAGTTTTCCTTCGGCTTCACTCTAATCGGTGGGATATGTGACAGAAATAGAATGATTCTTGGTGGTAAATCTCCATCCTGACCTGTGAGGGCGCTAAGTAACAGGAACAGAGTACCCAGGACTGGTTGGCCTGACAATTCATTCCCAGGGTTAATAGCAAGTCAGTCATCTAAAAAGCGGGCGGAACTCAGGTGCACTAACTCATCAACCCGGAAGGGAAACGATGTGGCAGTCGCAGATTGGAGGAGCAGTTTCACTCATTTGCCAAGGGGTCTTGTGTGACGGTACAAACAGGGGACGGAGAGACGTGATCTGTTCCTATGTTTATGGTTAAGGAAATGACCTGGAGGGACCATTGTTGTGATATCGTACGTGAGTGTTTTGTTTGTTTTGTCTCGTCTCTAATTGTTGCTTGTTATTATTAGTAGATGGCTAACACGTTCCGGGGCTGTCACCAGAATCCAGCACGAACCCGGACATCACTACACCTGTGTCACGATAATTATTGTATTAGCACCACGAGCACTACAGCATGCACCCAGGACTGGTGACCGTGTTTGTATCTTGTGTTTGTAACTGGACTGTGTTTATTATTTGGAACTGCAAACCCTTTGTTTTGAACATTGCTGTGTATTGCCTGTAATTATTGTTTTGATACCAGATCTGGATTATAAATAAAATCTATTTCCTGATTGGGTCACTGTCTGTCTCTTCATTGCGCACCACATCTCTCCTACACCTGTACCCTGCGAACCCCTTTGCCACAGGTATATACTTTTTTTGGTCATTTATTTAGTTTAGCAAATTAAGTTGATAGGATGTGCTAGATATTTTGTCTGCCTTTCTCCTGCCTTAACAACTTTGTTTAGAAAATATTGTATGCTAAGTATGTTAGTGATGTGGTCTTGAAATCTAAATGCTATATATTTATGTTGTATGCAGTGCATTTGTAAACATATTATAATAAACTATGATGGGCTACTGTTTTTTTTTCTCTGTTGGCTAGTGGAGAAAATGCGTTTAACAGCAGAATTGGGGTAAAACCTTGTGACAGGGTATGCCCCGCCCCTATGTGTATTTGTATTGTTTTTGTATTATTATTATAATTATTATTATCATTTAAGTGCATTTAATTTGTTCTTTTGAGTTGGCAGGGAAGGGTTAATTGCCTCCCCTTCCAAATAAATCCACCTGTAGAATGTGCCTGAGCGTGATTGAATGATTGACAAGGATTCAATCTCAGGCACAGCTGCATAAAAGTGGCAGGAACCTCTCAGTCAGTTGATTGATTTAAAACAACAACTGATATTTGTTGAGCATTGTGTTTGTTTACTTTGGCCACCGTGCCATTTTGTTTCTGTTTTGTTTTGTTACTTTTGTTTAATAAATACACGCCAAGAGCTTCACCCGCAGTACTGTGTCTGTATTTTTTGTTTCGTGACGTCACCATTCAGCCATCCTTTCACAAACCTGTTTTGACTGCACTTGCATTGTAACCCTGTACAGTACTGCCCTGTAACACCTGTAAGTCACATTGGATAAAGGCATCTGTCAAATAAGTAAATAATAATTAAAATACTATTAATAATATGAAAAGTGTTACCAGTCAAAATATAATAATAAGATTATACTGCTTGTTGGGGGCTTAAGGGGACCCAAGCCTTCTGCCTTTTTTCTGCCTCCTAATTTTTTTTGGCCACCAGCCGCCACTGATATATATATATATATATATATATATATATATTTAGTGTTCATGAAAAGTGAATGACAATGGCACTGTCAGCAGTCAAGCATGGTGCCAGCTGGCTCCATGAGAGCTTCCCTTCACAGCTCTGTGAGTGTACATTAATCCTGACCTGAACACCCCCAGCCACTGAGTCCTGGGACTGACAACTGAGACTGACAACTGTGATAAATTGTGCCAAGTTGTGAGGTGGTTTTGTGATGTGGGTTTCCCTTGTGACAGAGCTCCAGAGGTGAAAGGCTAGTAAGCCCCACTTATAGAATCTTTACATTATAATTTAAAAAAAGGAAGAAACTTTTTTTTTTTTAAAAGAACACAAAGACTGCTGTGGCAAAAAGTGTAAAGGTAACACAAATGAAAGGATAAAAAATAACCATAAAACAATTACTGTGTATTATTAAACAGCTGTCAAAAAGGTCTTTTAGCACCCTTCAGCATGAATACTGTCAATCATTTCATGAATAGTTAAAGCCTCATATAATTGTTCCTTGACACAATAAGTTCTTCTCGATTGCTTTGCTCCTTCCAAATATTTTTCCTAGGAAATGCTGAGACATTTTCAATTGAATTGATTAGGCAATACACTAGATAGAGTTGCTGCTTACTAATATAAAGACACTGATCTAGCCTATATCTATGGCAACTTGAACTCAAGAGCAGCTCCTGAAGCACCTTAATATGGACTTACAAGAAAGTAAAGAAACAGTAATTGCAATAAGAACCACTCAGAATGATAGCAAACATCATAAAAATTAAATAAATAAAACAAAACAATACATTTGATTACTGCCAATGTTCCTATGGTTTCCTATACTGAGGTGTGTTTATGTAATTGACCTCAGCTTTCATCCCATCATGACCAGCACCAGAACTCTGATGCTAAGTAACTGGAATACCTTCAAAGATACGGCACATAAAGAGAATAATATTAGAATGAAAGCTGCGTCGTAAACAAAATGTCAGAGACAAATGTCATAAAATCACACTTTCCATGGAAGATTATCTCTCTTGCCAAAATTAAATATAGAAAAAAACATTCCATTTGCAAGCTGTAAATCTCAGCTGACTCAACCTTTCCAGTCAGCTGCAAATGAAGACTTGTTCAATTTTTACTAATCAACATGATACCATGCAAGACCGTAAGTAAGGTCATGGCAGGTCCTTTGATAAATAATGTAGCAGCCTACACTATGCCTGTTGCATTCCGATTTTCAGGATTTTATTCAGAGGAAATGAGAGATCACTGTAATTTGATGTTGTGCACCACTTTTTCACAATGTCCACTGTAGCCCATTGGGGGTGATGTGTCTCCCCAAATTATATACAATTTAAATAGAACAGGGGACCCAATCACAACAATGTACCTGTCATTATTCTTTTCATTGTTAACATTTTGACAACTTTTTACACTTAAACCTTTAAAGTCTGTTTAAAAACTCTTCTCAAAATGGCCGGTCTAGTGCCCAGATAGTGTAAGGATTATTGCCCACATTGCCAAACAGTTAACACAGCAATAACCATCCACAATGTCGTATGGAAAAGAAAAGCCAGAGCACTTGTTTTTATGTTTGGTTTTTTTAATCACTCTTCCTGCAGTGATTTAGAGGACACATTTCAAACCCCAGTGTACTAGAGTGGTGTGGCAAAGTGGTTTGCAGTGCACAGGTGTAGAGGTAATGCAGTGCTCAGGAATAACAGAAACAAGACAGTTCACAGTGAAAAACAACTCTTTTATTTGACTCATAAATAATAATAACTGTCCCTACACAGCAATGTGTATGGCACAGTTAAACCACAGGGTTCGGTCCCGAAATAATAATACTAATAATGACACACACTTTATACACACACGATCACAAGTCTAATAGTGAGTGTTCCTAGTGCAAGTGGTGATTTAACACAATAATCGGTGTAGTCCGGGTTTGATGCTGGCTTAACACTGCGAACTCACCATGCAGCCACCTAAGAGCTACAACATTGGAGGACAATGCAGCTCTCGGGCAGCTTACAGGCAAGCCCGCAGGCGCCCGGCCAGACTACAGGGGTCAATGGTGCACGGTGAGCCGAGGATACCCTAGCCGACCTAAACCCTCCCCCCCGGGCGACGTGCGGCCAATTGTGCGCCGCCCCCTGGGAGCTCCCGACCACGGTCAGCTGTGGAATAGCCTGGACTTGAACCAACGACGTCCAGACTATAGGTCGCATCCTGCACTCCACGCGGAGCGCTTTTACTGGATGCACCACTTAGGAGCCCCACGGTACTTTTTCACTCATATGTCCTTTACAGGTCTTTCCATAGATTGCTAGATTGCAGATTGCTTGGCCACATCCCCTGATATACCTTTAGTCACACCCCCTTTGGTAGTGAGTGCAATCAAGTATCCTCCAATCCATGACTGATACATCGCCTACCGCATTAAGGCAATGACTTCTGGTATTGTGACTCCGCCCCCTTTCTGAATGGCCGACTTCCGACTGACCCTGGAATGAACTGCCAAACCATCCAGTCCAGGGCACACTGTTCCTGTTATACAGCACCCTCACAGGTCGGGAGGGAGATTGTTGACTAGGATTCATTCACTCTCTGTCACATATCCCACCGCTCAGAGTGGAGCCGATGGAATACTCGGCTGAATCTACTTTCCCCATTACACCCCACTCCCAGGCAGGGCCGGATTAACCTTTTGTGGGCCTGGCGCCAAACACATTTGTGGGCCCCCATTTGTGGAACCATTGTAAAAGACAGGAGATCGACACAGAAGTTGTATTTGACACATCATGTTTCTGAGCACAGCTTAAATGTTTTTTCATCATTTTCTTAGTCACTAGTTGTTCCTCTATGTTTACTCTCCCGCTCTGCCTCTCAACCGCGCCTGAAACAGTTCATGCACAGGCAATACGCAACACACTACGTACTTTCAAAACACTCAAGCTCAAAACATCTTACAGTACATTATATCAAAGCATTTTTTATTATTATTATTTATTTCTTAGCAGACGCCCTTATCCAGGGCGACTTACAATTGATACAAGATAACACATTATTTTTACATACAATTACATTATTTTTTACCAACATAACAATGTACTAACAGAAACTGTAACCGTGCAAACTGTATATCAAATTACGGAGTTGAAATACAAAGCAAACACATTAAAGAAAAAAGCAGTACTATATACAGAAACACATGCACGCACACACACACACACACACACACACCAATACAGTAAATTGGAATCTATGGCTAATGGATGACCTTCTTTCAAGCAGACTGGTTTGAGTTCTTTTGTTCCAAAAACAACAAACATTCTCGAGGGATTAGAAATGTTTTCACTATACAACATGTTTTGAATATGTTATCTTGTTTAATAACATTTTTTTTAATGGACAAAATTTTTTTTTATTAATATTATAACAAATAGTAACATACTGATGTACATACTGATAGAATGTGTCTATTTGGCGGATCACCGGTTTTTTATGTACCTTGTGTTTGTACAGTAGTTGGTCATCTGTAATGAAAAAACGCTAGCATTGTCTCTGAAAATTAGCCTTTCTTCCACTGTTCCCTTTAAGTGCATCTGAGTATTTCCCGTTTGATAAATAACTGAATATTTCTTGAAAGTTGGGCTCTCCTTTTCCAACAGGTCTATCCATCATGTTGAAACTCTCTGCACATGGTTGGATTGTGATGTTGCACATATCAACAATAAACCTGAGGCAGAATTGCATTCTGTTTAGTTAGCTAAATATTAAATAGCGCTAACACATTTAGAACACTATTTTAATACACAAAAAATGTGGCATTTCAGCTAGATGAGGGAATGTCTGACTTTCATGGCCATTTCATAGTTTTAAAGGGTGTTTTGGACCATCAGGAAGTCTATTAAGTTTATTAATTAACACTTACAGGACTAAACATGATCAATCAATCAATCTTTATTTTATATAGCGCCTTTCATAGTGGACCACCGTCACAAAGCGCTAATCACACCAAATGTATCACCGATTTGGTCTTGAAAGTGGACATCAAAAATATTCCATTATTTGGGGTGGAAATTTTAATTGTGTTCTTGAACCGGTGTTTGACAGGTCAGCCCCCAAAATGACTGCATTTTTTTCAGTTGTCTTAGATTTAGACACTGTTGCCGCAAAAAGGTGGAGATTCAACACAGCATGATTAGGAGATAGAGAGTTTATTGCATTCTTAAATAATCAATCAGACATCTTTCTGGACAAGCATCAAGATACAGGTGTCTGTTCCACCATAGTGTGGGATACCTTGAAAGCCAAAAAAGAATTACAGACTTTGGAGACTGACATTAAGGGATTAGAAAAACAACACATTGCTACAAAATGTTCAGAGGTTCTCCGTAAATTAGACTATAAGAACATAGAGTATAATTCTCTTAACACCCAGCTATGCTTCAAACTGAACAACAACATGCAGAACAGAGGGACGAGGCAAGAAAACGTATTTCCTGGCAAATTAGGAGGGAGGAGGCAGAGAGAGCCATCCCGCAGTTAAAGATAAGCGTGGTATCATGACTACCAACCCCCAAAAAATTAATAACGCATTAAAAGACTTTTACGCTATGCTTTATCAAGCACAAGTAAGGGCCTCTAGGAGGATGTAGTAAAGTTGTTGCTTAATTTAGATATGCCCGTTTTATCTAAAGAGGAAAGAGCAGTATGTTACATGTGATGAGATCTGTGCCATATAAGGGCTTTTCTAAACAATTAATAGACCCACTTCAAAAAATAATCTCCTCTACTCTTGAAAGAGGCAACCTGCCAAATACTGTACATTGGAATCGGCATTAATTACACTTATACTGGTGATTTGTTATATTTAAGCTTGTGTAACTTATTTAATACTTCACTGATGCTGAAATCTTCAAGAACTGTGTGTGCGCAACGGGTGGCACTGGCAATATATTATTTGTATCCTTTCTGGTGAAAACATATTAAAAAAGTGTTCATTTCATCAGATATTTTGAACTCCTTATTAACCTTGTTATCATATTCATACCTTAATATCTTAACCTCCTTGTGACAGGGTGATGTTATGTACGTGGGTCATCACTGATAAATAAGGAGTCAGACACAGAGAAGTGGATGTTGACATGCCGCACAGGCGCGCAGATTTAATTAGTCCCCATGGAAATCTGTGGTAAAATGTCCTAAAATCTGCAATAAGAAAAGAGTTTTCTGTAAAATTCTGTGGCAGTGACTTTTTTTTTTGCGATTTAATATTTTTTTATTTTATTTTAAAGATGGGTCAAAACAACAAATAACTAAACAAACAGTAACTCAAAACCGAGCAACCTGCCCCCAACCCATCTCCCCCAAGCCCCCCCACCCCATCCCAAGGACAAGCACAAAAGCAGAGGCATGATTGACTCTGGCAGTAGATAGTTTTAACAGAATAACGTCAGAGAAAGTAAGCATCCGGTGTCGCCAAGACAATGAGTGTGTAGGAAGCCAATGCTGAACCAATAGTTTTTTAGCAGCAGTGAGACCGGCTAGCAAAGTTCTCCTTTGAGAAACAGAGAGTTGAATTGTAGAGTTGTCATTGAGAAGAAATAATGAAGGCTCCAGAGAAAGTTCATAATTAGGTATACTTGATAGAGTGGAGACAACTTGCTTCCAGAAAGAAAAAACATCAGGACATGTCCAAAACATATGCATAAAAGTGCCAGGAGTACCATGGTGACAAAATCCACACATTGGATTGGGGGCAAGTCCCATTCTGAATATTCTACGTGGAGTCAAGTAAGCTCTATGACATAGTTTATAATGAATTAACTGATGATCTGGATTCCTCGAGACTGTGAAAACATTAACCCACACCACATCCCATGAGATCTCTTTGTTAAACACATGGATATCATGGTCCCAAGATGTAAGTAGACCAAGAGGCTTGTAAGATTTTTGAAGCAAATGATTATAAATAACTGATATCAATCCTTTTGACATAGTGTTATTAGTGAGCCAGTTCCTTATAGAATTTGTAGAGGGCACTGTGTCCCATGGTACTCCATATGCACATAGAGCAGATCGTAACCTAAGATACAAAAAAAGAGGAGCCTGGCAAATAAAAGGCAGATCTTGACTCCTGGAAGCTGAGTAGGTCATAAGCACCAAACAAGTCTCCAAATAAGCAAATTCTTTTGTCTGAACAAGCTGAAAATATAAATGGTTTATTACCAGAAAGAAAAGAACAATTATGCCAAATTGGAGTATGGTAATGCCTTGTGTCTTTAATACCCATATATCGCTCAACAGCCCGCCAGGTTGCAAATGAATTAGCTATGATAGGGCCAAACCGTGTAATACATTTCTTCATAGAGAGGCCATTAAATAAAACATCTTCTAATCAATGAGGAAGAACTAACACCTTTTCAATTGAATGCCATGGGACAGATGAAACAGTATCAGTCCAGGTTTTAAGGGGGTGTAGCTGGAAAGCCCAATGGTAAACATTAAAATTTGGTACCGCTAGTCCACCTGCAGATTTGGCATGCTGAAGCGTAGCAAATTTAATTCTGGATTGCTTCCCTTTCCAGATATTTTTTTAATTTTTATTACAGAGTGTAATTTATCCCAATATATATTAGGAGGAGATAGGTCAATCACAGAACTAAGGAAATTAACTTGGGATATTCATTTTAAATTCTGTAACGGTTGGCTATCTGGGGTCCCAGGCAAATGCATAATCTACCATATTTGTCACCAACCCGCTACTCGGACATAGTAATTCACTTTTCTATAGGTGACACAACTACATCCTATATAAAGGAAGCAAGTAATATATAGCCAGGCAAATCGAGACATTTACTGTACCTATCATCACACTCCC
Organism: Acipenser ruthenus; assembly: GCF_902713425.1. Taxonomy (NCBI): domain Eukaryota; kingdom Metazoa; phylum Chordata; class Actinopteri; order Acipenseriformes; family Acipenseridae; genus Acipenser; species Acipenser ruthenus. Next base: position 62,963,564 of record NC_081193.1, read on the forward strand.
CCGCCCTCCATATGGAGCTGGAACGTGGAGGAGCAACAGACTCTTCAATCTCTTTTTCTGCAAATCACAGAAACTTTCTGTTTCTCTTGCTCCTCTAGTTCGGCTACAGTAGGGTAGCATGGCTTGAAATTGGGAATGTGAATAACTCTGGCATCCTCCCCAGTCTCCTCCATAACTACCTGGAAGTTCACAGGTCCCATTTGTTTGGTAATTCTATATGGGCCCTTCCATCCTGGAGCGAACTTTGCAGTATAACTGGTAGCAGCTTTAGATTGGGGATGATTACGGACCAAAACTCGATCCTTGAGGTTAAAACTAACCTCCCTGCGAATTTATTTTCTGTCGTGCTTGTGCTTTACTTACATTTTCTTGCACGGCAGCATGCAATTTACTTAACCTAGACAATAACTTATAACTAGGCAAGTCAGGCATTGTATTATGTTGGAAAGTTTTCTCCAGGGGCCCACTAAGGGTACGTCCCAAATTCACTTCTGCGGGAGTGTAACCAGCAGATTCTTGTACTGCTTAGTTTATAGCAAATCAAAATTCGCAAAGATATCGATCCTTCTTATGCTGATCCTACACATAAGACGCCATCATAGGTTTCAGGGTATGATTCACATGCTCAGTTAAGTTAGTTTGAGGATGGTAAGCCGTTGTCAATTTTTGTACTACTTGCTATTTCTCACACACCTCCTGCAGCACATGAGAAATCAACTGTGATCCTCGATCAGAAAGAAGATAATCAGGGGTTCCCGATCTAGTGAAGACCTCTCTGATTAGAATTTGACTGATAACTTCAGCAGTGGCTTTTCTTAAAAGGAATACTTCTACCCATCTTGAATAATAATCCACAATCATAAGAAGTTGGGTATTTCCTTTTGCACTCCGAGGTAGGGGACCCATGAGATCAATCCCTAGCATCTCCCATGGACGACCAACAACAGTTTGTTGAATCTTCCCTGCCAGCCGTCTAGTCTCTGGTTTTAAAGTTTGACAAACTTTACAATTACGTACATAGGTAACCACGTCTTTCCACATCTTCGGCCAGTAGGCAAGTTTCTGAATGCCCACTGAGAGGGTTGTCATGGAAAGATGCAAGGACCTTGCTTCTTAAAGCTGCTGGAACATAAACCTGATAGTGATTTACTCCATTTGGGTTCTTCACTGTCCGGTAAACCCTATCCTCCACAACGGCAAAGTTGTCAGCTATATTAGAACCAGCCTCTTGTTCAAAAGAAGACCTGTGTATTGATAATTGATAATATCTTGGCAGCGATGTGCAGAGAAATGACCTGCAGTGAGCGAGACAACAAAGTGAAGCACGAAACAACGGCGTCTGAGCGTTTGCTACTAAAACGAAACATTAGACAGAAAAGGTGCAGGTGATCAGGTCTTAAATAGTAAATAGATGCTAATTAACGGGAGATTAGAAAATTAAAAGATTAGAAGATTAGAGGCCCCCAGCTCCACGCCCCCTGAACCTCGCAAGCTAACATTTCATACACATACTTCAGGCTCCCAACGAATCTCTGTCTACATCGTTTTTTTTTTGTTCCCCCTTCATTTACATACATCACAAATCAGAGGTTATTACAGGCAGTACAAATCATATTAATAATGTCGTTAATATTAATATTTCCTTCAATATACCACATATCTCCTTCCATATACCACAATTCATTTACTATATATGTTTTGCTTCTCCAAAAAGGGAGAACGGGAGAAGATGTTTTTCTGGACAGTCAGTCTGTGCTTCAGCGGTACAAACAGATTGATACACGATGGTGCGATTGACAGAGCATTGTGTTTTGAGGAATCATGCCAGTGGCAAGCCTGTCACAGTGTGGACTAGTGGTTAGGGCTCTGGACTCTTAACTGGAGGGTCGTGGGTTCAATCCCTGGGGGGGGGGGACAGTGCTGCTGTACCCTTGAGCAAGGTACTTTACCTAGATTGCTCCAGTAAAAAAACCCAACTGTATAAATGGGTAATTGTATTTAAAAATAATGTGCTATCTTGTAACAATTGTAAGTCACTCTGGATAAGAGCGTCGGCTAAGAAATTAATAATAATCATAATACCAATAAAGGTTGAAAAGCACTGGTCTAGCTGGTCAAGTCGAGTGGCTCCGCTACAACAGGTCACGTGGAAAACTGAGATGTTTTGATTTTTAGCAAAAAGGGATTCGAAGAGGAAATGGATTTGTGTAGTATTGAGAACCGGGTAACCGGATACACGAGTGCCCTATGTCATCCCTAATTAAAACTCGCGGATTATTGCACAAAAAGGATTTATACTTTACTATAGAGCTATAGTTTACGAATACACATAGTTAACATATCCTTATAACATTTGTAAAGATGTAATATAAGTATAATAGCGCTTAACTTGAATGTTTTTTTTTTTTCAAAAACTGCCACAACTACCACCTCGTGCCCATTGAAATGATCAGCTTCTTATACTGAAACAGTATTCCATTATCTGACTATAGATAACACTTTATATTAACAATCTTTTTCCTGATATGGACAAATGATTTTTTAAAGATTTAATTACAAATGGAGATGTAAAAACAAGGTAAACAAAGACGTGCCTCCCCTCCCCTCCCCTCTCCCCTCCCCCAAAAGGCCATCAGGGTATAATATGAAACTAGGATCACCCTGCTGCAGCAGCGTTCCAGTTAGCCATCATGTAGCAATATGATATGTTAGATGAGGAAAAATAGCTGTAAAATGTTGTACTGTTTTAAAAAAAGTATATAATAGAAATAAACTATATATATATATATATATATATATATATATATATATATATATATATATATATATATATATAGTCTTTGCAGAACATGATGTAGCCTATTGTAAATATTGCGTGCATTTTGGTAGATAAACAGTAAAAAATGTAGAGAAACTTGACAGCTTATATACATCCTTTAACAAGTTGGGGTTCAGCAGTTACAAAACTGAAAGAACTTCAGGAAAAATCAGAATTCCACAAAGCAGCAGTAATAGTTGGCAATGATTTAATATCTGTGATGCAACAAACGAAAACACATGTACATCAGGAGTTGGAGTCAGCATATAGAGAAAGTGGAAAAAAACAGGCAGAAGCTATTTTTATATTTGAATAACTCCCAAGTATTGCTTATTATAATTGTACTCTTAGTATGTTACTTAAATTTACTAGCAAATAACAGACCTACCTGGGTGCAGTAAACAAACATTTTCACACAAAATCTTCACAAAATAAGAGAAATGGCGACATCAAAGGCACAAAGACCTATTTTCCGATAAATATACTGTATTTGTTTTTTGTGGTTGTGGATCAGTTGCACGAGACCAGAGCTGTTTAGGGTTATGTTGCCATGGTCGCCACCTTGCTGGCCATTCAAGCCACAGTGAACAGTCCCATCTTGTGCCACATGATCAGGGTCCCTGAGACAAATAATTTGAATGTGTTTTTTTTTCTTTTTTTCCTTTTTGTTTTCTTTTGCACATTTTCAATAATCAGTTTTTTTTTTTGGTTGCTTTTGGTCTTTTTTTGTATATATGGCCATAATTCCCTTATTTATTATACAATTAGTTAAAAATAATAATAATAATAATAATCCATGTTCCCTACATGTTGAAGTTCTATTGTACACTGTCAGATGTGAGCTGGCCATGCCAAAATATTTTTTACAAATAATAAATCATGTTTTTTTTTTTTTTTCTAAAAAGCATTTCTGTTTTCTGTGGTTTTTGTTATCTGTATTGAACAGGGTGAGTTTCAGACAGTAAACAGTGGCCATCGACATGTTTTCATAAAGTAATAACATGAGGTTTACTTTTGCTTTTTCAGCTACAAAAAGGCACACAAACTGAAATTTAATTTGAACACTTCAAATAAAACAAACATGTAAATGGCGTTGTAAAGTGAAGGGGGAAAAGACTTGCTGTTTTGGTTCTCGTTTATTACATTCCACTTAAAGTCGATAAATAAAAATAATTAACACCTACCTACTGTTTTAAATAGACTGAATAAACCAAACTATCACACAGTAGGCCTATATTTAAATCAGAAAGTATTTATTGAAACCACCTTGTGCTCAACTAAGTAATGGAACTAATTCAAGTCCTTGTCGAAATGTATTTTGTTTTATCCTTAAGTTCTATATGAATACAACCATATCTGTCATCTAAGCATTTGATATGCCATCAGTACGGTTAACCAGGTTATGTTTCATCGGTACAAGTGGTACAAAATTATGTCTTCAGTTGTTGACTGAGATTTTGGTAACTAACAAATCATACACCTATAAAAAGACAGTGATTTAAAAAAAGTAACGTGTGCCACAATATCATTGAATCCTGCCTCGTATGACCTTATAAATTATAAGGTTACAACCACAACCGAGATGTTTTGGAAATGAAAGCTAATTCCACCACGGTACCACTACATTTAAAAGATTCATGCAACGTGTTATAATAACTGGTATGTTAATAAATCTGTATGCTCATACCCTGCCTTTTCACTGCCTTTTTAAATGCTGTACAATTTTGAAGAAATTAACTAAAAAGTAATAACAGAATAAGGGATATCAACCAAAAAGGTTTTTAAAAAATGCTCGGTTTGTTTTTATTAAACAGTGGCATTAGTTAGCCACGTGTGTTTATATGTCAGATTTTGTGTTTAAGCACACGTTTCACGAGTTAAACAGGAGAAGTACGCAAGGTAGTGATAATTATTATAAAAAGAAAACATTCTTATGACGTATTTCGTCTATTATTCGTACTGATAAAACAAGGAAGACGTTATAGCTAGCTATTTGCTCCTGTTTTTTTTTCATAGTCAGCATTGATAAAGTAAATATCTACCTATTATGTTTTCATTTTTAGTGTGGGTGAAACCAGGTTAACATTAACAAAATAATCTCCATGGCAGATTAAATCAGCATTTTATAGAAACTGAATCAATTTACAATCCTGTTAGGTCATTGTCATTATAAAATCTTAATGTTTAACAGTTATTTCATTTTACTTTTGGTCTATAAAATAAACTTCATACCTTTACATTGTATCCATGTTGTTTTGTACTGTAGGTATGTATACTGTACAATACGATTTGCATTGTGTGCCTCGCGCGTATGTATCTACATTGGAGCGGTACAAACCTGTCATCTATCATGAAGCTCTATTAGCAATGGTTTGCCGCTTTATGAAAGATACTAATAATGTACATTTTTTAAAAAATAAAAAATAATACCAGTAATTATGTACATGTTCACTCATATACTGCAGCATAATGTATCAGAAAAATGCTACTGCATAAAAAAAAAATAGTTGCAAATTCAGATTTTAGGGTAGCAAAATGCTACCAAATATACAATAACTTCGAGCCTTGATAGTCTATATAAAAATCACTACACAACATTTTCAGAAAGTTGGGCACTGCAGACCTGTCAACTCCCCCGTATTCAGGAGGCTGTGTGGTCTAGTGGTTAAAGAAAAGGGCTTGTAACCAGGAGGTCCCTGGTTTAAATCCCACCTCAGCCACTGACTCATTGTGTGACCCTGAGCAAGTCACTTAACCTCCTTGTGCTCCGTCTTTCGGGTGAGACGTAGTTGTAAGTGACTCTGCAGCTGATGCATAGTTCACACACCCTAGTCTCTGTAAGTCGCCTTGGATAAAGGCGTCTGCTAAATAAACTAATAATAATAATAATTTTGGACCCTTCTCCTGGACATCTCCCGGGGCAGTTTTTCTCCTGTAGTTTGCTCAAAACTCCCCCTTAAGCAAATCTTTAATGTCTGCAAAATGCATGGCCGATGTGTGGTTACTGCAATCCCTGTCTGTACTTGGCAGGGTTTAGGACCCAGGGGAGCCCTGTGACGGGCATGCATTCAGTGCGAGAGACAAGTTCTTTTTCACAGAACTTTTTCATTTGCTATTTTATGTCGCGGAGATTTCTGGTGAGGAGGTAAATAAGTGCAAGGTATGTTTGTCATTTATAGCGAATACTAACATCTGATTTTTGTATCCGAATACATGTAAAAAAATCATTCAAATATTCAGATATTTGTCCCAGCACTAGTTAAATTATGTTACAAATGTGTTGAGGTGTGGTGGGGTTATAGGGAACCTTTTGTGTATCTTGAAGAATTTAGTGAAACCAGTCAAGCTACAAGGCTAGATCCGCCCCTGTTAATCACTAATTGATTAATTGTGTTCGCTGTTAAATAAAACCAAAGTCCTACAAGTTATATTCTACTTTTTTGTGTGTGTTTTGTGTGATGGGGAGGGGGCAAGTAGATGTTTCCAGCATTTTTTTTTTTTTTTTCAAAAATTGTACACCCAAATTGGTATTATTATTTCAACATTATTCACAACTTTCCACCATTCCACAAACCATTCATTGTGTACATTTACCATTTATACCATTTGAATATTACTGAGACTTCCATTGTATTTTTCTACCATTAAGAATAACTTTTGCTACCATTATTTACCATTGCTTACCATTTAAGGCTCAATGGTTACCATTGGTATATTTCTGTAAGGATATATATACACACACACACAGTGCACTCCATTTATAAGAATGACTGATATAAGAATCAACCACATATAATAATCAAAACCACTGGGACAAATTAATTCTATACTAGCCATGATAAAATACTCCACTTGGAAGAATCAAGCAATCCGCTTATAAGAATTATTTCGGGCCAAACTGAGTACATGTAATAAGTTACTGTATTAAGTGCAATGACGTGTACAGCCAATAAAGCTGTTTCACATCTCACGTGATTAGGCACATACGCAGCGTGGATTGTGCAATGATGCAGGAAACACTGCATTGTTTGTAATCAGACAGTGACTGCGCCACTGCATTGTGCAAGTATTTTTTTTTGTGTTCTCTGTAAGTGAAAATTTGTTTCAGTAATGTGAATACACATTCATTGAATACAAACCGAGTACAGCAGTGTTATTGTGTGATATGCATGTAGAGGGAGTGGGATTGCGGCGCGGCACAGTGATGCGGGGGTGGGGTTTGGCTGGAGTCTTGATTTACAGTTTAAAACCGGTGTTGGTTTTATTTTTCTTACACTGCGGTGGGGAAACAACCACTAATAAAACAAAACAAACAAAATAAACCTAGCTCTCAGTTGGAGCACTAACTAGACAATACTTAATGTGGTCCCTGTCTGAAGTCGTCAGGACGGATATATAGACAAATGGCTAAAGGATGCATTTTATAAAGTCAAAAGTGTCAAGCATGACAGTTTATTTGTTAAAAAATCTAAACAACAAAAACAATTTTCAGTTAATTATGCATTAACATTCAACCCTCTTGGTAATAAGATCAAATCAATAGTGACTAAACATTGGCATATTTTGTCTTCTGACACGTCTTTGGGTTCTGGTTTTCAAACTCCCCATCTTTGTACTTATAAAAGAGCACTTAACCTTAAAACTATGTTGGTGAAAGCAGATGTACATAAATCGAAAAGTGAAAGAGCATTTATAATGGGATGTTTTCCATGTCGCAACTGTGTCTCTTGTAAGAATCTAATAAAGTCTAATTTTTTTAATTGTCCTACAACTGGTAAAAATCAAAAGATCAAATCTTGTATAACATGTAGCACCACACATGTAGTGTATCTACTGACTTGTCCATGTGGAAAGGGGTATGTGGGTAAAACCACTCATCAATTAAAAACTAGACTTAGGCTGGGACCAAATCAAAACTTTGACAACCCGCTAATCGCACTTAACAAAACTGTATTTAATAGCGTTTCTTTTTGAGTAGAAGAAATAAGATACTTACAAAAAAAGAAAACGCTACTAAATACAGTTCCCTTTCAAGTCAAAGATAACCATCAAGGTATGGACAGTAGGAATTGGCTGAGCTTTATAGCAAAGCTGCCGATAGGACACTTCTTTTGCCTTCAGCCTATGTAGAACATTGAGCCGGTAAGTTTTTCTCTGTGAGAATTTCTTGCATTACTACACTGTTTGTACTCATTAGCTTTTTAAGCTGGCTATCGGCCCTTCTCTGAGTTTATTTCAGTGTTCGCGCCGTTGAGCATTAAAATATATATATATATATTTATATATATTATTTTTCACTCTCACCCTTTGCTTCGGCATTGCGTTCCATCCGCGTTGGCACCCGTCTTCCTTACATATTTTTATTTTTGTTTATATTTTTGTATATATAATATATTATAATATTATACATAATACTATATTCTTTGTTTTTTTTATATTGTCTGTTCTCTCCCTTTAGAGTAGTAGAATACAGTTTAGAGGACGCGTTGTGCGCTCGGCCTTTGGCCGCACAATTTTTTGCAGCCTCGGTCTCGCCTGCAGTTAGACCCAGTGAAGAGTCTGCTGCTGCAGTCACTCCAACAAATACCACTCGCGGATTGTGTACTTCTCACTGCGTGGTAGCTGTAGGGCTCTAGCCCATCTTTACTGCGATTATTTGCACTAGTTACAGTGCTGCTGCAGCGCCTCTAAAAAAAAAAAAAATCCCATTCAATACATAAGGAAGACAACCGCCAAGTGCATCTATACAGTTGCCCTATTAACAACATAGCAGGTAAGTATAGCACAGCACCATTGTCTTTTTAAAGACACTGTACTAGCACTTAGCGTCTCCGCTCTGCGGGTCAGCTGATGCTTCGGCGTCCAGTGCATAGCTTCTCGACGGTCAGTACTTGCGCTTCGGCGCTTTGGTGCAGCGCTTTGGCGCTCGGTGCTTAGCGCTTGGGGCTCGGCGCTTCGACGCTCGGTGCTCGGCGCTCGGTGCACACACCTCGACACTCAACGCTTCGGCGCTCGGTGCTCGGCACTCAGCACTCGGTGCACGCACCTCGACGCTTCATCATGATGGGTCAACAGTCACTGCTCATGTCTCTAGCCAAGACACGAGCAACGGACAAACTCGTCGGGCCTATTGTCAACCAGCCCACGATTTCCCAGCAGCTTGTGACCTCCAAGGACGACCAGTTTACCGTCGTGGAGCCTTGACGTGGTGCTAGAAGCCTTTACCAAGGCCCTGTTCGAGCCTCTCCACAGTGTGGATATGAAGCTTGTGTCTATGAAGACCGCGTTTCTGCTGTCAGTGGTATCAGTTGATGGCGTTCCATCGTCTCCCCTTCTCTTCCCCAGAGGAAGAACGATTACACTTGCCCTGTGTGGGCATTACGGTGCTATATCGACCGTACGAGGAGCGTGAGACAAACGGAACAATTGTTTGTATGCCATGGTTCTAGGACTCTGGGTCAGCCGTTGTCTAAACAACGCCTTTCCCATTGGATAGTGGATGCTAATAAGTTAGCGTATGAATCAGCGGACCTTCCGCTGCCAGGGCAGCTGAAGGCGCATTCCACTAGGGGTATGGCGACATCCTGGGCCCTCTTTAGAGGGGTGCCGGTGTCTGACATTTGCACTGCAGCCTGTTGGGTTACACCGCATACTTTTACGAGGTTTTACCGTTTAAATTTACTTGAATCCTCTGCTCCGTCATTTGGAACATCCGTGTTACACTCTATGACGCCCTAGTTGATGGTCATATTGAGTATTGTCATGATATGTTGTTGATTCCGCCTTAGGACAGGTGTCATTGCGAGCGTAGACGCTGAGGCGCGGCTCCGCACATACGTAGATGTGTTGACTACGCAGTTGCTTTATGACGTAAGTCTGTCCTACTGCCGAGAATCCTCCCTTGCGACGGCTTGGGTACACTGTTCCCATACCTTGATGGTTATTTTCGACTTGAAAGGGAACTATAGGTTGTGGATGCAACCCTGGTTCCCTGAAAGAGAAACTAACCATCAAGCCGTGAGGTTGCTCCGGAAGCCTTCACGGCCTGAAGCAAAAGAGGAAGTGCGTTCTGTGCGCTGCGTAATGTAAGCTTCCAGGGGGGCGGGCTTACACGTCAGCTCGCACAGAGGCCTACTGGCAGCTTTGCTATAAAGCTCAGCCAATTCCTACTGCCTGACGCCGATATCCCATAACTTGATGGTTATTTTCTCTTTCAGGGAACCAGGGTTGTATCCGCAACCTATCATTTTGTTAAGTGCAATTAGCGGATTGTCAATGATTTGATTTGGTCCAGGCCTTAGTGAACACAGAAGCTCCATTCGGAGACAAGATATAACTTCACCAGTTGGAAGAAAACAATGACATTGATACTTTAAGGTGTATTGGAATAGAAAACGTAAGTCAAAATAGGAGGGGTGGCAACCTTAATAATAAATTGCTACAGAGAGAATCATTTTGGATTTTCATTTTAAATACTATGGTACCCAATGGATTAAATGAAGAATTAGATTTGGTACCTTTTTTTATGAACTATACCTAATTTTTGTTTTAAGAATGACTGCTTTTATTTAAGTTTGATTAATAATCAAAATAATGGGTTAGGAGATTGGTTTATTAGTGTATCTATATCACTTTGGTTTACAGGGTATTTGAAGGATCAATGCTGTATAATTAATTGATGTCTGTAATTCAATTGAGGAATGTTTCATTTTGTATGTAAATTACACTGAGATAACAGTTTTAGAACTTAAGCAAAAATTGATGAACAAATATTTGTGATATACCAGGTGTGGCAAATCAATCGGTAAATTTTGTTGTGTGCCCATGAACTAACACTTTACTTAATTGTAATTACCTGTTAAACTCAGTGTATTTAAATCAAGGTATTGAAGCTGTGTAAACACACTGATGAAGGCTTTTTGGCTGAAACATGTTTGTGACTTTCCTTGTGGATTAGAACTTGAATCTGTTTGTTCTTCAAAAATGTAAGCTGTGAAATAAAGAAAGAATAATGAAAGTGACTTTTTTGAATTACTTTGTTTTTCTTATGAGTGCCAACCTTTGTTACATTGTTTTGAATTAAAACACACCTATACATGAAGCAAATCCAACCTATTGAGGGTAATATATGTTAAACCCGAGTTGGAATGATTAAACAGAGTGGGTGTTGTATATTAAAAAAAAACATCTCTCTATATGTATTCTCTATATATTCATATATATACTTGTATTGTATTTGGTAGCAAGGACACTGTGAACTCCAGTTCACCTAATTTTTAGGGAAAGGAGGGATGGAAGATAGTGAACCATGAGCTCACATACAATTAATTTTGAAATGGGAGTCACCGGTACCTTCTGAAATATATTATTCACACAAAGATAAGAGCTGTCAAAACAGAGCAAATAATTAGATTTAACTGGGTGTTCTGACATTAAATGGAGAAAGAAATATAAAAGCTGAGGTAAAACCCCAGTCAAGTATCACTCGACTTGCTAACGACAAGTTGTGTGGTCCATGCTCTGAGGATCTCTGAAAAACTGACTGCTGTTGTTTTTACGTTGTATTCTACAACTACACTTCCATATAGTGGAAGGTAAGAACATTTTTTAATGTATATCTCATTTATATTGATGCATTGCTATAAGGTATAGGAATTATATTTTAGCTTTGGAGAGTGATATATTGGATGTTTTAGGATTTAGCGGTGGGTGCTTTAGTGGTTTGCATGTCTAGCCTAAGGGCTGGGTATGTGATAACCATACCTGTATTACTGTGTTGAAGTATTAATGCTGTTAAACCTGTAAAGGCACTGGAATCGCCCAGACTGCCTATTGCTTGGGATTTGCTGTGGCCTGCAACCACCCAATCAATTTTTAAGCATTTATTAAACAGAAGGAGCACGATTACTGCTCTGATTCATTAAAACTTCCAATTAAATGAGTCTGTGTGATTTTCTTGATTGTTAAAAAGTTGTCTGGACATAATGTAAGCCTAGTGCATGAACAATCCACTTACAGGAGTTTAAAACATCTCTGTCCTCCTTAAATGTCTCCCCTGAGTTTAAGAGTGTGCTCAGAGCGATAAAAGAAGTATGTGCTAATCTGATATGGTGTTGCTTGATTGTAGGTCCATCGTATTGCATGTCATGCAGTATTCATCTACTTTACCTGTGAAAGCAAACAAATTAGACAAACTAAAACATTAAAAAAATATTTTAACCCCCCCCCCCAAAAAATTTGATAAATATGTTCAAATATAAAGCAGCACTTTTTAAAGCAGTATAGTTTGATATTTTAACATGTAACATCTATGGAAATTACATTTAGGAATAATATTGTGAACAAGAAGTGTTTCTTGATGCAGTCAAGACACAGAGGGGTCTGTTCATAAAAGGTTTAACGTCTGTCGAAATGAGAAAACAGGAGTACGTGATCGGATTTCTTCCATAGCCGCCTATTTAAAGGCAGTTGCTATTCATAAGAGATCATTCAGATGCGTCGTTAAGCCCCAACGATTTTGGTCTATGAAGGCATGTTTTTAACGAATTGAGAGATTGATGATTACCTCATTAGCATAAAGTTTTCATCGGTCCTGTTCAACCTGCTATTCATAGGAGTGAACGACAGCAAAATGCTGTCAATAACTAGGAGTTATTGAACGCTTTCTACAGTCAAGTCTAAACTAAAGACAGCCTCAGCAGACTATTTTTTTAAAGACATATTTTATTTCTACACTTGCTCTGATATACAGTTTGTCATACCCGTGATTAACACTGCCTATTTTGAAAAAAAAATAAATAAAAAAGATTCTGTAGCTTTATATGAAGGCAAATGTTTAATATAAATATATACTCATACAAGAACATATTCTCTGGCATAATCATTTTGAAACAGCGCTGTGAAGCGGAGAGCAAGTGAGAGACTGAGAAGAGACAGTTATTTTATTATTATTATTTCTTTGCCGTGATCTGTGGCTGACAGCAGTCCTTTTCTTTTTAGTTATTTTACCTGTGTTCACAATAAACAGTTTGGATGAATACTGTTTATGTGAACCTGTTTATTTTCATGTAGCGTTATAATATACAGTATACCAGTGCTGCTGATGCAGTCGGTGGGAAATTTGGGCTTGCTTGGTATTGCTAATAATACTAATAATAGTGCTCCCGAGTGGTGCATCCGTGTGGAGTGCAAGATGTGCCCTATAGCCTGGAGATCGCAAGTTCGGATCCAGCCTATGTCACAGCCGACCGTGACTGAGGGTTCCTAGGGGGCGGCGCACAATTGGCCGAGCGCTGCCCGGGTAGGGAGGGACTAGGTCAGCAGGGAAATCCACGGTTCACCGTGCACCAGCAACCCCTGTGGCCGATAGGCGCCTGTGGTTCTGCAGTGTAGCCATCAGATCTGTGTTGTCCTCCGGCACTATAGGTCTGGTGGTATCGCTTTGGATCAGCAGCACGAAAAAATGACAGATTGGCAGGAGCACGTTTTGGAGGACGCATGTTACAGCTTCCGTTCCTCAAGTTGCCAGGGGGCTGCAGCGAGGATACAAAAAACAATTGGGCATTTCAAATTAGGGAAGAAAACTGGGGTAAAAAACCATTGGCCATGACTAAATTTATAAAAAGAAAAAATAATAATAATAATAATACCGTATTACTTCAATTTGTCACCACTGCATTTATTTTAAATTGATCAAAATGACTACGGCCCTTAAACGAGGGTGGCGATTATACGAGAGCGGCCTTTATTAATAATACTATGCTTTACAAACGCTGCAATATTTTATTAAATGATTTAAGGCATTTTAGAAACGGTGCCATGAGAGGCTCTGATCTACAGCACTATACTCTTGTGTGTTTTTGGGGCTTGAATACAGTACATTTACTGACAGTTAATGAGCGCCTATTAGGTGGGAGTTAGGAGGTCAGGGGAGTACTGTACCAGCGAATCAGGAGTATTACCTCTGAATATCGGTTTGATTTCTGTTAAATCTAAAATATATCCTACTCGTTTTTTTTGTTTTTTTTTCTCACTGTAATTTACCTGCTTGTTTGTAATTTCTCTGTAAGAGAAACCGAAACTAAATCTTCTCCTAGATAGTAAGCAAGTGATATATACAGTGCCTTGCAAAAGTATTCAGACCCCTGACCAATTCTCTCATATTACTGAATTACAAATGGTACATTGAAATTTCGATCTGTTTGATATTTTATTTTAAAACACTGAAACTCAAAATGAATTATTGTAAGGTGACATTGGTTTTATGTTGGGAAATATTTTTAAGAAAAATAAAAAACTGAAATATCTTGCTTGCAGCGACGTCTGGGACCTCGAAGTGGAAGGAAGGGGGAGCGCATGCCCAGTTTCCACCTTTCTGTCTGTGAGCAGAGGTATTTTGATTGATCTTGTCCATCAATTCTCTAAAATCCATTTTTCTGGGTTATAGGGGCACCCACACATGCTGCCACCAAATGTAAAAGAACCGCACCCACTCGGGTTCGTTGCCCCTTTAAAACACAGACCCAGGACACAGGAATTGGATTTTAAGAGCGGTTGCTCTATTTTTAATACACAAACAAACAAAAACAAAATAAACAAAACAAACACCTAGCTCTCTTTGAGTACTAACTAAACATAAACACTGGAACCTAAACTAAAAACAGGACAGCTAAGCTGTTTACCTGTACAGGACTGAGAAAAAATTCCAGTTGAATAAAAAACAAAACAACTAAACCCCCTACAAGAAGATATCTTCAGCCAGCTTTCGGATAGTGCTTAGAGTGACCAGCAAAGCTCTGAGTTCCTCTGAGTTTAAGTTTTCACCATCTAAGCTGACGACAAGGTAAACAGACAGCCCTTGTTTTATCCCCTGCTGTGTTGGCACTGAACTCTGCTGGGAAAAAGGGATGTGAAGGACTGCTGTGCTGTAAGTAGTTCATCTTGGGTTGTCTGTTGGGACTGTACTATAAAATAACATTTGCTTACTAAGGTGGGTGTACATTAGTTTGTATTACATGCTGGATTGAGGTTGCAGTCTCTTCAGGGGTGTCATGTACATAGGCAGAGTTGCGCGTTTCTTTCTTTCTTTTTTTTATGAGAAGAATACCTTTACGTTTCTTTATTGAGAGCGGCGTTTATTCGAGGGCGGCGTCTATTGAAAAGCTGATATCTGAGTGAGGCGTTAATTCGAGGGTGGCGTTAATTCGAAGTAATATAATAATAGTTGAAAATTTGTTAGATTAACATTTAAAGTTTTCAAAATGATTATTATTATTATTATTATTATTATTATTATTATTATTATTATTATTATTATTATTATTACTAGAATTACAGTATTATTCAAACATCCTCCTACAGTGCTATTTGTTTATTTTATTTTTTGGACCTGCAGTTAAGAATGGAAATCTTATGTGTGCTTATGGAAATGTGTTTACCAGCATTGCCAAACAAACCTAAATGCAGAGTACTTATTTAAAAAATCCTTTTTTTTTTCTAAATTATGACATGTCCTGAATTTTTGGCATAGGGGCATCGGAATCAGGTTTTGCAAACTGCCCGTGACTGGCATCTGCAGACTCGGGATTCGGTAGTACTGTCGATGGATTCCATTTTTGTTTTTGCAACAGCTATCGACGGCAACCAGGGAACATTAATAATGCTGATTATGCCATCAATAAGAGACGGATTTTCGTTCTTTAACGGCTGTATACCCAGAGTGTCTAGACTCCACCGTCGGCATGGTTGAGCCTACATTTGAAGTAAATCAAGAATGTATTTTATATTGGTTCTCATATGTGGGCCATTATGCTAAAAAGCAATCATGCTAAAAAGAAAGAAAAGCTCTTAGTTTATGAGATATAAGCAATACAAAGATGACATGGCGGATGGACCCTAAAACTATCCCCCCCACCACGGCGGCGGAGGATAAAAAAAACTATCCAGTATCAAACAAGGGCAATTAGGGGCGGATTAAATCAAAGCACCTTTAATCCCCCTTAGTAGGAAGTGGCCAGAGTTTCTGCAGTACTTCAGGAAATCCTACAAAATGTTATGGATGGTGGCTTCCAACACAGTATTGTATATCAGCCCTTCATTGTTGCAAATATAATAAACATTTTACAAACATTTTACAAAACGCATAAGACATAATGTCTCAATAGATTCTCCCTAGTTGCGTTGTTCAGTCCTGGATTGTTATATCCTTTCTTATTGTAAATTCAATCTGCTCTATATTCATAAGTGTTAAAATCACATGGTAGTCTTCCATTTGTTTTAAAGACTGCACATAGTAATTTCTTATCCTGATTTTCCATTAGGAAGCCAGCAATCTCCAGTCTTGCAGCTCATATAGATGCTTGGCTGGTTTCCATCTGATCAATTGATCCACTTGCAAGGTACTGTTCTGCAAACTAAACAACAAAGTAAATATTTGATGTAAAGAAATTAAAACCCCCAAAAGATAGATTTGAGATAATAAAGTTAGATTTTTACCTATAATATAAGCACACCACAACTGCTGCCGTCCATTTGAAGTTGGTGTTTGAACACCTGCAATGTCCAAACTGCCTTGCTTCCTGTGTCCACTTTAGATCTCATGAAACTAGACAGTTTATTAGAATTCCAGTGGCAATGCCAATTCTACTGAGTGGACATGCACTCAGGTCTACATCCTGTACTCAATTAAATTAACAGATATAAATCAAGTGTTTTACCTACATTTGTTTATTTGAGAGGAGTTATTTTTCAATCTTAACCATGGCCACTAATTATTTCTCATTTCTGTAAATACTGCATTTAAGACATTTCACAATAGTAAACTGAATCCAATTTTCTTCTGCTTAAAATACATAAAACAAATAACACACATAAGACTCGTATAGCACGTGTACCAACCTCCAGTTCCTTAAAATTCCTCTGCTATACTTGTCCTCCTCACCCAGAGGATCAATCAGGACCACAGTATTTTCACACATTTCCACCATCTGCAAAATACCGTATTTTATAGTAGAAGCAGCAGCAGTTGTGGCAGTGGTAGTAAGAACAACTGAAATCTGTTAAATTAGTAGATTCTTTAATATCGATTATTTACAGTAACCTTAATTGATTCTTCACTTAACATTATATATATATATATACAGTGCCTCACAGTTTTCACATTTTGTTGCTTTAAAGCTTGCAGTCATGATACTTTGAAATAGGAATTAATATGTGTTATATACACAACCTACTCCACACATTCAAAGCAAAAACAACAAGAAAGAAGTAAATATATAATTAATATGAAATAAAAATGGAATAGTCATGATTGCATACGTATTCAAACCCTTTGCTGTGGCAAACCTAAATTAATTCAGATACACAAAATGACCTTAACGAGCCACACAATTAGTTGAATGGCCTCTGTCTGTGTGCAATATTAGTGGTTCTCATGATTTCAGAATAAAAACACCTGTCTCTGTCAGGTTCCTTGGTCAGGTAGTGAATTTCAAGCAAAGACTCAACTATGAAGGAGCTTTCAAAGCAAGTCAGGGATAAAGTCATTGAAAAGCACAGATCAGGAGAAGGGTACAAAAAAATATCGAAGTCTCTGAATATCCCTGTGAGCACAGTCTACTCAATCATCAAGAAATGGAAGGTGCATTGTACAACCCAGACACTGCCTAGATCAGGCCGTCCCTCCAAACGTCCAAGCGTTAGGTTTGGCACAGACCCAACACAGCACATCTCTCAGTCAACACCATCCCTACAGTCAAGCATGGTGGTGGCAGCATCATGCTATGGGGATGCTTCTCTTCAGCAGGGACTGGAAAGCTTGTTAGGATTGAAGGAAAAATGGATGGAGCAAAGTACAGGCAAATACTAGAGGAAAACCTGTTTCAGTCTGCTAAAGACTTAAAACTGGGGCGAAAATTCGCCTTTCAGCAGGACAATGACACAAAGCACATGGTCAAAGCTACACCGGACTGGCTTAAGAATAAGAAAGTGAATGTCCTTGAGTGGCCCAGTCAAAGTCCTGACTTGAATCCTATTGAGAATCTGTGGAAAAAATTGAAAACTGCTGTCCATAAGCGATCCCCGCGCAACTTGAGAGAGCTTGAGCAAATCTGCCAAGAAGAATGGGCAAAAATTGCACCAAACCGGTGTGCAAAGTTGGTAGAGACTTACCCAAAAAGACTTGCGGCTGTAATTGCTGCCAAAGGTTCCAAAAAGTATTGAGTTGATGGGTCTGAATACTTATGCAATCAACATATTTCTGTTTTTTCTCTTTAGTTTTTGCTGACATTTACTGTTAACTTATCTTACCCTTAGAAGTCTTCAGTTTGAGCATCCAAATTTTGAATAAAATATTTAGTTTAAAAAAATGTGTATGCATCATTTTGTAATTTCACCATAGGAAGGGTCTGAATACTTTTGCAAGGCACTGTATATATACTGTATAGTAGTTTCAATACCTAGACATAACATTTTAGAAATATTAGTTGTAACCAAAACACAATTTAAACAATACAGAAAATGTAATCATAAAAATGTGTCTGTTGAAATTTGTTAATGTTACATTATAACATACCACAAGAATCCAGTGCTTTCCAGTGTTGTAAGGGCACAGCAAAATCTCATGTTCTTGTATTCCGATCTGTTAAAAACATGCATGAAATGATAATCCTGAGGTTACAATTAAAGACTTTTTTCTTGTCCCCTCATTACTAATGGTAGTTACGTGTATTTGATTGCAATATAAATTAACATTACATTTGACTAATTTCATTGAGAACAGCTTATACATTACACATCATTAATACTGACATTTCTGAAAGATCTGAATTTTCCATTGATGTGGCAATGACTGCAGACATGCAGTAGACCTTTTTCTGTTCAAAGAAAAAATGTTTTACTCCTAATGTAATATAAAGCTACCTGCACAAATGGTCAGGCATGATTAAACATTTGTAATAAATGCAGAAAAGCAGGTTAAGGTATGAATATTTTAGTTAACGGAAATGGGTAATTAAACTTTGTACAGATCTGTATTATATTGTAACGTCAACATCAGAAGTGATTAATTACAAGAAATATTTGGAATTTATTATACAAGTTAAGCAAGCTATGATTCATGTAAATAAACAACATATACTTGCCTTTGGTGTGTTTGTTAATACAGTATGTGGAGGTATTAATCAATCAGCTAATTTTACAAAAATAAAAGGTACAAGTAGAGGGTATTTTATCAGTATTATTATTTAATGAAAAATGACTGTTCAAATGGTTTGAATTAGTTATTTCCTCACCTCATCTGTCAACCAGACAGATTCTTTCAGAGTTTCAAATGAAGTGTCATACAGCTTGTAAGGACCGACAACAGCTTCAATTTGTCCAACAGCCTTTTGAGACCACAGTTGCTCCACTGAGAAGATTAAACAGTGCATGATGCAGAATGTTAAATCCCCAGATGAGATCAATATTGCAGAGAACAAATAAGAAAGTTAAAATGATTAGTATTGAACAGTTCTATTAAAATAATTTCATGATGACAGACAGATGTGAATTTTACTTTTATTACATTTTTGGAGTGTATCTTCACAGGTCTATCCGTACCCAAGGACCTGAGACCCAACCTGAACCCAAAAGGGTTTTCGGACAGAAAGTCGGTTTTATTCATTTAAATGTAGTACTGTAGCACAGCAGTATTACACAAGCAAGCTATTACTATTAAAGAAAGATGATCATGCTGTCTCACATTGCTGAGACTGTGTTCTTCTGAAACAACATTTTCATTTTGTATAGTAAAAGTGCAAATATTTTGTTTCATATTGTAGGAACCTTTATTGCATTTGCATTTTTGTAAAGTCTGCAATAAAATGATGCATTTAAAGATTGTGCTTCAGTTAATTTACTTTCAGATAGCAATGTTTTGTCTTTTCTCTTTTACACAAAAATATTAAAAATATTATATTTATTTTATGTATTGTATTTGATGCAGGTTTCTATGTTGACACATGTTTGTAATAGTACAGCAAAAGCGTACCTGTAGAGCTGGGGAAAGGAAACAGTAGAAGTCAATCTGTGTTAACGAACACTGCACTCATTGGATCTGAAGTTCCAATGAAGACGGTACTTTGCTGTACGCATTGTATTGCGTAGGCTCGCAATAAACAAATAGTTCTTTTCAGATGGAGATCTGCTTGTTGATCCAAGTCTTGCAGCATTATCTTTGTTGTCGACAGTTTTCCAACTGGGAATAGTTCCGTTGATCAGACATAACTCACTTCAGATAATGCGTTGCAATTGAAAAGTTATATAGTTTGTAGAAGTGTTCTTGTTGCAATTCTCTCGGGATCTTCCAAAAGCATAACTGATGGCTTTGCTTCAGTTCATTTCGTGCAGCTACGTGGAAACACAGACCCGCTTTACGATTGATGCAGTATCCTGTTTACTGATTCAGTTTCTCATAGGACAGACGACAGGGCCCTTCCTCAGAAGATGACTTTAGCCATTATTCCGAACATTGGTTCTTCCTTTCCTTCTGTGAATTCAAGCAATTATGCTATCATGACTTCAGTAACATTCTTCAGAACAGTTCAGCTTCCATTTCTCCTTTCAGTTCAAAGACTTGTTCCTTGTGTGGAGAGCGCTCTGTCTTGCCTGGAGTGCTGTTCCTTCTGTGGGGCACACTTCTAGTGTGGGGAGCTCACGGGCAGCACGTGTGGGAAGCTCTCAGTGTGGGGAGCTCATGGGCAGCATGTGTGGGAAGCTCTCAGTGTGGGGAGCTCATGGGCAGCACGTACAGGAAGCTCTCAGTGTGGGGAGCTCATGGGCAGCACATACAGGAAGCTCTCAGAGAGCTCTCTCTTCCTTGGAGCGCTGTTCCTTCTGTGGGGCACACTTCTAGTGTGGGGAGCTCATGGGCAGCACGTATGGGAAGCTCTCAGTGTGGGGAGCTCATGGGCAGCATGTGTGGGAAGCTCTCAGTGTGGGGAGCTCATGGGCAGCACGTACAGGAAACTCTCAGTGTGGGGAGCTCATGGGCAGCACGTATGGGAAGCTCTCAGAGAGCTCTCTCTTGCCTGGAGCACTGTTCCTTCTGTGGGGAACTTGCTTAGTGTGGAAAAACTCTTCGTTTGTGGAGAGCGCGCTCTGTTTGAAAGTCACAAGGCTGGTTTTGTGATTCTCATTTCCACCTGGTTAGTTTGGTTATTTTGGGCTGTGCCCGAGTACACGTGGGGTGTTTCTCATTGGATGGTCTCGTTCAGAGACAGACCATTTTTTCTCAATTGGTCTGTGGTTTCGACCCGTCGGCTGTTTATGAGGGGTACTGTTTTCTGTCTGAGGTGTCAAAGCACCCAAAACTGACTGGCTTGCATTGTGCAAGGTGCTGCTGGCACCAAATGAATCATTCAGTGGTGGGGGAAGATAAGACATTTAGTTTATGAGTCTTTTTAAAAGCAATCTTTGTCAGTGGGGGAGTTTGTGAGCAGAAACCAAGTATACAGAGAGAATGGCTTAGGACTCCCCTCTATATATTCAATTTATGTTAATTTCATACACAAAATGATATTATGACCCACTCTGATGCTACAACATAAAGGTATACAACTGAACTGAAACTTGAATCAGTGAACTGAGCAATTGCTACATTTTACAGTACCTTTCTGCTTAGTAATTCTCTTGGCCTGGCTGAAACCACATTTTGAGTTGTGGATTCCCTATCTTTTTTTGAGGAGACACTACCAGATTTTGTCAAGTTTTCCCAAGTGACCTTTGCCGAAAGGCTGTAACTCTTGACCTCACTGCCTCACTGTGCACCAGCACTGTTGAGCTGTTTGTCAATGGAGAACTACATATTACTGCACTTGGGCCTGTCAGTACCTGGAATTCTGGAGAAGCACTTGTCAACTGTTTCGCTTGTCGTGTAGGGCTTTATATGATTTACAGTACATTGTACTTTGTCTTCAGAATTTCTCCTTGCTGCCTAAAGTCTCCCACCCATACGGACCTTCTTCCTGGCATTGTACAGTTTCCTACTCTGTACACTATGTCTTTGTACTTCTTAAGCGCACATTTTGCATATACCTCTTTCTGCTTCTGTTGTGATTTAGAAGTATTCATTTTTGCCGTTACATGTGCTTCTTCTGATGTTGCTTTCCTTGTTTTTTTTTGGTTTCATCATATGTGGAAGTATCTGGTAAGATAACAGTTGACAGGCAGGAAAAGACATGATTTTAATGAATGCAAGAACAGCGATCTCAAACCATCAGTAGACCCAGGGTTGCAGAAACTTATGGAGATATAATACATTATACCTAGAACTACCGCAGCTGTCATATTGACTCTCATAGTAAAAATAGTGGGTTTGGCTTAGTGCTGCTGAACTTGATAGCTTCGCGCTTGTTATGAATAGCTACAGGAGACATTTTCAGATGTGATATATTTATCAACAGCTGTAAAAATACTTATTTTCTATTTCAAGCATGGAGGTGGTAATATCCTTCTATGGGGCTGATTTTCCCCTAATGGCACAGGAAATTTAGTCCCAATACATGGCAAAATGGATTCTATAGCATATCAAAAGATATTGACCAATCATCTGAAACCCTCCGCTACAAAACTTGGTTAAAGCACAACTGGATGTTCCAACACGACAATGATCCAAAGTACAACTCAAAATCTAATTAAGAATGGTTAAAGAAGAATAAAATCAAGGTTTTGGAATGGCCTAGTCAAAGTCCCGATCTAAACACTGTAGTCTTTAGAAGGCAAGCAACCTCAAATGTCATTATGATTTCCATTACATGAGAGTGTTACAACTGCATGTTGATATCGGACTCAGCTCTCGCCAAGATAAGCACCAACTAAGACATAGTTTCTTTTACTGTAAATTAATGTGATCCATCTGTGTTTCCTTCTATCCTTCTGCCTGGTTGATGGCTGAAGTATAATGCTGGCTCCAGGGATCAGCCTATTTTGCCTCCCTGGCGCTTCAGCACACACAATGGCTGCAATGCTGGCTCCAGGGATCAACCACAGTGCGGCCTCCCTAACACATCAGCATTACAACCGTCTGGACTGAGCTGAGTAGGTTACTTCTCTGGGGTCATCAAGTGGGCACATTCCATCCATGGTGTTTCGTCTACTAGCCCACAACACCTCAAGAGGGCTCGACAGTGCTTCTGGCATCCCAGCATCACCCCCCTCCATCCCCCACTCAGCTAAGCCCAACTTAATTACCTTCCTTTACAGAAATATACTTACACGTGTCACAATATCAACCATCATTCCTGGACAGTAATATCTGGATGACAAAGCATTTCTTCTTTTGAAAACTCCACTATGCCCCCCCATGGGAGAGCAGTGGAATTCTTGGAACAGTTCCCTGCCATGCTCCCGTGTCCTCACCACCTTCCTTGCTGTTTCCTTTGCAGAATAATACAGCTCTCCATCTAAATCAATGGAACAAATGTTTATTTCAGTAGTTTAGTTGGCGGATATGTCATATCAACAATTTGTCCCAAGAAATCTCAGAAAACTTTATTTAGAAAAGCATGTATTTAAGGAATTTAAAAGGTCACCTAAATCATAATGCAGGATCCACATATTTCATTGACATTTAATCGAATATGTTAGGGTTACTGAAACTGAAACAATTGGCTTGTTGTATAAAAATACTTAACATTGAATATATGAGTCCACTATTTCATTTACTTACTTTGAATCAGTAAGTTCCCCTCCCCCATCTCACACTATCTCTGCTAATCTCTGCCCTTTGGTGTTTAGTTCAGACACCTATCTGTGACTTTGAGTCGTGTTAGGCTATGCAAAACTGCACGTAGCTAGTTTTGCCGATGGGAAATGAAAGAACTCGAAACTTACACAATACTATGTAAAAACTTAATGTGAACGTATATTAAAGCAACTGAATTAGTAAGCATATTAAAACACATTCACACACAATTTAAACATAATGATTAAAAACAACTTCACTATAAAAGACAGTAAAGGTAATTCTACACTTAAAGTTATCTATCATCCATGGCTACCTGTGCTTCAAAAACAGAAACATAACTTATAATACAAGAGACTAGTGATGGACATAGCGGTAGGCAACTGTAGGCATTACCAACCAAATTATTTCACTTGCCTACGAATTTCCCGGGGTGTTAACATTTTTTTAAACAGAGTGCACACAAAGCATCTTGCAAGCGCTGTTAACTGCTGCCAAACGTTGTATTGCACCTGCACCTACTTGAGTCATATAATGGTAATGATTGATATTTCATCATTATGATATTTCATTTAACAACCACTAGCACCCACTATTCGCCACTGCAAGAGACCCCCTTTATTAAACAACTGCTTGGTTTGACAGAATTAAATAACCTACATCCGAGGGACAGTAACTTACCTGAGTTATGCAACAACAACATTCGGTCCACTGGTTTCCGGGCTGGTCCTGGTCTGCTGGGCTCCCTCTGGGCTGGTAAAGGCACTAAAGTTAAAAATAAAGCATTGGAGCGGATAAATTATTAATTTTTCTTTAAGCATTTAAACGATCCCAGCTGACACTGTAACTTGTCATTTTCTAGCTAAACTAAGCAGCTGCTCCGTGGAAAAAAAACCCTGATGTTGGAATTTACAAACGAACATTCTGAGAGAAGTACAAAACAACTGAGAAAAGAGGCTGAAGTTTTCTCAGTACAAGGCCCACCATGCCTCTGCTACTAAACATGCCACAGTCAATTACCAGCCCAGAGTGAGAAATGTAAACAGAGTAAATGAGCTGGAATTAAAACAAGACGGTGAGCCCAGTGAAACATTCTACTGTGAAAGTGTTGATCTTACAGCTGAAAAGGGGGAAATCTTCACAACTCTCATCATTGCTCACAACAATGCTCAGATCAAAGTCAATGTCAAAAATGCTGTTAAAGGAAACTGAGCCACGTGCTTCAGTGGATGCCACAAACAAGGTCAACCTTGTTGCATGTGGTGGACAGACAATACAGACAGACAGGGCACAGTCATTCTGAACTGCACATGTGACTTATAACGCACCTGGGGCGTGTGGATATTACAGTATATCCCACACCCTGAAGTGCCTTATTGCACTTATAAAATGGGTCAACTAACTAAATAAAAAAATTAAAATTTAAAAAAAAAACGTACAAACATATTTCAATTAACAAAAAAGTAATTTTTATTAAATATCCTTCCACCTCTGACCTAAAAAATAAAACCAAAAATGTATTAATTAAAACTTATTATTATTATTATTATTATTATTATTATTATTATTATTATTATGACAGTTTTTTTTTTTATCGTCCTTTGTGATCCGGGAGTAGTGACAGGAGGTATCCATGCCAGATTTGTGGTACCATTTCCAGAGGCAACAAAGCTGTTCGCATTTTGAAAAATTCGGACAGTGGCTTAAAAAGGACACCCGATGCACAGGCAGTATTACTTTTTTTTTCACCACTTGAGTAAGTGTTGGTGTCTGATTCAGACTCATCCAAAATCTCATCGAGTTTGGGTTCCCAAAAGATCAAAATTGATATACCCCGTCAGTCATCTTTATTGCGAATTTAAATATGGCTACCGTTTTTTTCAAAATTATATATTAAATGTGGTTAGTCGTGTTTATTAATATAAATTAAAATATGGCTACCGTTCACACCTTTTCAGTTTCAACCCATGGGAATATGCTGTAATATCCCCCCCCCCCCCCCCCCCTTTTGTTTTGACCAATCAGGATAGAGTATTTAAAAGACCAATTTTATAATACATTGCAAGCAGATTATCATTTTTCATTAAAAAGTAAACAAACAAGAACCATGTAACTGAAAGCAGCTCAACCTCCACACCTCACCCTCTCTCAACAGGATTCCCCCAAGGATCAGTCTTGGGTCCTCTCCTGTTCTCTCTCTACACCCGCTCCCTGGGCCCCCTCATCGCATCCTATGGTTTCTCATACCGTTTCTATGCTGATGATGCTCAGATCTTCCTCTCCCCCCCCCCCCCCCCCCCCCCTTTTGACCCCACCATCCCCTCCCGTATCTCTACCTGTCTGTCTGCTATCTCCTCCTGGATGCAATCGCATCACCTCAAACTCAACCTCTTTAAATCTGACCTCCTTTTCTTCCCCTCCTCTGATCTCTCTATCTCCATTCCTCTGGAATCTACCATGCTCTCTCCCTCCTCCTCAGCCAAGAACCTTGGAGTAACCCTGGACCCCTGCCTCTCCTACTCCCAGCACATCTCTAGCACATACCTGCCGTTCTTCCTGAGCAACATACCAAGAATCCGACCCTTCCACACCAGCTACTCCATGCAACTCCTTGTCCAGGCCCTGGTACTCTCCTTGGTAGCGGCGTTCAAAGTCCAGTATATCCTGGTGGAAGCGTTCGCCTTGCTCCTCCGAGTATGCTCCCATGTTCTCCTTGAATTTATCAAGATGAGCATCAAGGATATGGACTTTGAGAGACATCCTACAGCCCATTGTGCCGTAGTTCTTCACCAGAGTCTCAACCAGCTCCACATAGTTTTCGGCCATGTGATTGCCCAGGAAGCCACAAACCACTGCGACAAAGCTGTTCCAAGCCGCTTTCTCCTTACTAGTGAGCTTCCTGGGGAATTCATTGCACTCCAGGATCTTCTTTATCTGTGGTCCGATGAAGACACCGGCTTTGACCTTTGCCTCAGACAGCTTAGGGAAGAAGTCTTGAAGGTACTTAAAGGCTGCCGACTCCTTATCTAGAGCTCTGACAAATTGTTTCATAAGGCCCAATTTGATGTGCAGTGGTGGCATCAGCACCTTCCGAGGGTCCACCAGTGGCTCCCACTTGACGTTGTTCCTCCCCACAGAGAACTCGGTCCGCTGTGGCCAGTCCCGCCTGTGGTAGTGCGCCTTGGTGTCCCTGCTGTCCCAAAGGCAAAGATAGCAGGGAAACTTGGTAAAACCGCCTTGGAGACCCATCAGGAATGCCACCATTTTGAAGTCTCAAAATGCGTCTGCTGGATGCTTGCAGCCTCTTGATGCCATCTCAGAAAAATGCAGATATGTATCCACTTAGGCAGCTGGAACTAAACTGAACTGATGGGCTTAAGGCCCCTGTATTTATACTACTATTTATATTACTGGAAAGTTCTAGAAAGTTCTAGAAGTTACTCCAAGTTTACTCAGCACTGAATCTATCTGGACTGTACTGGAAAATAGGTAAATTTCAAAATATCACTGTCCTGGTCACAAATGCAAAGTTTGTGGGGAATAATAGCCATTTTCTATACTTTTGAGGCATAAGCAATTAGGAAATAACACTTACTACCCAGGAACAAAAAAATAATAATAATAATTGTTACACGGTGTAATAATAATAATAATAATAATAATAATAATAATAATAATAATAATAACATATTGCTGGTTCATTTTTCTAGCTGGGGTGTGTGTAAAAGAAGTAGCTATACAAAATGTCTTGAAAACTATACACACAATTACTCTCTATAGTCTATGTATTAAAAAGACTTTTTTTTTCTTTTTTTATCAATCATAATTAGGGCTTCTGATTTTCGGTTTTAACTGATAAAACCCAATAAAACTGCTCCAACTACTGAATGACAGCACATTCCTACATTTCTATTGGAGACTCATCTTGCGAAATTTAATACGAGATTACAATCAGGATGGTGGCTTGTTAGCAGGATTTCAAGCTGTATTACAAAAAAATACAGAGGATTTAAAACAGAATTGTGGCGAAATGTACAAAAATGCCTACACACAAAAACCCCAGAAGAATGTACCCGTGACCATAGGGTTTTTGTTTTGGAAACAGCAATGGAAAGAAGGTACAACTTAAGTGTGCAAGTACTGTTGAGTTACTACTATACATATTTTGACAGAAAAAAAAAAAAACTAAAAAAAAAACGCTCAAGCATTTTGGAAATTAACCGAAAACACAAATTTCATACAGTATATCAAAAACGAAAGCCCCGAAAAAAACGATTTACATGAAACTCAAAAATAGCTAAAAGTGAGCACCGAAAAATACAATTAATAACACCCGAAAAACAGAAGCCCTAATCATAATGCTGACAGACCAAGGCAAACCTGCCTGGACAGGGCACTAAATCAATGAGAAATGTCAAATTACCACACAATTATAATAATATGAAAACTCATATAATGATGCATCTTTGTAATATGTTTCTTTTACAGTAGATGCAAAGTAATTGTGCAGTTTGGTTTTAAATAGGATTTGCATTGTTTTAGTTTTTATCTTGGTCCAGCTTTCATCCACTCCCTTCTGTGTGCTTCATTTAAAGCCTGCTGTTTCAGTCCATTCAATGGCACTAATTTGTATCTTTGTGATCATTCTTCATTGATAAAATAAAATGCTTCCTTATGTGAAATTCAATTTTTGATACAACGCTTACTTACTTACTTTTTGAAATGGTAGGTCTTCATTGGTTTAATTAGGCTGTCGTTTTTTTATTTGCCTCTTTGTGTAGATGTGTAGTAAATTAACATTTCAATACCCTCTAGCACCTTGTACAGTCAGGACTCGGATGATTAAACACTGCAATTATTTCTGACTCCGTCATCAGTTTTTTGATGCAAAGCCCATCTCTTCAATGTTACAGTTTATCTGAATATCCGTCACAGACCGTGTTTTTTTTTTTCCTTTTTAAATCTGTGATCTTTTATTGCTTTTGTGCATTTTCATTTGCAAGTGAACTGTACATTAGGGCCTTATCGAGCACTATATTCTGCAATTTTTTGGGATACTGGGCTCTATTCTTAAAAGTGTCTGTGTTTAGAACTTTTTAAGAAATCTTTTCCAACAATTCCATGTTTGGAATTCCATAAGGAGGGAAAAGAAAAAGAAAATTCAATCCTGAAATCATGAGTGATTCATCAAACTTGCAGTTCGAAAATCCGACAGTCGTAAAGCCTTTTCTGTCGGATTTCCATGCATAAATTAAAATAGGGGTCACATACGGACCACCTACGAGACAGGACAATCCGAAGAAAAAGGGAGCAAAGTCGATTCACGAATTGTGGATTAAGGCGAAAAAGACGCATTAAACCAATAGTGAAGCATGAGCCGATTGCAAGGGACATCAATACTGGTAAAATTTGCGGCAACAATCTGCAAGGTTAAATTATGATGCTGATGGTCACCGAACCACAAATATTACAGATTCACTATTTTACTATATCCAGTTTGTGTCTTTGAAGACTGTTAAAATGTTTAATTTGAGTCAGGGCAGATGTTATTACTGCCCCTGTTTCCTGTTAAATTGTTACAGAAAAGAAAACACATCAGAATAACTAACATTTGTTTTCCCGTATGAAACTCTTGTGTATGTGTGTATACAGTAGTTGTCTTAAGTATTCATACACTATTTTCCAAAAGTCATTTACCATTGTATGAAGTGTAAGTTGTTCACTGTTAAACTATACTTACACCACAATAACGTCTTTTAAGTGTGTTGAACACAAATTGTTCTATCATTGTTGCAAATAGAGGGTGTGCATACTTCCAACTACAACTCTATACACTTATTATTGTCATTATCTTTTCAGCCCACCACAGTTGAAAAGCAGGCAGGAGGGCAAAGTGCAGCTTTTCCTGCAGGGTTGGAAAGTGAGGGGTCTTCTTCAGTCCTCCAGGAAGGCAACTCCAGTACATCACATGGAGGGAAAAGAAAAAGAAAATTCAATCATGAAAGCATAGACCTATTGGTGAATGAGGTCCTAAAAAAGAAAACAGAACTATTTGGCGCACACAAGAAACGTGTCATATAGAAATAACATATGGGACAACATAACCTGACATCCAGAAAAAATATTATGCTCTCTGAGACAAAGTTAAAACAAAATTCACAAAACTGAAGCAGGTGTTCCTGGGTACAGGGGGTGGAACCCAACCCTGCTCTCCACTGAGCAATATTGAGGAAGAACCCTGTCCACCTGGGATGTGCGTGCGCTGGAGGGTCTTGGAGGTCATGATATTGGAGTGGAGGGTAGACATTTTACAAAATATATTCAATTCAATTAAGAAATTACACTGCTTTTGTCAGTAGTTACCCTTCTCATAAAGGTATATTTGAAATGCTTAACTACTGATAAAGCACATTAGAACGCATTGCAGTGTTTAAAGTAACTAACACATTTTTTGGATATAGAACCAGCATTGGCTGTGCAGAACACAGATCCTGAGGAGGTATTATCAGGGCAGCAAACCCCACAAGCCCCAGTCACAGACTGAACTAAATTGCCCTGTAAATACACCACCCACTACACCCTTTACAGCTCCGAGTCCTGCTACCCCCCCCCCCCCCCCCCTGTCCCAGAGCACTGTGTTCCTCCTGTTAGTTACCTCACCCCAACAAGGATCCTTTCCAACACACATTCTACTTTAGTTGAGTTATTGTCTGCCTTTCAAAATGTACAGCAGGTGTCCAATCATCAGCTGCTGTCCCACCTATAAAGGCAAGAGATGCACATGACAGCTGTAGTCAATAACCTGGACAGAATGCCAGGTGTCTGGAGGATCTGGTGGAAAGACTGCCTTTGTGTCCTGTGACAGGATGTGAGTAGTGCAGTGAAACAAAGTACAATGTCCAAACAGGATTATCCCAATAAAGTCTGCGATTTATTTAGAAAATAAATAACAGAAATAATAATAATAATAATAATAATAATAATAATAATAATAATAATAATAATCATCCACCCCTCTACCAACTAGTATCGGGGTAAAAATGATAAGTTCCAGTCTTTAAATAAACAAACGAAAAACACTCCTTGACCCCAATCCTCCGTGCACTACACTGTGCTCCTTTCTTTCAGGGGTCGTGGTGCGTGTGCTGTGCTGTGCTGTGCGGGATGTGCTCTGGGGTTTGTGCTGGCTCCGCGGCTGCAGCCTCCCAATCCTAATCCTCCTCTATACAGAACACAAAAACAAACAGCACGTAATACAAACAAAACAAAACAACAAGAACAGCTCCGGCTGGTCGCTCATTCTCTCAGAGCAAGGGCAGGTACTGACGTAGCTGCTTCCTCTTTGTACCCACAAAACTCCTCCCTGCAATCAACCCGTCGTCATGGTTTCTCCAATAGAGGGCCGCCCCTCAGCTGATTGCAATGGCGTCATCCTGAGTACTTGCAACTACGCACTCCCCCTAATATAGTCACCTTCCGGTTTCCACCTACTGTCAAGGCGGTCCATCTAGGAGGCAGCATACTACCCCCCTTACACAGCATCCTTTCTGATCTGGAGGGAGATTTACAACATTGATCCTTTCTCTATCACATGTTGTGACAGTCTGGCTCGCAGTGGTGTGGTGGATGACGTCACGGACCAGGAAGTAACCGACTCCAAAACAGTGGATGGGCGGGTGAAACTGAGTGCAAAAGCACTCAGCGTATTTAATAATAAACAAACAAATATTTAAACAGAATACAAACAAAAGGGCACGAGGGCCAAACGAATAAATAAACAAACAAGTAAGTGCCGTGCTGGATTATCCAGCACGTATTAGCAATTGTTTTTTAAATATTATTCCTTCTCTCCGCTCCCCGTACTCTCTACTCCAACACCCCAACATCAAGTGCAGAGAGCTGCAGGTTTATATACTCTGGCCGAGGGATTAACTAGTTGGTAATTATCTTATTATCCCCCGGCCAGAGTCTGCACGCGTTTGGTAAGGATGCATGACTGTCAGCTATTTAAGTAATCAGTAGCTGATCAGCCATGCATCCTCACGGGGTTTTTAAATAATAATAAAAGACGCGGCGCTTTTACCCGCGCCGCAAACAAAAATACAAATAATAATAAATAGGGGCGGGACACTCCGCCACACATGCCCCCCCTTGTGCGCAGCACACATGGCCCCAATGGCCACCTCCCCCCTCAGTCTTAAAGTCCCGGAAGAGGGGGAAGCAAGTTACTTCTGGGGGGTGGCCATGGTGGAATCTCTGGCACCCCCCCATTCTTCGTGGCCGGCAGCTCCCTCTTCCGGGGCTCCCGCCACACTCTATCCTGCTGCGAAAGTGCGGCTGGGGGAGCTGGTCTCCTGACCTCTCCCCCCTTCTTCATGGCCGGCAGTTCCCCTCCGTGGGGCTCCGACCACATGATCTCCAGCCGCGAAAGTGCGGCTGGGGAAGCTGGTCTCCTGACCTCCCCCCCTTTCTTCATTTCTGGCAGCTCCCTGTCATGGAGCTCCGGCCATCGTGTAGCGACCCCAGGCGAAGCAGGATCCCTGGAGACCCCAGGTGAAGCCGGACCCTCGACGACCCCAGGCGAAGCAGGATCCCTGGCGACCCCAGGCAAAGCCGGACCCTCGACGACCCCAGGCGAAGCAGGATCCCTGGCGACCCCAGGCGACGGCAGCAGCAGCGGACCCTCGGAAGGCGACGGCAGCAGCAGCGGACCCTCGGAAGGCGACGGCAGCAGCAGCGGACCCTCGGAAGGCGACGGCAGCAGCAGCGGACCCTCGGAAGGCGACGGCAGCAGCAGCGGACCCTCGGAAGGCGACGGCAGCCGCAGCGGACCCTCGGAAGGCGAACTCGGGAGGGGAGCCCCTGGCCATGGAGGCGGCAGCGGGAGCTCCACTTCTCCCTCGTACCCTGTGTCCTGTGGAGAACAAAAGGCAGCCCCAGGCGATGCAGAACAGCCATCCCCAGGCAATGGCGATGGTGGGAGGGGAAAGCAGTCCTCCCACAGCGGCTGAGACGGAACCAGCAGGTATTTACCCTCTGCTGGTGGAGCTGGGAGTGGCAAGCAGTCCTCCCACGGCGGCTGAGGCGGAACCAGCAGGTATTCACCCTCTGCTGGTGGAGGTGGGAGGGGCAAGCAGTCCTCCCACGACGGTTGAGGCAGAACCAGCAGGTATTCACCCTCTGCTGGTGGAGGTGGGAGGGGCAAGCAGTCCTCCCACGACGGTGGAGGCGGAACCAGCAGGCATTCACCCTCTGCTGGTGGAGGTGGGAGGGGCAAGCAGTCCTCCCACGACGGTGGATGTGGAACCAGCAGGCATTCACCCTCTGCTGGTGGAGGTGGCGGAGGCAGAGGCAGCTCTTGCTGCTCTGCTCCTGGTGATGGTGGAGACAGAAGCAGCTCCTGCTGCTCTGCTCCTGGTGGTGGTGGAGACAGAGGCAGCTCCTGCTGCTCTGCTCCTGGTGGTGGTGGAGGCAGAGGCGATGGGGCGGATGCTGGCCACTCAGAGGGAGGCTGTGGCGGTGCTGGCTCCCTCTGCTGTGGCGGCTGGGCTGGTGTGTGCCGTGCTCCCTTCAGCAGCATAAATAGAGGCTGCTGGGGAACACCAGCATCCTGCCCTTCTCCCCCCCAGAAAAATTCAGGGGGTTGAGCCTGTAACTCCTCCCCTTCTGGCTCTTGGGACTGCAGCTTGGGTCCTAAGGCTGTGGAAGCGCAGACTTCCACCTCTTGGGCTATGGACGCACCGACTCCCCCCCCTTTGGGCTGTGGACGCACCGACTCCCCCCTCTTGGGCGTAGGACGTTCGGGCTCCTCCCACTCGGGCGTAGGACGTTCGGGCTCCTCCCACTCGGGCGTAGGACGTTCGGGCTCCTCCCACTCGGGCGTAGGACGTTCGGGCTCCTCCCCAGGCTGTGGAGGCGAAACCAGCAGGCATTCTCCCTCTGCTGGTGGAGACGGTAGCGATGGCTCCTCTCCCTCTGATGCTGGAGACGGCAGCGATGGCTCCTCTCCCTCTGATGCTGGAGACGGCAGCGATGGCTCCTCTCCCTCTGGCGCTGGAGACGGCAGCGATGGCTCCTCTCCCTCTGGCGCTGGAGACGGCAGCGATGGCTCCTCTCCCTCTGGCGCTGGAGACGGCAGCGATGGCTCCTCTCCCTCTGGCGCTGGAGACGGCAGCGATGGCTCCTCTCCCTCTGGCGCTGGAGACGGCAGCGATGGCTCCTCTCCCTCTGGCGCTGGAGACGGCAGCGATGGCTCCTCTCCCTCTGGCGCTGGAGACGGCAGCGATGGCTCCTCTCCCTCTGGCGCTGGAGACGGCAGCGATGGCTCCTCTCCCTCTGCTGGTGGAGACGGTAGCGATGGCTCCTCTCCCTTTTGTGCTGGAGATGGCAGCAGCAGGGTCTCTCCCATATCCGCAGCCAGGTAGTTGAACACCATGGCTGCGATGTCTGGGAGGGAAGCTGGGTGGTGTTGCTGTTCCCAGGCCTCCCAGCGCTCCCCATCTCTTGCCCACAGGAGGTTGATCACTGCAGGGAGGGCTTCCTCATAATCCCTCCCCGGCTCCACCAGCCAGTCCCAGACTCCCTCAGAGGAGAGTGCATTCGTCCTCTTTGGAGGATGCAGGTCCTCCCTCACTGGACGCTCTGGCTCCTCTTTCTCCTGCCATGGAGGGGGTTGGTCGGGTGCTATGTGACCCACCTCCCCAACAGCGAAGCACCACTCCTCACCTTTCAAGCAGGTGGGGCAGACGTCCAGCATGGTTGAGCTACAGTGGGACCTGCGACCGGCCCCACGCTGCTGTAGCTGCTGCTTCCTCCGTCCGCTTCTTCCCATATTTATTTATTTATTTATTTATTTATTTATTTTTCCCAAAAAACACACAAAAACACTTTGAAAAAAAAACGAACAAAAAAAACGAGCTTTTCTTTCCTGGTCCGGCTATTGGAGGCGTTTGTTTTGTCCCACGCAGGACACCATATGTGACAGTCTGGCTCGCAGTGGTGTGGTGGATGACGTCACGGACCAGGAAGTAACCGACTCCAAAACAGTGGATGGGCGGGTGAAACTGAGTGCAAAAGCACTCAGCGTATTTAATAATAAACAAACAAATATTTAAACAGAATACAAACAAAAGGGCACGAGGGCCAAACGAATAAATAAACAAACAAGTAAGTGCCGTGCTGGATTATCCAGCACGTATTAGCAATTGTTTTTTAAATATTATTCCTTCTCTCCGCTCCCCGTACTCTCTACTCCAACACCCCAACATCAAGTGCAGAGAGCTGCAGGTTTATATACTCTGGCCGAGGGATTAACTAGTTGGTAATTATCTTATTATCCCCCGGCCAGAGTCTGCACGCGTTTGGTAAGGATGCATGACTGTCAGCTATTTAAGTAATCAGTAGCTGATCAGCCATGCATCCTCACGGGGTTTTTAAATAATAATAAAAGACGCGGCGCTTTTACCCGCGCCGCAAACAAAAATACAAATAATAATAAATAGGGGCGGGACACTCCGCCACACATGTCCACATTTATCTCCCCCTATTCCCTCTCCTATCCCTGCAATGAGCTGTACTCCTTGTACATTGCCAATTGTGTCTGCTCCTCTCCCCTCTGTGTCTGCTCCTCTCCCCTCTGGGTCTGCTCCTCTCCCCTCTGTGTCTGCTCCTCTCCCCTCTGGGTCTGCTCCTCTCCCCTCTGGGTCTGCTCCTCTCCCCTCTGGGTCTGCTCCTCTCCCCTCTGGGTCTGCTTCTCTCACCTCTGGGTCTGCTTCTCTCCCCTCTGTGTCTGTTCCTCTCCCCTCTGTGTCTGCTCCTTTCCCCTCTGGGTCTGCTCCTCTCCCCTCTGGGTCTGCTCCTCTCCCCTCTGGGTCTGCTCCTCTCCCCTCTGGGTCTGCTTCTCTCACCTCTGTGTCTGCTCCTTTCCCCTCTGGGTCTGCTCCTCTCCTCTCTTGGTCTGGGCTCCTGTGTCTGCAGTGACTCCTTCCTTCTCTATGTCCTCGAAAGGAACCCTTAAAACTGTGGCTACTAGGAGGACATCAAGATCAACCAGGCACAAGAAATTGTGTGATGATTTTATAACGCATTAATGAAAACAGAAGTTATAAAAGGGTTTTTTTTCTTTTTCAATGTGACCTATGTGTGTTATTATTTCATATAAATTAGTAGGTTATAATGTATTAGTTTATTAGCCGGATCAACTGTTTTTTTTTTTTTTTTTTTATTGAAATATATAGTTGATCATTGAGTAAGCAAAATAAAATATAAACAAATGTCAAGTGCTTTTACACAAGGAAGTACAAAATGATACATATGTTCAACATTTGTAAATTATATAGTTACTTTACACACATTGTTAATTTAATATAAACACAATGTTGATGACAATTAAACTACAGTCGTTACACATAAAATAAATCCTGGACTATCCTGTTACGGACAACCTGCCCCTGCCTATATTCGGGCAATGCAGGATCCTCCACAATTTGTCTTTGCACAGCAATGTTGTGCAAGACGCAGCATGCCACAATGATGTCACACACTCTCTTAGGTGCATACTGTAATGCACCTCCAAATGTGTGCAGACATCGAAAACGCACCTTCAGCAGACCAGATGTTCTTTCTATTACATTTCTTGTTGCTGGGTGGGCTTTGTTGTATGCTTCCTGTGCTCGGTTTTGTGTGACTGCATAACCATAACCTGCATCACCTTAAAAAAAAAAAAAATTATATATATATATATATATATATATATATATATATATATATATTACTGGCAAAAGTATTACTATTGGGACAAACCTCCACAGTTTGAATGTAAACCAACACATACCCTTTTGTTGATAATCTCTCTAAAGAAATCTGTCTTTTCCCTTTTCTTTGTTCCTTCTGCCCAACACTTCTCACTACTTGAGTGCACACTTCCTTTTTATCCCCAGGATGCCCCGCACCCTGGAAATTGTATTTCAAGGTTTTCAAGGATTCAAGGTGGTCTTTCTTGAGTAAAATACAGGCCAGATTTGTGGAGTGCTTGGGATATTGTTGTCACATGCACACTTTGACCAGTCTTGGCCATAAAAGCTTGCAAAGTTGCATTGGCCTCTTGGTAGCCTCTCTGATCAGTCTCCTTCTTGGGGACGGCCTGATCTAGGCAGGGTCTTGGTGGTGCCATACACCTTCCACTTCTTAATAGTGGTCTTGATTGTGCTTCAAGGGATATTCAAGGCCTTTGATATTTCTTTATACCCATCCCCTGATCTGTGCCTTTCAAAAACTTTGTCCTGGAGTTCTTTTGAAAGCGCCTTGGTGCTCATGGTTGAGTCTTTGCTTTGAAATACACTACCCAGCAGAGGGAACCTACAGGAACTGCTACATTTATCCTGAAATCATGTGAATCACTACAATTTAACACAGGTGGAGGCCACTTAAATTGGTGTGTGATTTTGAAGACAATTGGTTACACCTGAGCTAATTTAGGATTGCTATTACAAGGGGGGGTGGACACTTATCCAACCAAGCTATTTCAGTTTTTATTTTTAATTAATTTTCTATACATTTCTAGAATATTTTTTTCACTTGGAAGTTGTGGGTTAGGATGTGTAGGTCAATGAAAAAAAATATTTTAATGCATTTTAATTCCAGGCTATAAGGCAGGGGTGCCCAATCCTGGTCCTGGAGGGCCGGTGTCCCTCCTGGTTTTTGTTCCAACTGTACACTAAATTGCTTAATTGGACCAATTAAGCTTCTAATAAGTGCTTGATTGGTCCAATTAAGTAATTTAGGGGGCAGTTGGAATAAAAGCCAGGAGGACACCGGCCCGATTGGGCACCCCTGCTATAAGGCAACAAAAGGTGAAAATTTTGAAAGGGGGTGTAGACTTTCTATAGGCATTGTGTGTATATATATATATATATATATATATATATATATATATATATATATATATATATGTACTGTATATTTAATTTTTTTAACAGTACTACATCATATGAACCATGTAATATGTATCCATACATTATAACGAGTATAACGAGTTTCATGAGAATATTCGTTTGCTTTTTGTTTCATTATTGACTAGATTGGAAACCCTAAGGAAATAATTTTACCTACCCAGTAAAACACCATCAGGAGGTCTGTCTCCCTCAAAAAGTCTATAGATGCTGGACTGGCTCAGGATATAAGAATCGTGGGAAATTGGCACAAACATTGATGATACTGCAAGTGGCATCACAAACTACCTGCACGTCAATTGATGAGACGCCCTTGCGATTGATATAAACCGCGGCTCCCTCAGTCGGTTTACGTAATGGCACATGTGTGAAGTCTATTGCCCCCAATACTGAAGGGAATGATCCAATGGTAAAAAAAAAAAAAAGTTTCCTTGTTTTGTAGCTGCCGTTGCTGTGTTCTCGGGAAAGAAATGTAATTGCGTGCCTGTCTCACCAAAGCTTCTGTCACTTGATAAAGCACGCGTGACATTGTTGGCTGGCTCATTCCATACAGATCCCCTCCCGGTCTCTGGAACAATCCAGTAGTGTAAAATCCCAGTGCCATTTGGACTTTAATGTACACTGGTATGGCTCGAGATCTAGTGGTCTGGCTTTCCAGATCTCCCTTCAGTTCCTCACACAGGTCAAATATTGCAGCTCTATCCAACCTGTATCTTTTTTTAACCTCATCATTGGGTATGTTAAGGAAAGAAATTCTTTGCTTAAAAATTCTCGGACGGATTTGCCTTTGCTGACCCTGGTTATCCTGTTGTATAGCAGCCTCATGTTCTGTAAGGTCATATGCTGTGAGGGCTACAATTGTAAATGCATTTGCACTGGCATTTTCTGCCAACACTGCAACCCTGACCATGTTTGGTCCGTGTTAAGAACAGCTGCAACGTGGTGTTAACTCGGACAGAAAAAACGGTACTTCTTTGAACAAAAATGTTTGATGAATCGCTTCTCTTTTGCCACTTGCATAGGCAATGATATGCAAATTAGGAAACTGTCATTTTTTTGGGATTTGTCGGATTGTAGAAAACGGTCTCTATTTGACATGCCGTGACGTCACTCAGTTGTCGGAAGAGACAAAATCCACATTTGAAGAATCACAAACAGTTCTTAAACCATAATCTGTTCATAACAACGATTTTTGAAACCGACACTTTGATGAATACAGCCCGCTGTTTTAATTCTGGAAACTGTGTTGTTGTTGTTGTTGTTGTTTTGTTTTGTTTTTTTAAATCTTTCTGTTTTGCTAAATTGCATTGCCTTTTACGTTTTACGCAGTTCTGTGCATGGATAGCATTTAGATGTTATTTTGCTCTTAGGTAGTTAATGGGAGATTTTACATACCGCTACAATACATACCAGATTTAAAAGTATGTACTGGTTTACAGTTAACGTGTTGTCTCTTTAGTTTTGGCAAGTGATATTTTCAGAATCATATCGTTCTGAATTAAAATACTACTGTAAAAATATAGTACTGTACCAACAAAACCAATACAGTACATCTAAATGGAAGCCTACTTATTTTAAAACACAATCCTTTCAGATATGTATTTTTGCAATTGTATCTTTTTTGTGTTCCTTGAAAAATGGACAAGGGTTGGAATGGGTCAAAATGAAATATTCAGATATGCATCACACAGGTTTAACCGTCACTGAAGTCAAATTTTTATAGGATTGGATATGTGAGTGCTGACTGTATTTTTTATTTATTTTTTACTTTTACCCAGTATAAAACCAGAATAATAAAATAAATAAATTTTAAAAAAAATCACTGACCAACTGTATTTTCATAGCACACAAGTTATGCCAAATGTGGAAAACATAGTGCATGACTTAGATTTTCTACACCTATACAGCAAGATATGTGCCATCTTAAGACTATATAAACTGTTGTACTTTTGATTATTGTTATGGCCCTAGCTACCACTGGAAATGTAATCACATTTTGTATTGGCAGTGATTTTTTAATAATTTTACAGATACAAGTTGAGTGAGCTATAATAGTAAATGTCTTTAACCTGCCATTTGTTTATTGTTTGTTCATTTTCAGAATGATGTTCCGTATGGGGTAAATCTAGATGTCCCAAGCTACAGCGATGGAGAGAGAGAGAGACGCATAATCCGCCTGGAAGGGCACTGCCTTTTAATGGTTGGGATTTTTACAAGGCAAAATTGAGAGCTGTTGGTCAATGTGGCAGGGCAGAAGCCCTGCTCCTGTAAATAGTGTGTGTGTGTGAATGTAAGGTTGGCAGGGATGGGGTTAAATCTGTCCCAGCCAGCAATCACAGGTGTGGCCATTCCCCAATTAGGTAATTGGTGCTAATTTGGGAGTGGCCACATGTATACAAGCAAACAGAAATCCTTTGTGTGGTGGAGGAGTTTGTGGTGTGATTTTTGTAACTTGGTAGTGAAGGTGAATGACCAGCCTCTGCGTGTTTATTCTTTTTCTTTTGAACCTTTTAATTTGGCCCTTGTGCTGCGTTTATTTTGCTCCTGTTTGTTGTTTTGTTTCTTAAATGTGCACTCTAGTGCTTAAATTGCAGCTTCTTTGTCTATGAGTCTCTCTTCCTACCAATAACAGCTTGGGCTGTGATGCTATCCTGTCACAGTCAGGTAATCTGAATTTCAGTTTACCTATAAGTGCACTCTTCGGGGCATTTTCAATTGAGAATGCAGCCAGAATAGCCTACCCAAAATGCAGCAACTCATTTGTGGGATCACATTTTATAGCAAGCTGGAACTGCCCTGTCACAAGTGCTCCCCAGGATTACATTTTGAATTGATGCAATTACTTGTGAATGGGATTCAAACCTTGAAACATCTGACAACAAATCTGGCTTTCAATGAAAAGAGTCTCTATAATCCATCAAAATTGAACGAGTTATTTAAAAAAAATACATGCATTTACATTCCATGACATTGAGAAAACATTATTATTATTACTACCTAGCTTAGTGGTACTCCTATGTGACATTACATGAAAGTTTTGAGAAAGATACATCTGCGGTACAAACCAAACATCTTTGCCAACTAAGAAATAGCTGGGAGTGAAAGACATGACCCCCAAACCATAGCAGGTAAAATAAACTGAGAAAAACCGAGTAGTACAATATTCCCTTGATATTCAAGTCGGGACCCTGGCAACACATACTCAATGCTGAGGAACTACAGTACCCTATATCCTGGAAGGGGGTTTCATTTTCAATGGAAATGGCAAAATCTGCAGATTTTTTCCACCTTTTAATCTGTTAAATATCTTCCTATTTTCTAAAGTGGACCTCTGTTTTACCCGTTGGCTTTAAATTGAATAAGTAATGAGCATTTAAACTGTGTAATCCGACAAAAAAATGTGTTAGCAATGCTATATAAGCATGTAGCAGGGGAGATCTGGACTGACTGTCTGGCACATCCGTATTACTGCAGGTAGAGGTCAGCAGTCTCGTGGGATCCGCCTGTCGGTCATGGCGATGACACGGAGAGGTGGGGAAGAGGGTGTGTGTGCTTTCCCTCTCTCCGAGTGGCTGAGGGGCGGGCCTTGGGAGACTGCTCGGCCCATAAGATCTGGTTTGGTTGGACGCTCGGGTGGCCGTGTTTGGGGAATACCCAGTGACACTGACGAAAGACGTCAGTTTTAAAATAAAACGAGGCAAAACTGGCTGAGAAAAACAGCCGGCCTTAAAATAATTTAACGGGAAAAGAAATAACAGAAATCACCACGTACCCGAGAGGGGACGTGCTTAGTTGTACGGGGAACTCCGGCCATCCCAGTGTATAGGTAATTGAGCGTAGGACGGAGGCCCGTTCTGACCGGCTTAGCGGCAGTGGGGGCACTGCGTAAGCAGAACTTTTTGTTTGTAGTTTTATTACTGTGTTTTATTTTCCCCTTTTTCTTTCGCCTTTGGTTTTTCATTATTATTTGTGAGCACTTGTTGTGCATATACCTGTATTGGTAAACGCCGTGATTCTGGTTACTGTTGTCAGTATCCAGAACACGGACAACAGCGCCATCTACTGCGACAAATAAATCAGTACGCCTGAGCGGCGTTACAAATAAAGTACTGTCTCCTTGTGTCAGTGAATTGCCCACCACCCTTCCACAAAGCACAATCGAAACCTGTCCCAAAACAGCAGAAAACTAGTCAAAACACAAACATATGTATAGTAGTATTTTATTTTATATTATCCTTTTTCTTATTATTTTTGTATGTAGGCTTAAAAATGTGCACAATTGCATGACAATGCAACTGTGTAATATTAACAGATTGTAGTAAATGTAAGTTGTCTGATATATAATATACTGGCAAATGTACTGACATTTACCAATAAATATGTGTGTGTGCGCATGTAAAAATGATCATTGCCATTCATTATTCTGGCAGCCAGAAGCAATGTCACTATCACATTAACCACTTTAACACCATGACATACGCACGTACGTCAATTGAAAACCCACTTACAGTACCATGCCATACGTGCGTACGTCAAGTTTCCCATTCTATTCTATGATCGGTTTCTCAGTCTAGCGTTTCAAGTTTCATTCTCTAAAGCAGTGCTAGTACTGTGGAATGTGCAATGAAAGTTGGGGAGGGTCAGGTGACATTTTTATCCAATTGCATGTCATGTAGCAATTCCAGTCTGTAGCTGTGGGCGTTTAGAAGGCTGAGATATTCAGCTTTTACAAGTGTATATATATAGTGTTTTAAATTATTAATTTTTTATTTATTATTAGTTTTACTTGTTTATTTATAGTTTATATAGTTTTTATCAAAAACTAAACATGGCAACTTACATGGTCTTTCTATAATGAGCAACGGGAGTGAAGTTGGTTCGGAGGATTTCGATACCAGCGACAGTGATGCTGACTTATCACTCAGCGATTATGATGAAGAGGATGTGGAGCCAAGAACAATACAAACTGTACAAACAGAAGTGCATGCAGCTACTTTACAGGTAAGCCAGCTGCAAACGGGAAGCTGTTTGGTTTGAAATGGCAGTGCTGTGACGAAATACTATCAAAACACAGCGCTGGGTACAGGCAATGCGGAAGCCAGATCCATCACAATGCCTGTGCAAAGTAGCTGCCTACATGCATTTGTGACTATCCCTCCAACACAAGGGAAGCAGAGACCGTAAAAAAGGTGCAGGGTCTGCTACGAAAATGAAAACAAAAGAAAAGACAAGAAAAATGTGCAGTGGTTGCGAAGGCAATCCCGGGTTCTGTTGTATTGAACATTTCAATAAATGGCACAGAGCCATTTATTGAAAGTTGATACTGGCACATGTTTTGATATTGTTTGATTTTTATTTGATACTGTTTACTGATTATTATTATTATCGTTATTAGCAGCATTTTTGTTTTCATTGTTAAAAAAAAGATTCTCTATATTGAATATGGGTATGTAGTACACAGCAGCATAAAGGGTTAATGAAATGAAAAACACAGTTTAAGTCATTTATTTTGTGTTGTA
Organism: Acipenser ruthenus; assembly: GCF_902713425.1. Lineage (NCBI taxonomy): Eukaryota > Metazoa > Chordata > Actinopteri > Acipenseriformes > Acipenseridae > Acipenser > Acipenser ruthenus. The sequence continues at coordinate 63,006,569 of NC_081193.1, forward strand.
TTTATCATATGTTATTATTTTATAGTAATTACAGGTTTGAAAACATTGTTATTATTATTTTCAAAATCTGGTACCTGGGAAGGGGTTTCATTTTTACATCTGGAGTTGAAGTGGTTAACAATTACAGTACAGGTGCCATCATCACATCGATATGGTTGGATCCATTTCTGTTCTGACACCAAGTGTGACAGGATATGAGTGGTCCGGTGCACAAAGAGATGGTCCAAACAGTATTTCACTCCTAAAACACCTATGTTTATTCAAATCAAAACAATAAAGCCACCCCTCTACCAGCGATGGTATCGGGGTGTACACGGTGGGTTTACAGTCCCAAACACAGAGGGTACAATACAATTTGTAATCCTGGCGCATGAAATTGTGCTCTCCAAAGCCGGTGAATCGTGGTGTGTGTTGGTGCTGTGCAGTAAGGGTTGTGCTCAGTGGTATGTGCTGGCTCTGTGGCGGCAGCTTCCTGTCTCCTCAGTCCTCCTCTGCAACAAACAAAAACAAACATGTAATCCACACAAAACAAACCCTGGCCGTAGATGTCCTTCATCGTGTGTAACCACCTTAAAGGGGGATGGTCCATTACAAGAGTGAAGGAACGTCCCAATAAGTAATAGCGAAGGGTGTGAGTGGTCCATTTGATGGCCAGACACTCCTTACCAATGACTGAATAGGTAATCTCCCTCTGAGCTATTTTTTTGCTCATATAAATGATCGGTGTTCCACTCCGTCAGCTTGTTGGGTCTCGACTGCCCCCAGACCGATCAGAGTTTTTCTTTTCTGTAATCTGGTTAAATAAGAGCTGGTGCCTGGCATAGTCTCCTCTTAATCATATCAAAGGCCCCCTGACATTCACCTTGTCCACTTAACTAGCTGTCTTTTTGGTGAGCTCTACCAGGGGGTTAGCTATGGTGGCATACTCAGGGATAAAGCGGTGATAATAGCTCGCTAACCCCAAGAGCGATCTCACCTGCGGCTTGGTTCTCGGGATTGCCGTCTCCACCAAAGCCTGGATTTTAGAGGCGATCAGCTTTACCCGGCCATTACCCATAATATAGCCAAGATATTGGGTCTCCTGTTTGCCAAATGCATACTTGCCCAGATTAGTCGTCAGCCCCGTCTTCCTTAAGCCTTTGCAGTCCAAGTATTTTGACCCTGTCAGGGCCAATTAAAAACACAGTTTAGGTCATTTATTTGTGTTTTATTCATCATATGTTAACATTTTATAGCAATTACAGGTTTGAAAACATTATTATTTTCAAAATCTGGTACCTGGAAGGGGTTTCATTTTTACATTTGGAGTTGAAGTGGATAAACATTGAGACGTTATTTCCGTGATCAGTAACGATTTCTTTGGGGATACCTACTCTTGCAATAATCTGTACTAACACTTTTACAATTGCCAATGCACAAGTGGATCTCAATGGTACTGCCTTTGGCTATCTGGTCGTGTAATCCACCATTACTAAAATATGCATCTATCCAGAGTCATACTGTCTCAATGGGTGTGTGTCTCCTCCATCATGTCCAGTCTCTGGAGTATGGCCTTTTTCACTAGCACTAGGTCGTAATCCATGGCTCCCTCATGGGTTAAGGTGTAGTAGGCTGACTGGGCCTCCCTGATCAGATTGGGGCCCAACTGGGTAGCCCACCACTCCCGAGGCCATTGGGCTGCTGTTGGCTGCCTTTCAAGTGCTATTAGATAGGACTCAGGATCATCCTCCAGCGACATCTTCACCACTTTGGGCTTTGACAGTGGCACTGCTCGTTCAGCCACCGGTTCCCTCCTCTGGTTGGCATGTTGCTCATCCTTTCCATCACCGCTGCCAATGTCTCCTCATGCCTCTACACTTGTGCCTCCATCATCGTCAATATGGCTGGATCCATTTTCTTCTGAAATCTGTGTTCTGACACCAAGTGTGACAGGATGGGAGTGCTGCGGTGTTCAAAGAGATGGTCCAAACAGTATTTCACTCCCAAGAATGTCTGTGTTTATTTAAATCAAAACAATAAAGCCGCCTCTCTTCCAGTGATGGTATTGGGGGGTACACGGGTAGATTACGTTTCAGCGCAATGCCTGGCACTGACGTAGCTGCTTCCCCTTTGTACCACAAAACTCCTCCCTGCAATCGACCCAGCGCCATGGTTTCTTCAATCGCTCTCTGCCCTGTAGCTGATTGCAATGGAGTCCTTCCGTGTACTTGCAGCTACGCGCTCCTCCTAATATGGTCACCTTCCAGTTTCCGCCTACCGTCATGGCTGTCCATCTACGAGGATGCATACCACCAACCTTACACAGCATCCTTTCTTGTTGGGAGGGAGATTTACAGCACAAATTTCTTCACCCTCTGTCACATGATCAAATGGAAATTAAAAGGTACAAATACATCAGGAAGCAGTATTTGTCTACGTATAAAAGATTTAGGTTGTTAACTGCAATATTTAAAGCAGCTGCTCCTATCAAAATTACATCTTGTTCAAGTAATGATTATTTATTTAGATGCACCAAGAACCAAAAAGTAATGTTTTAACGTATCCACTAAATAAAAATATATAAAATATGTAGGAAGACTTTATACACAAATATACATTTCACATAGGCTCCGACTCACTGGTGATAGAGCATCCCAAACATTTATTTATAGGCACTATATGCTCTCCTGGGGATGCGCATCAGTAACTTAATAGGCAAAAAAAAAAAAAAAAAAACACAAAGACAACATGCATATTAAAATGATTTCAATTCATTCCTCTCTCTCTCATTTTGGTCTGAAATGGCTTCTCAGAAAAGGTGTATGTATGCCTACTTTCTTTTAATAACAAAGCTGATTTTAGCATGTGGTGCCGCTGAGAATTTACAGATATTCTTTTTTAGGAGATTTTTAATAACTGTTCTATACAATCTTCTAACACATGTACACAGTGTCATTCTGGACACGCTAGATGTCCCTCGTGAAAAAAGATTTCAGCATGAGACCAGAGTGCAAGTCATTCTTTAGAGCCTTCTGACTGTCCTTGTCAACAACAGAATACAGCTGGTCAACCTGTTTTTACAAGTAAACATTTATAAATTGCAGTATTTAAGTGGATCATAACAGAATAGGTTGTGTTTGCTGTAAATGTTTTATGGTAAGCATGTTGTAAACATTGTAGCAAAAAAAAACAAAACCTATACAGTTAAATCTGTGACTTGAATTATAATAATAATTCACTGGGCGCCTACGAGAGCATGAGAGTAAAGAAAGGCATTGAGGGGCAGTGAGCTTGAAGCACATGAGTGCTTGAGTGGCAGTAGGGTTAGAACATAGGACAAGACACATAACATAAAACAAATCTGACTCTCGCTCCCGACGGGTCAGGCAGCATCCTCTGGCTGCTGGGCATTTAGTGGAAGGGGACATACAGGACAAAAGGGCAGATCCTTTGCAACTCAGATCAGCATCCTCAGGCAGCTAAGCTGGCAGCTGGGTGGCGTGGAGAGCTTAGGAAAAGTCTCAGGTCCGTTTAGGAGAGACGAAAACAGAGAACCCCAGCCCCCCTCGGTCGGGGCCAGCTCGGCAGGTGAAGGCTCAGCCTACTGCATGAGGGGGGTGAAATGGTCCTGGACCTGAAATGGAAGAGAGGAGATGGGACAGCAAGGTTGAAGCCTGGAAGGCTTAGCACATAAGCAGCAGAAGAATAGGATGTGGCCGGGGATCCCCTCAGGTCGGCGAGGAACAGTTGGGCGGCAGTAGTTGAGACGAGAGGCCGACCCGGACAGCCGTAGGAGTGAGACTCACTTTCCCCCCAAAAGAGGACCCTCGGTTCCCCACAAGAACCGCACTGTGGGATAGAAAAGAGATTGCAGAGTCGCACACATAGACAAAAGCTAGAAGAAAAGAGAAAAGACGAGATTTTAGTAGATAACCTATGCCTATAAGCCATCTGCACTGTGGAGAGGAAAAACTCCCCCTGCAGGGAGGAAACATCTGGTGGGCCTGGCGGAGAGGGTGCCCCCCACTCCGGGCAAGCTAATGAGTGCTTGGTGAGCTGTGGCGATGTCGGCAGAGGATGATCTAATATAAAGTTCAACTGCTAAAGAGGTCCAGCGTCCCATAGTCTTAATCAAGTGTTGATTGATTCCTGCCCTGGCTGCGGAGGTGGCTGCTCTGATCCAGAATGAATGGGGAGAGATTCCAAGAGAGCCTGATCTGTGACAAGAGGATGGATAGACAGGATGAGAACCAGTGTCTCGTAACCATAGATCTGGAGCTGTCGATGAAGAGGGGATCCGACTGAAGACACAGGATCCTGCATGCAAGGTATCTGGACAGAACAGAACTAGGACACAGAGGAGAGTTAATTTTACAGAATTGTATGAACTGACCTTGGCTTAACTGGTCAGTTTTTGAAGATCTGATGTGGAGGATAAAAGTGGTTTCCAGGGATTTGAGAGAGAGAGCGGAGCGCTTGAGGCCTAGAGCTGGGAAGCTGGAAGTTGATGGAGTTGAGAATTCGGAACAGCGGAGAAATCTGAAGAAGGCGGTCAGGCACAGGGGTTCCATGACAACGTCGTCGAATGGGTTGAAGAATCCTTGCCGGAGAGCGGTGATGAGACGAAGGAGAAGGTCTGTTGAGATTGGTTGTCTTGATGGAGAAGAGGGGGGTCGGCTTTTCTCCATGCCCCTGAGCGTTAGGCGGATCTCTGGAACGGACAAATGAGGGGGAGAGGAGATAGATTGAAGGCGAAATTGATACTGAATGCCCGCTAGGTAGCATCTAATAGAGGAGGGGGCTAAACGTAGAGACAGCCTGAGGTGAGTGATGAAGGCGAGGAGGTGCTGTAGATTGTAAGAGATATGATTGCTCCGATTTTGCTCGCAAAAGTGAGTAAATGAAGACCAGGCAGTCGAGTAGGAGGAATGCCCGCTAGGTAGCATCTAATAGAGGAGGGGGCTAAACGTAGAGACAGCCTGAGGTGAGTGATGAAGGCGACGAGGTGCTGTAGGTTGTAAGAGATATGAGAGATCCGATTTTGCTCACAAAAGTGAGTAAATGAAGACCAGGCAGTCGAGTAGGAGGAATGGGTAGATGGGGTGAGAGTGTTCTTCATGAATCCACGTGCTGATTGAAGGAGGCCGGAGAGAGAGTTATTCAGTTGAATATTGTCTTGCTGAACGGTTGAACGAGCCAAGGGTTGGGGTCTGCTCCTGGGACCAGGTTGCGGAACTTCTGGATCTGCAAGCGAGAGAGAGCATTGGCAGCGTTATTAAGAGACCCTGGGAAATGGTGCGCTTCAATAATGACATTATTGGATACTGATGTCCAAACTAGATGGCAGAGGAGCTGCATAATGATAGGAGATGAATGGCCTTTGTTAATAATGTGAACTGTAGCGAAATTGTCGCTGAGGAAGAGAACGGATTTCCGTGGCCAATCGTGGCTCCAGAGCAGGGCAGCTATCACAATGGGGTACAGTTCCAGCAAAGAGGAGGATTTTAGTTGCGGAGGAAGAGAACCGATTTCATTGGGCCAGGTGCTATAGAACCACTGGGACCCAAATATACCGCCAAAGCCTAGATGGGAGGCATCAGTGAATAGGTGTAAATCGGGGGCGGAGATGAGGTCATCATAGAAGAGGGAAAGGCTGTTCCAGTTGTTTAAGAGTAAAGTCCACATCTCGATATCCTTCCTAGCTTCATCTGGGATGATGACTGAGCCGTCCAGGGAGTTAGAGGTAGAAGACAAGGCAAGAAGACGAGAGATGAAGATGCGCTCTTGAGGGATGTTGCGAATGGCGAAATTGAAGTGGCCGAGAACTGTATAGGTTGAGAGCGCGGGGCGTTGCCTGGAGAGACAGTATGAGCCTGCCTTGGCCGACGAGGAGGGCTGAGGGTGGAGGCAGGAGATCCAGGTTAGATGCTGGAACGGGTGTGGCGTATAGCAGAGGGAGAGCTGGAGGCGATGTCCTGGCGGGGCTGCCTACTGGTAGAATGATGAGAGGAAGCAGGCGAATCAAATGCAGAAACGTGGAGGGACTGTCTGGTCAGGAGGAGTGGGCTTGTAGCCTGATTGACAGGTAGATCAATGACGAGCAGGGATAGACACTTCTGTAGCTGAATGTTGTCGAGGGAGGGCGACACATTTCCTTTTTGAAGCAGGAAAGACAGGAATTGCAGAGATTGAGTTGGGTATTGGTATCCCATTTTCGAAAAGGGTTTTAAGAAGCTTCAGCTGCGTCCAACTGCTGTAGGACAGCGTCTTAGGGGGTTGAGGAGTTGAACACTTAGGTCTTACTGATGAAAAGCTTGGTTCTGGTGACGGTGAAGGTTGCTGCCTGCGCTGAGAAGAGCGAGCCGAGCGCTGGGGCTGACCTGGTGGAAGCTCGTCACTGTCATCCGAGAAGGAGCCGAAAGCAGTCTCCATCTTGCTGGATCCTTCTGTCAATATACCAGCTATTTAGCTCAAAACAAACAACAAAAAGTTTTTTTTATTTATTTATTTTTTTTACACAAACTATAACGCAGAAACAAGAAGAGAAAATAAATTTTTAAACGAACTATCGCGATCCCCTTAATTTTTTTATTTATTTTTTGCTTTGGAAAGGTAAGCGAGTTACCACGTAAGCACGCAGTCTGGGAGTCTCCAACAAAAAACAAACACAAGACAAAGAGCGGAAGTAGTGCTAGGTTAATATAGGAAAAAGGGGGAGATTGACGGGCGGAGCTGCCAAACGGAACCCCCAGTGCTGCCCTGGCCACGCCCCTTGACTGATGTGGTGAACGCTGCACGAGGCTATTTAGAGATGACTAGAAGTGAGCTGCCCCTCCCCACCCGGATGTGATTGAGCCAGCTGATCACTTCCCCCAGGCGGAGCGACGCTGAGGAAAGCTAGAGTGGACGGCATAGAGAAATGAGTTAAACAGGGAAAAACGCAGTGAGAACGCTCTCTACGGCGTCCCCCGAATTACACCTAAAGGCTAACATTACATTTAGCATTGTTTTGCACTTACTTTTTCCTCATAAGAATCAAAAAGTTATAATCCAACGGTAGCCTAGCCTCTTTTTTAAAACTTCTTCCTTGTGTAAAATACAAAGTTTTTTCCCCATTGTATATTGCTTTATGTACACCTGTGTTTGTGAAGGTCAGTGTTAACAGTACATATTATGAATAGTAGAGTCTCAAGCAGTGCTAGGCTGTATTGCAAATAAGAAGGTGAAAACTCAAAGGTTAACCACTTCTTCATATCGATGCACAAAAAACAAAAATGTGATATGAATAAAGTTGTTTGTCACAGCCTGGGAATTTATATTTACGGTTTATTAAAAATAAATAAATTGACATGTCAACAGCTTTCCAATGAAAATAAATCTTAAATTAAGAGTGGTTGCTGAAAAGGTAAAGGGGGGCACAGGAGTTGAGCCTATGATCTAAGGTGCTGTCACTCTTTTTACTGGCAGATATACGTATTGATCATTCTGAAGCAGGTGGAAAGCTAACTAGTGGAAGATTAAATTATCCACCACTTTGATCTTTGGAAAATAGGCACGGATTCTTAGATCATTATATATTCCGCCAAAAAGAACGCATCAGAATAACTAATGAGCCAAACTAGCAGATAGATTCCTGATATTTATTCTGCAGCTTTAGAAAATACAGAAATCAGTGGGGAAAAACGGTCGGAATAGTGGCATATAACACAGTCCTCCAGCAGATCTCCTTTGACAATAACTTCCTATGTCTACATGCCAAATGTGACAGCTTTCTTTCTTCCTTTTTTTTGTTTAACCTCAATTTCCCCCCTTTCCCCCCAAAGATGGCTATGGTTGTTGGGAAGAAAACTCTTCCTCTAGGACTGCCGATGACTTTTCTGTTTTCCATGCAGGTGGCTTAGTTTTTGTTGAATAGAAGCTTCAATAAGTTTTGTACAATGAAATATCTAGGTTATTTGGAAAAGAGCAGGAGCGGCACAAAAACACATCGACTTCATGCGGTGTTCTCTGGTGCTCCCTCCTGTTGCAGTCTTCTAATAAGTTCAACGACTAATTTACAGAATATTTATAGTTTTGTGTATGTCTTACTCTACCCTAGCTCTAAGAATCAGATTTATTTATTTATTTATTTATCAATATTTGAAATATTATTTTTTTGTGATACAGATTGTTTCCCTATTGTCCGATTCTAGACATGTCGCTTCCAGTTTAAGGGGTATTAACACCGGATGCGATGCAGCACCAGGGCACACCACAAAAAAGTAGAAGCTGTTGTTTTCAATTAAGGTATTCACACCGAAGGCAGCCAGTGGCACCACTTCGTGAAGTATCCTACCAGCAGCCAGTATCTGACATTTTTTTAAGTTTAATTCCAGGTACTCCACAGGTTTTCTATGTGTATCGATACAGCTTATATTTTCTAAATGACATCCTTCACTTTTTGTGTTTATAGGCGAAGCCCACCTACTTCCCTTGCCACCTTTGGTGTGAACAGGGGTCTGTGGCAACACAAAGTGAGTCACAAGGACGTGGCATGTGCATTGCATCCAGTGTGAATGCCCCTTTAGAGTTATAACAGACATGGTAGTTGTTGTTTTCTGAACTGTGAATTGCCAGTCTGCTGGTGTTCTTTTTGATTCCAGAATGGCTGTTTCTTGCGGCTGCTGATCCCTCAGGCCTTTTCTGTCACAGTGTAGAATGTCCTTTCCATTTTTCAGGAACAGTTTGGCAGTATGGCTGGTGCAAATGTGTAAGTTTGCTTTTTTCCTCCCACTTTTAATGTTAAAAGTGTAGTTTTAAAAATAGTTTACACAATTACTCACAAAGGTGGTTTCCTTGAACACCCATATTGGTATGTGCATGGGACTCATATGGCTTTTCAATGTGAACTGTAATAGGGTGCTGAAACTTATTTTTAGATTTCAACAAACAAAACCCCAAATAGGTTATTATTAATAGTTTTTACTTCACTTAAACTGATCTAAAATTAATAAAAGGTTTTAAACGTGTAAAAATGCTTTTTTTACACACCAAATTTGACTACATTTCCTGCCCAGTGTCCATCTTGGATTTAAGTTTTGCACTCTACTGACTTTAGCTTTAAGATTTAAAAAAAATAACAGATTTGTCGCTAAAATATTAAAACTTTTCAAAGGGAAAATTCACTCCAAGCTAAATTGTGATTTTAAATTCAAAGATCTTTTTTTTACACTACAGCCTGCCCCATGTCGACCTGTTCCTATCCAGTTTTAAATAACTTTAACATAACAGAGGCAGAAGTGTTAAAGGGACTAGGAGCTCTTAAAATAAACAAATCCCCAGGGCCGGATGAGATCCTCCCAATAGTACTCAAAGAAATGAAAGAAGTTATTTACAAACCGCTAACCAAGATCATGCAACAGTCTCTTGACACAGGGGTTGTACCGACATACTGGAAAATTACAAACGTAATACCAATCCACAAAAAGGAAGACAAAACCGAACCAGGTAACTACAGACCAATAAGCCTGACTTCTATTGTATGTAAACTTATGGAAACTATAATAAGATCCAAAAATTAACTATAACAATATCCTGGGAGGCAGTCAGCATGGTTTTAGGAAAGGGACATCGTGTCTAACTAACCTGCTTGATTTTTTTGAGGATGCAACATCGACAATGGATAATTGCAAAGCATACAACATGGTTTATTTAGATTTCCAGAAAGCTTTTGACAAAGTCCCACATAAAAGATTAATTCTCAAACTGAATGCAGTAGGGATTCAAGGAAACGCATGCACATGGATTAGGGAGTGGTTAACATGTAGAAAACAGAAAGTACTGATTAGAGGAGAAACCTCAAAATGGAGCGAAGTAACCAGTGGTGTACCACAGGGATCAGTATTAGGTCCTCTGCTATTCCTAATCTACATTAATGATTTAGATTCTGGTATAGTAAGCAAACTTGTTAAATTTGCAGATGACACAAAAATGGGAGGAGTGGCAAACACTGCAGCAGCAAAGGTCATTCAAAATGATCTAGACAGCATTCAGAACTGGGCAGACACATGGCAAATGACATTTAATAGAGAAAAATGTAAAGTACTGCACGCAGGCAATAAAAATGTGCATTATAAGTATCATATGGGAGATACTGAAATTGAAGAAGGAATCTATGAAAAAGACCTAGGAGTTAATGTTGACTTGGAAACGTATTCATATAGACAATGTGGGGAAGCTATAAAAAAGGCCGACAAGATGCTCGGATATATTGTGAGAAGTTTTTAATTTAAATCAAGGGAAGTAATGTTAAAACGTTACAATGCATTAGTAAGACCTCACCTAGAATATTGTGTTCAGTTCTGGTCACCTTGTTACAAAAAGGATATTGCTGCTCTAGAAAGAGTGCAAAGAAGAGCAACCAGAATTATCCTGGGTTTAAAAGGCATGTTGTATGCAGACACACTAAAATAATTGAATCTATTCAGTCTTGAACAAAGAAGACTACGTGGTGATCTGATTCAAGCATTCAAAATCACCAAAAGGTATAAACAATGTCGACCCAGGGGACTTTTTTTACCTGAAAAAAGAAACAAGAACCAGGGGTCACAAATGGAGATTAGATAAAGGGGCATTCAGAACAGAAAATAGGAGGCACTTTTTTACACAGAGAATTGTGAGGGTCTGGAACCAACTCCCCATTAATGTTGTTGAAGCTGACACCCTGGGATCCTTCAAGAAGCTGCTTGATGAGATTCTGGGATCAATAAGCTACTAACAACCAAACGAGCAAGATGGGCCAAATGGCCTCCTCTCGTTTGTAAACCTTCTTATGTTCTTATGTTCTAAAACACATCTATCACTCTGCCAAGACTGTCAGGAGGGCATGGCAGCGAGACAACCGCTCTGTCAATGTAGTCACACTTGCTGTTGCCATTGTCTCACAGAGCACAGAATGAGTTCAACTTCGACAAACTTGAATGCACGCCACTTAATCCAACCCACATATCTTCCACCCCCCACCTGATAAATAATTCAAGCAGGTGTGTCTTCCGGACACATAGCTTTAAACAATTATGTCGTTTTTGAGAGTTTGGAACTTGGTTTTGTTTTCAAAATACCGGCCCAGAAAATGTAGACTCTTTTTGTTTAATGTTCCGACTGTCAGAATAGCTTGATAACAAGGATTCAGAGTGATTAAAGAGTATATATATATATATATATATATATATATATATATATATATATATATATATATATATATATATATATTGTAACAGACCAGGGGGAAGAAGGGGAAAAGACTACATTCCCCAGAATGCCACTGGAGGGAGCCAGGATGGGGTACACCTGGCTCTAATAATAAAATGAATGCCACCTGCCTCCGGTTTTTAAACCAGGACAAATGTATGTTTGGGGCAGTCTCCAGTCTGTGGGAGGAGAGAGGCTGTTACAGTAAAGAAGCCTGTGTGGTTTTGTGAAGGTAGTGTGGAAACCTTTGTGTCTGTTTGAAGAATTGTTATAAAATTGGCTTAGCCGTCCAATTTTAGTTAGGAACCAAAAGAAAAAGTTTAGTTAGCGCTCCAAAATGGAGTTAGGTTTTTGTTTGTGTTCAGTTATTATTTCTGTAAATAATAAAATTGCACGAAAGTGCTTTAAAACCATCAATTCTTGTGCCTGGGTCTGCATTAAAAAAAGGGGCTACGAACCAAAAGTGGTGCAAGTCTTTCACAATATATAAGTTTATTTTAAAGCAGTTTGTATGTGTATAATGAAGTCAGTGTGGATTTGTCAAAAATAAGTAAACTGCAACCGATTTCAGCGTGCCACAGACATGGTGCTGCGGCCAAGTCTGGAAATTCAATGGCCTCTTGTCTTAAAAACAAACTGTTATACAATAAAATCTACTTTGAAAAATAAGATATTTTTATGCCAAATGTAATCTAGGTGAATTGTACAACCCAAAGAATGATATTTTGTGAGATTTATATAATATTTTGAGAAATTATTATTACAATTAATATGACAGGTTTCATTGTCTTTTGCGATATGTAGTGATTTTAGAGCTCTAAACAAATAAATATTCAAACATACTTAAATATTTTAAGACAGACATGTAGTGGACAAAAAGTTGCATTAAAAAAATTATTTATTTTGCAATTGATGGTTACTGGGATAACCTTACATAGATTTCAAAACTGCTACATTCACGATTCACACACACTGTCTTCGGGATAACGTGATCACGCCCTTTTCCGCCCACTCGAACTGTAATGTTTTGGGGGTGGATTATATTGGATAATAGAAAGTAGGGCCTTAGGGAGACATATTTTAAAGTCCCTTGATGAAGAGCACCCTGCATTTTATAGATAAACAGTGATGTTTAAAAAGTCATCAGAATGTAAATATTGAAATTGAAATTAAACTTATCAGAGCTGGAACAACACGTGGGTAAAAAAAAGCGCTAAAGGTTTATTTTCCTACGAACCAGCTGTTTTTAAGGAATAGCAGACAATCTACAATCTAATATAGGGCAGCAGTGTGGAGTAGTGGTTGGGGCTCTGGACTCTTGACCGGGGGGTCATGGGTTCAATCCCAGGTGGGGGACACTGTTGCTGTACCCTTGAGCAAGGTACTTTACCTAGATTGCTCCAGTAAAAACCCAACTGTATAAATGGGTAATTGTATGTAAAAATAATGTGATATCTTGTAAGAATTGTAAGTCGCCCTGGATAAGGGTGTCTGCTAAGAAATAAATAATAATAATAATAATCTGAACCAGTAATTCACAAGTAAGGTTGTTGAAGTACTTTTGGTGTGTGTGTGTGTATGTTGTTGATTCGTCCATGGCAAAATGATGACAGGAGCATTTATACATAAACCTAATCCTAACTTAAAATGACAGGTTAGTTCATTCATCCTAACCCTTTAAATTCCGATTATGAAATTGCTATTCAGTTCTCCAGTGAGTTGATTGAAATATTTCTCTATACATTAGATATTCAGTCTGGATGTTCCCAGAGCTTTTAAAACTGGACGAATTGACATCCTGCGACTTCTACATAGTACTGTTTCTGTGCATCTTTGAATTTGTATGCCATTTTTTTGACTGTGGGTTATTATTTTAATAATATATTAGAAAATTGATTGGAGATTTCTTTTAACCTAATTGGTCAATATGAGGCCCCTAATCTCTCTCTGGTAAATGACCTTGAATGTTACCTTTCAAACTATGCCCAGGATATATCAGGATAGCCACACAGTGGTCATGCTGGTCCACCTGAAAGCCAACACAGAGCTTAATTTGAAGCCAGTGAAGCATAGTTCTGTTTTTGTTTTTTAGCCTTGTTGGCACCAGAAATACAGTACACTTTCATGAATCAGCCCTCTGAAAATGGGTATAAATGGATCTTAATTCTTTGCACGCCTGCCAGTATTGCATTATTATTTACATGATGTAGAAACTGACATTTGGTTGAATAGTAGCATTTAATGTTATGTAAAATAAAAATGTGGTAGATTTAAGTTACCATCTCGATGAAAAATAAATAAAAGAAGAAAGAAAGTGTTTGTGACAGGGTAGTCGAGTGGTGATGACGTCCCCAGAACAGATACGGAACAGATATGGAAGCTGACAACACAGCCAGGTACTCGGGTGAAAAAACGCACTGCTGCTCTGTTTTTATTAAGCACAAATAAATAAAAAGGTTGAACAAAAAAACAATGCTCACAAAGCAAAACTAAAAGTTTAAACAAGTACTGTGGTGGTGCTTCCAGCACGCATATCAATTGTTATCTTTTGATTGATTTCTTTCTTTCTTTTTCTCTCTCTCTCTCTCTCTCTCTCTCTCTCTCTCTCTCTCTCTCTCTCTCTCTCTCTCTCTCTCAATTAATCTGGGGATGGTCACCTTCTGCACAACACACAATACCAAACACAGTTGTATTTTTAAATCAAAACAAAATGCATTTAAATCATACATTTTTAAATCATAATACACCGTGTTTTAACTAAACACAAAATACTTTTCAAATAACATAAAACACAAACACCTGTTTTAAAATAAATAAAAAAACAATATATTTTAAATCACAATACAATATATTTACAAGCAGGGCTTTGCCCTGCCCCTTATTTATGTGCAGGGCTCGTCTGCTGCGCTGCTACAGTGTTGAAAAAAAATTGAATTATTGAATACTCTTTAAAACAGTCATTGTTGTATTTCATTGATACAATTGTTATGACAATTGCAACATGAAATGGATAAATAAGTTATGAAAATAATTTGGTTGAATAATCAAATGGTATGTTATGGGTCAATAAAGAAATGGTGTTGTATAAAGGGGGAAAAAAAATAATAATAAAAAAAATAATCCCAGAATAAAACACCTCTTTTTTCACAGAAGAAAGGATGAAGTTCTGCCCCAGGTTTCGTAAGTGTTTCTACATTATAAATAACATTACAGATACACTAAAAGCAATCACTTTACTGAAATGTAATTTTATACATCACATACCTTTCTTTGTGTTGATCAAAGTAAATAAATGAGTAGGAGCAGATACAGAAAAAAGTGAGGAAATAACTGTAAAAAACAATTCCATTAGAGCAAGTGGGGCAGGAGAAAGTGTTCATTAAAAATAGTTAAAGGAAGAAAAATAGGTCACTGAGGCCAAGGTCTCATTTATAGCAAAGTCCTCAGCAAGATACAGCAGAACAAATACAATACAAATATGCTATAGATATGAAAAGCAAGAAAAGGATATTGTCCCTAATAGCTGGTTTCACATACCCTGATTAGCACTACTCTTACTGTGACGAGTTAAACCGATCCTGTGCTGTAATCCACCCACCCAGCTGCCAGGGGGCTGTGAGCCAGCCTAGAAGGCCCCAACAGAGATGGTGTGATGTGGCAGTCCTGTGGAGCAGAAGGGCAAAAGCCCGCTTGATCTTGATTTTCAGTATGAATACAGACCGTGAAAGCGGGGCCTCACGATCCTTCTGGCTTTTTGGGTTTTAAGCAGTGGGATCTTGCCTTATCATGGATCCAACGACAATGGTTCAAATCCTACAAGAGCAGGCACAGCGGCAGGAAGAACGGGAGGCCAGGCGCTCAGAGCAACTAGCCACCTTCTTTGAGCGCCTGACAAACCAGATGATGACATCCTCAACTTCTGCGGAAGCCACAGTGTTACAGGTAATATCCCAGCCAAAGTTACAAAAGATGACCGCAGGTGACGACCTGGAAGCATTTTTAACTACTTTTGAACGGGTGGCCCTAGCGGCACGGTGGCCCAAGACCATGTGGGCCACCAAATTAGCACCCTGCCTCATGGGAGAGGCCCAGGCAGGTTACAGGGCCATGTCGGATGAGGATGCCCTGGACTATGACATAGGAATCTCCGCTGGTGGTCAGACAGCGTACATTAAAAACGCTGCCGTATCCAGTATTGCTGGGAAGAGACTGGCCCTTCTTTGGCTTAATTGTAGGTCGAGAAGTGGCTATAGATCCCATTCAGCAATGCAACCATGAGCGGGAGAAAACTATTGGTGAAATTTTCCCACTCCAATCTGATCTGTTTTATTCCCGGTTTCACCTACGAAAGACATGCTGTGAGCGTAGGGTGGAACGTCATGAAGGTATATTAACACGTCTAAGGGAGGGGAATGATGGGTTTGTAAGCCAAAGTATTAAACGGTCCAGCAAGGGAATGGCCATTCAGTGTGACCTGGGGGGTGGAGTTACTGGTAACGGAGGCATGGTAGAGACTCCTCCTCCTCTCAATGTACCTGAATTGTGGAATAGAGATATTGATTTGGCATTGGAACAACAGAATGATTCCACTTTGAAATTTGCTAGGGAGAAAGTCAGGTCCATCAAGGGGAAGGATTTAAATGGAAGGATTTGAATCAACCTGAGACGTTTCTGCACTTTATTGTGGCCGGGCAGTTACTCTGTAACCCGGGCAGTCGGAACCGGAGAGCGCATAACCCAGTTGGTTGTTCCTGGGCCCTTTTGGGCTGAAGTTATGCGATTAGCGCATGACTTACCCTTTGCAGGCCACCTAGGAGTCGAAAACACCCAGGAGCGCATCACGGCAGCCTGGGCGCCGCAAAGAAAACCAAATTTATCATGTCAATTTACTCAAACCCTGGATAGAACGGGAAGTCCATTTTATTTCCTCAGAGAATGTTGAGGAGGCCCTCAGTTGAGCCACTAGAGGCTGCTGATGTTCTGATGGGGGAGCAGTTATCGGCTGATCAGCAGGGAGAATTAAGGCACCTCATTCAACAGTTTGGTGATGTGTTTTCTAGGGTGCCTGGTAGAACTCACATGATTAAACATGCTATTGTCACTCCGCCAGGTACCAGGGTCAGGGTCCGAGCCTACCGGATCCTGGAGAGCCAGAGGGAGGCCATCCGGGCAGAGGTGGAGAGTATGCTCAGGCTTGGAGTTATAGAGCCCTCTAGAAGTGAGTGGTGCAGCCCTATTGTGCCTGTTAAGAAACCTGACTGCTCTCTGAGGCTGTGCATAGACTTCAGGAGGGTAAATGCTATTTCAAAGTTTGATGCGTACCCCATGCCCCGGGTGGATGAACTCTTGGACCGTTTGGGGCAGGCTCGCTTCATCTCGACCCTGGACCTGACGAAGGGATATTGGCAGATCCCGTTAACTGAGGAATCTAAGGAAAAAACGGCATTCATCACCCCTAAAAGTCTTTTCCAATTCCGCACTATGCCATTTGGTCTTCATGGTGCCCCCCCCCCCGCGACTTTCCAAAGATTGATGGACAAGGTGTTACTTCCGCATCGAGAGTATACTGTGGCATACATCGATGACGTAGTAATCTACAGCTCTACCTGGGGAGAGCACCTTGATAGGTTGGGGGCCGTCCTTCAGTCCTTGAGAGAGGCCGGGCTCAAGGCAAACATGGCGAAGTGCGCCTTTGGAAAAGAGGAAACCAAATATTTAGGGTTTATCATGGGAAAAGGTAGGATTAAGCCGCTTATCTCTAAAGTCCATGCTTTGTTAGACACCCCGGTCCCTACCACAAAAGCCCAGGTGAGGTCATTGTTAGGCTTGGCAAGTTACTACCGCAAGTTTATAAAAGACTTTTCCACCATAGCCACACCTCTCACTGACCTTACTAAAAAGAACACCCCAAACAGAGTAAAATGGAGTGCAGAGTGTCAGAGGGCCTTTCAATCTATTAAGACAAGCCTTAGTCAGGCCCCAGCACTTATTGCGCTGGATTTCAGTTGGGAGTTCATCCTCCAAACCGACGCCTCTGAGATAGGTATGGGGGCGGTTCTGTCTCAGGAGAAAGATAACATAGAACACCCCATTTTATATCTTCACCGTAAGCTTCTCCCTAGAGAAACTTGATATTCTGTGATAGAAAAAGAATGCTTAGCGGTAAAATGGGCCATGGAAAGATTAAAATATTATCTCCTGGGACGTCACTTTACGCTCGTCATAGATCACTCTCCTTTACAGTGGTTGAAGGACAAGAACGCCAGGGTAGCACGGTGGTACCTGGCATTGCAGCCCTTCTCTTTTGATGTCCAACATTGAGCGGGTAAATTACACCAAAATGCAGATTATTTTTTTCGTGAGGGTGGTCAATTGGGGGGGGGGGGGGGGCGTTAGATCGGTCCGACTGTTCTTTCAGCTTACTCTGGGCAGGGGGGGGGGGGGTATGTGACGAGGTAAAGCGATCCTGTGCTGTAATCCACCCTCCCAGCTGCCAGGGGGCTGTGAGCCAGCCTAGAAGGCCCCAACAGAGATGGTGTGACGTGGCAGTTCCACCTTTGGGGCGGAAGTCTCAAAAGGACAGTCGCTATCTTTGTTGAGGGCAACAACATGGAATGTGCTGGAAAGTCCCAGAATTGGGAGGCGATTCAAATGCCAATCGCTGATTGGTTTTCCACTGATTAGGGGGGCATTCCGCGGCACATAAAAGGGGGCCGTTTTGTAGCAGTCGAGGTTGGTATCTGAAAGCACAAAGGAGTGTGGGAGAGGTACTGAGGGTTATATATATATAAACCAAACAAATGCTAACTGTGTTTTTTTGACAGACCTAAACAAACTAATTTAAAAGAGAGACAGCCAACCAGGAGGGTGGACACCAGAATGGCCAGAAATGCAAGGACAGCCACCCAGAGTCTGGATAATTTTACTTTGTTGTTTATTTGTTTTTGTCTCTCCACATTTCAGTTAGCGTTTCTCTTTTGTTTGGACATTTTCTTTTGTTTGTTGTCCTGTCCTGATTACCACTGTTTGCGGACACTAATAAAGGAAAAGAAAATAACTTGTGGAATATCATACCATTGACTGGATTTTATTATTTTTACACCTCCACCCAACTCAGCTATCCGTGACACTTTCCTAAGGAAGTGCAATAGTGTTATTTTGTGTCTGCAGCTATGTTTTAGGAACCACTTGCCCATGTGGTAAAGATATTCTTTAGCACAAGTTCTTCAGGGTACCCCAAGTTATTCCAGGTGATGTGGGTGTAGGACATGTTGGCCCACTTTCTCATGCAAAAGTATTTGTTGCATAGGTCATTTATGTCTTTTGGTGCTTTCTGCAGACATTTTTAATCTATTTTTAAGTGGCTAGCCATTAAATTCTGCCTAGCAACAGTACTTTCTCTATTTTTGTGCCTAGCTAACTTCAGACAGGACGAGATCGGAGAGGTTGTCTTGGAGTCTGGAGACCTACCCTGTTTTCCTAGAGGTTTTATTCACCAAGGAGACTGTATCTCTGACACTCTCTCCAAATTACTGTCTTCACTTTCCAGAAGAATAGCTGGGGGGACCAGCTGGATAAGACATGTCTGCTGCTGTTTTATTACATATAGAAAGACTAAAAATGGAACTGTGCTCGGCATTAGATAGATACATTTGTCAACATGTTGAACTATGAAAAGGTTTTGTTGAGTTCATCTGTTTAGCAGCTACCAAACTTTCCATCTATCCACCACATGTAGTACCAGTAGTATTACTTTAATGTTTTAAATAATTTAGCAAAACATTTTGAAAAACTACTAAATTAATCCTACTAAATAATGAGGCTTTTTTGTTGTTGTAGTGGTCACCAAGGGGAAAGGGTTTCGATTTTAAAAGAGCGGTGATTCTGGAATATCCAGATACTATTGAATTGATATTTTGTTTGTTTTTAATAATGTTACCAGAGACTACGTTGTACTTTTGTCTTTTACTGGTAGCTTCTTCCTGCAGCCTTGCAGATGGCTGTTGAGGAGGATATAGAATTCAGACAGGGCTTGCCTTTAGATTATCTCAGTTATATGGGAGTACAGAATTCAGTAAAGGTACTTGTACGATGCTTTCGCTGATTGTATCGTTGGTTTGGAAGCATGAACTCTCTATACCAGGGTTGTCAAACTCCAGTCCTCGAGGGCCACACAGTCTTCTGGTTTTCATTCCAGCTTAAGATCTCAATTAACATAATCGATCTAATTATTTGTTCAATTGGACATATTTAATATTTTTCAAGGTGCTTTACAGTTGATGATTTCAAAAATACACTTCATTCAAGGTACACTACCAATGAAACATTTTGAAGCATGGAGAGAAGTGTTAAATCTGTCCAATTAATCAAAGAATTAGACCAATTAAGTAATTAACTAAGAGCTTGGGTTTGACACCCCCATCATATACTCTACTGTTCTACTTGCCCGAATAATAACCTGGTCCTAGACATCTATTGGAATTAAAAGCACCTATGAGCGGGGCTCCCGAGTGGCGCATCCAGTAAAGGTGCTCCACTTAGAGTGCAGGATGCGCTCTATAGTCTGGATGTCACGAGAGTTCGAGTCCAGACTATTCCACAGCCAACCGTGGACGGGAGCTCCTAGGGGGTGGTGCACAATTGGCTGAACGTTGCCCAGGGGGAGGGAGGGTTAGGTCGGCCAGGGTGTCTTCGGCTCACCGCGCACCTGCGACCCCTGTAGCCTGGCCAGGTGCCTGCGGGCTTGCCTGTAAGCTGCCCGAGAGCTGCGTTGTCCTCCGACACTGTAGCTCTTGGGTGGCTGCATGGTGAGTCCGCAGGGTGGAAAAAAGCAGTCGGCTGACGGCACATGCTTCAGAGGACAGTGTGTATTCGTCTTCGCCCTCCCAAGTCAGAGCAGGGGTGGCAGCTGAGCTTCAAATCATAATTGGCCATTACAAATTGGAAGACAATAATAAAAATAATTGACAACGACTAATTTTATATAAAAAAAGCACCTATGAAAATGCTTTTTAGTGCACCAAAAATATACCTTCTGGGTGTGCATTGTCTGTATCTTAAAATGATTTGGATATAGTGAATGCATGGTTTCATTACATAGCAGTGAGAATTATAGGCCTTTGATACAAATGTAAGTTGCATATTATCCATGTTTGTTTATCCATGCATACATATTAATTAATTATGAATGCATTTGTCCACATCAAAGCTTTTTATAAGGTGCCATGAAATGGGAAAGCTGAAACATGGACTTTTTTTTACATACCGTAGAAGACAGAGTTGCTTCATAGGCTCTTTTCGCCATGGCAAATATCAAGCACATACGGTACTTTCCTATTACACAAGCGATCCTGTAATGATGTTATTTAGCCAATATAATGTGGTGCTTTTTTCAGTACTAGGATGACCCTGAGAAACTGCAAGATTTGATTAAAAAGCTGGCCAAGTTTGCACCCGTGGATGCTGCAGTAGATCAAAAAGCCAAAGATTTCCTACATGACTATGCTTACAGAAGGTACTGAAATATTCCTCAACAAATTGCATGTTTGTTTAGGCCAATTTCAAAATCCCACTTTTGATTGTATTATATTGGCACTAAATGTGACTGGAGCACAGAAATGGCACAAGGTATTCAGTTTAATATATCTGCAGTATTTTAACCAACAGAAATCCTGTTCAATTTATTTACAGTATTTTCATCAACAGAGAATTCCCTCTTTCATTTCCAAGAGGGTGGTGGTGGTGGAAGGCGACTTGTTTAAGATTGATTTAATTAAAATAATTATTTTAAAATATTAACTTGGTATGGAAGACTACTTTAAAGCTTTGTAATTTACTCATGGCACACTATACTCAAACAAGTATTGGGACAAATGAATAAACGTAGAATGACTGGGTTGGGGTATTTGGTATTTATTGTACCCCACTCACACCTTGCTTACTTAATATATTGGTATCCCTGCATTGGTCTCTCCAAATAGCCAATTTATTACTAATGCTGAATGACTGGTTGCGCTGTCAAGCTGACTGCCAAGACAAAACCCATGAGCATGTACTGATAGCCACTGTCCTTTACAATATGATCAGTACTTGCCTGTTGAGGGAGAAAGAAAGAGATCTAGTTGAATACACACCACTGAGCTGATGAGTAATAGCAGCCACTGTAGTGCCAGTCTATACAAGGCGCTGTCCATACAGTTTGGTTAATGGCATGATGATTTTGCATTGGTCATGACCATATTGGATACATTATTTGTGTTAAATAGATCCATGAAACACATATTTTCAGCTTCCGTTCTGACATACTGTATGTCCAATGCATTTGGAATTTTTGTGCATTGACAATACACCGATAATAAAAAAATTTTCAAGCAGGATAGATCACATCTTAGCATGACAATGTTAAAGGTATTTAACCTGATTTATGTGGCCCCATCTCCAGTTCAACTGTTTTATAGACACCTACATGTGTTTTTACTTAAAAATGCTGTTTAATACCAAAAGTAATATTTGTGTATAATAATGGTGTTTAAAAATGCCCATCATTTGCATTATCCAGATATCTGTAAATCTGATTTTGCAGAGTAAAAAGCAACTATTGTTTTGGGGGTTCCAACAAGGTGGGAAGATGGAGATTCAAAACAGGCTTGGCCTCCACAGCCTGTAGCCCATGCAGCAGTTCCTGGTACTGTAACACCTATGATTGCACACGAGCAGTACTACTGCCCTTGGCAATGACACACCGGAATTCACAGAAGGTCCGTCATCCTTATACATTAATACTGAGGCTGTTTTGAGAAGGATTTAATTCTCTCAATATCAATACCCAGACCTGTACCGAGGAGGACGATTTCCTGAGCATCACTGATGCAAAGGATAGAAAAGCCTTTGAAGGGTACCCCTTCTATTAGGCGGTCTGAAGGCCTGTTGGTGCTAAATGGTGAACTTCGGCCTCCTCTGCACCACATCTCCCCAGGGTAAAATTGTACAGGGTGCCAGCAGACCACAAGGATTTCCTTTTTAAACTGCCAAAGCTGGATACCATCCTGGCTACACCAAAAGCAATTGCATCCTCCAGATCCTCCACATCAGAACGTGCAGGCAAGTAGATACCTTCCTGAGAAAGGACTGCAACGCCTCCACCTGCAGCATGCACATCAACAACTATCAGGTGTATGCTGCCAAGTATTAACATATGCTATGGAGCCGGCTTGCAGACACCTACCCAGAAGAACATGGAACTGGCTATGCAGTTTGCAGAAGAGAATGAGTCTAAGATTCAACTACAGGCTGCATGTGACACTGTTGATACCAACGCCAGGGCTGTCTCTACGAGGAGGTGCCTTCAGATAAAGACATCAACACTAACTGCAGACACAAAAGCCATTCATTCCTATTTAATCATCCAATTAGTGACTTCTTCAATAAGGCAAATTAACAATATACAACTGAGCCTACCAGCAGTGTAACAGGGATTAGTTTCCTTTTGTTTTGATTCCAGGATATACGTATTCAATGATTTTTGCTTCCCAGAAAATTTCCTGAAAACCCATATCCAATTTTTTTTTTCAATTATATGTATACAAGAGATATTGAATTGTGTTAAATGATGGGGTTCAAATCAACAAGTACAAACACAATGTACATTGTGTTTAAATACTGTGCACTGTATGTGAGACAAGCTAAGTGTGATCTTTCTGAATGTATCGTGCTGTGTTATAGCAGTCTTGAATTAATGACAGTCAAAAAAGGCATAACAGGCTAAACAGGCATTGTTTCTACTATTGTTTCTTTGTGTGTGTTTTATATATAAATATGTAGATCAGAATAAAGTCATGTTTGTTAACTGTACTGTATAAAGTTGAATTTGCCATTGACAATAGTAGCTGGCATTGTTTGGTCATCCTGTACATGCAGACTGTGCAGTGAGGGAGAAGCTGTGGTCCTTTATCACACAGTAAAAAATTCCAGAGTCTACCACAAGGAGGAGCCAAAGCTTTTCGAAGGAGATTCCGAGGTACGGTATACTCTGCAAAGATTGTGAAAATTGCACTATATTTGTAAAAAGAATTTGCAATCTGAATGTCTTTTTGATATGCTGATTCTGGTTTATACTTTTGTGTTTACTACAGGAGGTATGAGTAGTCTTACTATATGACAGTTGTCTTGATAATAAAACTGTAAACTGCTATGGTTTATACATATGTAAATGTTTACTACCTATTATAATGCACTGGAGTAAACAGCTTTGTTTTAAAGAAAATGTATATTCAAGTGCCAAGTAGAAATGAAACCAGTTTACTGTCCCAAAGCCCACTAAACATGCAGTCATTTTTGTCCTAGTATTTTCAATGTTAGAAGTCTTGTTAGAATCCAAGATAGTTATAGAGGGTGAGATTAATCAAATTGCATAAATTATGTTTTAGGAAGCCTTATCAATTTGTAATAGTTAAAAACAAGCAACTCAAAACAATAAGCCATACAATATTCTATCTGTTAATGTAAAGCAGTCAAGCATTATATCCTGTAAAGTATCCTATGTTGTTCTCCCTCCTCAAAACGCATATGGGTATTGAAGTTCAGGTACAATAAAGCATCATTTAACTTTTTAATTTTTTTTATTATTATTACAGATTTCGATAGCTGAGCTCTTATTTGAAAAGGCCTTTGTGACAGGAGTGAAAGGAGTCCCTCTTGTAAGTCACTCTCCCGACTACTGGCAGGGCTGTACAGGAAGGACCGAGACAGAGGAGAAAGTATGAGTCATGGTTGGGGCAGAAGCCACAGCAGAAGCCGCGGCCATCGTAACTTGGGGCAGGACCTCATGGTTGAGCCCCATTATTGCAATCAGCTATGCTGCGCTCGACGATTGGCTGAGGTGGGGCAGTGCACTGATTGTTGGGGTGGGGCTCGGCACTATTTAGGCTGTGGGGTTCTGCCATTTGGGTTGGTTGTGCTGGATTAACACCCGCAAGAGCCATGTTGGTTGGTTTGTTTGCATTCACAACTGAAGCCCTGTGTTTGCAGATCCTTGACGAGCTGTGTGTGTTTTCCCTTGCTTTCCCTACCCCTTTGGATACCTGGACGGATCTGCAGCGCAGCACCTTTTGTCTCTGTGCCTTTGTGTTTGTGAAGCCTCAGGAGGGAGCTGAGGCAGCAGCTGGAGGACGCCGGTTGCCATCTCGTGGAGGAATCACGTGATTGTTTTGTTTCGACTTTGGGTTTCTGTGTAGTGCGGGACTGTTTTATTTATTGTTTTTATTTCAACCCTTGATTACTATTGCTAGTATTCAAGAGGGGTTCTTATTTTGGTTTGTGCAATACTGTACCTGTCTTTGACCCCTGCTATTATTCTCCATATGGAATATTAATAAAACCCTGACCAGCCCTGCCTTGCTGGTGCGCAGGTTGTACCTCAATTGCTTCCTGTCTCCATCGCTTCTGGGTCACGTCACTTCCTCCAATAACCCACCACACCTTCTTCTCACTGAGCCCCCTGCCCTCCTCCTCAATTAATAAGAGTCTTTTTTATTCAGTCAAGATGTTACTATTTCACTTGCCCGAAATTTTTATTTTGGCCACGTGGTGGTGTATATAGTTACATTAGGACCTGCTGTCCTCTTGACTTTCTGAAAAAAAGTGTTTATTATAAGTATTGTGACGAGGCAGCAGGCTCCAAATGCTTCTTGCGAAGTTCCTATGCTAAATGTAAAATATATTCTTTTCTTGGTAAATTCTTCTCCGTGCAGTCTTTGTAAAGTACCCAGGAGTTGATGGCTGCTAGGTCCAATACATTGTAAACACCTGAAAAGCCCGCTGTCGGGAGCCAGCTTTCATGGAATACATTAGTGCCATCTGATCCAAAACATCAACTCCATATTTTCTTGCGTTGTAAAACTCCACGGTCTCTGGTATTTATTTTCACTAGTCCCGATGCTAATTGACTGACCAAAACAGCACAGCTGGCAAGCAGGCGCCAGCTTTTGAAAAGGCTGATTGAAAAACAATAGACTGTCAGTCATTCACACAGGCAGAGTAGAGACTAATCTAATTAGCATTGGAAGACAAGCGTAACATGACCAATAAGTTGTCACCTGTTCCATCAAAACATTACACACAAAAGACAACATTCCTCCGCCCAGGAGAGCAACCACCAAGAAAAGGTGTTAAAACCAATTCTCACCCAGGACAACTGGAAGCTGCTAGAGACTGGAAAATGCTGGCAGATGTTGGTCAACGGCTTATTTTTCCACCTGAGATTGCCACCACTAACCTTCGACCAGATATTGTCTTGTGGTCTGGATCAGCACGCCTTGTTCACCTGGTAGAGTTAACAGTGCCATGGGAGGATGCTGTAGATGAGGCGTATGAGAGGAAGAAACTGCGGTATGCTCAACTAGCCACTGAAGCGGAACAGCGAGGATGGAGAGTTCGGGTTTACCCAGTGGAAGTGGGTTGTCGAGGATTTGTGGCACACTCTACAACCCGGTTTCTCAGAGACATCGGATTCAGTGGCCAAGAGTTGCGTCGCACAGTGAAGAACTTATCTGAAGCAGCAGAGAGGAGCAGCAACTGGCTGTGGTTGAGACGGAAAGATTCTGGCTGGGGACAGGTAAGTAAGCTGGGCTGAGTTGAGTGGGGGACGGAGGGGGGTGATGCTGGGACGCCAGAATCACCGTCGAGCCCTCTTGAGGTGTCGTGGGCTAGTCGACGAAACACTGAGGATGGAAGGTGCCCACTTGAAAACCCCAGAGATGTACCCTACTTAGCTCAATCCAGACGGTTGTCATGCTGATGCGCTGGGGAGGCCGCACTTTGGTTGATCCCCGGAGCCAGCATCGCAGCCGTTGTGTGTGCTGATGCGCCAGGGAGGCAAAATAAGCTGATCCCTGGAGCCAGCATTACACTTCAGCCATTAACACCAGACAGAAGGATATCTACATCATCATATGGAAGGAAACGTAAATGGATGGAGACACATATGGATCACATTAGTTTACTGTAAAGCTACGTCTTAGTTGGTGCTTATCTTGGCGAGAGCCGAGTTCAAATCAGCATGAAGTTTTAACATCTACTCTCGTGTAATGGAAATCAGCTAAACACATTGCGGACTAGTAAATAAAAATAATAAAATAGAATACCGTTCTGTATAATCACAATACAATTGTTTTCTGTGTGGCCGTCAATGTGACTGCTCCCGGGGCTTTTAGGTATAATGTAATATATCTCCTTTATTTCTGCACTCCCGCGTTTCATGTGAGAATATTTAATACATACGGGCAGAACGGTACATGACCGCGCAGCCCCATATGTGTCACACAAGTGGAGAAAATTACATTTTAAAACCAAAAACCGCCAAAATGACTGCCACGGGGCGTCTAGTGTTAAGGATGCATACCCCCTACCAAGAATAGTTGACACATTGGACGCTTTAGCTTCTGTTAAATGGGTCTCTACATTGGGCTTGGCCAGTGGATACTGGCAAGTTGAAGTTGACCCAAAGGATAAATGTAAGACCGCCTTTACTACCTGCTATGGACTGTATAAGTTGAATGTATTGCCATTTGGTTTGTGTAATGCACCAATTACATTTCACATATTGATGGCCTTGGTTTTAGCAGATTTGCAGTGGAGTACTTGCCTGGTCTATCATGATGACATCATTGTGTTTGGCAAAACTTTTGGAGAACATTTGGGTAGACTGGATAAAGTTTTGAAAAAGCTGAAGGTGGCAAACTTAAAAGTGAAACCTTCTAAGTGTCATTTACTTGCTACTCAAGTGCAATATCTGGGCCATATAATCTTGGTTAAAGGGATTGCAGTGGACCCTAAGAAGGTGGGCACAGTAAGGGCGTGGCTTAGTACCCAAGAACCCAAGAACCAAACAGAGGTGAGGAGTTTTGTTGGGTTGGCATCCTATTATAGGAGGTTCATTATGGACTTTGCCACGATATCCCGTCCTTTATACCATTTGACAGAAAAAGGTGTCTCATTTAAGTGGGACGATAGCTGCCAGAAAGCCTTTGATCTGTTAAAAACTAGTCTGATTACTTCCCTGTCTTGGCATACCCAGGCCCCAAAAAGGTTTTTATTTTAGTTACTGATGCTAGAGATACTGGAATAGGAGCTGTCCTGTCACAAGAAGAAGAGGAGTGCGAACGAATAGTTGCCTATGCAAGTCGTGCTCTTACTAAGAAAGAGAGATGATGTGCTACAACCAAGAAGGAACTATTGGCAATGGTAACATTTGTACAGTACTTCCGGCATTACCTTTTAGGTAAAGAGTTTGTTCTATGCACAGACTACCATTCATTGAGGTGGTTACACAACTTTCAACAATTGGAAGGACAGCTTGTACAATGGATGGAATATCATACACAGACCAGGAAGACTACATCAGAATGCCAATGCCCTTTCAAGGGTCCTTACTGTAGGTGAAGGAGGGGAGTGCCGGGATGCAGAGCCTGCAGTCTCGCTGGAAATGGTTGCAGTGAACACAGCAGACACAGAGGGACCCCCACTAACAACGACCGGATCGATCGAACAGGAGTTGAACTTGGAAAAGGCGCAGAAGGATGATCCAGATGCTGTTCTGCTACCAGTGGAAGATAGAAACAGGGGTTGATACTCTGGAGCAATTAAAGACCCACCCCATTCTGAAATGGTTTGTAGGTGTGTGAGACCAAATGCAGGTTCAAGATCAACTGCAGGTAAGGGTACCCCCCACCATCCAAATTAGACTCTAGGTGTGCAGGTGGTTCTCCCCAGGTCACTGGTGTCGCAAGTAACGCTGAATCAGCTAGGCTGGTCAGTAAAATATTGACTCCTTTTGCATGGAGGATCTCAGTAGCTACAGCTGTTGGTTCATCAATTGAATCAGATTCAGTTGTATTGTGTCTGCCAACTGATGATGTGAGGCAGAACAGTAATTGGATACCAGAAAATATGAATAACAGTGAGTTTTGGCCTCCTTCAGTGTTCTGGATGGAAGGTGTACCTCGCAAAGTGACTCTGTGCGAACAAAAGGAAATATATAGAAATAATATTTACAGCTAAACGTGTCCAAGTATCTTATAGGAATGAAGTCAGGCCATGGAAATCCACACCTGTGATGGAGAAACATTGGATCAAGGGACTTCTTGTGGAAACAACTAAAAGCGAAACCTGGTACAGAAGCTGAATCCTGCTGAGAGGCGATTTTAAATATGGAATGTATTATAAAATGAAGTGTCAAAGATATTAGGAAGGATAAAGAAAGAGTATCCTTGTACCACCAGTGGATGGCTCTCTTGCTCCATGAAATAGGTCAGTCTACATATGGTTCTAATTGAACATTTAGTAATCTGAGAATTTTTAAATAAATAATATATATATATATATATATATATATATATATATATATATATATTGTAAAAAAGCTGGACCCACTCGGGTTCGTTGCCCCTTTAAAAATACGACCCAGGACACTGAAATGGATTTTCTTGCGCGTTTGCGCTAATTTTTAATAAACACAAAATAAAACAAATACACAAAACAAACACCTAACTCCTCTTGGAGCACTAACTCAACTCTCAGGACCACCCTGACTAACGCGGGACAGCTACGCTGTTTTCCCGTCCTTCCCAAAACCACAAACTTCAACACACAGGTTTGACACCGCACTTACTTTTTCTCTCTGGCTACTCGGAGACAGAGCACCTCTTCTGCCTCCTTCTACTCAGCAGCCTCGAGCAGACTGCCCTGCACCTGGGTCTAATTCCCCAATAACGCCCAGGTGCGGATGATCATTAATAATAAAACAATTAAACTAAACAATAAAGCAATTAACAAATCAATTAGAAAATTAAATGAAACAATAAAGCAACACAAATCAAACAAAAAGGTGCATTCTCACATGTTTTCTCCCTCGCAGGGAGGTTTTAACCCCCTCCCTGCTGTCTCTCACAACCCGCTATCTTACAATATATATATATATATATATATATAATGAACGATTTACCACTAGTATATCTTATCTTCAGAAAGCATGACGCTTGATAAAAAGCACCATTCCGGCTAAAAGTGAACGTTAATCTACAAATTTATGCCCTAAAAACACAAGATAAGAAGAGACTCTTTATGACCAAAAGATTAACTAACAAGCCAGAGGTCTTGAGAAAAAAAATCCTGTCTCGGCTGGATTTTGTATGAACAAAGAGAAGGGTCAAGCCTAGTTGAATGCAGTTATACTGGCATATATTTGGATTTAAATCTTAAGAGGGATTCACCAAAGTAATATTATAGCAACTGATAAACAGAGGTAAATTAATTGAAAGATTATCTTATAATGAAACAGGTTCAGTGCTAATTGACACTGTTTATAGTTCATAACAGTTATTTCATAAGATTAATAATATGTTTTAAGTATTTGCTATAATGAGAAAACATATTATTTAAAACTGACAAGTATTATTGCTTGTTCACGACTTTGCTGTAGTGATAAGAAAATTAAAACCTGGAGCAGTATTCGATTTACTTAAATGGGAAAATGGTACAAGTTTATTCTTCTTTCTATTGAACAATAAGACTTCTAGACATTATGATATCCATTGAATTATAGAAGTTAAAAGGTGTTGTGTTATGTTTTTGTGTTAAGTTTGTAATAATATACTATAATGTACCTTGTTATTAATCCACTATACTATTGTCTAATGATGGTAGATGGATTCCTTATAATGTGGTGATCTGAAACTGCTGCAGTGAAAACAGGGCCTCTCTTCTTATCTAGAAAGAAGGAATGTCCTTGGGTTCCACTTCAGCAGAATTGCAAATCTCATAGACTTGTAGTGTTAAGGTTTATGGAGTTAGTGGTTTAGTACTGATAAGTAAATGTCTTGAAATAATATGCACAAATCATGGCTTAACAGACCTTTATAGGTCATAAATCTAAAAAGTGTTTGCACAGACTCTGACCTTGGAAAAAACAAGAGACTGTGGAAACTGCTAGCAGTAACATATTCCCAGAGTCAGGTACAGGTCAGAGCCTGGTCAGTGCATCTCTTAGGGATAAATAATTGTAATGAAAACTATTACCACTTAAACTTAGTGAAACTAAATGACTTGAATATTGTAGGAGACACACTTTTGTCAAATACTCTGTTAGACAATGGTATATGGAATCAAAACTGACTCATTAACAAAATGATGAAACAATATGAAGTTAAAAGAAACACATACCTTTAATTTAGCATAATATAATCACTTAGAAGATGATGTCACATATTAAGAACATCTCTCATATATAACACATATAAAAATAGTGTTTTGCATGCAGTAGTGTTTTTATATTATATTATAAACCAAGATCCTGGGAACCTTGGTTCACTTAACTTTTCAGATAAAGGAGGGGCTCAGAGGAAAGCAAAGAAATGAGATCATAGGTTTGGAGTTAGACAAGAAATGAGATATTGAATTTATTGAGTACATGACACCTATTAATTCTGAAAAGTTAGTCTGGATCTTTTGAAAACTATTATTTGTAAAATGGATAAGAACTGTCCCACCTGATTAATGATTGGATTTAATTGAGGCGTCCCATGTATTCCAATGAGACGAAAAACCTATAAAACTCCAGAGTAATTTCAATGGAGTACCACACTCATCCCAGACAGGGTAAGGTGGTCCATCTTTTGCAAACCGACACAATTGAGCTGATTGAATTCATTTTCATTTGCCTGGTGAAGACAGCCATATCCTTTTACGATTTATATTAAAGGGTAAGCATTAAGCAATTATTATTATTTTATCTCACATGTATTGCATGTATTGCTATAAGGGACTCACGCTATGTTTTAGAAATAAGAGAGAGTTTTGTTGAATGTGCTGAAATAGACCATTGGGTACTTTAGGTGACGTGTTCTTGGCCTGCTTGTCGGCCTTGATTAACACATATATACATGTATTAAAGTGTTAACGTTGATATCTGTTAAGACACTGGACTGCCCAGTGTGTCTTTCAGCTGGGGATACGACGTAGCCTGTAGCTACTCTATCCAATATTTAAACGTTAATAAACCGAACGAGTACTAATCATACTCCGATTCGTAAAAAACTTTAAATACATGAGTCTGTCAATTTCTTGAGTTCTATATTAGTCATCTGGATATACTGCGGGTCCAGAGCATGAACTATATCCCACTAGGAGTAATAACATCTCTGTCCTCCTAACGTCTCCCCTGAGATAAGAGTGTGTGCTGAGCAATTCAAAAGAGTACGTAAAAGAATCTGAACACGCGGATTTCGTGGCACTGGACTGCCCTCCATACTCAAGATGTTGCATAATGATGTCACAGGAGGTCATTTAGGCACAGAAAAACTACAGGGAAAGGTAAGGACTCGGTTCTTCTGGCCAGGGTGGTCCAGTGATGTGAAAAAGTGGTGTAGAGAATGCTTCTAGGAAAGCCCCAGGTAAGGCTCCCTGTGCACCATTATGCACATCCAAAACTTCTAGACCCATGGAACGTATAACTTTAGATATTTTGGGCCCCCTTCCTGTCACCACTAATGGGAACAAGTATATTTTAGTAGTTGCTGATTATTTTTCAAAATGGACAGAAGTTTTTCCACTTCCTAATCATTAGACAACTACAGTGGCTAGGTGTGACAGAGACAGAATGCTTCTTGGTGATAAATCTCCCTCCCAACGTGTGAGGGCGCTGTGTAAAGGGAACAGAGTGCCCTGGAGTGGATGGCCAGACAATTCATTCCCAGGGTAGATTATTAGATTATTTGTTTATTTAGCAGACTATTTGTTTATTTAGCAGACGCCTTTATCCAAGGCGACTTACAGAGACTAGGTTGTATGAACTATGCATCAGCTGCAGAGTCACTTACAATTACGTCTTACCCGAAAGACGGAGCACAAGGAGGTTAAGTGACTTGCTCAGGGTCACACAATGAGTCAGTGGCTGAGGTGGGATTTGAACCGGGGACCTCCAGGGTTAGACGGAAGTCAGCCATCTAGAAAGGGGGTGGAGCTACGGTACACTAAATCATCGATGTGGCAGCTGCAGATTGGAGGAGCGGTTGCACTCGTCATGATTGGGGTCATGATTGACGGTACAAAAGGGGACGTAGCCTAGGTTTAATATCTGGTAACTGATTTGACTATGAAAGTTGACTTACTGTATGACACTATTTTTGATTATTGTAAATGTTTTTCTATTATTGTTCAATTTGCTTGTACTAATTTATGTACCCAGATTATTTGAATACCTCTTTCTGAAGTAAAGATACCCTTTTATTTATTATAGCTGTTTCCTGGTGCCTCACTCTGTTCCCTAGCTACCATAATTATATAATAAATTGCTTCTGGGGTTATTTATGTGGACCGTCCCGGTTTATCAAAGGTGGTGGCAGCTACACACTACTCTGCTCCAATCCAGTTAGAACACAACCTAGCCAGGACAGGTTTCATTACAGTATGATTACTGTATGTAAAATGATACACAAAGTGTACACCTGTATTGATATTGTTTATGTTTTATACAATCGAAAATAAACTGGTCAGTTTTGTTCCCTTTTACTAATATATACTCTATGTACAAGTCATATCTTTTGAAAGGCACAGTCCAATGTCTGTATCTCCAAACTTCTCATTGTGGTCATATACTGTATTTTTTTTATCAAGGCAGTTCAGCCTTGTGCTAGATGTTTGAGAAGCAGGATCTTCTGGGGTTCTACACCCAACTCAGATTCTGATTGATATATATATATATATATATATATATATATATATATATATATATATATATATATATATATCAATTATTGTGTGTTCTAATTCTAACCTTATGAAAGAAAGGCTGATTTTAAAAATGTAACTTGGAATATATACAAATTCTAAATGAGGATATTGATCAATGATATAACAGGTTGTTATTTTATTACAATTTGTATTTCTTGGTTCATAATCTTTTTGGTAATAATTAATAAATAATGAAGCATCCCTGAGTCATTCCATCACAGATCACCCAAAAAACATTGAATTTAACACGATCTCCGATTTACACACACACAAAAAATACAATTTTCAGCCTGATCGGGTCAAGGGGTCAAAAGTTTGGACTTCCCAACCTTTAAAGATCTTTTACTCAAAAACAATTTGATCTTAAAACTTGTGTTAGATGTATTTTTTATTGAAAATTACACAAGTTGTCCAAAAAAGATATTATAAACATATTTAAAAAGCAAATAAGTAAACAAAGTTTTGACCTTTGACTTTTATGTAAAACCCCCAAAATAGGAATCTGAAGAAAAAAAATTATGGAAAGGTCAAAGTATCTTCTTTCACACACAAAGTTGCTGTTAGGTAATATTTCTGCTTTGCTGTGGGGAAAAAAAATCAAACATCACATAATTTTTGGGGCAGTTTTTTCTTCTATTTGGGAAAGAGTTTGGATTTGTAACAGTGTAGGTGAAATTGGTATGTATGTATGTATGTGTGTATATATATATATATATATATATATATATATATATATATATACAGACGTGCTCAAATTTGTTGGTACCCCTCCACAAAAAACGAAGAATGCACAATTTTCTCTGAAATAACTTGAAACTGACAAAAGTAATTGGCATCCACCATTGTTTACTCCATATTTAATAGAAATCAGACTTTGCTTTTGATTTTTTATTCAACATAATATTGTAAATAATAAAACAAATGAAAATGGCATGGACAAAAATGATGGGACCGCTAACCTAATATTTTGTTGCACAACCTTTAGAGGCAATCACTGCAATCAAACGTTTTCTGTAGCTCTCAATGAGACTTCTGCACCTGTTAACAGGTAGTTTGGCCCACTCTTCCTGAGCAAACTGCTCCAGCTGTCTCAGGTTTGATGGGTGCCTTCTCCAGACTGCAAGTTTCAGCTCTTTCCATAGATGTTCGATAGGATTCAGATCAGGACTCATAGAAGGCCACTTCAGAATAGTCCAATGTTTTGTTCTTATCCATTCTTGGGTGCTTTTAGCTGTGTGTTTTGGGTCATTATCCTGTTGGAGGACCCATAACCTGCGACTGAGACAGAGCTTTCTGACACTGGGCAGTACGTTTCGCTCCAGAATGCCTTGATAGTCTTGAGATTTCATTGTGCCCTGCACAGATTCAAGGCACCCTGTGCCAGGCGCAGCAAAGCAGCCCCAAAACATAACCGAGCCTCCTCCATGTTTCACTGTAGGTATGGTGTTCTTTTCTTTGAAAGCTTCATTTTTTCGTCTGTGAACATAGAGCTGATGTGACTTGCCAAAAAGCTCCAGTTTTGACTCATCTGTCCAAAGGACATTCTCCCAGAAGGATTGTGGCTTGTCAATATGCATTTTAGCAAATTCCAGTCTGGCTTTTTTATGTTTTTCTTTCAAAACTGGAGTCCTCCTGGGTCTTCTTCCATGGAGCCCACTTTCGCTCAAAAAGCGACGGATGGTGCGATCAGAAACTGACGTACCTTCACCTTGGAGTTCAGCTTGTATCTCTTTGGCAGTTATCCTTGGTTCTTTTTCTACCATTCGCACTATCCTTCTGTTCAACCTGGGGTCGATTTTCCTCTTGCGGCCGCGCCCAGGGAGGCTGGCTACAGTTCCATGGACCTTAAACTTCTTAATAATATTTGCAACTGTTGTCACAGGAACATCAAGCTGCTTGGAGATGGTCTTGTAGCCTTTACCTTTACCATGATTGTCTATTATTTTCTTTCTGATCTCCTCATTCCTTTGCTTTCTCTGGTCCATGTTCAGTGTGGTGCACACAATGATACCAAACAGTACAGTGACTACTTTTCTCCATTTAAATAGGCTGAATGACTGATTACAAGATTGGAGACATGTGTGATACTAATTAAAGAAACAAATTAGTTTGAAATATCACTATAATCCAATTATTTATTATCTTTTCTAAGGGGTACCAACAAATGTGTCCAGGCCATTTTAGAATATCTTTGTAGAATAAGCAATAATTCATCTTTTTTCACAGCTTCTTTGCTTTATTCTATGACATACCAAAGGCATGCAAGTATACATGATAAAATAGCTTTTAATTTCATCACTTTTCAGGAGGAATGAAGCATTATTTCAATGAGCTTTAAAGGTACCAACAAATTTGAGCACGTCTGTATATATATATATATATATATATATATATATGTGTGTGTGTGTGTGTGTGTGTGTGTGTGTGTGTGTGTGTGTGTGTGTGTGTGTGTGTGTATGTATGTATGTATTGTGAGATTAAAAGAGTTTCGAAGGGGTTAGAGACAGCAGGTACAGGGAGTAACCCTGGAAGAGACATAGAACGACCAGGAACTACATTTCCCAACAACGGGGAAAACCCACATTGCATGAAGGGTAACAGCGGCAGCTTCAAAAAGCTGCTGGAATCAGATAGAGGGGGGAGTGAGAACAGGTAGGTGCACACACGAGCCGTGGGACTGGAGAGTACCGAACCAAGGCGAAAGCGGGCAGCTGCATTGGGAGCGAGATTGGGATATTAACCAGTGGTAAACCAGAGGAATACAATTTTAGCACTTGTTTCTAAAACGGTACAGCGTATTGGGGCACTACATTGAAGCAACCTTACGGACTACCATTGTCACCAGTCGGAGACAACAATTGTTTCTACAGCGGGACAGTGCACGGTGGTTCTACCTGGAAACAACACAGCGGACTACAAGCTTCCCTGCATCGGGGCAACGCCGAGAACACGGACTGCTGTAGAGGAATACGCTGTGTTTTTGATATCCTTTGATATGCTGGGAGCTACTGAAGTACGGGACTTGTTTAAACAGCGTGTTTAAAGACTGTATCAAAAGCCCACAAACAGGAGAACTGTGTCCATCTGGAAGTGTTGAACGGTGTAATAATACGCATGGACGCAAAAAGGGTTATTTAAACGAAACACAACTTTATTTTATGTCCAGGGAACAGTGGAACCTGCAACAAAAGAGAGGCGAGAGTTAGAGAACGCTCATTGCTCACTGTTCACTGTTTGATCACCTATACTAATTCTTACCAACACAGCAGTGTTATTACTTACCTTAACGAAAGGTTGGCTGGGTGTTGGGGCCGCACTCTTCTGCAACAGACCTCCAGGGCAGGCGGGAGTACAAACCTGTGAGTAGGATGGGGACGATCACGACTCCACAGCGCCATCTGGTGGATGTCCGCGACAACCTGGAAAAGAAAAAGAAACCACAATACCAAGCCAACACCAAAGGAACTTGGATACAACAAGCAACTACTTACCTGAGGGTCTTGATTCACAAAGAAAGTCCTGGACTGTGTTTATTTGAGTTTGTTTATTATTTGTCTTGATAACTGGAACTTCTGTGTGTTCATTTTGATTTAATATAAGAGAAAAAGGAAACTCATTAAAACAGAAATCTCCTTGGACCTGGGTCTCTGTCACGTTCTTCTGCACCAAAACAGACACCACTTGCGCATCTCATACTTACATGGACTATACCTGTTCACAGTATATATATAATTAGTGACAAAGCAGTACCCGTCTGAGTAAAACTTGTACACAAATTGGTTTAGTAGACAAGACACTTGTTTGGAGACAGTAATGGAGGTAAAACAGAACAGTACCTGTATGTTTATTTCCCTATGTTAAATACACAGGGTCGTTGGGACAAAGCAAAAGTCCGGTACACAGTTCCGGTTCTCATACAAAGGTGGGTCAATCCAGACAATAGTGTTCTCGAAACAGTCCAGAGTCATACACGGCAAATCAATAGTTTTTCTCAATAAGTTTACACGGCTCTCCTACCTCACTCCACACCAACTCCTCACTCACCAACCTGAGCTGAGAGTCAGCCTCTTTTTAAATAGGTAAATCACACCCATATGCTCCTAACAGGTGTATTGACTACACCCAGCCATCCTGCTGAGGCTTCTGGGTAGTGCAGTCCCTACATGTGTGTGTGTGTTTTAAGTTGCTCAAAACTAGAATCAGTTAGAACTGGTTTAAAAGGCTAACATAGGGTAATAGTTCAATAATAGTTTGGAGTAATACAAAGTAGTTAGCTGTTATTGGGTAAGTCTGGGATGTTAGCAGTATGTGATTGGATGTATGTTAATAAATGCTTGCTTACTTCCAACTAAACTGTAAAGAGAAATCCTTTGTGATCTTCAGTGCCATTGAGGGTCATCTAGTTATTTGTGTTTCACTGTACTGTGATGCTGTTACGACTTCTGCTTTCTGTGCAATAAAATGCTTTTGGTAAGTAACCTACATGATCTCATTGACTTACATTGATCACGGTAACATCACCTACAAAGAGTGCACAGCTACTGTTAAAAAAGAGGTCATGGTCAATGCTGAAAACCCAGGACAAATGTTACTGTCAGGATTGACCATGAAATAAAAATACACCTAACACAAGTCTCTAGCTCAAATAGTTTTTGAAGTAAAAAAGATTGATTAAAGGTCAGGGGGTCCAGAATTATTCAAATGTCTAATCCCTTATAACTTTTGACCCAATCAGACTGAAAACGTAATTTATAATGTATTTATTTTTGCCTTGAACAACCCTGAACACTGAGGTTGGTGTAAATGGGAAGGGGTAGGGTGTTACTGTGGGGTGATTTGTTACGGAATGATCCCACTGGTCAACGTGAACATCTGGCAGACACAGGTGGACCCAGGCATCACATTCATTTTGGCCTTAAATACCAGTTCATGTACTTGCATGTAGTTCAAAGCATTGGCATTGCCCATGATTTTCAGCAATGCAATAGATATTACTGAAGAGATTTTACAGAGAGACTAAAAATACATGAAGATCTACTAATCATTTCTCCTGATAGTCTCGAAATACATCCATGATACAGAACCAGCAAACATAAAGTTGTGTTATTGATAAAGTAAAGAAACAACTGATCCTGCATAATATGTAATAGCGAAGATTTAGGCTAACTGCTTGAAGAAGTAGTGAAACTTGCACAAAAAACCTTCAAATAGACCTGTGATATAAACTGGAAAATAAGGGGTTGTACATTTGGAGCAAAACATGTCTTTCTAAAGCAGTATCAATGGTACAAGCCCTGCATTTTATCAGAATTGGCATTTATATAATTTATCTTTGTGGAAATGATAGTTGGTTCCTTCTTTAAGCAAAAATAACATTTGTTAAACCATAAGGTTGATATGCCTTTCTGTCTCAGTTTAGGTCAACATTCTTGGAAGCAATAAAACCACTGGGCCATATTTCCATGGGCGATACAATAGGGTTAATAGTTGTCCTGATAAGAATGTGAATGTGTGTTGGTCATATATGACCATTTATGAAAAGGATGAAGGGGTGGGGAGAAGAAATAAAAAAGCACAGCTATGCTAAATTCATGAGAACTCAATTCACTTTCTTGCCTGGCAGGATTCAAACCAGTTCTCTGCAGTAAATACCTGTGTTCTAGGCACTTTACAGTGCACTGCAGTCCATGCAACCTTTTCAGTCAGCTCCTCTTTTAAATCTGTTAGTTTGGTGTTAATACAATGTAAGGGACAATGGCACTGGCTACATATTGTACAGTTGTTCATCATTCAAACACCTCTTGCCATTTAGTCTTGGGCATGTAGAGAATGACAATGTGAAGGTTTTGTGATGTTAACTAATATCCACTGGGGGCAATAAAAGCATTTCACTTACAGTATATAAACCAGATTTGAACCCAAGCCTCCAGAGGTTAAAGGTATGAGAACTTTATGAATTAGCCTGCTCTGTCACCTTACACCCTAATCCTAACAACACTTGAAGCAACTCGTTGTAGGTGACATTTTAAAGCAATTATCACCTTTGCTCTGATCAAAACACACTTGATTTTGTTACTTGAACTTTGCCCATGAAGATAATTGCTTGAAAATGTCACCAATAACTAGCTACTTTAACATTTACAGGAACAAGTTTTCTTATTATATGAAAAATAATCTTGAAACTAAGAAAATCATTTTTGGCAGTGCTTGCTTGTGGGTGGTCTTTTTTTTTTTTTTTTTTTTTAATACTTGTCCTGCAATATTCAAACTACAAAAATGATTACATATCACTGTTTAAGAACATAAGAACATGAGAAAGTTTACAAACGAGAGGAGGCCATTCAGCCCATCATGCTCGTTTGGTTGTTAGTAGCTTATTGATCCCAGAATCTCATCAAGCATCTTCTTGAATGTTCCCAGAGTGTCAACTTCAACAACATTACTGGGTAGTTGGTTCCAGACCCTCACAATTCTCTGTGTAAATTGCCTCCTATTTTTCTTAAAGCCCCTTTTCTAATCTCTATTTGTGACCCCTGGTCCTTGTTTCTTTTTTCAGGTCAAAAAAGTCCCCTGGGTCGACATTGTCTATACCTTTTAGGATTTTGAACTATTTAAGTATATATACAGCAGTATCTATTATTAAATTTAAATGTTTTTGAAACAATACATTCTATCTAATCTGGCCAATGATATAAGGCCAGAATACCCTTTTGCCCATGTATACTGCCTTGCAATGGGGTGCAGATTCCTCCGTGTGTCCACTAGTTCATTCCTATCTAAACATGCATTTTCAGGACAATTAAAATCTCCAGCTACCAACACAATCTCCTCATTCTGGCACTGAGCCAATACTCTATCTAGGGTTTTGAAAAAAAACGACCCTCTCCTTCCCATTATTAGGGGCATAAACATTTATAAAAACAGCTGTCTTTTCTCCCATACACACCTGAACCTTTAAAAGCCTCCCTTTAATGACTTCATTAACATTAAATGAATCAGGAACAAACCCTTTACTAAGTAAAATGCCCACTCCTGCACTGACATTGGAGCAATGACTAAGAGAAACTGTTCCTTCCCATTCACTGACCCAGTCTGATTGATTATTATCATCAGTATGTGTTTCTTGTAAAAAAATACACACTCACTCTCTTCTGCACTAAATAATCAAAGAGATCTGCTCTCTTTACTGCATCTCTGCACCCGTTTACATTCAGAATCCCCAAATTAAGGCTCTGCATTGAGTGATTATAAAGAGAATCAAGCAGACAAACATTTAAAAGGAACAACAAGTAAACAGGAAGAAAAAGGTGTGCTTGATAGAACGCAAACATTATTCTTGTTTAAAAGAACCATGCACTTTAGCCATTAGATTCTTCAATCTGTCTCGTTCCTTCTCTATTCCTAACAGTACTGCATTTCGCATAACCTGTTGAGCTGAGTTCAAAAACAGCTGAAGATCAGGAAAATGTTCAACCACTTTAATCCCTTGCTTTCCCTTAATCGTCTCTAAAAAAGCCCTTATGCTCTCCACACTATACCCTCCTCTCATCTGCTGACTTGTTGTCAGCTCGTAATTGAAAGAGGAGTCAGTATCACTGCCCTCTCCCTCACTTTCTGAGCTATATACCACTGCTATGGTATCAACGTTCTGGTTACACACTGTGCGCCATCCGCTTTTTTAGAGGTTTCAGAAAAATGTCCTCGTTTTGCAACACCACCAACACCCCCACTCAATTTTGCCTTCCTCTTTCTATTTGGCAGCTTAAATTCACCCAACTTATTATTGCCTTCTTCCACCACTTCGATTTCTACTACAGAAACCACCTCTAATCTCTCCGTACTTTGAGACAAGATCTGTCGTTGCTCTAAAGTATTGTTTTGTGTTTCGCTCTATACAATAACCTCCTCCCTCTCACTAACCTCCGTCGTATTCTGTCCCACCTACTCACCAGCCCCCCACTAACCCTATTGTCTCATCCTCGCCCCTCTCCTCCACTACTATCTGAGACGATTCCTTCTTTAGTTTATTCTTTAAATACGGAGGGACATTTGAAATCGTAATCTTTCTCGCCGGTACTGCAAGCAGCAACACAGATACTAAAGCCCCATTCATAACAATCCCCCCCTGAACTAATGTGTGCACCACTTCTTCCATACCTGTGGAAATGTACAATTTCTAGAAATTTCGCAAAAACAAAGAATCATAGGAAAAATCTTTCGTTTTGCTATTGTGGATGAGGAAAAAATAAATAGATTTTTCAAATGTAATTCAAAAGTATTCATACCCTTTCATGCTATGATAGTATTGTCTACAAGGTGCTAGAAATTTCAGTATGCAGGAAAAGTCTAGAAAATGCTTTATTATAGGTGAACAGTCTTAGTGAGTACAAAAGGGTTAGGCATAGGAGATTGCTGTCATTACCA
The DNA here is from genome assembly GCF_902713425.1 of Acipenser ruthenus. Lineage (NCBI taxonomy): Eukaryota > Metazoa > Chordata > Actinopteri > Acipenseriformes > Acipenseridae > Acipenser > Acipenser ruthenus. The sequence continues at coordinate 63,047,984 of NC_081193.1, forward strand.
ATAAGTCAATATGGGATAAAGTAAAGAGCTATCTGAAAACCGTAGGCAGAGAACTATTTATTGTCATAAAGCTGGAGAAGGATACAAGAAGATTTCCAAGCATTTGAGTATCCCAATTTCAAATATTGTTTCTGTTATCAAGAGGTAGAAATCGTACTGTCACAACGCTCCCTCGGTCTTGAAAAAAGAAGGTCAAGAAAAGGGCTTCCATGTGTCCCAAGCCCTGTGGGGCTACGCATTAGACGCCCTCCTCAGCTGCCTGGAAAATCAATGCTGGTTCCTTGCATGCAAGGAGTTCGGACACAAGAGGAAGAGGAGCTGCCTGCTCGAATGCTGGAGAAGGAAGAACTGTCTGCCTCAAAATAAAAGAAAAGGACGTTCGCAGAGGCAAGCAAAGGGGCTGTGTCCATCTCCAGTGCCAAAGAGGCAGGAACCACTGCTGTCTCCAGGGCCAAAGGGGGAGGAGCCACTGTCGTCTCCAGGGCCAAAGGGGGAGGAGCCACTGTCGTCTCCAGGGCCAAAGGGGGAGGAGCCACTGCCATCTCCACAGCCAAAGGGGAGGAGCTTCTGCCAGCTCCAGGCTCAGGGAGCCAACCTCAGCAGCCGCTACACCTGCTGTTGAGGAGAGCATGGCAAAAGCCAGCTGCACATTCTGAGGATCCAGCATCCACACGTTTAGAAGGTCCATCTTCACAGTTGTCAGTGCTGCCCCTGCTGAAGTGCACAGAGCCACCGCCCCAGCTGGAGTGTTTAGCACTACCAGAGTTGGGGCCACCCTCTTTAGCGGAGTCCCAAACCCAGCCTAAAGCTACCTAGGGTGTTTTTGTTTGAACCTTTTAGTTTTGGTCATTGTGCCTTGTTTGTTTTTGTTATTTTGCTTTAATAAACATGCGCAACAATGCTGCCACTGCAGCTTCCTGACTGGTTCTCATTACTAACGCTATCCTTTCACAACTTCACACACCCCCTATAGAAAAATGAGTTATAAGACATATTCAGTATTTTGAAACATTCGTATACAATGTATATCATTCCATGGTGCATTTTTACAATCTTATGTTGAATAAGTTCTACACAATCAATAGTTACACTATATCTTGCAATATAACTACTTATTTACAGGTTTATTACTATTATATAGTTTTGAAACTATTAGGCTGCTTATATCTTGTAAGACTTGTGGCTTCATTAGTTAATAAGAAAAAACCTGAAAATTGTATATTGCGAGTGCTTTTTGAGCTTCATTTAAGCTACGGTATTAAAAAGGTAGACATTGTATTAACCAAATTTACATCCCCTCTCCCTTTACTATGTACAATACATATATAGGTAAGGTAATTTTGCTACCAGTAATTGTTTCAAAGGGGTGTAATTTAAGTAGAAGCATTTGGAATAATTCTAAGCACATTAGAACTAAAGGTAGTTTTCTAAAACAATTCTAATTGAAAATGTTTTGTTCTTTAAGATAATTAAATATCTCTAGTACAGTATCTAGATATGTCATAAACCCTTGGGGGTTTGAAAGGTTCATGATTTCTTAAACATTATTTATTTTTTAGAATCGTTAAGTAGTCATTGTACCGATTCATAACATGCTAATGGTATACTATATTGCTTTACATATGCAGTGGCAGTGCTAGCTGATTGGGGGCCCTGAGCGGCAATATTTTTTGCCCCCCTTTTCGGTTTCATTTTTTTTATTACCCTCTCCTTTATGTTGTAATTGATTGCTATTACTCCGACTCAGATTCTTAATTAAAGCGTTGATAAACCTGTAAATTGTTAAATGAATTTAGCTAATACAGTAACAGGGTGATTTTCGAAGCTTTTTGCTCCAGAGCAAACTGATTTTCTGAAAGTAATTGTAAAAGTTTAAAGGTGCAAATCTAGCACGAGACAACGTAGGTGTGGAAAGAGAAATAAAAGGATTTTTTTTCATTTAAACAGTTTAGAAAAATGAGCTGGAGTTTATTTGCAGTTAGAAAAAGGAGCAAATGTTGCACTGGAGCAAAAAGCTGTGAAAGATGTCCTGTAAATGTTTCTTTACTTCATAGCATCATTCTGGCTGGGTGCGTTAGAGCAGAACAGTGCAACACTTGCAACTTGTTGTACTACTAATCAGACATATGGAACTCAACTGAATAAACAATGTATTACTTGCTTTCAACAGCAGCTAATTTCTATTTAAAGACAATTCTAACTTGCTTTCTGTATTCAGCTTGCTTACATTTGCAACATGATAGATAGGCTATTAAATAGTCTGAATACACAGAGTTCAGTTGTTATCCATATTCCCACCAGTTACACAGATATCTCAATTTTCCATATCAATGCAATGAAACAAAATTGTTACAGTTTTAGTGTATTAATAGTTAAACATCTGGAGAGTTAATATTGTTACTCGCAGCCAAACCCGTTTCAGCAGAAACAAGAGCAGGAAAGAACCCAAAGGTAAGATTCCCATTGAGACTGATGTGTAAAACTTTTATTTTGATTACTTTATTATTGAATGCTCGCTGTGCCCCCTAGAAAGTGAGAACCTCTGATACACAGAGTAGGTTACTTTGTTGCATCTTTTTTTTTTTTAAATTTAAAAGAGTTGATCTTGAGGTAGGAAATTGACAGAAATTCCTGTCATGTGCCAGTGATAGCCACTCAAATTAATAACTATCTACATTCTGATCTTGTCAATAACATTATTAAAAATGGGTATGAAGTTTAACTACTCATCTCATGTCAAAATGCATATATAGAAATAACATTATCATATGTTTAATTTAAAAGTTAAAAACCAATAATAATAATAATAATAATAATAATAATAATAATAATAATAAAAGAATACCTTTCTTTTTGTAAGGATTCAATCTTTATTTTTTATTTAAATAGTTTTCTGCCCGAGGGGTAAGGTCTTTTCAACGCCATTGCACTGGCTTCACAGCTCCGCTATACAAGTCATGCACACTGCATGTACAGTACTGCCTGTGAAGATCCTACTGTCACAACAAACTCTGCTGTTTATTAATGTAATCACCAATAGTTTTATGAGAAGACGAACGAACAATTGCAACGAACAAAAAACTGCGGATGATCCCGTGGTTAGTACTTCAGGACTAGACTAAACCAGTACGCTAGTAAGCACCAATTGCAACGAACCAAGAACTTCCAGATAGTCCCCAGGTGTGGATTAAAAACATTCCCAGAACTCCAGATGATTACTGCTGCCCCCAAGATGTTCCTGATATATTGTACTAAATTAAACCATCAAACGCTTTAGACTAAGTAGAAGAGTTACTGTACTAACTCAAGTTAAAATGAGAAGCCTCATTAAAGCCACCATGTACTGTATCATGATATTCAATACTATCGTGAAACTTTGGCTCTTATGTCAATTACATGTTAAATAGCTGCCAAATTCCTTTTTTTGATAGTGCAAAGTGCATAAGAGGCTAATACACAGTTAATAATGCTACAGCATATGGAATGCTTGCTTTTTATATATTATGCTGAAAACAAGTTCTAGTGTATTCAAAGGTCATTGCCACCAACTATAAAATTAAAATAAAAGTGTTAAGAAAGCTTGACACTGTGTAAAATAGACAATTTTCTTTATTTCTTACATATAAAAAGAGAACTCTGGCGTTCCGGCCAGCTTCAAAGAATCTGTTAATTCTTATATATAACAAAATAACACAGAAATACGTTCCTTGAAGCAGGCTTTGTATAGCTAGGCCAGATGTTTTACATACAGGGGTATCTTAGAAGTGCTAAAAAATGTGAGCAAGGAATGAAAAAAATGAAACACTTGTGGAAGCTGATTCACACGGTACTGCAAGAAATCGCTTGATGAGGTTCTTGCTTGGATCAATACACAACCAAATGAGCAAGATGGGCCAAATGGACCTCCTCTTGTTTGTAACATTTGTTGATAAGTCACTACAACATAACACCTCCATGAATCAATACTGTTCAATTTTTTAAAAAGTAAAACAAGTAAATAATAAGAGTATAATGTTAAACTAGGCTAGCCTGATTAATTCATTTACACTGTTTTTTTTTTTTTAACACAGTAATGTGTTACATTAGGGAATGCGCACACTATATTCCTTCATTTTAAACAATATGCATTCATTTTACATTTTTATAGTATTAGATATTTTGAAAATCACCACTTCCAAATAATTTAATAAAATTAGTTCAGCGAATAAAAAAAAAAACGTATTTCTGGCAAAGAACTGCTGTACTAAAAACGCTGCTAACATACACAATTCAATAGTGAAAAGTTCAAATTTAAGTATTATATTTAATGCTACATTTCTAAAACAAATAAGCCACTAATGTAGATGCCTTCCTCTTGTGTGCTATTAAAACAGAATTCTGTTTAAGCATATTCAAAGCCAAATGTCTCAGTCAAAACAATGCCCCAGTGCACCTTAAATAAGAACAAAAGACATTTTACTAGCAAGAGGAGGCCATTCGGCCCATCATGCACAGAAAGTAAATTAGACAAAAGACAACCACTCTGGCTACTATAATAAACTCTACTTTTTATTGCTTTCATGCTGAACCTGTCTGCATTGGCGGACTTTTGCAGTGTGACTCGGAAGCTTTATAGATCCTGCGCTTTCTTCTGCAGGTGAAGCATCACATTGATCCTGTTAGGGAAACATATGCTGGCAATGAAGTCTGTATTCATTCTGGTCTTTACACCGCTCATGCATGCAATTCAAAACACAGGGTTTTCACAGCTATCACATTACATGCACATAAAATACAGATTAACACAAAATCCAAAGAATATAAAAACATCGCTAACATTTTTGACATGGAGAGTTTTAATGACACGTCAGCAAATTATATTTTTGTAGCTTCTGGCACATGCACTGTAATGACAAAATAAACAAGCATCAATGAACTCCCTTTTGATCAGCTTCTAGTGCATTCCTGTTTTATGTGTCAATATGTATTATTTACTGATGATTAGTGCACTTTATAAACAGTTGAAATTACTATCACATGTTATTTTACTCACTTGCTTATTCTCAACTGGTAGGCTACCTGTTCATATTACTTTGGAAACCCTGAAAAATGTCAGTTATTTCTTTAAGGGAAAACTCTAGGTTCATCTTGTGCAAGCAATTTCACAGGTTCTGGTCACTGTTCCACTCTTCTGATATCAGGATAATAATGCAAGGGGGAGGTTATTTTAGCAACAGGCTCAGTAAATTCAGATCTTTTGGAACTCACACGTTTTGTTTCCCCCACTGTAAGCTGTGTCTGACCATGAGGGAATTATGGACTTTCCTCTATGGCAGGCAAGCCCAGTTTAGAAGGTGCAGAAAGTGTGTTCTCTGTAATCCAGAATCTCTGGCAGCAAAAGTCATATGTGTAGCATTACTGCTACCAATTTCAGACACTAACCTGTCTGGAACATTGTCGAGGAAACTTTGACAGGACACTTGGGGAACATTAAAACACAGTATCAGAAAAAATCTACATTGTCAACAGTTGGTCTAACTTTAGGAATTACACCTAGACTCTGTAAATCACTAACCTGTACTTTAAAATTCCGGATCCTCAGCTTGAGAGTTGATCGTCCTGTCCTGGTCTTTAACTATGCAATGCAATTATACATTCACAAAATCCATTTCATCCCTCTTCTTAAATTCATTAAATTGTTCTTTTTGTCCGTCTACAGTATGTGTCAATTGACTAATGTAATTTCTCAATTTATCACAAGCAACTTTGTAGGCATCCACATTTTTATTATCTAAAACATTTTTTGATCTTTTTCAAACCGTTTATCATGAAACATTTCCTGACACTCACATTCTTTATCATGCTGAATCTTGCCGTCTTAATCAGAGTTTATTTGATGCAATCTGGTACATTTATCCCTAGCAAATTCCAATCCAATTTACCATAATCAATTCCTCGTTTGAGTTGATCCATTTCCAATTTTAACTTGTGTCAGCATTTCGCTCCTCTTGGTTATATTACTATCAGAACCCTCAGATTCTGCATCTAATTCACTTACTTTGGACTGCAATGTGACCATCTTAGCATCATATTCACGTTTCATGAACAACAAATTAGAATTCAATTCCATTAATAATAATAATCTTTATATAGCACCTTTCATAGTGGACCACCATCACAAATCGCTTTACAAGATACAAGACTAGGGTGTGTGAACTATGCATCAGCTGCAGAGTCACTTACAACAACATCTCACCCGAAAGACTGAGCACAAGGAGGTTAAGTGACTTGCTCAGGGTCACACAATGAGTCAGTGGCTGAGCTCGGATTTGAACCGGGGAACTCCTGGTTACAAGCCAGTTTCTTTAACCACTGGACCACACCGCTCCTTTAATACGATCCTGTCTTACCCAATTCAACAAAATCATTGTAGCGCTTGAACTGTACTCACTACATTTCATACTTTTAGGTTGTACAGCAGTGGCAACTTTGTCATGATAAATTTGAATATTACCAAAAGGAAAGCCTGACTTCTAACCTTCTTACAACTGACGTCTAATTTCATCACAATGATTCTTATGCCATTCTGTAAACTCTCCTTGGATCTCGGATTTGCTAAAACAGTTTTTCAGCCAATAAATCTCCAAAGTGTCTACTATTTCTTCCATATTAAAGATGTAGTTTACTTCAACAGATTAACAGTACTTAAGCTTTTCAGAATTCATGAATTGCTCCCTACACCTGTAATACTAACAGTCACCCCACTTGATTTCTAAACACAAAATACATTTTTACAAATGTTAATCTTTATAACCTCTATACCATTATTAATCATTCATATTTTGTCTGTAAAAACACTTTTCTCTTTTTCAAGTGTCTGAATTTAACTCAAATAAAAAATCTGAAATATTTCCAATTTTCTTCCAAAAATGTATTTTATATTTTTACACAATAACCGTATTGTTTACATTTAAAATAAGTATATTAATCCCAGACAAGCCCCCATTTATGTGGTAATAATTCTATAAATCTAGAGTTTAGGTCGGCCACATTATTATTTCATATTTTTATTAAATTATATGAATACATTAGCGGAATTTAAAGGTTCTTAACATAAATACCAAGATAAATATAAGATTAATATAATATGTAATAGGCATATGAAATATTAATGTGGTCGATCTAAACTCTAGACTTCTAGAATTATTACCACGCTGTTGAGTTAGGATAATTGAGTATCTACTGTCCTATTACCTAAATAATCACTTAAATAAATCCTAGTTGTTGTTTTCTGTTGGGTTGTTGTTTTCTGTTGGGATTCTGGTGTTGATGGTTTCCTCTTCAAATGTAGCTGTGCAAATCAAAATAAAAAAGGGACAAGGTGAACTGCTGTGTTAGTTTGTAAACTAATAAAAATTTAATTTTGTTTATATGTTAGTAATTTCAGCTCTCAAGCTAATAAGAGAGTTAGCTGGGTGTGATGAATGAAAACAAGCCAGTGAATAGGGTTTTAGTTTTTATAAATAACAATGGTCTTTCTTTCAAGTTTATCCCATGTTAATGTTACAATATGCGAGTGGAAGGTCTCGAAATGATACAGAGAGTTCAAGAGTTCAAGTGAAATGATGCACAAATGTTTATTTAGAAAACAACAACAAAAAACTGGTCACAAAATAAACTGCATCTTTAAAAAGATGACTATTTACAAGACTATTTTCACAGGAAGAGCACATACTGTATCTAGAAAAGAGTATTTAAACAGATTTCTGTTCGTTTGCAGGATGAGATATCCCTGCTGCAAAGTTATTGCTCTGCGATCTTCTGAAGCAATCGTTACCTTGTTACTCTGCAGGAGATAAAAACAGGACCATTTACTGTACCATCAAGGACATACTGTATGTGGCAGCACTTTCCCAATCCCAGGAACACTGCCAGGGTTGCCAGACACTCCTCTCAAAATCCCCCTACCGTTTTCAACAATTTTCCCCCATGAACATGTGGATGACATATTCTTCAAGAAAGTGAATGAAAAAGGTGTTTTTTTTTTTTTACATGATTTCCATTACACGAGGATGTTAAAACTTCATGCTGATTTGAACTAGGCTCTCGCCAAGATAAGCACCAACTAAGACGTAGCTTTACAGTAAACTAATGTGATCCATCTGTGTCTCTGTCCATTTGTGTTTCCTTCCATATGCTGATGTAGATCTCCTTCTGTCTGGTGTTGATGGCTGAAGTGTAATGCTGGCTCCAGGGATCAGCTTATTTGCCTCCCTGGCGCATCAGCACACACAACGGCTGCGATGCTGACTCCTGGGATCAACCACAGTGCAGTCTCCCCAGCGCATCAGCATGACAACCATCCGGATTGAGCGAAGTAGAGTACATCTCTGGGGTCTTCAAGTGGGCACCTTCCATCCTCGGTGATTCGTCGACTAGCCCACAACACCTCAAGAGGGCTCGACGGTGATTCTGGCGTCCCAGCATAACCCCCCTCCGTCCCCCACTCAACACAGCCTAGCTTACTTACCCGTACATCAGCGTTTTGTCTCTTTCTATTGTGCTTGAGATCACCAGCCAGAATCTTTCTGCCTCAACCACAGCCAGTTGCTGCTCCTCTCTGCTGCTTCAGAGAAGGTCTTCACTGTGCAACACAACTCTTGGCCACTGAATCCGACGTCTCTGAGAAACCGTGTTGTAGAGTGTGCCACAAATCCTCCACAACCCACCTCCACTGGGTAAACCCGGACTCTCCATTCTCGCTGTTCCGCTTCAGAGGCTAGTTGAGCATACCGCAGTTTCTTCCTCTCATACGCCTCATCTACAGCATCCTCCCATGGCACAGACTATTATTGGGTTTACTTTGCATGGATATAAAATATGAGTGAATAAATAAAATGATCAATGCAAATGTGTTAAATATAGGCTTCCATGAGTAGAGCTTCCAGGCAGTCCTGTTTCTTGGTGATATCATGTTGCTGTTGAACTTCTGCAGCATTTGTGGAGTTCGGTGAAAGCTACTGCAGTCCTGTCCCCTCCACTTCAAGCAGTATTTAACCTGTAGCAGACTTTCCAAAGTTTTGCACTGAAGACGATTTCTCAGTTTTGTTTTCATAATTGTAACAGTGCTGAAAGTTTGTTCCACTGCTGCATTTGATACTGATAGTGTCAAAATGGCGAGGGCAAACAGAGCCACATGACTGAACCGCCTGTCCCCTGCAGCATCCCTATCTTCATAGACCTCAAACCAAAAGGATGACTCATCAGCTATTTTGTCCCAGGTCTTGTTGGTTAAATTGGACCATTGCTTTTTAGTTTCTCTTATGTCTTGACAAACCACCTGGAATTCCTGAGCAATAGTTGTGATGGGTCTCTTGAGTTGTGATAATGCCTCTTTTGGGTGCAGCATGTCCAGTTTCTCCAATATACTTATACTGGCTGGTAGTTGAGCCAGCAGTTGACGTGCCATCTGCACCAGCATCCCCTTGCACTTCTCCTTCACTGACTCTACAGCCATTTTGTCTTTAAGACCGTCTGCATAAGTAGTAAAGTCATAACCCAGGTACAAGATTGCTGTAGGCATGATATACATCTCAAAATTAAAAGTGACTAGCTCAGAGTAGGGAATTTTCTCTGGCTGATTTTGATTAACTAGAAGTTTCAACACTGACTGGTAGTATAGCATGAGGTCATGAAAAAGCTTGGAGGGGCTCCCTGTCTCCAACTGAAATAATTGGTTAATTCTGTTCAGCTCTGTAGCAGGGTGGTAGGAAAGCCCTGCACATGAAAAGGGGGCAGGGCAGAGCCCTGCTGTTTAAATGTATTTGTTTGTTTATTTTTGGAACGGGGGTACCCCTCCACCCCTGTGCAGTTTATTTTGTGTTTGTATTGTGATTTATTTATGAGTAAATATGACGGCGAGAGCAGTGTTGTTTTGTTATTATTTTGACAGCGTAGCCAAATGTTTTTGTTTTGTACTGTTTAGTAGTGTGGATGGGAAGGCCCATCCACTATTAAAAAAAAAAAAACTTGAGCAGAAGGTGGCCATCTCCTGAATTAATTAGGTGATTAATTTGTTGCTAATCGGGAGATGGTCACCTGTATATAAACCTGTTTTTTTGAAATAGTGGATGGGTTGACAGTAAAATATTGATTAATTGGCTGAAGTTCACCTGTTGCTTTTTCATTCCAGGCATTTGAAAGATGCTTCTGAGACTTTGAATGTGTGATAAGGTCTTTCTTGTGAGCCTGCAGAGTGCAGCGACACACAGCACAGTAAGCCACAGTATCACTGCCTTGCACCGGCCGTATATAAATAAATCAGTCAACAACAAAAGTATGAAACTGTATTTTAAGAAAATATACTACAGCTAATATATATATATATATATATATATATATATATATATATATATATATATATATATATATACATACTGTATATATATATATATATATATATACAGTGCCTTGCGAAAGTATTCGGCCCCCTTGAACTTTGCGACCTTTTGCCACATTTCAGGCTTCAAACATAAAGATATGAAACTGTAATTTTTTGTGAAGAATCAACAACAAGTGGGACACAATCATGAAGTGGAACGAAATTTATTGGATATTTCAAACTTTTTTAACAAATAAAAAACTGAAAAATTGGGCGTGCAAAATTATTCAGCCCCTTTACTTTCAGTGCAGCAAACTCTCTCCAGAAGTTCAGTGAGGATCTCTGAATGATCCAATGTTGACCTAAATGACTAATGATGATAAATAGAATCCACCTGTGTGTAATCAAGTGTCCGTATAAATGCACCTGCACTGTGATAGTCTCAGAGGTCCGTTTAAAGCGCAGAGAGCATCATGAAGAACAAGGAACACACCAGGCAGGTCCGAGATACTGTTGTGGAGAAGTTTAAAGCCGGATTTGGATACAAAAAGATTTCCCAAGCTTTAAACATCCCAAGGAGCACTGTGCAAGCGATAATATTGAAATGGAAGGAGTATCAGACCACTGCAAATCTACCAAGACCTGGCCGTCCCTCTAAACTTTCAGCTCATACAAGGAGAAGACTGATCAGAGATGCAGCCAAGAGGCCCATGATCACTCTGGATGAACTGCAGAGATCTACAGCTGAGGTGGGAGACTCTGTCCATAGGACAACAATCAGTCGTATACTGCACAAATCTGGCCTTTATGGAAGAGTGGCAAGAAGAAAGCCATTTCTTAAAGATATCCATAAAAAGTGTCGTTTACAGTTTGCCACAAGCCACCTGGGAGACACACCAAACATGTGGAAGAAGGTGCTCTGGTCAGATGAAACCAAAATCGAACTTTTTGGCAACAATGCAAAACGTTATGTTTGGCGTAAAAGCAACACAGCTCATCACCCTGAACACACCATCCCCACTGTCAAACATGGTGGTGGCAGCATCATGGTTTGGGCCTGCTTTTCTTCAGCAGGGACAGGGAAGATGGTTAAAATTGATGGGAAGATGGATGGAGCCAAATACAGGACCATTCTGGAAGAAAACCTGATGGAGTCTGCAAAAGACCTGAGACTGGGACGGAGATTTGTCTTCCAACAAGACAATGATCCAAAACATAAAGCAAAATCTACAATGGAATGGTTCACAAATAAACATATCCAGGTGTTAGAATGGCCAAGTCAAAGTCCAGACCTGAATCCAATCGAGAATCTGTGGAAAGAACTGAAAACTGCTGTTCACAAATGCTCTCCATCCAACCTCACTGAGCTCGAGCTGTTTTGCAAGGAGGAATGGGCAAAAATTTCAGTCTCTCGATGTGCAAAACTGATAGAGACATACCCCAAGCGACTTACAGCTGTAATCGCAGCAAAAGGTGGCGCTACAAAGTATTAACTTAAGGGGGCTGAATAATTTTGCACGCCCAATTTTTCAGTTTTTTATTTGTTAAAAAAGTTTGAAATATCCAATAAATTTCGTTCCACTTCATGATTGTGTCCCACTTGTTGTTGATTCTTCACAAAAAATTACAGTTTCATATCTTTATGTTTGAAGCCTGAAATGTGGCAAAAGGTCGCAAAGTTCAAGGGGGCCGAATACTTTCGCAAGGCACTGTATATATATATATATATATATATACATGGTTTGCAGAAGTATTTACCCCCCTGCAAAGTTTTCACATCCTGTTGGCACCTGAGCTGACATTTAACCTCCTCCTCATACAACAGTGTTCAGTTTAACCACTACAGCTTTGAATAAAAAAAGTTTGTTTGAAAAACTGTGCATACATTATTTGTAATTCAACAAAATGTGACATTATTGGTAGGGGGAGAATACTTCTGCAAACCAGTGTATATTTAAAAATTGATAATAATTACGCGAATATTATAAAGGCATAGACCTGCTGCTTAAGTAGGATGATCAAACGATCAAATTTTAGATTTCAACAAACAAAAAACAAAATAGGTTATTAAATGTAGTTTGTACCTAACTTAAACATACATGAAGTCAAAATGCCAAAAAATATGTTTTAATCACGTAAAATTTAGTTTTAATACACCAAATTCACATGCTTTTTCTACCGGCAGTCATTTTAAGTTTTGCATTCTACGGACTTTGAGCCTTTATAATTAAAAAAAATAAAATATGTGTAGAAAAATAGTAACAGTTCCTCTAAAAATTCCAAGCTAGATAGTGATTTTAAATTGAAATATAAAAGTTTTCAAGCAATCCTCCTAACAACACTGTGCTGCAGAGCCTCCACTGACGCCATTTTGAGCGGTCATCACGGTGCATTTTGGTTGAGGCGGTGTTATGAGATCAACATATACGATACTACAAGCAAAATTAATAGTAAATTGCGCATGGAATGTTTTCTTCAATGATTTCCATTACACGAGAGTAGTAAGCACCAACTAAGACGTAGCTTTACAGTAAACTAATGTGATCCATATGTGTCTCCATCCATTTACGTTTCCTTCCATATGATGATGTAGATATCCTTCTGTCTGGTGTTAATGGCTGAAGTGTAATGCTGGCTCCAGGGATCACCTTATTTTGCCTCCCTGGCGCATCAGCACACACAACGGCTGCGATGCTGGCTCCGGGGATCAACCACAGTGCGGCCTCCCCAGCGCATCAGCATGACAACCGTCTGGATTGAGCTAAGTAGGGTACATCTCTGGGGTTTTCAAGTGGGCACCTTCCATCCTCAGTGTTTCGTCGACTAGCCCACTACACCTCAAGAGGGCTCGGCGGTGATTCTGGCATCCCAGCATCACCCACCTCCGTCCCCCACTCAACTCAGCCCAGCTTACTTACCTGTACATCAGCGTTTCTTTCTTTCTATTATGCTTGAGATCCCCAGCCAGAATCTTTCTGTCTCAACCACAGCCAGTTGCTGCTCCTCTCTGCTGCTTCAGATAAGTTCTTCACTGTGCGACGCAACTCTTGGCCACTGAATCCGACGTCTCTGAGAAACCGGGTTGTATAGTGTGCCACGAATCCTCGACAACCCACTTCCACTGGGTAAACCCGGACTCTCCATCCTCGCTGTTCCGCTTCAGAGGCTAGTTGAGCATACCGCAGTTTCTTCCTCTCATACGCCTCATCTACAGCATCCTCCCATGGCACTGTTAACTCTATCAGGTGAACAAGGCGTGCTGATCCAGACCACATGACAATATCTGGTCGAAGGTTAGTGGTGGCAATCTCAGGTGGAAAAATAAGCCGTTGACCAACATCTGCCAGCATTTTCCAGTCTCTAGCAGCTTCCAGTTGTCCTGGGTGAGGATTGGTTTTAACACCTTTTCTTGGTGTTTGCTCTCCTGGGCGGAGGAATGTTGTCTTTTGTGTGTAATGTTTTGATGGAACAGGTGGCAACTTATTGGTCATGTTACGCTTGTCTTCCAATGCTAAGGCCAAACATCACAGCACCTGGTCATGGCGCCAAGTAAACCATCCTTGGCTAAGAGCAACCTTACATCCTGTCAAAATGTGCCTTAATGTTGCAGGTGATGAACACAAAGGACATGAGGGATCCTCTCCTACCCAGAGGTTTAGGTTCTGTGGTGATGGGAGAACATCATATGTTGACCTGATGAGGAAACTGATCCTGCTGTGTTCCATTGACCATAAGTCTTGCCAGCCAATCTTGCTTTGTTCCACACTCTCCCATCTCATCCATTCTCCCTGCTTGGCCTGGGAAATGGCCTTTATACACCTCATCCTCTCCTCCTGCTTTTGCACTTCGTTGACTACCAGCTTCCTCCTTTGAACTGGGGCTGCCTTGAGCCATGTAGGAGGAGCTGAACTGAGACCAAGACCCCCTCTTCCATGCTGAACTTGCCCCATGATATCACCAATTCGAAGGGCAGCCTTTGCATCTTCCACAGCTTTCTTTGCCGCCCACTTTCTTCCAGTTTTCAACACAGGTGCTGCCTCCCTTACGCATTTGTCGTGTGACTCTACTAATGTCATTTCCAGTCTGACCTTGGCGCACTTAAACTCCTCAGTTAGAGCTGAGACTGGTAGCTGCAGTATTCCTTTACCATAAAGTCCCACTCTGCTGAGGCAGCGTGGAACTCCCAACCATTTCCTGATGTATGAACTGATTAAAGCTTCCAGCTTCTCTACTGTTGTCAAAGAAACCTTGTACACAGTCAGTGGCCACAGCAACCTCGGCAGTAGACCAAACTGAAACAACCAGAGTTTTAGTTTGCCTGGTAGAGCGCAGCTGTTTATGCTCTTCAACCCTTCCACTGCTTGTTGTAAAACTTCTCCCACACAAACTGTGTCCTTTAGATCCCCGTCGTACCATCTCCCAAGACTCTTCACTGGCTTCTCAGACACTGTTGGTATTGCCTCACCATTAATGAAGAATGTTTTATCTACTACTTTGCCTTTAATTATAGAGATGCTCCTTGATTTAGTGGGCTTGAATTGCATTCGTGCCCATTCAATGTTATTGGTTAATTTGCCCAATAACCGATTAGTGCAGGCTACTGTTGTAGTCATGGTTGTCATGTCATCCATGTATGCTCGAATTGGTGGTAGTCGCATTCCAGAAGCCAAGCACTCTCCTCCTACTACCCATTTTGATGCCCTAATGATTACTTCCATTGCCATGGTAAAAGCCAGTGGAGAAATGGTGCATCCTGCCATTATTCCAACCTCTAGGCATTGCCATGTAGTGCTGAATTGTGAAGTTGAAAAACTAAATTGCAAATCTCCAAAGTAGGCTTTCACTAAATTTGTTATTGTCATCGGTACACTGAAAAAATCAAATGCTGCCCAAAGAAGTTCATGTGGCACTGAACCATATGCATTAGCCAAATCCAGGAATGTCACATGGAGCTCCTTCCTCTCCTTTTTAGCTGATTGAATTTGTTGCCAGATCACATTGATGTGTTCTAAGCATCCTGGGAAACCTGGAATGCCCGTTTTTTGTATTGAAGTGTCAATGAAGCAGTTCTTTAATAGGTAAGTTGACAATCTCTGAGCAATAATGCTGAATTAGTATACTATAAATTGTATGTTTTGGAATATAAATAAAAATTTTAATTCAATTTTTACCAGTTTCAAAATGCTTGTGATGGTGATATTTTCTCAAACTATGTGTATTATGATTAATATTTATTTAGTATTTAACTGCAGACATATTGTGTTTCAGTGATTCCGACTCAATTATACAGCGAGTTAAAAAACAAACAACCTGCAAAGTTGTGCTCTGAGCAGAGCTCTCCATAGAGGCAGAATCGCCAGACGCCTGTTTTGCCCACCCTAATTAAGCACATTTAAACCATAATTAAGCTAGACATATACCTTCATGTAAAATAATTCAGAAAATCGTTAATTAAATTTTACTTGTACAGAAAATAATAATGCTAAAAATGTAATAGGCCTACTAACACTGCAGACAGAATGTTCATGTACTACTAGTACTACACGTGTTTCCATTGCACAATTATTATTATTTATTTCTTAGCAGACGCCCTTATCCAGGGCAACTTACAATCGTAAGCAAATACATTTCAAGTGTTACAATACACGTAATACAATAAGAGCAAGAAATACAATAACTTTTGTTCAAGCAAAGTACAAGTGTGACAAACCACAATTCAATAATACAGCAGATAATAGTGATAGTTACATCAGAATATGATTAAATAGTGATAGTTACATCAGGATGTGATTAAATACAAAGTACTACAGGTTAAACACTTGGCAGATTACAGTATTCTGACGTACAGGATTAACTGCAGTAAAATAGGGGGCAGATAAGAGCAAAATAAAGCACATTTAAATGAAGGGTGATAGTGTCCCAGGATACAAACAGAGGAGTTCTACAGGTGCTGTTTGAAGAGGTGAGTCTTAAGGAGGCACCGGAATGTGGTCAGGGACTGGGCAGTCCTAACATCTGTAGGAAGGTCATTCAACCACTGCGGAGCAAGGGTGGAGAAGGAGCGGGCTCTGGAGGCAGGGGAGCGTAGCGGAGGTAGAGCTAGTCTTCTAGTGCAGGCGGAGCGGAGAGGTCGAGTGGGGGTGTAGGGAGAGATGAGTGTCTGGAGGTAGCTGGGTGCAGTCTGGTCAAGGCATCTGTAGGCTAGTACAAGAGTCTTGAACTGGATGCGAGCGGTGATCGGGAGCCAGTGGAGCGAGCGGAGTAGTGGAGTAGCGTGGGCGAAGCGAGGCAGAGAGAACACCAGGCGGGCAGCAGAGTTCTGGATGAAAAACTAAGATGTAATAACGAATAATATCTATACTTACCTTTCAATTCCGGTTCTGCCTCCCATTTGTTTGTGTATCGCTGTCGAGAAAATGTTTTTGTTGACAGCATTAAGATATATGTCAAAATATTTCTAAGAATTTCTCGCCTCTCGTACTTCGTCTGCTCGCTCACTTGCTCAGCAGCTATGGTGTCAGCACAGACACACACAGACAGCAATGCATAAGAATTTTGGGCATACCTCAAGGGCTCGAAGAGTGTAAGTATGATTGATCAAAACATATGTCCATCACTTGGAGGCGGAATAAAGCAATATGATTTGTAAATTCAATCAGTTACCTGTCGTTAACAACTGATCAGGCCGGAGTTGAAAGCATATGTATGATTGGTCATTTCAAGTGGGAGGGTGGGTGGTTGGTTAAAACTATAGCCTATGCTGCAATTGGTACACTACTGCATCAGTCACTGTTAGAATGCAGGATAAATATTATTGAAAGATCTCTAAGAAGCTAATTACAGAGAATATAAAATGTCCCCATTTTTATCTGAATCCCCCATTTAAAAAATATTAACAGTAGCTCACAAGGGACTTTGGGAACGCTCATATTTTTTGTGCTGACTTTGATAGACATCCTAGATTGCTGTAGCCAGTGCTGTTACATATCGCCTTTTCGGCAGTATATATTTTTTAATTGACAGCTAATCCATGGATACCTTTCATAATTTGAATTTTGGAAGTGGCAAGTATATCCCTTCCCTTCCTGTGTCAGTTTGGGTATTTGTGGTGTGTACCTCCATTTTTTCTGAGAAAGTTCTTCTTGAAAATTGATTTGTACCAAATCGACTACAATGTCTCTGTTGTGTTATGACATTTTTTTTGTAATTTGTAAAAAGCAATTTGAAATATTACAAACCTAGCATATTTATGCCCTGCCTCTGCTCACTAATGATTGGACAGCTGCAAAACCAGGGCAGATCTTTGACTTCCCTATTGGTTAAACTCCCAATTATGTTCCGCCTCTGCTCAGTCACGATTGGACACTTGCATAACAAGAGACAGATCTTTGACTCTCCTATTGGTTAAACCTACTAAAGACATTCAACTGTTTATGTCCCGCCTCCGCTCACTTATGATTGGACTGCCGTAGAGAAAATGCAGGTCTTCTCTGATTTTATTTTATATACAGTACAAAAATTAAATTCTGCACAATTAGATTGTAAAAAAAAAAAAAAATCTGCGATCAACTCTTTAGTTGATTAATAGGTCCTATTAATCTGTTAATCGGAGCAGCCCTAGTTTTTAAACAAACATATATACAAGATCAAGATACAGCAGGTACCTGGCATAACTTCAGTGTTATAAACAAATGGGGTGAATAGGAACAGCTTGTGTAACTGGCACCAATTATTAATTATCCTTTTTTTCATTAATCGAGGGTACATTTACCCATACAAACCAATGCCTTTGATTTACATGTGTGCCTGTGTGTACTGATCTGTGTAATGCCTTAATTTAAATACATATATTAATTTGTTTATAATTTGATGTCAGCCTGCCTCCAACCAGGTCCACAAGGTTGGGGAAGTCTGTCGCCGGTTCAACTTTTGTGTTTAGTTAATAAAACAGTTTTGGTCTATTTAGAAACACTGTTTCCTCACCTTTCTTCTACCATCGCTACAGTAACGTAAAACTACATCAAGGTATTATGTAGTGTATAAAGGAAAATGACTGCGGGACACTGACTCCAACTTTAAAGACCAACAAAGAACATCGTTGCTATCTATTTACATGCTAGGTGTTTATTAAAATATGTCATGTTTTTCTCTTCCTTTTACCATCCTTCCACCATGCATTACCTTGCCTTTTGTCATGCCTGGCTTTGTCTCCCTGTGCTTTCACTATATATTGTTTATGCTGTTTAAATTATTTTATTCTTCCAAAAGTTCGCCTTAGTCTCTATCTATGCACCCCTTCCTCCATAGTTTCTTCAAATATATTGATACACCCCTGCATGTTTGTGGTGTGAGGGTGGGGCATTTGTTGTCTGTTTTTTCCTCACTGAGACTGCTTGCTTACTGGATATCTTAACGTCTCTAAATAGATAACCATCTACTTTTCAAATAGGCAAATGCTTTTCATGAGCAATTTGTCTCACAGGAGCTGTGGTACCACAAAGTGATATTTATTTTATAGGTTGTAAAACTGTAGTAAATGTAGCAAAGTATAGTAAATACATAGTTTGATCAAGAGTAGCAGCTTAAATGGTTATGTTCTTAGTAGCATGTTGTGTATTCTGCTACAAGGTAAAGTTCTAACTGCACATTTCATCTGCATTTTAACTGTTTTGCACAGTAACTACTGGAAATTGAGACTGAAATACTATCCAGTATTAAATTACTAGGTCTCACAAACAGCTCTGTGGCAATAATTCAGCATTGACAATTGTAAAATGTGTTGTGGTTTTTGAATTGCAGGTCCATTGAGGGAGGTTGAGACCACTAAACTAATTTCACTTGCCACGTAATGTATTTATCACAGACCAGCTGGCCTCTGTATATGGTACATTTTTATAATATATAGTTTAAGCACATGTTAATCTAGATCAGGCCGCGCATCGAACGGGAGACAAACTCACAAATAATGAGCAAAAGAAGTCTATTGAAAATCTACAGTAGAAACGTGCTGTGGCGTTGCGCAGTAAAGCCAGGGCGCTGCCACGGTTGGCTGTGTTTGACGCCAGTGACACTACCTCCAGCTCCTGTACCGCCCCTTTGTTTGTAACAGTCTGAGCTGCGGGGAGGGCAGGCTAGAGATTGGAAATTGTCCTGTCTTCCTGCTGCAGTTATGGCGGCTCCGTTGGCTCAATTCGATGAGGACTGGCAGGACTTCTACGAATTCAAGCCGGTTTCTGGTTCCCAGAACCGACTTGACCAAATAAATTCGAATGTGGGAGAAGTCCGAGGCCTGCTGGAGGATTTTCCCGAACTCGACAACAGCTTCTCCGGAGAGATCGGCAGCTTTAAGTCCATGGAGGACTTGGTCAACGACTTCGATGAGAAATTAACTGTGTGTTTCCAAAACTACAGCACCAAGACCGAAAACATAGCCCCGATTAAACCAATTACAGAGGAAAACATCATGAAGGACGACGAGTGAGTATAAGGATAAACTATTTTTTATAAACAGTTTTGTATGTGCTGACTGTATTGACAGCTCTGGTTTGTTTGTCAGTTTTACACACTGCAAAAGTCAGCGTCCATAACCAACTCCCTGCCCTGTTGTAGTTACTGCCGAGGATGCATTTGTTTCCGTACGACTCGAGGTATACTGGTACAGTATACAAATGCATTTGCTTATTATTCTTTCTGCTTTTGTGACATTAAAATTGGTATGTATAAATTATTTAACTCGAGTTAGAAGCTGCAATGCATGTTTAGAATTCTGTGACATTACTGTACAGTACAAGTAGTGGTAATGTCTAAGCTGGGTACAGGTAAACTTTGCTGTGTAATTCTTTGTTATGCAATACTACTTATAACCAGGAAAGGGCACTAGGTTGTTTTTTTTTTTTTTGCTTACGTTTATTCTGTATGTAGTTTGCGCTGTACTGCAGGCCTCTATTTGAATACAGTATCCTTCAGTGGCTGTTTGGACCATTCCTGACAAAAAGGTATGTCTACTGCTGTGCGGTCCAGTGGTTAAAGAAAAGGGCTTGTAACCAGGAGGAACCCGGTTCAAATCCCACCTCAGCCACTGACTCATTGTGTGACCCTGAGCAAGTCACTTAACCTCCTTGTGCCCCATCTTTCGGGTGAGATGTAATTGTAAGTGACTCTGCAGCTGATGCATAGGTCACACACCCTAGTAAGTCGCCTTGGATAAAGGTGTCTGCTAAATAAACAAATAATAATAATAACACTAGTACTCTATGATAATTTCTAGATAACATTTAAAACATGTAGTCAGTGGTGACTGACAAAGACATATGCTATTGATCCTGTTAAACAGCTACCTTATTGACTTGCACAGTGCATAATAATGGTGGCAAGCAAACACCAAATCAGTTGTGTGTTGCGGAGTGAAGAAAATGCTGTTTTACTCCAAAACCATCCCCAGAGGCTTTTTATACCTTTATTGTTGAGAAAGGTTTAAGGTAAAGCAAAAGGTATAAATTACTTATTTGTTTTTAAAGTAAACCAGTATTGTAATATAACATCATGATTATTGAAATGACAGAACAGGTTTTATCATAGCAATTTTGCGACATTAAATCAAGAATAAATATTGATTTAACAGTGTGGTAGTTCTAAAATGCAGAACTTGTTTTGCAGAGGGTGAAAGAAAACGAGAAGCAGCTAAAGTGTACTGTACGTTGGTCGTAACATTTAGTGTTTTCCTTTTCTTACTCAGTTTCTACTTAAATGCTCCCTTACACAGAAACTATGTTTTAAAGGTCCATGTCACTTAGTACAAGGTTTGTGGGAAACATCTGACACTTGACTTACAGGTCAAGGTCATGGAACACCAAGACAATCCAGTATTATATTTTCATGACTGCAGGAGAACTGATGATCCAATATGGATAAACTTCAAAAGTTAGGAAAAAACTTGTTTCCTAGTGCATTTTAAATAAATCTGTGAAATACAAAGTAGGCCTACAACGGTGTTATAGGTCATGAAACTGATGCACTGATTTGGATAATTTCTTTGTACAAATAACATTTTATGCACAAATTTGATTGCTATACATTTAAGGCAATCTGCTAAATGTAAAATGTCATGTCCACCAGTTTTCGCAAAATCAGTAAAAATGATGTAAGTCTATTTGTTGTAGGCTCTACATAAACTACAGTGCTCCCTCGCTATAATGCTTTCGGTTGTAAGGTGCTTCGGCTATAAAGTGCCTATATTATGTCCCCTGTTTGTTTGTTTGTTTTTATTTATTTATTTATTTATTTCTTTATTAATTACATTGAACCTCTCAAGATTGCTTGTGTAAATACAGTTCGGTCAGTACTTACCAGTCTCGTATGTATAGTTTCCACAGTATAAAACTAACACAGTTTTTTCGAGTGCTATGATAAAATGTCATCCAAAACGAAAGGCTTACACTGTCCAGGAAAAGCTGGAGGCCATTAACAGATTAAAGACAGGGAAACCTCAAATTAAAGTTTCTCGAGATCTTGGTGTTATGGGGAGAACTCTGCGAGGGTGGATGAAAGATGAAATTAAGTTGCACAGTTTTGTCGACCTAAGTATCCAGTGATGATGGACTGAACAGAAAGAAAACCTGTTTGGCATCCGAATCGGAGATCGAAGAGGCAACGTATGTCTGGTTTAAACAGCAGCATATTCAAGGCGTTCTAATTTCAAGTTCTCTGGTTAAAGCAAAAGCAGAATCTCTAGCAGTCATGATAGCAGTACCGCAAGGAGTTGAGTGTGAATTTATGGCAAGTGATGGATGGCTTTGGCGGTGGCAGAAACGGCATGGTGTTAGGCAACTGACAATTTTAGGTGAACAGCGATCAGTGGATGCCGTTGCTGTATCTACCTACTTGCCTGCACTGAAAAAACTAATTGCGGATGGAAGATTTGTTGAGGAATAAATATACAACACTGATGAGACAGGGCTGTTTTGGAAGCTGCTCCCAGATAAGACACTAGATAACAGATGTGACAGCAGATAAAAGTGGAAGTCATAAATTGCCCCTACTTGTCATAGGGAAATCCGCTAACCCTCAAGCACTGAAGCATGTAAACCGTGAAAATCTGCCAGTGATCGATAGAACAACTCTCAATGCATGGATGACATCAGACCTCATGAGAGTGGTTTTTCAATCACTTCATGCCAGAAGTGAAGTACATGGGTCAGCAAACACTTCTGTTAAAAGCTGTCCTGCTGATGGACAATTGTGCTGCGCATCCTCCTGCAGAAGTGATGCAGACTAGGGATGGAAACATCAGAGTTGCTTTTCTGCCTCCAAACACCACGTCAAAACTCCAGCCTATGAATATGGGCGTCATCTGCAATCTCAAGAGTGTGTATCGACGAGAATTCCTCTGCAAGATTGTCATGCATGACAGAGTCTCCCTCCTTGACTTCCTTGAGTCATTCAGTGTGAAAGATATGATCTACTGATTGCCGATTTATGGAATGCTGAAACAATTGAAAAGTGCTTTGTGAAGGGATTGGGAGATGCCTTCTCTGACTCGCCACTGGCTCTCTCGTCCCAAGAGCCAGAAGAGGGCGACATAGTCAATCACACTGCGCTAGTCAGAGCTCTGCAAACTGGGAGAAACTGCAAGCTCCCTGGGCACAGCCACGGAATTGTTCAGCGTCTGGGTTCATGTTGATTATGCAGAACCAGTGAGTGAAGAACTTAGTGACGTAAACATTGTGAACTTGGTACTGCAGAGAGAAGAGCCCAAAGACAGAGTGTGTGTCTGATGACGATGCACCACAGGATGTAAAGCATTGCTGTGGTTTGAAACTCAGGATGCGTCAGAAATCGGCCCTTTTGAAGTGTTGAACTTAGAGCCTCATTAACACCGCAGAACAAATTCCGGAAAAAAGTAGAAACAGCAAAAAAAAATCACAAGTTATTTTAAGTAAGTTCTGTCATAGATCATGCTTTTTTTCCCCCTCACATTATCAATTTGTACACTATAACCTGGGCAGACACATACACAAACCGACAGAGAGGTAGATCGATAGATACAGTATAGCAATTCAATTATTGCTTGTCATTTATATTCTCTCTCTTGACTGAAATGTCTTTTATATATTTAGTTATTTAATCTAGTTTGTGTGTTAATTGTTCATACAGTATTAACTTTTGTGAGCTGTTGTCTATTGTTGAATTATTTGCTTTTATAGTCCTTTTTTTTGCGCAACTCTGTTATATTAGCTGAAAAAAAAAAGTCATTTATTTATTATAGTTAATTGTAAGTGTAAATTGTTCATACAGTATTAACTGACTTCTGTCACTTATATGAAATGCTATTGCAAGTCAATGATTGGTGTACACGCATTTCCTACAAAGCAACTCAGGGCTACATTAAAAATGTTGTTGTTTATATTTCATTTAATTGTATGTACACATGTGATGTTGCCACAATGGAGGCCTACTATAATTGTATGTTATGTATTGTTATTTCACCAAATACAGTAAAGTAATTTAGCCCATGACCCCCCCCCCCCCCCCCCCCCCCCCCCCCGGATATAACGCTCTTCAGTTATAATGAAGGAGCACTGTAATACACTATTTTAGTTTTTTAATGTGTATTATGACCATTGAAACATACACATATAACACTTGACTTAGAAGTGAGCTAATAACCTAATAGGACTATGAACTTGATCCAGACATTGATACAGACACATAAAAAAAGTTTGGGTACGAGAAAAGGCCAGTCAGCCCATCAAGGCTCGTTTCCACTGCCTGGCGCTACAGGCTTTGGCTGCCCACTGCTACCCGCCAAAGTCAAAACAGCGTTTCGGTGCTTTTTCCAAACCTGGCCAACCTCTGAAATTCTTGCCGCCCGTCAGATCTCACCAGGGGATTGTGGGATCGTATTGTGTTTTGTTTTAACTGCCTTCCTGCTTTGGAACACTGCTGCCAGCCTGCCCAACCAAGATGGCCACCAACATTCTAAAAGAGGCTGACTTGCAAAAAAAGCTACTCTCTTCCTGTCCTGTCTTCTCCCTGTCCCTATTGCACATTGTCACTAAATTTGCACCTATAAGTATATTATAATAAGGTCAGTGTTTCTACATATGCAACTATAATGTATGAATTACTGTTTTTTCTCAAATGTCCGATTTCTCACATAAATGCATTAAAAATGTTTTTTTCTTATTACCTTAAATATTGTAGAAATATCTGAAGTAGGAAAATAACATGTTATGCATATTAATGCTTTTTTTCAAATTTACTGTTTACTCCTTATGCAAATGTTTGACAATGATTTAATATTTCATATTGACGTTTTATTTCTTTAGCATTAACTACTTCAGTGTAGGAATAAACATTTTTATGTTTAGCGTTTGGTAATTATTATTCTTATTATTCATTATTTGGCTGACATTTCCCGTGTAAACTTACTTGTCACTGTTTGTAGATTAACTTTGTGTGGTAAAGTTCAAAGCAAGGGGCTGGGCATAGCGCTGGTTGATCTGAGCAGGTTTTGCGTAGAAGACTGTCTGCTTTCTCCCAGACTTTTTAGGTCTCTGATCTGAACATCCTCTCTTTCTGTCAGAGTAGACTTTACAGTCAAGCTTTGATTTTTCATGCTGTCCCAGGAGATGTCTCCCTAACAGTCTAGCAGGCACTCCTGGCATTTCCATCACTGGGGCTGGTACTGCGTTATTTGCTGTAACCCTGTTCAGGAGCCTCTGCACAATCTTCTCTCTGAACTCTACACCTGTGGTATTTGCATTTTGTGCTTTTCTTAAATGCTACCTCCTTTGCATGGTGATATACGCGGTGGTACCATTTGACAGAGCGCTGCTGAAAGCTGTAATAAGAGCAGAGTTGGTCAGCTCTGTCTACGCCTCCCATGTATCGATTATAATCCTCAACACTCTGGTTTTTGGATTACTCAAAATTCTTCTGGTCCTTGTTGCGGATTCTCTTTGAAGTCACTGATGTGTCGTGCACGGTAGAAAGCAAAAGTAACTGTTTGCGCATCTTTGAAACTTGGAGCTAAAAAAGACCCTTTCTCCAAAACACAACGGGGGATATCCCGGCTTCATTTTATTATTTTTGAATTCCTGTGGCATGCCTTTTCGATTTACTTTGACAGTGCCACACGCGGCAGTGTTTTTTTTCATGCAGTGTCTCAAAGAGAGCAGGGGAAGTGTAAAAGTTGTCAGTGTAAACTGCATGGCCCTCCTAGCAGTTTTGCAGTGTTCAGCCGCTGCATGACTACACTGTAACCAATTCCCACATCTTTATCATAGGAATATGCTCCTCCGGTGTACACATCCCATGCATAAGTATAGTTTGTGTGCGAGTCAGCGAGGACAACATTTAATTCCAAAACGGTGACTGTTTGGAATGAACTGCCGAAAAAAGGGGTCGTCCACGGAAAGATATTATTGACTCATCCACAGTCAAATCTCGGAAGGGATAATACTCTCTGGAAATTTTCAATTAGTTTATCCAGAAGGGGGCGGACTTTAAACAGGGGGTCGTAACCTGCCTGAGATCTCTCAGTTCTCAGGTTGTTGTCAGCGAAATGCAGAACAGGACTTAATCTCATAGCGTTTTCTGGACAACACTTTCAAAAAATTAGGTGTCCAGGTAATTAACTGAACATTAGTACTCCAGTAATCAGAAATGTGTGGCTTTACGACTAGACCCATTGTAATTTGGAGTCCTATAAATATTTCAATTTCATGTCGATTGGTAGGTTTCCAGTCGTGAAAGCAGAAATGGGGGGGGCTAGCACACCGGTTTGTTTCTGTCACCATCAACTCAATCAAATCAGGGGTGAACATACTAATATAATAATCATATGGGTCAGCACTACTCCATACTCTTGTTGGCCCAGATTGTGACAGACTGAATTATTGTTTTCCAGTAGGTTTGACCCACCCAGCGCTCTCTCTCTCCCTGACTGTCATTTTGTGCCACTCCCCTTGATGAGCCTCTTCTTCTGTCAGTGTCAGCCTGGCTGTCTCCTCCCTTGCTGTCACTAGCTCCTCCGAGTCTGATCTTTCCATTTCCTCACCCTCGTTTACATCTTCCAGCCCTGCTACATCTTCCTCAGTAAGTCCCTCAAATTACTCATCGCTGTCGCTATCCCAGTTAAACCAAAACAAATCTCTGTTCTCTCATGTCTCTGTCTCTTTCCATTTTTCAATTGCCTACTACAACTCTCATCTTTCAGATCATGACATTGCGATATATGCTCTCCAAACACAATGCAAATGAGACTTTATTACTTTGACGTGTATTTTTTATGAATGTGCAACATTTTACCTAGCAACAAGCATTTGACTGGACAGAAAATGAAAAAAATAGCGATCGTGTTTCTGGCGACTAGACTCTCCGCAGGCAGTATAGAATACTCAGCGTGTGGGCGACTTTAGTCGCCGCAGGCAGTGAGAGAGTTAAAGAAACCGGCAGTAGAACAAAGCAGTCCGAGCAGTAGAAGCAGAAATTGAAAGAGCGTTCATTGCTATTTTCATTATGGCACTACATACTACGGCTGCTACTAGGGTTGTCGGGTTAACCTGAAAACTGAAATCGATAATTGAAAAATATCAATTTTCCATTTTATCGTTGCAGCCCTAGCTGCTACGATTAAATCGAAAATCGATTTTTTGATCGATTCCATTCCTCATTATATACGTCGCTATAAATACTAGATAATCGATTCAATAATTACATTTTTGTATCGCACATAGTTAAATAAATAATAACTGCTAAGAAATAAATAATAACGTTATTTAAGTTTATCAACAAAACTGCACTGAACGCCCTGCCTTGTTATTTACAGTATTTCTGCCACAGACAAGAAGTGGGCGTGCTCTTCTTTTCCTGCTCGTTTTAACTAGCATCTGATTTTGGAGTAACGCTCAGCTTGACCTGTAGCGAGTCTGCATGTTGTGGTAAATAAATCAATGGATTATTATTTATTATTATTATTATTATTATTATTATTATTATTATTATTATTATTATTATTATGATTATGTTTTAGTCAGGGATTTCTGCATTGTGTATTTCACAGATCGTGAAGGTTAGGTGGTACAGTGTTAACAAGATGCAATGCGTGATGCTGCAAAAAAAGAGTTTTCATAAACTTGTGTCTAGTTTTATAGATTGCATTACATTTTTTTCTCCTCGTCAGCAGACGTGCTGGCAGTGCCAAGGTTGGCTCCTCCAACCACAACAAATCCCCGGAGGTCAGCAGCAAACTACCCCCAGGGCAGGCATCTCCCGGCAATAGCGCTCAGGCATCCCCGGGCGGTGTCGTGGAGGCATCCCCGGGCGGTGACTTGAAGGTATCCCTGTGCGGTGTGGGACAGGAAACCCCAGGTGGTGGTGGTGGGAGCGGCAGGCAGTCCTCCCATTGCGGTGGAGGTCCTCTAGCGGTTGAGGTACAGGCAGCAGGTAGTCTAGGAACCATAAAACATTTAGAGAGAAGCATTTCTAATGTTTTTTTCTGTATGCCATTCAGGCCCTGGGACCAAAAATGTGGTCATGTCATTGGATTTGCACAAATAGATTTTACTTCAATACAGAAAACAAATCGGTACTCCAAAGGGGAAGATGGTCATTTCAAGAGCAATCTTTGTTAGTAAGCAAGGGTTAAAATGGGGTGGGGGGTGCTGATAATTTGGTCTGAAGGAGTGAAAACATTGCTGCAGCACATAATGATGGTTCTGCCTTAGCCGTTCAGGTGCATTTTACAGTGTTATGCCTACAGTGAGGTTTTGCATCACCCCGTAATAATACTGCAGCTAGATGAAGTATTTAAACAAAGGCCTTTGTCAACAGTATCAATCTGTTTTTCTGACACAGTCTGAAACTTCCACTGACATCTACCGAGATTTATAATGTACAGTATTCAGAGTCCATTACAATACACGCAAACAGCACTGGGTAGTCTTAAGAGTTACACTCCTACTCTAAAGATCTGTAAAAACTGATTTATTATTAGTCTCAAATGGCATTGCAGTATTCAGAGTTTAATTTTTTTTATGGAAAAGAAACCAGACACACTAGATCTAAGGACAAGACAAAACT
The DNA here is from genome assembly GCF_902713425.1 of Acipenser ruthenus. Taxonomy (NCBI): domain Eukaryota; kingdom Metazoa; phylum Chordata; class Actinopteri; order Acipenseriformes; family Acipenseridae; genus Acipenser; species Acipenser ruthenus. The sequence continues at coordinate 63,076,428 of NC_081193.1, forward strand.
CTGCCCTCAAAGTATTGGGACAGACAAATAAAAATCCAGCCCCTTTTTACCCCCTCAGTCACCCTACTCACTAAATGCCCCTAAATAATAGTCTCCCATAATAAATATTGATTATTATTTTAATATCATTGCTGTTAAGTAAAAGCTTGTGCACAACAATTGAATGTGAAGGGTAATTAACTGTAATATAGCTTTCCGCGTGGTACTGTAGGAGTACTAGCATAAGATTGTTTTATCTAGAGATGTACAAACTGGTTCCTTTGAAACCGGGTACTCCGTTCCTGCTTTGGAACCGACGAACCCGATACAAGTATCAAGAATCCGGTTTCAGTGAGTACTGTTTTGCTTTTAATAAAACTGATTATTAAAAACATAAAACAATTAATTATCAAAGACTTAATTTCTGTCAGATACATTTGATAACCTATAATGGATACGTTCAAAAAAAAAAAACAACACTTAGCTAGACTGTATATTTGCATATTGTTGTTGTTGTTTTGGACTACTGTCTGATCACAGCTGTGATGTTTAGTTTTACTTATTTTTTGCTCTGGGATTGTTGTGGTCTTTTTAATGTTTTTTTTATGCTGTAGCACTAGTGCGTGTTTATATGTATATAAGATGACAACCCCCAACACCCCTCTGCTCACACATTAACATACAAACATGTTTTTCTAAATAGTTTGGGAACTGGAATCATACTCAAAATACCCGGTTCCAATGACAGATACCTGATTCCAAAAATCTCCTCAAATGCACATTAGTTTTATCTGCTGTGAGCTCCACTGATTGTACTTACATCGACTAGATGTAGCCATCAATTGGGAAACGCAGACCAGTTTGAAAAATACATCATAAAAAAACCATAAAAAACTGTATTATACACAGGTTTAACAGTTCATTTTGAAACTCTAAAGCAATACAAACTATATACAGTCAGTTTACTGTAATGTACACAATTTATTTACACGTTCTTTGCCAGGAATACAAGCTCGTCGACCTGCTCTGGATCCAAGGCCGCGTGCTTTTTGTTTACAACGAACACACAGAGGGCGCGTACTTGCAAAACATTTTCAAAACTGATTCGCTGGTAGGATGGGACCAGCAAATCGGATGCTAGTTAACACGAGCAGGAAAAGAAGAGCACACCCGCTGCTTGTCTTTGGCAGAAATACTGTAAATAGCAAGGCAGGGCGTTCGGTGCAGTATTGTTGATAAACTTGAATAATGTTATTAACTATGCGCATTACAAAAATTAATTATTTAATCGATTATACAGTATTTATATCAATGTATGTAACAAGGAATGGAATTGGTTTAAAAATCGATTTTCGATTTAATCGTAGCAGCCCTATTATTCATATATAATTATAGACCACTGCACTGCACCTCTTCCTATAGAAATTCCCCCTTAAAGTAATGTACTTTAGTCTGTAAAGGACCTCCAATTTATCGTCATCATTTATCATACTACAGACTTCCAACACATATTAACTGTTATAGGCCTACTTCATGTTCAGATACCTACAGTATACAGTGAATTGGAAAAGTTCATAAGGTGCATGTCAGCATTAGGTCATCATGTTTGTATTGCTTTATTTTGTAGGTTTTGTATGGAGTTAAAGGCAGTTATTTGTGCTTTGCTAGGATCATTTTAAATTAATTTTTTATTTTTTTATTTTTAGTAGTGCCTTTTAAGATGTTAAATCAGTTATATATTTTTTAAAACATAAACAGTATCTCTGATAAAATGTGGCATATTGGCTAAAGCACAGTATACTTCAGTACCTTTCCCTTTTTCTGAAACATACACAGTAACTTTTATGTAAATAAAACTAGGATGGTTGATTGCCTCCTTTTGAACCTCTCCCACAATGTTCTGCCAAAAGAACTTAATCTTGAAAGGCCAGAGTTACTGCTGTTGCTAGTTATGGGCATTTTCTGAACACTAATATCAGACTACCAATTGTGACAAATTGTGTTGTGATTTTGATTGTTGTCCACCAAAACATGAATATGACTACTAAACAGTTTTTACTTGCAACATTCTTTATCCAGATTCTAATGTGGGCTTCTTAGATGTGAGGTTAATGCACTGACCTGAAACCACTCCATTCTATTTAGCCTGAAAGAGCCTTTTTCTGACATTTTCATATGCGTGTCTGGGAATTGATTCAAAAGTTTGGATGTCCTCACAGTGTGGCTACCAGCAGTTGTTGTGACTGTAGAAAGAGTTGACTAAAAGAAGGAAACAACAGGAAGCAGGAGGAGCAATCGGAATGCAAGCCCCAAACCATGACAACTGCAATGAAGTGGGCTGAATGTAAGAGGCATAGCAGTTATGCCAGTTACCAATGCGATAGTTGAGTCAGAGGCTGCAGGACGTCTGCAAAATCATGCCGTTTGCCCAGTATTTTACTGTTGGCCTGTTTCTGTGCATACATGAAAACAGCTCTTTTGGGGCTAGACAATAGACACTTTTGTGGGCAGTCCTATAGAACACAGACTGAATAGAAATTGTGACAATTTTTTTTTCTCATTCTCTAATACAGGCAACTTTTTTTTTTTTTTGCCAAATTAATATACTGTAAATTTGAAGCTGAAGTGCCTTTTAATGAAATATCCTAGTGAGGGCAGCTTGTATGAATTTCCAGATCTACCACTTCTACAACTACTACTAGCACCTACTTATTTTTAATGAACTGCCTTTTATTTGTTTTTTAGGATTCATCAATTGTCTGTAACTGTTTTTGCAAAAAAGCCTGACCTCCAGTCCCACGGCAAGATTGCAACACGTAGTAAACATTGAAGGTCATTTTCTTGCCTGTCTCAGGGTGTTTTTCTCATGTCCCAGTTTGCAGGGCTTACGTAAAAATAAAACAAAGCTGGACACTGTAGCTCTGTTCTTTTGAAGGTGCCTGAAATTCCATACAACCTTGCCTTCTTTTTTTTTTATGTCTCAATCCTAAAATTCTAGGTGATGCAAAACATAGCTGTATCTTTCTGAGTCTTTTGAAGTAAATGTATTTTGAAGCTGGCTTCATATTTAAAATTATAATGATTTAACCATGAAATCAACCAGTCACTGTTAAGGATTGGTCAAAATTCATATTCTCTGTACAGATGCCAGCCTGTGAATAAGACATATGGCAGAATTCTAATGTTTGTTGTTTTTTTTTCACTCCACAGCAATTTACGTACAGTAATTCCTGCTGAAGCTTATCCTTATTAAATCTAGGTTGAATTACAGTTGTCCTTTTCGTCTCAACGTACTATTTGCTTAAATAGGCCCTAGTATTTTTTTCCTTTGTAACCCCTTCTCTGCTGAGGCCCTTGTGACGCTCTGCTACAAGAATTATGTGATTTTGTGTTTTTTATATTTATATTTAAAAACCCCGTGAGGATGCATGACTGATCAGCTACTGATTATTTAACTAGCTGACAGTCATGCATCCTTACCAAACGCATGCAGACTGTGGCCGAGGGGTAATAAGATAATTAACAGCTAGTTAACCCCTCGGCCAGAGTATAAGAACCTGCAGCTGTCCGTACTGCAGGGTGGAGTGTACAGGAAAGACACTTTTTTTTTTTTTTCTTTTTTTATAAATTTAGTCGTCGCCAATTTTTTACCCCGGTTTTCTCCCCAATTTAGCATGCCCAATCATTAATTGTATCCTCAGCCCACCGCTCGCAACCCCCCCGCCGACTCGGGAAACGGCGGCTGTAGCACGCGTCCTCCGAAACGTGCTCCTGCCAAGCCGTCATTTTTCACACTGCGGATCCACAGCAATGCTACCAGACCTATAGTGCCGGAGGACAACACAGAACTGGCAGCTCCACTGCAGAACCACAGGCGCCCTATCGGCCACAGGGGTCGCTGATGCACGGTGAGCCGTGGATTCCCCTGCCGACCTAAGCGCTCCCTACCCGGGCAGCGCTCAGCCAATTGTGCGCCGCCCCCAGGGACCCCCGATCACGATCGGCTGTGACATAGCCTGGATTCGAACCTGCGATCTCCAGGAAAGACACATTTGTTGTGCTGGTGGGATATTGTGTGAGTGTTTGTGAAACAGCAACTGCAATATCAGCCTTTTACATTTTGTTAGGGATATTCAGATTACAATTAAGCTTGCACATTTGAACTACATTTATTTTTGTGCCAAGTGTAGCCTAGTTTATGATGCCTTGTGCTCTGTGTGAAATATTCAGTTTTGTTATGTTTTGGTAACCCAGTACTTTTATAACCGCTCGGTTTTTGAACCGAGGCATATTTGAGATACGGTTTAGATACGGTTTGTGCTAACTTGTGCTAGTAAATATTAGTACATCTGTTTTCTTTGACAATTGTACTTTTTAAAAATATATTTATTTAGTTTTAATATAAAGGTTAACTGTTTAGTATTGTTCCAAAATCAATAATGGTAGGAACACTTCTTTTCTTTTTTGCCACTACACTTCTGTGTATGTAACAATAGCTTGCATATTATTGCTCAAGGAACAGATGGAAATGTGTCATGGAAAGAGACCTATTAAATTGTTAATTTTAAAGCAACTGAACAACCCTTTTTAATCTGTGAAAATTAAAAAAAAAATAGTTTTGGAACATTCCTATGCTAAACTCTTAGCCTTTCAAGATGTATGTCTTTCTGTAATATTTAGCAAAAATCAAGTTGAGTTTATTTCTTTTGAACTGGAGCATAGATGTGCAAGCATGGAGGTGTGCAAGGGTTTTAAAAAGATAGACAAAAAAATGCTGAAGTGACACCCAAGGCAAGCGCTATGCAACGATTTAGCTTGTTTAGCAGCTGGGTTCCACAGTGCCCTTCTCAGTGCCCTCCCACTCTCAACCTTAGCACATCCTCCACTCAAGCTTCACACTACTTTCACGTTACAAACCATTTCTGTGATCTCCGTGCAGCACTCGCTGTACATTAACAAGGAATCCTGTGTGAATCTCAATACTTTCATGTTGCATCTTTATTTAGAACACAATAGCCTTGGGTGAGTAACACTGAATTATGTGCCTATTTAAACTTCAGGTGAAGTACAGTATTCAGGTAAATTGTAAACATCAAAGTACAGTGCCGTGATAAAGTATTTGCCCCGTCTGGTTTTCTGCATTTTTGCACATTTTTCACATTGTATTTGGTCAGATTTTTTTGTGGCTTGTAGTATATAGAGGGAGTCTGAGAGAAAAAAATGACACCAAAGTTTGGTGCTTCTTTCATTTGTTTGGTGTGCAAGGTAATCAAACATGCAATCTTCAGGTGTGAAAAAGTTATTGCCCCCCCCCTCTAGTTAACTCAACCTAATTAAAGGGATAATTAGGGTCAGCTGTTTGAGTACTTTGGTTAACAACCAGGCCTGATTTGGGCCAGCCATTGCCCTATATAAATCTGACTAACTTTGGCACTTTACCATCAGTGTGAAGCTGTCAGCACACAGGTTCTAGAGGCACATCATGCCACGAACAAAAGAAATTCCTGAAGACCTCTGGAAAAAAGTTGTTGATGCCCATCAGTCTGGAAAGGGTTACAAAGCCATTTCTAAGGCTCTGGGGCTCCACCGAACCACAGTCGGAGCCATATTGTCCAAATGGAGAAAGTTTGGGACAGTAGTGAATCTTCCCAGGATTGGCCGTCCTGCCAAAATCTCTCCAAGAGCAAGGCGTAAAATCGTCCAGGAAGTCACAAAGAACCCTAGTACAACATCCAGGGATCTGCAGGCCTCTCTTGCCTCGGCTAAGGTCAGTGTTCATGACTCCACCATCAGAAAGACACTGGGCATAAATGGGATTTGTGGCAGAGTAGCAAGGCGGAAACCATTGCTCACTAAGAAGAACATGAATACCCGTCTCAAGTTTACCAAAAAGCACCTGGATGATCCTCAAAAGTTCTGGAACAATGTTCTATGGACAGATGAGTCAAAATTGAGCTTTTTGGCCGATATGGGCCCTGTTATGTCTGGCGAAAACCAAACACTGCATTCCACAGTAAGAACCTCATACCAACGGTCAAGCATGGTGGCAGTAGTGTCATGGTTTGGGGATGCTTTGCTGCATCAGGACCTGGACGCCTTGCCATCATTGAAGGAACCATGAATTCTGCTCTGTATCAGAGAATTCTGCAGGAGAATGTCAGGCCATCCGTCCGTGAGCTGAAGCTGAAGCGCAGCTGGGTCATGTAGCAAGACGATCCGAAACACACAAGCAAGTCTACATCAGAATGGTTGAAGAACAAGAAATTTAAAGTTTTGGAATGGCCTAGTCAAAGTCCAGACCTAAACCCCATTGAGATGTTGTGGCAGGACCTGAAATGAGCAGTTCATGCTCGAAAACCCACAAATGTCACTGAGTTGAAGCAGTTCTGCATGGAGGAGTGGGCCAGAATTCCTCCACGGTGCTGTGAGAGACAAATCAATAACTACAGGAAGCGTTTGGTTGCAGTTATTGCTGCTAAAGGTGGCGTAACCAGTTATTGAGTCTAAGGGGGCGATTACTTTTTCACACTGGGGCATTGGGTGTTGCATAACTTTCTTTAATAAATAAATGAAATATGTATCAATTTTTTGTGTTATTTGTTCACTCAGGGCCCCTTTCATCTAATATTAGGTTTTGGTTGAAGATCTGATAAAATTCTGTGTCAAAAATATGCAAAAATGCAGAAAATCAGACGGGGCAAATACTTTTTCACAGTACTGTATGTACTTTCCATTCCAAATTATGGTTTCTGGTTCTTAATATAGTTACCAGTATAATATTATTATATTGGTAGATTCATGATTCCTCACATTACTACAAATGAGATGCAGCAGACTAGTAGTTCTGAATTGAATCATAATTCCAGTCCTAAGAGTTTTTTTTTTCCTTCTCCTAAAAATGTTTTCCCCTCTCTTGTCCCTGGCCTTGTACTGTAGCTTTCTTATAGCAGACAATATTTTTCTTTTACAAATGACAAAAAGGGCAGTAAGTGGTGTTGATGTTCCTCTTGACGAGTCCATGGCATCTGTCTCTAGGGACCAGAAGCTATTGTGCAGAATGTTGAAATATATTCTTCTTGGTACCTGTGGATAATAACTAAATATGTTTTCTGTCTTGGTCAACACCGTGATTTACAGGGAGGAAGAAGACCACCCATGACAAAACCCAGTAAACAAGAAAAATCTAAAACGTCAAACGCCGGTCTTTATTTAAAATAAGCTCAAGCTGTCTGTAGTGGAGAAATAAAATTAAACTATTGCCAAATGCAAATGATTGTAGAAGTACAGCTACTATTGAAACCTTGTTTATTCTCCTAGTTCAATTTGCATCTTCTAATCATTAGGATTGTCTGGGTCTGCTGTATAATCGGGAGACAGCAAGGTTTTGCTGAAGCAGAACAAACACACCCTTGGGACTTCCCTTGGGGATTGGTGGATCATATTGTACAGTACATATACATGAGTGGCACAAAGAACTGTGAGGATGCTTTGCCAAATTGTGGCATATGGAAAGTAGATCATGTTTTCCACAGACTTTTTCCGTGTCACATAGGTTTTTGGATATCACTGGTAAGATCATGACTGTCATCCCCTTCTTACTTAAAAAATATTTCCCTTTACTCTTATATTTCAGTTTGGGATTTCAGAAACAGCATTATAGCTGATTTTGGCTCAACTTTGATTGTAGCCAGTGCTATTTTTCTCTCAAATTCACAAGCTCCAACAAGCTCAAACAATTGTCTGTTGTGTGTTGGGAAAACAGCTGTTTTTGTAATCCTGTCTTAGAAAATAAACTCTAGCATCCAGTAAGCCAGCTTCACTTAGGCCCTAAAATAAGACTGCATTCAATTAAGGTAGTAGTGCTTGGGTGTATAGTTTAAAGTTCTGTGAATTGGTTTTATCTAAAAAGTATGAACTGTAGTGTTTTGATAAAATGAGTATGGGATGACTCCCAGGACAACAAGTTTTGACGTTATGCTTTGCTCGTCAGACAAGTAGTTTTTATTTATTTGTTCTGTGTTCGTTCCTTTGCTATAAAGACACTCCAGGTATATTTGTAGAGAGCCACGCAAGTTTCTGAAAACTGAATGGCGGAAGTATAGCACCTAAGCACAAACCATTTTAAAAAGTGTTTACATCCCACCCCAATCACTTTAGATTGGCTAGCAGTGGAAGAAGCTGATCATGAACATGATTCAAAGTCTTACCGTCTGTGATAGAGTCCTGGCAAACTTGCCTCAGGTAGCCGAGGAGAACACAGACGAGACTGAGATAGAGATTGACGTTGATACGCCGACACAGGCGCACGGGATTTAATCAATAAACATAAACAAAAAGTAAACAATAATGTCATGTGACACTACCAGCGATGGTAGCGCACAGAGGACGATACACGACTGTACAAACACTCAAAAATAAAAACACAATACAAAAAACTATAAATCATAGGTGCCGTGAAAACGGCAGGCCTTGCAGCAGCCCCGATCACAGTGATCTCTATGTTTTTATACTAACGCTCTGCCGAGACACGCCCACCTGCCTGCTGGAACAGCTCATTGCTTTCAGCTGCTGCCCCACACAGACAGGTAATCGTCCACGGCGGAGCGCAACATCAATTAAACAGTTAATTAAATCAAATCAATTTACAACAAATAATGCAAAAATATACAATAAAACTACATATTTCCCATGTGTAGGGCTTCCGCCCTGCCACATATCCTCCCACTCAGAATGGAACCCGTAGGGGTCCATTCGACAATTTTTATATATATATATTTTTTTAAAACACACAAACAAATCACAAGGGTGGGTGGGAGGGAACACTGGAGCCAGCAACAACAATCAACACACGCCAGGCTCCAATGTTAGCTTCCACTCAAGCATCAAATCCATCAGCGTCACTATAATTATATTTCTAAACATTATCATTAAATCACAACTATTAATTATCAAAATGATTACATTTACCCCACCGTCACCATTATTTTCTCTCTGGGCTTTTAATCCCGGGGTGCCCGTCTAACCCCATGGTGACCCCCTAAACCCCGTGTCCCTTCTCGGGGCTCCTCTGCAGAGGGCAGCCCCTGCGGCGGTCAAGTCTTTCAATCTCTGCTTGTTGGTGAAATCACAGCACGGGAGTGATGGCTCCGGCAGCTACGGCTGGACCAAAGGCAGCAACACTCCTGCGTGCGTGTTAGTCCCATGACGTCAGAGAACGTGAGTGACGGCTTCAGCAGCAACGGCTGGACTGAAGGCAGAAACTCCTCAAGTGGTTGGCCCGCCTCCTCAGGCTCTGGGGCCGGAGCTCCACCTCTCTCTTCCGACGCTCGGTAGGACGCACCTCCCTCATTGGACCGGGCTCCTGCCGCTCGGGCATTCGGGCTGGACACTCCTCCCTCCCAGTCCTTCGGACACGAAGCTCCACCCTCTCTGACGCTCGGGTTGAAGCTGGTGGTCGTTGGCTTCCTCCTGCTCCCCCCCAAAAAAATTCAGGGGTTTGCTCCTCAATGTCTCTCTGTCGCGGGTCGATTTTCCATTGCGCAGGATACAACAATCCCTTTCTGACACCAAATTGCGATAGAGTCCTGGCAAACTTGCCTCAGGTAGCCGAGGAGAACACAGACGAGACTGAGATAGAGATTGACGTTGATACGCCGACACAGGCGCACGGGATTTAATCAATAAACATAAACAAAAAGTAAACAATAATGTCATGTGACGCTACCAGCGATGGTAGCGCACAGAGGACGATACACGACTGTACAAACACTCAAAAATAAAAACACAATACAAAAAACTATAAATCATAGGTGCCGTGAAAACGGCAGGCCTTGCAGCAGCCCCGATCACAGTGATCTCTATGTTTTTATACTAACGCACTGCCGAGACACGCCCACCTGCCTGTAGGAACAGCTCATTGCTTTCAGCTGCTGCCCCACACAGACAGGTAATCGTCCACGGCGGAGCGCAACATCAATTAAACAGTTAATTAAATCAAATCAATTTACAACAAATAATGCAAAAATATACAATAAAACTACATATTTCCCATGTGTAGGGCTTCCGCCCTGCCACACCGTCTTTTTCATTTTTAAGCACACAAGTGTCTCAAACAGTAATTTTGAAGCATACATGTGACAAATATTCAGACATTCTAATTGCATATGGATGAAATTCCAGAAATACATAATAAATCCTTATGTTGGTAATTGATAGTAATTCACAAACACATACAGATACAGTACATACCCAGTATCCAACCATATTTTGAATTTGTTTTTAATCTGATTACAATTAATTAGAACTCATGATTTGCCTAATAAATTACATTATTATAATCATTAAATCTCATACATAAACTTTTTATAACCACTTCAACAAGAGTAAGATTAAATGAAGCCTACATGTAATAGGCTTTATATATCTTCATTGATTCATTTGAAGCATAAAAGCATGTTCAGTGAAACAGAACAAGTCTGTTCTCTGAACTAAAGTTAACGTGATCTTAACTGAACCCTGCTAGGTACAGACAGAGATTGTAGTAACCACACACCTGCCATGACTTTTGCAGACATTAAAGGTTTGCTGACAAGGTTTTTATTTTTAAACTTGTGTATTGGTCGACCCCCCCCCCCCACCAACTTCGACTTATACTCGAGCAAATACGGTAATATGTACAATCTATATAAAAATCACTACACAACATTTTCAGGAAGTTGGGTGTTTAAGCGAGGCATTTCAGAATGACATGCTTGCCTTTTTATGTCCCGTGAGATTCTGGATCGCTCTAAAGCAGCACAACACGTTTTTTGTCCCAGATGGCTTTCCAAAGAGATCACAAAGCGTGCACGCGTATAATATGGTTTCTTTACTATTTGCTGTCTAAAACTTTTAAATAGAGGCTCAAGACCTTCTGTGCTGATCCTGTGTTTTTTTTTTTAAATATATATTAATCTCACTTATCCCACAGAGCTCTTTTTCATTTGCCGTTTTTTTAAACTGTCACGCAAATTCTGGTTAGGCGGAAAATAAGTGCAAGGTGTTTTTGTAATTTGTAGCGAATACGAACATCTAATTTTTGTATTCGAATACATGTAAAAATATATTCATTCAAATATTGGTCCCAGCACAACATTTTAATGTTCTCCAGTGTTTCAAAATATTTTTTTAAATCTCATTGGAGATATGATTCTGTTCCATGGTGAACGTCATTCTTTTTGTTTGGTTGGTCATTGTTAATAGGTTATATTAAGTCTATTTGTTTTAATTTTTCTACTCTGTTATAACCCGTTTAACATTGTACTGTTATACCCTCAGGATTGAAAACGGTTCTGCATGTCCAAAGCTTTAATTTCACAATCTGATGTGTCACTGCAAATATGTTTTAAGCATAAGAATTGCCCATAAGGTATATTAGAAATCAGATGATTGGGATGATCACTTTTTGCATGCAGAATTGTATTGCTATCTGATGCCTTTCTGAAAATTAGAAGTATTAAGCATGCCATTGTAATTTATCAAAACAAGTAGAACTAAAACATGTATTTCTGATTGACTGTATTCCATTGTAAATTTGAAATGAAAATTATTTCTATTGATGTATTCACTAAACAAAATTAAATCAGTTTCAGAACCAGTCCATATCATCAAAATATAATCAATATATTGTTTCCAGAATAACATATTTTGCAAAGGCGGGTGAGAGGATCTATCATTAATAAATAGGCTTTCCCAATAGCCCATCTATAGATTTGCATAGTTGGGTAAAAATCCTTCTCATGGGCCTGCTTAACTTTATAAAAATGGAAGATGAAACCCGCTGGTGAGCTTTATATGAACAGGAGTAGTTTGGGGTAATTTTCATGCTACTACTTGCAGCAGTAAGAGGATCTAAACTAACCGATTCTCAATTTGTGCCCGGCTTAATTCATATATTTTGTTCTGAATGCAGTAGCCTATTATTTTTAGGGATATGGAACTGGTCATTACAGCGATTACTGTTTTTGTAGTAATCAACAGTGTTTATTTTGAGACTTAAACTTTGGGACTCGGGCAACACTTACATATTACTACAACTGTTTTTGAATGTTGTAATTGTTGTTAATTTAACTGAACACTTAAATGCTTGGATGAATCACATTTTGAAAACAATAAAAGTATAAGGAATTGGAGCCAAAAATAATTATACGTTGGATACATGGGAACGTGCTCCACCACAATCCTTCGCTGTTATGACTAGTTGCCTGAAAAGTGAAAGGCAACTACTGAGGAACCAAGGGCTAGTGGAACAAGTAACTAACTTTGTCCTCTAGTGCGATTCAAAAACTTGTACCTCTTGGATATCTATCTAAATTTATTTTCATTCATCAGCAACCTGTTTCACAAGGGTCGTTCACTGTCCTCCATCAAGGTTCACATATCTGCAATCTCCAACGTAATACATGGCTGGGAAGGTCACCCTTTAGGTTCCCGCCCTATGGTCTAGATCTGTTGGGGGTGGGGTGGGGTTTAACTACTTAATCTACATATCGTCCCTCAATGGAGTTCTAGCCTGGTACTCATCAAACTCATGGGACCACGGTTCAAACCCATGGCTACATGTGAAGAGAAATTCTTGACTTGGAAAAATAGCATTTCTAGTGGCAGTGACCTCAGCAACAAGGCTCACAAACCCGGGACAAATCTCCTAACAGACCATTTCAAGTCTCCTAACAGACCATTTCAAATTGGATCACATCCTGCATCGAGTTTTGTTGCAGCCTCGAAAAGAAACCTCCTCCTGGATCCATCAAAGCCCACTCAGTAAGTGGACTGGCTACTACATGGGGGGAAAAAATCCCAATACAGAACATATGAATGCTGCTCCCTGGGCCTCCTTCGAGACCTTTATTAACTCTAGAACTGCCGTAGTTATACTCATACCTAAACTGCCACCGACAGTCATTATGACGGTTACATTTTAAACAACATCAGTGTTAAAATGAAAGATAAACTATCGGATACAACTCAAGCACATCATATCAAGCCAAAATGCCATATTTAAATGAACAATTAAACATAAAAGGGTTTATTTTCTAACTTAACATATAAAGCACTACTTCAGAAAATGAAAAACTATAATAAAATAAACATTTCAAAAGAAACTGGTGTGTAAACAGGTATATGTACATCAAATTTAAAACAAAAGTAACATATTTTTTCTCTTCACGTGTGTCACTCGTTGCAGCACAGAATCCAGGTTGAGCTGCTGCAGCCTGCTGCTTTGCAGTTTTCTGATTGAAATTTTTCTGCCGAAGCACTGTGACTAGCTACAAGATTAAATCTCTTCTACTGATATTTTCCCTGGTGCGTTCCTTGTACAAAATGAAAGAATTGATGGCTGCCAGGTCCAGCAGAGAACAACAGACTTGTATCTAAAAGTAAAATAGAGTATTGCAGGTTATATTCAAAATAAAAAACATGTATTGTAAAAGCCAGTCAAAATGACTGCTCTGGCAGTTCTAGGTAGAGGGGATTATAACTTTTTTTTTTTTTTTGCGATCCTGCCTTTCAAATGCCATCAGGGTATTTAAATACATGTATTTAGGAAAAGTCAAGAACGGACAAGTGCGTATTTTTCACACATGCAAAGTAATTTAAATTTTAAAAGTGAAAACCAGGGCTCCCGAGTGGTGCGTGGAGTTTTCCTAAGAGTGGCTTTTTTTCCTTGGCCTGTGACCATTGAGGCCTTCACCATGCAATACTCAGCAAATGGTTGAAATGGAAACCGCAGTCCCACTTGCAGCCAATTCACTGAATATCTTTGGCAGTCAATCTCGGATTGTTATTAACCTTCCTCACAATTCTTCTACTTGATATAAACAATAGTTGAAATTGGGATACTCAAATGCTTGGAAATCTTCTTGTATCCTTCTCCAGCTTTATTACAATAAATAATTTTCAGAGAGCTCTTTACTTTTTCCCCATATTGACTTATTGGTAATGTCAGCAATCATCCTATGCCTAACCCTTTTATACTCTCTAAGAATGTTCACCTACAATCCAGCATTTCTAGATTTAGGTTCTGCATTTTACTATCACAATATTATTATTATTATTATTATTATTATTATTATTATTATTATTATTATTATTATTATTTATTTCTTAGCAGACGCCCTTATCCAGGGCGACTTACAATTGTTACAAGATATCACTTTTTTTTTTTTTTTTACATACAATTACCCATTTATAGAGTTGGGTTTTTACTGGAGCAATCTAGGTAAAGTACCTTGCTCAAGGGTACAGCAGCAGTGTCCCCTATCTGGGATTGAACCCATGACTCTCCGGCCAAGAGCGCAGAGCCCCAAACACTACTCCACACTGCTGCCCTAATTATATTATAGCATCAAAGGGTATGAATACTTCTGAATTGGCATTTTTGGAGTTTTGTTTGTTCATATTAATAATTGCATCCTTAATCGGAAATATAAATATATGAAATGTACTTTTTTGTTGACGTGTATCTGTTGTTGACACTCGCTGTCATAAAAGTACTGTACTGATATATGTGCTTTCCTTGACCACAAAAATAATGTTGCGTGAAATGTGAGTGAAGGTAGCGTTAGAGTGGGAGGGAATGTGCAGGAGCGTAGCGTGAAAGTACCGTGAAGATAGTAAAAGATGCAGGAAAGCAATGTGGGGGTGGTGTGAGGTAGCACGAATCACACAACTTTCACGTTACATGTACTGTAATGCAGGGATTCCCACATTTTTCTACCTGAGACGCCAGTTCAACTGCACTACTGCTGCCCACTATTAGCACTTATGAAAAATTACAAATTAAAAACATTTTTAAATCTGTAAATAAACTTAATCTAAATTGTTAATTTTTCATTTGAATATTATTTTTTCTTCATTAGTATGTTATTGTTGCTTTTTGTTATTATATATCTGAACAAATACATAGAATGACGTTGCTCCTGCTTGGGACTGCGTTGTGGCCCACCTTTGGGCTGTGGCCCAGTTTGGGAACCCCTGCTGTAATGCATGGGGATGCACCAAAAAAGCAAAAAGTAAGTACCATTACACTAAACTACTATATTAACACCCCTACTGTACTGTATATGCGAGTCAAGTTATATTGTTTAAGCACAATATTACATTTTGTATTCGTCAAATAATTCATCCACAGGGCTTGATTTGGGTTATGCTGTTGAAGACAATGGGTTGACTGGGAAATAAAGATTTTTTTCCTGTAAACAAATCTGCCAATATACAGTACTGCTCCAGCAATGAAAACACTGTAGGCAGTCCACTGAGAGCAACTTTAGCTACAGTACTGACCTTAGTATGTGACCTTTGGAAGACCAGTTACTTCTGATCTTTGCAGACCCAGTACCTTCCAGCTGTAAAATCCGCTATATCTCTGCCTCCCTTTTAAAATTCAGTATCATTGTCCAAAATCGTATCTTCAGCTGAGCAACTTTCCCACTGGTGTTTTTGTTTTGCACTTCTAAGGGTTTCAATGATAAATGAGGAATGATCATGTGTGACAGCCCTTTTTTAAAGAAGCCACCATTAGAAAGTGCCATCTGTGCTCAACAGCCTTTCTGTGCACGGCTTGTATGTAGTTTGAATGTTTCTTTAGATATTTTGAGGTAAATGAGATGTGTTCAGCATTTCGCTACACATTTTAATTTTTAACCGGCAGCAAGGTTAACATTTGAAATCTGCATTTCCGGGCTGAATGACTAATCTAGGAGCACACAGCAGTTGATTCAGTTTTGCAGGAAACGTCCGTTTCAACCTTTTGAATTCAGTTACTAAATGTTTTGAAACTGAAATGTTCTGTTTTGAGACCCAGTCATTTTTAATGTTGAGAATCACTGGAAGAGAATTTCACCTGTAATAATTTACAGCAGCACTTCCCGAAGAGCATCATTTTTCTTTACTGCTTTCACTGTAAGCAAATTAGGACATGTTTGTGCTTTTGGTCTTAACATCTTTTCATACCAACCGCTTCACATCAGCGCATCAGTGTCCGGCGTATTTTGACGGTGTCAGTTCAATCTGAAGTCCTGTCACTGAACGCACCATTTCCTTAACAAAATAGAGCAAGTACTGTAACAGATAAACTATCTCATAATAAAGTAATAGTATCATTTCAATAGTGGTTATCTGTGCTGCACTGTAGAGTCTTTCTTTACTGTATCTATTCACTGTTGAAAGTTAAGTGCTTTCCTATTTGACATAGACATACACTCACAACAATGACTGCTATCTATAAATATATTTATAAAAAAATGTTTGAACACTTCCTACCTGTTGGTGTACGACCTGTTGAAATTCCAAATACAGATCGTTTGTTACTGTAAGCCCCGTTTGTGATCTTCAAATACATGCAGCTATGGCCAAACGTTGTATGTATACTTAGGTGATGCAAAACCTTTGGCCATAGCTGCATGCTCTAAAGCAGAATTACTCCCAAAGTTCTGAGCAGCCCAATTTCCTTTTTTCTTTGGGCAATTCCGTAAATAATTGTTGATATTATTTACATGCATGCAGCTATGGCCAAAGGTTTTGCATCACCTAGAATTTTAGGATTGAGACATTAATAATAATAAAAAAAATTATAAACATAATTTAAGTCTTTTATTTAGCATCATGTAATCAAAGAAACTACAAAATTATATCACAGAAGTCTAGCTGAAGCCTTAATAGTAGTACGGTATTTCATGTTAGACTTTTAAAATGTCATGTTTTTCGTAAGTATATGGAAAACTACAATGTAATTCAATATGTTAACGTAACACTACGTTATAAATGATTAGTTAATACTTGCACTTGGTTATTTCCAACATGTTTGCACAATACAGTGTATATTCTTCTCACATTTATTCCCCCTCCCACCTGAAGTAGTCTGAGGAAAATAAATGCACGTTTTCACAAACTAAACATTACACAACAAAATAATTCAGACTGCTGTTGAACATATTTTTTCTTTCCTACACTGTAGATAAATCAGAGATTTATCTTTTTTCTAGTCTTTTTTTCTATCTTTCTGAAACCTGTTTCTTTGACACTGCAGGTGCCTGCCTGTGTGCTGTGACATTCCAAATGTGTGTGTGTGTGTTTTTTTTTTTTTTTTTTTTAAAGGGGCTGTCCTGTACTCTATTCGGAAACAACCATTTACAATCTAAATTTCTTCTTCTTATTGAATAATAATGGCTCTCACATTTCTTTTAAATATATATTGCCTTAACTTTATATTAGAGAGACAGTACTTATTTAAGTGATAATTAAGTACTTTTTTTTTTACTTGTTTTGGTAGCTTTTAGGTTATATGGACAAAGTGGTTTTCACAATATCAGTACAAAATATGATGTGTGCAATGTCTAATGTATCACGTACAGTATTTCTAAGCAGTTCTTAAAAGTGTAGTAGTGACTTACATCCTCATTAATTTTATAAAGTTATCTGTTTATTTTGAGGGGAAAAACTATTGATTTGATCATTTTTAAACAACAGTGTTTTCTGAGCCTGTATTTCACTTTATAATGTTTGCATTGAAAGAAATCATTGTTTAGTCAGAAAAACATACAAGTAACTCTGGAGGATAGTTATTTTAAGGGCATTCTAAAAGACATTAGACAATAACATATGCAATTAAATGGATTTCAGTTGTTATAGCTATGTGACCACTTAAGCTGTGTGCAATTGTTTCTGTAAAAAATATATAAAAGAGGGATGGAAAGCACTTTTGATGACAGACATTAAGTACCCTGTAAGTACCTACAGCAGGATAGCTCTGTTACATTTGCTGTGATTTTACTTACTTTCTGTTGCTTTGGGTGACAGTAAGTGAAGTAAATGGACAAGACAAGTACTGTATGAGTGGCTTAAGTACTCTTCTGTGCCTGTTTCTTAAATGCACCTTGCCTCAAGTTGCCGCAGAGTAATTCAGATTTCTAGTGTATATACTCCCTGAGACTGTCACTGATGAACAGCAATCCAGTTTCATTTTTGTATTTCTTTTTTTGTTTTTGCTTTACTTAATGTTTGTACATTAAGTGTGTGGTACCAACAATATTTGGATATTAGAGTAAAATACTTGGTTCAGTTTATTATCAAACAGACTTTTTAGTGTCCTTCGCTGGTTGTTTCAAGGATAAAAATGAAAATATAAACCATCTGCAAAATGTGTTTTAAATGCGGTAACATCCAGAGAACTATGGCTAAACTTCCATCGTTCACCAGTAACTTCAAACTTTAAAACATGAATAATCTGTAGCTGTCTTAAATTGTTGTGCATCTTTAGATTGAAGTTGCATGGGTGATGTGTGATAGTGTCAGCCATTATTTGATATGGATGCTATTATTTAACAAGCAATGCAAATCATAAAAATGTGTGCCTCCGGTGCATCCTGCCAACCCAAACTGGATTATTTCTTTGTCTGCTATTGACTGTCAAGTGGCCAGATTTATATTGTTATCCCCCAGAGTTGTGGATTTATTATAACATAGTAGTGACTGCACAGAGGGCTGCTTCAGTATGCAGTAAAAGGGAGAGTATTGGTGTTTTTGAGCCTTAGAAATTCCAGCATTGACCAAAATTGCTACTTGTGCTGGCTTTACACTAGCGCAGTACTTGTTTGCTTCAGTGTTTGGTGTCTGTCTGTCTGTCTATTTATTTGTTTTGGCCAACGTGCCTTTTGTTTTGTGTAAACCTTTTATTTGTATTCAATAAATACACATGCAGCTCTTCAACCCGTAGTACTGGTGCCTGTGTTTCTTCCTGGTTTGATGTCACCACCAAGCCATCCTGCCACACCTAGTCAGATTTGGAGCAGGCGATACAGCACTGGTTCAATGTACATGAAGAACTTGATCTGAGTTGAAGAAGAAAAACAGTTAATTTTGACATCTGTTTACTGTAAAATTTAAAAACATTGTTAGTTGTCTACCCAACTAAATTACCCAAATTGTTGTTATCCTGTGCAACTTTTTTTTTTTTTGATCTTTTGGGTGAACCTCTACTGACACCATGTGCATTGTAATTTTAGTAGAGCCCTTTGATTGGGTGAAGATCATGACTTCATCCAGACTTAATACAAGAGCTCCCAGGTTCATATATTGCAGAAGGCACCCACCTACAGTACATCCAATCATATTAGTGCCAGCATTACTGTAACACCACAAGCAGACTGGATGCGAAGATGAAAGCTGCTACAATGGAATCCATTTTTCTGCAGGTTTACAGGTTTTGATGAGACACAGCTTACTGTATTTATTTTTCTTCTGTGTTAAGGATTTGGAATGCCCTGACGGATAATTATGGCAATGTGATGCCCGTGAATTGGAAAACGTCTCATACTCGATCCCTCCACCTGCCGACATTGAACCTGATGGAGAAAGGGGTACGTTCTGATTTAAGAGCATTAACTGTAACCTCCAGTGAAATAATTGGTATTAAGGTAACAGGTTTGTGCATAGTATTCCGGTTGGTACTATTGTCAGATTTGTTACTGTTGGATTACAAACTTTATGGACTATGCAAAGTGTGCAAAGACTACCTGGGCTAAGTCAGTAGTCTCCAACATAGCATTGCATAATAGGCAATAACACTGAAATAATGTGTAATATCACACCTACTGTATACAGAAATATACACTACTGAGTTTATTTTACATATATTAAAATAGGGATAAAATTGGTAAAAAAATTTTTTTTATTGAAACATCGATAAAAATCAGGGGGGAAAAATCTCAGTCAACACACTTTACATGTGGAATATGATGTGTTGCAGTTCTGGTTTATCATTATAAAACACAATCTATGCAAGTCAAAGCCACATTTTCCCAAGTTAGCTGGTACTTTGTGAACGTTTGAGCAATTGCTGTGCTGACGGAAACAGTATCTACAGAAGGTATGAACATGACATCAGCACAAAACAAGCCAGGTTTATTTGCCTTGAAATCATAAAAATAAAATTGACAGAACTGGGTGGTGCAAGCTATCTGAAGACGTGTCAAAAATCACACTGGACATTTCCATCAATGCGTTCCATGTAAGTTTACCAAAAAGCATCATAATTTTCTGTCAAATATTTAGGAATAAGATTGTCAGCGTTAGGCAGTGTTTTAGTTGATGGACAGTACTGTCGCACAAAGTCACCGATACATACCTCTGCAATAAACAGTGTCTGTCCAGCAAAGCTCTAACAAACTCATTAACATAGTCATTCTGTGCTCTATTTTTATTAGTGTGTGTAAAAGCCACATAAATGGATTGCTTGTCTGTCCGTTCACTTTCTTGTTTTAGTTTAATGTGTCGCTTATTTTTGAGTATGTTCTTTTATTGTCAGTGCGAACATGTACCCCATGCAGCAGTATTTGCAATACTTATGCATCTGCCACACTTCTGCTATTTTTGCTTTTTGTACACTTCAAAACATTCATTTTCTTTTGAATTTTCATAAACTGATTTACGTTTTCTCCCCATTCCTCATCCACTAAAAATATTATATATTCGTGCAAGTATTTCAGTTTAGTTTTTGATCAAGCTAGTAGTTACTACGCCCAGCAATTGCCACAATAATCAGACTTTGATTGGCCAACATAATCAGGTGTGTTTGTGAAGCGACAGAGAACCACAGTTGAACGTTATTTGATCCTCTGACGTCTAAACATCTGCTATATCTTAGGATACAGTGTAGGGCTGCTAAAACAGCATTTAAATCAAATTAGTGTGTATTTCCTAGAAAATAGTACTGGGATAATATTTTAATATTTAATTATAGACAAAAATTGCATATAAATCAGTAAAAACCGATGTCCAGTTAAACAAAAAAAGGGACCTTTTTTTTTTTTTACAGAACTAGACTTTTTTTTTTTTTTTTTTTTTTTAAACATTAGTTTTTTTCCTTGTGTTTTCAACCCTGATTTAATATTGGGAAAAATACACTCGGGAAATGTATTCAAAGATGGTCGCAAAGCATGCCTTGGAGAATAAAAATGAAAATTAGGTCACGAGTTCCAAGCATTGCAGTTGGGATGGGAGTTTAACATTGGTCTTATCCAGTCTCTTGGTTTGTCCAAGCCTTTTTTTTATTATGGCCAGTGAATATTCATTGGCAGGTGAGTCCCGAAGGCAATAGCTTGCAAATCAGAAGAAATATTTGTGGGAGCCACTTCATGAAGCTCTGTGTTTGCTGCATTTTTTATTAAGTGCATAAGATGTTAGTTTCTTTGATCTGTGTTAATCTGTACTTTTCTAGCAGCATGCAGGGCCACCGAGAGCCGTCATGAGCCCCAGGGAAGGATTGATATGTCCCTCTGCCCCACCCCCCCCACGGTACTACATTCATCCGACCTATGTAGTATACTGTAGTCTAAACCAAGCTTCTAAACCAAGCAATGATACTTGCAATCTTAGCAGTCTCTGAGGAAGATAATTTCAAACGATACAGTATTTTGATAATGGGTTTGAAGGAAACTGTCAACAACACCTAGAAGTTTCAATATCTCAATCAAAATCTGCAGCAGGATATACTTTTTCTCAAAGTAGTTATGTTTAAGTTATTTACATTATTCAAACTTTTTTTTTAGTTAAGTGAATAAATATTATTTTTTTGTACAAACTCCATGTGTAATAGTCATTAATTGGAAGCTTACTTAAAATCAAATAACATACATTTTTGGCATAAACTACATTTTAATGGTGTTGCTATACACTGTTGTATTTATCCCGTGCCAAAAATAAACCACTCATCTCTGCTCTTAACTAATAGCCTGTATTGGTAAATATATTTGTATTTTAAGCAATATAACAGATCATTCTCTAATTGTGTTTACCACCAGCTGAAGAAAGTACTTTATTTATTTTACACAATACAATTGCTGCACCACGTTGTTTTGAGCAAATTATAGATCTTAATAATAGAATAATTCATACTGTGGTATATATTGTGCAACTTTAGGGTTCTTTTAAAGTTTTTAAAAGTACGCAAAGGGTTTTGTGCAGGGCTAGTTGTTTTAAAATATTTTATATATATTAAAAAAAAAAATTTCCCCGTCCTCCCCACCCTCTCGGTGGGCCTGGCAGCATGGGGTCTTCCACCACCAAAGTGAAAACCCCAACTAAAAAGGGTAGATGAAATGTAGTTAATTTAAACACATTTTTTGAGGAAAGTACTTTTTACCTACATTTTCATGATCTGCAGCGAGTTACGGGCAGTTTGCCTCATGTCACTTTTCAGAATGCCTTGGTTGGTTGTTTGCTGACTGGGTAGGTAGATTACATTCCAAATTATTTTGAAGAAAATGTCTAAAGAAATTCACTTTTTAATGTTCATTGTGCTGGTTGGTTTCATGGAGTCTGGGTGCAGTTTACTGAAAGGTAAATGGGCCAATTAAATACTTTTCTTGTGTTTGGACATCTGGGCTTTTTGCTATTCAAAAGGGTCTTCTCCTGCAGCAGTTTCATTATAGAAATATGTTTAAAAACATGAGATACAGGATTTGAATTTCATACATAATGCAGGGATGTAGATAAAAGCTGAGATCCAGGAAAAATCTGTAGCTATTTATATAAAATTCCAGGCTATTTTCATGATGTTACTGGAAAAACAAGCAAATGAGCGGTTCACTGATTGGTTGCTTGAGATTATGCGGATTCAATTGGCTATCTCCGTTACCAGTTACTGTCCCACAAGTTCACTAGTTTCAGTGACAGCAAGAATGAGATTAACCAGTCATTAAAGCGGAAAATGAAAACAACACGCTTTTTATTTTTTAACCCTGTTTTAAATTTGACTATTTTTTAATCTAGCAAATGGTTAGGGATGGGAATTTTAAAAGTTTAAACGTATAAACTCTAAAGAAGTGGTTAAATATTGAATAATATTCTAGATGTATAACTGGTCACGTGACAAATTTCACCAAGCGTATATTTTTTAATGTATTCATTTTAGTAATTTATCATCAGTAATCTGTCACGTATCCGACTGCTCTAGTGCCACAGTAAGGACGGATATAAAAAGGAAGGGGTTTGGCAATTGCCTCCAAGTAGTTTTTCTAATTGGTGCAACAGAAAGATTGTCACTGGGGTGGGTTTTATTCTCAGTCGATCTGGCGCTTCATTGGTGCACTGTGTGTTTATGCTGTAGTAGGCATGGTATGGTATGCAGTCCTTACAGGGTAAGAAAGTTAATGACAAGCATTTTTTCTGACTTATTATATATTTTTAATAAAATGGCATCTCTAAACAAAGGAACGAGGCAAAGCCACTTTGGAAGTATTTTGAGGAACCGGACTAGAAAACCATGGTATGTGAATAATATGCCAAACAAAATTGCCATACCACAAAAACACAAGTTAAATCTTTTACCATTTGAAATGAAAAAAAATCAGTATTACTGTGGATTGAGTTACTGAATGCAGTAAAAAGCAAACATCCATAATAAACTAAATGTTCTAGATGGCGACTGACATTTATTTAGCCCTTAAATCCCTGTGAATACGTAAAACACTATTTTAACAGGAAGTTTTTTTTTTTCAATATTAATTCAGACAACACAGAAGTGTAAATACATTATGTATAGGCTTTAATTGACCAGTACACTTTTTTAAGCAAATAATTTGTCAACAGAAGGTGATATTAGACAAAAAAAAAGGATTTCACATTTGTGGCACCGAACAGTTGTCAATGTATTGGAATCTGTGCATTTGAAAGTCTGTAACATCTGTGAGCTGCATTTTTTTATTTATTTATTTTATTGGTTTTGTGTTTTTCTTTTAATATAACGTAAATAAAATAACAAGGTTTAGTTTAGTTTATTCACTTTGTTCCCACAGGGCCGGCACAGGTACATCTCAATGGTGCAGTACAAATACAAAGAGACATTTACTAAGATAAAAATAACAAGACCAAATTCCCATTCAATTTTTTTTAGATTCTATTAATTTTTTTATTTTTTTTTGTATTACATGCATGACAGCCGCTATAAGATAGTTACCTTTATTAAAAATGTGCTTGGATGAATCTACCGGTTAATCCGTTAATGCCCATAAATTAACCGCTCAAAACTTTGAATCGTGTGACAGCCCTAATTTCAATATATACTTTGGTGTGTACATGTTGTTCTGTGTTTTTTTTTTTTTTGTAAACATTTGTTTACTTTGTAGTTAAGTCTTTGCGATGTTAAAACATTATATAGGGGTTCTTTGCTTAGAGAATACTAGCCTTAGCCGTCGGTATACATCAAAATGTAATATAAAGAGTGTGTGTGTGTGTATGTAGATATGGATTAAATGTTTAAACGCTGACACCTGCATAGCCCATAAACGTTCAAATTTACCAAAAGCACATCCCTACTAACGGTGTGTCGTGAACCAAGCTCTGCTAGTAAAATATTATTTTAATTAGTTTTTTCATAATTCATATTTGCTGTGCTTTTAAAAACAACATTGCAGTTCAGAATCCTGCGCACTGCACCTTGCCTTTATTAAAACGGTAGCTATGGTACACAAGCTGTAGAACTATGCAGGGTGTTTTTTTTTAATGAACTGGAACAATTTTGCATTGAAGAATGGTCAAAAATCACTAAAGAATCATGCCAATCATTGACAAATATCCTAATCGTTTAAAAGAGGTTATTATTGCTAAAGGTGCCTCAACTAGCTATTCATTTCATTGTCCTTGTCAGGGTATGAATACTTTTTGAATAAGCATTTTTGGAGTTTTGCAAAAAAATTGCTGAAATAGTTGTAGACATCTATTGTCCTCATCCACAAAAGCAAAACTTTTGCTACAACAGATTTTCCCTAAAATTCTTTGTTTTTGAGAAATTTCTAGAAATTATAAATTTCCATTGGGGTATGTAAACTTTTGACTACAACTGTGTGTGTGTGTGTGTGTATATACAGTGCCGTGAAAAATTATTTGCCCCTGTCTTATTTTCTGCATTTTTGCACATTTTTCACATTGTATTTGGTCAGATTTTTTTGTGGGTATATAGAGGGAGTCTGAGAAAAAAAATGACACCAACGTTTGGTGGTGCTTTCATTTGTTTGGTGGGCAAGGTAATCAAACATGCAATCTTCAGGTATGAAAAAGTTATTGCCCCCCTAGTTAACTCAACCCAATTAAAGGGATAATTAGGGTCAGCTGTTTGAATACTTTGGTTAACAACCAGGCCTGATTTGGGCCAGCCCTGCCCAATATAAATCTGACTAACTTTGGCCCTTACTATCAGAGTGAAGTTGTCAGCACACAGGTTCTAGAGGCACATCATGCCACGAACAAAAGAAATTCCTGAAGACCTCTGGAAAAAAGTTGTTGATGCCCATCAGTCTGGAAAGGGTTACAAAGCCATTTCTAAAGCTCTGGGGCTCCACCGAACCACAGTCGGAGCCATAATGTCCAAATGGAGAAAGTTTGGGACAGTAGTGAATCTTCCCAGGATTGGCTGTCCTGCCAAAATCTCTCCAAGAGCAAGGCGTAAAATCGCCCAGGAAGTCACAAAGAACCCTAGAACAACATCCAGGGATCTGCAGGCCTCTCTCGCCTCGGCTAAGGTCAGTGTTCATGACTCCAGCATCAGAAAGACACTGGGCATAAATGGGATTCATGGCAGAGTAGCAAGGCGGAAACCATTGCTCACTAAGAAGAACATGAATGCTCGTCTCAAGTTTACCAAAAAGCACCTGGATGATCCTCAAGAGGTCGGGAACAATGTTCTATGGACAGATGAGTCGAAAGTAGAGCTTTTTTGCCGACATGGGCCCCGTTATGTCTGGCGAAAACCAAATGCTGCATTCCACACTAAGAACCTCATACCAACGGTTAAGCATGGTGGTGGTAGTGTCATGGTTTGGGGATGCTTTGCTGCATCAGGACCTGGACGCCTTGCCATCATTGAAGGAACCATGAATTCTGCTCTGTATCAGAGAATTCTACAGGAGAATGTCAGGCCATTCGTCCGTGAGCTGAAGTTGAAGCACAGCTGGGTCATGCAGCAAGACAATGATCCGAAACACACAAGCACGTCTACATCGGAATGGTTGAAGAACAAGAAATTTAAAGTTTTGGAATGGCCTAGTCAAAGTCCAGACCTAAACCCCATTGAGATGTTGTGGCAGGACCTGAAATGAGCAGGTCATGCTCGAAAACCCACAAATGTCACTGAGTTGAAGCAGTTCTGCATGGAGGAGTGGGCCAAAATTCCTCCATGGCGCTGTGAGAGACTAATCAATAACTACAGGAAGCGTTTGTTTGCATTTATTGCTGCTAAAGGTGGCGTAACCAGTTTTTGAGTCTAAGGCGGTGATTACTTTTTCACACGGGGGCATTGGGTATTGCTTAACTTTCTTTAATAACACCGTGTAACAAATTTATTTTTTTTTTTTTGGTTCCTGGGTAGTAAGTGTTATTTCCTAATTGTTTATGCCTCAAAAGTATAGAAAATGGCTATTCCCCACAAACTTTGCTTTTGTGACCAGGACAGTGATATTTTGAAATTTACCTATTTTCAATGAGAAAACGGGCGAATTTGTGTCTCTTCGTTCACATAAAGTCAGAAAAAAACAACATATGAATCCAAATTAACATGTATTTATACTAAAATAATACAAAAATGACTACAAAAGATTTAGAAGTGAGTAGTTTTTCGAGATTTACGATTATACTGTAAATCACTTTCACGAATCAGCCCCCAAATGTAGTCTCCCATCATGTTCTCGTTATACTGTCCTTGGTAGTGGCGTTCAAAGTCCAGTATATCCTGGTGGAAGCGCTCGCCTTGCTCCTCCGAGTACGCTCCCATGTTCTCCTTGAATTTATCAAGATGAGCATCAAGGATATGGACTTTGAGGGACATCCTATTGTGCCGTAGTTCTTCACCAGAGTCTCAACAGCCGTACTCATCATACTTCAAGGCTTCCAGCAAGGTCTTGATGCTGTTGTAATCCTCTTTGAGGTGCACCGAGTGAGCCAGGGGAAGAGACGGGTACTTGTTACCATTATGGAGCAGCACGGCTTTGAGGCTCCTGGATGAGCTGTCAGTGAAGGACAGTATAACGAGAACATGATGGGAGACTACATTTGGGGGCTGATTCGTGAAAGTGATTTACAGTATAATCGTAAATCTCGAAAAACTACTGACTTCTAAATCTTTTGTAGTCATTTTTGTATTACTTTAGTATAAATACATGTTAATTTGGATTCATATGTTGTTTTTTTCTGACTTTATGTGAACGAAAAGACACAAATTCGCCCGTTTTCTCATTGGAAATAGGTAAATTTCAAAATATCACTCCTGGTCACAAAAGCAAAGTTTGTGGGGAATAATAGCCATTTTCTATACTTTTGAGGCATAAGCAATTAGGAAATAACACTTACTACCCAGGAACAAAAATTGTGTTACATAGTGTAATTTGATACATATTTAATTTCTTTTTTGTGTTATTTGTTCACTCAGGGTCCCTTTTATCTAAAATTAGGTTTTGGTTGAAGATCTGATAACATTGTGTCAAAAATGCAGAAAATCAGACGGGGCAAATACTTTTTCGCTGCACTGTAGGTGATCTAGGAATGTGGGTTTGTGAGTGACAGCTCCAATACCAATCAAAGCCTTTATCTTCAACGCAAAGATTTTGAAGCCACTTGTAGCCAATCCAAGCTTAGTGATGACTCAAACTATTCCCTAATAACATTTACATTTTCTTTGCAGAAAATCGACAGTATAAATCTGGACTTGTCGGATGATGAGGAGTTGAGGGAACAGCTGGACATGCATTCCATCATTGTCTCCTGTATAAGCGATGAGCCACTTTTCACTGCAGAACAGGTATGTTTATCCCAGCCATTCAGTAGGGACTATCAATTATTTAGTACCCCAGAATAGCTGGAATAACTGCTACGGTAGTTCATTATATTTCTGAGCCAGGGGTAGGGACAGGTCTCTATTAACGCATAGACAAACGAGGCAGCTGCCTGGGGCCCAAAACAGACAACCCAGGCAGTGTGTCTCACTTGTTTTCACACAAAATCAAACTGGCTGAACCGGAACTTAGCCTTGCTCACTTTCACCAGTTTGATTTTGCTTGAATACAGCAAACAATGTCTCTTTGGGCAGCAAAGCATAAACATAAGAAACGGGAAGAAGAAGAGGGCATTTGAAATATTTTTACAAATTGGTGCTGAAAGTCGCGAACCGCCGAAAACCCTGAACCGCCGAAAACTCAATCCCGACCCTTTGTCAAAAACCACCTCCGTGTCAAAAACCACCTCCGATCAACAGTAAAGCAAGGAAAGCAAACTACCGACCAGGTAGCAAAAAAGGCACACTAACACTACAATGTAAATAAATAAATAAAAATAAATGTCTGATTTTGGATCAAAATAAAGGATTGTATTTTTTTATTATTGCTTTGTGGAAATATACTGGATAGCCTAGATGGAATTTAAGCAGTACCAAGTGACTGACTTGACGGATCTTAGATGGGATCTAGCAGCTGATGAAAACTGGCACAAAATTGCGCTCTTGTCTACACCTAATGGAGAGCCACGCTTTCCTACACTTGCCATGAACCACGTCAACACCATGACGTACGCACGTACGTAAAATGAAAACCCACTTGCAGTACCATGCCTTACCTGCATACGTCAAGTTTCCCATTTTCTATTCTATGATCGGTTTCTCAGTCTAGCGTTTCAGGTTTCATTCTCTGAGGCAGTGCTAGTACTGTGGAATGTGCAATGAAAGTCGGAGGAGGGCGTTTAGAAGACTGAGATATATTGTGGGAAGCCATTCAACTTTTACGTTTGTGTGTGTGAGTCTATATATAATTAAATGAGGATTTTTTGACACTTCTCTACACACCATACTCCACACTGTTAAGGGGGAAAAAGTTTTTATTGAGAAAAATGTATATATTAAAAATACAAAACCTGAAAGATCTCCACCCCCCTGAGTTAATACTTGGTGGAAGCACCTTTGGCAACAATTACAGCTGTGAGTCTTTTGGGATAGGTCTCTACCAACTTTGCACACCTAGATTTGGCAATATTTGACCATTCTTCTTTACAAAACTGTTCAAGCTCTGTCAAGTTCCTTGGGGAGCATTGATGGACAGCAATCTTCAAGTCATGCCACAAATCTTCGATTGGATTTAGGTCGGGGCTCTGACTGGGCCACTCAAGGACATTTACCTTTTTGTTCCTTAGCAACTCCAGTGTAGCTTTGGCTGTATGCTTTGGGTCATTGTCATGCTGAAAGGTGAACTTCCATCCCAGTTTCAGCTTTCTTGCAGAGGGCAGCAGGTTTTCCTCAAGGACTTCTCTGTACTTTGCTCCATTCATTTTCCCTTCCGATGAGAAACATCTCCATAACATGATGCTGCCAGTAGGGATGGTGTTCTTTGGGTGATGTGCTGTGTTGTTTGCGCCAAACATAACGCTTTGCATTTAGGGCCAAAAAGTTCCATTTTAGTTTCGTCAGACCACAAAACTTTTTGCCTACAGAATTTCCTGAGTGTTTTTTTGCATACTTCAAACAGGATTCAAGGTGGGCTTTCTTGAGTAATGGCTTCCTTCTTGCCACCCTACCATACAGGCCAGATTTGTGGAGTGCTTGGGATATTGTTGTCACATGCACACTTTGACCAGTCTTGGCCTTAAAAACCTGTAGCTCTTGAAAAGTTGCCATTGGCCTATCTGATCAGTCTCATTCTTGCTAGGTCATCCAGTTTGGAGGGATGGCCTGATCAAGGCTAGGTCTTGGTGGTGCCATACACCTTCCACTTTTTAATAATTGTCTAGACCGTGCTCCAAGGGATATTCAAGGCCTTTGATATTTTTTTATACCCATCCCCTGATCTGTACCTTTCAACAACTTTGTCCCAGAGTTCTTTTGAAAGCGCCTTGGTGCTCATGGTTAAGTCTTTGCTTTGAAATGCACTACCCAACAGAGGGAACCTACAGGAACTGCTGAACTGATCCTGAAATCATGTGAATCACTACAGTTTAACACAGGTGGAGGCCACTTAACTTGGTGTGTGATTTTGAAGGTGATTGGTTACACCTGAGCTAATTTAGGATTGCTATTACAAGGGGGGTGGACACTTATCCAACCAAGCTATTTCAGTTTTTATTTTTAATTAATTTTCTACAATTTTTTTTCACTTGGAAGTTGTGGGGTAGGATGTGTAGATAAATGAAAAAAATATATATTTTAATGCATTTTAATTCCAGGCTATAAGGCAACAAAAGGTGACAATGTTGAAAGGGGGTGTAGACTTTCTATAGGCACTGTATTATTTGTATATATATATATATATATATATATAACAAATGATCCAGCCTGCAAATGTGTCCATGTAAGTAAAGGAAAGACCTAAAGAAATGTAAGTACACAAAACTAGCTTATTTTGTTATGTTTTTTTTTAAATGTCAAATGTTTAAGTATCAGTTGAAAAAAAAAAAAAGCCCTGTAAATCTGTATGTCAGTTGAAACAAAATTGGATAACAATCAACATATGGTGTTCTTGTCCATATTCGAATTGTTGTATTTTTATTGAGGCGATTATCAAGCTATGCTGGGGGGCGGTGCGGTAGCGGGGCGTGTGTGTGTGCCTTTTATTTTACAGCAAGACGTTACACTATGTAACACGCTAAAGTAAAAAAAAAATGTGTTGTGTAGGTCTGTAGGTCTGTGTCACGGACCAGGAAGTAACAGAAACCAAAACAATGGATGGGAGGGGTGAAACTGAACGCAACGGCGTTCAGCTGTTTTTATTAACTAAATTAACCAAAAGATTTAAACAAACAAAACACAAAACAAAAAGGCGCGTTGGCCAAACAAATAAACAGAAACAAGTATATTTACATATAGCAATTGTTCTTAACTGTTTTCTCTCTCCTCGCTCTCTCTGCTCCCAGTACTCTCCTCTGTACACTCCTCCCAGCAGCACAGACAGCTGCAGGTTCTTATACTCTGGCCGAGGGGTTAACTAGCTGTTAATTATCTTATTACCCCTCGGCCTCAGTCTGCACAAGTTTAGTAAGGATGCGTGACTGTCAGCTAGTAATCAGTAGCTGATCAGCCACGCATCCTCACGAGGTTTTAAATTATAAAAACAATAACTACGCGGCGCTTTTATCTGCACCGCAAACAAAAATACAAATAATAATAAATAAATATATAGGGGCGGGACACTCCGCCACAATATTGTAATGTCTAAAAGATTTTTTGTTTAGTTGGAGAAAGAAACTGAACTAATTCTTAAATTGGTTAAATTAAATGCTCGCTCCTGCTTCTACAGCCTATTTTTATTACAGTAGAGCCTTAACAAGCAAAAATACTTGTTAGTTTAAATATTATGTTTCTTATTAGATCAAAATACTTAAAACATATTATTTCTCTTTAGAGAGTTTTGTCACTCTATTATTAGATCAGAATATTTTTTTTTT
Source organism: Acipenser ruthenus (assembly GCF_902713425.1). Taxonomy (NCBI): domain Eukaryota; kingdom Metazoa; phylum Chordata; class Actinopteri; order Acipenseriformes; family Acipenseridae; genus Acipenser; species Acipenser ruthenus. Next base: position 63,107,856 of record NC_081193.1, read on the forward strand.
AATTGAAAATCTCTATGCTTAGTAACAACACAATCAAATAAAATCAAATAGGTCTTTTTAGTTTCAAATATCATTCCGTCTAAAAACGATTACCCTTTTTGTTTTTGCTAATTTGCAATACCTAGCCTCCGTGTTTAGTTCCACCAGATGCCTTTCTTTCAAGGTTATTATTATTATTATTATTTATTTTTTAGCAGACTTACAATTGTTACAAGATATCACATTATTTTTACATACAATGACATTATTTTTTACATACAATTACCCATGTATACAGTTGGGTTTTTACTGGAGCAATCTAGGTAAAGTACCTTGCTCAAGGGTAACCACTAACCACTACTCCACACTGCTTCCACGCGCAATAGTCTGACCGGCTTCCAAGAGTGTATGTGCACTAACAACAAAGGCACATAGACAAGCTTTTTTTCTAACATTAACACTTTTTTCAGTTTTCTTAGTTCAAATCATTGTAACCTATTCATAATTTGCTGCAATATTATTTATGCTGGTTTTATATTCTTTAAAACACAGTACAATTTAAAGTATTCTGAGTGTCAGTTAGTACTGGACTTCTTTCATTTTTAACTGTAATATGTTCATTCAACAATATTAATGTTATTTCTATAACAGTTTAACATTTATATATATATATATATATATATATATATATATATATATATATATATATAATATATATATATAATTGAAGCAATGCATAAAAAAACAGCGGTACTATTTGACAATGCTTCAACAAGTAGTGTTTTTTAATTCACAGGAAGTGTAATACAAGGACAGTATGCATATAGTCTAATGCTACTTTCCAAACAACAATTAAAGGCAACATAATAACGTACAGTTTATAATGCATCAGTAAATTCTTCTTTGGACAACTATAAAATATAACTACAGTACTGTGCAAAAGTTTTAGGCAGGTGTGAAAAAATGCTGTAAAGTAAGAATGCTTTCAAAAATAGACATGTTAATAGTTTATATTTATCAATTAACTGAATGCAAAGTGAGTGAACAGAAGAAAAATCTAAATCAAATCCATATTTGGTGTGACCACCCTTTGCCTTCAAAACAGCATCAATTCTTCTAGGTACACTTGCACAAAGTCAGGGATTTTGTAGGCATATAGTCAGGTGTATGATTAAACAATTATACCAAACAGGTGCTAATGATCATCAATTCAATATGTAGGTTGAAACACAATCGTTAACTGAAACAGAAACAGCTGTGTAGGAGGAATAAAACTGGGTGAGGAACAGCCAAACTCAGCTAACAAAGTGAGGTTGCTGAAGACAGTTTACTGTCAAAAGTCATACACCATGGCAAGACTGAGCACAGCAACAAGACACAAGGTAGTTATACTGCATCAGCAAGGTCTCTCCCAGGCAAAAATTTCAAGGCAGACAGGGGTTTCCAGATGTGCTGTCCAAGCTCTTTTGAAGAAGCACAAAGAAACGGGCAATGTTGAGGACCGTAGACGCAGTGGTCGGCCAAGGAAACTTACTGCAGCAGATGAAAGACACATCATGCTTACTTCCCTTCGCAATCGGAAGATGTCCAGCGGTGCCATCAGCTCAGAATTGGCAGAAAACACTGGGACCCTGGTACACCCGTCTACTGTCCGGAGAAGTCTGGTCAGAAGTGGCCTTCATGGAAGACTTGCGGCCAAAAAGCCATACCTCTGATGTGGAAACAAGGCCAAGCGACTCAACTATGCACGAAAACACAGGAACTGGGGTGCAGAAAAATGGCAGCAGGTACTCTGGTCAAAATGTGAAATATTTGGCTGTAGCAGAAGGCAGTTTGTTCACCGAAGGGCTGGAGAGCGGTACACGAATGAGTGTCTGCCGGCAACAGTGAAGCATGGTGGAGGTTCCTTGCAAGTTTGGGGCTGCATTTCTGCAAATGGAGTTGGAGATTTGGTCAAAATTAATGGTCTCCTCAATGCTGAGAAGTACAGGCAGATACTTATCCATCATGCAATACCATCAGGGAGGCATCTGATTGGCCCCAAATTTATTCTGCAGCATGACAACGACCCCAAACATACAGCGAAAGTCATTAAGAACTATCTTCAGCGTAAAGAAGAACAAGGAGTCCTGGAAGTGATGGTATGGCCCCCACAGAGCCCTGATCTCAACATCATCGAGTCTGTCTGGGACTACATGAAGAGAGAGAAGCAACTGAGGCTGCCTAAATCCACAGAAGAACTGTGGTTAGTTCTCCAAGATGTTTGGGCCAACCTACCTGCCGAGTTCCTTCAAAAACTGTGTGCAAGTGTACCTAGAAGAATTGATGCTGTTTTGAAGGCAAAGGGTGGTCACAGCAAATATTGATTTGATATAGATTTTTCTTCTGTTCACTCACTTTGCATTTTGTTAATTGATAAATATAAACTATTAACATGTCTATTTTTGAAAGCATTCTTAGTTTACAGCATTTTTTCACACCTGCCTAAAACTTTTGCACAGTACTGTATGTTTAAAGTAAGTGTCTCAGGCACGTCAGGTCCAATTTATTTTCACACACGCAGTTTATTTTAGACGTGCTGTTTTTAAAGTATTTTTTTTTCACAGTAAAACAGGTTTAAAAGGCACTGCATATCAACAGGACACTCAGTACTGCATCTCCTGTCCCGCCCCACCCCTTGTTCGCTGTATTTTTCACATACCTCTTCATAGTCGTGCATACTGATAAATCATCTCCTGATCACTCATTTTATCACCAAACTCCTCAATAATGCGATCCAAGTCATTATTTTATTACTATAACATCTCAAAAAGCTCTGCAAATGTCTGTGATATTCTTTGAGCGTGGGATGCGGAGGCAGCTATCTTGTTTGTTTATGGCCGTGTTATCTCTGTGGTGCTGGGGCTATGTGTATTGCTCAGATCCGCCCCCTTTTTTTTCAGCTGCTATCGGTCTCACTTGGCCATTTGAATGGTTTTCTCAGCTTTTTCCAGAGAAAAAACGACAAGAGACCTGTGTTTTACAGCTTTTTGATGGACCGGAAACGGAAAATTGTAATGTTGGACCTGGTCCGACATAGTACCACAAAGGCTTAAACTGGGACAGTATGGAAATATTGTGAATAGCATCCAATGTCAAATAACTACGGGAAAGCTGTCAGGTTTTTATTTTCACTTTGACAATGTTTGATCTAATATCATATTGAAAGTGAATGCAGATATTCAGAGTAGAATCTTTTACTTTGTCTCTGTAATGTAATTTCTACACAACAGGTATAGTTATTACATATCATATCAAATTCAGAGAGTCTGTTTTATTGCTGATTACTGCTGCAAATCTAGTCCCTTTTCTACCTAATAAACTGCATCTTCTCTCTTTGATTTCCTCTTTCCATCTTGCTCTTTCTCAATCTTGAACAAAGAAGACTACGTGGTCATCTGATTCAAGCATTCAAAATCCTAAAAGGTATAGACAATATCGACCCAGGGGACTTTTTTGACCTGAAAAAAGAAACAAGGACCAGGGGTCACAAATGGAGATTAGATAAAGGGGCTTTCAGAACAGAAAATAGGAGGCACTTTTTTACACAGAGAATTGTGAGGGTATGGAACCAACCCCCCAGTAATGTTGTTGAAGCTGACACCCTGGGATCCTTCAAGAAGCTGCTTGATGAGATTCTGGGATCAATAAGCTACTAACAACAAGCAAGATGGGCTGAATGGCCTCCTCTCGTTTGTAAACTTTCTTATGTTCTTAATCTCTGTACTATCCTCCAGTGTCCAATCTGCAAACCAGACCCTTCCCTTCTGATAACCACAAATAATACCGCAACGTTTAATTGTTATAAAATTGTCTGCTAAGAAATAAATAATAAAATGTATCGGTCAATTTGACTGCGCCCGGTCGGAATAGGTATGACATTTTATCTCGCTAATTCTTGCAGCTACGTGATTCTTTCTTTGTCAGGGGAATGTAAAAACCAGCATGGTACACATGTGTAACTGACTGCATGTCTTATTGTTTGTCAAGGTAATTGAAGAAATCGAAGAAATGATGCAGGAGTCTCCAGACCCAGAAGATGACGAGATGCCTTCACAGTCTGACAGACTATCATTGCTCTCTCAAGAGATACAGACACTCAAGAGATCCAGCACGAACAACAGTTCTGAAGAACGTGAGTAAACCAGATGTTTAAGGGACTTCTATTTAAAAATGTCCAAACAAAGAAAAAAGGGCCTTGTTTTTGTTATTGTAATGTAGGAACAATTCAGTAATTGATAATTTAATGTTTATCTGGGTTGATTAGTTCTCTTATTACTAATATTTAATTGACGTGTTACAAAGATTGAGGATTTACTATGAGCACACATACACCCGCAGACACAAGGAATGTTTAATCAACAGTAGTATTTTATTAAGTACACAAATATTAAACAGAAATCAGAAAAGTCAGAAAGTAAATCTTTTAGTCTCAAGGCACCAAACACAATTCAAAACTCTCACTGCACTCATGCCGGCTAGCAGGCAATTGAAATATGACACCGCCTGTCTCCTCACACACAAACAGCAGCTCAAGCAAGCTGTGACGTAGCTAGTAGCTTGCTCACATACACACACGCCCACATACGAGCACAGCCTCAACTGAGATGATGCAGAGAATCTTAGAATATATTACATTAAGCTTAATAATGGTATATAGATTAAGGATATTGCAAGTTTACTTTTAAAGAAATTCTTCATACAACAATATGAGGTAGATTACTTATAGTCACTTCATCAAGTTTCACTAAAAGTTATTTCACACGCAAAGGGTGCAAACTAAATAATTAACAGTTCAATTCTATGTGAATGTGTTATAATTAATTTAGTTCCATTAAAGGAAAATGCAACTAGAATTATACTCAACGGTTCCTTGAAGCTTAGACCTTTGGTCTGCTGGTTTGGAAACTCAATCTGTTTGAAGTGTCCAGTGCAAAAGCTCTCCTTTCAGCAACAAAGTCTTCAATCCCACATTGGATCAAACTAGGCAACAATTCTTGATAGAATCAACAAACAGTTGCAACAAAGTCTTCAGTCCTCGGTATAGGAAACACAGTGGTGCCGGTCCGCTCTGTCCGCTTCACTGAATCTTTAGCTACGCCGGTAGCAGGGCACTGTTTCTTTTGGACACTGTGGTTTTAGGTGTACAACAGACCCAGACTAGTTTGTCTGATAAGTCGCTGTATGTTTTACGGCTGTCCTCCAGCCGGGCCTCAGTCCGTTGCTTTTGGTTTTGACTCGCTTTTAGCTTCCTTCCTCTTCTTGGGTCCGTTTCAGGCAGAGTCCTTAGCTAGAGTTGCAGCTTTGCTTAGCAGAGTGACAGCACCTTGTTTTATAGCACCTTGTTTAGCATTCAGTGTGGAGAACAACATGTTTAGTTTTGCTTGGATATTTATAGTCTTTTCACTCTGCTAAATAGCCACTTTCATTACATCATTTGTGTATCTTGATTTTTTTAAACTCAAAGTCCTTTGATGTTTTAATGTTCTTTTCGGGCTCACCGAGTGGCGCATCCTGTAAAAGGCGCTCCATGTGGAGTGCAGGATGTGCCCCATAGTCTGGACGTCGCGAGTTCGAGTCCAGGCTATTTTCTTGGCTGACTGAGGACGGGAGCTTCCAGGGGGCGGTGCTTAATTGGCCGAGCGCCGCCCGGGGGGAGGGAGGGTTAGGTCGGCCAGGGTGTCCTCGGCTCACCGCGCACCAGCCACCCCTGTAGTTTGGCCGGGCGCCTGCGGGCTTGCCTGTGTGCTGCCCGAGAGCTGCGTTGTCCTCCGACGCTGTAGCTCTTGGGTGGCTGCATGGTGAGTCTGTAGTGTGAAAAAAAGCGGTCGGCTGATGGCACACGCTTCGGAGGACAGCGTGTGTGTCTTCGTGGTAGCGGTGAGCTGAGCCTAAAAATAATTGGCCATTTCAAATTGGGGAGAAAATAAGAAAAAATAATTGGCAATGACTAAATTATTAAAAAAAAATAAAACTAACACAAGAAATAGTCATAAGAAATTAATAAAAACACTGATGATTTCAGGTCCTGAAAATGAACGTTTTAGCACTTTTTGTGGTTATCTTTGCAGCCTCTTAGTATTTCAAGTACCGTAAAAAAAACTTTGTATAAGTCGATTTTCTAGGCATTTTTGCGGGGTCCTTAAAAGGGGGTGAGTGACTAATACACCGGTGTGACATATGTGCCGGTGTGTCTAATATTAAACTACCAGTGCCACAATGGGATTACTACAGCCACGGTTATGGCTTACACAAACTTAACTGTCAACAACCCGATTTTAATTTTTCAGGATCTACGGCATTCAAGTCATGTTGCTAGGTAGAAACACAAAACCACTGTTCTAATTAAAAGGTTTAATTTGTTACTCTCAATACCCTTAGTCATTTTGAGTGTTAAACACAAACTTTCAGACTCTTGACTGACCTCCTCTCGAGAATGTCACAGCTATACTGCTTCCTATTAACACTATAGCTGTCAGTCTCTTTGAGTTTCCTTATTCCCACCCTCCCGAGCCATTGATTTGTCAACATTCAAACTGAACCCGCACCTGGGATCCGTAGCAAAGAAGCTATTGGTTAGAAAGCAGAGTAGTAAACTTCTGTTCGTTGTAACTGCAGTACTATAATGCAGGTGACTTTGAGACTGGATAAAGTAGGACAGTAAAAAAAAAAGAAAATGATACTCAACAGGTTTGAAATCTTGCATTGTTAAATTTGCTGAAATACGTGTTAATCGCAATGCTGAAAAAAACAGTACATGCCTGGAGACGAAACGGACAAACTGAAAATGGCCAATGAAAATAAGCTAATAGGAAGAAAATGTTTATGGCCTTAGGTAAAAAAAAACTTGGGAACCCTTGTTTTATGGTATTGAAAGAGCAACTTGGTATACAGCTAAAGAGGTAATAATCAGAGTTACCTCAACTATAGTATTAACCCTTTGCGGTCCTATGTCGGACCTGGTCCGACATTGCAATTATTCCTATCCGGTCCAATGTCGGACCCTGTCCGACATCATCAAAAAGACGCAAAAAACGGGTTTATAGTCATTTTTTCTCCGGAAAAAGCCTAGAAAACCATTGAGTGGCCGAGTGGGAGCGACAGGAGCCGAGACAAGCCGAAAAAAGGGCGTATCTCATTGTGATGGGGTACACCTCGTCCCTGTATTATTATTTGTATATTTTGTATTATTATTATTATATTTGTATTTGACGGTGGGAAAGCCGTTGTTTTATTGTTCGTTTTGTTTATTAATTTAAAAACCTGTGTGAATGTGGCTGGAGCCTCAATAAGGTAATTGTTTTATTGATTAATTAAGGCTCCAGCCACAGCTTAAAAGAACCAGCTCCAGGCTAATAGGGGGAGATATTGCCTTTGAGTTAGGAGCCCGAGCGTCCTGCGCCTGAGTGGGAGGAGCCCGAGCGTCCTGCACCTGAGTGGGAGGAGCCCGAGCGTCCTGCGCCTGAGTGGGAGGAGCCCGAGCATCCACAGCCCAAGAGGGAGGAGTCGGTGCGTCCACAGCCCAAAGAGGGGGGAGTTTGTGCTTCCACAGCCCTAGGACCCAAGCTGCCAGCAGAGGGAGAATGCCTGCTGTCCCCATCTCCGCCAGCAGAGGGTGAGTTCCTGCTGGTTCTGCCTCCACCGCTGTGGGAGGACTACGTGCCGCTCCCACCTCCGCCAGCAGAGGGAGGAGCCCCTGCCGCCTTCGCCAGGAGGAGAGCAGCAAGAGCTGCCTCTGCCTTCAGCACCACCACCCGAGGGAGAGGAGCAGGAGCTGCCTCTGCCTCCGCCACCTCCTCCGCTTCCACCACTAGGAGCAGAGCAGCAGGAGCTGCCTCTACCTCCGCCACCTCCACCAGCAGAAGGTGAATGGCTGCTGGTTCCACCTCCACCGCCCTGGGAGGACTGCTTGCCCCTCCCACCTCCACCAGCAGAGGGTGAATACTTGCTGGTTCTGTCTCCACCGCCGTGGGAGGACTGCTTGCTCCTCCCACCTCCACCAGCAGAGGGTGAATACCTGCTGGTTCCGACACCACTAGGAGCAGAGCAGCAGGAGCTGCCTCTTCCTCCACTACCTGCAGGAGCAGAGGAGCAGGAGCTGCCTCTGCCTCCACCACCGCCAGGAGCAGAGGAGCAGGAGCTGCCTCTGCCTCCACCACCGCCAGGAGCAGAGGAGCAGGAGCTGCCTCTGCCTCCGCCACTGCCTGGAGCAGAACAGCAGGAGCTGTCTCTGCTTCCCGCACCTCCACCGCAGGGAGTACGGTGGCCAGAGCCCCACAGGAGGGAGCTACCGGCTACGAAGAAAGGGGGAGAGGTCAGGAGACCAGCATCCCCTGCAGGAATGGACCAGCATGCTGTCAGCCGTGCCACTACCGACAGGGGTGCTGACAGCATTGCCAGCCATGGGCCCACTGAAGCCTCCCTTCCCAGCCTGAGACTTTGTCCTGGACTGCTGGGTCTTTAAGGGGGGAGGTGGCCGTTGAGGCCATGTGTGCTACGCACAAGGGGGGGGGGCGTGTGTGATGGGGTACACCTCGTCCCTGTATTATTATTTGTATATTTTGTATTATTATTATTATTATTATTATATTTGTATTTGATGATGGGAAAGCCGTGTTTTTATTGTTCGTTTTGTTTATTAATTTAAAAACCTGTGTGAATGTGGCTGGAGCCTCAATAAGGTAATTGTTTTATTGATAATTAATTAAGGCTCCAGCCTTTATGTATTTTTGGCCATCGAGCCCTTTTGTTTGGTATAAAGTGTTTTGTTTATTGTTTGATTTATTATTAAAACCCGAGCGCAAACGCGTCTCGTTTCCCCTACCTACCTTTGCCTTTGTTTTGTATTGCTTCTTCCTGGTCCGTGACATCAGCACTGCAACCACTCTGCCACACTCATGAATAGTCATACTTGCCCCTGTCGGAGAACATCACGGACATTTGCAGAGCTTTTTTGAGATGTTATAGTAATAAAATAATGACTTGGATCGCATTATTGAGGCGTTTGGTGATAAAACGAGTGATCAGGAGATGATTAATCGCTATTTACGACTATTATTATTATTATTATTATTATTATTATTATTATTATTATTATTATTATTATTATTTTTTTTTTTTTTTATTTCTTAGCATATGTGAAAGCTATAGCGAACGAAAGGGTGGGGCGGGGTTGGAGATGCCTAGTGAGTGCTTTGTTGATATACAGGGCCTTTTAAACCCGTTGGAAAAAAAATACTTTTAAACAGTACGTCAAAAATTAACCGCGCGCGTGTGAAAATAAATTGGACCTGACGCGCCTGACACGGGCTTAATAAATGGACTGCAAAGGGTTAAGAGGGCTTAACCTGAATCAAACTTTTGACCTTTCATGTTAATTTATGTGGACAAAGAACAAATTGTACTACGCTTTTGGAAGAAGTAATACAAATAAATAGTAAAACACCAGCAGGTACAATACATGTACAACTACAAAATGGTATTTGCAGAGTTTCTTCCTAAAGAAAGACTGAATAGATTGTAGGCCCCAAGGACGTATAGCCTAAGCCTGCTGGCCTAGATTCCCTCCAGAAGGCTACAATATCTGCCTTTACTCATTAAAGATTAAAATAAACACAGACAGTAAAGGTTAATACAATTTGTTTATACATGGCCTTTGGGTTTATGTATTTGGCATTGCGTATACTTATGCATTATGTATTGTAGGATTTATGGTATATAGGACATTAGCTGGGAGCCTATTTTAATTTGATTGCTGTACGGATGGGTTTAAATAAGAAACGTGTGTTTTGTTTACTATTTAACTATTTTACCATTTTCTATAAGGTGTTGAGCTTAAATTAATTTGGTATAAATGTAGTTGTTGTAACACTTAATTTGATCAGAGTATTATGTAACCTGGGAGATGATTTATACTATGATTAACAGCAGATTTGAACAGTATTGCTACAAACTCAAGACAGAAAACCTTTCTTTTAAATTATGTATTAGAGATAATGCAAGTACTGTTGTTCATTATGATGATATTAAGCCTTTTTTAAATAGTTATAATGTGGGTTGGTATTCAGACACTGTCTATTTATGTTCTTTATGATAGGCAGGCCATGCATAAGACAGCTATCTTATGTTCTATGGGTGCTACTTGCATTAATCATTTTACATGGTGGTTTCCTAGTGGCCTTAACAATGGTAAATATTTATAGTTTGCCTGGATAACTCTTTTGATTACATCATTGAGTGAGGCTTTTTTGATGCCTGAATGCTGAAGATAAAAGAACACATTTTTAGAATGTATTTTGCATGACAATGGTGATGGTGTTGTAATGAGACAATAAGGCTGCACATGCCTCCTGTAGGTAATAAAAACACAGGCATGGTTACCAACGTTGCCACAGAACACCTGTACAAACCTTGGATAAAGGTGTCTGCCAAAGAAATAACAATAATAATAATAAACCATGCAGCAAAAACCTGATATCAAATTTAGACTGGAAATGCCATTTAAAAATTAGATTTACTATAATGTGTGAGGCCTATGAAGAATAGTACTTCTGCTATATCAGGACTCGAAAAATAACAGAGGCAATTGACGTAGGTGCCCTTCTCTATTGCAGCAATGCCCATCAAAATGTTCATGGCAATTATGACACTTGTACATACGAAATTAGGAAGTGTTTGGATCCAAACAATAACATATGTGATTTGCAAGGTTGTCGCATCAGTGGGGAAAAAAAACAACAAACAACAAACCCTATCTTTTCAAATATGGATTTCTATCGCACGCAATAATGCTATCTCAAAATACAAGGCCCCTTCCGATCATGTTCCCCTCACTTACCTTTGACAGGTGCCCGATTTACATGCTGCCATGTCACACTCCATTGCAGCAGGGCATGACCTGGCCAGGTGTCCCGGTTGGTTGCACCTAAAACCAGTTGGGGGGACAGAGGGCACACTGGTTAGATATCCGTCCCGTTGCTGGTATGGCAACGGGACAGGGGCAGCATCTCTACCCCAGCTGGGGGCCAACCTGCATAGTGGCCTATTGGGGTTGGCGGTCTCAGAGGTCTGGATGCTGGTGGTGGTGAGAGAGATAGAGGAGGAGGTGCTCGGCTGCTTCGGTGGACGGGAGCCGTGAGTATCCTTGTCTGGGCGAAGACCAGGGAGTCTTGAAAGTCCTCGGCCAGTTTCACTGGTGGGTGGGGGGGGGCGGGGGGGGGCTATGTGACGGGGCGAGGAGCCATGCACAGGAAAAGGGATTAGTTTATTTTAGAACGCTGTACCACTCTGCCCCTGTGCAATTTATTATTTTGTATTTATTTTGTTGTATTATTATTATTATTATTATTATTATTATTATTATTATTATTATTATTATTATTATTATTATTATTGTTCTTAATAATAATAATAATAATAATATTGTTATGTTTTATTATTTGTATATATGACGGCGAGAAGCCGTAGGTTTTGTTTGGCAGAGTGCATGGGAAGCCCCATCCACAAATTAAAAACCTTGTGTAGAAGGTGACCATCTCCCGAATTAATGAAGTGATTAATTTTTTGCTAATCGGGAGATGGTCACCTGCATAGAAGCCTGCAGCTCTCTGCAATCTGGGTGGGTGTTCGGAAGTGGAGAACGAGAGCGGAGGAGAGGAGAGAAAACGAAACTAAAATAAATCTACGAACAGTGAAGGCATTTGCCCAGCCTGACCTGGAATACTTATTTTCTTATTGTGTTTGTGATTATTTTTTTGTTTAAACTTTTATTTTGCTCTGTGAGCATTGTTTTGTTAAAGTCCTTTTTTTTGTTTAATTATTTAAATAAAAATGACGCATGGCGCGTTATTCTTCCTGCATCTGGCCTTACGTCAACACTCAGCCATCCCTGTCACACCTAGGAACGAAGTGTCAGGCCAAATAGTTCAGGGTACTCTGTTCCCGTTACTTAGCGCCCTCACAGGTCAGGAGGGAGATTTACCACCAATAATCATTCTGTCAATAAGTCTTTCTGTCACAATACTTCTAAAATAAAAAAGAAATTAATTAATGTTTGGTTAATGCACTTCTCTGGCTGGGAATGAAATAAGTTCTGTAGAGGCTTGGTTATGAAGTCTTACCCACTGACTGATGAGTATTGTATGCCTCTTACCTTGCTTTTAACAGTGTTTTGTTGTTTCAACGATGCTTTACCATATTTCTCTGTGATTGGTGTGCCTGTGCTTTTCTATGCTTCACTACAGTTTTCTTAGGTATACCACCATAAATGTTGATGAGGGTAAACCCAGCTCAAACTGTGTTTCTCTTGGCAGGTGTGAAGCGGCTGTCTGTGGCAGAGCTAAACGAGCTGCTAGAGCAGATTGAAACAGCCATCAAGGACTACTCTGAGGAGCTGATCCAGCAGCTGGCCCTGCGTGATGAGCTAGAGTTTGAGAAGGAGGTCAAGAACAGCTTCATCGAGGTACTCATCGAGGTGCAGAACAAACAGAAGGAGCATCGCGAGATGGTCAAGAAAAAGAAGAAGCTGAAGAATGGGAGCCCGCAGAATGGCAAGCAGGAGAGGAGTCATATGCCTGGAACTGTGAGTCATGCATTACTGGGATCAGGGCTAGATGTAACCCTGGGGGGGGGGGGGAGTAGGGCAAAACAGTTTTGTTTTTAAGTGTAGGATTTATGACCAATTGTTTGTTCCCAACGGATAATGTTCCTGTTCTACAGCAGAACTAGTGGTGATATTTGTGTGTTGGTATAGTTGTGGTCTTTTTTTTGAGTTTTGAGTAATTAAAACTGTACAGTGTATTTGTTGCCACATTTCTTCAAATTTTTGATGGAATATAGTTTCTCTTTCTACCAAATGCCATAGAAAAAACGTATATGAACCGTTCTGGTTATTTTTCGTGAGATCAGCTGTAAACTTATTTTTGTGGTTTATGTTGTAGGACAATATTATGTAATAAAGACTCTATTAGGATTCTCTTGTTTTCGAAGTGTAGAATGGCCTCCAGTCCATCTGCCCCTTCTACCTAATCATGGATTAATTGGCCAAAGTGGATCAAAGTGAACCCCTGGAGACAGCTCCGATTTGGAAACAATGTATTTTCATTCCATGATTCAGTCCATTCTGCCAGAACGTATTCATATTCGGCTCTGCCAAGGCCTGATTCGCATGGGGATTCAGAATGCTGAGATGTACTAACCCCCCTGAAGCAAAGAGGCTCAGGCTTGTATGGGTTGCAGTGCCTTATATATTTTACAGGCATATTGTGAAATCAGGCCGTTATAGCATTCTATTACACTATTTGACTGATTAAAGGTTTTCAGCCATTTTATGAAATTACTTTTCCTCTCGGTCGTCAGATTGTTTACTGCATTTCTTGTGGTTTGTAATAAGAGATGATTATAATGAGAGATTATAATCAGGGGTTCTTTTATCATTAGGTTCTCACATGAGTACCAGCAGAAATGGTTTTGTACCAAAATTAGGGGTCATTATCCAAGTCGTTGTCTAGCTCCACCTCCTTCTCTGACATTTCAAACAATTGGGATGTCAAGGATCAGAGGTGCAAATTTGGAGCTAGCGACATTAAACTCTGGAGCCAGTAGACTTTAATTTATTGTTGTTTTATTTTATTTGTTAGCAACCATAGATGATGGTAGTTTCTCATTGGGTCTGGACTACTCAAGTGACCCACCCATCCACATACACAGGAGAGAAGGTTCGTGTCATTGTAAGAAGTTGTAAGGGGGGCTTGATAGGGCGATATTTAATAATTTAGCACCAGCAGGCTCTCCTGGTGCTAAACTTTCAAAACAGTTTAGCACCAATTTTCAAAACGATTTGCACCCCTGTCAAGCATACTAGGTTCAGGATAAAAGGTTTCAGTGGTCATCTTACACATATGAATATGCATAAGGGCAGGAGGGCATGAGGCGGATTAAAATGTTGACATGTGTAAACCCTTGCTCACAAGCAGCACTGCTTAATGACAGTGTCAGAGACAACAACAATAGTTTATGAATGTTTAAGTAGGAGTCCAGATTGCTGGTTATTACAATGTTTAACAAATCATCACACATTCTCGGTTTATTTCAATAGCCTACCACCAAATTCCAGCCCTGGGGATTCAAAAGCAAAAATCAAAACAGTTCTTCACTTTATTAGTATTGTTGAACACGTTAGCTTGACGGCACAATGGTATTTATTGAAGGATATAAGTGAGGGAAACAAATATTATTTTCAGTAAAATGCTTTAGTAAATGTATTTTTTTAAACTCACGTTTAAATGTAATGGCTCTCAAACATCGACACCTCCTCTCCACTTGGGAAGCGAAGTGTCAGCAAGCTTCCACGCCACTCCCTGTAACTACATCCCTCTTCTCTGAATGGACAGCTAAATCAAGATCCCTGCTTTCATTGGTCGTTTCAAGTGTTCATTCAAAGAAAATGATTGATTGTTATGATTATGAACTGGAGTGATTCCACCTATCGCTCTCCATTTTTTTTTTTTTTTTTTTTTAATAAACCTTGAAGCAGCCAATGATAGCGCTAGCAGGGATGTACTGGTATTTAATTATGGTCTGCGATAATAAGCTCAGTTAACCGGAGATCATTGACAGATCCCAGAGACCTTGAGACTCATTAGAAAATCTGGAGGTTAGGCACAGCCAGAGAATGTGTTTGACCTTGTAAGCGTGAGCACCCTCGCTGCCTATATGAAAAATGCTTTCCTGTTGAAAATGTACTGATGGTACGCATTTGCGTGTTAAAAACAATATGGAAGTCTGCATTTGTTTTTTATTGGTGCGCATACGTACCTGCGTACCAGTTATCTGAACCCCTGATTATAATGATTATAATGAGAGATGCTTCTCTCATGGTGTAAGCATTCAGTTTGGGCAGCCAGAACATTGTAGTCCCAGACTAGGCCCTATACAGAACGTCACAGTACATCCATATTTTATGAAGTGACTAATGTTTTTTTTTTTACATGAAAATGTATGTATAGCATTAATTGCTCTTAATACCACTGAACAGCACAGAAACTTACTTAGAGGCACTGCAGTAAACTTCAACAAAAGAACGTCATAATAATCCAAATATTTTAGCACAGAATATTTTAGTAAGTTATTTTATGCGTTATTGTAACACTAGTTATATCTCAGACTTAAATTCGCTTGAACTGATGAGACAACTGCTCTCCAAAGGTTTTTATCCCCAATACAAAGCATTTTTGTGATCTTTTTTTTTTTTTTTTTTTTTTTAAACATTTTTTTAATTTTAGGAAATAGAATTCATGGATGTATAGCGCCATTTTTTTTATTAAATTTGGGATCGGGAAGATTTGGGAACAGCTTTAACACCATGCTGGATATAACTAAAAGCAGCAAAAATGTTTGCGTTAATTATACCAAATGACCAGGGATTAGGCATTTCACGTAATGCCTAACTACTATTTTCAGGCATTTTACCATATGCCTGTAACATACACAAGATGTAAAACTGTTGGTTTTGAGATTAAAAGAAGCTGACTTCCATTCAGTAATGCGATTTAGCTCTGTGTTATTTTTTATTTTATTTTTTTTGTTAGAACCGGTATAAAAACCATTTTAAGTATTGCTTGTTTTTTCCAATTAAATTGATTTGGATTTCAAAGGACAGCTGCAGGGCATCTCTTAAATACTGGTTGTTGCCACTAAATATGCTATGGTTTAAAATCCACAGCTAATCTTTAATTCTAGCTAGTAAAAATGTGGCTGGTATAACAGCATCCTCTCACATCTTGGGTACACAGCGCTGGTGAAATTAATGCACTGACCTCAAGTTAAAAAAGCTTTCCCTGCCCACAATATGTTTAACTATATTTTCACTGGTTCCTTAGTAAGAAATTGAGAGTTTTATGGATCCAGTGTTTTCTTTGAGAAGATTAAAGAAATACATGTGCATGTCTTGCCTGTTCTATTCATTATTTCTATAATCCAAATATGTTTTCCTGTATGACTGATTTTTGTTTTCAGAGGGCAATCTCGCTGAAGTGTTATGTTTATATAATTAACAGCCCCTAAGCAGAGACAAAACTTGGTGTCAGAAATGCTGCTCTGTGAGTGCCTTTTAGGGTGAGATGGTTGTCTTTTATATGTAAAGTGTGTTGTGCATCCCAAGTTAACTTTGAACAGCAATCTCTGAATACAAGGGTTGTTCCAATGAAAGGTGTATCGTAAATACATACTGTTAAATATTGTTGTTTTTCAGCTGTATTAGTTTCAGGACTGATAAGGTTGTAAAGCTATTTAATCTGGAAGCTGATGACATCCAAGCACATAATGCAATAGTACACAGATGGGGAAACCTGTAAAGACGGCAGAATAGTTTTATTACTATTTGCACAATCTGCAATGTCCTTAATGATCACTACTTGCCCTTGACATAACAGTCTCACTACTTGCTGTACTGTAGATGCCTTTTATGTACTACATACTTTTGAAAATGCATTTTTAAACATATTAGTCAAAGCTTTATCCTAAATAAAACTAGTAAATTAACCTTATGAGTAACTTGCTTCCTGTAAAGAGTTCCCTTTCAAGTATGAAATGTAACCAATACCTAATGGGTGTTACCTCCTAAAGACCCCGGAGCCTGAATATTCTATACCAAAGCTGCTGAGCTAAGCATGTGATGCAGTCATGCCCGTCCCGAGGGTATAAAGGCACTGCGCACACAAATCTCGGCACCATTTTTCTTTTAAGATCTGACCTGACAGGGGAGCCCTGGTATTAGATAAGTACTTGTTGCTTATGACCTGTGTAATTTTTGCTAATTATTGTGTTTTACATAATCTATGCTACATGTTAATAGTCTGTAATAGTTTTATTAAAATGTATTACACGTATATTGTGCACTACAGCCCTGTTGTTTGTTATGTCCCGCAGCGGCCTTGTGCCCTGCGTGAAGACAGCAGCTTGAGTCGCTCCTTCCCAGGGATCAAGCAACAGAAGTCATCCGACTTGTGCTCTCCTCACACTCTGCTTAGCTCTGGCTGGAGTTAAATGAAAATTCTCGTTTTAAGTTACAAGACGTTTATTTTCTGAACTATAATTGTGTTATTACTAGCGCTGCTCCGATTTAACAGATTAATCGGGCCGATTTAATCAACTAAAGAGGTTTTTTTACAATTTAATCGTGCAGAATTTTATTTTTGTATATAAAATAAAACTAACCAATAGAAGAACCTGCATTTTCTCTGCGGCAGTTCAATCATAAGTGAGCGGAGGTGAGACATAAACAGTTGAAGGTATTCTGAATTTTGCACAATATTGCTTATTATAGTCTTATAGCATATGATAGTATTCTTATGCCTGTAATGTATTAGATTCTCATTTCGATAATATATATAGTATTATTCAATACAGTGTAATATCGTACCCAATATTATATATCGTATTCAATACACAGTATAGTATTATTCAATAGATTATATAGGCTAGTATCAATAGAAATACATTGTATAAGATAGCACTTAATAAATCATATATAGTACTCAATACACAGTATAATATTATTCAATATATAAGCTAGTATCAATAGAAATATATATATATATATATATATATATATATATGTATATATATATATATATATATATATATATATATATATATATATATATATATATATATATAATGTATATACCAGCTTTAAACACACAGTAAGCAGAATCACTTTTTTTAAATTTAGTAGTCACCAGTTTGTTTTTTTTGTTTTTTGTTTTTTGTTTTTTGTTTTTTATCATTTTCTCCCCAATTTGGAATAACCAATTTTTTTTAGGCTCAGCTTTTTTTTTTCTTTCTATTGACACTTAAAGGTACAGTATGGCTTTAGTGATTTTACTAAGCGAGTCGCCATAAAAGTAATATTTCAATTTACTTTTTACAAATAAAAAATGTCATCGGACAACGGAGGCAACGTAGTCAATTTTGGTTACAAATCAATTTTCAAGAAGAACTTTCTCAAAAAAAATTGGAGATTTGTTATATACCACAAATACCCGAACTGACACAGGAAGGGAAGGGATATACTCGCCACTTCCAAAATTTAAATTAAAGGTATCTGTGGCTTACCGGTAGCTGTCAATTAAAAAAAATAAAAATACTGCCAGAAAAAGTGATATGGAACAGCACAGGCTACAGCTATCTAGGATTCTAACGAAGTCAGCACAAAAACATGAGCGTTCCCAAAGTCACTTGTGAGCCACCGTAACACTCAAAACCTTTGGACAACCCCGGATTGATGTTCAAATGGATAAGCAGAAGTGAAGGGATACACAATACATCATAATGAGCCACCAACAACTGGCTTTCAGAGGGAACGATGAACCAATTCCTCAAATAGAGGTAATTCTGTGGAATTACTTTCTCTGATACTTTCTACGACAGCATGTTAAGCAATCACTTGTCAGTAGCCACAGTATTCTCGGGTACCTCTGAGATTCAGAAGGACTTAATCTCTTCAGTGTCTCAGGTTTTGCTAGATGCCCAAGGAAGAAGAGTCGCCGCTGCAAGCAATCTGCAGACTCAGAGCAGATGGAGAAGCTCTGGGCAGCTGTTTCTCACCAAGGAACGGTGCTTGCGGAGTTACTGTGTGAACGTTCGGCACTACCTGTCCCCTTGGGGCCCCGGGTTGCTGCAAGTGCAGATTGGCCAGACTGGACGAGATGCTGCAGCGCTCTCGCCGCTCACAGGAACCCACAAAGGAGCTGGTTCACCTGCTTCCCAAACAACCACCTCCAGTGCGCAAACCAGCGGCAAACTGGTGCCCAAGGCCTCAGCAATCTCATAGAACGGCACAGCCTGAGACCAATCCTCGACCTCAGACAGGTCAACCTTTATCTGGCCTCTCTAGCTTCCCATGCCTTTTCGAAGTGCATGAAAGCTGTCCTGGCCCCATTGAGACTCAGAGGCATCAGATTACTCAATTATCTGGACGACTGGCTCATTTGTGCCCAGTCTCCAGCACAGACAGAGGCCCACACGGAACTTGTCACCAGCCACCTTCAATGGTTGGGCCTTACAGTGACTCATGCAAAGAGCTAGCTCACGCCTTTTCAGACAGCCTCCTATCTAGGAGTCTGCTTGGACTCCAGGTCCATGCTGTCCACTCTGTCGTACGGCAGAATGCAGAGAATAGCCACCTGTTTGGAGGTCTTTCAGCTCAACACGATGGTGACGTTGCAGAAACTTCTGGGCTTGATGGCAGCAGCTTCCCAGACCCTTCCATTGGGTCTGCGCATGCGCCCTCTGCAGGCCTGGTTCAACAGCAGGGTTTTTCAACACGTGTTAAACCTCAGCTGCCTGTTGACAGTGTCTCATCACTGTCTAAAGGCACACTCTTGGTGGAAACAGCCAACCCATGTACGCCTTGGCGTAGCACTGGGACGTGTCACCAGAAGGGAGGTCATCACCACGGCCTGGGCTGGGGCACTGTATGGAATGGCAGGGGTGCACAAGGTGTGTGGGAACCCCACATGGCAGGGTCTCCACATCAGTGTTTTAGAGCTGCAGGCAGTTTACCTGGCCTCGTAGCATTTTTTTCTAGGAGGTTCAAGGGAGACATGTGCTTGTCCGTACAGAGAATGAAACAGTGATGGCTTACATCAACCACCATGGTGGCCTCAGGTCGCCAGTCCCCCAGCGTGGGGTAACAGTCTGGGCGGTGGACCTCCTCTCAAGGATAGTTCCCAGCGCCTCAGAGTGGAGGCTTCACCCTAAGGTTGTGAGCCTCATTTCAGAGAGGTTTGGGAGAGCAGAGAAGCAGAGATAGATCTCTTTGCCTCCAAGGAATCGACCCACTGTCCCCTCTGGTTCTCCATAATAGGAGACGGGGACCCACTGGCGGTAGATGCCTTGGCCAAGGCAAATGTGATATGCCATCCCTTCACTCGCTCTGCTCCCGCTGTGTCTGGAGAGCATCTGGCAGGACCGGGCCAAGGTGCTTCTAGTAGCCCCTTATTGGTCCAGGAGACACTGGTTTCAACGCTGATGCAGCTCCTAACCAGCCAGCCGTGGAGACTGCCCAAGCGACGCAATCTGCTGAGTCAGGCATGGTGGACCTTATGGCATCCCGACTGCAGCTCTGGGTCTGGCCCCTGAACGGCTGCATTTGAGCAATTTGGGTTTGTCCAATAAGGTTATTGCCAGAGCAGCGTCCACCCGTTTCCAGTAGGGTACAGTGGGGCATCTTTCAGACATCATGTCTGCTTCGTGGGTTCGACCCCACGACTTGTCCCATGGCAGTTGTACTGCAATTTTTACAGTACCTGTTTGACGAAGGGAAATCCCTCTCTACATTAAAGGTCTATCTGGCAGCTATTTCAGCTTGCCATGTCAAAATCTACCCCCATTCTCCCCCCCCCCCCCCCCCCCCGGAGCTCACTTCCTGGAAGGGCAATTTTTGAAAGGAGCTCAGTGGCTTCGGCTGCCTATGAAGGATTTTGTTCCTCGCTGGAGGCTTAATGTGGTGCTAGATGCACTCATAAAGCCTCAATTTGAGCCCTTGCGTTCAGCTGAGCTGAGATTTTTTTCGCTCAAAGCATCTTTCTTGCTTGCAATCACCTCTGCAAAGCTGGTGAGTGAGATACAGGCATTTTCAATTGCGAAAGCATGCTTAATATTTGCAGAAGCCAGAACACAGGTTACGCTCCATACCAATCCTGCTTTTTTGCCAAAGACTATCTCGGCATTTCATGTCAACCAATCTGTGGAATTGGAGGCTTTCCATCCCCCTCCTTTCCAGTCTGACAGGGAGCAACAGCTGCATATGCTGTGCCCAGTGCTGGCCTCACTCAGAGGGCTCCAATAGACACAAGATGTGTCCTCTCCAGCAAAGCAATTTATACTGTGCACTGTAAAAACTACTGACCAGTAATGTGAATGGTTTGTATTCCCATGTGTCTTTATAAGGCTGTATGGTTAGTTATGTAAAGTGTTACGTCATCATGACTTGCCATTATTCCTGAAACTAAGGCAGCTGCGTTATTTTTTTATGTGTGAGAGGTAAAAGTGTGTTGTATAATAACAGATGGCGTAAATCATTAGGAAATAACTGTCTTTTCAACTTGGGTTCAGGAAATAAAAGCCAGGATAAACAAAAAAACTACTAAAAAGAGCTGTGTAAACCTAGTGCTAATGATAATGCTGCCATTGCCACTTTTTGTCTTAAATTTCATGAAGCAAAAATGGTTATTAATCACTAACTGATTGATTGTGCTCACAAAGCAAAATCCTGCAAGTTATATTCTACTTTTTTGTGTGTGTTTTGTACGACGGAGAGGGGGCAATGGATTTTTAAGACGGACAAGTAGATGTTTCTATTTTTGTCCCTTTAGACAAAGTTTTTTTTCAAAAATTGCTCACCCCTAGATATAATGTATGCAGGGAACTTGCATCTGAGCATTGTGTGATATAGTGCTGGCCTATACTGTGTGTCTGTGTTTGGATGAGTTCATAAAATGTGAGATTTCTGCAGATTGGTGGGCAGAAGGATTTGTGTAAAACGTCAAAGAGAAGCACGTGCTTCTGTTTCTGAAGGCTCCCATTCTGAATTGCAGACTAAGCACCCAAAGGACAGAGGATAAACTGCATTTGCTTCGCATTGCTGCAATCCATCAATGTTTTTGAAGACAGTGAGGGGATTACAATCCCACTATTCATCTGGATCTCAGATAGTACTGCATAGCCCACTGACGCTACATTCAAATGAAGGTTGGCTGCTGGGACAGGTTTCATTTGCAATGTCCCATAATCACATTCAATTTCATACAAAAATACGTTTTTTATGAGACTGTTTTTACTATTGTCTTACATTGTATGAAAGGGCAAATGTTTCTTTTTTAATACATTATATTGAAGAAGCATAAAACACCATAAGAAAAAAAGTAGGAAACTACCTAAACTGGATAACTTTTACCCAGTCACAAAAGAGATTTTCAGTGACTTTAGTTCAAATTTAGCTTGTCTATTCAGCTAATGCATTGCTTTGAAAAATGCACTTGGTTCTGGTTGAGGTGGCAGTGATAGAAAGGCTGGCTGTTCCTGCAGGCTCAACAATAGCAGCACTTTCTCTCATGGTTGATGCCAGACAAAGCTGTCCTGAGTACAGTAAAAAAAAAAAAAAAAAAAGAAAGAGAAAAAAAGAAAAAACAGGATTAAGCATTTTTATTTTTTTATTTATTTATTTTTTCGTAAACTATGTTTGTAATACTTTCACATTTTGTTATTTACTAAAGATGTTGGTACACACATTGCTCATTAACAACTATGTATCTTTATACAGCAGAGGAGAATTTTAACATTCATTAATAGTGGCAAACCTATTTTGTCAGTTAGGTTGTGGCAACATTTACACCACCTCAAATTGCGAGGTATGACACAGGCCCGGTTTTTGGGATGGAACCGCATAACAGTCTCGCGTTTTGATTGGTCCATGTCTGTCACATGAATATGTCGTCACACGAGTGGAAAAGCGTGCAGGCATTTTTAACATTGTGATCAGATAGAGAGAGTGATCTGCTTTCCACAACCTTACCATTAAAATATATTGTGGTATTACACTGTACTGATATTACAAACTATGAGGAATTACTTTATATAAATTATCATGTTATGCACAAATGTAAGAATTGGCTTTCTGTGGTGGTGTACTTTTTTCTTTCAAGTAGCATATATCTATAATCGTTTTTGCGATATATTTTAATAGTTTATCTCTAATGTAATCACAGTTTTACATATAGACTGCCCCTGTTTTCATTTACGTCCCAAATTCTGGGCCGCTTTACTTTTCAGATAATGTCCCAAATTCTGGGCCGATTCGGTTTGCAGATAACATCCCAAATTCTGGGCCGCTTTGGTTTTTAGATAACGTCCCAAATTCTGGGCCGCTTTGATTTTTAGATAACGTCCCAAATTCTGGGCCGCTTTGGTTTTTAGATAACGTCCCAAATTCTGGGCCGCTTTGATAACATCCCAATTTCTGGGCTGCTCTGGTTTTCAGATAACGTTCCGAATTCTGCATTTTCGAATTCAGGCCAGTTTTTGAGATATTCTGCTTAGCTGACAGCCGAGTTTCTAAGTCATGCATGCACAGTTTACCATAAACTGGACCGTTAATTCATTTAAGAGTACATGAATCAAAGTTAATGTATTTTTTACTCTCTTCAGAAAACATTTAGGAACATGGTATACCAAAAAAAAAGAAGGTCATCTCATTCGCTTATGTAATGTCCATCAATATATAGTGAGGCATAGGGGTTTATCAGAACTTCTGGGTTTAAGAGACCAGTGCCCTTCAACAACTTCAAATAAATCCTATTGTATTGTATTAGTCAGCATTTCCCTTATCTATTCCTGATCATTTATACTGTAGGTCAGGGGTTTTCAACCTTTTTTTGAAACTGTAGCCCTTCTATCTGGAGGTTTCAGCTCGAGTACCCCTTTACAATTTTCGCTCAACTGAATGGTACCTCAGTTACAATAAAATGGAGAAGATTTCCATTACACGAGAGTAGATGTTAAAACTTCATGCTGATTTGAACTCGGCTCTCGCCAAGATAAGCACCAACTAAGACGTAGCTTTACAGTAAACTAATGTGATCCATATGTGTCTCCCTCCATTTACGTTTCCTTCCATATGATGATGTAGATATCCTTCTGTCTGGTGTTAATGGCTGAAGTGTAATGCTGGCTCCAGGGATCAGCTTATTTTGCCTCCCTGGCGCATCAGCACACACAACGGCTGCGATGCTGGCTCCGGGGATCAACCAAAGTGCGGCCTCCCCAGCGCATCAGCATGACAACCATCTGGATTGAGCTAAGTAGGGTACATCTCTGGGGTTTTCAAGTGGGCACCTTCCATCCTCAGTGTTTCGTCGACTAGCCCACGACACCTCAAGAGGGCTCGATGGTGATTCTGGCGTCCCAGCATCACCCCCCTCCGTCCCCCACTCAACTCAGCCCAGCTTACTTACCTGTCCCCAGCCAGAATCTTTCCGTCTCAACCACAGCCAGTTGCTGCTCCTCTCTGCTGCTTCAGATAAGTTCTTCACTGTGCGACGCAACTCTTGGCCACTGAATCCGACGTCTCTGAGAAACCGGGTTGTAGAGTGTGCCACAAATCCTCGACAACCCACTTCCACTGGGTAAACCCGAACTCTCCATCCTCGCTGTTCCGCTTCAGTGGCTAGTTGAGCATACCGCAGTTTCTTCCTCTCATACGCCTCATCTACAGCATCCTCCCATGGCACTGTTAACTCTACCAGGTGAACAAGGCGTGCTGATCCAGACCACAAGACAATATCTGGTCGAAGGTTAGTGGTGGCAATCTCAGGTGGAAAAATAAGCCGTTGACCAATATCTGCCAGCATATTCCAGTCTCTAGCAGCTTCCAGTTGTCCTGGGCGAGGATTGGTTTTAACACCTTTTCTTGGTGGTTGCTCTCCTGGGCGGAGGAATGTTGTCTTTTGTGTGTAATGTTTTGATGGAACAGGTGGCAACTTATTGGTCATGTTACGCTTGTCTTCTAATGCTAAGGCCAAACATCGCAGCACCTGGTCATGGCGCCAAGTAAACCGTCCTTGGCTAAGAGACACCTTACATCCTGTCAAAATGTGCCTTAATGTTGCAGGTGATGAACACAAAGGACATGAGGGATCCTCTCCTACCCAGAGGTTTAGGTTCTGTGGTGATGGGAGAACATCATATGTTGACCTGATGAGGAAACTGATCCTGCTCTGTTCCATTGACCATAGGTCTTGCCAGCCAATCTTGCGTTGTTCCACACTCTCCCATCTCATCCATTCTCCCTGTTTGGCCTGGGAAATGGCCTTTATACACCTCATCCTCTCCTCCTGCTTTTGCACCTCGTTGACTACCAGCTTCCTCCTTTGAGCTGGGGCCGCCTTGTGCCATGTAGGAGGAGTTGAACTGAAACCAAGACCCCCTCTTCCATGCTGAACTTGCCCCATGATATCACCAATTCGAAGGGCAGCCTTTGCATCTTCCACAGCTTTCTTTGCCGCCCACTTTCTTCCAGTTTTCAACACAGGTGAATAATCTGATGACCCCCCCCCCCCCACGTTTATTTAATAAATCTGGGTGACAAACTGCTGGTTTAGGACAAAACAACAAATCATTCCAAAAACACTTGAATCAGTTAGGCACTACTAGTCTGACACTACAGGCCTTTAAATTGCAGTACCAATTTGCAAGTTGCTAAGTGGTTGCGTTCCTCAAATTTGCAGTGCAAAGTGATATCTTAAAGAATAGGGTATATAGTGCATTTTTTCGCCTCCCCTCGCTTTTGGTGCAAAACTGTGCTCCGATACACTCAGGCTGATACTGTGATCACAAAACACTTGGAATGGACTTAAATTGGTGCTTCTGTACTCTTTTTAGATGCACAACAATCTTAGCTAAAGAAAATGGGTTCCTTCGAGTTCGTAAGACCCACGACCGCCATTAGCTGAGCCTTACCCCGATGGTGTTTTTATAATGGGATTTGCCATAGGCAAGGGGGTGGTCTCTTATCGTACCCGTATCTCCACGACCCCTGGGCCAACAAACTCAGGACATTCTTTGCGTGCACAAGAGTCTTAGCTAAAGAAAGACATCAGCCACGGGTTCAAACGCCACCCCACCGCCAGATGGTGGGCGTTGCCCCAAAGGGGTTTTATAATGGGATTTCCCATAGACATTTTTCAGGGTGCTGTATCTCGGGTTCCGGGGGTCCCCAAGACTTGAAAATCGGTATGGAGGTCCACCTCGGGGCCCCTGTCGATCCCTCCAAGTGACGTGTCCCCAGCTAGAAAGGACACCAGTTTAGACTTTTTTTGCCAACCTGGAGCTCAAAAGCTATTGGAAATACAACCTTGACATGCCATCATGCTGAAAATGTGAAAATTTGTTGAAAATGTAGCATTTGAAAACGGGTTGCTCCCTGTGAAAGAGGACCCCCAGACATGACCCTAGGAAGTTCAACCCGATTTCTAGGCCCCGGGGTCATGGAGATATGACCCCAAAAAGGGTAGTTTTTGGACATTTTTGACAGAGCGTATCTCGGGTTCTGTGGGGGTTAGGAACTTGATTTTTTTTTTGCGTTGTGGCCCGCACAAGGAGTCACCATTTTCATGGTTCAAATGCCAGGACGGCTTGGCAAAGTGAATTTTTTCGTCATGACATGAGTTTTTGGGTGAACCACCACACCTTTTTAGGGGGTGGTTTGGGGTGCTCCCCCGAGTCTATATCACTTTGAATGGTGGTTCTACGTGCTCGGGTTCGAGAGATATGCCTGAAAATGTGTTTTATAACACTGCCATAGACATGAATGGGGCTGAATACCCGAAAATATATTTTGCAAAGAATTGCTACGGTGGGTGTATGCGTGCAGGGGTTGCATGGTGGTGTGTGCGTGCAGGGGTTGCATGGTGGTGTGTGCGTGCAGGGGTTGCATGGTGGGTGTATGCGTGCAGGGGTTGCATTGTGGGTGTATGCGTGCAGGGGTTGCATTGTGGTGTGTGCGTGCCAGGGTTGCATGGTGGTGTGTGCGTGCAGGGGTTGCATGGTGGTGTGTGCGTGCAGGGGTTGCATGGTGGGTGTATGCCTGCAGGGGTTGCATGGTGGGTGTATGCGTGCAGGGGTTGCATGGTGGTGTGTGCGTGCAGGGATTGCATGGTGGTGTGTGCGTGCAGGGGTTGCATGGTGGTGTGTGCGTGCAGGGGTTGCATGGTGGTGTGTGCGTGCAGGGGTTGCATGGTGGGTGTATGCCTGCAGGGGTTGCATGGTGGGTGTATGCGTGCAGGGGTTGCATGGTGGTGTGTGCGTGCCAGGGTTGCATGGTGGTACACGTGTGTGGGGGGGAATTGGAGTTCAGGTTTTGCGCACAAGAGGGGCGGGGAAAAGACTGGGAAGCGTAGGGTAAAAGAAAAATTACTACAGTCATTTATTTTCACTTTCGACTCCCAGTCTCCTTTCCCTCACTTTATGATTTTATTTTGTGATTATTTAATTATTGTCAAAATAAACGGCCTTCATCTACTCACAGTTGCAGTCTCATTTCTGTCCAAAAAGAACCTGAAACACTACA
Source organism: Acipenser ruthenus (assembly GCF_902713425.1). Taxonomy (NCBI): domain Eukaryota; kingdom Metazoa; phylum Chordata; class Actinopteri; order Acipenseriformes; family Acipenseridae; genus Acipenser; species Acipenser ruthenus. The sequence goes on from NC_081193.1 coordinate 63,135,001, forward strand.
ATATATTGATGGACGTTACATAAGAAAACGAGATGTCCTTTTTTTCGGAATACCACGTTCCTTCCCAAAAATAATATTAGCCTTTAATAAAGGAAAACGACTGCTTAAATTAATTTTCATGTATCTATTTCAGTGCATTGTAGTTTCTTCATATAATAAGAAATGCGTTTTTTAACATTTACATTTTTGTTTTTTTCATTAAAAAAAAAAAAAAAGATTTCTGGGGAGAGTAAAAAATACATGAACTTTGATTAATGTACTAAGGGTTACTCTCAAATGAATTCACGATCCAGTTTATGGTAAACTGTGCATGCATGACTTAGAAACTCGGCTGTCAGCTGATTCCCCTAAATTGGGCTGAATTTGGAAATGCAAAGCGGCCCAGAATTTGGGACGTTATCTAAAAACTAAGGCTGCCCAGAATTTGGGACGTTATCTAAAAACCAAAGCGGCCCAGAATTTGGGACGTTATCTAAAAACCAAAGCGGCCCAGAATTTGGGACGTTATCTAAAAACCAAGGCGGCCCAGAATTTGGGACGTTATCTAAAAACCAAAGCGGCCCAGAATTTGGGACATTATCTGAAAAGCAAAGCGGCCCAAAATTTGGGACGTAAATGAAAACAGGGGCAGTCTATATGTAAAACTGTGATTACATTAGAGATAAACTAATGTATCCTGTAACAAAACTGCAATAGCGTATATGTTTTATATTAAAATATATCGCAAAAACGATTATAGATATATGCTACTTGAAAGAAAAAAGTACACCACAACAGAAAGCCAATTCTTACATTCGTGCATAACATGATAATTTATATAAAGTAATTCCTCATAGTTTGTAATATCAGTACAGTGTAATACCACATTATATTTTAATGGTAAGGTTGTGGAAAGCAGTTCACTCTCTCTATCTGATCACAATGTTAAAAATGCCTGCACGCTTTTCCACTCGTGTGACGACATATTCATGTGACAGACATGGACCAATCAAAACGCGAGACTGTTATGCGGTTCCATCCCAAAAACCGGGCCTGTGTCATACCTCCAAATTGCATCTCAAATGATTAAACTTGCCTTTCACAATATCCCCCATGTACATTATTGGTTTAAAAATAAATAATTATTCATTTGGTTCAACATTAAGCATATGGTGTATAAACAAACCTTTTTATTCTCTAATCTTTGCGCATCTACTTGTACATACTTTATCTAGTGCATCTCTAATAAATCAATCGTCTTTGTATCGAGGACAAACTGAAGGACTTAATGGGGACAGTGAGTGAAGGGGAAAAAGGGGCAGTAACCTTGGATAACCAGCCTAGTGATCTCTTTGTCTCCAGAAGAAACTTGACTGATGTCATGGATGCATGTGCTTTTATGTTTAATGATAACTAGGAATGTCTTGCATGTACTGTACCTAACAAAATATGGTGCTTTTACTTCTGTTCTGCAGAGTAGATGTACAGTAGAGCATGTCTCTTGTTTCCAACTCCTAACTGCTTTTGTGAGTCCATGTCTCACATTTTCTACTTTTGAAATGTCATATGCTCTTTCTGTTTCTCTCTATCCTTTCATTTTCTGCTTCCCACTGTTTCCAGCGCTTCAGCATGGAGGGAATCTCAAATGTCATTCAGAATGGCTTCCGCCAAACGTTTGGAAACTCAGGCGGGGAGAAACAGGTGCCTCTCTTTCCATTCAGTGTTTGTTGTTTTTTTGTTTTTTTTTATTTATTCGTGCTCTTCGATATTTCAGTCATATCTCTCAGAAGCACTACTTCCATTTAGTTTGCCTCCTCTCAAAAAGGTTGTGAACAACAATTGCTTTATTCCACAAAGCACACTGCTCCTTCTGTGCATGCTGAAACTAATGCCTTGCCTCTACACAGTGTTTAGGCCATTTACATGCAAATGCAGGCTGATAAACAAGAACTGTTAGCAAGGCTCATCTCATTGTACAAAGGAAACTTAAGAAGGGAATGTGGTTGCATTCTGCCTTCCCCAGTGTACAGCAGGGCTGAATGGGAGAACCATCCAATGAGATCCCTAACAACCTTCTGCTCTTACCCAACCCATTGCTCTGACTACACAACAAACTGCCTAAGCATAAATGTTATGGAGCAAGTGAGTAGGTGGCTTATGTAGACCATCTTAGAAAAAAGTTTGTACTGGTCACTGTATTATAACTAGGTGCGTTGACAGTGACTCTTTTCACATCCAGCATTGCACAGTGCTTGTTTCACAATTGAAAGTCAATAGTAAATGGATTGCTTAATCGGTCATGAAACTGTTGTGCGAGAAGACAGCACGGTTAGGAAGTTAAATCGAGCTTGTTGCTTTTGTCCTAGTGTACAGGGAAGTCCTATGTATCTTCCAAGTACATTTACAGCTATTTTGCAAAGTGCCATTATAAACAAGTGTTCTTTTTGGCCAGGTATTCTGATTATCAGGTTAGTTTGTAACACAGATTGTTACTTTTTCTTATCTTTTGTCATTTGTGTTTGATCAACAACTCATAGAGACTTGCTGTATACACCTGTTTCATTTTACCTTATTACAATATGTATTTCCTTGCAGATACTTGGAGGTCTCCAATTTATTTATAGTTCCTCAAAAGCTGTAAAGAAACATATTCTTTACTTTGCAAATAAAGGCATAGTTAAGGTACAGTTAATGGAATAGCAGAACGCTGTTGCCTTAGGGGGAAACCAGTGCACATGGTTTTTTTTTTGTATATTCTCTTGTTTTTAACTCATTTGTCCATTGTAGTAATTAAAACAATGTTATTGTAACAGTTGTTTTACATTTGGTTATGTCTTACATTGCTCCCCCCCTGTGTTAAGCTTAAGATATATATTTTTAGCAGTTTAAAATAAAATATTTATTGCATATTGAATTATTACCTTATTAAATATTTAAAACCCAAGAAACTGCTTGAGCCTTCTGCTTTTTCTTTTAACTACGGTGGTTTTCTGTTCACTCCTTTACGTGGAGTGGACATGTCTACTTGGTTGTTAATTAGGGTGGATAGCAACCCCAGAAGGAACAGAAAATTAATAAATTAGAGAAGTCTGTCTGCTAACAAACCCTCTTTCTATTACAGTATTTGACTACAGTCCTTCCTTATGAGAAAAAGGGAGGACCACCGTCTGTTGAAGATCTTCAAATCCTCACCAAAAGTAAGTTAAGTCAAGAGCAACTTGCCACTGTGTACATCTTAAGGTTCTGTGTTGCAGAATTTAACGTTGGTCCTTTCTGTAATTATAAACCACTTGGGTGAAGAAACCGCTTTGTGTAAAAAATAAAAGGTCCCTCTTTCCACCTTCAGCTTTCTGTATTGCATATTACTACCTATTCTTGCTTTAGTATGCAATTTTTCTCTTGGTCATTGCCAACACTGAAACACATACTATTAAATTGACACTATTTAGTTTAATGAGAAAATGCTGTTTAAAGATTAAGCTTATGGGTGCTGTTGATGTGTACTTTGATTAACCTTAAGTGGGCCTCTGTCTAAACTACATACTTGGATGTGGGGTGGGGTGGGACATGGACAGACAGATAAGTTTTGCAGAATCTAGCAGTGTCTGATTGCACTTCTCATATGAGAAACATGCATGACTTGCTCTGCCTTCCAAATTAATTGAAGCCTTGTGCCACAATAGATGGCCCCTTATCTCTGTAGGAAAGGAATTGGATAATTCACTCAGCTAATTAAGGTTGATGGAAAGGGAAAAGACTCTGGGCTAAGACCACTGCAGCAAATTAAATACAAAAAATGCAGTACAATATATGTTTTTTTTTTTATTTTTATTCCAGCTGCCCAGTGTTAATCATTAGTGTTTTTATTTGTTTTGTACATTCAATACAGTTTTGAATTTCAGTTGCTTATTGCATTGAGCAAGGAACCAAGTATCATGAGGCTGTGTTCTAGAACCTGAACCATGTGGGGTATGTCACGAGATTTGGTTGTATAAAAGGCCAGTAATAGTTAGAGTAGTTGTTAGTTGGCTGTAAAATGGGGAGCAACAAAAATGTATCGGCTTAAAATATGCAGAATAGTGGGCATCACTGTGGTATGGTAGTGCATATTAAAAATACAAGCATTCCAAAAGTCTGCATTAAGTCAGAAGGACGCTGGACTTAAACAAGAAAAATGCAGAATAATCACTGAATGCAAGTAGTGAGCAAGAGTGCACAGGAGTTGCCCAATATGTATTTACACCAAACACCTGTGTAGGACTATGTATTGAAATGAAGCAAGCAAAAGGCATTTGGTAGCTTACTTTTCTGTCCCATGTGTACTTTTTAAATCTTTTTTTGCTTTAGTTGAAGAAAATTAGATACCCATAATACACCGTTAAAAAAACACAACACTTGGATTTAACTCAAGACTCTTGGGACTCAGGAAATGTTATTGTTTCATTGTCTGTGTGTATCCAAGAGCTGGTGTGGATAACTCCTTGTGGATTGAGGTGTAATAAGAAGATGTAAATCCAAATTTAATTAAACCTGATTATTTTTATTTTTTATAGTTGGGAGTTGAGGGTCGCATAATAAGAATGGTTTGAACCAGTGCTGATTTAAATGGATGTCAAGGGACTCTCCTTCTGAAATGGTGGGATCGAGTGGTTTTGAACTCTGTCCCTAATTAACTGATATCCTTCCAAGTGAACAGCAGTGTTCATTATGCACTTGGTACGCATGTGTGACTTTTAACCCTTTGCGGTCCATTGTCAGACTGGGTCCGACATTGCAATTATTCCTCACAGGTCCTTTGTCGGACTGGGTCCGACATCATTATAGCAACGCAATAAACGGGTGTTTAGTCGTTTTTTCTCCGGAAAAAGCCGAGAAAACCATTCAATTGCCGAGTGGGAGCGACAGGAGCCGAGACAAGTCGGGGAAAAAAAAAAAAAAGGCGTATTTCATGAATAGTCATACATGGTATCAGGTATCAGATAATGGGGCGTTCATAGTAAACAAGCTTGCTGAGTGCGTCAGCGCACTGAGACTATCATGGACATTTGCAGAGCTTTTTTCAGATGTTATAGTAATAAAATAATGACTTGGATCGCATTATTGAGGAGTTTGGTGATAAAACGAGTGATCCGGAGATGATCGATCGGTATGTACGACTATTATTATTATTATTATTATTTATTTCTTACATAGGTGAACGCTATAGCAAACGAAAGGGTGGGGCGGGGCTGGAGATGCCTAGTGTGTGCTTTGTTGATATGCAGGGCCATTTAAACACGTTTGACTGTGAAAAAAATACTTTTAAACAGCGCATATAAAATTAACTTCGCGTGTGAAAATTAATTATACCTGGCTTGCCTGACGCGCGATTAATAAATGGACCGCAAAGGGTTAAAGGGGGTGTGATGGGGTACACCTCGTCCCTGTATTATTATTTGTATATTTTGTATTATTAATATTATTATTATTATTATTATATTTGTATTTGACGGTGGGAAAGCCGTGTTTTTATTGTTCGTTTTGTTTATTAATTTAAAAACCTGTGTCAATAAGGTAATTGTTTTATTGATAATTAATTAAGGCTCCAGCCACAGTTTAAAATAACCAGCTCCAGGCTACTAGAGGGAGATATTGCCTTTGAGTTAGAGACGGGAGGACGGTTTGGAACGAGATCAGACATCCGAAGCAACTGCTACCGCTGTACCACTCGCTATTTGTTTGTTTATGTATTTTTGGCCATCGAGCCCTTTTGTTTGGTATAAAGTGTTTTGTTTATTGTTTGATTTATTATTAAAACCCGAGCGCAAACGCGTCTCGTTTCCCCTACCTACCTTTGCCTTTGTTTTGTATTGCTTCTTCCTGGTCCGTGACGTCAGTACTGCAACCACTCTGCCACAGGGGGTAATTGTAATTGTAAGTGAATCTGCAGCTGATGCATAGTTCACACACCCTAGTCTCTGTAAGTCGCCTTGGATAAAGGCGTCTGCTAAATAGACTAATAATAATAATAACCAAGCCTTTAAAAAAAATGACACCAAGGACAACATTACCATTATTCACCATTTTGCTGCAGATCATTTCATTTTCCAGACTTTATTTTCATTCATGTGAAACCAATTTATCCTTCCACCGTGACCACACTATACATGTACTTCCTATGCAACAGATTTTAGGACCCCACACTGCCAAAATGTCAATGTCCATGTGGCATTTTTACATGCATCTAGAGAACGGTATATTAAATGCAGTTGAAATTGATAAGGATATCTTAAAGTGGTTGTAGCTAACAACATGTTCTCTTTCAAGCACAAAATGTAACCATTACCAAATGGGTATGTACTTCCTAAAGACCCGAAACAAAGCTGAGATGCTGTTATGCCCCGCCCCCGAGGGCATAAAGTGACAGCGCTTGTATTTTTCCTTTCAAGACTGACCTGACAGGGGGAGCCTGTCAGATAAGTACTTGCTGCTTATGACTTTCGCTAACTATTGTATTTACATATTGTATGCGATAATTTATTTACACAATAATCGTTTTTTTAAAATGAATTATATTGTGCACTACAGCCTGTTGGTGACAGCTCTGCATCACCATTATGAGGGCTGTAAGTTCATCGTGCGTACTGACTGAGTGGTTTTGCCAGTAGCTTGCACAGGTGGGCATTCCTGTACAGTGCTACCCGCGGTAACTGCGAACTGGTGGACCCGTACTGGTGACAAGGTCATCGACCCAGGACCGAGGTTACCGCACCGGTACCGTACCGACCTGGTGCTACAGTCATTGAACCGGTACTGAACTGTCCTGGTACTGTCCCGGTTCCGACCCACTACTGACCAGGGCTTACATCCCCGGTCCGGTACAAGGCGGGCTTGTTCAGGTCTTGAACAGCGCCGTTGCTGTCTTTAAGCAGACCCGAGGCAGCACCTGTACAGTGTCACTGTACACTGCATTGCTACTTGCATAATGCCTGGGTTTATCCCTGCGAAACATGCAAGGCCAGTCTGCCTGTTGAGGACAAGCACGGCAGATGCCTGGGGCCAGAGCAAGGAGGGACTGGTGAACCGCAGCTTCTGCAAGTTTTGTGCACATTAATCCAAGCACACGCTGGAGAAACGTCTCTCTTGCATCTCTACAAAGCACTCTGCATTCCTCACTCCTGGACAGTGCTCTTCCCCATTGCCCTCTGTTAGAGAGGTGGTTGCATCCTCCCCACATGGCTCTGTGCCAAGGAAGAGTGGACAACGCACCTGGGAAAGTAGTCCACGCAGGAAGCCGTCTTTCTCATCCTCCTCTGCCTCTCCTCCGAGGAAGAAGAGTCGCCATTCCAAGCGATCGGCGGACTCTGAGCAGATGGAGAAGCTCTGGGCAGCAGTTTCCCACCATGGAACGGTGCTCACAGTTACTGCATGAACATTCAGGTTCACCTGTCCAGCCTGTCCCCTTGGGGTCCCAGGGGGCTCAGAGCGCAACTTAGCAGCATGATGACATGCTGTCCATCACCCCTCCTGAGGAGTTGGGCAAACAGGAGCTGGCATTCCCGTCTGAGGACGTTGCATCAGACAGCACATCCCCTGTCGGCAGAGCTTCTACCACTGATCAAAGGGGCTACTGCAGTCTTGCAAGTGCCCTGGTCTACAGCACGTGAGACAGGGCAGTCCATCTTTGATGACGAGCCTATCACCTCTCCGATGTCCCCCCCAGTGCACCTGGACTTTCTGTTTGAAATCCAGTCGTCCTGGGGTCACCCAGCTACAGCTCCTGCTATTTCCCAGTCTATGGACACCCCATATAGGGTGCACAGTTCCGCACTGTGCGTACCATTTGATTTTCACAATTTTGTCTTCATAAGTGTGGACTCGCATGCAGCTATCCAGATAAGCTGCGTACCTGCTGTTTTTATGCATTGAAAAAACAAAATATGGGTCACGCTTTATTTTAAGGGCCATTTTTTTTTGTTTATTAACTGTTAATAAACAGCTGATAAACAAACATGTTAATGCACATTATTTATTTTCTGTTAACTGTTAGTTAATAATGTATAATAGGCCAACTAAAGCTCCAAACACCAGAGCCCTATGGATGATCAATGTCCAGTCGATCATATGTTTGAAGTCGGTTCAAATTGTTACAGTAGTAATGTTTAGCAAATTAAATCAGGTGTTTATTAACCCCAACCCATAACCCTTAGCTAAAAATTAACAAGGTTTGTTAACAGTTCATTAACTAAAAAAAACACCCTTAAAAAAAAAAAGCATGACTGAAATATGCACTAAATTAATTTAATACGTAGAAATGTGCATAACAATTTTGCTGCACAGCTTGTCTGCCTCCCCTAAAACTTCCACTATCAACTACATCTCCCAGAATACAATGTCTTCAGTTACTAGGAAACTACACAAGAAAAAACAACCCAACATATGTTCTCCAATCTCTGGCTAGTCCTGTTGTCTTTGCAGCCAATCACAGTAAGAATAAGAAATTCAAAGGTTGAAGCATAAACACGACACCCCAGTCCATCTACAAATCTGACTGGAATCATTGTCGGAGGCAACCGCTAAAAAAAGGTGCCTATAATATTAAACAAACTGTTTTATAACGTATTAATGGATTTCCTTATTTTATTTATCTGTATGGCTTTATATTGAAGTTTTAACATGTCCGCTGAGTTTAAGAATGTAATGTTAAGATAGAAGTTCTGTTTCTGTGCTTATCTTCAAAGTCATATTGGCTGTGGACAATAAAGTGAATAAGAATAGCAGTTTTTATTTTAATACTGTGTTTTTGTACAGTAGTTCAAGTAACATTGCAGTTAAAATGGAAGGCTCTTTTTTAATGCCTACCCCATTAGCATTAAAGATTGTACAGTATTTATCGAGATTACTCGTGACTTCAAGGTAATGTTGCATTTTACCTGAAAATACATTTTACTCTCAGTGTTAAAATTAGAGGGTAAGTTACTCCCAGACCCAAACTGACTTCACAACAACACACAAACTGGCAGTTTAATGAAAATGATGAGCAGATTTCAAAATGTTACTGATGAAACACAGAGATGTGCTCGTTGAAAATCAGGAAATGCTGCCACAAGAAAAAAGACGTTGAGTAATGTCCGTCAATCCGTCAATCGGTCTGTCAATCGTCGCCAGCTATTAGTCTGGTCGACGCAGACCACAGCGGAGTACCCAAGCCTTTTGGTCTCGGGCCAGGCACATCCAATTCCGTCCCATTCGTTGAGTAATATACATTTAGTAAAACTTTTAGTCAAAGCGTAACTGGAACAAAATGGAGAAAACAGGAAAAATTCATCAAATACCAATACAGCAACTCGACAACATATGGTATACTGGGAAGCAAAGAAAAGTATTTAACACGACACAAATATGAAAGTTCAATTTACTACAGTAACCAAACAGACTTCACAAAAACAAGAAAGTTTAGTGGCAAAACAAAAGCATTACAAAAAACAAGGGCAGGGAAATGGCCATATGTGCTACTTTTTCAAGCTGATGTAAACGGCTACAACTAATTATAACAAATAAAGTACACCAAAGTGCAATGAAAAGCCTGTTATAGTATCTCGGGTTTCTGGTGATGTGGATCCTCCACCTTCGGTCTCGTCATTTATCTTGCCACGAGAGTTTATTCCTTATATTATTATTGTTATTGATGTTTTATTTTTTGAACTGCCTATTTTGTCACATGTTTAAAAAAAAAAAAAAGTTTGCTTATACGCCATGCTTAGGGGATGAGTATTGATTAGTTCAGTGGTGTTAAACTCAGTTCCTGGAGGGCCGCAGTGTCTTCTGGCTTTTGCTCCACCCAAGCTCTCAATTACTTAATTGGTTAAATTATTTGATTAATTAGACACATTAACTCTTCTCTTCAGGTCTCAAAATGTTTCACAGGTAGTGTACCTTGAATCAAGTGCATTTCTAAAACCATCAGCTATAAAAGACCTTGAAAAATATGAAATGTCAAATTCAACAAATAATTAGATCAATTATGTTAATTGAGCGCTTAAGCTGGAATGAAAACCAGAAGACCTGCGGCCCTCGGACTGGAGTTTGACACCCCTGGATTAGTTGTACTGATTGTATGAGTAAAATGATTAGAAATGGAACCAGCATAAAAGATTTGTGAGTTTTTCCTCTAGTTTAGGTCTGTATTTGTAGCTTTTATTGTTGTGGATGGCAGCGCAGCTTCAATTGTAGCGCTCGTACAAGCAACTAATTTAGCGTTCCTATCCAAGGACACTATCTGCCCCAGCAAACAGTGCTAGGTCTCGGAGGTGATCCTCAAACGTACCTATTCAGCCAGTGCGTTTGCCACACGGCTGGGCAACTTTAATAGTATTGTGGTAGCCTACCAGTCCTTTTTGCTGAGGTCCCTCCGACAGCCACAGGTTCTCACCAGAAGAACTGGATGAGCTGTACCTGGTTAATAAGAACCTGTTCCATCTGTCAGTACTGAACGGGCAGGCTGTAGGTTGAAACCTGGCTGCGCTGGTAGCTGCATGCAGGCAGCTTTTGTTTTCCTAGGCACACGTGCCTGATGGGGACAAACCACCACTGTTGGATGCCCCTATTACACCATGCCACACCTTTGGTCCCCTGGTGGACAAGGTGCTGCAGTGCTCCCACGGTACGTGGGAATCCACAAAGGAGCTGGTGCGCTTGCTTCCCAAGCAACCAACCCCAGTGCGCAAACCAGCAGCAAACTAGCGTTCTAGGCCCCAGCAGCCTGCTGCCAGGGGTGGTATTCAGAAACGGCCTGCGGCTGCTCGACACAGAGTCTACATAGGTTCTGCCGCCTGGCGAAGAGGCAGAAGCCTTAGGCCAAGCCACAAGCTGGGTAGGAGCCCTCGCGTGGCCCGCAAGCTTTTGCTCTGGTCACACGAGAACCTGCAACTGTTATATGCTATCCCACTGCTCACCATGTTCCCGCTGTGTCTGGAGAAAATCAGGCAGGACCGGGCCAGGGTGCTATTAGTAGGCCTTGTTGACCCAGGAGACTCTGGTTTTCAGTCCTGATGCAACTCCTGATCGGCAAACCGTGGAGACTCCCCAAGCACCGCAACCTGCTCAGTCAGCCACAGGGGACATGGCATCCCGAACCATCAAGCCTGCAGCTCTGGGTCTGGCTCCTGAACAGCTGCATTTGAGCCGTCTGGGTCTGTCCAATAGGGTTATTGACACCCTGCAAAATGCCAGAGCAGCGTCCACCCATTCCCAATACGGGTATAAGTGGGGTGTCTTTCAGACACAGAGTGCTGTCTTTTTATGCCCTCAGGGGCAAGCCATGAGTGCGTCACAGGCTCTGCAAGCAGCTTTGATATACAGTGCACTCTATAAGAATCAAACACATAAAGTGAACAAAACCACTGGGACAAAATCATTCCTATACTAACCAATGTAAAATAATCTGCTTGTAAGAATCAAGCAGTCCACTTCTAAGAATAATTTTGGGGCAAACTGACGACATGTAATACTGTACTGTGTCAAGTGCAATGACTTGACAGCCAATAAAGCTGTTTTTGAATTAAAATTTGATCACATCTCACATGATTAGGCATGTATGCAGCGTGGCTCGTGCAGTGGTGCAGGGAACACTGGACAAGTATTCAAACAGTGACTGCGCCACTGCATTGTGAAGGTATGTTTTTTTGTGTTCACCGTTAGTGAATATTTGTTTCAATGAAGTGAATACACATTAATTGAATACATACCAAGTACACCACTGTTATTGTGTGGCGGGGGGGGGGGGGGGGTGCGATGAGGGGGGGTGGGAGAGGGTTGCGGAGCTTTGCATCTCCGCTTAGTGAAAAACTGAGATTTGCATCGCAACTGGAAAAAAAAGCAAGCCACAGATGCTTAAATTCAGTGGTAGTCCTGACAGTAAAATACTGTACTGTAATGTCATTTTAATTCAAAGGCCATTACACGTAACACTGCACAGCAGTTAAACTAGGCACCCTCACGAGATGATCACTTCTCAAGTATACTGTAGTAAAATAGGATTCTGCAGCCTTGAGTAAACATAATCATGATGATATAACAAGTTGCTTACCCAGAAGGACTTGTTTTGATTGAGCACCATTGACATTTGTATACTGTATTTAAATTGCTTATGTGTGGAGGCACGCTTTTGCTAATTGTAATCATATCGGTCTGCTTTTAAGAATCAAACGCTTATAAGAATCAAGTCATCCTCAACTATAAAGTGCACTGTATTTTATTCAGATTTCGGGTCTTTGGGATGTAAAAACCCATTCAGTAATGGTTACATTTCTATTTTGGGGAACCATATGGTAATGACCTAATGTTTTCATAAATCCTATCTGTCATGCAATTGCATTCATTATATAGGTCTTAAATGTGCATACATGTATTTTCATTTCAAAACAAAGCTTCAAAGTTTACAAAGCTACTGTGGATAAAGTGTTATACTTTTTAAAATTAGTGATGGTTTACTTTTTCACAAGACTAATATCATTTTGTATTTAATGGTGTGGCGGGGATACATGTTACTGACATAACGTTTTTATATTTCCATGTTCCATGCCTAATGTGTGCTTTTTATTTTCTAATCCAGTTCTTCATGCCATGAGAGAAGACAGTGATAAAGTGCCAAGCTTACTGACGGACTACATTCTAAAAGGTAAGAGTGACTGCTGCTGGATATGTGTTTATAAATAGATCCAGCATACAGATCATACCCATCCAACTAACTTGGTCATCTTGAACATTCAAAAAGCACATGCATTTTCTAGTTTACCTAATTAGATGACATACTGAACACTATAGGATGATTGTATTTTAGCATTGAATAATATACATGTTATTTTGTGAAACTGTAGTAATCTTTTCAGAAGTGTAATCTACATATTTAAGTCTACAAATGTTGTATATTTTCAACTCTTCACTTAAGAAGCTTGAGATGAGAATTTTAAGAAAGGCTTAATAGACCAGCATAAGTTAGAAAAGTGTGTAACATTCAGTATTCAAGTTCTGAGCAGTTAAAACAAATTGAGTAGCAAACTATTTTTCCACCAAACAGATTTTAATAAAGGTACAGTAAAGTACTGCTTATTCTACCCCCAGCCTATTAACCAAATAAACACTGCATACAAGAACTTAATGTTGATTCAGTCGTTTAGTGTGGGTAGATTTCCTCTGTCCTAGTTTAAGGCACCTACCAAGTGATTGTCTGCACATTATAGAAATAATGTGTTGACCATGTGGATTGCAGTTTGACAGTATGGGAGCTGTGTTAGAGTGGCAAAGTTAAGGTTTTGTTGAAGTTACCAGATTATATAATTAGGAGGAAGGTTATGGAATTTGCAGAACCAACGCCTTTTGCCTTTAGCAACAAATGCAACAGGTGCCTCTTTGTTGCCACGACAGCTCATGCTCTTCATAACATTAATATGATCTAATTATAGTTGGATAGTTTTCTTTTTTTGGAATTGGTAATTACCTTCCTTGTTGAGTAACCATTTCCAGTTAAACACTTTAAATATGCCCAAATTAAGAAATGTCTACTATACTACTATATGCAGTGCCGTGAAAAAGCATTTGCCCCCTGTCTGATTTTCTTCATTTTTGCACATTTTTCACCTTGTATTTGGTCAGATTTTTTTGTGGGTTGTAGTAGTACATAGAGGGAGTCTGAGAGAAAAAATGACACCAAAGTTTGGTGCTTCGTTCATTTGTTTGGTGTGCAAGGTAATCAAACATGCAATCTTCAGGTGTGAAAAAGTTATTGCCCCCCTAGTTAACTCAACCCAATTAAAGGGATAATTAGGGTCAGCTGTTTGAGTACTTTGGTTAACAACCAGGCCTGATTTGTGCCAGCCCTACCCAATATAAATCTGACTAACTTTGGCCCTTACCATCAGAGTGAAGTTGTCAGCACACAGGTTCTAGAGGCACATCGTGCTACGAACAAAAGAAATTCCTGAAGACCTCCAGAAAAAAGTTGTTGATGCCTATCAGTCTGGAAAGGGTTACAAATCCATTTCTAAGGCTCTGGGGCACCACCGAACCACAGTCACAGCCATATTGTCCAAATGGAGAAAGTTTGGGACAGTAGTGAATCTTCCCAGGATTGGCTGTCCTGCCAAAATCTCTCTCGCCTCGGCTAAGGTCAGTGTTCATGACTCCACCATCAGAAAGACACTGGGAAAAAATCGGATTCATGGCAGAGTAGCAAGGCGGAAACCATTGCTCACTAAGAAGAACATGAATGCTCGTCTCAAGTTTGCCAAAAAGCACCTGGATGATCCTCAAGAGTTCTGGAACAATGTTCTATGGACAGATGAGTCAAAAGTGGAACTTTTTGGCCGACATGGGCCCCGTTATGTCTGGTGAAAACCAAACACTGCATTCCACAGTAAGAACCTCATACCAACGGTCAAACGTGGTGGTAGTGTCATAGTTTGGGGATGCTTTGCTGCATCAGGACCTGGACGCCTTGCATTGAAGGAACCATGAATTCTGCTCTGTATCGGAGAATTCTACAGGAGAATGTCAGGCCATCCGTCAGTGAGCTGAAGCCGTAGCGCAGCTGGGTCATGCAGCAAGACAATGATCCGAAACACACAAGCAAGTCTACATCGGAATGGTTGAAGAACAAGAAATTTAAAGTTTTGGAATGGCCTAGTCAAAGTCCAGACCTAAACCCCATTGAGATGTTGTGGCAGGACCTGAAACGCGCAGTTCAGGCTCGAAAACCCACAAATGTCACTGAGTTGAAGCAGTTCTGCATGGAGGAGTGGGCCAGAATTCCTCCACGGTGCTGTGAGAGACAAATCAATAACTACAAGAAGCGTTTGGTTGCAGTTATTGCTGCTAAAGGTGGGATAACCAGTTATTGAGTCTAAGGGGGTGATTTACTTTTTCATACGGGGGCATTGGGTGTTGCATAACTTTCTTTAATAAATAAATGATATATGTATCAAATTTTTGTGTTATTTGTTCACTAAGGGTCCCTTTTATCCAATATTAGGTTTTCGTGGATGATCTGATAACATTCAGTGTCAAATTTATGCAAAAATGCAGAAAATCAGACAGAGGGCAAATACTTTCACGGCACTGTATATTCACGTTGATTTTAATTTATTTTTCAGTGTATGACCGTAATATATCAGAGGGGTGTCTTTCTGAAAAGTTACTTTGTGCTGAAAGGCATGATGAGCACTCCATTTTCATAAAAGACCCTTAAGGATTCGCTGTACTTCAAAACCATTATTGTCCCACAGAAATTAGGCACTGTATTTTTATATATTGATAATCACTCGTACTTTTTTATGTTTTACATTTCAGTATTTGATCAAAATAATCTGTGTGATGGTACTGCCTAACTTTTTATTTAACACTATCAGTATCTTTTGTTGGAAAACAAATACAAAAGGCTGTGACTGGCATGAAAACATATCTTAATGTCATATTATTATGATTATTTTAAAAAGCCTAACGTGCTTTAATAATTGCTTGGGGTAGATTCAACCAAGAAGTTAAAGCCAGGGGTCGGCACCATATTGTCCACGGACAAACAAAACAGAAGTTACATACATTACATGC
Source organism: Acipenser ruthenus (assembly GCF_902713425.1). NCBI lineage: Eukaryota > Metazoa > Chordata > Actinopteri > Acipenseriformes > Acipenseridae > Acipenser > Acipenser ruthenus. The sequence continues at coordinate 63,150,562 of NC_081193.1, forward strand.
GTGCGTGTTGGACGTATTCACTGCCATAGACACTGAAAACTCTTGCCACGGACAAGGGTGTCCGTGTATGGACAAGTTGCTGACCCGTGGTTAATGCACATGTTGCCAGATTTGCAGACAGCAATTGCAATGTCATTTGGCTGTACTTTAAAAAGGGTTTGCTATTGAAAAAACAGCTCCACCTAATGGAGATACTGAGAATTACTAGAGCATTTTTTTTAAAAGAACCTTCAGTTTAGAATTGCTTTTATCATTTTTTGTTCTTGTATAAATAATTGATTTGTTCAATTTATCTTCCTTAGTGGTTTTTGTTCTTTCTCCCTTCCTTAGTGTTTTCTGTAATTCCTGACTTTTTTTCTTTTATTTGCTTTTGTGTTGTTGCTAGCATTCGTGTGAAAACTGGATTGAGGTTTGTGTACATGTATGTAGCCACAGGAATAAGGAGCATCTACAATGAGCACCTCATTCCTGAGCACTACACCCTATTGTAGTGCCAATAGACACCCGTTTCTTTAATGTTTGCCCCATTTCTCTTAGATTCCCTCACCACCACCACCACTACACCCGGCATTCACCAATCAACAGAACCCTTTACCAGGAGACATACACTTGCACATATTCTAGATTTTGTAGAGCCTTTTTAGTTAGAAGCTGTCATGTCAACATTTTTTTCACAACCCATTTCATACGTCCTAAAATTAGTGTGTTTTTTTTTTATTATTATTTCATGTAGACAATGAACGACAACAATGTTTTGTAAACTTTTCACCACAGACTGTAAAATATCAGCACTTGAATAATAATAATAATAATAATAATAATAATAATAATAATAATAAAGCAGAATGAAAAACAGTAATTAGGCACTCGACATCCAACCACCAGCTTTTACTTGTGTATCAGAAATGATTTTGTGAGGGACAAGTAACAGAAGACACCACAAGGAGAGATAAAAAAAAAAAGATCCTATTCTCTTATATTTATATTGCTTTGGGTTAATTCCCATTGCTTGGCTCCAGATACTAAAGCATGGTCTACTAACGATATTTGCCCTGGCAAAAAACTTTCTAATGAATTTTACTTTACCTTTTATGTCTTCCTTTTATTGCACCTGTTCACACTTGCTCTGTTCACCATTTTTGCTTTGCTGTAATTTGTACTTGACCTACTTAGCTTGACCATTTGATGCAGTGGTTTTTCAAAAGACCTTTCGAATATACAGGTTCTAAAAAAAAAAAGGTCTTGTATCTGTGTCATTAAAAATAGTTCACAGGGAGCTCAGTGGAAATTTCACAATGTCAAGCTTTCTTAAAGGAGCATTCTCCCACTTTGTTTCCTTCACTTACAAAGAACTTGTCGCAGGGCAAAGCTAACCCCTATTCTGAAAATAACTATTTGAGCTCTGGTATCAGTCATTCTACAGAATTTCTTCTGTATGTTATATCTGTCCACAACTGTGTATACCTGTATCAGTACTATAAGCTAGTCATGCAAAATATTTATATTATCTTTTTAATAATAATAATAATGTTCTTTTTAACAAATTTATAATAAAGAATGGAGCATGTTTCTTTAAGACAACCACAAGGTAATGCTGCAGGTGTACATACATTGCTAAGGTAACCACTCATGGTCCTGCTCTTACATTCCTGTTTCATGCACTAACATTTGTTTTTCTGTTTTGCAGTTCTCTGTCCAACATAAAAGAATGATCTGGCCTCCAAGAAGAGCGTGACATTGGGCACTGGGATGGAATTGTTTTGTTCCCATGACAACTTGGAGGACTCATTTCTGTGGTTCATAGTGAATTACTTTCTTCCCCATCAGAGCTCTCGCTTAGCCTAATGTTTACTTAGTTCCCATTGTTGGAATGTAGGTCTTTTTTTTTTTTTTCAGACTGAGTTAGCAAACTATATATCTAGTTACCATGCTGTAGTTGTTTTAAAGATTTTTTCAGAAGATAGAGAACACAAAAGGAACAACTGTACAGTTTCATCAAGAAGTATTGTTTTTAGAAGTGTAATGACTATTTTTACAGTGGGTAGAAGATAGAGGTGTTCCCTTTCCTTCCCCTGTTGTGAAGGGGTGTCGTTAACTTTTACGTGTAATTCAAATTTTTCCAACCTGCGTTTAAAAGTGACCTCCCAGTTTTAAAGGGAGTGTTTCAGTTTTGGTACAAAAAGGGATCCTATAGTTTTTTAGCTGCACTGAAGACATTTTAAATTATGAATAATTCTTCTAAATTGTGCAATCTAGTGAGATTTCTGACCTTTCAGTATTAATTACAAGCAGCGTTTCAAGAACGATCCAGGCATCTGCTGGTACTTGTTAAGTCTGTACTTTTGTACAACACAGCATTATCTTTGGGTTTGTAGAAGTCGAGGTCTGCCTTGTGTTTTACAAGGAGTCCAGTACAACAAGTCAGTAATCTGCATCATTTCAGATAAAGTTGGAATGTTTTTGGAGCTCCAAGACTGGACAGATTTATTATCTGTTAATATGTCATTTGGTCCTAGGTGGAAGCCTACATTTCTCTTATTAAAAAAATATGAAAATCAGTATAATTTAAAATATATTTTATTAACATTCATATGCTGTTGCGGGTCCCTTGAGTGGCAGCTAAATTCAATTTCGAGGGTGGTAGGAGGTATTGTATCAAAGATACATATGTAAATCACCTTATACATTTTCTTTTTAATATTTAAATTCTGTCTATGGGTGAATGGGCAACCAAAGTCAAGTTCCTCTCTCATTTGCCAGTTTAATTAAGCAACGACTACGTGGCACATTGAGTGTACAGGAGAAATCTTTTCTGATTGAGTAAAATCTAAAATTGTGTATTTATGCTAGCAAGTTAAATAAGTGAACTTGATTTGTCCTCTAGTATAGCTATTATGTGGCATGTGCTTTGGACATTGGCTTTTTATTACTTTTATATGTACTTTAGAGGCTTTTAATAGTCATGATGCAACACTAATAAGTAGGCCCTGAACTATGACTCTATTTGGCCTATTAAGTCTGTTTTATTGCATGTTTTGTTATGACTGTGGGGTTTTAAAAAGGGTATAGTAGTCAGTGTGACCATCATTCTCAGTAGAGCCTTGGATCCTTCTTGCAACGCCTCGGTTTTAAAAACACACTATCACTGGGAGTGACTTAAACCTTGCTGCTGATATAATAGAAGGCTAAAACTGCCAGGACAAAAGAAGAATCGGATATGAATATATCCTGGGACTGGGGGAGAAGAGACTGTGCTTCAGAATTTCAAATAATAAATATATTAAACCACTTTGACAAACCTCTATTACAGAGCAAAGGTGATGACAAGTATTCTGAATTCTTATTGCCTGATCATGTATGCAGAAGGACAAGCATTTCATAACAATTATTGCAAGTATTTTTTAATTAGAAATATTTTACATTTTTAATAAAGGCAATAAAGTAAACTGCCTTTAATCATTACAATGTGAGTTCCAGATGTCATTTAATATTGTACATACTGTATACAGTATGTAATCAATGTATAATATAATAGTGAAGTTTGTTGCCTTGACATCCAGTACGGTTTATGCCAATTGCCCTCTTGAAAAATTGGACAGTTTAGTTAGTAATTTTTATGTTTTTGTTTTTGACCATATGGATGTGATTCTGGAGTTTTATAGGTTTGACATATGAAATTCAAAATAATTTGTTACCAGTGAGGTGGTTATGGGAGAAGTAAATGTTTTAATCCAGCTGCGTTTTCTCATCCGTCTATCAGGCAAACACAATTCAGAATCCTAATGTTTAATCCTGTTCTAATTGGAATGTGGCCCTGTGGTTTTAAAAGCTTGTTATGCAGCAAATGGACATTACTAAACAGTAATAAAAAATAATAAATAACTCAATATCAGCTGCAATAACTTGCATGAATCCCAGAGGATTATTTGTGTTATGTTTTTTACATTTAGTTTTACCTTCCAGCCGACATGTAATGAGACATAAATTATGTTTTTATGAATAATACAATGCAAGGGTTTCCTCTAATTTTATTTCAATGCAAATGACCAATGGAAACTTTCCCTTTGCTTCAGATTTGTCATCAAATTGAGGTACCTCCACCCCATTCTAGCTAAGGATAATCATGTGCAATGAATGTTTATTTTGTAAAAGAGTTATAGTTTAACTATGTTCCTCAGTTGTCAACATAATACATGACTGGACATGCTCTCTAAATGTAGAAACAACTGCATGCTACCCAAAATGTATTTGTAAATTGTACTGTTTTGTGTACTGTGTGAAAAACAAAAACACAGGGAGAAAGGATTTGTTACGTTTTGTGAAAAAAGAAAAAGCAGCATTGTTTGTTTACCTGTATATGATTCTAATGCAAGGGTAGGCAACCATGGTCCTTGCGGGTCAGTCCACAATAGATTAAGAAGTATAATTAACCGAAAAAAGCAGCAAAGAGTTATATTTCATTCAAATCCAATTAACTGTCCTATCCAGAAACTAAAAGTGTGTCCATACAAACACACCTAAATCTGCGTTATTTGACCCATCATGTGATATCACCAGTACTGCCCTTTGGAATTGTAATTCGGTCTTCAGAGACATATTTAAACTGCTGATTTATGTATGCTAGAACATTTCTCTCCAGGTGGCAGTGGGCCTATTACTTAACAAGGCATTTCGATGGGTCCAAGTTTTTCATTGGTCCATTGTTTTGTTTTGTTTTCTTTAAACACCGCTCTGAACACAACCTAGTGAACTTGTTGGGTCTAAAGAAAAGGACTATGATCACTATTTATTTAGTGGGTATTTGCTTCTCTTCTAAAAGTAATAATAAAATATGTAGTCCATATATACTGATAAATGCTGCATGTTAGTAACTCAGATAATGTACTGTACAGGGCATTCTTAACCATAGCAGTATTGATTTCAGATCTTGCATAGAAATCAGTAAACTGGCTCCCATTAGGATTGAAAAATATATATATTTTTTCTAAATCTAATAACCAAGTGAACCTAAAAAATTTAAAGTACGGTACATATTTCAGCTGCATGTGCTAACTCTTCCAGCAGTTCACTGAAACATATCGCTGCCTCCTAAGACAACCTGTCCGACTAGATATTAATAATAGGGACTATAGCTAAGAGGTACACTAGATCTGTCTTGGGCAATGCCTGAACTGTTATGTACATAGAAATTACTTACTGTTTTTTTTTTATGCAGCATGAACTTTGTTTTTAGCTTAATCAGTGTATTAATTTATTTTGTATGCGTTTTTTGGTTTTGTAAACCTGTACGTCTGTAGCAGTACGTTTTATTTCATACTAGAGCCTATTGAAGAATACAAATAAAAGCTAGTTTGCCTTGCGGTCTTGTAAAACTTGTTTTTATTTGTGTGTGCCGCTGAGCAATTTCCTTATTGTTATTTTGTTCTGAAAAACAAATATTGTTTTGGATACATGGTATTTCCTATATGTTATCTACGTTTCACCTGCCTTTCAACACTGTCACTTGAGATTAAAATAATGAACCCTTTATCGCCAAGTTTAAACAATTTTGTTTTCCTTCAATGAACCCTACCATGCAGCTTGTTGTCCAGAAGTTGTCCTTGTGGAAGTGTAGCCGGGGCATTCCGGCACTGTCAGGCTTAAATTCAAACATTTATAGACTCACAAGGCCTCAGCCCTGCCACAGTCCTTCTTTTATATTTGACTGGATGACAGCATCAAGTTTCATAGTTACTTCTTGTAATCTTGGAGCAAGGTGAGATTAAAAGTGTAAAGATCAGTGGCCAGTTTTGTAAAACAACAGTAACATTCTGCCTTAAGTGAGTTGCTTTTTCAATGAAAATGCATCCCCAAGAGTTATAATTAAACTTAAAGGGCTCCTGTAACAGAGGAGACCTGGACTGGCTGTCAGACGTATGCACGATGCTGCAGGAAGAGGACGGCAACCCCGTGGGATTGGCCTGTCAGTCATGGCAGTGACACAGAAAGGGGCGGAAGTGGGTGTGTTGGCTTTCCCTCTCTCCGAGTGGCTGGGCGTGTCTCGTGGGGGGGATTGCTGGACCCATAAATTAATACTTTGTTGTTTCCTCAGACCTTCCCCTTTAGACCTAACAACGAGCTAGCGGTAACGCTGCTCGGCAAGACCGTGGACGGACGGGAGAGAAAACAAAAGAAACTCAAAAGAGAATAAACTAAAGAAACAGAGAGAGAGCGGGGAATCCTTGGGCAGACCCAGATAGCGTCCAGAAATAGCTGAGGGAACAGCAGAGTGTAGGACGGAGACCCGAGTCGCACGGGTAGCGACGATTGGGGAAAAACCGCTGCAGAGCACCTTTATTTTGTAGTTTCCATTACTGTGTTTTATTTCCCCTTTTTCTTTTTTGCCTTTTCGTTTTCATTATTCTTTGAGCACCTGAGAGTGCCCCCACAACATATTGTGTACCCTGCCGTGGCACTCCAGAGGTCCTGGATACCATAATATACCCTCTGCGGGCTAAAAGAAATCAGTAAAAAAATAACAAAAATACAAATAAATCTGAGCACTTGTGCGGTGTTTCTCAAACACAATTTCTGTCTCCTGTGTCAGTGATTACCCACACCCCGTCACAGCTCCATATTTAAAAAAAACAAACAAAAAAAACAAAAAAAAAACGTTTTGCGTCGAACTGCAAATTAAACGGGTAATTGTTACGCTCCGGAGGTATACACAGGTTTATATTTGAAATGGCTTATATATATATATATATATATATATATATATATATATATATATATATATATATATATATATATATATTGTGCACAAAGTAAGACCTGTTATGTGGTTAATTCCTTGGTTGAATGTAGCAATTGGAAAACTGCATTTTAATTCAGGCACCTACATGACTATTAATGCCACTGACATGGCCCTCATTAGTAACATAAATATACTTTTGCCTTAATGTGTGTAGTTTTTCAAATATGATAATATTTGAAAAACTACACGCGTCTGCTAAGATAATGCCAGTAGGCCATAAACATAGCTCGGACATCAAAATACTAAATTAATGCTGTGTGTTTTTAGTTTCAATATTTTTCAGCAAAGGATAAGAAGTGAATTCACGTGTACCAATACAGCCAAGCTACAAAGAGCAATAGAACTTAAAAAGATGTCAAAAAAGGTAAAGTTAGAAAAAACATTTTTAAATCCTTTATTTTAATTTCACTTTCAGGGCCCTATTGCTTAATTGTATATGTTTTAAAGTAAAACTTTTTGATGGCATGTTTGAAAAATATAACTATTTAATTAAGACATGACAGGTTTATTTGAAGTCACAGCAGAAGCAGAAACAAAATGTTTTTAACCCAGGTTCAGAGTAGGGATAGCACCAAATAGTCAACCTAAAAAAAAATGGTTGTCAACTAATCGCACTCTTCAATTTCAACATTTTTCTACCAGCAAAAGTACTTAACAAAAATAGTAATGTTTTTGTGTGTTGAAAGTGTCTTCTATTTGTGAACTAGCAATGTCAGTATCTGTATAGTATTTAGCTGTTTGAACTGAACCTGAAAGTAATTGAAAAGTAATCGGATGGATGGAATAAGCAAGAAACATTTCAGAAAATTAATAATAGGGGTGTGCAAAAACTCGTTACTCATACTCGGAATTACCTTGAAGTAGTTATCGGCAGGTATTCAATAAATCCATTCATTAACTTGATTTCAAAAAAAGAAAAACTGTCTTCCTTCACGTTTACAATTGAGTACCAATCAATGGCAAGTAACTTCCACATTGATTAAAATCCAATTGGAAGAATATTTCTCTCGCTTGGGGTGGTGACATTTTTACAGTTGTATTGGCATACCGAGGCCGCAAACACAATTCCGAGTAAGTGTCTCTGCACACCTCACAAATAGAGCACCAGACATGATCAAATACATGTATGTATGTATATATATATATATATATATATATATATATATATATATATATATATTAATTTTTAAAGTGGCAACTAGTCAACAATTTAGTTTGGAGCACTTGTTGGGTGTAGTCATTTTTTTACCCAAGTTCAATGTTCAGTGTTGATATGTCCTATAGATCAGTAGTTTTCAACCTGTGGTACACGTACCAGTACTGATACCTGACAGGCTTGCAACTGGTATTCAGTGGTAGCTGTCTTTATGGCGATGCGATTTCCCAACCGTAATACTCCCTTAATCTCGCTATCATAATGTATCAATCTGTTTTGTACCACTGAATCAGAGAAATGAGAAATTACCAGGAGAGGTATTTGCTACAAACTGACTGATGGGGAACAAGCCAGAGTTGTTTGTGGTGAAGTCAAATAATTAGATGAAGCCATCACATCTTCAGAGAATTGCAGACAACAACAAAAAAAAAAAAAAAGCGGTTGTAATGGAGTAGGTCTCTATTTTAATAGCCACTTAAGATTGCACAGTTACTGGTACACACTGTGGTTCCTACTGGAAACACTGGTACTTGAAATGAAAAGGTTGAAAACCACTGCTATTTACTACTTATAATAATTACTTTTTACCTCCAGGTGTGACAAAATAATTCAGAGGGATGCAGAATTTCACCTATTTGTTTAAATAAATAAAACATCACAACATGCAGTCATCCAGGTTGTGTCATTGCTGCAGCTCAATCACAAAGTATATACAGTAAATATGACTGAGACAGGGTGAAGGTATTTCTAAGAAGTTAAGTATGGTGTCCATGTCCTTATCAAGATGAAACTGACATTGGGTCTAGTCGGGTTGCGACAGCCGTCTTGATAAGGGCAGCTACACATATGCTCTGTTACACTTCATTAGTATTGTGGTTAAGCAATTAACCAATTTGATACTGAATGGCTGAGGACGAATTTATGGGGTGGTGCATATAGGGAACTGTTTGGCTGGAGGGGGTTAGTTCACTAGGGGGACTTGAGACAAGATGCGAGAGAGCCCAGGCATTTTTCTTGTTTCTGTACAAACTAAAACCATTAATCTGTTGGTGTTTCTTGTGACCCGGGCTGGAAAAGAAACTGGGCGGTAGTGCTAAAGGGAGCCCACGTTGGATCCGTCTGACTCTGAGAAAGGATAAGAAGACTGCTGGCCATTTTGTTGTTATTCCCATTTTTGTAAATAGTGTAAATAGTGTTTTGGATTGCACTTTGAGGACTGTGTTTTGCTTTCCTCTTGCGCTACACTCCATCTCCAAGCATCACCTCTCCTGTGACACAACGATAAACAGAAAACATGATAGATACTTTGGCATAAGTATTTTTTATTTATTTAACCTTTATTTAACTAGGACAGTCCCGTTGAGATTAAAATCTCTTTTTTTAAGGAAGTCAAAAAGATTGCATAAATAGAAATAAAAAACACACAAATTCAAATGAGCACAGCCAATACAATCAAGTTTAACAAATTACAAAAATCGACCAAAACAAAAACATGTCTCTGCTACATAGGTGTCAATTTTTAGTTTTGAACTACTTTAAAGAAGTCAGACCAGCCAATCTATATAAATCACAATGATGAACAGAATGACCCAGGTTGGTTATAAACCTCAATGCAGAATGGTACAAAGGGTCCAGTTTTCTTAAGACTGTAGTAGTAGATTCTATAAATTAAAGTCACCATAGTCAATCCGAGGCAAAAATATACTCAAGATCAGTTGTTTCCTAGTTTGTTCTAAAAAAAAAAAAAAAAAAAAAAAAAAAAGATTTATATCTAAAAAATAATCCAATTTTTAAATGTTTTTTTTTATATGTGCTGTAAAATCCAAATTCCCAAATAGTTGTAATTATTTACTAGTTCAATGCAGGAACCTTCCAGTCTTCAAGATAAAGATATTTATTTTTTGTCAAAACCATTGCTTTTTTTTTCTGACCAGTTTAAAATTCAACACATTTTGCTGAATGATGTTGAAAGCTTCCTGGCAGTTTTTATTAACCTGGTCAAGCGAAGAGCCGTTAGAATACAATACAGTATCTTCTGCAATACTCAGGTTGTGAATGTAAAGTGTAAACAAGACTGGTCAGACTATAGATCCCAGAGGAACAACTTTTTTATTTTCATCTGCTTTTATACTTTGATTTAAAAGAATATATTAAACCATCCAGCCGCCTATTTACATATACCGATATCCACAAGTCTTTAAGTGCTTTCACACAGAGGAGTTATGATGGTTCAAAACCGCCTCTGAAGCAGCTTATAGGTCTGTGTGAATTGCCTGTACCGCCACAGAACCATCATATTTTATGTCGTCTCTGAACCACCTAGAGGACAAAGCGAGCACAGGGAAGTTTACAGTACAGTTCTCCAGCACCATTCATTAAAAGATTATATATATATATATATATATATATATATACACATATATATATACACACATTATTATTATTTATTAGCAGACGCCCTTATCCAGGGCGACTTACAATTGTTACAAGATATCACATTATTTTTACATACAATTACCCATTTATACAGTTGGGTTTTTACTGGAGCAATCTAGGTAAAGTACATTGCTCAACGGTACAGCAGCAGTGTCCCCCACCTGGTATTGAACCCTCGACCTTCTGGTCAAGAGTCCAGAGCCCTAACTACTACTCCACACTGCTGCCCATAAGTAGCTTACCCACGATATTCTGTTTATTTGTTTGTTTTGTTTCCGTTGCCATGAAAATGTCTGTTGACCAACAGGTTTGAAAGTTGTATTCACAAGATAAGTCTGTAGTACTTCAGTATGGGATAAACAATGCTAAGTGTAAAAATAATTAATTGTTTAAAGTGCCATTCCAGACAGATGCCATGCTGTGGCGCTAGGGAGACCGCACTTGGGTTGATCCCTGGAGCCAGCATAACCACCATTGTGTGTGCTGATGCGACAGGGAGGCCACACATAGGCTGAGCCCTGGAGCCAGCATTAAGGCCGCTACACCTCTGTATCTTTATAATTGTGATGACCTTTGTCATACAACTCTGGGTATTTTTCAATGGCAAGTATTATTTTTTCCTCTATCATTTTGGATAGTACTTCACCCTGAGGAATGGGGAGAGCAGCGGGGGTAGCATTGTGTAGGGCCAGAAAATCAAGAGCGAGATGAGAGGCGTAGGCAGAAATGAAGTCAGCCTCGTTTGCAGGCTGACTGACAGTTCCAGAGGGCATGAGATCGAGAGCAGGAGGAAGGAGCAGAGGGTGGTGGCAAAGGTAGAGAGATCTGGTTGGAAGGGTTAGAGCAGTGCTGGTGAGAGATTTTGCGCATGCGAGAGGCGAGGAGGACTGGGATAGCAGAGAAAGTCATAGTGGATAAAGTGGCCAAACTGGCAGTTAGGAGGCAGCAGAAGCAGGGAGCAGTATAGACCGTGAGCAAAGGCATAGCGTATAGGCAGGGAAGAGCCTGCATTTTGGGATGAGTAAAACAGCACAGCTGTGTTACTGAGGCAATTTATATAGGGAGTCTGATCGCAGTTGCAATCACACAGGTCTCAGTTGTACCTGGGACAATCTAAAACAGTTAACAAGCAAGTATCCTGGTAATGTTAGTCTAACAAGTACTTTGCCTAGAAAGGGTTAAAACAACAGATCAACAACCAATCACTTTGATAGCACAGAAAAGTCTAAACTTAGCTAGAATTAGGAATAGTATCAAATAATATTAATAATGACGAAGTACCTAAAAATCAAGTATACAAAAAATAAGAATCTCAAAATTAAAAAAAAGAGAAGACTACTAAGAGATATACCTATTTCGCAAACTAAGTCTGCCTGTGCTTTCGAATTTACCGCTTGTCATTTGTTTGGTTGCGTACCCCCGATGGTTGTATCAACGTTGTCCTTTGCCTTCGCATTATGGATTCAACTCTCTAAGCATAGACCAGTTGGGAGGAAACGTCCTGATAGGAATCGTCTTAAAAAAAAAATCACATGCATCTTACAACACTGCAATATTTCATTTGGCAGCAATCCCTTCATCCCAGTCACTCCATTGCCAACATTTTTCATTCCAGTAAACCTCATCTCAAATTCATAAGGTAGGAATGTGTAACGTAGTAATATTGTTATTTCTCCTTGTGTTGCATAATCAAATTCAGGACTGCTACACCTTGCTTGTGCAAAAACCTGTGACGCGTATCCAATGCGTCCTCAGGAGCATTGCTGCCATGGAGCGTAGCCAAATGCGAGAGCAGTCACACAATCAGGATTTCAGAAAAAGAAAAGACATCGTTCATAGTTGGTAACGTACAATCACAGCATGTACTCCAAGTGTCGCTATTCTAGTAGGGTGGTCAAATGTTTTGCATACCAGTCTGTCACAGGCATATGTAGTGCATGACAAATGTGTAAGAATATCTGGATGGATTTATCTTTTAAATCATAAACAATTTAACTAGTACTGACAGCAGCTAATATTTTGACCTTTAACTAGTGGAAATCGGTAGTATTCTGCCAAATCACGTGATCACTCCTATCAAACTCCTCCCTTTTCACCAACTCGAGTTCTGGAAGAAATCAGGCAAATTGGACAGCACTCGAGTTGGCTGCCCATGGAAACGATGTATAGGCGTTATTTTTAAATGAATGGGTTTCGGTTTATAATATGAAGAAATGTGGCGTCTTGTAGTTCGTTTTGGAGGGCATTTGTTTGTCTGAGAAATTGTAGCAATGTTTTGTGGTATTTTGGGGGTCAAAATAATGTCAATGCTGTGCATATTGGTAGTACTATAGGAACTATGTTTTTTTGTATAATATTACAATTTTTGTAATTCTGCATGTTTGGGACACAAATATGAGCCAAAAATTCAGTTTTTATATATATATATATATAAAATGGCCAAGAGCTTGTGAGAAAACTGCATGGGACACAGTAAACACAGATCTCTGCGTTGCATTGGAAAGATTAAGTGGAACAGTTGAAAAGAAGCTGGATAAATTTGGGGACATCATCTACGCATATGGAAGTGAGAGGTTTGGAGTTGAAAAAAGGAAGGAAAAACTATTCCTGGAAAGTCTAGACGGCAGCAGGAGATTGAACGCTTAGTTAGAGAAAGGAGACAGCTGAGGAACCAATGGAGAAGAGCAGAACAAAGTCAGAAGGAGGGACTCAATCTCTTACAAAGGGTCATAAAAGATAAGCTTGCAACATTGCGCAGAGCTGAGCGCCTATGGAAACGCTACAAAAAGAAGGAGCGTGCGAGAGCTAACTTTTATAAAGACCCATTCAAATTTGTAAAGAAGTTATTCACCAGTGAGAAGAATGGCACACTAAAAGCATCTAAGGTTGAGCTGGAGAGATATTTGGAGGAAACACATACAGATTCAAAAAGGCAGGAGCCTATGTCAATTCCGTCAGACATCCCACCTATCAATCCACCAGAATACCAAATGGAGGACTGTGCACCTAAGTGGAAAGAAATAGAGCAAGCTGTGAAAAAAGCAAGGGCTTCATCATCTCCAGGGCCTAATGGAGTTCCGTACAGAGTGTACAAGAGTGCTTCAGGAGTTCTACGAATTCTGTGGAAATTGATGAAAGTGGCATGGGAAAAACAGGTTGTACCAAGAGCATGGCGCCGAGCAGGTGGAGTCTTTATACCTAAAGAAAAAGATTCTACAAGCATCAGTCAGTTCCGTCCCATTTACCTATTAAACGTAGAAGGCAAGATTTTCTTTAGCATTATTGCTCAGAGTTTGTCAGCTTACCTATTAAAGAACTGCTTCATTGACACTTCAATACAAAAAGCGGGCATTCCAGGTTTCCCAGGTTGCTTAGAACACATCAATGTGATCTGGCAACAAATTCAATCAGCTAAAAAGGAGAGGAAGGAGCTCCATGTGACATTCCTGGATTTGGCTAATGCATATGGTTCAGTGCCACATGAACTACTTTGGGCAGCATTTGATTTTTTCAGTGTACCGATGACAATAACAAATTTAGTGAAAGCCTATTTTGGAGATTTGCAATTCAGTTTTTCAACTTCAGAATTCAGCACTACATGGCAATGCCTAGAGGTTGGAATAATGGCAGGATGCACCATTTCTCCACTGGCTTTTACCATGGCAATGGAAGTAATCATTAGGGCATCAAAATGGGTAGTAGGAGGAGAGCGCTTGGCTTCTGGAATGCGACTACCACCAATTCGAGCATACATGGATGACATGACAACCATGACTACAACAGTAGCCTGCACTAATCGATTATTGGGCAAATTAACCAATAACATTGAATGGGCACGAATGCAATTCAAGCCCACTAAATCAAGGAGCATCTCTATAATTAAAGGCAAAGTAGTAGATAAAACATTCTTCATTAATGGTGAGGCAATACCAACAGTGTCTGAGAAGCCAGTGAAGAGTCTTAGGAGATGGTACGACGGGGATCTAAAGGACACAGTTCGTGTGGGAGAAGTTAGACAACAAGCAGTGGAAGGGTTGAAGAGCATAGACAGCTGCGCTCTACCAGGTAAACTAAAACTCTGGTGCTTTCAGTTTGGTCTACTGCCGAGGTTGCTGTGGCCACTGACTGTGTACGAGGTTTCTTTGACAACAGTAGAGAAGCTGGAAGCTTTAATCAGTTCATACATCAGGAAATGGTTGGGAGTTCCACGCTGCCTCAGCAGAGTGGGACTTTATGGTAAAGGAATACTGCAGCTACCAGTCTCTGCTCTAACCGAGGAGTTTAAGTGCGCCAAGGTCAGACTGGAAATGACATTAGTAGAGTCACACGATAAATGCGTAAGGGAGGCAGCACCTGTGTTGAAAACTGGAAGAAAGTGGGCGGCAAAGAAAGCTGTGGAAGATGCAAAGGCTGCCCTTCGAATTGGTGATATCATAGGGCAAGTTCAGCATGGAAGAGGGGGTCTTGGTTTCAGTTCAACTCCTCCTACATGGCACAAGGCGGCCCCAGCTCAAAGAAGGAAGCTGGTAGTCAACGAGGTGCAAAAGCAGGAGGAGAGGATGAGGTGTATAAAGGCCATTTCCCAGGCCAAGCAGGGAGAATGGATGAGATGGGAGAGTGTGGAACAACGCAAGATTGGCTGGCAAGACCTATGGTCAATGGAACAGAGCAGGATCCGTTTCCTCATCAGGTCAACATATGATGTTCTCCCATCACCACAGAACCTAAACCTCTGGGTAGGAGAGGATCCCTCATGTCCTTTGTGTTCATCACCTGCAACATTAAGGCACATTTTGACAGGATGTAAGGTGGCTCTTAGCCAAGGACGGTTTACTTGGCGCCATGACCAGGTGCTGCGATGTTTGGCCTTAGCATTGGAAGACAAGCGTAACATGACCAATAAGTTGCCACCTGTTCCATCAAAACATTACACACAAAAGACAACATTCCTCCGCCCAGGAGAGCAACCACCAAGAAAAGGTGTTAAAACCAATCCTCGCCCAGGACAACTGGAAGCTGCTAGAGACTGGAATATGCTGGCAGATGTTGGTCAACGGCTTATTTTTCCACCTGAGATTGCCACCACTAACCTTCGACCAGATATTGTCTTGTGGTCTGGATCAGCACGCCTTGTTCACCTGGTAGAGTTAACAGTGCCATGGGAGGACGCTGTGGATGAGGCGTATGAGAGGAAGAAACTGCGGTATGCTCAACTAGCCACTGAAGTGGAACAGCGAGGATGGAGAGTTCGGGTTTACCCAGTGGAAGTGGGTTGTCGAGGATTTGTGGCACACTCTACAACCCGGTTTCTCAGAGACGTCGGATTCAGTGGCCAAGAGTTGCGTCGCACAGTGAAGAACTTATCTGAAGCAGCAGAGAGGAGCAGCAACTGGCTGTGGTAAAGATTCTGGCTGGGGACAGGTAAGTAAGCTGGGCTGAGTTGAGTGGGGGACGGAGGGGGGTGATGCTGGGACGCCAGAATCACCGCCGAGCCCTCTTGAGGTGTCGTGGGCTAGTCGACGAAACACTGAGGATGGAAGGTGCCCACTTGAAAACCCCAGAGATGTACCCTACTTAGCTCAATCCAGACGGTTGTCATGCTGATGCGCTGGGGAGGCCGCACTTTGGTTGATCCCCGGAGCCAGCATCGCAGCCGTTGTGTGTGCTGATGCGCCAGGGAGGCAAAATAAGCTGATCCCTGGAGCCAGCATTACACTTCAGCCATTAACACCAGACAGAAGGATATCTACATCATCATATGGAAGGAAACGTAAATGGATGGAGACGCATATGGATCACATTAGTTTACTGTAAAGCTACGTCTTAGTTGGTGCTTATCTTGGCGAGAGCCGAGTTCAAATCAGCATGAAGTTTTAACATCTACTCTCGTGTAATGGAAATCATTATATATATATATATATATATATATATATATATATATATATATATATATATATATATATATATATATATAAAAATTAGAGCTGTCAATCGATTGCAATTTGTGATCGGTTAATTTATGGGCATTAGTTGATTAATTGGTAGATTAATCTGTGCACATGTTTTATAAAGTTAACAATATTATAGCTGCTGTCCTGCATAGTAATACTTAAACAAATCAAAATAAAAAAAGTCACTAGGAATTTGGTCTTTTTAAAAG
This sequence comes from Acipenser ruthenus, assembly GCF_902713425.1. Classification (NCBI taxonomy): domain Eukaryota; kingdom Metazoa; phylum Chordata; class Actinopteri; order Acipenseriformes; family Acipenseridae; genus Acipenser; species Acipenser ruthenus. The sequence continues at coordinate 63,167,110 of NC_081193.1, forward strand.
CATTTTTATTATTATTTTTATTTTAGTAAATGTAACACATTTTCACAGAACACCAGTTGTTTACATAGATATGTACTTGGCTTCCTTGTACTTCTGAATCTAGCAGAACCTGAGACACTGAAGAGATTATGCCGTTCGGAATCTTGCAGGTACCCGAGAATACTGCGGCTATTGACAAGTGATTGCTTAACATGTTGTTGTAGTCAGAAATTGGAGAAAGTAATTCCACATATTATTATTATTATTATTATTATTTATTTCTTAGCAGACGCCCTTATCCAGGGCGACTTACAATCGCAAGCAAATACAAATACATTCAAGTGTTACAATACAAGTCATACAATAAGAGCAAGAAATACAATAATTTTCTCAAGTGTGACAAACCACAATTCAATAATACAGCAGATAATAGTGAAAGTTACATCAGGATATGATTAAATAGTGATAGTTACATCAGGATATGATTAAGTACAAAATACTACAGGTTAAACACTTGGCAGATTACAATATTCTGAAGTACAGGATTAAATGCAGTAAAATAGGGGGCAGATAAGAGCAAAATAAAGCATATTTAAATGAAGGGTGATAGTGTCCCAGGATACAACAGAGGAGTTCTACAGGTGCTGTTTGAAGAGGTGAGTCTTAAGGAGGCGCCGGAATGTGGTCAGGGACTGGGCAGTCCTGACATCTGTAGGAAGGTCGTTCCACCACTGCGGAGCAAGGGTGGAGAAGGAGCGGGCTCGGGAGGCAGGGGAGCGTAGCGGAGGTAGAGCCAGTCTTCTCGTGCAGGCGGAGCGGAGAGGTCGAGTGGGGGTGTAGGGAGAGATGAGGGTCTGGAGGTAGCTGGGTGCAGTCTGGTCAATCTGTAGGCTAGTACAAGAGTCTTGAACTGGATGCGAGCGGTGATCGGGAGCCAGTGGAGCGAGCGGAGTCGTGGAGTAGCGTGGGCGAAGCGAGGCAGAGAGAACACCAGGCGAGCAGCAGAGTTCTGGATGAGCTGGAGCGGACGGGTGGCGGACGCAGGGAGGCCAGCCAGGAGGGAGTTGCAGTAGTCTAGGCGGGAGAGTACCAGGGCCTGGACCAGGAGCTGGGTAGCATAGTTGGTGAGGAAGGGTCGGATTCTTCGGATGTTGCTCAGGAAGAATCGGCAAGTGCGTGCCAGAGTGGAGATGTGCTGGGAATAAGAGAGGCAGGGGTCCAGGGTGACTCCAAGGTTCTTAGCGGAGGAAGAGAGAGAGAGTGTGGTAGATTCCAGAGGAACAGAGATAGAGAGATCAGAGGAGGGGGAGGAGGAGGGAAAGAAAAGGAGGTCAGATTTAGAGAGGTTGAGTTTGAGGTGATGCGAGTGCATCCAGGAGGAAATAGCAGACAGAGAGATACGGGAGGAGATGGTGGAGTCAGAGGTGGGGAAGGAGAGGAAAATCTGAGCATCATCAGCATAGAAATGGTATGAGAAACCATAGGATGCGATGAGGGGGCCCAGGGAGCGGGTGTAGAGAGAGAACAGGAGAGGACCCAAGACTGATCCTTGGGGGACTCCAGTTAAGAGAGGGTGAGGTGTGGAGGTTGCTCCACGCCAGGTTACCTGGTAAGTGCGGTTGGAGCGGTAGGAGGAGAACCAGGCCTGAGCAGTGCCAGAGATCCCCAGGTCAGCAAGAGATGATAGTAGAATAGAGTGATCAACAGTGTCAAAGGCAGCAGAGAGGTCGAGGAGAATTAGGACAGAGGAGAGAGAGGCAGCTCGGGCACACTTAAGTGAGTTGGTGACAGACAGGAGGGCGGTTTCAGTGGAGTGAGCAGAGTGGAAGCCAGATTGGAGAGGGTCAAGCAGAGAGTGGTTGGACAGGAAAGCAGAGAGCTGGCGGTGTACAGTCCGCTCGAGGGTTTTGGAGAGGAAGGGTAGGAGGGAGACAGGACGGTAGCTCTGGAGGGAGGTGGGGTCGAGGGTTTTTTGAGGAGGGGAGTGATAGAGGCTTTTTTGAAGGCAGAGGGAAAGATGCCAGAAAGTAGAGAGGTGTTGGGGAGGGAGGAGATGAAGGGAGCAGCAGCTTGAAAGAGGTGAGTGGGGAGGGGGTCCAAGGCACACGTGTTGGGTTTGTGACCCTGGAGCAGGGAGGAGAGGTCAGAGTCTGAGAGGGGCAAGAAGGTGGAGAGGGAGGGCGAGTTAGTAGGGGATGTAGTGGGTGTAGGGGTTGGAGCAGGAGGGGGTGCGGGGGAGGGAGAGGTGTTAAAGAGTTACATAATTACATAATTACCTCTATTTGAAGAATTGGTGTCTTCATTACTTCAGGTATTTCTGGTGTACACCTCCATTTTTTCTAAGTTCTTGAAAATTGATTTGTAACCAAATTGACTACAATGTCTCCGTTGTCTATTACATTTTTAATTTGTCCAGCCTTACAACAAAGGAAATAAAGACATGTTAAACTTATAAACTTATATATCTAAGTTCCACTGTTGAGCCTAGACGTCAAAAGCTCGGCATTGGACTTGGTGAGACCAAGATCTCTAATCAAGTCGTTGAGGTCTTTTTGGTTGGGGTAGTATGGGTTTCTCTCCTCAGCTCCACCTCTGAAATTGTCATCTGGATCTACAACGTCTTCCTCACTCTCTTGACTTGCTGCTCTCTTCTAAAGACGGCTGCTCTCTCTGCGGAGGAGTGGGTACGGGGAGCTCATGGCAGTGTGGCACCGGGGCGATGGATGAAGAAAGGTCCGGATACGTGATAGCAGGTGCATTCTTGCCAGTCCGACATTTGGAAGGGTCCACCATGCAGAAGTAGCAGTTGCTTGAGTGGTCAGTGGGTTCCCGCCAAATTCTTGGGATAGCGAACTTCATGGTTCTCTTTTCCCCTCTATACCATCCTACAAAAATACATTTATTTCACCCATGACTAATGTGTAAGAGATTCTCGCAACATTTTTCATATATATTTTTTCAATAACATTGAAAATTGTAAAACATTTTAAAATTAAAAACTTTTACAATTTTAACAAATTTTATAACATAAAATTCCAAGCAACAGTTGACCATCTTACCTTCCAGAGTTTTTTTTGCAGTGCTCGCAGGTGAAATGAGGTGCCCAGGGTTTGTCTTGATCCCCAACAGGCATGCCGAAATATGCCTTGTAGGCCTCACACATCTTAGCAGATGCTTCCACGGAGTACTTTTTCGCTCTTGTCTTGATAAATTGGCCGCAGACATAGCAAAATGCGTCTGCCGGATGCTTGCAGCCTCTTGATGCCATCTCAGAAAAATGCAGATATGTATCCACTTAGGCAGCTGGAACTAAACTGAACTGGTGGGCTTAAGGCCCCTGTATTTATACTACTATTTATATTACTGGAAAGTTCTAGAAAGTTCTAGAAGTTACTCCAAGTTTACTCAGCACTGAATCTATCTGGAATGTTCTGGAAAATAGGTAAATTTCAAAATATCACTGTCCTGGTCACAAAAGCAAAGTTTGTAGGGAATAATAGCCATTTTCTATACTTTTGAGGCATAAGCAATTAGGAAATAACACTTACTACCCAGGAACAAAAAAAAAAAAAAAAAATTGTTACACAGTGTTATTATTAACCTTCTTTCTTCCAGACCGAGGGAGTGCTGTGTACTTCTTGATAATAGAAACAATAGTTGAAATTGGGATACTCAAATGCTTGGAAATCTTCTTGTATCCTTCTCCAGCTTTATGACAATAAATAATTTTCTGCTTAAGGTCTTCAGATAGCTCTTTACTTTTTCCCATATTGACTTATTTGTAATGACAGCTTAGTCATCCTATGACTAAGCCTTTTATATTCTCTAAGAATGTTCATCTACAATGTTGCATTGTCTAGACTTTTCTAGAATTAAATTGGAAATCTGTAAGATTTTGTACTATAATAAAGATGGTTATTAATGCATGATTGCCCTGAGTGAAAACAATTTGCTTATACAAGTAAAGTACAGTATTTGCATGTATCAAGTATGATGAATGGATGAGAATTATTTCAAATAAGAGCAATTACAAAAATGTGAATATGGATACCTGTAAGAGTAAAGTCAAATACAAGATACAGGAAGTAGTTATAATTAAGAGCAGTAGTGGAGTACGGCAAGGTATGAAGTAGTTCAGTGCAAGTACAAGCTGATGCAAGTACTGGTACAACTGGGTACCATGTAGTCCAGTATAGTCGAAAGTTGTGGGGTTTAGAGATGCTGTCTGAACAGGTGTGTTCTTGAGGAGGTGCTGGAAGGTGGTCAGGGACTGAGAAGTCCTGATATTTGTGGGTAGAACATTCCACCACTGAGGGGCAAGGGTGGAGAAGTAGTGGGCTCTGGAAGCGGGGGAGTGGAGGGGGGGTAGGGAGAGAGGGTTGTAGATTCAAGAGGAATAGAGAAAGAAAGATCAGCGGGAGGGGGGGGGGGGGGGTCTGACTTGGAGAGGTTGAGTTTGAGATGATGCGAGTGCATCCAGGAGGAGATGGCTGAGAGGCAGGTCGAGATATGGGAGGAAAAGTCAGGATCAGAGGGGGGAAAGGAGAAGAAAATCTGGGCATCATTAGCAGAGATGATACGAGAAGCCATGAGTGTTAGTAGACGTTTCGTAACGCAGTACCAAAAGTATTGAGCGTCATTTTTAGCAGAAGTTTGTGGTTTTAGAACCAGTTATAACTAGTTACACCCTTCACCATTTACAAATTGTCCCTCATTATTTAGTAATATTTTTTAAATGAGTCAGTAGTTAAGGTGCTATTTACTTAATTAAGTAAATTAATCAGTTAATTGGAGTCGCTAATCAGACATCATGATTTATAGGTCTGGATTGCAGGTTAGTCAGTCCGTGTAAATTCCAGAGTGAATTTCCCAAGTCCCTAACTATTTTGTAATAAGATGTCTCCTAGATATTTCTATTGCCCTCACTCCTTCCTACTTCCACCAGGTGGTAGAAGTAGTTCACAACTAAGTTTTCTCACATTACCATATTATGTGCTTAGAGGGATGTGTTTTTTAATCAAGGACAGCAAAATCCTATGTGTAACTCACAAAAGTATGTACTTTTTTAAAGAAAATTGTGTCATACTGCCATCTGCTGGCTTCTGGATCAATGTTCCTTAAATTAATGTACAAAGCCTAGCATTTTAGTAGAATACAGCATGATACCTTGTTATGATTTATAATTTTTCTGTAAACTTTTTTTGTAATAAATAACTGTAGGTATTATAAGGACTATTATAAACATGACAACATTAGCAGGTATAGAATAAAGGATTCAAAGTGTAAGCTCATGAACAAACATGGAAAATATAGGTAAAACAGTTTTACATTTCATTTATTTATTTATTTGTTTATTTATTTATTTTAAAATAGCAATAAAACCATTTTCTTCTGGCCAACAACTCTCAAAAAATGCCCTGGACCTTGATCCAATGAACACCCGGTTGTATGTAATGTAATGAACTCTGGTAGTTGAGTTGTATAATATAAATTGTCTGTCTACTCAAATTAAGTCTGTCTCTATGAACCAAGAGACCAGGGTTCAGTCCCCAGTTGCCACCTTCTAGCCTGTGTTACAGCAGTTCCTTAATAATGCTGTGGAGGAGGCTATGTGGTCCAGTGGTTAAAGAAAAGGGCTTGTAACCAGGAGGTCCCTGGTTCAAATCCCACCTCAGCCACTGACTCATTGTGTGACACTGAGCAAGTCACTTAACCTCCTTGTGCTCTGTCTTTCGGGTGAGACGTACTTGTAAGTGACTCTGCAGCTGATGCATAGTTCACACACCCTAGTCTCTGTAAGTCGCCTTGGATAAAGGCGTCTGCTAAATAAACAAATAATAATAATAATGTTCAGTGACTATGAGATTAACTGTCCCTTGCACTACTGACTAAACAAGTCTTACTATTACTCAAATCAGTCAGTTACAAGAGAACGTTGATTATAGTAATTCCATTGAATGAATCTCATGACCACAATATTAATGCTTAAATGAAGAGTAATTGAATTGAACTAAGCTCTGTGTTCGATCAGGTATGTACTGTATGGGGGTGTTTTATTTGTTACATTACAACAAAATCTAAATACAAAAAGACAAGGGGAGGGGTGTCCCTTAGCACCAGTAGGGGCACGTTGACATAAGACACACATCCTCCAGCTTCTGGTAAAACACATGATTCCCACTTGAGAACCCAAACGAATGCTACCCTTTGCCTCCCCTGTCTCTTTGCCATCCCAGATAACAGTGCTTTGTGGGCCAGGACAGGGGCCACCTTTACTAATTTCAGTCATGTATTAACTACATAGCCTGAAATGGTTTAGCCATTCTATTAAAGTACAGTATATTCCTGTTTGGTTTCAACACTTGATGAGGACTGATTACCCTACTTAGAAGAAGAATCCTGTTTGCTTCAACTTTTAAGAGGAATTGATCTTCTCCTCAAGGGAAGGAGATGGATTACAGTTTCTTTTACCCAGATGCAAGATATTCCTTTCTACATTTGTTAAGACTGTTCCTTATTATTCTGCAAAAAAGGCTAGAATAACTGCGATGTGCGGAACATTTACAATATCAAGTATACAGGTGTGCATGGCTCTAACAGAGATACATGCCTGATGTACATAATACATTAAATATATGAAGGAATAATTTTTACTATATTATAGTGGCTAGTTTGAGATGCTTAATAAAAGAAAATAAATATTTTTTAAAAAGTATTAAAACTATGTTTTTAGCTGATAAGCAGTATTTGAAGTACTTATCTGTGGAGCACCTGCCCTGAAGATTATAACTTGGTTAAATCAGTGAACATAGATCTTTGGAGTTAGTATCAGTATTGGTCTCTGAGTGGGTGGGCGTTGTTACAGTGAGACAGAGCAAGTTATGGGTGGCATCAGGTCCCATGGGTTTGTCATTTATTTTTGGAACCTGGTGGGTAGGGCTTCAGGGAGTCTATCTATCTAAGAGTCTATCTAAAAGGTATTGACAATGTCGACCCAAGGGACACTTTTGACCTGAAAAAAGAAACAAGGACCAGGGGTCACAAATGGAGATTAGATAAAGGGGCATTCAGAACAGAAAATAGGAGGCACTTTTTTACACAGAGAATTGTGAGGGTCTGGAACCTACTCCCCAGTAATGTTGGGATCCTTCAAGAAGCTGCTTGATGAGATTCTGGGATCAATAAGCTACTAACAACCAAACAAGCAAGATTGGCCGAATGGCCTCCTCTCGTTTGTAAACTTTCTTATGTTCTTATATTTATTTACTTTATTCGCCCCTTGACTGCTACCCACATTTTTTTCCTTTAAGGTCTAACTCGTTAGTTTCTGATTAACACCTAAAGTGACTAATTATGAATGTGATTAATCTGTGTACACCTTTTCATTAAGTTAATCACTGTCAGTTCTATGGATACAAATAATTGCAGAATGCCAATACCTAGCATATAAAATAAAAGCACATGCTCCCATTATTCACAGCTTTGATCTGTCAATCAAACTTGGTAGACACAGCACCTTGAACTGGCAGATGTACAACCAATGAAAACTGTCTAGTAAAATACATGTGGTTAAGAATAGATGGAGACAAATGTATGATTCTCCTTTCCAGGATATGAAGTGTAAACAATTTGGAATAAAAGGCATAATAATTGATAATCTGTGCAGTACATACAAATATTTTTTTATTAAAAAGTTAATGTCTTCAAATGTAATTTGGCTAGTAGTTTTTTTTTTTTTTTTGTTAACCCTTTGCAGGTCCGACATTGCAATTTTCCCTTTCCGGTCCAATGTAGGACACTGTCTGCCATCATCAAAAAGACGTAAAAAACAGGTCTCTAGTCGTTTTTTCTCCGGAAAAAGCCGAGAAAACCATTCAGTGGCCAAGTGAGACCGATAGGCGCCGAGAGATGCCAAAAAAAAAAAAATATATATATATATATATATATATATATATATATATATATAAAAGGGGTGTATCTCGTGAATACAGATAGCCCCGGCACCACAGAGATAACACGGACATAAACAAACAAGATAGCTGCTTCTGCATCCAGCGCTCAAAGAATATCACAGACATTTGCAGAGCTTTTTGAGATGTTATAGTAATAAAATAATGACTTGGATCACATCATTGAGGAGTTTGGTGATAAAACAAGTGATCAGGAGATGATTTATCGGTATGCACTACTATGAAGAGGTATGTAAAAAATACAGTGAACAAGGGGTGGCGCTGTGAGATGCAGTACTGAGTGTCCTGTTGATATGCAGTGCCTTTTAAATCTGTTTTACTGTGAAAAAAAATACTTTTAAACAGCGCGTCTAAAATAAACTGAGTGTGTGAAAATAAATTGGACTTGACGCGCTGAATAAATGGACCGCTAAGGGTTAATACAAAGTCATACTACAGAAACAAACTTTTTCATTGGGTTACATTTAGTTTAAAAAATATGTAATTTTCAGTAACATCTCATGATGTATTTATATATTACAATTTCTAACTAGCCAAACCACTAGTATCACCATATAGTGGCAGAGACTTCTTTACTTGCAGTGCACTTCATACTTTATCTTCGCCCCAAGCTTAGTTCCTGCAAGGCATTGCTCAAACTTTGCATCCACCTCTTTGCACTGCTCTTCACTGAAATGGTTTTTCCAGTCTCCAACACCACCTGTGAACAAAGCACAATTAAACTCTCTACCCAGGGTAGGTTTCCAAGACCTAAATATCAAGAAGCATACTTCTTTTGTAATACTTCTTCACAACACTGATATTCTATCAATGATGAACATAAATAAATACAATTAGGTTCATGTTTAAAATTGTAGGTTAAAATAAATAGGAAAAAAATGAGTAATTTCAAACACACGCTCTGTGTATTCAGGCTTCAGCTCCTGCTGGCTGCTAGAATTTGCCACGGAAGTCTGGGGCTTCACAGCAGACAAGTAGAAAAGATATCCAAGGAAAAATATGGCCAAAGTTGTACAAGTATTTTGTATTAGTGTTTTCTGAATTTTTCAATGAGAGAACAATCAATGGGGTAGTTTTCAAACCTGGTATTCTTTCTTACACCTTCAGTTGTTGTGAATGAATGAATACCCTCTGACACAGCATCGGCCATTAAAATCTGTATTAGCTGTATTATTACGAGCTGTATTATTATGTGTTTGCTCATTGCACTGCTGGACTGTAAAGTATATTTATTGTCTTCAAATTTGAGTTTTAAAATGTTTATAATATGATGCTGTTTTGTGTAAAAAGTGGGGTGGAGGGATGATTTGGTCATTGCATATGAATGTTGTGCTCTGGGTATTAGTCTACCTGCTGTAATTAAGAAATGAAACTAACCTTTATAGCTTGATACTTGGATTTTTTCTTTAATAATTGATAATGTAGTCAACGTTTGTAACCTTAACTGAGTGTTTCTGATGACAGTAAACTGTACTTTTCTGGCTAATACATATTGAAATGTCTATTTTGTTAAGAGTTCATTTTTTGTCTATAGCAGACATCTTTATGTACCACACAAACATCATACAACAGTATAGAAGGACATACCGTGTTTTAAAAATGCTCTGACTTACCTTTCCTGAATATAACTTTGCTAAATGAACCATGCGTCTCCGCAGATTTTTCCTTCATAGCATCAAATGTACATTCTTCTGCAATAGTCTGGATCTGGTCATCACTCAGTGTATAGTTGAGGTATTTGGCAATGTCTTCTATTCCTTCAGTTAAATTCTGATTGATAAAAATACACAGCTGGGTAGTCAGTTTTTTTCGGTTTCTTGCAACTAGTACTTTTTTTTTTTAAAGATGCAATGTCTCATATAGTTTTAATAAAATCAAATTTAGAAGGTTGTGAGCTCTGAAAGGGGTTATAGCTAAAGAAATAATTCCAAAAATATTATTTGTGCACTTTCATTTGAGATTCTATATAGCAAACATTTAAGATGTATTTTTATTTGAATTATCTTAAATACAATTCTCATTTTATATGAGGTATTGTTGGTTGCTGTTTTACTTCCTAGGTTATTTCGCTCAGCAGTGTCTACAGGGTCACAAGAAAGCGTCAGACAAACGATGGAGGTGCACGACAGCCAAGATGAATGAAATATTTTTTTAAGTATAACCCCTTTAAGAACGTGATGGGTTGTAGGGGTTTCTTCTAAAATTGTATGAATACAACAAAAACGCCATATGAGGAAGCTTGAGCTTACAGCTAATAATGCCTTGAAAGAATGTAAACAAAATGAATTGTCCACAAGGCAGTTTTAAATTACTAATGCACACAAGCATAAACAGGAAGTATCAGACTTACTGCTTTCAAGTCTTCGTATGTTACAATCTTTACATTCTCTCTGTCGATGTACTTTTCCCAAGCAGCTGCATGGTCAAAATAGGAGCCCCACATGACTGCAGACAAATAAAGATATACATAGGAATGGCCCAGAGCTTTTAGCACTGTCATAAGTTATGTATACTAGTAATTCCCAAACTTAATTATTATTTGTATTTTAATTACTTGAAGTCCACCTACTGATATCCATTAGGCACAGCGGCCCACTATATTGCACTCAATGTAAAAACAACAAGATACAAATAAGTATATACTGTAGTTGCTCGTGTCACTTTTAGCTTTTACTGGTGCCTGATTGTTTTATTTAATTTTTAATTTTTTTTTTGCTGGGACAATGTTGCTGTTGTGGATCCCTATTTGGGAACCACTACTTGGCATATAGGATTACTAGACTCTTAAATATATATGGTGTTGCTGTCAATACATTACCATATAGACCAACTACCACCTTTCTCATTTTACGTTAAACAAACATTTCTGAATATTTTACTTTTTACCTTTTTTTTTTTTTTTTTAAAAAGAGTAAGCAGAGGGGTTCTGACCAAACATTGTGTTATACGTCCATGTGTTACGACAACTGTTTAAATAACGTACCTGTAATTTGTCTTTTCATTGTTAACATCCTGACAACTTTTTACACTTATAAGTTTAAAGTCTGTTTAATATGTCGGTTCCACTGCACTCGGGTTTGAGATCAGGAGTGTGTCGTCTGATCACTGTCAGAAAAAAATTAAAAACAACATGCTCTGGCTTTTGTGTTCTGTAAGACATCATGGGTCATTATTGCTGTGTTACCTGTTTGGCAATGTGGGAAATAATCCTTACACTATAATAATAATAATAATAATAATAATAGCAACAGCAACAACAACAGTAAGGATTATTTCCCACATTGCCAAACAGGTAACACAGCAATAATGGCCCATGATGTCGTACAGAACACAAAAGCCAGAGTACTTGTATTTATTTATTTTTTTCAAATCGGACACACCCCTGATCTCAAACCCGAGTGCACTGGAACTGACAAGTTGAAAATACTTTTGAAACAGACTTTAAACTTATAAGCTTAATTTTAATTATTAATTATTTATTTCTTAGCAGACGCCCTTATCCAGGGCGACTTACAATTGTTACAAGATATCACATTATTTTTTACATACAATTACCCATTTATACAGTTGGGTTTTTACTGGAGCAATCCAGGTAAAGTACCTTGCTCAAGGGTACAACAGCAGGGATTGAACCTACAACCCTCCAGTCAAGAGTCCAGAGCCCTAACCACTACTCCACACTGCTGCCCAGTGCACACAAAGCTTAAGTCAGGATGTTAAAAAACATTTCAATCCCTTTAACTTTCGTAATGTCAGTGCAATAATGAACTTGCCTCAAGATTATTCTTACAAATGCCAAGTAATGAATACATTAAATTATTCTGTTTTGACTAAAACAACCTGAAATAGTATTGTGGGGGGAAAAAACGAAGGGACTTATTGTCACCCAAAAACAAATTGGTATTCTGTTGTTTCTTATTACTTTGATAACTCTACTCGGAACACGGCTTTATGTCAGGCTTTATGTAACGGCTTTATGTCAGGTACTAACACTGAGGCTGATCCAGCACATTCTGTTATACAAATCAGCAGTGTAGGCATGCACTCCTGCTATTTAAATAATTAAATGGAACTGCTCTTGCATGTACACAAGCTGGTGTGCAGATTGAAGCTACGTGGTTATTGAATGTAACTAGGTACAGTTACAAATAAACACTTCTCAGCCCCAGTTTGATCAGGCTGCAGCGCAAAACATTTCTGAAGATCAAGCTATTGAACCCACTCCTTGCTTCCTCTGATGCCATTCTAGCAAGATGACATTACATATAAAAAGTTGCTTCCCAACACTGGTTATTGAATCAGCAGTGTTTGTTAGTTGCATATCAAACATCTCCTTTACCATCTCCACTCATGTACTGTGAGAAGAACTTGTCCCAGGATTCAAATGTTGGCAGAACAGGATTTGTGTTGTAAAAATGGAAGTATGAGACAGCTGTGTCTTTGGGGTTGCGAAGCACCACAAGTATCTGGGGAAACAAACAATATCTGGATGAACAGTCTCTCTGCTTGAACCCTAAGAACACCATACTTCTAATGAAGATGCTGTTTCATTGTATACCATGTTTTTTAAGTTGCCATATTAGAATGAAGTGGCAATTGTGATAAAGTGTTGGATAACCGGTATAGCAGAAGAAAGCAAAGAGCTTTATTCCCAGAATAACTGCAATCTGGCACTTTGCCACCAGGTGTCGTATTTTGTTTGTAGTTGGGTCTCTGAAGGGAACATTCCACATGCTTCTATAATCTTCTAATTGTGTAACAAGGTGCTAATTAAACATGTGCATCACTGCTGCCTGCATAAAAAGGCAGCATGAGGTAAGCCTTGTAGTGTGTCTGGAAGGAGAATGCTAGAGCTTATGCTAGTCATTGTGGAAGCGGAAAGGCTTGCCATTGTTTGTATCAGGGAAACAGCTTATCTGTCCTGACGTCAGACAGGGACCAGAAGAACAAACGTGTAGTCAGTGCTCGAAATACGAGCTAGGTTTTTATTTTGTGTGCAAACAAAATAAACACGAAAACACTCACGGTACATACACAGTCCTTCAGCGGTTTGTCTGTAGCTATAACAAAGGAACAGATCAGCTCGCTACATCCCCTTATGTACCGTCAGTCACAACCCCTTGGTTAGCGAGTGCAACCGTTTCTCCTCCAATCCGAGGTTGCCACATCGCTTCCCTTCGAGGTCGATGACTTGGTGTACCATAGCTCTGCTCTCTTTCTAGATGGCTGACTTCCACCTATCCCTGTGAATTAATTGTCAGGTATTCCAGTCCAGGGCACACTGTTCCCTTTACACAGCACCATCACAGGTCAGAAGGGAGATTTATAACCAAGATTCATTCTTTCTCTGTCACAGGGACCTAAGGTGTCAAATATATTATTAAATTGAGCCAACTCTCATGTGTTTTAAGTAGGAATATATAAACCTTTGATCCTGCTGGAATAAGAACAATATTTTAAACACATGTATATATGGTGGACCAATTAAACCCTAGACATAATTCATAAATATGCCTCACACTGCTAAAGCAGGTAATATTGTGAAGAATGTGAGCTTTCAGTAACATAAAAAGTAGATGCCTATGATCTACATCCAGAAAAAAGGAAGTTTTACATTAACAGATGGACATATGCCTCCATGTACTGTACCCCAGACTCTGATGCTCTCAATAACTTGCAAAAGCATGAGGTTTGTTTTCATTTATTTTACACCCCACCAACCCCCCCTCCACCCAACACCACCGAAAACCAGCCACCCACACCACCCCCAAGAGAATGGTCATAACATTTCTTATTCTGCTTTATTTAAGTATGTAACATTCATTTTACACATGTAATAACTGGGGAATACAATGATAGAAATAATAGCAAGTGTCATACAACAGCAATTCAGATTCTAGTTCACCTGCTACTGACAGCATATCTCTTGTAATAAACCATTAACTGACCTTAGACTTCTTCTCAAAGAATGAGACTGGAATATTATCTGGGTTCATATGAGTTCCCAAGATTCTTGTAGAAGGCAACGTGGACAAGTTCTGTGAATGTAGAAAATACCATAACTATTGGAAAACAGATGTTCTTTAAAGGATGTTTAAGATATTCTATGAAAATACCAGTTTGAAAAAAGGAAAAAAATCTCAATCCTATACGGAAACACTGGGGGTCAATTGCAATGAAACCAAATGTAGTCAGGTTTAGTCCACTTGACTGAACTAAAGCTAGAACACCCGCTAATCCTGATTGCAGCGTACCAGAAGTTAATCACAGGCAGATCATCTGCTAAATCAGACTAAACAAAATCCCGATTGGAGCGTACCAATTTAGATTCGTGATAATCCTGTTCAAGTGGATTAATTTAGTACTGTGAAGGAGAAGACTAACTTTGTACGCTTGCTCGTCCAAAGCATTTACTGCTGCATTTTTCCCCTGAATGACTAGTACATCTGAAAATTTTATTCTGTACATTTCTTATGTCCCTCACATTTCGGGCAGTCAGATCCATGAGAATAAAGTAAACTATCGCACAATAATATAGGCCCTACATTTAAAATAAACATTTTATACATATGCCTTTGATACTATTTTCAGTTTAACTCTAGAACGACCAAGGCAGTCATTTTGACCATTTGTGGAATTTCAATTTAAATTTAAGATAAGGAGCTGTGCTTTCCTGACTTTTCTTAAATATATGTACTAATAACCCTGACAAAGAAAGAATCGTGTCGAATCGCAAAAATTAGCGAGATAAAATACTGTCATACCTATTCCGACCAAAATTGACCGATACAGAAAAAACATTATAACAATTAACCCCTAGCGGTCCTATGTCGGACCTGGTCCGACATTGCAGTTATTCCTATCCGGTCCAATGTCGGACCCTGTCCGACATCATCAAAAAGATGCAAAAAACGGGTTTCTAGTCATTTTTTCTCCGGAAAAAGCAGAGAAAACCATTCAATGGCCGAGTGGGAGCAACAGGGGCCGAGACAAGCCGAAAAAAAGGGTGTATCTCATGAATAGTCATACTTGCCCCTGCAGAGCTTTTTTCAGATGTTATAATAATAAAATAATGACTTGGATTGCTTTATTGAGGCGTTTGGTGATAAAACGAGTGATCAGGAGATGATTGATCGGTATGTACGACTATTATTATTATTATTATTATTATTTATTTCTTAGCATATGTGAAAGCTATAGCGAACGAAAGGGTGGGGCGGGGCTGGAGATGTCTAGTGAGTGCTTTGTTGATATGCAGGGCCTTTTAAACCTGTTTGACTGTGGAAAAAAATACTTTTAAACAGCGCGTCTAAAATTAACTGCGTGTGTGAAAATAAATTGGACCTGACACGCCTGACACGCACTTAATAAATGGACTGCGAAGGGTTAAATGTTGTGGTATTATTTGTGTTTATCAGTCAGGAATTGCAGCCATACTGAAGTTTATCAGCTCACGATCTGTCTGCACTGGTTCTACAAGTCACTCATTTTTCTATGAAAGTCATTTCTACCCCAATACACATTGCAAACGGATCGCTGGACAGCAAAGCAGTGTTTGGAATTACTGCAAATTTTACCAAACAAGATTCTGATGCAGCAAAGACGGACAAAAAAGTGCAGTATCTGTGTGATTTGTGCCAGCACTTAGACTGTAAACAATTGTAAATGAAGTCCATTCTGTTCAAATGTTTATTTATTCATGTCATTTTGATTATAGTATGTCTCTATATAAATACATAGCTTGCATATATGCGCGTTATGTAGGTAATATAAACCCATTTATTTAAAAGGAAATGTTGATATTTATTTACACAGCAAATTGGCCAGCGTTGAAATCCCAGTGTTAACCATTAGTGTTGATTTTAGGTGTTACATTTTCACATTTGACACCACGTGGTGTTGTTTCATATCCAAACCAAGGTATGTTTCACAGTGTAAAACAAAGTACACTAATCCAGAGTAATAATATCAACATCCGGGATTTTAGTTGGCGGTTTCTGTAATGGTGCCACTTCTGTCCGTGCTGCAGAAATTCAAGATAGGCAAATATATTGTAACAGAGCCGGCCTCCACAAATATGTTAATGAGCAGCAGAGGATGCTGGGAGTGGGAAATAGGGTAGG